>NC_133528.1:103619457-105051123 GCF_048544455.1 Silene latifolia | reverse complement strand
CATTTCAAAACCTCACTTCGAGTCCACTCCTACAACTACACTATAGTTGACTAGGATACACATTTTCAAATCCTTGTCTTTTTCTTCAAAACTCACTCAACACAAGTGGCACACACCCACTTCACAAGTCAAAACATTTCTTCTCTTAGCAAGTGTGTTAGAATGGTCGATCGTGTTTTGATTCGTCATCGATCTCTTATCCAGTTTTCAAGATGCCTGGAACCAGCGACGCGAACATCAACCAACTTCAAGATGGTAATGATCGAATCCTAGCTGCACTAGCCCAAATCCAAGTTACCCAAGATCAAGTGTATGATCGCCTTGACACTATTGAGGGTCGGATCTACGCCGTAGAGGGGAGGTTGCCTCCTCAAGAAAGTGAAATAGTAGGTGACTTCGCGGATGAATCCAAGGACGAAAATCCTCCCATGGAAATGACTGTAGCCGAGAAAAGGCTCCAATACTTAGAGGAGCAATTGATGTACCTTAAAGGGGATGACATTTATAGGGAGAACAACCCTTTGAACCACATCCGTGCCTTCAAGGATTACATGTCTATCAAAGGCATCAAACCCGAGATGTTCTTAAGGATCTTTCCTTCATCTCTTGACACCATCCCAAAGCAATGGTTCTATTCCTTAGAACACAAGAAGATCGCTTCTCAGGAAGATACCGCGATCGAGTTTGCTAAGCAATATGCGGATAATGCCGAGATCCAAGTTAACATGCGCACTCTAGAGGTTCTTACCCAAAATGACAAAGAAGGATTCACCGACTTCCTAAGTAGGTGGAGGAAGACTAGTACCCAACTAGTTGAACGCCCGGATGAGGCTACCCTTGTGGAAAGGTTCGTGGACAATCTCAAACCCATCTATGCCAATCATTTGAGATACCAAAACATCAAAACTTTCAAGGACTTAACCGTATTGGGAACAAGGATTGAAGATGACATCCGTAAAGGGCTCTTGTCCAAAACGGTAGGTCGAGGATATCAAGGCTCAACAAGTCGTTCTTACGGCTCCACTAGCAAGACCGATGAAGTTAACCTTCTCGAGCCATCCAAGAAAAGTACCCCACCAAGGAAATTCACAAACCTTGGGGACACTTACTCCAATGCTCTAAAAAGGTTAATGAAGCAAGGCAAACTCCAACCCATAGGACCTACTCCCGAACCCGAAAAGAAATCCAAGTTCTGGGATGAGAACTCGTACTGTGAGTACCATTGGGGCAAGGGGCATGACACAGAAAAATGCTACAAATTGAAAAATGTGCTTCAAGACATGATTGAAGATGGACGACTACCAATACCGCCAGGAGGTAAACCCAACAACACTCAGAACCCTCTTGGGATTATAGTGATCACAAGTGAAGAATCTACCTTAGATTGTTCACACCTCATTTCTCCAATTGAAGATGAGATCCATGCGATCGAGAGTGATAGATTCTACTCTACTATCTCTCCTACCATGTCCGACTTCATCACATGGGCAAGGAGTGTGGATAGGCAAGTTTGGGAATTAGAAAATGTGGTGACAACTTTACATGGCCCCAACGCGACACCCAAGGAGCATGTGCCACTAATCTTCTCTCAAAATGCTACTATGCAAGAAATAATCACCGTGGTTGATAAACTAGTCGACCAAATCACGCAATTAGAAGATGAAATCATGAGAATGAGGAGACTAGCCACAATCAACGGAGTATGGGCCGATGATGATGAGGACGAGTATCTCATTGAAAACTCCCTAGTCAAAGAAATTGTAAAAAATGGAGAAGACCAAGATGTGGACCACCTAATCCGTTCGGGGCGTCCATATCAAAGCACTACTCAAAATGGTCCAACCAACGTTGTCACACCAAATGATAACGAAGATGACTCCACTGATCATTTGCTCAAGCAATTACAGAAGACCAAGGCTGATCTTTCAGTTTGGCAATTGGTAGCAAGCTCATTTCCACATCGCCAAGCTTTACTGCAAGCCTTGGCCAAACTAAATATAGCGCATAACTCCACGCCCGAAGATGTAGTCAACTTGGTCTTCCAAGAATCACCGAAGCTAAGTAATCCTATTACTTTCTCAGACGAAGATTTGCCACCTTTTGGCGCTAGTCACAACTTGGCTCTTTACATCACCGTCATTTGCCTAAAGAAGAATGTGCCAATGACCTTGGTTGATGATGGCTCCGCGGTCAACGTCATACCCCTCAAAACGGTGTACAAATTGGGCATGAAAGAGTCGGATTGGACCCCTACCAATCAAGGTGTTCGCGCATACGATGATACACGACGAAAGGTAGTAGGACTCGTTAACCTAACCATAGCCACAGGGCCAATTGAACGAAAGGTTAACTTCCAGATAGTTGACATTGAAGCTTTCTTCAACATACTCCTAGAAAGACCTTAGATTCACGCTTCCAAAGCGGTGACGTCCACCCTCCATCAAAAGATCAAGATCCCACTAAATGGCAAAGTGGTGACGATCACTTCGTCACCCATCAAGGCAATAATCGAAAAGAAGTCGAATAATCAAGTCCTTGCAGATCCAGTATATGAACTTGGGGGCTTCCAAAGCATAAATGTCATAGAGAGAGAATTGGCACTCTTATACTATGATCCCTACTCCAACTTAGTGGTCAACCACATACTTAAAGCCCAGGGATACTTCCCTGGAATGCCTTTAAACCCCATCCGAAGAAACACCTTCGCTCCATACAAGGAAGGCAACTAAAAAAGGATACCACTTGGACTAGGGTACAAACCCACTAAAGAGGAAGTTCTCGAGATGCTTGCTCAAGTTCAAAACCGTAAGTACGTAGGAGTCCAAATGCGACCCTATCTCCCTACCCTAAATGGGTACTTTGTTAAGGAAGGAAGTCTAGAACTCTTTCACGGATTTCCCGAGCCTTGGCATTATCTCGAGAGGAAGTTAGCCGGAATCGAGATCGTTCACGATTGCTACTTCATCCCTCCAGAAACGGTTCCTACCGTCAAAACCCACCAAGCACCTTGCTTAGACAAACAAGCTGTTACTCTATTGTTTGGAGAAGATCGATTTGTTAGAGCCGCGCAGGATGAGATCATTACCAGGATACTTCAAGACGATCGCTTCAACCCTACCGCGTTAATTACAGAAACTAACGCGAGTCAGCAGAAAGGATGGAGAAAATCAATTAAGTGGACCAACAATCAAGGAAGACTCTTCAAGCTCACCACTGGAGAAGGAGAGATGTTCAAAGGAGAAGCAAAAGACGATGAATTCGAGTCGGAGTCGGAGTCGGAGTCAGAGTCAGAGTCTAGAGAAGTTGTTAAGGAGTCACCTCCCGTCGTCTTCCCCGTTCCCTTGTTTCTCCTAGCTTAGCCTCGAGTAGTAACAGTAGTTCGGGAAATGTCCCAACCACTGTCCCTTTGCCGCCACTGACCACAGATCAGATGGCTTCTTTGTTTCAACTTTTCTCAAACTTAAATATGAATAAATCAGGTTCTGCTTACTCTTTGTGTTATCTTGAGTGCAATTCTGTTTACGATGATACTGAGGATGACCAAGACCCAGACTCAATCGAGATACCTCCCTACGTAGCCAAAGAAATACTACAGGAAAGGGAAGGGGGACCAGTAATAGAGAACACCGAACCCATCAATGTAGGAACCGAACTAGAACCCCAAGAACTTAGGATAGGGACTACCCTGAGCTCTACCGAAAGGGCCGACTTCATAGATCTCCTACACGAGTTCAAAGATTTTTTCGCGTGGTCCTACAAAGACATGCCAGGGATTGACAGGGATATCGCCGAACATAGAATTCCGATTAAGCCAGGTTTCAAGCCTGTGAAACAGAAGCTTCGCCGAATGAGAACGGAATGGGCTCTCAAGATTAAGGAAGAAGTCGATAAGCAATTCAAAGCCGGGTTCATCAAAGTTTCCCCGAGTATTCTGACTGGGTAGCCAACATAGTACCTGTACCCAAAAAGGATGGGAGAATCCGTGTTTGTGTTGATTTAAGGGACTTAAACAAAGCAAGTCCTAAAGATGACTTCCCTCTACCACACATCGACATATTGGTGGACAATACTGCAGATCACGCATTACTATCCTTCATGGATGGATATGCGGGTTATAACCAAATCAAAATGGCCATAGAAGACATGCATAAGACCGCTTCTGTCACTCAATGGGGAACCTATTGCTATACAGTAATGCCGTTTGGGTTAATCAACGCCGGAGCTACATATCAACGCACCGCAACTACACTCTTACATGACATGATGCACAAAGAAGTTGAGGTATACGTAGACGACATGATCGTCAAGTTCAAAGATAGAGAGGAGCATATTGCGAACCTTCGCAAATTTTTCGCAAGGCTACGAAAGCACAACATGAGGCTCAATCCTCAGAAGTGCACATTCGGAGTAACATCTGGTAAACTCCTGGGATACGTCGTTAGCCAACGAGGCATAGAAATAGACCCTTCCAAGATCAAGGCTCTGATCGAAATGCCACAACCTCAAACAGAAAAAGAAGTCAGAGGATTCCTAGGGAAAGTGCAATATATAAGTTGATTCATATCGAAACTCACTATGATTTGTGAACCTATCTTCAAGAAACTCAAGAAAACGGACCACACCATGTGGGATGATGATTGTCAAAAGGCATTTGACCGAATCAAAGAGATATTGGCTAAACCACCAGTGCTCATGCCGCCTCAACGAGATCAACCTCTTGGTCTATATCTCACAGTAACTGAAACCGCCATGGGTGCCATGTTAGCTCAAACCGTAGGAAGCGAAGAATGGGCTATCTACTACCTTAGTAAGAAGTTCTTGGAATACGAGTGCAAATACTCACAACTCGAAAAGACATGCCTCGCTCTTGTGTGGGCAACGAAGAAGCTACGCCATTACATGCTTAGCTACTCCGTCAAAATATACTCCAAAATTGATCCAGTTAAATACCTCTTCGAAAAACCCGTCCTCAACGGACGTCAAGCCAGATGGACTTTGATGCTCTCCGAGTTCGACCTCAAATACGTGCCCCTGAAAGTCATAAAAGGGCGCGCCGTTGCCGAATTCTTCGCAGAAAATCCCATCAATGATGCACAAACAATAGATACTTGGTCATTTCCGGACGAAGATATACTCCAAACTGATGTAGACTCCTGGGACCTTTACTTTGATGAGGCATCGAACTTAAGAGGATTTGGAATAGGAGTGTTGCTCATTTCTCCTGAAGGTGAGCATACACCAATCTCTGTCAAACTCGACTTCGAGGTGACAAATAACGCTGCAGAATACGAAGCTTGTCTCATTGGACTACAAGCGGCGGTGAGCTTAGGCATTAAAAACCTCCGAGTACATGGGGACTCATCCCTGATCATCAATCAAGTTACGGGATCTCGGAAAATCCGAAGCGAAAGCTTAGCACCTTATCAAGCCAGAATAGACCAAGTTGCTCAATTCTTTGCTCACGTGACATATCTACACCTACCTCGGGAAGAAAATCAATTTGCGGATGCTCTTGCAAAACTCGCATCTTAGATTAATATGCCAGATAACATGGTGTAAATGCCTTTATGTATCGAACGACGGTCAGAGCCAGCTTATGTCCATCAAATCACCGATGAAGAGGAAATCGCACAGGAACCCTGGTTCTAAGCAATCCTGAATTTCAAGCTCAACGGTACCTATCCACCGGATATGGACAAAAGGGGACAACGTGCTATACGCCTACTAGCTTCCCAATACGTTCTCATGCAAGGAGAGTTGTACAAAAGAACACCTCTTGGTGTAATCCTACGTTGCCTTGATCATTCACAAGCACGGAAAGTGATGGAAGAAGTCCACGATGGAGAATGCGGTCCCCACATGAGTGTGCCCATGATGGCAAAGAAAATCACACGTTTGGGGTATTATTGGACCACAATGGAATCCGATTACATGAAATACGTAAGACATTGCCACAATTGCCAAATCTTCGGGAATGTAAAACATGTCCCTCCTTCATTGCTCTACACGATGACATCTCCTTGGCCATTTTCTGCCTGGGGAATTGACATCATTGGGAAGATAACTCCAGCCGGAACATGAGGTCACTGTTTTATCCTAGTAGCAATAGACTATTTCACCAAATGGGTAGAAGCGGCTTCCTACACTAGTCTCACGGCCAAAAACGTGGCAAAGTTCATACAAAACAACATCATCTGTCGATACGGTTGCCCACGTGAGATCATTAGTGATAATGGATCGCATTTCCAAGCTGAGACTGAGCAATTGCTAGCCAAGTACAAAATTAGGCATCACCACTCTTCGCCTTATAGACCTCAGACTAATGGCGCGGTAGAGGCGGCAAACAAGAACGTTGTCACAATTCTCAAGAAAATGATTAACAACTATCGAGATTGGCCAAGGAAGATACCCTTTGCTTTGTGGGGATATCGCACATCTGTTAGGACGCCCACTGGGGCTACTCCTTTCTATCTGACCTACGGCATGGAAGCTGTATAACCAGTCGAGCTAGAGATACCATCCTTGCGTATTTTACTCGAAAGTCAAATCCCAGAAGCCGACTGGAAGAGGGATAGATATGAAGAACTCATCCTCCTGGATGAACGTAGGCTGCACGCCTTGCATAATGTCCAAACATATCAAGCACGTATCAAACGAGCTTTCAACAAAAGGGTTAAGCCAAGAAACATCAAGGAAGGAGACTTAGTACTCAAGTCGGTTAGAGCTCTTTTACCTGTTGACCCACGGGGAAAATTCAAACCTAATTGGGCCGGGCCATTTCTAGTCAAATCCATACTTCCAGGGGGTGCAGTTAGAATCATAGACCTAGATGGGAATGAGTTTTCCAACCCGACAAACCTCGACCAACTAAAACGGTATTATGCCTAGAATAGGAACAAAAACGCGCCTCGCGTAACCTCACGTGTCGCTCTTGTGGCACTAAATAAACGGCCCTTGGCCAAGCTGAAATAAACTAATGTCACTTTGCTCTTGCATTTTGACAATTTTGTCATCCTCATATCATCAAATAAACTAAACTGCACCTTCAGAGTAAGCAAAAGCTCATGCTTATTTTCTAAGTTCATTACAAGTTCTTGCTTAGAACAATTATTCTTTTACATTTACTCGAACTACGCGCAAGGGTTTGATTTCATTTTCTAAATGAATACGTAGGCAATCTTTCACAGGATACAACCCATTATTTTAAAATGTAAATAGAAGGACATTTGCATTGCATTTGGAATTCGACAAGAATAATAAATAGAAAATCACAACGGTTTCTTAACCATTTAACCTTTTTATTTTATTCATTTTCTAATAATAATAAGCTACATAATAAAAATAAAAGTAGGCTAGGATTCTAAAAACCCCACCTTTTTATCACAACAATAATAATAATAATAATAAATAATAATAAAGACTTGGGCTATTCTTCCATCTTCTCTTTGCCCTTGTCATTCTTGTCATACTTCTTGTCACGACCTCGAGCCGGACGCTCTTGCGCCACCTCAGACCTAATCACCAATGGTCTTTCTCGAGGCCTAGACTTACCATTCTTGCCAATCACTTTATCCACGACAGGAGAGGTCTTTGGTTTCTTCGCAGGATGAACAACTCGAAACCCGGCTTCCTCCTCTCCCTCAGTCAGATGCTTCTCTTTCTCTTTCTCCACCTCGCGCACCTTATAGTCAACGGGCTCGCGCTTCATCAATCTCTCGCGCTCTTCCGGAGTAGTAGCTTTTCTCCATCGCAGATAAGAATCCGACACCCACAAGGCATTAGCAGAAGAGTTCAAGAACCACACATTTCTTTGGGCCCATTTAATGGCCCACTCCCTTCGGCTCTCTGTAGTAAGCGCCACGGCGGTCCGCGGGACGGTATCAAGCTTCGGGATCATCTGCTTTAGTCCAACCTGTCTCATCAGCCTTTCCGGGAAGATGCACACCATGAATTCCAAGCCAGGAATGCGCACGGATCGAGTAGGATCCTAGGAAGACACTCTAGTGACAGATTTGAGGTGCCACCATGGTACAATCCACCTAATCAAGGGGCCATCATCACTCTTCAGTTTATTCTTCCAGTAATCACAGACTCGAGTGAAGTCCACCATATACAGCCTGGTCCTCATGGCAATCGAACGAGCATGATAAGAAGGAACATGAACTGGGGGCTCGATCAATCGAAGCCGTTCCATAAGCCAAACCTACCAAAAGCAGGCATTAGACATCAAAAAAAAAAAAAAAAAAAGAAGAAAAAAACAAAAAAGAAGAAAACGAAAAAAAAAAAGAAAAGAAGAAGAAAATGTTCTTTTATCTGCAAAATGACGGGACTTCCCAAGTACGGTAGGTCACGATTGGCTTTCCTATTATCCAAGCCCAACAGGATCTCTCCTAAGCATAAACAAGCTGGGCTCCTGCGCAGCTCCATTTGCTAAAAAAGGCCCAGAAGACGGGGATCACCTCTCAAGTCTTCATCAACATGCCCTTGGAAGACATACACGTGCAACAAGCAAAATCCAAAGGCCCTTCGCCTAGCAACATAGGAAACGGTGGGGTCGGCCCTATTAATGAATCGGTCAATAAAGTCCAACATTCGCACTCCTTTCGAGGTCACTAGACGGTCCACCTCAAGTCTAGTCAATCCAAGCAAGTCTCTAAATTTGCTTTTATACCCTTGCGAAGTAGAAGGAATGACAGGCAAGTGTTCAGGGTCCCACCCACCAATCGCAGCAATTTCTTCAGGAAATGGGCAAATGTCGCCTCCAGGGAACGCAAAAACATGATAATTCGGGTCCCAACAATCAAGACAAGCATCTAAAAACGGTTTGACAACCTTCAAACTCAACAAAGATCCAAGATTATAGGCACCCATATCGTACTTCTCCATGTTGGAAAACTCGTTGGTCCATTCTTTTAGGCGAATCTCCAAAGTATTCATGATGAGGGATTATTTTGAGAATTTTATGTAATAAGACGAAGAAGAGACGGAAGAATTGTGTGAATAAAAGCTCTATCGACGTCTCTATTTATACTAATTTTGTTTCCTAAAATCTGCCAGAGCAGAAGCACCTGGGAACAGGCGCAGCACTTGCTGCACCTCTTCAAAGGGACGCAGCTCATGTTGCGCCTCTTCCTCTTCAAGGTTTCTGTGATTTTCCGCGTTGGATCTTTCCTAAATTCCGTGACGAATAATTTCCTATTCCTACGGGTTATTGTTTTGGTAAATACGTGGAAATTACCATATTTCGTGTTTCCTAATTCCGCGGGCACGCATTTCGAGGCGATATCGACATTTTCGTCATTTTATCACACTTGTACATTTTCACTTTAGGAAATAATTTTCTTTTTTTATATAATTCTTTTGTAGGAAATAATTTTCATTATAATTTAATTCATTTCAAAAATTTATACATTTCTTTCATCTCTTTTCATTTCTAACTTATAGGTTTCTATTTTTTTCTTTTTTTAGGGGGTAACCCTCCCTACCGTCCGGTCATTTCCGGCAAAATTTTTGCATTTTCTTTTGCATTCTCTTGAGTCGTTCGTTTTGCGCTAATTTAGGCCGTATGTATATACAAATGTATGTTTTGTGTGATTTCTATGTAAATTTCGGCAGCATGACGGCGTAAACCGTCATCTACCAAACCTGTTCAAAGCTAACCTGCAGGCACAAGCAACGCAAACCAGCAGCAAAGGCACTCAGGCCATCATATATACAACCAAAAAGGGAAATGTACAACAAACTGGGGACTCGAGCCCCAAGCAAAGTCCAAAATGTTCAAAATAAAGGTCCAAAATTTACAAATGTGCAAGAAACAAACAACAACAAAACAAAACTACTGCTGGTCGCCGTCCAGCTCCGCAACTCTTGCCGCGAGAGCAGCAATCTCGGCGTCGCGAACCTCGAGCTCCCTCAACAAGCGAGCTGTCTCCTCCCGAGACTGAGCCAACTCTCGCTCCAGATCACGGTCCCCCTGTAAACAACAAATTGGCTCATGTCAATTATTTCAAGCAATTACAAGAAAAGTTGGAAAATCAAAATTCAAAAATGAAATAGGCACAAGGTTCATACCTGACGACCTCGACCGCCGACAAGTGCCTCGACGGGTGTAGCTCGTAGCCGGTTGGCCACCCTCCATAACGCCACGAACCGAGACGGCGCAACCTGCATTTTCAAAAGACGCAGAAAATGATTTGAGAGAGAATTTGATGATTTGTGTTTCGAACAAATGATTGTAAACCCTCTGTTTATCGCGTTTTTACGCAGAAAATACACCCTTGGGAACAGACGCAGCAGGCGCTGCGCCTCTTCCAAGAGACGCAGCTCTTGCTGCGCCTCTTCCTGGTATTCCCTCCTTACGAGTTTTCAAAAATTCGTTATGAGTTCGTTATTAGTGGGCCCATCTTTGGTGCGCCTCTTCCCCAATGTTATCTTATCTTTTTGGTCCGTTTGACGATTTATCTTTCGTTCAGACCCGCACTTCTAAGCTAATAGCAGACTATTATACGTTATTTATCGCTTCCAAGATCTTGCTTGTCACAACGGGCAGATATTCCTTTACAGGTGTTTCGACACGCCTTCATCATATATCCCCAGCGAGAGTAAGCGGATAGACTTTCCCCCTCGAGACATGGAGATTAGTTCTCGATTATGTTCCCCAACGAGAGTTCACGACCGACAGTCACTTCCTCTCGAGACATGGAGATCAACATCAGCCCCTATTTCTTCCGAAGTTTGTTTGAAGCTGAACACGAACAGATTTCTCCCAGCAGTTCCCGCCCGTGTCCTGCTACTCACAATATTTCTTGTTTCCCCTCAGAGTGCGACAAAGGCGCCGTTCTCCAGAAGTTTCCAAACCGATAGAGTTCCTATACTCAAGCTTTAGTTACCCTTTAATTTGAACTTATATTCGGGCCTCTTTCCCATTGATGCTTTCCTTTAGGGTCCCACACCCTAGCACAATCCTTATATATCTTTTAGGTCTTACCCTTAGCTCCTACACTTACCCTTAGCTCCTACGCTTACCTTTAGCTCCTATGCACCTCCAGAAGCATCTCGAGAAGAAGTCTCAGGTATGATCTCTTCTTATGGCTGGCGAGCCTCCTTACGTCGTCTAATGGACTTTAAACGACCTCCCCGATAGTCGACAGACTCTAAAATGTTCCCGACGACAGGTCCATTGTTCAGACCCCTTGAGCCGCCTCGCGTCGCCATAGTCGTCAGGTTGTAATCTTCGATTGACCTGATGGCTATACTTTAACTTTCGCCTTGTCCAAGCCTCAGTCAAAGTGGGGGCTCTGTAGATACCTCATTTCTGCACCTCCCGCAAACCACCCGGTGATGATTGGGCCGCATGTTTGGTACGCGGAATGATTTGTGACAGTTCATAAGTTTATCGTCAAGTGATTTCTCAAACACTGATGTCTACCTCTTAGTTGTCATCTACGTGCCGATACGGTCGTTTTGACAGTAATTAGAAAATTTGGAGTCCGGGCCTAAAACCGTCTTCATTTTCTGATAACCGTTAAAACCCGAGTCAGAATGTTCTGGAATGTTCCGGATATTTCTATTCCATATTTTATAAATATTTCACAATCTTTATCCTTTGGTAAACAATTTCCCGTAATATTCATACAAGATATTAAGGAACACCAAATTATTCCGTCCTACCATAATTTAAACACGGAAAGCTTTCTTCCGCAGGAGGAAACCACTTGGGAACAGACGCAGCAGGTGCTGCGCCTCTTCCAAGAGACGCAGTGACTGCTGCGCCTCTTCCCAGGTCCTTTTCTGCGTGTTTTTCGTATCTTTTTCATATCTTTCCGAGATTCACTTCCAAAGTCTCTCTGAACCCTAATTCCTCCACGTGATTAGTACAAATAGGAGCCTTCGCTCCTCATATTTCTCACGGGAGTGTCCGCCCTTCTCTTCTCCCTTTGCATTCTAGACCTTTGTTCTTACTTTTTGGCGGCTACGTGCTTGAACATTCGACCACGTAAGCTCGGATCCTTCTGAGTACCAGCCTCGTTTGCATGACCGACCAATTTGACCAACTCCACATCAATCAACTTAATTAATCTAATCGTTTTCCTCTTACGAGGGCACTTTCGTCTACATTCGAGTCGAGCATCACTAATCGATAACTTAGTTCTTCTCGTTTCGTCAAACATGTAAGTCTGAGGGTGTAAATCTCTCTTCTTTATTTATTGTTATTTACTTTTTGTATCACCATTAATGTAAGGTTTATGTCGAAAACATCTTTTAAAACCGATTTCTAAAACCGTGCTTTAAAACCCTTTTTACGGATTTCCAGAAGACAAACCGTCGAGAAAGGACGCAGCAACTGCTGCGCCTCTTCGAAGGAGCGCAGTTCCTGCTGCGCCTCTTTGTGAGGCTGCCGCAGTTCCTGCTTCCTTTCTTCTTCCTTCGTCCTCTGTAGTTCGTTCATCTTTGTTTATTTTCGTTTGTTTTCTTTAATTCTTTGTTACAATAGTCTAATAATCTCATGTATATTATTTATTCATCATCAACACATTTAATTCATCATTAAATCCGACTTAAATCCCTTATAATCTCATATTTGCGGGTTTTCGTCATTAAATTCAATCCGGGTTGTAGAAATTCGATTCTTTCGTATTGGGTTTCTGGAATTCGACCTTTGATATATTTCAATCTGTTTATTATCATATTCATCATTAGTCCATCATTAATTCATCATATTAAACCTAATTAGTTCATCAATTTGCTCATTAACCTCATTAATCTTGTAATTAATTCGTCCTAATTAGTTTTCATCGATGTTTTATTGCTTTTATGACCATAAATCACATGTAAATAACCTGATAATCACTTTCATCCGAGTAAATATCATAATCAATCCTTAAATTAACCAATTAATATTAACGATTTGCAGTTCCGGCTTCACAGCCAGAACTCACCCTTGGAAAGACGCAAAGAATCGCCGCGCTTTCTTTCCAAAGGGCGCGATCTCTTGCGCTTGTTCGAGATGAGTTCTGTCTCTGAACTTCCGTCTTTGCTTGACCTAGTTTAATTAGTTTACGTATAATTAACTATTAATCGTATTATCACCTTAACTTCTGTTCGTTAGTTCATTCTTTCATTCTTTTTCTCAATTATCCGTTTCAAAGGTATTTTCGACACAAATCAATGAAACCCGATGTAATTATTGTAATTTTTATTATAGTATTCTATTGTTATTATTTATCGCATTTGTATGATTTATTTGCATGCTTTCATATGTAATTGAACATTAAATCTTACTTTGACCCAATTGTATGATTAAATTACGTGTTAACCGACTTAGCTAAATCTTCACATGCTAGGATTAAAACTTGGATGTTGCATTGCATGCATATAATCGATGATATATCGAGTATAGATGATGTCCCTAATCATTAGTAGAGGCCGCTATCGAGGCGGGCGGGATTAGGTGTTCGATCAAAAGAGCTTTCTAATACGTACCCTCACCCCTTACTCCAGATCTCTGTGAACATCCGTGTTCATTGGCATCCACGAGAGTCATTCTAGACATAGAATGCTAAGGGTAATGATTGCTTGGTGTTCATGTCTCTACTTTGTGTCTTGACATGGCACGAAGTATTTGAACGGTTCAAATTTCCCATAAAAATTGGTGGCGACTCCAACAAATGCAAACTCTTGTTCTCTCTCCCAAGCGCCCCCGTGGGCCCCCGCTGTCCACATCCATGTATAACAATCTTATTTCATAGCAACTGCTTCATCTTGCTATTTATTATCTGTTTCATTTTTATAGTGGGACCGTCAAATCATCTTGATGTTTCTTATATTACACTTCAAGTGTACTTGTATTAATCTAGTAAAATATTTTGTTATATCAAATTCAAAAACCACTATCCAATGAATTGAATATATAACATTATTTGAACTTCTGGTTCAGTAGGAGATCATTACATGTTTGTTTTTACCAGCATTAAACTCACTTTTCACCTTAAGGTGGTAAAAATTATAACTAATGTATAGTAAAAAATTTAACATAACCACCTTATACTTCAATTTCTCATATCATAATGAGATTTTAATATGGCCTTACATTGTAGTACACCGTTAAAATATCTCGGGGAGTAACATATAATGTAGTTGAATTTCAAATGTGCTGAATCACAATGCCCAATTTGGGAGATCATTGGTTTCATATAATAATCAAAATGTGATTTTCTAATCTCGAAAACTACTCAGAAAAATCATTATGTGGCAACAAGCCACTCAAGAGAGTGTTAATTCATACACGAATATTTAAATTCTTTGTTAAACTTCGAGTAATGTTTAAATCTTTTTTTTTGGAAAATGTAAGTATAATATAAATATCGTAAAAAACATAACCATACACAGGATGTAACGAGCACACAAGGTGTCATTATCAACCCAGACCAACACATAAACGGCCTATAAGGCCCGTCATAAAACAAGTACTTAAGTTGGCCCAAGTTCAATGGGAACTTGAAACAACCCAGTACCCTAACCACAAAACCAAATGCCTCTATATGCCAATTACAACAAAATTAGGTTAAACAACAAAATCCCTCAAACCCTAGATTGCCGGAGATGACGATCTCCTCTGCTACCCAGCTCAGAACCCCCATTTTCATTCAAGAATGCTTTGAATCCACTCCTCTTCTCCATCATCAAGAGAGAATTTGATGATAGTTCTAATTCGACCTTGTATCTCTTGGATGATGTCACGGGCCACTTTGTCAGGTTTGGTAAGCTGAAGCTCAATCCTACTTTGGTTCCGTTGTCTCCATATGTGGTAGGTACAAGAATTCATAATGGAGTTAGTAATCCCTTTCTTCAATTTGCTGCCTTTCTGTCTTAGCTGTTAGGTTCATATACCTATTATTAGACTCTTCTAATGGTGAACTAATTAACATTTTAATGTGAGTTCTAAGGATCTTGTGCATGCATAACTAAATAATAGATAAAACTAAGAAAACAGCGTTCCTTACATTGTTAAATGGTTCAAAATGGGACAAGTAAGCTCTCCTACCTTCACTTGTTCTTGAGCTTAAATGTCAAAGGAAGATCCTCCAACCTTGGTCTCAAATATAGAAACCCTCCTCAAGAGATGCACCCAAGATTAGCCCTTATCACTACTAAATAATATTTGCTAGATATTTATTTAGTATTCTACCTTAAAAATGACTACTAATACTCATATATTACATTAATAATATTAGTAGTATTTTTGAACAATTTAGATCAAAACTTTTCAAGTTTTAGAGAGAAGAAAATAAGTATGAGTGAGGGATTTTGCATGTACATCTTTTTTTAGAGAAAGATTGAGTAAAATAAGAAGAATAAATGATTCTCCTCACTTCACTCTTACCGTCCAAATGCTCTTACATAGAGCATTTTGGCTTTTTCTTTTTTGTCTTATACAATATGCTTTTGTGTGTAACAACAAAATGACAAAACCAAAAACTCAAGCATGCTACCATCTTGGACGGTATACTTGAGTGTATATGGGTCCATTTTTGTCTTATAATATTTGTCCCACAAATGCTTATAAGTCTTATGTTTAATTATCTTACATAATTAAATATTAATTTGATCATACAACAGTTATGTGACAAATTAATAAACATATATTCACTCAACTTATTAAATAATATTTTACCATTATATCAATATATAATGGGTCCCATAATAGCTAGCTAGTTAAATTTACAACCTCTTGTAAATGTAAATAACTAATTACCTCTACATCGAAATATTTATAAAATCTCAACATAATTTAGTAAATTAATAAATTAATATATTAATTCACTAAATCGAATCTTATTTAATCGAATTACAATAAGATACATATTTCCTCTCATAAATATAAATTGTTCTTATTTAAGGAATTAATTAACTTATATCAATATACAACTAATTAACTTTACTGATTAGGGCATCATCCTATAAGTGTGACCTTGTGTAGATACCTCATTTCTGCACCTCCCGCATACCACCCGGTGATGATTGGACGCATGTTTGGTACACGGAACGATTTATGACAGTTCGTAAGTTCATCGTCAAGTGATCTCTCAAACACTTGTGTCTACCTCATAGTCGTCATCTACGCGCCGATACGGTCGTTTTGACAGTAATTAGAGTACATTTGGAGTCCGGGTCAAACACCGTCTTCATTTTCTAATACCCGTTTAAAATGCCGAGTCAGAATGTTCTGGAATGTTCCGGATATTTCTATTCCATATTTTTTCCAATCTTTTAATCTTTGGTAAAATATATCCCGAAATTATCATACAAAATATTAAGGAAATAAGATTAATCCGCAATTCCATAATAAAAACACGGAAATCTTTCTTCCGCAGGAGGAAACCACTGAGGAAAAGACGCAGCAGGTGTTGCGCTTCTTCCAAGAGACGGAGTGCCTGCTGCGCCTCTTCCTCAGTCCTTTTCTGCGTTTTTTTCGTATCTTATCGAGATTCACTTCCAAAGTTTCTCCGAAAACCCTAATTTCCGTCGTGTGATTAGTATAAATAGAGACCATCGGTCTCACATATTTCTCACACGAGTGTCCGCCCTTCTCTTCTCCCTTTGCATTCTAGACCACGTTCTTATTTTTTGGCGTCTACGTGCTTGAACTTTCGACCACGTAAGCTCGAATCCTTCTGAGTACCAGCCTCGTTTTGCATGACCGACCAATTTGACCAACTCCACATCAATCAACTTAATCAATCTTGTTCGTTTTCCTCTTAGAGGGCACTTTCGTCGTACATTCGAGTCGAGCATCACTAAACGTTAACTTAGTCCATCTCGTTTCGTCAAACATGTAAGTCTGAGGGTGTAAATCCTTCTTTTATTTATTGTTCTTTATTATTGTAATCATCATTGTAAGATTTACGTCAAAAATATATTTAAAACCGATTTATAAAACCTTACTTTAAACCCTTTTTACGGATTATCAGGAGACAAACGTCGACAAAGGACGCAGCAACTGCTGTGCCTCTTCGAAGGGACGCAACACCTGCTGCGCCTCTTACTGAGGCTGCCGCAGTTCGTGCTTCCTTTCTTCTTCTTTCGTCTTTTGTTCGTCTTATTGTTCTTATTTTGTTTTCAATTGTTCATTGTTCATTAACATAATAATCTGAGTATGATAATTTTAACATGTAAATAATTCATTGTTATTTAATTCATTTCCCGACTTAAATCCCAATTAATTAATATTTGTGGGTTTTCGTCATTAAAATCAATTCGGGCTTTAGAGGTTCGATTCATTAATACTGGATCTCTGGAATTCATTCTTTGATAAATTTTCATCTGTTATTTATCGTCACCATAATTAGTTCATCATTAATAATTTGTTTAACATAATTAATTAGTCTTAGTTTGTTTAAATTGTATCATTAATAACCTATTAATCTTGTAAATAATTCGTTCTAATTAGTTTTGTTCATGTTTTATTGCTTTTATGACTCAAGAACATGTAAATAATATGTTAATCACTTCCATCCGAGTCAAATATCATAATCGATCATTAAAATTACCAATGAATATTAACGATTTGCAATTCCGGCTTCACAGCCAGAACTGAGCTCAGGAACAGACGCAGCAACTGCTGCGCCTCTTCCAAAGGACGCAGCTCTGCTGCGCCTGTTCCTGGTTGAGTTCTGTCTCTGAACTCCCGTTTCTGCTTTGACCTAGTTTATTAATTATGTATTAATTAACTATTAATCGTATTATCACCCTTAATCTGTTCGTTTATTTGTTTATTCTTCCTTTTCTAAAATCATCCGTTTTAAATGTATTTTCGACGTAAATCAATAAACCCAATGTATGCTAAAATTACATGTACACCGACTTAGTATTAATTCACATGCTAGGATTAACCTAATAGATGTTGCATTGCATGCATATAACCTTCAACATATCGAGTATAGATGACTTCCCTAATCATTAGTATAGGCCGCTATCGAGGCGGGCGGGATTAGGTGTTCGATCAAAAGAGCTCCCTAATACGTACTCTCACCCCTTACTCCAGATCTCTGTGAACATCCGTGTTCATTGGCATCCACGAGAGTCATTCTAGACATAGAATGCTAAGGGTAAGAGTTCTTGGTGTTCATGTCATTACTTTGTGTCTTGACATGGCACGAGGTATTCGAACGGTTTCCAATTTTCCACAATAAATTGGTGGCGAATCCACAAATGCACGAGAAGCTTGCTCGCTTTTTGCCCCCATGGGTCCGCGTCCACAGTTTGGCGACTCCGCTGGGGATAATACACTTACGTGTAGCCAAGGGTGAAACTTGAAGAAGGTTAGGGAATTGTTTGTATGAGACAGTTGCCGGTTTTCATAACTCGGTCTTCTTAGATCTTTTATTCGGCCTTCCTAGGCCCAACCCAACCCATTCGACCAATCATCCCGTCTAAACGGTCCTAATTCTTATTTGGGCCTGAGGATGGATAACGATTGACGTCATCCATACCATGGTACTTACTCTTGTTTGTATCAAGGACTTTCACTACTTGAGGAAATGGACTAGGAATCGGCCTTACTCTTGTTTGGATTGAGCCTCTCCAAAGACCCCAGGTTTGATCGTTCGGTATGGCAACCCGCCCTATAAACCAAAACCCTTTTAAATGCACTCAGCATCCCGTTATAATGCCTGTATAAATGCTTGTACCATATGTGATCACCATTTCTAAACGAAACCATGACGATTTTTGTAAAAATCAAAATCCCTTTTAAAATGTAAAAATTTTCGAAACAAGGCCCAATATTAGCGCAAAACCAGTCAAAACTCTGTCCAATTGTCAAGTCAAAGTTCGGGCCTCAAAGCCCATTTTAAAACCTCACTTCGAGTCCACTCCTACAACTACACTACAGTTGACTAGGACCAACATTTTCAAACTTTGTCATTTCTTCAAATCTCACTTAACACGAGTGGCACACTCCCACTCCACAAGTTAAAACGTTTTTTGAGTAAGTGTGCTAGAATAGTCGATCATGTTTTGATTCATCGTCGATCTATTATTCATTTTCCAAGATGCCTGATACGAGCGACGTGAGCAACAACCAACCCCTGAATGGTAATGATTAAATCCTAGCCGCACTAACTCGTCTCCAAGTCACCCAAGACCAAGTGTATGATCTCCTCGACACAATCGAAGGCCGAATAGTTGTTGTGGAAACGAGGTTGCCTCCTCGAGAAAGTGAAGTGTCTGATGAATTTGTGAATAACTTCGGGAATGAAAATCCTTTTATGGGAGCACATGAAGTTAACCCTCCCGTAGGTATGACTGCAGCTGAGAAACGACTCTAATACTTGGAGGAACAATTGATGTATCTCAAAGGGGATGATATCTATAGGGAAAATAATCGCAAATATGAGGCCGTGAGTTCCAAAGTTCTAACCAACTTCAATATGACGGATATATCAAAATTTAAGGGACACAAAAACCCTTTGAACCATATCCGTGCTTTCAAGGATTACATATCTATCAAAGGCATTAAACCCGAGATGTTCTTAAGGATCTTTCCTTCATCTGTTGACACCATCCCGAGATAATGGTTCTATTCTCTAGAGCATAAGAAAATTGTTACCTGGGACGATGCCGCAATTGAGTTTCCTAAGCAATATGCGGATAATGCCGAAATCCAAGTCAATATGCGCATTTTAGAGGTTCTTACCCAAAATGACAAAGAAGGTTTCACCGACTTCCTAAGTAGGTGGAGGAAGACTAGTACCCAACTTGTTGAACGTCCAAATGAAGCTACCCTCGTGGAGAAATTCGTGGACAATTTAAAGCCCATCTATGCAAGTCATTTGAGGTACCAAAACATTAAGACCTTCAAAGACTTAACTATACTAGGAACAAGGATCGAAGATGACATCCGTAATGGGCTCTTGTCCAAAACGGTGGGTCGTGGATATCAAGGCTCAACAAGTCGTTCTTACGGCTTTACTAGTAAGACTGATAAAGTTAACCTTCTCGAGCCATTTAAGAAGAGTACCCCACCAAGAAAATTCACAAGTATTGGGGATACATACTCCAATGCTCTAAAGAGATTGATGAAACAGGGTAAGCTTCAACCCATAGGCCCTACACCTGAACCAGAAAAGAAATCCAAGTTCTGGGACGAGAATTCGTATTGCGAATACCATAGAGGTAATGGACATAACACAGAAAAATGCTACAAGCTAAAACATGTGCTTCAAGACATGATTGAAGGCGGTCGCCTACCAATACCGCCCGGAGGTAAGCCTAACAACCCTCAGAATCCTCTTGGAATTCTGGTGATTACAAGTGAAGAGTCTACCTTAGATTGTTCACACCTCATTTCTCCAGTCGAAGATGAAATTCATGCAATAGAGAGTGAAGGGAACTACTCCACCATTTCCCCTACCATCACCGATTTTATCGCATGGGCAAGGAGTGTGAATAGGCAAGTCTCGGAACTAGAGAGTGTAGTGGCAACCCTACGTGATCCCATTGTAACACCCAAATAATGTGTGCCACTAATTTTCCCTCAAAATGCTACAATGCAAGAAGTAGTAGTCGTGGTTGACGAACTAATTGACCAAATTATCCAATTGGAGGCCGAGATCATAAGGCTGAGGGAATTTTCTACTATCAATGGAGTATGGGCGGACGATGATGAAGATGAGTATCTCACTGAACACTACCTAGTCAAAGTCAGTGAGGAAATAGTCCAAAACAGTGGGGACCGAGATGTAGACCATCTTACTCGTTCGGGACGTCCATACTAGAACACTTCTCAAAATGGTCCCATAGCGAATGGTCCAACCAATGTTGTCACACCAAATGATAACGAAGACACGTCTATTGACCATTTGCTAAAGCAACTACAAAAGACAAAGGCTGATCTTTCAGTCTGGCAACTAGTTGCAAGCTCATTCCCACATCGCCAAACTTTACTGCAATCCTTGGCCAAACTAAATGTGGCACATAATTCCACACCCGACGACGTAGTCAACTTGGTCTTCCAAGAATCACCAAAGCTAAGTAACCCTGTTACTTTCTCGGATGAAGACTTGCCACCCTTTGGCGCTAGTCACAATTTGGCTCTTTACATCACTGTTATCTGCTTGAAGAAGAATGTGCCAATGACTTTGGTAGATGATGGCTCGGCAGTGAACATTATACCCTTGAAAACGGCATACAAATTGGGCATGAAAGAGTCGGATTGGACCCCTACCAACCAAGGTGTTCACGCATATGATGGTACACGATGAAAAGTGGTAGGACTAGTTAACCTGACCATAGCCACAGGGCCGATTGAACGAAAGGTTAACTTCCAAATAGTGGACATTGAAGCATCTTTTAACATACTTCTAGGAAGACCTTGGATTCACGCTTCCAAAGCGGTAACATCCACCCTCCACCAGAAAATCAAGATACCACTAGATGGTAAAGTGGTGACAATCACTTCATCACCTATCAAGTCAGTAATAGAAAAAAAGATAAAGTAATCAAGTACTTGCGGATCCAGTATATGAACTTGGGGGCTTCTAAAGCATAAACGTCATAGAAAGCGAGTTGGCGCCCTTATACTTCAATCCTTATTCCAATCTGGTGGTCAACAACATGCTCAAATCCCAAGTATACTTCCCGGGAATGCCTTTGAATCCAATCCGAAGAAACACCTTTGCACCCTACAAAGAAGGCAACTCACAAAGGATACCACTTGGATTAGGGTACAAACCCACTAAAGAGGAAGCTCTCGAGATGCTCGCCCAAGTTCAGAACCGCAAGAACGTGGGAATCCAAATGCGACCCTACCTCCCTACCCTAAATGGATACTTCGTTAAGGAAGGAAGTCAAGAACTCTTTCATGGATTTCCCGAACCTTGGCACTATCTCGAAAGGAAGTTAGCTGGAATCGAGATCTTTCACGATTGCTACTTCATTCCTCCAGAAATGGTTCCTACCGTCAAGACTTGTCAAGCACCTTGCTTAGACGAACAAGCTGTTAGCCTACTATTTGGGGAAGATCGATTTGTTAGAGCCGCGCAGGATGAGATCATTACCATGATACTTCAAGACGATCACTTCAACCTTACCGCATTGATCACAGAAACCAATTCGAATCAGCAGAAAGGATGGAAAAAGTCGATCAAGTGGACAAACAACCAAGGAAGACTCTTCAAGCTCACCACTGGAGAAGGAGAGATGTTCAAAGGAGAACCAGAAGACGATGAATTCGAGTCAGAGTCGGAGTCAGAGTCGGAGTCTAGAGAAGTCCCTAGAGAGCCTCCTCCTGTCGTCACTCCCACTCCCCTTGTTTCTCCTAGCTTAGCATTAAGTAGTAACAGTAGTTCTGGAAATGTCCCAACCGCTGTCCCTTTACCGCCACTGACTACTGAACAGATGGCTTCTTTGTTTCAACTTTTCTCAAATTTTAATATGAATAAATCAGGTTCTGCTTACTCTTCGTGTTATTCTGAATGCAATTCTGTTTATGATGATAATGAGGATGACCCAGACCCAGACTCGATCTAAATACCTCCCTATATAGCCAACAGAATACTACAAGAGGGGGAAGGGGGACCACTAATAGAAAACACTGAACCCATCAACGTAGGAACCGAACTAGAACCCCAAGAACTTAGGATAAGGATGACCTTGAGCTCTACTGAGAGGGCCAATTTCATAGACCTCCTACACGAGTTCAAAGACTTTTTTGCTTGGTCCTACAAAGATATGCCAGGGATCGACAGAAGCATTGCAGAGCATAGAATCCCGATTAAACCAGGTTTCAAACCCGTAAAATAGAAGTTTCGTCGAATGAGGACAGAATGGGCTCTCAAGATCAAAGAAGAAGTCGATAAGCAATTCAAAGCCGGGTTCATCAAAGTTTCCGAGTACTCAGACTGGGTAGCTAACATAGTACCCGTACCCAAAAAGGATAGGAGAATCCGGGTTTGTGTTGATTTCAGAGACTTAAACAAAGAAAGTCCCAAGGATGACTTTCCTCTACCACATATCGACATATTGGTGGATAACACAGCAGATCACGCATTGTTATCCTTCATGGATGGATACGCAGGATATAACCAAATTAACATGGCCGTAGAAGATATGCATAAGACCGCCTTCGTCACTCAATGGGGTACCTATTGCTACACGGTTATCCTAGGTAAGGTGCAATACATAAGTCGATTCATATCGAAACTCACCATGATCTGTGAACCTATCTTCAAAAAGCTAAAGAAAACAGATCACACCATGTGGGATGATGACTGTCAGAAGACATTCGACCGAATCAAGGAGGTACTAGCCAAACCACCAGTGCTCATGCCACCTCAACGAGATCAACCTCTTGGTTTATATCTCACGGTAACTGAAACAGCCATGGGCGCTATGCTAGCCCAAACCGTAGGAAAAGAAGAAAGAGCTATCTACTACCTTAGTAAGAAGTTCTTGGAGTATGAGTGCAAATACACACCACTCGAAAAGACATGCCTCGCTCTTGTGTGGGCAACGAAGAGGCTACGCCATTACATGCTTAGCTACTTCGTAAAAGTATACTCCAAAATGGATCCTGTCAAATACCTCTTCGAGAAACCCGTTCTCAACGGACGACTAGCAAGATGGACTTTGATGCTCTCAGAGTTCGACCTCAAGTATGTACCTCTGAAAGTTATAAAAGGGCGCGCTGTTGCCGAGTTCTTCGCAGAGAATCCCATCAACGATGCACAAACAATAGACACCTGGTCGTTTCCGGATGAGGATATACTCCAAACCGATGTAGACTCCCGGGACCTTTACTTTGATGGGGCATCGAACTTAAGAGGATTTGGAATAGGGGTGTTGCTCATTTCTCATGAAGGCGAGCATACACTTATCTCTGTCAAACTCGACTTCGAGGTGACAAATAACGCGACAGAATACGAAGCTTGCCTTATTGGATTAGAAGCAGCAGTAGGTTTATGCATAAAAAATCTTCGAGTACATGGAGATTCATATCTGATCATCAAACAAATTACGGGATCTTGGAAAATTCGAAGTGAAAGCTTAGCACCATATCAAGCCAGAATAGACCAAGTCGCCCAATTCTTCGATCAAGTAACCTACCTACACCTACCTCGAGAGGAAAATCAATTTGCAGATGCTCTTGCAAAACTTGCATCTTTGATTAATATGCCGGATAATATGGTAGAAATGACTTTATGCATCAAACGATGGTCAGAACCTGCTTATGTGCACCAAATCACAGATGAAGAAGAAATCACAGAGGAACCCTGGTTCCAAGCAATCCTAAAGTTCAAACTCAACGGCACCTATCCACCGGATATGGACAAGAGGGGACAACGCGCTATACGCCTACTAGATTCCTAATACGTCCTCATGCAAGGAGAGTTATACAAAAGAACACCTCTTGGTGTAATCCTACGTTGCCTTAATCATTCACAGGCACGGAAGGTGATGGAAGAAGTCCATGAGGGAGAATGTGGTCCTCACATGAGTGGACCAATGATGGCAAAGAAAATCACTCGCTTGGGGTATTATTGGACCACAATGGAATCCGATTGCATCAAATATATAAGACATTGCCACAACTGCCAAATCTTCGGGAATGTGCAACACGTCCCACCTTCATTGCTCTACACCATGACATCTCCTTGGCCATTTTCTGCTTGGGGAATTGACATCATCGGAAAAATCACTCCAGCCGGAACAAGAGGTCACTGTTTCATCCTGGTGGCAATCGATTATTTCATCAAATGGTTAAAAGCGGCTTCCTACACTAGTCTCACAGCCAAAAACGTAGCAAAATTCATACAGACCAATATCATCTGTCGATACGGTTGCCCACATGAGATCATTAGTGACAATGGGTCACATTTCCAGGCTGAGACTGAGCAATTGCTAGCCAAGTACAAGATCAAGCATCACCATTCCTCGCCATATAGACCACAAACTAATGGCGCGGTAGAGGCGGCAAACAAAAACGTTGTCACAATCCTCAAGAAAATGATTGACAATTATAGAGATTAGCCAAGCAAGATACCTTTTGCCTTATGGGGATACCGTACATCTGTTAGGACGCCCACTGGGGCCACCCCTTTCTATTTGACCTACGGCATAGAAGCTGTACAACCAGTCGAGCTCGAAATACCATCCTTGCGTATTCTACTCGAAAGTTATATCCCAGAAACCGATTGGAAGAGGGATAGATATGAAGAACTCATCCTCCTGGATGAACGAAGATTACGCGCATTACATAATGTGCAAACATATCAGGCACGTATCAAACGAGCCTTCAACAAAAGGGTTAAGCCAATGAACATCAAAGAAGGAGATTTGGTTCTCAAATCAGTTAGAGCTCTTTTACCTGTCGATCCACGAGGAAAATTCAAACCCAACTGGGCCGGACCATTTCTAGTCAAATCCATACTTCCAGGGGGTGCGGTTAGAATAACAGACTTAAATGGGAATGGATTTGCCAACCCGACCAACCTCGATCAATTGAAACGTTACTATGCCTAGAATAGGAGCAAAACGCGCCTCGCGTAACCCCATGTGTCGCTAATGTGGCACGAAATAAACGGCCCCTGGCCAAGCTAAAATAAAGCTAATGTCACCTTGCTCTTGAATTTTGACAATTTGTCATCCTCATATCATCAAATAAACTGAATTGCACTTTAGGAGTAAGTAAAAAGCTCATGCTTATTTTCTAGTTCATTACAAGCTCTTGCTTAGAACAAATATTCTTTTACATTTACTTGAACTACGCGCAAGGATTTGATTTCATTTTTTAAATGAATACGTAGGCAATCCTTCACAGGATACAACCCATTATTTATTTTAAATGTAAATAGAAGGACATTTGCATATGCATTTGGAATTCAACAAGAATAATAATAGAAAATCACAACGGTTTCATAGCCAATTAACCTTTTTTATTTCATTTCTTTTAATAATAATAATACGCTACATAATAAAAATAATGCTATAAAAATAAATAGGCTAGGATTCTAAAAAACCCCACCTTCTTATTACAAACAAATAAATAATAATAATAAATACTTAGGCTACTCTTCCATTTTCCCTTTGCCTTTGTCATTTTTATCATATTTCTTATCTCGACCTCGAGCTGGGCGCTCCTGCGCCACCTCTGACCTAATCACCAACGGTCTCTCTCATGGTCTAGCCTTGCCATTCTTATCAACCACCTTTTCCACGGCAGGAGAAGTCTTCGGTTTCTTCGAAGGATGAACAACTCGATAACCAGCTTCTTCCTCTCCCTCAGTCAAATGCTTCTCTTTCTCTTTTTCTACATCGCGAACCTTGTAGTTGACAGGCTCGCGCTTCCTCAATCTCTCGCGCTCCTCCGGAGTAGTAGCTTTCCTCCATCGCAAGTAGGAATCTGATACCCATAGCGCACTAACAGAAGAGTTCAGGAACCACACATTTCTTTGAGCCCATTTAATGGCCCACTCTCTTCGGCTCTCAGTGGTAAGCGCCGCAGCCGTCTGCGGGACAGCATCAAGCTTCGGAATCGTCTGCTTCAGTCCAACCTGCCTCATCAACCTCTTCGGGAAGATGCATATCATGAATTCCAAGCCAGGAATACGCACCGATCGGGTAGGATCCCAGGACGATACTCCAGTGACAGATTTGAGATGCCACCACGGTACGATCCATCTAATCAGGGGACCATCATCGCTCTTCAGTTTGTTCTCCCAGTAGTTGCAGACTCGAGAAAAGTCCACCATATAGAGCCTAGTCCTCATCGCAATTGAGCGAGCATGATAAGCAGGAACATTAACTGAGGGCTCAATCAATCGCAAGCGCTCCATAAGCCAAACCTACCAAAAAGCAGGTATTAAAATCAAAAAAAAAAGAAAAAAAAAGCTTCGTTCTTTTACCTAACCCCAACATAATCTCTCCTAAACACAGGCAAGCTGGGCTCCTGCGCAGTTTCATTTTCTCAATTAAGCTCAAGTAACGAGGGTCACCTCTCAAATCCTCATCAACATGCCCTTGAAGGACATATAGATGCAGTAGGCCAAACCCGAATGCCCTTCGCCTTCCAACATAACAGATAGTGGGATCTGCCCTATTGATGAATCGATCAATGAAATCCAACATTCGAACTCCTTTTGAGGTCACAAGACGGTCAACCTCAGCTCTTGTCAGTCCAAGCAAATCTCTGAACTTATTCTTATACCCTTGAGAAGTGGAGGGTATAGCAGGCAAATGTTCTGGGTCCCAACCACCAATCGCAGCAATTTCTTCGGGAAATGGGCAAATATCGCCTCCAGGAAAGGCGAATACGTGATAATTCGAGTCCCAATACTCAAGACAAGCATCAAGGAACTGTTTGACCACCTTAATCAGCTTCAAACTCAAAATTGATCCAAAATTATAGGCACCCATGTCGTGTTTTTCCACATTCGAGAACTTATATGTTTCTATTTTTATCTTTTTTAGGGGGTAACCCTCCCAACCGTCCGATTATTTTTTGCATTTTTGCATTTTCGAGTCGTTGTCTTGCGCTAATTTAGGCCATGTGTACAAATGTATTTCCTATGTGAATTTCTGTGTAAATTTCGGGAGCATGACGACATAAACCGTCATCTACCAAACCTGTTCAAAGCTAACCTGCAGGTACAAACAAAATAACCCAGCAGCAAAGGCATTCAGGCTGTCATATATACAACCAAAAAGAGAATATGTACATCAAACTGGGGGCTCGAGCCCGAAACAAAGTCCGAGAGTTCAAAATGAAGATCCTAAAAATGTACAAATGTATGAAGTACAACCAAAAACAGCAAAAAACAACAAACGAACTACTGCTGGTCGCCGCCTAGCTCAGCAACTCTCGCCTTGAGAGCAGCAATCTCGGCATCGCGGACCTCTACCTCCCTCAGCAGGCGAGCTATCTCCTCCTGGGACTGGACAAGCTCTCGCTCCAGGTCGCTCTCCCTCAGCAAAGGCAACAATTGGCTCATGTCAATCATTTCAAGCAATAAAGAAAGTTCGAAAATTCAAAAAATAAAAAGAAGGTTCATACCTGACGTCCTCGACTACCAACAAGTGCCTCGATGGCAGTAGCTCGTAGCCGGTTGGATACCCTCCACAAAGCCACGTACCGGGATGGCGCAACCTGCATTTCAATAAATAAGAATTCTCAATGATTGGACAAATTCAAACAAATGTGTTCTTACACAAAATTATACAAATCGGGGAACTTACTCTCCGAATCAGATGTTGCCACTCATCCAGGCCAGCATCTGTCACCGCCACGCCAAAGTCGCGCAGCTCGGAGATCGTCGTCCTCCCCATCGCGTCGGTGTACTCGAGGGTCTCGGGGTACTCTGGGGCTCGATGCCCACCACCTCGACCTCCTGCAAAGTCAAAAGGTTTCCATTAATCGATGATCATTCATCATGTTTTCAAGATAATCAAGAGAAGAGTAAAACACTTACCACGACTAGCCAGTACGCCAACCTCCTGTAGAGGAACGCCGAGTAGTCCTCACCAGGGAGGAGGAGGGCGTCGTCACCGACGTCTGCCAAGTCAGCCTCCCTCTCAGCATCAGAAGGCTCCCTGAACATCATCCGAGGAAGGTCGATGGGAACCGTCAAGACATCTCGAGAGCACTGACGAGCCAAACGCTCGCCCAAGTACCACACGGGACCCATCGACGTCCTCAAAAGCAACCGGCTCGAACTCCTAGGTCGAAGGACTTCAGCCACAAAAGGAGGAGCGCCAGCGTAGTCCACCCATGGCCTGGGTACCCACTATGAAAAGCAAACAAGAGGTCATTCTTATGATCGGTTCTAAAAGAAAGCAGAAAAAACAAACAAAGAATGGTGGCTCGAAGATACTCACGCCATCTAGCTGCAGAGCGTTCACGTCCCGTCGACAGGCGTCGTGAAAGGAACGTTGGCTTTTCGTGCGGCACATCACCCAATCCCTCACGACGGGATAAGCTCTCTCCACCGGCTCCGTCCACTTGGGTGCGAGACTCGAAAAATAGGAGTACACCCACGCCTGTAAAGTGAGATAATCAATAACGATCGTTCGTGATTCGATAAGAAAAGAAAATGATCTTTCATGAAATGAAAGAGAGGTTCATACCTCCAGCAATAGTCCAGGACCAACGGTAGGAGGAGAAGTCCCCTTCTCCATCAGCTCCGGACGAACCATGGTCCTCATATAGCGAATGAGGATCGCAAAGCCAGCAGTGACCCAGTCCCAACGGCCTAGGTCACCCAAGTCAAAAAGGAAGGGAAGAAGCTTCGTCGACAGCCTCTCTCCCTTGTCTCCGAGGTAGATCGAAGACAAGAACCACCAGAGCCACAAACGAACTCTCTGCTCTGCAATGTAGGGAAGAGGAGCCATCTCCCTCCCGCCGATCACCACCAACGTCGGTGTCTTCCCAGCAAAATAATCATGGACATAGGAACTAGGCACCAATCCGGGTACCGCAGCAGCCTTCGGCATCAGGTTCCAGCCGATCAATCTCCTAGCCTCGGCCGAGTCCACTTTCATGGCTGTATCCGGCCACTCCACCACCTCAGTCCCGTACGGCAAGCCAGAAATCATGTCGTAGTCCTCCAACGTGACCCTAACCTCACCAAAAGGCATGCGAAAGGTGGAGGTCGTGTCCCAAAACCGGTCCAGGAAAGCTCGAACCAGGCTAAGGTTAGCCCGAAGCTTCCTCCTCGTGATGTCCCTCCAAGCCTGTACCAAAGCACCAAACGCTCCTTGCTCGATGATGGCCCGCTCCTCTGCTGACAGCCTCTCGTAGAACCCCATCGTCGTCGTGTAACCCGAGAATGATCTGATGTTCCCGACATCCTATTTTGATTCGAAGCAAGAGCTATCTTTAGCTCGCATTGAAGAGAAAAGGAATAACAAGTAGAAATGAAAGAAGATAAATGAAAGAGTGATGAGTTCAAGTTACCAAGCTCTTCAACGTCCTGTAGGACAGGTGACCCTCTGCAGCCCAGATGAGGTGCCTACTGTCCCAAGTCTCAGCCCACTCTGGTGCTCCCCTCAGCTGGCGACCACCTCGTCCGACGTTGGCCCACCTCGGGACCTCCTCCTCCTCGACGACCTCATCCTCAGCAGCTGCCACCGCAGCAGTAAAAGTCTGCTCTAATGCCTCCTCGAGCGTATGAGAAGGGTTAAGAGAGGTATCCACGTCCACGGGATCTCTCCCTGACGTAGAAGCCTCGTCACCTGCAAAGTTAAAGTAAATTTAGACCGCATCAAATGACGACGAGCCTTAGTTAGGGGATTTTCGAGCTTTCAATGCTCCGAAATCGCTCTTTTCTCGCCATCTTTGGCCATTTTCCCACAAACTCGTCCGCTCATGTGGTAATTTGGGTTAAGTCAAGCCTAAGTTGAAGCCTAGTCATGGGTTCGAGTTGGAATTTCGATAGCATTTCGTTATAATGGCAGTTATGCCCTAAAAAGTGTCCCGAAAGAGCCGTCACAAATCAAAATTCCGAAATGGTAGGATGTTTACCCATCATACAAGGATACCAAACACCAAGTTTCATCACGAATGGGCAATCCTAAGGCTATTTTCAAAGCAATTTACTGTTCAGCTGTGAGACCGTCACAATTTTGCTTAAATGCTCAAAACTCAACGGAAATTCGAAACAAATATATGGTTATGATCCTTATACTACCAATTATCCATTTTCAAAGTCAATTTTGCAAGGAAAAATGATTTGGAGGAAAAGCCCCAAATTTTCGACATTTTTAGGGTTGAAAACCCTAGTTTGTCGATCCAATTTGATCAAATACGGAAGATTAATGCAAAAGTAATACATATACCTCGGTTAGTCATGGCAAATGCAAGCTTTTGATCAAATTTTGGCAAGAAATGGTTCGAATTTGAGAGAGTATTTGATAATTTTGTGTTTCGGAATTATGAAATGAATCCCGTGTTTCATCGAGTTTTTACTCAGAAAAGCCTCACTCAGGAAAAGACGCAGCAGGTGCTGCGCCTCTTCCAAGAGACGCAGCTCTTGCTGCGCCTCTTCCCTCAGTTTCCCTCCAAATTAATTTTCGAAGATTCGTTATAAGTTCGTTATTTGTGGGCCCATCTTTGGTGCGCCTCTTCCTCGATACCACATATCGTATATTTTGTCCGTTTGACATTTATTCTTCGCCCGGACCCGCATTTCCAAGCCGACTGCGAACTATCGCAATATTTTTACCAAGACCTTGCTTGTCACAATGAGCAATTATTCTCTGACCGGTGTTTCGACACACCTCTATTCTGTTCCCCCAGCGAAAGTACACGGACAACCAATTGTCCCTCTCGAGACATGGAGATCAGTTCCCGATTATGTTCCCCAACGAGAGTACACGGACAGCCAATCGTCCCTCTCAACACGTGGAGATCAACATCTACCCCAAGCTCTTCCGAAGTTTGTTTGAAAGCCGACCCAAGCAGATTTCTCCCAGCAGTTCCTGACTACGTCCTGCCGCCTCTTCCAATATCGCGTTTTGTTTCCCCTTGGAGTCTGACAGAGTAAGGAGTTTCAAGGAATTTTAGGTATCTTCTTATGGCTAGCGAGATTCCTTACGTAGTCTAATGGACTTTAAACAACCCTTCCCGATAGTCGACAGACTCCAAAATGTTCCCGACGACAGGTCCTTGGTTCAGACCCCTTGAACCGCCTCGCGTCGCCATAGTCGTCAGGTTGTAATCTTCGATTGACTTGATGGCTATACTTTGACTTTCGCCTTGTCCAAGCATCAGTCAAAGTGGGGGCTCTGTAGATACCTCATTCCTGCACCTCCCGCAAACCACCCGGTGATGATTAGGCCGTATGTTTGGTACACGGAACGATTTATGGCAATTCATAAGTTCATCGTCAAGTGATCGCTCATACACTTGTGTCTACCTCATAGTCATTATCTACGCGCCGATACAGTTGTTTTGACAGTAATTAGAGTACATTTGGAGTCCGGGTCAAAAACCGTCTTCATTTTCTAATAACCGTTTAAAATGCCGAGTCAGAATGTTCTGGAATGTTCCGGATATTTCTATTCCATATTTTTTCCAATCTTTTAATCTTTGGTAAAATATATCCTGAAATTATCATACAAAATATTAAGGAAATAAGATTAATCCGCTATTCCATAATAGAAACACGGAAATATTTCTTCCGCAGGAGGAAACCACTGAGGAAAAGACGCAGCAGGTGCTGCGCCTCTTCCAAGAGACGCAGTGCCTGCTGCGCCTCTTCCTCAGTCCGTTTCTGCGTTTTTTTTTTGTATCTTATCGAGATTCACTTCCAAAGTTTCTCCGAAAACCCTAATTTCCGTCGTGTGATTAGTATAAATAGAGACCTTCGGTCTCACATATTTCTCACGCGAGTGTCCGCCCTTCTTTTCTCCCTTTACATTCTAGACCACGTTCTTACTTTTTGGCGTCTACGTGCTTGAACTTTCGAACACGTAAGCTCGGATCCTTCTGAGTACCAGCCTCGTTTTGCATGACCGACCAATTTGACCAACTACACATCAATCAACTTAATCAATCTTGTTCGTTTTCCTCTTAGAGGGCACTTTTGTCGTACATTCGAGTCGAGCATCACTAAACGTTAACTTAGTCCATCTCGTTTCGTCAAACATGTAAGTATGAGGTTGTAAATCCTTCTTTTATTTATTGTTCTTTATTATTGTAATCATCATTGTAAGATTTACGTCGAAAATATACTTAAAACCGATTTATAAAACCTTACTTTAAACCCTTTTTACGGATTATCAGGAGACAAACGTCGAGAAAGGATGCAGCAACTGCTGTGCCTCTTTGAAGGGACGCAGCACCTGCTGCGCCTCTTCCTGACGCTGCCGCAGTTCCTACTTCCTTTCTTCTTCCTTCGTCTTTTGTTCGTCTTATTGTTCTTATTTTGTTTTCAATTGTTCATTGTTCATTAACATAATAATCTGAGTATGATAATTTTAACATGTAAATAATTCATTGTTATTTAATTCATTTCCCGACATAAATCCCAAGTAATTCATATTTGCGGGTTTTCGTCATTAAAATCAATTCGGGCTTTAGAGGTTCGATTCATTAATATTGGATCTCTGGAATTCATTCTTTGATAAATTTTCATCTGTTCTTTATCGTCACAATCATTAGTTCGTCATTAATAATCTGTTTAACATAATTAATTGGTCTTAGTTTGTTTAAATTGTATCATTAATAACCTATTAATCTTGTAAATAATTCGTTCTAATTAGTTTTGTTCATGTTTTATTGCTTTTATGACTCAATAACATGTAAATAATATGTTAATCACTTCCATCCGAGTCAAATATCATAATCGATCATTAAAATTACCAATGAATATTAACGATTTGCAATTCCGGCTTCACAGCCAGAACTGAGCTCAGGAACAGACGCAGCAACTGCTGCGCCTCTTCCAAAGGACGCAGCTCTCCTGCGCCTGTTCCTGGTTGAGTTCCGTCTCTGAACTCCCGTTTATACTTTGACCTAGTTTATTAATTATGTATTAATTAACTATTAATCGTATTATCACCCTTAATCTGTTCGTTTATTTGTTTATTCTTTCTTTTCTAAAATCATCCGTTTTAAATGTATTTTCGACGTAAATCAATAAACCCAATGTAATTATTGTAATTTTCTTTATTGTATTTTTATTGTATTTCTTTTATCATATTGTTTGTATATTTTCGCATGTAATTAATCTAAATTCCTACTTTGACCCAATTGTATGCTAAAATTACGTGTTCACCGACTTAGTATTAATTCACATGCTAGGATTAACCTAATGGATGTTGCATTGCATGCATATAACCTTCAACATATAGAGTATAGATGACTTCCCTAATCATTAGTAGAGGCCGCTATCGAGGCGGGCGGGATTAGGTGTTCGATCAAAAGAGCTTCCTAATACGTACCCTCACCCCTTACTCCAGATCTCCGTGAGCACCCGTGTTCATTGGCATCCACGAGAGTCATTCTAGACATAGAATGCTAAGGGCAACGACTGCTTGGTGTTCATGTCTCTACTTTGTGTCTTGACATGGCACGAGGTATTCGAACGGTTCCAATTTCCCATAAAAATTGGTGGCGACTCCACAAATGAACGAGAAGCTTGTTCGCTTTTCGCCCCCGTGGGCCCGCGTCCACACCTTGAGGAATCAACTGACCACCACCGTCCTACGATAGTAACGTTAAACTCTAGCAAGCCAATCGTTACCGATTAATGTTGAACAGTTGACTATTTAATTTATCATCCCTTTCGTATTCTTAATTTGAGATTTAAACATGTGATCACTATTATTGAGGACACATACTCCAACAATCTTCCACTTGTCCGAGACAAGTGTGCATCACCAATTCTCTTGTCCTATTATAATCTCCCACTCAATGCAAGGTGTCTTGCAGGTCGTACTTACATTTGATCATATCTTGAGTGGTTTCCTCGATCTGGAGAGTAACTGTCTGACCGGAATTATCTACCGTAGATACTTTTCGAGCGTGGCCATGCATTTTCAGTTCACTACTCCTCGAGTGGCCCTGAGATTTCAAACAACCCTGACAAGGGGGTGGACAATTCTTATCGCACTATTCCATTTTCTTAGCCACAGATCATTATGACCCAAAATACACTCATTTGACCTCACTTACGACAGTCGTAGAGTATAAATCAAAGCCAATCAGAAACTTGTGCCAACTTGGGCGAATAGTCTCTAGTCAAAAGAATCGACTTATAAGAATACTATAGTAGCTCTTGCCACGGCCAGGCTTTATGAATTTCCACAACTCTATAAGCGGTCACTGCCCGACAGAGTGTCCCATACAGTATGTGTATGTGATCGACTAGTCATCCCATATGACCCTATGACACTTGAACTTGCCTTCAATCGCATCACACTCTAGTCACTTCGCGATGTCACCTCCTTTAAGTAATTAGGGGCGTATACTATGTTAATCAGTTCACTTCAATGGGGTTCAATATTGTCTCAACAACCCATTTGGATATAACAAAGTAATGAATGAGTTTAACGAAACTCAAACGATAAATGCGATTATCATATATGAATAGTCAATACTTTATTACTACTTCATATCTCATAATATATAGTGTACATCTTACACTAGTTAAATTGCAATAAAAGCTTGGTAAGTAGATATACCATGTATCCATTCATTCCTACTTTATTAATTGCTATTTCCTTCTATTCAATGTTATTTCTAATGACATGAATTTATCTAAGTATATGTCTAGTCTTCTTACTTGACTTGGGCTCTTGTACTTGGAAGAAGCTCCCACTGTTATCATATAACTTGTGATAAAGTCTTTGGTAGAGGGATTTACTCTCATTCCCTACATTGACCATCTTATCACAATGTACTTAGATTCTGTTTGTAGAACTTGCAATTGTTCAAACTAAAACATTTTTCTAGTTACTCACTCCTTAAATCAATAAAATCAGCCTAAGATTTCGATAAATCCTTATAGGTTTGGAAACTAAAGTTCGTGTAACCCTTCAACACACAACTTAGTATATAATCCAAACATAAGAACGAATCTCAATTCTCTTCAAGAATCTTAAAGGATGTTCTTTAAGGCTTTCAAAAGACCTTTATTCAAATTAACTTGTTATTGACTTATTATGCTCCAAGCATATGATTCATCATGGCGTGTGCATTTAATGGCATACATAATCGTTGTAATGGCGGAAATATTAGAAATCGATTTCATGTGATCAACAACTTATTTAGGTTCAGTGAATGACTTTGACTCTATCACAGTAATTTTGCTTTCATCACTATGAACAACCTGCTCAACCTTGTTGATGTTAAACAGATATGAAAGAACTTATCATCATAAGGCTCTCGACTATATGCCAATATTCTCTCAAATTTAACACATAGATTCGGAAATCTAGAATACATTACACCCTTTTCCTAGTCTCCCAATCATTCTTTCACAGAGGAAAGCATTGGTACATTATTATTTTCAATGAGTAATATGTTATCAACATATAAGACATGGGAAAAACAATTATGGCTCCTACTTAACTTCATGTATAAACATGATTCTTCAATCATGTGAATTAAACCATTCTCAATTATCACATGACCGAAAAGTATGATTATGACAATCCTTTGATGCCTGCTTAAGACCATTCTAGATTTTATTTTTTGGTGAAATGTGAGTATGTATATTATATATAAAAAAAACGATTCAAATTACAGCATACAGGAGGAAATGACTTCGACAAGCTGCTACCAAATTACCATATTAATTAAATGCAACACATAAAATTAAATTCTTAAAAATTTCAGCCATTCAATGCTAGCCCGATTCAAATTCTTAAGACCATTCTAGAATTACTTAAGTAAGCTTTGCATAGTATGTTAGGATTCTTAGATCTTTATCTAAGGTTTTGTGTTCCGCACACATCCTTCTCTAAATTCCCATTTTAGAAAAGCGATTTTTTTAATATCATTTGCCATTCTTCATCAAAATGAAATGTGGCAATTCCTAACATGATTTATCTTGATTAACATCTTCATGTCAATCTACGCTTTTAGGTACTCTAAATCTCTATATACTTTAAAGAGACCATCGCCTTAAAGTAAATCTACCATTGACTATAAATTTTTTTGGATTGTAATACTATGGCTTTTATGCAACAGTGCAATTGATCATTCAATAGGTCAGAATACCATTACTTTCGAAAAGTAATATATTAACAATAAGACATGGGTACTATACTCCCACTCTATCTCAATAGATTATAGTTCCATTACTTTCAAAAACCAACACATTAACTATAAGACATGTTTGTGACGATCTACTCCCACTCTATCTCTTAGAAATACTTCTATCTTCTTAAGAGATAGCTTTGTGTGTTACAAACATATATGGTGAAGTAATAGAAGTTTGTCTAGACTGACGTGTCAGCACATAAAAAGAATAGCTCTATTATGGCAGCTTGATTCTTGTAATATGCGAATTTGATCCATGTCATTTGTTAAATAGACTTGCTATTTTAGGTATCTCCCGGTTGACCCTTCGTTTAAAATAATGTGTCCGTTTTGGATTGCAAATCCCCAAAAGTGAGTTCGCCAACTCAATCCGACTCATATTAGTTTGAACTTATAGGTAGTGACACAAGGTCATAATCCATAAGCGAGAATCAAATTCATTACTTAGACATTCGCCACTACGATCGGATCGTAATGCTTTAATTCTATTGATCAATTGGTTCTCTACTTCATTTAGAAATTCTTTAAATTTCTCAAAGCTTCATTTTTATGTTTGATTAAGTAAACATACCCATATCTACTTAAGTCATCGCTAAAAGTGACGAAGTAGTCATAATTTCCCCTTGCGGTGATGCTCATTAGACCACATATATCGGTATGCATTGGTCCCAATAAATCACTTGCTCGTGTCCCTTTACCACTAAAGGGGGCACGAATTATTTTCAAGGAGACAAGATTCGCATACTCCATATGATTAGAAATCAAATGGTTCGATAATTCCAGTCGACACTAGCCTTTTAATGCGTTTCTCATTTATGAGACCTAATCGACAATACCAAATGTATAAATTATTTGGATTACTTGTTTTGAGTCGGAAGTGTCTAAAACATAAATACCATTAAGAGAAGTAACTTGGCTCACGGCCAAGTTATTTTTAAACAAAATACAACGATTGTTTTTGATGGTGTAAGAAAATCCTTCCATGTCTAACGTAGAAATGGTAATAATGTTTTTAGACAAAGTGGGTACATAATAACAATTATGTAGATGCAACTTAAAATCACTTTGCTAAGACAATCACATAGGTTCCCTTTGAAATGGCGGCTACTCTAGATCCATTTGCTAATTGGAGATCCACGTCACCCTTGCTAAGTGCTTTCACATTACTTAACCCCGACTGGAGTAACAAGTCCAGCTTTGATATCTCCCAAATACTTGGGGCAATTTCGCTTTCAATGACCAATGACATTACAATAATGACATTCATCGTAGGATTGGGTACCCTTTTTGGTTTTGGTTGTGGTAGTCTCACTATCCATTTCCAATTCATTATAGGGTTTGGGTTTCTTACCCTTCTTTGCTTTTCCTTTAATAATACCATTACTCCTTTCAGTTGCAAGGACATTCTTGTTAGAACTCCCACTCAATATAATATTTCTCCTTGCTTCTACAAATAAGGATGTCTTGGAATTAGTGAGATTTTCTTCACAAGATTCTTTTATCAAAGAGGTGGACATGAATATGGGAGTGGGAGGTGTGGAAGTGGTAATGTAGCAAAGATTTCCATCCTCACCAATGCCAAAGCGTAGTTCTCTAGTCGTATCATTGTCATACATGGAGCATTTTTCATTGAATGATTGGAGCCACGAATTAATGGTGATCGGTGTAAGAGTATTAAATGAATCCATTGCGGAAAAAGATAACTACAAAACGGATATGAAGGAAATTAATTAACATTTATCGTTATAATACTCGTAAAAATTAATACAAGTATTGCATTCATATAGTGACCTCTACCCAACTCTAATGAATGATTCCGAGATCCAAAATTCATATTAACTTTGATGTGGGCCTACGGGCCCTCTACATCTTTACTAATATAACTTGGTGGGTTAACCCTCTTAACTGATTCTACAATTAGAACTCCCGGTCGATGATTTTACATTAAATCCATCTTTAGCCCGAACCTTTTGCGGCTACGGTCAGAAAATACCTTCGTTGGGATCAATCAAACTTTCGAAGTGTAATAAATACTTATTACCCCACTTACCCAACGTCAATAGAAGCACCCCGAAAAATCGTATTGTACTCCTTATGAAATTTAGATTCATGGGCTCCTACTATTTGGTAAGGCTAAGTCTCTATCTTTTATAAGTAAAGGTCTTGTCAATTTAATATCTATCAATTTTAAGTGAACTAAAAGTCGAATTATCGATAATTATAATTGACACGATCGAAGACTCGATGTGATATGCATGTGTTGTTATGACGATTTGGCAATGCATGCAACTTATTAAAAGAAATGCAAAACAAATAAATAGATTCGTAGTATGACCATCCTAAAATAGAAAATCAAATAATCTATTACAAATTCGGTAGCCAACTCCTTTGGTCCCTTGAATCTTCAAGTGGCACGCCTCCCTAAAACACCGTCTTCGTGGAACGCCTTTTCGAATGGCACCGTCTTGAAGAAAATCCGGAACTACAAATAATAATAAAAATACATAACTATTCCTATTATACATTTGCAAAATGAAAAACTAAAAAAAACTAAAAATAAATAAATAAAAGTGATACGAGATCACATTAAATTACAACTGAATCAATATTCCCTTACATTACGGGTAATATTGATTAAAACTAAGGCCATACTAAGATAAAATTACATAATTCAAAATTATATAAATAAAATATGACATTAAACAATGAAATATGCAGCATTATAATATGTGTCTATCATGCCAAATTATGTGCCAAATCGCCCTATTTAACTTATATCAATCATATAACCCGGTTTTATGGAAATGCACGATTTAACTTATTAAAAATTGCTAAATAATACTAAAATCTAATTTTAGTCCAAGTTAATTATCCTAACACTCTTAGGTCTCAAAAATAAGTCATCACTTAATTTTTGACAATAATTCAACTTGATATAATTTTATGCTCATTTTGACCCTAAAATCATAACATTTATGAAATAAATCCAAATTAAATTACAATAATTTCAAAATTTTAATTTTAAATTTTTGAACATTCTGGAATATATCCATGATACTCATAATGTCAAAAATCATGGTTAAAATTTTCGAATTTATTTCGAGAAAAATGTAGTTGTGATTTATCGGTTTTATCAAATAAAACATCTAAAGTATACAAAAATTAATCAAATTAATTTTACAACTTTAGATCTGATAAGTGAGATATAAATGCAACCTAAAATAATTTTCTCATGCCAATTAATTCATTTTAGCTATTTATGTTAAAATAGTCACTATTTATGCCATTTTTACACTAAAAATTCGTAAATCATGCTAAATGAATCAAGTTCATCTCAAATTTTACACAGAGTGAGTAAAATGTGCATGTGACAACATATTAAAATTTCATGGCCTATTTTTAAGTTTAACTTTATTTAACCATTTTACCTCCAATAAGTAAAATATGCATGTGAGGTCATATAAAAATTTCAAGGTCAGAGACTTAGTTTAATTATTTTTAGCATTTTAATTTCCATTGTAGTCATAAAAATGTAATAAAATAACTAAAAATCATTAAAATGAGCAATAAAATACCATAAATCATAAAAATGACTTAAAGAAATTTTAGGACCAGAATATACAACATGCATCAATATTTCATGGCTTTATCTAATAAATCACAAATTTTTAGTTTTAATTAAGTTACTATTAACTCGAAAAAACTATAAATTGATTATGCATGCAACATCCTATGCTCTGATACCAATTTTTAGATTCATATACCTATTATTAGACTCTTCTAATGGTGAACTTGTGGACGCGGGCCCACAGGGGTCGCTCGGGAGGAAAGGCGAGCAAACTTTTGCATTTATGGAGTCGCCACCAATTTATTGTGGAAAATTGGAAACCGTTCTAATACTCGTGCCATGTCAAGACACAAAGTAGTGACATGAACACCAAGAACTCGTTACCCTTAGCATTCTATGTCTAGAATGACTCTCGTGGATGCCAATGAACACGGATGTTCACAGAGATCTGGAGTAAGGGGTGAGGGTACGTATTAGGAAGCTCTTTTGATCGAACACCTAATCCCGCCGCCTCGATAGCGGCCTCTACTAATGATTAGGGAAAATCGTCTATACTCGATATGTTGAAGGTTATATGCATGCAGTTCAACATCCATTAGATTAATCCTAACATATGAGAATTAACTAAGTCGGTGAACACGTAATTTTAGCATACAATTGGGTCAAAGTAGAAATTTAATATTGATTACATGTGAGAGAATACAAGCAATATGATAAAGAAATACAATAAAAATACAATAAAGAAAATTACAATGGGTTAATCGATTTACGTCGAAAATACACTTAAAACGGATGATTTTAGAAAAAGAAAGGAAAGCAAATTAACGAACAGATTATTAGGTGATAATACGAGTAATAGTTAATTAATACGTAACTAATAACTAGGTTAAAGCAACAACGGAAGTTCAGAGACATAACTCAACCCGGAACAGGCGCAGCAGAGCTGCGTCCTTTGGAAGTGGCGCAACAAATGCTGCGTCTGTTCCTGAGTTGAGTTCTGGCTGTGAAGCCGGAACTGCATATTGTTAATGTTCGTAGGTAATTTTATTGCTTGATTATTGATTTTTGACTCAGATAGAAATGATTTAACATATTATTTACATATGATTAGGTCAAAAAAACAGTAAAACATGGATGGAACTAATTAGAACGAATTAAACAGTAGATTAATTGTGGGATTAATGATACAAATTAAACAAACTAATCAAATTAATAGGGTTATTAATGACGAACTACTGATGGTGACGATAAATAACAGGTGCAAATATATCAACGATGAATTTAAGAGACTCAATATTGACGAATCGAACCTCTAAAACCCGAATTGATTTTAATGACGAAAACCCGCAAATATGAATTATATGGGATTTGATTCGGGAATTTACTGATGAATTAATTAGTGATGATTTACGTGTTAAAATTATCGTGCTAAAAATTATCGTGCTAATGAAACATGAACAATTGAAAACAAAACAAAAACAAACAGACGAACAAAAGACGAAGGAAGAAGAAAGAAAGCAGGAACTGCGGCAGCCTCATGAAGAGGCGCAGCAGATGCTGCGTCCCTTCGAAGAGGCGCAGAAGTTGCATTTACAATAATGATTACAAAAATAAAGAGCAATAATAAAAGATGGGATTTACACCCTCAGACTTACATGTTTGACGAAACGAGATTGACTAAGTTAACGTTTAGTGATGCTCTACTCGAATGTACGACGAAAGTGCCCTCTAAGAGGAAATTAAACAAGATTGATTAAGTTGATTGATGTGGAGTTGGTCAAATTGGCCGGTCATGCAAAACGAGGCTGGTACTCAGAAGGATCCGAGCTTACGTGGTTGAAAGTTCAATCACGTAGACGCCAAAAAGTAAGAGCGTGGTCTAGTATGCAAAGGGAGAAGAGAAGGGAGGACACTCGCGTGAGAAATATGTGAGACCGAAGGTCTCTAGTTATATTAATCACATGAAGGAATTAGGGTTTCGGAGAAACTTTGGAAGTAAATCTCGAAAAGATCTGAAAATACGCAGAAAGGAACTGGGGAAGAGGCGCAGCAGCCACTGCGTCTCTTGGAAGAGGTGCAGCACCTGCTGCGTCCTTTTCCAAGTGGTTTCCCCCTGTGGAAGAAAGATTTCCGCGTTTCTATTATGGAATTGCGGTTTGATCTTTTTTTCCTTAATATTTATAAAATATTTTCGGGATATAATTTACCAAAGGTTTAAAATATTGAAAATATGGAATAAAAATATCCGAAACATTCCAGAATATTCTGACTCGGCATTTTAAACGGTTATTAGAAAATGAAGACGATTTTTGACCCGGACTCCAAATGTACTCTAACTAGTGTCAAAACGACCGTATCGGCACATAGATGGCGACCATGAGGTAGACACAAGTGTTTGAGCTATCACTCGACGATAAACTTATGAACTGTCATAAATCGTTCCGTGTACCAAACATGCGGCCCAATCATCACCGGGTGGTTTGCGGGAGGTGCAGAAATGAGGTATCTACAGAGCCCCCACTTTGACTGAGGCTTGGACCAGGCAAAAGTCAAAGTATAGCCATCATGTCAATCGAAGATTACAACCTGACGACTATGGCGACGCGAGGCGGCTTAAGGGGTCTGAGCCAAGGACCTGTCGTCGGGAACATTTTAGAGTCTGTCGACTATCGGGGAGGGTCGTTTAGAGTCCATTAGACTACGTAAGGAGGCTCGCCAGCCATAAGAAGAGACCATACACGAGATTCCTTGAGACTCCAAGGGAAGGCAAACAGGATATCGAAGAGGCAGCAGGACGTCGGCAGGAACTGCTGGGGAAAATCTGCTCGGGTCGGTTTTCAAACAAACTTCGGCAAAACTTAAGGTTGATGCTGAACTCCACGTGTTGAGATTAACGATTGGCTATCCGGAACTCTCGCTGGGGGAACATAATCGGGACTGATCTCCACGTCTTGAGAGGGACAATTGTCTGTCCAGAACTCTCGCTGGGGGAACGGAATAAAGGTGTGTTGAAACACCTGTCAGAGAATATTCGCTCGTTGTGGCAAGCGAGGTCTTGATAAAATACCGCGACAGTTTGAAGCTGGCTTGAAAATGCGGGTCCGGGCGAAGAATAAACATCAAACAGACCAAATGTCTGATATATGGTGTTGAGGAAGAGGCGCACCAAAGAGGGGCCCACAAGTAACAAACTTATAACGAATCTTCAAAAATTGATTTGGAGGGAAACTGAGGAAGAGGCGCAGCACCTGCTGCGTCTTTTCCTGGGTGTGGCTTTGTCTGAGTAAAAACTCGATAAAACACGGGATTTATTCATAATTTCGAAACACAAATTCTCACAATACTCTCTCAAATTCCAACCACTTCTTGCCAAAACTTGATCAAAAGCTTGCATTTGCCATAACTAATTGAGGTATTTGTCTTATTTTCGCATCAATCTTCCACACTGGATCAATTTGGACCGACAAATTAGGGTTTCCAACCTTAAAAATGTCGAAAATTTGGGGCTTTTCCCCCAAACGATTTTGCCTTGCAAAATTGACTTTGTAAATGGATAATTGGTAGTATAACGATCATAACCATGTATTTATTTCGAATTTTCGTTGAGTTTTGAGCATTTGAGTGAAATTGTGACGGCCTCACAACTGAACCGTAAATTGCTTCGAAAATGGCCTTAGGATTGCCCATTTGTAACGAAACTTGATAATTGGAATCCTTGTATGATGGGTAAACTTCCTACCATTTTGGATTTTTTATTTGTGACGGCTTTTTCAGGACACTTTTCTAGGGCATAACCGCCGTTATAACGAAATGCTGTCGAAATTCCGACTCGAACCCATAACTAGGCTTCAATTTACGCTTGACTTGACCCATATTACCATATGAGCCGATGGGTTTCAGAGAAAATGGCCAAGGATGGCGAGAAAAGAGCGATTTCGGAGCTTTGAAAACTCGAAAGTCCCTTAACTAAGGCTCATCGTCACTTGACGCGGCCTAAATTTACTTTAATCTTGCAGGTGAGGAGGCTTCTACGTCAGGGAGAGATCTTATAGATGTGGGCACCGTTCTTGACCCTTCTCATACGCTCGAGGAGGCGTTAGAGCAGGCTTTTACTGCTGCAGTGGCGGCTGCTGAGGACGAGGTCGTCGAGGAGGAGGCTGTCGAGGAGAAGTCCCGGAGGCGGGCCAACATTGGACGAGGTGGTCGCCAGCCGTGGGGAGCACAAGAGTGGGCTGAGAGTTGGGACAACAGACACCTTATCTGGGTTGCGGAGGGTCACCAGTCCTATAAGACGGTGAAGAGCTTGGTAATTTGAACTCATCACTCTTTCATTCACTTTCTTTTATTTTTCATTCATTACTTGCTATTCCTTTTCTCTTTCATTCGAGCTAAAGATAGCTCTTGCTTTGAATCAAAAAAGGAGGCCAGGAATATGAGGTCCTTCTCGGGTTACACTACGATGATGGAGTTTTACGAGAGGCTGTCGACAGAGGAGCGGACCGTCATCGATCGGGGAGCGTTTGGTGCTTTGGTACGAGCTTGGAGGGACATCAATGGAAGGAAGATTTGGGCTAACCTTAGCCTGGTTCGAGCTTTTCTTGATTGATTTTGGGACACGACCTCTACCTTTCACATGCCTTTTGGCGAGGTTGGGGTCACGTTGGAGGACTACGGCATGATTTCTGGCTTGCCGTGCGGGACCGAGGCTGTGGAGTGGCCGGAGACAGCCATAAGGGTGGACTCGGCCGAGGCTAGGAGCTTGATCGGTTGGAACCTGATGCCGAAGGCTTTTGCGGTTCCCGGGTTGGTGCCGAGTTCCTACGTCCGGGATTACTTCGCTGAGAAGACCCCGACGATGGTGGTGATTGATGGGAAAGAGACGGCTCCTCCTCCCTGTACTGCAGAGCAGAGAGTTCGTCTGTGGCTCTGGTGGTTCTTGTCTTCGATCTACCTCGGAGACAAGGGAGAGAGGCTGTCGACGAAGCTTCTTCCCTTCCTTTCTGACCCGAGTGGCCTAGGCCGTTGGGACTGGGTCACTGCTGGCTTTGCGGTCCTCATTCGCTATATGAGGGCTATGGTTCACCCGGAGCTGATGGAGAAGGGGATTTCTCCTGCCACCGTTGGTCCTGGACTGTCGCTGAAGGTATGAACCTTCGTTTCGTATCATGAAAGGTCATTTCCTTCCCTTATCGAATCACGAAAGATCGTTATTGATTATCTTGCTTTACAGGTGTGGGTATACTCCTACTTTCCGAGTCTCGCGCCCAAGAGGATAGAGCCGAGGGAGAGAGCCTATCCCGTTGTGAGGGATTGGGTGATGTGCCGCACGAAGAGCCAGCGTTCCTTTCACGACGTCTGTCGACAGGACGTGAACGCTCTGCAGTTGGATGGCGTGAGTACTTTCAACTCACCTTTCTTCGTTTGTTTTTTTCGTTGCTTTCTTTTAGAACTGATCATAAGAATGACCGCTTGTTTGCTTTTCATAGTGAGTGCCCAGGCCATAGGCGGACTACACTGGCGTCCCTCCCTTTGTGGCTGAGGTCCTCCCACCTAGGAGCTCGAGCCAGTTGCTTTTGAGGACATCGATGGGTCCTGTGTGGTACTTGGGCGAGCGTTTGACTCGTCAATGCTCTCGAGATGTCTTGACGGTCCCCATCGATCCTCCTCGGACGATGTTCAGGGAGCCTTCTGATGCTGAGAGGGAGGCAGACTTGGCAGACGTCGGTGGCGACGCCATCCTTCTTTCTGGCGAGGACTACTCAGCGTTCCTCTACCGGAGGTTGGCGTACTGGCCAGTCGTGGTAAATGCTTTATTCTTCTTTCGATTGTCTTAAAAGCATGATGAATGATCATCGATTAATGTAAACCATTTGAATTTTGCAGGAGGTTGAGGTGGCGGGCATCGAGCCCCCAGCGTACCCTGAGACCCTCGGGTACACTGATGCGATGGGGATGACGACGATCTCCGGACTTCATGACTTTGACGTGGCGGTGACAGATGCTGGCCTGGACGAGTGGCAACATCTGATTCGGAGGGTAAGTTCCCCAACTTTAATTAGCTTCTGTATACGAATACATTTGTTTAACCTTGTCCGATCATTGAAAATCCTTGTTTATTGAAATGCAGGTTGCGCCATCCCGGTTCGTGGCTTTGTGGAGGGTAGCCAACCGGCTACGGGCTACTGCCATCGAGGCACTTGCTGGCGATCGAGGACGTCAGGTATGAACCTTCCGTTTACTTTATTTTTGAATATTCTAACTTTCTTTATGCTTGAAATGATTGACATGAGCCAATTCTTTTCATTTGCATAGGGAGCGTGACTTGGAGCGAGAGCTAGCCCAGTCCCGAGAGGAGACAGCTCGCCTGCTGAGGGAGCTAGAGGTCCGCGACGCCGAGATCGCTGCTCTCGGACTTTGTTTTGGGATCGAGCCCCCAGTTTGGTGTACATATTTCTTTTGGTTGTATATATGACGGCCTGAGTGCCTTTGCTGCTGGGTTGCTTTGTTTGTACCTGCGGGTTAGCTTTGAACAGGTTTGGTAGATGACGGTTTATACCGTCATGCTGCCGAAATTTACACAGAAATTGTACATAAAACACACATTTGTACACATGGCCTCAATTAGCGCAAGACAAAGACTCGAGAAAAATGCAAAACATTTACCGAATATGACCGGACGGTGGGAGGGTTACCCCTTAAAAAAATGAAAAATAGAAACATATAAGTTTGAAATGAAACAGGAGTGAAATGATTCCCCAAAAAAGAAAAGTTAAAAGAAATGGTTAAGTTTGAAAATGAATAGTTAAATTGGTGAAATGATTCCCCAAAAAAGAAAATTAAAAAGAAATGGATAAGTGTGCTGAAAAGACGAAAATGCCGATGTCGCCTCGAATGCGTGCCTGTGGAATTAGGAAACTCGAAACATGGTAATTTGACGGAATTGCTAAAAATAATAACCCGTATGAATAGGAAATTATACTTTGAGGAATTAGGAAAGATCCAACGCGGAAAATCACAGAAATACAACCGAGGAAGAGGCGCAGCATGAGCTGCGTCCCTTTGAAGAGGCGCAGCAGGTGCTGCGCCCTTTCCTCAGTGTGTCCGTCCTGGCAAATTTTAAGAAACAACTTTTCGTATAAATATAGACGTCGATGGAGGTTTTATTCACACAATTCTTCTGTCTTTCTTCCGTCTTATTACATAAAAAATCTCTAATTAATCATACATCATGAATACTTTAGAAATCCGTCTCAAAGAATGGACAAACGAGTTCTCAAATGTGGAGAAACAGGATATGGGTGCCTACAACTTTGGATCGATTTTGAGCTTGAAGCTGATCAAGGTGGTCAAACCGTTTTTGGATGCTTGTCTTGAGTATTGGGACCCGAACTATCACGTGTTTGCCTTTCCTGGAGGCGATATCTGCCCATTTCCTGAAGAAATTGCTACAATTGGCGGTTGGGACCCGGAACATTTGCCTGCTATACCCTCTACTTCTTAGGGGTATAAGAACAAATTCAGAGATTTGCTTGGATTGACGAGACCTGAGGTTGACTGTCTTGTGACCTCAAAAGGAGTTTGAATGTTTGATTTTATCGATCGATTCATAAATAGAGCAGACCCTTCTATCTCCTATGTTGCGAGGTGTAGGGCATTCGGGTTTTGCCTTTTACATGTTTATGTCTTTCAAGGGCATGTTGATGAGGATTTGAGAGGTGATCCTCGCTATTTGAGCCTAGTTGAGCAGATGGAGCTGCGCAGGAGCTCAGCTTGCCTATGTTTAGGAGAGATCCTGTTGGGGTTAGATAACAGGAAAGCCAACCGCGACCTTCCTTATTTAGGAAGTCCTATCATCTTGTAGGTAAAAGAACGCAAATTATCTTTTTTCTTTTTCTCGTTCTTCTCTTTTTTTGTTTTTTTTTTTCGTTTTTTTTTCCGTCTTTTTTTTTTTCGTTTTTTCCGTCTCTTTTTTTTTTTTTATTCTAATACCTGCTTTTTTATAGGTTTGGCTTATGGAGCGCTTGCGATTGATCGAGCCCCCAGCTAATGTTCCTACTTATCAAGCTCGCTCAATTGCAATGAGGACCAGGCTTTACATGGTGGATTTTACTCGGGTTTGCAACTACTGGGAGAACAAGTTGAAGAGCGAGGATGGTCCCCTGATTAGATGGGTCATACCATGGTGGCATCTCAAGTCTGTTACTGGAGTGTCGTCCTTGGATCCTACCCGATCGGTGCGCATTCCTGGCTTGGAATTCATGATATGCATCTTCCCAGATAGGCTGATGAGGCAGGTTGGATTGAAGCAGACGATTCCGAAGCTTGATACTGTTCCTCAGACTGCCATGGCGCTAACTAGTGAGAGCCGAAGAGAGTGGGCCATCAAGTGGGCTCAAAGAAACATGTGGTTCCTAAACTCTTCTGTTAGTGCACTATGGGTATCAGACTCCTACTTGCAGTGGAGGAAAGCTACTACTCCCGAGGAGCACGAGAGACTAAGGAAGCGCGAGCCGGTTGACTATAAGGTTCGTGATGTAGAGAAGGAGAAAGAAAAGCACTGGACCGAGGGAGAGGAAGAAGCCAGATTTCGAGTTGTCCATCCATCGAAGAAATCGAGAACCTCTCCTGTCGCCGAAAAGGTGGTTGATAAGAATGGCAAGGCTAGACCATGAGAGAGACCGTTAGTGATTAGGTCTGAGATAGCGCAGGAGCGCCCAACACGTGGTCGAGACAAGAAATATGACAAAAAATGACAAAGGCAAAGGGAAAATGGAAGAATAGCCTAAGTCTTTATTATTATTATTATTATTATTATTATTATTATTATTATTATTATTATTATTATTATTATTATTATTATTATTATTATTATTATTATTATTATTATTATTATTATTATTATTATTATTATTATTATTATTATTATTATTATTATTATTATTATTATTATTATTATTATTATTATTATTATTATTATTATTATTATTATTATTATTATTATTATTATTATTATTATTATTATTATTATTATTATTATTATTATTATTATTATTATTATTATTATTATTATTATTATTATTATTATTATTATTATTATTATTATTATTATTATTATTATTATTATTATTATTATTATTATTATTATTATTATTTGTAATAAAAAGGTGGGGTTTTTAGAATCCTAGCCTATTTATTTTAGCATTATTTTATTATGTGGCATGTTATTATTATTATTATGGAAATAAATGAATAAAAGATTTATTGGCTATGCAACCGTTGTGATTTTCTTTTATTATTTTTGTCGAATTCCAAATGCATATGCAAATGTCCTTCTATTTACATTTAAGATAATGGGTTGTATCCTGTGAAGGATTGCCTAGGTATTCATCTTAAAAATGAAATCAAACCCTTGCGCGTAGTTCAAGTAAATGTAAAAGAATAATTGTTCTAAGCAAGAGCTTGTAATGAACTGGAAAATAAGCATGAGCTTTTTAGTTACTCCTAAAGTACAATTCAGTTTATTTGATGATATGAGGATGACGACTTGTCAAAATGCAAGAGCAAGGTGACATAAGCTTTATTTCAGCTGGCCAGGGGGCGTTTTTATTCCGTGCCACAGGAGCGACACGTGAGGTTACGCGAGGTGCGTTTTTGTTCCTATTCTAGGCATAGTAACGTTTCAGTTGGTCGAGGTTTGTAGGGTTGGCAAATTCATTCCCATCTAGGTCTGTGATCCTAACCGCACCCCCCGGGAGTATGGACTTGACCAGAAATGGTCCGGCCCAATTGGGTTTAAACTTTCCTCGTGGATCGAAAGGCAAAAGAGCTCTAACTGATTTGAGAACCAGGTCTCCTTCTTTGATGTTCCTTGGCTTAACCCTTTTGTTGAAGGATCGTTTGATACGTGCCTGATATGTTTGCACATTATGTAATGCGCGCAATCTATGTTCATCCAGGAGGATGAGTTCTTCATATCTGTCCCTCTTCCAATCGGCTTCTGGGATTTGACTTTCGAGTAAAATACGCAAGGACGGTATTTCGAGCTCAACTGGTTGCACGGCTTCCATGCCGTAGGTCAAATAGAAAGGGGTGGCCCCAGTGGGCATCCTAACAGATGTGCGATATCCCCATAAGGCAAATGGTATCTTGCTTGGCCAATCTCGATAATTTTCAATCATTTTCTTGAGGATTGTGACAACGTTCTTGTTTGCTGCCTCTACCGCGCCATTAGTTTGGGGTCTATACGGCGATGAATGACGGTGTTTGATTTTGTACTTGGCTAGCAATTGCTCAGTCTTAGCTTGGAAATGTGACCCATTGTCACTGATGATCTCATGTGGACAACCGTATCGACAGATGATATTGGTTTGTATGAACTTTGCTACGTTCTTGGCTGTGAGACTAGTGTAGGAAGCCGCTTCCACCCATTTGGTGAAATAATCGATTGCTACCAGAATGAAATAGTGACCTCCTGTTCCGGCTGGGGTGATCTTTCCGATGATGTCAATTCCCCAAGCGGAAAATAGCCAAGGAGATGTCATGGTGTAGAGTAATGAAGGAGGGACATGTTGCACATTCCCGAAGATTTGGCAGTTGTGGCAATGTCTGACATATTTGATGCAATCGGATCCCATTGTGGTCCAATAATACCCCAAACGCGTGATTTTCTTGGCCATCATTGGTCCACTCATGTGAGGGCCGCATTCTCCATCATGGACTTCCTCCATCACTTTCCGTGCCTGTTATAGATCAAGGCAACGCAGGATTACACCAAGAGGTGTTCTTTTGTATAGTTCTCCTTGCATGAGGACGTATTTGGAAGCTAGTAAGCGTATAGCACGTTGTCCCCTCTTGTCCATATCCGGTGGATAGGTGCCGTTGAGTTTGAAGTTCAGAATCGCTTGGAACCAAGGTTACTCTGGACTTTCTTCTTCATCTATGATTTGGTGCACGTAAGCCGGTTCTGACCGTCGTTCGATGCATAAAGGCATTTCTACCATATTATCCGGCATATTAATCAAAGATGCAAGTTTTGCAAGAGCATCTGCAAATTGATTCTGTTCTCGAGGTAGGTGTAGGTAGGTTACTTGATCGAAGAATTGGGCAACTTGGTCTATTCTGGCTTGATACGGTGCTAGGCTTTCACTCCGAATTTTCCAAGATCCCGTAATTTGGTTGATGATCAAAGATGAATCTCCATGTACCCGAAGATTCTTGATGCCTAAACCTACTGCTTCTTGTTGCCCAATGAGGCAAGCTTCGTATTCTGTCACGTTATTTGTCACCTCGAAGTCGAGCTTGACAGAGAGTTGTGTATGCTCGCCTTCAGGAGAAATGAGCAACACTCCTTTTCCAAATCCTCTTAAATTCGATAATCCATCGAAATAAAGATCCCAGGAGTCTATGTCGGTTTGGAGTATGTCCTCATCCGAAAATGACCGGGCGTCTATTGTTTGTGCATCATTGATGGGATATTCTATGAAGAACTCGGCAACGACACGCCCTTTTATAACTTTCAGAGGTATATACTTGAGGTCGAACTCTGAGAGCATCAAAGTCCATCTTGCTAGGCGTCCGTTGAGAACGGGTTTCTCGAAGAGGTATTTGACAGGATCCATTTTGGAGTATATTTTGACGGAGTAGCTAAGCATGTAATGGTGTAGCTTCTTCGTTGCCCACACAAGAGCAAGGCATGTCTTTTCGAGTGGTGTGTATTTGCACTCATACTCTAAGAACTTCTTACTAAGGTAGTAGATATCTCTCTTCTCTTTTCCCACGGTTTGGGCTAGCATGGCGCCCATGGCTATTTCAGTTACTGTGAGATATAAACCAAGAGGTTGATCTCGTTGGGGTGGCATGAGCACTGGCGGTTTGGCTAGTATCTCCTTGATTCGGTCGAACGCCTTTTGACAATCATCATGCCACATGGTGTGATCTTTTTTCTTTAACTTTTTGAAGATAGGTTCACAGATCATGGTGAGTTTCGATATGAATCGACTTATGTATTGCACCTTACCTAAGAATCCTCTAACTTCTTTCTCTGTTTGAGGTTGCGGCATTTTGATTAGAGCTTTGATCTTGGATGGGTCTATTTCTATTCCTCGTTGGCTAACAACATACTCCAGGAGTTTGCCGGACGTTACTCCAAATGCGCATTTCTGAGGATTAAGTCTCATGTTGTACTTTCGTAGTCTGGAGAAGAATTTGCGAAGGTTCGCAATGTGCCCCTATCTATCTTTGGACTTGACGATCATATCATCTACGTAGACCTCAACTTCTTTATGCATCATGTCATATAATAGTGTAGTTGCGGTGCGTTGATATGTAGCTCCGGCATTGATTAACCCAAACGGCATAACCGTGTAGCAATAGGTGCCCCATTGAGTGACGAAGGCGGTTTTGTTCATGTCTTCTATGGCCATCTTGATTTGGTTATATCCCGCGTACCCATCTATGAAGGACAATAATGCGTGATCTGCTGTATTATCCACCAATATGTCGATATGTGGTAGAGGAAAGTCATCCTTGGGACTTGCTTTGTTTAAGTCTCTGGAATCAACACAAACACGGATTCTCCCATCCTTTTTGGGTACGGGTACTATGTTGGCTACCCAGTCTGAGTACTCGGAAACTTTGATGAACCCGGCTTTGAATTGCTTATCGACTTCTTCTTTGATCTTAAGAGCCCATTCTGTCCTCATTCGACGAAGCTTCTATTTTACGGGTTTGAAACCTGGTTTAATCGGGATTCTATGCTCTGCGATATCCCTGTTGATCCCTGGCATGTCTTTGTAGGACCAAGCAAAAACGTCTTTGAACTCGTGTAGGAGGTCTACAAAACTGGCCCTTTCAGCGGGGCTCAAGGTCGTCCATATCCTAAGTTCTTGGGGTTCTAGTTCGGTTCCTACGTTGATGGGTTCAGTGTTTTCTATTACTGGTCCCCCTTCCCCCTCTTGTATTATTTCTTTGGCTATGTAGGGAGGTATTCGATTGAGTCTGGGTCTGGGTCATCCTCATTATCATCGTAAACAGAATTGAATTCAGAATAACGCAAAGAGTAAGCAGAACCTGATTTATTCATATTAAAATTTGAAAAGAGGTGAAACAAAGAAGCCATCTGTTCAGTAGTCAGTGGCGGTAAAGGGATAGCCGTTGGGACATTTCCCGAACTACTGTTACTATTTGATGCTAAGCTAAGAGAAACAAGGGGAGTGGGAGTGATGACAGGAGGAGACTCTCTAGGGACTTCTCTAGACTCCGACTCTGACTCCGACTCTGACTCTTACTCGAATTCATCGTCTTCTGGTTCTCCTTTGAACATCTCTCCTTCTCCAGTGGTGAGTTTGAAGAGTCTTCCTTGGTTTTTTGTCCACTTGATCGACTTTCTCCATCCTTTCTGCTGATTCGAATTAGTTTCTGTGATCAATGCGGTAAGGTTGAAGTGATCGTCTTGAAGTATCCTGGTAATGATCTCATCCTGCACAGATCTAACAAATCGATCTTCTCCAAATAGTAAGCTAACGGCTTGTTCGTCTAAGCAAGGTGCTTGACGAGTCTTGACGGTAAGAACCGTTTCTGGAGGAATGAAGTAGCAATCTTGAATGATTTCGATCCCGGCTAACTTCCTTTCGAGATAGTGCCAAGGTTCGTGAAACCCGTGAAAGATTTCTTGACTCCCCTCCCTAACGAAGTATCCATTTAGGGTAGGGAGGTAGGGTCGCATTTGGATTCCCATGTTCTTGCGGTTTTGAACTTGGGCGAGCATCTCGAGAACTTCTTCTTTAGTGGGTTTGTACCCTAATCCGAGTGGTATCCTTTGTGAGTTGCCTTCTTTGTAGGGTGGAAAGGTGTTTCTTCGGATAGGATTCAAAGGCATTCCCGGGAAGTATCCCTGAGACTTGAGCATGTGGTTGACCACTAAGCTGGAGTAGGGATTGAAGTATAAGGGTGTCAACTCGCTTTCAACGACGTTTATGTTATGGAAGCCCCCAAGTTCATATATTAGATCTGCGAGTACTTGGTTACTTGACCTCTTTTCTATTACCGCCTTGATGGGTGACGAAGTGATCGTTACCACTTTACCATCTAGTGGGATCTTGATTTTCTGGTGGAGGGTGGATGTTACTGCTTTGGAAGCGTGAATCCAAGGTCTTCCCAGAAGTATGTTAAAGGATGCTTCAATGACCACTATTTGGAAGTTAACCTTTCATTCAATCGGCCCTGTGGCTATGGTAAGGTTAACTAGTCCTACCACTTTTCATCGTGTACCATCATATGCGCGAACACCTTGGTTGGTAGGGGTCCAATCCGACTCTTTCATGCCCAATTTGTGTGCCGTTTTCAAGGGTATGACGTTGACTGCCGAGCCATCATCTACCAAAGTCTTTGGCACATTCTTCTTCAATCAAATGACAGTGATGTAAAGAGCCAAGTTGTGATTAGCGCCAAAAGGTGGCAAATCTTCATCCGAGAAAGTAACAGGGTTACTTAGCTTAGGTGACTCTTGTAAGGCCAAGTTGACTACGTCATCGGGTGTGGAGTTATGTGCCACATTTAGTTTGGCCAAGGCTTGCAGTAAAGCTTGGCGATGTAGGAACGAGCTTGCAACTAGTTGCCAGACTGAAAGATCAGCCTTTGTCTTCTGCAGTTGCTTTAGCAAATGGTCAGTAGAGGTATTTTCGTTATCATTTGCCGTGACAAAGTTGGTATTGGTGATTGGACCGTTTGCTATGGGACCTTTTTGAGAAACATTTTGATATGGACGTCCCGAACGAGCAAGGTGGTTGATGTGACTCATATTTGCGCACATTTAGTCCCCTAATTGAACCTATTTTGCATATTGTTATAACGTCTCATAGCCATTTTACCCGTCAAATGCTTCCTACATTGCTTTCCTATTGCTTTGTGTATGATTTGTAGGAAAGGAGATAATTAGGCGGAAATTCCCGTCTCTTGAGCTTATTTGGAAGAACATTGACGATCTTGGTTGAACGAGTATTGAAGGAAAGGCAAGAACTAAAGACCGACATTGCAAGAATGAGAAGTATGTGAGGGGAAGCATTCTGAAGAGGAATCCGAGCATCCAAGGAGAGAAGACGCTCGTCCAAGGCCAACAATCCGAGCGTCCCGACTCATCGGCCGCTCGTCCCTCCGTGCAACAATCCGAGCATCCTTCCCCTTGGACGAGCGGACCACGGCGTCTTCAACAAAGATGCCCATCTCTCCGAAATACTTGCGATTCCTTGCTTGGAACTTAGAATAGTTAATTACTAATTTAGCCTTAGTTAACCTAATCAAGCTCCACTATATATACCCCATCTTGTATTTTTTATAATAGAATGTTTTAGAGTAGAAAGCCTCCACATTAGAAAATCCTTTTAGATTAGATTAGGAGTAGATTAGGTTAGATTAATCTTTAATCTTTCCACAAAATTACATATTAATCTTTCCTTAATTATTGTTCAAGATTATTACTTTTGGATAATTGAAGATTATTGGGTTATTATTGAAGAATTGACAACTCTTCATCAATCAATCAAATTCTCTTCTTTTATTCTTTGCTTTATTATTTGGAATCATCTCAAGTTTGGTATAATTCTTTTACCCTTTTTCTCTTTATTGTTTATTTCCTCATTCTCTTATCATGTTTACACTTGTTGTGATGATTGACACCATCAATGACATGTTTACCATGATAATAAGTGAGTAGTCTCTTAACTAGGATTAGTGGGTAATTAGGGGAAACAAACATGGGGAATAATCATGCCTAATTCAATATGTTTCCATGATTAAATTGGTTGTTTGTTGTATTGTCAACCTATGCACATGTTATGTTTGATGAAATTCTAAGCCTATGAATCCTTGCATTTTTACCCATCTCTTATCTATTCAACTTGACTTGTAAGACATAAACCAACTCGAGTCTTGTTAGACCATGCATAGAAGTGAATAAGAGGAAAGTAAGTCGACTTGTAGGTATTGTACAATCTAATCGATTCGGCTCCGGGACCCAACTCTTCCTATGAACCGTAAGATATAAACCAACTCGGTTCCTTTACAACATAAATTGCTTGGAACTTTGTAAACATGTTTGTATGATCAACACCATGAATCCCCTATGACCCCATGATATCCTAGCACTTTTAATCATTTGTTTACATCCTTCCTTTTATTGCTTGTTTTACTTTATTGCTTGCATTAGTCTAGAACACAACTACAAACCCAACCAAATTGTGACACTAGCATAAATTGAGATAGATAGACTTAGAATCCAAAGCACACCGTCCCATGGATCGACCTCGACTTACCGCTAACTAGTTGTTTGTTGAGAATTATAAATGTGTTTTGATTGGGTTTACAACGACACGCTCACGTCAAAAATGGCGCCGTTGCCAGGGATGGTGCTATGTGATTAAGTTCTTACTTGTTTGTTTATTTTAATTGTGCTTTAGCCTTGAGGAACTTGTTCCTCAAGGATCGTTTTTACCGTTTTCTTGTAGTTTCCATGCTTGTAGTTGTTTCCTTGTCTTAGCTATGATGGCTCAAGACTTGACATATGGAGTATGTGGTAGATTCTTTGAGTATGACTATGAGTATGGGGAGTTTGAGGAGCAAGTCAACACAAACCTACCTTACTATTCATACAATGAAAATCCTAACTACTACCCCAACTTTTCCCACCAAAATCACCACATCCAATATCCACAACAACCACCCACCCAATACCCACTTCATAATGAATTTCAATTGCCACAATACAACCACTTTCACACCCACCCACAACAAGAAGATGAACCCATTGAAAATGTGATTCTCCAAATGATGGGAGATCAACAAAACTTCTTCAAATAAATGCTAGAGGAAAGCCAAAAGAGGGACAATGTTCTTCGAGGCATTGTTACCCAAGGTGAGGAGTTGGAAATTCAAATTGCCCAATTGAAAGAGTCTCAAGAAACCACCCCCCACCACTCCTTGGACATTGATCATGAATGTGAATTTGAAGTAGTAACTTTTGACATGGAAAATGAGAAGTGGGAAGACCCAATCTCTTTGAGCTCTTGTGAGTATGAAAGTGTGGTATTTGATGAAGAAGACATGAGGTTGAGTAAGCCAAGTACTCTTAGCCTTTGTGAGTATGAGGGTGTGTCATTTGAAGTGGATGTTGAGGTGTTGGAGAAAGAGTTGGTGAAGAGGAATGAAGCCCCCATTTATGATTCATATGAAGATAGCTATGATGATAAAATCGTGTTTTGCATGAACTCATGGGATAAGGAAGCGGAGATTTGTGAGGTTACTCTTCTTGAGGAGCCTATTATTGAGAAATTTGAGATATCTTATCATGAAGAAGAATGTCCCTTCCCTATTGCCTATGAAGACTACTTTACACACACTATGGAACCTATGATTGTTGAAGACGATATGGTGGATCTCCTCCAAAAGGCCAAGACATCATACAAAGGATACTTGGTGGAGAAGCTCAAAAAGAAACTTGCACATGAAGCTACTTGTGGAAATTTGGCACCCACAACATCAAGTCCTACGGTATCCGGTCATCAAAGTCATGGGAATTCTCCTTCCACTCTTGAAGGATTGAAAAATCAAAATGCTATCATCACCACCAAAATTTAAGAAGAAGGTGGTAAGTGGAAGTCTCCAAACAACCATGAACCATACTTCCTACTTTATGTTGACAAGAATCATGGGCTAATTGGTTTGAAGCATCGAAATCATTCAAGTGCCAAGAAGAGGAAGAAAACAAGAATGAATGATAAAATTCCTTGGCCAAGCTTCGTTTTGAAGTTAAGCAAACCATACTTATGCTTATTTGGAGCTTGTTCACAAGCTTTTGATCTTCTATTAAGAGCCTTGAGCTCTATGGACAAGAATTTCTACAATTTGAACTAGTTTGGTGGAGTCCTATCTCAAACCACCATTTGTAAGATATTTCTTGAAATTTTACCTTGTATAATATTGTACATTTTTCGCATTTTTATAATTTCTTGCATGAGAGTAGTGAGAGAGAGTTTTTCTTACATTTTTATTGAGCAAAATTTCAGAAAAAGATAAGGAGGAATAACAAATGGGTGCAAGGGTATGATCTTGCAAAGGGAAGAAAGAAAAGATGGAGCAGCAGCGAAAGACGCTCGTCCCGAGGGCTGGACGCTCGTCCCCAACCTTCCTCAGAGATCTATTGGGTGCCGTATCAGAATCCGAGCGGATTGTTGACCAAGACGCTCGTCCAGGAGAAAGACGCTCGGATTTGCTTTTGGACGCTCGTCCTGAGAGACACCTGAAGAAAATTTTGGAACTGTATCAGAATCCGAGCGGATTCTACAAAAGACGCTCGTCCCAGAACCAATACGCTCGTCTTTCGTCCACTTCTGAAGAAGCAGAGTCCCTGTAACGAAATCCGAGCGGATTCTTCTTGCGATGCTCGGACCATCTGCAAGAAGACGCTCGTCCTAACAGAGAAGACGCTCGGATTCCTGCGTGTTCCTCGGATTATCCGCCCAGGCCCCACCGGTATCCGCTCGTCTCACCTCTCTTTTCTATAAAAACACCACCTTTCTCCCTCATTTCCTCACCTTATCTAACCTTAAAATCACTCATCTTCATCCCCAAAACACTCCCTTCACAACAAAAGCCAACGAAACCCTAACTTTCCCAATTCAAGATGATGAATCTCAAGGGCAAAGCTAATAAACTTGTTGAAGCCGCCGCTAAGAAACGCAAGGGCTCATCCTCTTCATCCCCGCAAGAAAGGATGCCGCCAAGAAACTTCCGCCCCATAATAAGAGGAGGGATAGAGCAACTTGAGTACTTCCCGGAGGTACTCTTCACATCCGATGCCCACCGCACCAAGTTCGTCAAGTTTCTAGGTAAGCACTATGAACCTACTCAATTTATCGATACTAAGGTGTTAGAAGTCCTTGGGATAAGGTACCACACCGAAATGTTCTTTGATGGATTGGGGATTGGGAAGTTATTCCATGCCTATGAGGAGACATACCTTAGTCTCACCCTGGAATTTTTGAGTAGCCTTCGTATTGTCACGAATACTCGAACCAACTTCAGTATGAAGTTCCGGTTGTGCAACCTAGACCATAGCCTCACACTTTACCAATTTGCTCACATTTTCGGTCTTGTTGTACCAACCAACAACATCAACAAACCCGACGATTTCGATGTGGACCTACTTTGGAAGGCTATTTCCGGGAGGGATTTCATTCACCAAAAACAATGCTATACCTTTGCTATCCAACACCCGGTGATTCGGATCACCGAACGTTTCGTAGCCGGCACCATCAATGGGAGATATGAACAAGATAGGTGCACTCTCATTGATTTAACATTCCTTGAGTCCTATCTAAATGTTCGGGGGACGCGACCATACAACTTCAATACCCCCTTGAGGTGCTTACGAGGTTCTATAACTTTTCTCAAGGGAACACCCAACTCAAGACCTTCGTGATGGGAGGTCTAATTACTATTTTGGCTAACTTCCTTTGCCCCGGGTTCAACTCCCGTGGGACTTATGCCCCTCTTGAGGGGAGTACTTTGATTGATGAGGACGCCGTCTTCAACCACCACCGGTGGTGTGCCTACACCCAAGGCGGGAGTGTAGAATGGTTCACAAAGGGGTGTTCCTCCATTTTTCTTTCGTGGTGGAATATACCCGGTACCGACCCAAGGTTGAGTCCATATTCGCCTAGGCCGAGCTACCTTCTTGACATCCAAATCCACGGCAACCCACCCCAAAGAGAATAAATGCCACGCCAACCTCAACAACCTCGAGGGATACCGGTAAGGGCTAGTGCCCCACCTTCCTATGTACCAATCCCACCTTACCCCACTCCTCATACGCCGTTCGTGCCACGAGTGCCCAATGCTCCAAACGTGAATGATTTGATGGCTCTTATGAATAGAGTTGATCTTGGGGTACATGAAGGGAGGGTCGATAACTATTTGGCCCTTTACCCTCAATATTACCAAATGGCACAACAAGGGTATATCGACCCTAATGGCCCTCGGCCCTCTTGGGCCCAACCACACCTTTTGTTTCCTAATCAAGGGGACCAAGCCGGGAATTTTGGTGGTCAAGGAGGAGGATACTTTGGTCAAGGAGGAGGGTATGACCAAGGAGGAAGTTCTAACCGGTATGGCTACCCCAGGATGATGATGACGAATGAGAAATACCTACCTCACTACTTCCATTTGTATGATAATTTTCTCTCCCTCTCTCTTTTCTATAGTGCATTGCATTTAGTTTAGCTTTCACTTGCATTTGTATTATATTTCATATTGCATTTACATTAGTTAGTTCACATAGTATAGTTGCATTGTAATATATCTCACATGATTCATGTAGATCGTTGCATATAGATTAATATTCATGCATAGCTACTAATGACCAATCCTATTCATTTCTACACTAGAAATAGTGTTTAAATCGGTTTGGGGAGGTTTGATCATAGGTGACCATAGTTCACTAGAAATCATGCATCATATAATATAGTTTAGATTGTATTCATTTGTTATATATGTCATATAGAATTGCATTTAGTTAGAGCATGCATTCATTCATATCATTGCATTTATTCAAAAATCCAAAAAAACATGCACTTTCTTTTTCATTCCTACTCCTACATGTACATTGAGGACAATGTCCAAAATAAAGTGGGGGATGAGAATTTATATTCCAAAAATGATAAAAATTGAAAAATACAAAAACATGTCTTTTTATTTCATTAATCATAGAAACCATAAAAAATTGAAAATTTCAAAAATCCAAAAACATGTTCATTTCCTTTATAGTGTAGTCTTGTGTATATATTGTTTTTGTCCATCTTTTTTCACATTGATTGACTACGCCACATCCGAGACATGAGGATATTGAAGACCGCATGGTATAATCTTTCCAATCTCCTTTTTCCTCTTTATATTAATGATTGTGTAGCTTTATTTTGATTGATGCGGTATAACAATGTGAATTTAGGACTTGCATTTAGTTTATATGGCATATTAGTTGGTAGAATCATTTGCATTAGGTTGTATATATGTTAGTTGCATCATGGCATATAGTTGCATGTTAGAAAAATTTTGTGAAACCGTCTATTTGGGAAGCTTGACAAGTGTACATAGGCCCTAGTAGATGCTTTTTCTTCTTAAGACTTTGCTTGTTAGTATACTTGTAAAACACCCTAGGATGTGTCATGCTAGTATCCTTTGACCCATGGATTAAGGCCTAGTCAAGAGTACCTTGTGGTGTGATAACTCCTTGGCTACCGTTTATTCCAAGGTGACCCTTGAAACCATGCAACCATCCATTCATCCATGCTCTACCATATATTTTGTCATCAAAGGGAAATGGGCACAAAAATTGTTCAAATTTGAGTTCAAGAAAAGAAATGAAATGAAATGTCAAAAAAGTTTGCAAAATTACATCAAAAGAAAAAAGGAGCAAAAATAGACTCCTAAACCTTCAAATATAAGCACCCTCCCTACATATGGGGTGACTTTGAAAATTTTCAAAAAAGAAATGCAAAAGTTGAAAAATTATCAAGTATTGAAATGCCAAAAATCAAAAAGAAATGGTAAAATAAAATGTTCTCAAATGTTATATGCCACAAGAAATTGGGGGGGGGGGAAACAACAACAAAAGCAAACTCCCACATAAAACTCAAATACTATTGATCCCTTTATCCATCGTATCCACTTTTGTGCATGGTAGAGAGGGGACGACCCTTCTTCTTGTCTAGGCAAAAAGGGGAATTCCGCGATCCTCCAGTGTTTCTAACACCATAGGGAGTCTGTTCATGACAAAAGCATTTAACGATTGAGGACAAAGGTACCCTAGCTTGACACAACTTGGAGGTAATTTATTGGTATCCTTCTAGGCTTAGTAGTTTGAAGAAATCATATCTATAATGGAGTGTGTATCCTTGAATTGCTTCCCCTTTAGATAATTTCCGCCACTTAGATGAGGAAAGTGGCTATTCTTTTGTAGATGCATTCATTACTAGATTTTGTGTGCTTTAATGCTTGGATGTGTCGCCATTTTGGCAGCCCCCACCTTGCCTTGCAAGAAGGCATCCTACCTCATGGTTGTCTTGTTGTGAGTTAAAGGGGCGGAGTGAGACCTGCTAATTGATTCATATCGGTTATATTATTAGGATAGTTTAAATAAAGGTCTAGTTTTTGTCACCTCTTTACTCGGGACGAGTAAAGGTTCGGTTTGGGGATATTTGATGTGACTCATATTTGCGCACATTTAGTCCCCTAATTGAACCTATTTTGCATATTGTTATAGCGTCTCATAGCCATTTTACCCGTCAAATGCTTCCTAATTTGCTTTCCTATTGCTTTGTGTATGATATGTAGGAAATGAGACAATTAGGCGGAAATTCCCGTCTCTTGAGCTTATTTGGAAGAACATTGACGATTTTGGTTGAACGAGTATTGAAGGAAAGGCAAGGACTAAAGATCGACATTGCAAGAATGAGAAGTATGTGAGGGGAAGCATTCTGAAGAGGAATCCGAGCGTCCAAGGAGAGAAGACGTTCGTCCAAGGCCAACAATCCGAGCGTCCTTCCCCTTGGATGAGCGGACCACGGTGTCTTCACCAAAGATGCCCATCTCTCCGAAATACTTGCGATTCCTTGGTTGGAACTTAGAATAGTTAATTACTAATTTAGTCTTAGTTAACCTAATGAAGCTCCACTATATATACCTCATCTTGTATTATTGATAATAGAATGTTTTAGAGTAGAAAGCTTCCACATTAGAAAATCCTTTTCGATTAGATTAGGAGTAGATTAGGTTAGATTAATCTTCAATCTTTACACAAAATTACACATTAATCTTTCCTTAATTATTGTTCAAGTTTATTACTTTTGGGTAATTGAAGATTATTGGGTTATTATTGAAGAATTGACAACTCTTTATCAATCAATCAAGTTCTCTTCTTTTATTCTTTGCTTTATTATTTGGAATCATCTCAAGTTTGGTATAATTCTTTTACCCTTTTTCTCTTTATTGTTTATTTCCTCATTCTCTTATCATGTTTACACTTGTTGTGATGATTGACACCATTAATGACATGTTTACCATGATAATAAGTGAGTAGTCTCTTAACTAGGATTAGTGGATAATTAGGGGAAACAAACATGGGGAATAATCATGTTTAATTCAATATGTTTCCATGATTAATTGCTTGTTTGTTGTATTGTCAACCTATGCACATGTTATGTTTGATGAAATGCTAAGCCTATGAATCCTTGCATTTTTACCCATCTCTTATCTATTCAACTTGACTTGTAAGACATAAACCAACTCGAGTCTTGTTAGACCTTGCATAGAAGTGAATAGGAGGAAAGTAAGTCGACTTGTAGGTGTTGTACAATTTAATTGATTAGGCTCCGGGACCCAACTCTTCCTATGAACCGTAAGATATAAACCAACTCGGTTCCTTTACAACATAAATTGCTTGCAACTTTGTAAACATGTTTGTATGATCAACACCATGAATCCCCTATGATCCTATGATATCCTAGCACTTTTAATCATTTGTTTACATCCTTCCTTTTATTTCTTGTTTTACTTTATTGCTTCCATTAGTCTAGAACACAACTACAAACCCAACCAAATTGTGACACTAGCATAAATTGAGATAGATAGACTTAGAACCCAAAGCACACCGTCCCATGGATCGACCTCGACTTACCACTAACTAGTTGTTTGTTGAGAATTATAAATGTGTTTTGATTGGGTGTACAACAACACGCTCACGTCAGTGGTCTATATCTTGGTCCTCACTGTTTTGGACTATTTCCTCACTGACTTTGACTAGGTAGTGTTCGGTGAGGTATTCATCTTCATCATCGTCGACCCATACTCCATTGATAGTAGCAAGTTCTCTCAACCTTATGATTTCGGCCTCCAATTGGATGATTTGGTCGATTAGTTCATCAACCACGGCTACTAATTCTTGCATTGTAGGGTTTAGTGGCACACGTTCTTTGGGTGTTGTGTTTGGATCACGTAGGGTTGCCACTACACTTTCTAATTCTGAGACTTGCCTATTCACACTCTTTGCTCATGCGATAAAGTCGGTGATGGTAGGGGAAATGGTGGAGTAGTTCCCTTCCTCTTATATTGCGTGAATCTCATTTTCGACTGGAGAAATGAGGTGTGAACAATCTAAGGTAGATTCTTCACTTGTAATCATCAGAATTCCAAGAGGATTCTGAGTATTGTTAGGCTTGCCTCTAGGCGACCTTCTTCAATCATGTCTTGAAGTACATGTTTTATCTTGTAACATTTTTCTGTATCATGTACCTTACCTCTGTGATATTCGCAGTACGAATTCTCGTCCCAGGACTTGGATTTCTTTTCTAGTTCAGGTGTAGGGCCTATGGGTTGAAGCTTACCCTGTTTCATCAATCTCTTTAGAGCATTGGAGTATGTATCCCCAATGTTTGTGAACTTTCTTTGTGGGATACTCTTCTTTGATGGTTCGAGAAGGTTAACTGCATCAGTCTTGCTAGTAGAGCCGTAAGAAGGACTTGTTGAACCTTGATATCCACGACCTACCATTTTGGACAAGAGCCCTTTACGGATGTCATCTTCGATCCTTATTCCTAGTACGGTTAAGTCCTTGAAGGTCTTAATGTTTTGGTACCTCAAATGACTTGCATAAATGGGCTTTAAATAGTCCAAGAATTTCTCCAGAAGGGTAGCTTCATCTGGACGTCGACAAATTGGGTACTAGTCTTTCTCCACCTACTTAGGAAGTCGGTGAAGCCTTCTTTATCATTTTGGGTAAGAACCTCTAAGGTGCACATATTGACTTGGATTTCGGCATTATCCGCATATTGCTTAGCAAACTCGATCTCGGCATCATCCCAGGTGGCAATCTTCTTGTGCTCCATAGAATAGAACCATTGCTTAGGAATAGTGTCGAGAGATGAAGGAAAGATCCTTAAGAACATCTCGGGTTTAATGCCTTTGATAGACATGTAATCCTTGAAATCACGGATATGGTTCAAAGGCTTTTCATGCCCCTTGAATTTCGGGATATCCGTCATGTTGAAGTTAGTTAGCAGTTTGGAACTCATGGCTTCATACTTGCGATTGTTTTCCCTATAGATATCATCCCCTTTGAGATACATCAGTTGTTCCTCCAAGTATTGAAGTCGTTTCTCAGCTGCAGTTGGATCTACGGGAGGGTTGACCTCTTGTGCTCCCACAAAAGGTGGAGGATTTTCATTCACGAAGTCATTCACAACTTCATGGAGTATTTCATTTTCTGCAGGAGGCAACCTAGTTTTACAGCAACAATTCGACCCTCGATCGTGTTGAGGCGATCATTCACTAGGTCTTGTCTAGTTTGGAGACGAGCGAGCGCGGCTAGGATTAGATCATTACCATTCGGTGGTTGTCCATTGACACTTGCGTGAGTAGTTCTAGGCATCTTGAAATTTGGATAAGAGATCAACGATGAATCAAAACACGATCGGCCATTCTAGTACACTTACTCGAAAAAAGGTTTGACTTGTGAAGTGGGAGTGTGCCACTTGTGTCAAGTGAGGTTTGAAGAAATGACAAGGTTTGGAAATGTTGGTCCTAGTCAACTATAGTGTAGTTGTAGGAGTGGACTCGAAGTGAGGTTTTGAAATGGGCTTTGAGGCCCGAATTTTGACTCGACAATTGGACAGAGTTTTGACTGGTTTTGCGCTAATGGCCTATTTCGAAAATTTTACAGTTTGAAAGAGGTTTTTGATTTTTACAAAATTCGTCATGGTTTTGTTTAGAAATGGTGATCACATATAATACAAGCATTTATACAGGCATTATAACGGGATGCTGAGTGCATTTAAAAGGGTTTTGGCTTAAAGTGTGGGTTGCCATACCGAACAATCAAACCCGGGGTCTGTGGAGAGGCTCGTACCAAACAGGAGTAAGGCCGATTCCTAGTCCATTTCCTCGAGTAGTGAAAGTCCATGATACAAACAAGAGTAAGTACCATGGTATGGTTGACGTCAATTGCTATCCATCCTTAGGCCCAAATAAGAATTTGAACCATCTAGACGGGACGATTGGTCGAATGGGTTGGGTTGGGCCTTAGGAAGGCCGAATAAACGGTCTAGGAAGACCGAGTTATGAAAACCAACAACTTTCTTGTACAAACTATTCCCTAACCTTTTTCAAGTTTCACCCTTGCATTTGTGGAGTCGCCACCAAGTCATTGTGGTTAATTAGAAACCGTTCGAATACCCGTGCCATGTCAAGACATAAAGTAGTGACATGAACACCAAGAACTCGTTACCCTTAGCATTCTATGTCTAGAATGACTCTCGTGGATGCCAATGAACACAGATGTTCAGAGACATATGGAGTAAGGGGTGAGGGTACGTATTAAGAAGCTCTTTTGATCGAACACCTAATCCCGCCCTGTAACATCCCCATACTCCAAGTGCCTTACAAGGACCACTTAAGGCATGGAAGTGCTACCATCTCGGTTCCCCGAGGCAATGATAATCATAAGACAATAACGAAACATACTTAAAAGTATATAATGTTTAAAGTGATTACAAACCAACTCCAAAACTGATAAAAGAAATACAGATTCTCAGACGGTCTACTACTACTAAAACTATCAAAGCTATAAAACATCGTCGACACAAATGGAAGACTTCTAACGCCACGTGATGACTCATCCCAGGCTATCCCATACGCGTCATATCATACCGCTCAATAATCGCTCACCACCCCCGAATGGATCACCACAGTTTTAAAACATTAAACGGGTCGATATTAATCACACAATTTATATAACCAATAGTACAATAAACAACACACTCAAAAACAAATCAGACACAATCACCCACTCCAATCAATCTCCGTCACCGATCGTCCCACTGGACCAGCCACCGCTAGTGGGGGACCGCACCGTACCCACCAAATCCCCGCTCATCATACCGAGCGATAACCCCCCCCATTAATGTGCACATCCCCTTCGTGGCGGGTTCCACGAAGGGCGAAACTAGGGCGTGAAGCCACTCCCGCAAGTGACTCCACTCAGCCGAGAACGCATCTCGAGAACCAGAGACAAACAATCACAACCATCAACAGCAATCAATCAACAACCGTCATAAAACCAATACGATAATAATCAGTAATTACACAACACCAACAATGCATTATGGGACTAATACTGAGTAGGGAAACCCTACCTGGAACAGCAACACAATCAGACGGTCTCAACAGCTGTATCAAAATTCTTCTTCTACGAATCCTCCTCTTAACATATAATCAAATAATTACTAACAATCACAAAACTAACACAAATCGCCAATTCCCAAAATTAGGGTTTAACGAAACTTAAGGAAACATTATAAAAACGGTACGTAGGTCTTACCCTCGACGCAAGGATCACAAAGGTATCAAGAAAGGTAAAATCCGACCTTCTAAGCTCTGGGATTTGCCAACAATGCGATTAAAGCGAATGACATAGTTTGATTTCTCTTTTCACAGTAATTAGGTTTTAAAAAGTGTTTAAAGAATAGTGACGGAAGTAATATATACTTAATCGCATTATTAACAAAACCCGAGAAATCATCCCCCGTAAACCGGCTACTCGATCGAGTAGCTGAGGTACTCGATCGAGTGCCCCCTTACTCGATCGAGTATCTAAGTTACTCGATCGAGTACCCAACAGGTCAGAAACTATTTTAAACTGCAACCCATCCTTACTCGACAGAGTAAGGCCTACTCGATAGAGTACCCCGAGACTCATAAAACCGTAGTATTACAGTCTTCCCTCCTTAAAAAGAACTTCGTCCCCGAAGTTCAACCCATACATAAAAAAAACAAACATACTAACTCGGTCAAGACGCAACAAAGCTACTAAGAACTCAAAACAAAACCCCAACTTATAAAACATGAAACCATGAACCCTTAACACCAACTCCACCAACTATTCCTACCTCCCCACATCGCTCTCGATGTCGTATCAACTACATCATAAACTCTCCCGACACTAACTCCATACACTACCAACTACCATCCTCTAATGCTGCTAGCTCCATAATATATCATCCACTACCAAATCCAATATCAAGACACTCATAGACATCAAACGGAATGTTACATTCTACCACCCTTAAACGGAACTTCGTCCTCGAAGTTTACTCACACTCATAACCTCATCATCCAACTGTCAACACTAGCTACTACAAGCACGGTCATGACCTTTAATAAAATCAATCAAAACAAATATCCGTCCTTTATGCTACACCAACACTCTACTTCCAAACATACTACCATATGTACAGCCATCAAAATCTCTTTTATCGCATCCTACTCCTCTTAAGATAAATGTTACGTCCTCGTAACTCACTAATACTAAATCCTAGCTATATCGTCTCATAATCCTCATCACCACCGCATGTCAAAGGTAACCACCTATAACCTAAACACTCACCATGCATATATCCAAGGCTCTCTTAGTTAAACATTTCTCATACCTCAACTCATTCGGCACACCACCTAACCTATACCAGAAACTCGTAGCAAAATCACCATACTAACTCTCCATTATTACTGTAAAACAACATACCTTTCTATGTAAAGCACCTATCTCCCAAAAGCATAACTCACGATCCACATTTGTTACGTACACTCACACTAGCTCCTCAAGTTCTTTTCTTTCATTACCACAAAACTCATACATAACTTAACATGACACTAATTCCTCCAAACACTCTACACTCACTGTCTCAACAAAGGATCATGAACCATCTGCGTCTTTCAGGTCATTACCACACATGTTTTACGAATCACTTGCCATTACCATGTCTACTAAAGCCTTATCTAGAACAAGATCAAAATTACTGTAACAACTTCTGACAACTGTGTCCCATCAATAGAATGTCACTATACCATGACAACAACGAAAACATATACAACTCTCTTTCATATCATACTCTACCCTCATTCCAAAACTTAACTGATAAGAAACATCAATAACAAAACAACTGTCTATCTGTACAAACTGAAGCTCACAGGAAGCAACATAAAACAAAACAACAATTTATGTGTAACTGGTATGTACTTTCGAAACTTAAATCATAATCATCCCGCCTACTCCACCACATCCGGTGACAGCATCGCAGCACCGCCACCAACAGCCACACCGCAGTGCGAAAATACCCGCATCATAACACTAAATACCGTGCCCGGATCACCACCCGAGGCATCACAACCACATCGATAGTCATCACAACTTACACAATCCCATAAGCACTGACTCAACATAACTTCTCGGACAAGAAAAACTTACTCAAATCCACTTTACTAAATCACAAAGCAACATACTATATGAATTAAACAGATAATAACCTCATGAATATTATCCCCTTACCACATCACGGAATAACACATATATCATGAATGCATACAAGTATAACCACTCATGCCAGATCAATCAAATTATTACCTCTTTGAATATCATTCAATTAAATTACCGTGTCCAACATATATTACAGAGCATTCAAATAACAGTTTTATAACTATCACACCATACCACTTCCCGTGAGGTCAGAACCTCACACAAACATTTATACACATCGTTGACCCGTAATCACATCCAACTGGTCAGTCCTGATCACGTAAGTTACCACTCGATAAAGGTTACCTGTCGCCCGATCTTAACTCATATCCCCCTCATAACATGTTCTCCCATTCGCATAACCATCACCTCATGCCAAGTATAACCATACCATTACTATTCGACTATTAGCACCCGCCCCATCTAACCACATCTTATACTTCCCTACAACCATACATATCTATCCGGCCTCTAGAAAATCAACCTCATTAGAATTGCTACCTTTCTAATATACCATCACCCTTAACCACTAGTCACAAACCATAACACTACCACTGTCCGGACATCAAACCTCTTACACTCGTCTCTAAACATCACGATTTCTTTCCTATCTTTACTTAACATCCCAAATAACGAACGTCGAATCCATCAACAAAATTACCTCAACATTCTTCCAAATACTATCCTTATTTGTATCATCATCTAACTCTCCACCAAAAATCTCGTATCGTGCAAATACTCCACCAACTTCTTACTCCCTTAATTCCTCGAAACTCATGATTAATCATGTTGTCCTGAAACTTCTGTATAACCATTAACTTACTTACTCTTGATAGTATCATACATCTCGACGATTCCTTAATTTTATGTCACATAACTCCGGTGAACATTTTTCTCAGTTACTTTTATCCTTCTTTTCTCTTTATGCTCAACAATACCATTTAATAGCTCAACTCCTTATTACTTCTACCTAACTCTTTAGTGCTCCAGTTACCTTCTCATCGTTCCCAAAACTCAAATTCCATTATTTCATATCGATATCATCTCACTCTTTCTTACCATGGATCTTCTCTTATTATGCTATCACCCACACTTGCCTCTAATCTGTCCATAAAGTCAACGTTCACTGTTCAACAATTGCATCTCCTTTGTACATCTCTAGAAATCAAAATTCCTTTCATACCGTTAATTGCCCAAGGAAATCCCACAGTAGTTTCACCTCTTAATAAACCAAATCTCCCAAACTCACTCACTGTCTACAAATCCACCTCTCGACATGTCTCCACAACGTTCACTATATACTACTCTTCTCAACCCCTTTAAAACGAACTTTCACTATGTATATTCTAACCCACGCGACTCCTAACCATCTCCCTCCATAATTCTTCACACATCTCAAGTTGCCACTATCCACATCCTTACTCTCAATCCTTTCATTCTCACGTTCCTTAGACTCACATCACCCCTTGCCCGTATTCACTTACTTTTACATTACTCAACACACAAACATATCACTCATCTCATCTCACAAAACATGCTTTATGTCTCACTTAAACCATAACGATCTTCCTTTTCCTCTTCCCACTATCTATCACAACACCACACATATTCATGTCCTCCCCACCGAACTCATACTCACCACAGGTGCCACTCCTTACATCATAAGGTTGGGTAACTTACGCATCAAGACCGACACACACGTAAAACAACGCATAAAGAAGAAAAATAATACCTTTGAATTAAACATAATATGCAATGAATTCAAAAGATAAGCGTATGACCCGAATCATGGGTCACTAGATCGAGTACTGGCCACTCGATCGAGTAAGGGACTTACTCGATCGAGTAGGTGAAGCTCAGAAGCACGTAAAACAAATCACCAGGGCTACTCGATCGAGTAACTGACATACTCGATCGAGTGCCCCTCTACTCGATCGAGTACCAAGGCTACTCGATCGAGTACCTACGCATTTCTCAGCACTGTCCAGTTTTCGTAAAACAGTCATAACTCACTCATTTCTTGGTCGTATTGGGCGTGTGACCTATCGTTAGAATCGTAAAAGAACAAGCTATCACCTCCAATTAGAATCAAATTAAAATCATTTATGCATATCAAGTTATAACAGTTTAAAGACAACCTCTTTATAATCGAAAACACAAGTACTTGATTTTACTTCCCAACAACTTAAACGACAATATGGTAAACAAAACAACTCGATGCTCATAAAACCAGTATCCCTAACCACATGTTACTAACTTCAAAAGCCAAGCAACAAATAACTCGATGCACATATATCATTCAACTTACCAATCACATATTACCCACATGTTTTTATTATATAACTTTACGTAAACAACATCACAATAATATGACATCAAGTATCATATTCACATGTTACTAGCATAACAACCTTATAAAATCTCTTCCATCACACAACATGCTTTAAAAAAAAAATATCATATTATCATGCAACAATTATCATCTTTTTCCACCAATTATTCATGCTCTTACTCAAACTTTCAGCTATATAAACTCGTACAACACTACCAACAACATATATGTATACATAACTCTATGTATAACTCAAATCAAACAAATTTTCTTTCCGTATTTCTATAATGCCATATCGTAAAACAACTATCATGCTTTCAATCAATAACTTACGAAATCACATCATCACCATCTTTTCTACACATTCCCCATTTTCCACATACATACATCCACTGATTCATGCCACACATCACTACATAGCTACAAAATGCACAAGGTAAACACATAGCGATCCCGACTCATATCCCACAGTGGCCGGTTCAAAATTGTAGGGCGAGTTTGCGACTTTAGGACGTCTCCCAAGTCTTTGCATTAGCTCCTACAACTTCTACCCCGGGTTCATTTTAATTGACTCTCTATGTTCATTGGATTCATTGGTTACAGGTTTCAGGATCGTCTCTCTGATACCATTTTGTAACACCCCCATACTCCAAGTGCCTTACCAGGACCACTTAAGGCATGGAAGTGCTACCATCTCGGTTCCCCGAGGTAATGATAATCGTAAGACAATAACGAAACATACTTAAAAAGTATATAATGTTTAAAGTGATTACAAACCAACTCCAAAACTGATAAAAGAAATACAGATTCTCAAACGATCTACTGCTAAAACTATCAAAGCTATAAAACATCGTCTGACACAGCGGAAGACTTCTAACTGCCACGTGATGACTCATCCCAGCTATCCAATACGCGTCATATCATACCTGCTCAATAACTGCTCACCACCCCCGAATGGATCACCACGATTTTTAAAACATTAAACGGGTCGACTAATCACATAATTTATATAACCAACGAGACGAAGAAACAACACACTCAAACAAATAATGTCACACAGAATCACCCACTCCAATCAATCTCCATCACCGATCGTCCACCGGACCCACCACGCCATGGGGACCGCAGCCGTACCCACCAAATCCCCGCTCATCATACCGAGCGATAACCCTGTCCCATTAATGTGCACATCCCCTTCCGTGGCGGGTTCCACGAAGGGCAAAACTAGGGCGTGAAGCCACTCCCGCAAGTGACTCCACTCAGCCGAGAACGCATCTCGAGAACCAGAGACAAACAATCACAACCATCAACAGCAATCAATCAACAACCGTCATAAAACCAATACGATAATAATCAGCAATTACACAACACCAACAATGCATTATGGGACTAATACTGAGTAGGGAAACCCTACCTGGAACAGCAACACAATCAGACGGTCTCAACAACTATATCAAAATTCTTCTTCTACGAATCCTCCTCCTAACATATAATCACATAATTTATAACAATCACAAAACTAACACAAATCCCCAATTCCCAAAATTAGGGTTTAACGAAACTTAAGGAAACATTATAAAAACGGTACGTAGGTCTTACCCTCGACGCAAAGATCACAAAGGTACCAAGAAAGGTAAAATCCGACCTTCCAAGCTCCGGGATTTGCCAACAATGCGATTAAAGCGAATGACGTAGTTTGATTTCTCTTTTCACAGTAATTAGGTTTTAAAAAGTGTTTAAAGAATAGTGACGGAAGTAATATATACTTAATCGCATTATTAACAAAACCCGAGAAATCATCCCCCGTAAACCGGCTACTCGATCGAGTAGCTGAGGTACTCGATCGAGTGCCCCCTTACTCGATCGAGTATCTAAGTTACTCGATCGAGTACCCAACAGGTCAGAAACTATTTTAAACTGCAACCCACCCCTACTCGACAGAGTAAGGCCTACTCGATAGAGTACCCCGAGACTCATAAAACCGTAGTATTACACGCCCGCCTCGATAGCGGCATCTACTAATGATTAGGGAAAATCGTCTATACTTGATATATTGTCGATTTATATGCATGCAATGCAACATCCAACGTTTTAATCCTTGCATTTGAGAATTAGACTAAGTTGGTAAACACGTAATTTAATCATACAATTGGGTCAAAGTAGGAATTTAAATTGATTACATGTGAAAGCATACAAGCAATGCGATAAAAGAAATACAATAAAAATGCAATAAAGAAAATTACAATAATTACAATGGGTTAATCGATTTACGTCGAAAATACACTTACACTGATGATTTTAGAAAAAGAAAGGAAAACAAATTAACGAACAGATTATTAGGTGATAATACGAGTAATAGTTAATTAATACGTAACTAATAACTAGGTCAAAGCAACAACGAAATTTCGGAGACATAACTCAACCCGGAAAAGGCGCAGCAGAACTGCGTCCTTTGGAAGAGGCGCAGCAAACGCTGCGTCTGTTCATGAGTTGGGTTCTAGCTGTGAAGCCGGAACTGCATATTGTTAATGTTCGTAGGTAAGTTTAATGCTTGATTATTGATTTTTGACTCGTATAGAAGTGGTTTAACATATTATTTACATATGATTAGGTCATAAAAACAGTAAAACATGGATGAAACTAATTAGAACAAATTAAACAGTAGATTAATTGTGAGATTAATGATACAAATAAAACAAACTAATCAAATTAATGGGGTTATTAATGACGAACTACTGATGGTGACGATAAATAACAGGTGCAAATATATCAACGATGAATTCTAGAGACTCAATATTGACGAATCGAACCTCTAAAAACCCGAATTGATTTTAATGACGAAAACCCGCAAATATGAATTATAAGGGATTTGAGTCTGGAATTTAATGATGAATTAATTAGTGATGATTTACATGTTAAAATTATCGTGCTAAAAATTATCGTGCTAATGAAACATGAACAATTGAAAACAAAACAAAAACAAACAGACGAACAAAAGATGAAGGAAGAAGAAAGAAAGCAGGAACTGCGGCAGCCTCCGGAAGAGGCGCAGCAGTTGCGGCGCTCTTTCTCGACGTTTGTCTCCTGTTAATCGGTAAAAAGGTTTGAAATAAGGTTTTGTAAATCGGTTTTGAATGTGTTTTCGACGTAAACCTTACAATAATGACTACAAAAATAATGAACAATAATAAAAGATGGGATTTACACGCTCAGACTTACATGTTTGACGAAACGAGATTGACTAAGTTAACATTTAGTGATGCTCGACTCGAATGTACGACGAAAGTGCCCTCTAAGAGGAAATTAAACAAGATTGAGTAAGTTGATTGATGTGGAGTTGGTCAAATTGGTCGGTCATGCAAAACGAGGCTGGTACTCAGAAGGATCCGAGCTTACGTGGTCGAAAGTTCAAGCACGTAGATGCCAAAAGGCAAGAGCGTGGTCTAGAATGCAAAGGGAGAAGAGAAGGGCGGACACTCGCGTGAGAAATATGTGAGACCAAAGGTCTCTATTTATATTAATCACACGAAGGAATTAGGGTTTCGGAGAAACTTTGGAAGTAAATCTCGAAAAGATCTGAAAATACGCAGAAAGGAACTGGGGAAGAGGCGCAGCAGCCACTGCGTCTCTTGGAAGAGGCGCAGCACCTGCTGCGTCCTTTCCCAAGTGGTTTCCTCCTGCGGAAGAAAGATTTCCGCGTTTCTATTATAGATTTGCGGTTTGATCTTGTTTTCCTTAATATTTATAAAATATTTTCGGGATATAATTTACCAAAGGTTTAAAAGATTGAAAATATGGAATAGAAATATCCGGAACATTCCAAAATATTCTGACTTGGCATTTTAAACGGTTATTAGAAAATGAAGACGGGTTTTGACCCGGACTCCAAATGTACTCTAATTACTGTCAAAACGACCGTATCGGCGCGTAGATGGCGACAATGAGGTAGACACAAGTGTTTGAGCTATCACTTGACGATAAACTTACGAACTGTCATAAATCATTCCGTGTACCAAACATGCGGCCCAATCATCACCGGGTGGTTTGCGGGAGGCGCAGAAATGATGTATCTACATAACTAATTAACATATTAATGTGAGTTCTAAGGATCTAGTGCATGCGTAACTAAATAAGAGATAAAACTAAGAAAACAATGTTCCTTACATTGTTAAATGGTTTGAAATGGGCACAAGTAAGGTCTCCTACCTTCACTTGTTCTTGAGCTTAAATGTCAATGGAAGATCTTCCAATCTTGGTCTCAAATATAGAAAACATCCTCAAGCGTTGCACCCAAGATTAGCCCTTATCACTACTAAATAATATTTGTTAGATATTTATTTAGTAGTCTACCTTAAAAATGACTACTAATACTCATATATTATATTAATAATATTAGTAGTATTTTTGGACAATTTAGATCAAAACTTCTCAAGTTTTAGAGAGAAGAAAATAAGTATGAGTGACGGATTTTGCATGTACATCTTTTTTAGAGAAAGATAAAGTAAAATAAGAAGAACAAATGATTCTCCTCACTCCACTCTTACCGTCCAAATGCTCTTACATAGAGCATTTTGGTTATCTCTTTTTTGCCTTATACAATATGCTTTTGTGTGTAGGTAGTAGGCTAGGTAGTAAAGTATGTCATAAGATGTTGGAGCATCTTTCCAACAACAAAATGACAAAACCAAAAACTCAAGCATGCTACCATCTTAGACGGTACACTTGAGTGTATATGGGTCTATTTTTGTCTTATAATATTTGTCCCACAAATGCTTGGAAGTCTTATGTTTAATTATCTTACATAATTAAATATTGATTTCATCATACAACAATTATGTGACAAATTAATAAACATATATTCACTCAACTTATTGAGTAATATTTTACCATTATATCAACATATAATGGGTCCCATAATAGCTAGTTAGTTAAATTTACAACCTCTTGTAAATGTAAATAACTAATTACCTCTACCCCGAAATATTTATAAAACCTCAATATAATTTAGTAAATTAATATATTAATATATTAATCCACTAAATCGAATCTTATTTAATCGAATTACAATAAGATACATATTTCCTCTCATAAATATAAATTGTTCTAATTTAAGGAATTAATTAACTTGTATCAATATACAACTAATTAACTTTACTGATTAGGGCATCATCCTTATAGGTGTGACCTTGAGGGATCAACTGACCACCACCATCCTATGACAGTAATGTCAAACTCTAGCAAGCCAATCATTATCGATTAATGTTGATCAGTTGACTATTTAGTTTATCATCCCTTTCGTATTCTTAATTTGAGATTTAAACATGTGATCGCATTATTGCTGAGGACACATACTCCAACATTAGCCTCTAATTCAAGATAACTTGGTAAGGAAAATTAATTCGAATCCAATCTCTCACCTGTTTCAACACTCTCAGACTGTAAGTACATCTATAGAATAAATGATCATTGTTCTCAACATTACTCCCACAGATGTAGCAGGTAACCTCATCACTAACACCTATTCTATAAAGTTTTTCATTCGTATTCAGGCTGTTTTGATGTTGAATCCAAGCAAGGAAACTATGTTTCGGTATTGTCCACTTGTTCCAAATTAGACCTGACCAGTTAACCTTTTCTCCTTTATCTCGAAGGAAATGATACCCTTTTGCAATGATATATTCTTTTCCTTTCTGATTGGTCTAGACTTGTTGTTGATAAGCATCGTTTAGTAGTTTTTTGATTTGATAGATTTTTCTCCAGTACCAACTAGTGTTTATCAGTAGGAGAATATTCTTGCCAAGCTCTGCCCTTGATGTAGGTGTGATTAACCCATATGACCCATAGATGATCAGACTTGGAAGCTATCCACCATACTAACTTACCCACAGCTGCTTTGTTCCATATAATTTTTGAGTTCCAGGCCACCTTCTACTCTAGGTCTACAAACTTTATCCCAATAAACTAAGGGAGACCTGTGAAAATACACCCCTCCATCCCATAAAAAATTCGTGCAAATAGATTCAACTCTTGCAATTACCCCATTAGAAAGGATAAACATGAAATCCCAATAGTTATGGAGGGTCTTGAGAACAGCTCTCACCGAAACCAGCCTACCAACATAGGATAATTTCCTTGATCCAAGCCCCCTGAATCTGTTTACCACTTTATCAATAAGCGGCTTACAGTCATGTGCATTGAGCCTAACAATTTTTATTGGTACTCCAAGATACCTAAAAGGTAATTTCCCTTCCACTAGCCCTGAAATATACATAATCTTAGTTTTTACATTGTCTTTAACCCCATTAAAATATGCATTTGACTTGCCCTTGCTCATGTTTAGACCTGAACTCTTGGAGAAGATAGAGAAGGTGTAACACCCCCATAACATGGGACCCTTCCTCAAGACATTCCCAACACATGGAGGCATCACAAGACTTTGTTTCCCAAGCTTTTAGTGCGAACAAACGAGTAAAGAAGTATTTAAAATGATAAACTAAAATAGATAAGTTGTAGTTAGATAAGTAGTTACATGTTAAGGGATGCAAAATCCATCCTATTTAATAGAACCAAATTGCAATAAAAGTGGAGTTTATGTTGTCAAAAACTAAATAAGCGCAAGTGGTGACAATTAGTGAAGACCGCTGCCAAGCCCTCACATCAAATCAAGCTAACCTGTCAATCACTGCTCCCCATATGGGCGAAAATCACCATATGGTTGACCACAGATATTTAAAAACTCAAGTGTTAGTTTAATAATACAAATGCTCAATAAATGTAATGATAAAAGACTACATACTCATGTGATAAATGTTAAAACATCCAACCATAAGTCTAACACGTATGTGAAATGCATGACAAAGTACTTTACCTCCACATAACCGGTGGCCGGGCCCGAGAGCGACTCCAGTCCCCTGTTAAACATCGTGCCTCAACCACACATGTCCCTCCAAAACGCAAGTACTAGATTTCCACATCCCCCTTGGAGTGGGAAGCTCCAAGGGGTGACTCAAGCGGAAGACGGTTTCCCAACCGCGTTCCGTCTCCATTGCGAGAACCAAGTATCCTCCACCATCCTCCAACACCAACCAAGTATCAACCAACACAATCAATTTCCAACAAAGACAATCATGTAATTTATATTGGCTTTGTGTTTACTTAGCCAATCCATTCCTAAAATTACTTCAAAACCCTCCAATGGAAATTTAAAAAGATTTACCGGAAAATTTGTCTCATACTCTCATGTACCAAAACCTAAACCCTTTTATACACCCTTGAACACACAATGAGCTCCCCCGAAAGTAGGGACACGTCGTCAGCTTATTCACCTTCCTCCAAATCTAGGGTCGACACATGACTCTTGGACACAAAAGACTGTGAGGCTTCTGAGTCAAATAAAACAAAACAAGGATGAGAATGAATAAGAAATGTACCGGAGTCCACATGAGCATCCTCCTCGGCGCTTTTCTTGTCCATGGCAAAGAGCTTGCCACTAGCCTTGGGTTCTCCATACACTGTGCTTGGCCTAGCCCCCGAAGTTTTGCCTCCCATGTAGCTTGTTGCCCTTGATGGTGCTCCCTGGTTGAAATTTCCACGGTTGTTTCCCCCATTGTAGGTCGAGTTGGTGTTCCTTTGGTTACCCCATGCCCCCGAGTTCCATTTGCTAGCTCTACTTTTAGAAGGGGTGGAGTAAGAGTTTCCTTGCCCAAAACACCGGCCGGGCCCCTTTCGGATGCTAGTACACTCATTCCTCTTTTGGACACGGCCACCACAATTATAGCATCTCAAACCACCACCCTCACTAGCGGCCCTTCCTCCATAGCCGCCCGACTTCCCAAAGCCACTCACTTGAGATCCTCCCGAATAGGACTTAGCTTGATTGTAGTTAAACTTCTTTGATTTGTTTTCCCCGCCTTCACTTTCGGTCTTCATCTTTTATCCAAACCTTTCCTTGATATCCTTAGTCATATTGAGAAGCCTCAACCGCATTTCTGGCCCTGGCATATACTTCCTTCACAGTAGACGATTCCCCCGGCAGAAGTTTCTCTAAGATCTTGACGGTCAACCTCCCTTCAAACTTAAAGGCCAAATGAGATTGGCTAAGATGAAGGTCTTCCACATAGGTGGTGAGATCGTTGAAACGAATATAGTAATCTTGTAACGTTAATGCCTTGGTCATTACGAACCGATCGAACTCCGCCCAGAGTTTACATCAAACATGCTCGAGAATGAACTCATTCCACATCTCCATCTTGAAGTCGGCCTAAGGAATTGCAGCCTCACTCCTTTCATCATAGTAGTCCCTCATAGCGTCTCTTTCCTTATACCACCAACCCTCGGCTAGTCCTCCAAGATAAAAGAAGGCTTGCTCCACCTTGAGCTCATTGGGGCATCTTACCACCTCGAAAACATTTCCATTTCCCTCACCCAATCCGTGAAGAGGTTAGGCTCACCGACCCCAAGGTATTTGGTGGGTCAGTGGCATGAGATGGCGGTGCTTACGGCCGATGCATCCATTGGCACATCCATTTCCCTTGTAACGTTACGAAGGGCTTCGTTTAGGGCCTCGTTTTGGGCTATGAGCCGGTCTACCTACTCCTCAGATCTTCGGAGGGGTGGTGAAAGCGTCCTAGCACTAGTTCTTATCATAATGTCTCTTCAATAGGCACAACAAACGTCAATACATGTCCTGAAATAGGAGACAAACGGTATTGACCACTAAACAGGTCCACTCGATCGAGTGTAGGATTTCACTCGATCGAGTGATAAGTTCACTTGGTTGAGTGGTGTTCCACTTGGTCGAGTGCCTCAACTTATAGGAGGTCCCCAAAATTCCTCAATTTTCCCATTCGGTCAAGTGGTTCAACCACTCAGTCGAGTGACTCATACTCGGTCAAGTGGGTCCTCCACTCGGTCGAGTGTCGCAACTTACACGAACTTTCCAAAGTCTGGAAATTGATCCACTCGGTCGAGTGGCATGGGCACTCGGTCGAGTGCCTTCTAGTCGACCGAGTCCCTCTTTCCACTTGGCTGAGTACACCTCTTATGGGTCTAATTACTCATTCTGACTCACATAGCTCCACATATAACCCTATTTTACATAGTCCTAAACGCAAATATTGAAAAATAGAGGCATAGATGCGACATACAATTCACATGTGACGATAATTAGCATGTGATTTATACCCTTATTGAAAATTACTAACTTTAACATTTCAACATGCTCACACATAAACATCCAACAAGTTCCTTCCTAGTTGATCACAACCACCCATGTTACCATATCAAGAGCTACCAAGCATGAAGTTAGTTCACAAACATCAAACAAGAAATATGCAAAAACCATATGCACCAAGAACGTCCCATTACCCCACGCACTGTGACCGACTTAAGCTAAGAGGACAAGAGTACAACCTTGAGACGTCTCCCAAGCTTGTCACAAGTTCTCTACGACTCAAACCAGGTTCATTTAGATTGACACACCTAAGTTCATTAGTGCATTAGTTTAGGCTCCAAAACCGTCGCTCTGATACCACTTTGTAACGCCCTCATAAGCCGGGACCCTTCCTCAAGGCATTCCCAACACATGGACGCATCACAAGACTTGGTTTCTCAAGCTTGTAGTGTGAACAAAAGAGTAAAGAAGTATTTAAAATGATAAACTTAAATAGATAATTGTAGTGAGATAAATAGTTACATGTTAAGGGATGCAAAAGACATCCCATTTAATACAACTAAATTGCAATAATGAAAGTGGATTTATATTGTCAAAAACTAAATAAGCGCAAGTGGTGACGACTAGTGAAGACCGCTGCTAAGCCCTCGTATCAAATGAAGCTAACCTGTCAATCACTTCTCCCCATATGGGCGGAAATCGCCATATGATTCACCACAGATATTTAAAAACCCAAGTGTTAGCTTAATAATACAAATGCTCAGTAAATGTAAATGATAAAGACTTCATGCTCATGTGATAAATGCTAATACATCCAACCATAAGTCTAAAAAGTATGTGAAATGCATGACAATCATTTTCCAAGCTCCTTACCGTCACATAACCGGTGGCCGGGACATGCCCTCAACCACACGAGTCCCTCCAAAACTCAAGTACTAGATCTGCTCATTCCCCTTGGAGTGGGAAGCTCCAAGGGGTGACTCAAGCGGAACACGGTTTCCCAACCGCCTTCCGTCTCCATAACCACAACCAAGTATCCTCCACCATCCTCCAACACCAATAAAGTATCAACCAACACAATCAATTTCCAACAAAGACAATTATGTAATTACACCAAACACAATAACTATCACAATGCTTAATTCTTCATTAATTCATCTCTTCTCATGCAATTGCTTCTTAACATGTTATAATGCATTCTAACCATTATGTGATAATTAACCATACTTGCTCTTTCACCATATCCATAATTATCATGAAACCATATTATGTCATAAACCCTAATTACCAATAACATGTTATAATGTAACTACCATGATACAAGTGCAATTAATGATAATAAATGCATAATTAAACACTCATATTATTAGAGCTAAGTATAAAAACTATACCTCAAGCTTATCTTCACAAAGCCTCAAGCTAACCACTAGAAATACTCCTAAAAAAAGCTTCCTGAACAAATTAATTACTACATTCATTACCATAATCCACTACAACAAACATACTAATTAAACCCCTTAATTACCCATCTTAATTTCCCATAACATAATTAATTATGTGATAATCTACTAAGATAAATTAAGGTTACTAATATAAGATTAAGGAAATAAAGTATAAATCGACTTACAAACAATGTACATGAACAAAGAAGAAAAGATGGCAAGGATCCTTCACTTGTGGAGACTAGGTTTGAGAGGATAAGTTTGGTGAGTGTTTTAGAGAGATTTTAGGGAGCTTAGAGAGTGGTGGGATTAGGTTGGGGGTGAACGTAGGTGAGAAAATATGAAAAGATAAGATTCGAAAGCGACACTCCACCAACCAATCTTCTCGTGTAAAATAGACTCGACCGGGCACTCAGTCGAGTGGTCGGTCCACTCAATCAAGTGGGGGCTCCAATCAGTTGAGTGGATGGTCACTCGGTCGAGTGACCAACTTTGATAACTTCAAGCCTCCAGCCAAAACTCACTCGGCCCTCCACTCGGTCTAGTGGGGCTCCACTCGGCCGAGTGGATCGTCTCATCGATCAAGTAAGGTCTTTATAAATGCGAGGTATTATAGAAGGTCCTTAAAATTACCATAATTGATTGAACATCCCCTTTAAAGAAAAGAAACAGATCATCTGCAAACATTAAATGAGTCAATTTCATTGGCTTGCATAGAGGATGAAATTTAAATTCATTGATCTCAGTTGTATGGGTTAGCTTTCTGGTGCGCTATTCTATGCATATAATGAATATGAGGGGGGATAGAGGGTCCCCTTGTCTCAACCCTCTCTTCCCTTGAAAAAAACAAACATACTGTCATTCAAATAGAGGGAATTGCTAGCCGTCGTAGCACATTCTATGAGCCGTTTCCTGAATTGTTCAGGGAAATGCAAATCTTTAAGCATGTGCTCCAAAACACAATAGTGTCAGAGGCTTTTTGGAGATCCATTTTGAAAAGGCATCTTGGGGAAGCAACCTTCCATTCATACAATTTGATGATGTCCTTACATATGAGTATATTCTACATAATACTCCGTCCCTTAATGAACCCCCTGATTCAAGGAAACCAAGTGCAGCAGGAGCTAGGGGCACGGGTCCTTCTTTTTCAAACCCAAGGTACATTCCATGGAGCTATGAAAAGTAATGAAACAATTGAATGCATTTTTTTGATCAAAATGAAGCTCAGGAAACCTGAAATTCTCTCAACAGTCTCAGGATTTCAGGTCTAAATTCAGATGATCATATCTGGAGTTTTACATGGCTAAAATTTATGTTCTTTACATGGATAAAATCTTGAAGAAGTCTACTTTCCTGTGGAGTTGGAATCAGAAACTTTAATTATGTAGATTTATTACAATCAAGCTTCAAAGACTGTCACGCAGGAATGCAATTCAGTTTTCTGAAATGACCTATCAGTGTTCAAACTTTAATAACTCAAAATCTACTAGTTATTTTTGGTTGATTCTTTTTGGAGGTAAAAGCTAACTCCCTTAGCTTTCATTTGAGCTATCACGTATTTTTAGCCAACCTGAGTTGCAAGATATGATTTTTCAAAGTTTCTGATACTGCACAAGAAAACTAATGAACAGTCATTCCCGACATGTTCTTACTCAAAAATCTATATCTCAAGTTCCAGGCCATAGTTTTAGGTGATTCTTTTTGGACATGAGAGCTAACTCCTTTACCTTTTATTTGGCACCTCTGAGGCATTTTATTTCATCCTGAGACAAGAGATATGATTTTTTCAATACAAGGCAGATATGTGAAAGCTGTTGTACAAGTCAGTCCTAACCTGAACTCATGTAAAGGCCTATAACTGAATATCCAGACATAATCTTTGAATGATTCCAATTGTAGGAGGAAGCTAACTCATTTAGCTTTCAATTGGTATAAGGGAGGCACCCTATACTACTACAAATCCAGGCAACTACAACGCCCCTTCAACAACGATTATTCACGAAAATCACAATAGACGTTAGAATGTATGGCGCGAATTTTACTAAAATGAATTACAACGGGTATGGTTATAAAAATCGTTGTTATAAGTTTTAACAACGGGTTACACATGCACAACCGTTGTTAATAATTTGGCGCAAAATTGACGCAAAGTTAGTGAAAAGTAATCACAACGGTTACTTTTGGAACCCGTTGTTAAAACTTATTTGACAACGGTTGTTGATTTACAACCGTTGTTAAAACTTATTTGACAACGGTTGTTGATTTACAACCGTTGTTAAAACTTATTTGACAACGGTTGTTCTTTATAACCGTTGTCAATACCTTCCATACTATAAACCACACAAACACAAGTCTCACTCTGACCACAAAACACAAACCTTAATACACAAACACAAACCCAGCAGACAAACACAAACACAAACACAAAACACACTTTCTCATCGTCTCTTTCTCTCTTTCTCATCGTCTCTTTCTCTTTTTCTCATCGTCTTTTTATCTTCTCGCCGTCACTGTTGATTTCATCGTCTAATTATCAGGTAAATCTCGCCGTCACTGTTGGTTTCATCATCTTTCATCGTCATTATTTTCTTTTTATTTCTAATTATTTCATTTGCATGTGTATGTGTTAGTTTTTATCGACCATTATGTTATTTCTTTAAGTATTATTCACTTAATTCGTCTTTCATCGTCATTATTCGCTTAATTAACAAAGATGAAGCAAGATGATAGAGAGGAATGCCGATAAACATAATTAATATATATATATATATATATATATATATATATATATATATATAAATACATAAAAAAAAATTACATTAATAAAAATGCAATTCTAATATTTTCATAGAGGGTCTTATTCTCCTCTATGATATCCGTCCTCTCCTCCTTGGCTATTTAGAGGTTCCGTTCAGCAGTTGCTATATCGTCATATAGCTGCAACTGCTGCTGCTCCGTCAAGCCATCTTCTTTGGCGTCCTTCAGAATGGATCGAGCATCCGCAAGGTAGCTCCTGAAACTTTCCTCAATGTGGAGCAACCGGCGGATGAAACTGTTGTTGTTCTCGATCATGGTAAGAGTCTTAAGGATGATATCATTCATTTTGTTGGAGTTTGGGGTTTGTTTTGAAAGATTAAGTAGGGTTAATTTATTTGGAGTTTGTTTTAGCAGTTAGGGTTTGGAGATGTATATAGTGAGATAATGGAAATGTTAGTTGAGATAATGCATGTATTTATACTAAGCTATGTGTGGGTTGAGTTGTTTTTTAATTAATATATATGTTAGGAAGTTGTGCCATAATCATCATCATATCTCTCAATGCTTCTTCATATCTTATTACTAACCCTTCTCATTCCATATTGTCTGTTCATATGCACAGTGATGGCAGTAATAATGCATGCATCGGAATTATAACGGGCCGTAATTATGCATGCATCTAGTAATATTTAATTTTTATTTTTATTTTTTAAGAATAAACAACAACGGTTATTTATTAAAAAACCGTTGTCTTTAGTTATAACAACGGTTTTGTATATTACAACCGTTGTTATAACTTTCCCCCCAAAATTGAGTCACACTTTCCACAACGGGTTTTTATACTTAAACCCGTTGTTAATAGTTTCAACAACGGGTTCCTTAAGAAACCCAACCGTTGTTAAAACATTTACAACAGACGCTTTAACAACGTCCGCTTTTTTATATAACAACGGTTTTTAACCGTTGTTATTGCCTGTATCTGTAGTAGTCCTAGTTCATCCTGAACAGCAAGTTATGGCTCCTCCAAGAAAGACCTGATTTCTGAATGTTACTAAGTTGTCTGTTTTGCATTATGTGTGCAGCAGGGGCATTCCTGTCCAATTAGATGGCTTGAATGGCACGTCTAGGGATGCCAATTGATCTCTAAATTATTCGAAGTATATGAGAATTATAAAACAAGAAACGGAAACCCTCACAGGTGATCAAAAGCAATTTACTTTTAAGGAGACACAATGAAAGTGATAGCTTGTCCTCTTCCTCTCCTTGTCTTGTCTTTTTTCCGTTTTCTACTGTAAGGACCAGATTTGGGCCATAAAAGAAGACACTACAACAACTCTTATTTGTCTTAATAGTTGACATTCAGATCCTATCAATTTATCCTCTTACTTTATTCAAAATCAACCCTTAGATTAAAGTAGTTTTACATCAATGGCTAGATTTCTTCTTAGGGTTTTATTTTGCTGCATTTGTAAGCTCTATATAAAGAGCCTTTTTCCGTTGTAATATTCAGATTTTGATGAATGAAAAACCTTGAGATTTCTCTCAACAACTCAAATCTTATTAACTTTGCTGAGTCTTTGTTGTAAGTCAGGCTTAATAGTATCTTGTGCTTGCTTAGATACTGATTAAACACCTGGCGGTGTGTCTTAGACAATCCTGTGCTTGTTGTGGTTTGTTTGAGTCACAGTGTTGTCTGAATTTGTCATAACCTGTGCTTGCCGTGGTTATATCAACTTTAGATTCCCAAATTATTAAACTAATCTCTTGTGCTTGCTGTGGTTATTAGTTTGATAATTATATCCTTTTATTTGTTGCATTATACACACAAAAATCCCACAAAAAGAGTGTTTTATCTCATTGTTTGTTGCTGCAACTTTCAGATTTATTTGTTGTTGTTTGTCTCAACTTTAAATCCTTTAAATTATAAGAAACCCCCACCATTAAACTGCACCAAGTCAGGTATCACATTAGCAAGTCTGTTGCATAAAACCTTGGAGATACATTTATTTATAACATTTCAATAGACAATAAGCCTATATTGAAGGACAGAAGTGGGTCTTTCCATCTTGGATATTAGAGTGATTAGGGTGGCATTCAATTATTTAAGAAGACAGCCTGACTGGAAAAAATCCATAATAGCTTGAGTCACTTCCTCTCTTACAATATCCCAGCTATCTTTAAAGAACTTGCTGGAGTAACCATCTGGACCTGGGCCCTTGTCATTTGGTATTTGAAAAAGAATATTTTTAATCTCCCCATGAGTTACAGGCTTCATCAATAAATGTTTGTGCTGATCTGAGCAAGTCTTTCCTTTTTGAATAATAGTATAATTAACCTTGGTGTTTTGACTATTAAAACCTAAAAGCATTCGATAATAGTCAAGGAAGGCCTGTTGGATACCTGATTCATTACTATATAACTGCTCCTTGTGATCCATAATTTGGTGTATGAAGTTATTAGATCTCCTAGCCTTAATCACACCATGAAAATAGGCAGAGTTCATATCACCATCTTTTATCCAGTGAGCTTTTGCTTTCTGTTTAAGAAAATCCATTTTAGCTTCATGCCAGACCTTGACAACCTGAATAGCTTCATACTCTTGTCTCAGAAGTCACTCATCCCCTCGCCGAGCCACTAATTGTTTTTAAAGTAGGGCCAGATTAGTCTGAGCCAGGTCTGCATTGTTCTCCACATTAGAGAAACAAGTTCTATTGAGTTTTTTGAGCTCAGGTTTGAGGGTTTTTAATTTCCTTATGACCTTGTACATCTTGGTCCCTGTAAAATACCGAGACCATGCTGTTTAAACACAATCAAGAAACCCAAGTCCACTACTCCACATGTTAAAATATTTAAAAGGCCTGTGGTTGTCGTGATTATTTTTTGCCTTGGTCACCAAACATGGTGTGTGATCAAAGAGTCCCTCAGGAAGAAAATTGGCATAAAAATCAGGGTATTGATCCATTCACTTTTGATTCACAAATCATATGTCCAATCTGCTATATCTTCTAGTCTCAGGGGGTTGTTTATTTTTTCAGGTGTAAAAAGCCCCTGAGGCCCGAATGTCCAGAAGACCACAATCATCAATACATACCTGAAAAGGTTCACCTTCAGCACTAGAAACATTACCATTCAATCTCTCATAAGCATGGATCACATAATTAAAATTACCCTCACTGCCTATGGTCCTTGAATTGTAGAGGAAATTCTCCTAAGATGAGACCATAAAGGCTCCATTTTTGTAATATCATTGAAGGCATAAGCCGAAGTAAGAGTGCACTCCTGAAAAGTACACTTATCAATCACATGCATAAGAATATATTGAGCATTATTGTAATACTCCGTATTTATAAGTCTCTGGGTACTCTATCGAGTAGGCCTTACTCTGTCGAGTAAGGGTGAGTTGCGTTTTATAAAAGTTTATGACCTGTTGGGTACTCGATCGAGTAACGTGGGTACTCGATCGAGTAAGGGGGAACTCGATCGAGTACCTTAGCTACTCGATCGAGTAGCCGGTTTACGGGGAGTTATTTCTCGGGTTTTGTTAATTATGCGATTAAGGTATATAACCTTTTCCGTCATTGTTCTTAAACACTTTTCAAAACCTAAATTACTGTCAAGAGAGAAAGCAAAGTATGTGATACGTGCATTTTATATAGTCTTTTTAGCCTAATTTATGCGCGTATCTTTATGCTTTTATCGTGGTTTTATGCTACGAAATGCCCCGAATATGCTACTTTGGTTTGTTTTGTCCTATTTGCAGGAATGAACCCAAAAGTAGTGAAATCAAGCCTTTTACCATCCTTTTAGCATGCATTTGGAGGAAGAGTGAATTTGGAGCGGGAATGAAGCTATTTTGAGATGCGCATTGGAGTAAGGAAGTTAGGCGAGCCAAGAGAGTGCTTCAATTTGCTAGTTCCTGCTTGTAAGAGCCATATCTCGAGTTCTACAACAGCTATTAAGGTGATTCCAGTTGGAGGTGAAAGCGTATCCTCTTAGCTTTCCAACGCCACCAACCACGCCCTATTTGCCCAAGTAACGAAGAAATGGCAGCCATTTGAAGTTTAGTGCGCAAAGCAGAAAACTCGTCGCGAGAAGTGCTCGATCGAGTACCATTTCTGCTCGATCGAGAGCCCATTTGCTCGATCGAGAGCCACTTCTACTCGATCGAGTGGTTTAGGATGAATAAGTACTCGATCAACTATATTTCCTTTCGATCGACCAGTTCCTTTTATGCCTTTGCTCGATCGAGTGATTTAGTTACTCGATCGAGTGGACTTTGCTACGGGCTGGGCTTTTAAGCTTTATATTCCGTCATTAGGTTTAATTATACTCCTAATTTGTTATAAATAGGAGTTAGGTCGACATAATGGGGGCTCTTCCTCTCTTCTCTTCTTCCCTTACTCTTGTTCGTACAATCGCTACTTTGTTCTTAATTTCCTGGATCAATAATTCAAAGATTAATTCTTTCCTTTCTTTTCTTCTTTAATTATTGTTTATGTTTATTGTTATTTCTTTATTTCTTGTTCTCTATTTAATTATGCGTAGCTAAATCCCTTAGTATGTTAGGATTAGGGAAGCCGTGGTAGCAATGCTTTAATTGTATTAAACAGATTAGTCTTGCGATAAGAATTGTATTAGGCAATTTAATTGTTATCGGGTCGAATGAGTGACATACAGAGACCAATAATTTTAGTTAACCCCGACCTAGATCGAAAGATTGGAAGGGAAGGCTTGCCTAATTACAATAGGGTATTGCGGTGAGGGGCGAAAGTTAAGTCATTTACGCTCTAGGGCGGTTTAAGGACCGAAAGGTGACGACCATAGCTCTTCTTATCAATAGTCTATTCGCCTTAATATTCCCGATAGTATAAGATCTGATAGCTGCCACGGTGGACCGACTCCTAGCATACTCCCTTTTCTCTTCTTTGTTAATTTCTCTTTTTCAATTCCCTCGCTTTAGTCTCTAGTTAGTTATATCAATTCAAACCCCCACACCGTGACACCCCGACAGACCGAATTAGACAGGATAGATAGCAACTTAGCCTCCCGTGGAGATCGACCCTACTGCCGCTACTTCATTAGCGAATCTAGGTATTTTATTTTTGGTGTAGAAACGACCGCATCAAATTTTGGCGCCGTTGCCGGGGAGGCGACGCTTTTTATCTGTTTTATTTTGTTTGTCCTTTCGCTTCAAGGGAAGACTAAGTACCTTGAGGCTGTTCTTATCTTTCTCTTTAGTGCTATTTTGATAGGCTCACAGGTTTATTAGACAAAGACTCGAGGGAGATTATCGAAGGGAAGGCTTGAGTACCTTCGATCCCTCTTGCCAAGATGACATCTGTTTCCCGACTAATTGCTCAGTTTGAAGCCCAAGCTGAGAAACCTGCTAGAGGGGAAAGGAAGAAATCTTGGGGATGTGGTGCTGCTGAGCACAATGCAGCTGTAGTTGTGCCGCCACATCCACCCCATCAATGGCCACCGCAAGAAGATCCTCGTGATATGGAGAAAAAAGAAACCGCGGAGCTGAAATCCTTAATTCTGGAATTTGGTAGACATGTGGGTGCTCAAGTCACCGAAATTGCTGAGTTACAGTCCGAAATTGCTCGGTTAACAGCTGGGTTGGATGAACGGAAATCAAAAGAGGTGTGCTTGACCAAGAGCGGTTTTTCCCATGAAGAACCCGCGTTGCCCAATGCTGAAAATGATTTCTATATTTCGGATGACGACTTTCTATCGTATTTCCAGAATGCATGCAGGGATACCGGCGCTGTCCAGGAGGAATCACTCGATCGAGTGACTATTATTGGTCGATCGAGTGATTTTCCAGGAGAAAGTGCTCGATCGAGTGAACATTCTGCTCGATCGAGTGACAGACAGGAGGATAGTACTCGATCGAGTGATTTTGTTACTCGATCGAGTGAGGTGCGGAAGGAACTTGGTCGATCGAGTGAGCAATTCGCTCGATTGACTGAATTGGCCATTGATGGGAGCTTTTATTCGTCACTTGGGTTCATATTGGATGACGGGTTTGACGATGATGAAGATTACGGTGAACCTCCCTTATTCACAGCCGTGTCGGATACACTTGAAGCTGCGATTTACGGGATGGATTCCACTGAGGAGGTTGATGAAGAAGCAGCTGAGACGGTAATTGTTCCTCGCACGGATGAGGTAATCCATTCCTTTGTCAGTGATTCCGTTGTTGAGAGCAACCAACCTGAGGTAGTAAACGATAACTTTATTATTGTTCGCTTTAATAGTATATTGCCTCGATTGACTCGCGCTATTTCTTTTAAGGTTATACCTCCTCTCATGTGGTCGATTAATTTAAAGATTTTTCACCGTCCTTATCATTTCAAGTTCATTAATCGAGACGATACCCTATTTCATTGGCGATCGCTCCCGCGCTCCTATATTTTGTGGACAAATTTAGGAGCGCCCATAGAAATTTGTTAGACTTAAATGTTTACATATTTTTATTTCCTATTTCGTAATCCACTTTGGTGCTACTTATCTTTGTTGTGTAGCACATGCGCAGGCTTATGATTTAATGCTGCGTGCTTTGAGCTGTTTTGATGGTGATTAATTAGAGAGGCTCGAAGAAAAAGAAGGTCGAGCCGGGACTGTCCTGAAGCTAGCGCTACCCAGGAGGCAACCCGGAGATTTTATTTTGTTTTTATTTCATTTTCATTGTAATAAATGGTTCTTATACCATAAAACTTTCTCAGTATGCTTGTTTTGGTTAGTTGCGGGCTGTTTTAATTGCATTTTGCAGGAATTCATCGAGCACTGTAGCTAAGGGATTCACTCGATCGAGTGATTAATCATTCGATCGACCACCTGCAGAAACATTACCACTCGATCGACCACATCACCACTCGATCGATCGAGCGGTTTTTGAGCGCCCATTCACTCGATCGACCATTGTTGGACGGATATCGAGTGTTATTGACTTGGATTAGCTTCCTGAGACGGTTTTCCGGGCCTTAGCAACCTCCCATTTCATGGTCGGTTTGGGGAGGTCCCCTTATTCGCGCTATCTTGTGAGTTTTCCGCTTTTACTCTTTTCTTCCTTTAGTTTGCATTTCCTTTCCATGTTTGGGTACAATGGGGGCATTGTACGGTTTGGTTTGGGGAGGTTATGCATCCATATCTGTGTCTGCATATTGTTTTTATTTGCATTTCTGTTATCACGTTTAATTTTCTGTTTGCATTGTTATTTATTTCATAAAATTTTAAAATTCCGTAAAAAATTCAAAAAAATTGTTAAAAATTCAAAAAAATTCATGTTTATTTTCGCATATAGGTTGAGTCGGAACGGTAGATTTCAATGATGATATTGCACTGCATTTGTCTTTTTGCTTAAGCCTTGCATTGAACTGTTATCTTTTAGCTCTGTCTTAGTGCATATCTACGAGTTAATGTTTAATTTAGCTGAACGAATAGACTTGACCTGATATTTTGGCAACCTACTTATAATTTCTAAGGATTAGAGCCTTATAAACTGGTGTCATTTACGACCAGTTTCATGTAGGATTGTGAGTAGTTACTCCTTGCATAACATGTTCATCAATTTGCGCATATATGAAATTCAATTGCTTTTTGCTGTCATACATTCGGGTTAGTGGTTGGTGTCACATGCAGGGAGGTGCTTACATTCCCTTTCTTTCATTTTTACCCATTTAACTCCACATTAGCCAAATTTGCCAGTTGACCCTTTAGCTACATCCAAATTTAGCCTGCCTTGTCAAGCTAGTCTAGATTGTTGTTTTGCGGTACATATTTCATTGTATCAAGTTTGGCTTGTATCTATTGTTTTGGAGTTGGTATTTATGAAGAAAAGGAGTTGAAAAAAAAAAAACGTGAAAAAGAAGTTGAAAAAAAAGAATCGATAGAAAGAAAAAGAAAAATGAAAAAAAAAGGGAATGAAAAAGAAGAAACCGAAAGAAATAGAAAGAAAAGAAAAGAAAAAAAAGATGTTGTTTGGTTGACGGTTTCTACTCCTATGTTCTATCTTATTTCATATGAGGAGTATGTTTGGTTCGGTTTGGTGAGTTTTATGCCAAGTGAAGGGCATGTGCTTATTCCATAATTGAGTTGAGAATTGGATGTTGTCATATGGTTCTGTTTAGGTACTAGCTTGATCACCTATACCTCCACATTCCCATAAATGTTTTGCCTTTTCTTACCCATTGCCTCACTTTACCATATTTTTGTAAGCCCTCACCGTGACAGGACCTTGTTTGGTTGGAATGTATGTACGGTAGCTAGAATTGTCTATCATATTAGTTGCATGCATGTCTATGTGGGTCGTAGTCTAGGTGAGCGACTATTTTTCTTCTTCTCTCTTACATTCATATGCTTACCCTTTGCTTCATGAGAGAAGAGTGACCCGTGAGAGTCCACTATTAAAGGTCTTGCAAGGTCGACGGTTCAGCTTTATTATAAACATCTTATAACTCGTTTGCATTTGACTGTTTTGCTATAAGTGTTGGTTTGCTTGCATTAAATTGGCTTAAGCGGGCATTTGTAGCTAGCTCGAAGTTATCTTCTTCTGTTCCTTTAGTTGCATTTTAGTTTACTCGAGGACGAGTAAAGGTTTGGTTTGGGGAGATTTGATACGTGCATTTTATATAGTCTTTTTAGCCTAATTTATGCGCGTATCTTTATGCTTTTATCGTGGTTTTATGCTACGAAATGCCCCGAATATGCTACTTTGGTTTGTTTTGTCCTATTTGCAGGAATGAACCCAAAAGTAGTGAAATCAAGCCTTTTACCATCCTTTTAGCATGCATTTGGAGGAAGAGTGAATTTGGAGCGGGAATGAAGCTATTTTGAGATGCGCATTGGAGTAAGGAAGTTAGGCGAGCCAAGAGAGTGCTTCAATTTGCTAGTTCCTGCTTGTAAGAGCCATATCTCGAGTTCTACAACAGATATTAAGGTGATTCCAGTTGGAGGTGAAAGCTTATCCTCTTAGCTTTCCAACGCCACCAACCACGCCCTATTTGCCCAAGTAACGAAGAAATGGCAGCCATTTGAAGTTTAGTGCGCAAAGCAGGAAACTGTCGGCCGAGAAGTGCTCGATCGAGTACCATTTCTGCTCGATCGAGAGCCCATTTGCTCGATCGAGAGCCACTTCTACTCGATCGAGTGGTTTAGGATGAATAAGTACTCGATCAACTATATTTCCTTTCGATCGACCAGTTCCTTTTATGCCTTTGCTCGATCGAGTGATTTAGTTACTCGATCGAGTGGACTTTGCTACGGGCTGGGCTTTTAAGCTTTATATTCCGTCATTAGGTTTAATTATACTCCTAATTTGTTATAAATAGGAGTTAGGTCGACATAATGGGGGCTCTTCCTCTCTTCTCTTCTTCCCTTACTCGGTTACTGTACACTGCTACTTTGTTCTTAATTTCCGGATCAATAATTCAGTATTAATTCTTTCCTTTCTTTTCTTCTTTAATTATTGTTTATGTTTATTGTTATTTCTTTATTTCTTGTTCTCTATTTAATTATGCGTAGCTAAATCCCTTAGTATGTTAGGATTAGGGAAGCCGTGGTAGCAATGCTTTAATTGTATTAAACAGATTAGTCTTGCGATAGAATTGTATTAGGCAATTTAATTGTTATCAGGTCGAATGAGTGACATACAGGAGACCAATAATTTTAGTTAACCCCGACCTAGATCGAAAGATTGGAAGGGAAGGCTTGCCTAATTACAATAGGGTATTGCGGTGAGGGCGAAAGTTAAGTCATTTTTTACGCTCTAGGGCGGTTTAAGGACCGAAAGGTGACGACCATAGCTCTTCTTATCAATAGTCTATTCGCCTTAATATTCCCGATAGTATAAGATCCGATAGCTGCCACGGTGGACCGACTCCTAGCATACTCCCTTTTCTCTTCTTTGTTAATTTCTCTTTTTCAATTCCCTCGCTTTAGTCTCTAGTTAGTTATATCAATTCAAACCCCCACACTGTGACACCCTGACAGACCGAATTAGACAGATAGATAGCAACTTAGCCTCCCTGTGGAGATCGACCCTACTTGCCGCTACTTCTGTTAGCAGTAATCTAGGTATTTTATTTTTGGTGTAGAAACGACCGCATCAGTATGTTCATCACTTTAATCGCATTGTTAGCAAATCCCGGAGTTTGGAAAGTCGGATTTCACCTTTCGTTATACCGTTGAGATCCTTGCGTCGAGGGTAAGATCTATGTACCGTTTTTACAGTATTTCCTTTAAGTTGGTTAAACCCTAATAAGGGGATTTAGGGGTTTTGATGTAGATTATGATTGGTAGTAATTATATGTATGTATGATAGGAGGAGAATTTGTAGAAGAGGCTTTTTTATACAGCTGCTGAGACCGTCTGATAGTTGTGCTTTCCAGGTAGGATTTCCTACTCAGTATTAGTCCCATAATGAGATGATTGTTGATGTGTTGAGATTGATTGTTTAATATCAGAATTGTATTGTGACGGTTGTGATTGTGATTGTTGTCTCTGGTTCTCGAGATGCGTTCTCGGCTGAGTGGAGTCACTTGCGGGAGTGGCTTCACGCCCTAGTTTCGCCCTTCGTGGAACTCGCCGCAGAAGGGGATGTGCACATTAATGAACAGGGAAATCGCTCAATATGAGGAGCGGGGATTTGGTGGGTACGGCTGCGGTCCCCCAATGGCAGGGCTGGTCCAGTGGACAGTCGGTGATTGAGAATAATGGGACTGATGTGATTGTGTGTGTGACGGTGTGAGATATCTGTTTATCGTATTGTTGATATATATAGATTGTGTGATTAGTACTGACCCCGTGTTGTTGTTTGTAAAACCTGCGGTGATCCATTCGGGGATGGTGAGCAGTAATTGAGCAGGTTTGAGTTGAGTCACATGGGATTGCTGGGATGTGCCACTGTCTGACGATAGAAGTCTTCCGCTGTAGCTTAGTAGTTTAATAAACTTTGCATTTAGTTGATTAGACAGTTGGTTTGAGAACTTGTACCCGTATTTTGGGATTTGACTTTGGATTGTACTTTTCACCAAAGTTATACTATTAAATGTTGTTTCGTTATTGTCTTATGATTATCATGCCTCGGGTAACCAAGATGGTAGCATCCTTATACCTGAGTGGTCCTGGTAAGGCACTTGGAGTATAGGGGTGTTACAAATGGTATCAGAGCGACGATCCTGAAACCTGTAACCAATAAATCTAATGAATATAGGGAGTCAATTAAAATGAACCCGGGGTAAAGGTTGTAGGAGCTAATGCAAAGGCTTGGGAGACGTCCTGAAGTCGCGAACTTGCCCTACAATTTTGAACCGGTCACATGGGGGGGGGGGGTGTATGTCGAGGTCGTACGCGTTGTTTGTTAGCTTGTGTGTGAATGTGATGAAGTATGTGTAATTGTTGGATGTTTGGAGTAGAAAGTTGAGAATGTGAAAGAAAGATTGATGAGATATATAGAACCGTTGTTGGAATGAGAAGCATGATGGATGTTTACTATGTGGCGTTTAATAACATAATAGAGTTATTTCGTTGATCGTATGAAGAGTTGTGTAGCATTATATGCTTAGTTATGATATAATGTTGGGATTTATAATGTTGTTTATAATGTTGGGATATGATATAACATGCGGATAACGTTTTTGAGTTAGCATGAATCGATCGAGTGCGACTGACTTGATCGGGTGGGTATTTGACGATTTTGAATCCAGAATCGTGTTTTTGGGCACTCGATCGAGTACCTCGGGCACTCGATCGAGTAGGGGGTCACTCGATCGAGTAGCCGGGCTACTCGGTCGAGTGTGTTAGAGGTCAGAAGGTCTGTTTGGGGTCTGGAGTCGGGGCACTCGATCGAGTATAGTGGGCACTCGATCGAGTAGCCTGTTACTCGATCGAATAGGTTTAGGCACTCGATCGAGTAGGGCCTGGGCAGCTTCCTTTCGTGTTTTGAGGTTTTGGTGCGTATGTTTATATCCACCCCTTTTCTGATATAGTTTCAAGATGCCGCCCAAGAAGAATGCCTTGTATGCGAGAGCTGAGCTTATGAACATAGATGATATCGTTAAGATGTTGGAGCATCAGGATGCTCTTACGGAGGCTTTAAAGACTGTGGGAAAGGATAAGGATAAGGATAAGGAGAAGGAGGTTGATCACTCTAAAATCAGCCTCTATATAGCGAGGTTTAACCCGAAAGAGTACAAGGGGGTTGGGGAGCCTAACCTTCTTGATAACTGGCATAGAGAGATGGAGAACATATTAGATTTGGTTCACTGTCCTGATGAGATGAGAGTAGAACAAGTTGTGATACGTGCCTAATGTATAGTCTTTTTAGCCTATTTCAGCACGTATTTCTATGCATTTTCATATTGTTTTTTTATAATATTTTGTCCCGAATTGGCTACTTTGGTTCGTTTTGTCCATTTTGTAGAAATGAACGCGAAAGTAGTGGAATCGTACCTTTTTCGTCCTTTTTGCATGCATTTAGAGGAGACGGGATTTTCCTGAGTGAGATACTGTGTTCGGAAGCATCGTGGCACGCAATACGAGGCACTTAGATGCGGTCTTGAGCTGAAATGTAGTCAAGTCACTCGATCGAGCTGTTTTCCACTCGATCGAGTGGTTTCTACATCCAAGAAGTGGTCGATCGAGTACTTTGTACTCGATCCTTATGCTGCAGAAAGAGCTGTTGCTCGATCGAGTAACTTTTCAGTCGATCGAGCTATTTTGGCTGAAGAGTTGGTCGATCGAGTGGTTTCAATCCACTCGATCGAGTGGTTTTGATGGGTTTGGGCTTTAATTAACCCGCGTGATGTTTTATTTCGCTAAACTTATTTTCTTTTGCTATTTAAGCACGCTTTACTAGGTTAATTAGGATCATCTTGGATACTATCACAGACTCTACTGTAAACCTTGCGACGTTGTTTTCCCTCTTCACTGTTACTTTATTTCGGGATTATTTTCACTCGGATTTTGTGTTCTTTACGCCGGATTCGCTTGGATTGTAATTCCTTTCTCTTTATTAATAATAATTAATCATTTGGTTGCTTTAATTTTTCGTTTGTGTTATTATTTCTTTTGCCCTAATTTTCCTTACTGCAAATTATTGTTTATTTATAATGTTTTCTGCTGGGAATTTAATTGATGTTAGTTTAATCATCGATATGAGTAGCTAAACCCCCTTCATGTTGGGATTAGGGGATCTACGGTAGAAATGCGACGATGTAGTGAATGAATTAGACGAATTGATTACGAGACTCTGTCACTATAGCAATTTAATTGTATTTATCCGACCTAGTTGAGTGCACGCTTCTATGTCACCCTTTAATCTGGCTAAAATTAATCCTGGATCGAAAGATTGGACTAAATAGGCCTGCTATAAACAGTAGACTACCCTAATGAGGATGAAAGTTAAGTTAGTGGTATTTTAGGATAGAAAGTGGACCGAAAGGACCTTTCAACATCCGTCTCACATTAGTTCATCTGAATCGTTTACAGCTGAGTCGCAGGACTACCGTAGTGAACCGAATTCCCGACATGTCCCTCTCCTCTTGATAGTTCGATCATATTTTGTTGCCTTTACTGCTCTTTACTTTATTTCCCTTCCTTTCAAACTTCGTAGTTTAGAACCAAATTCAAACGACCCCCCAATTGTTACCGTAGGATTAGAATTAGACAGCTATAATTACATTACCTCCCTGTGGATTCGATACTCGACTGCCTCTACTACATTTTAGTTGAGACCGTTAGGTTTTATCTTTGATAGGGTTGCGATAGCCGTGTAAAATTTTGGCGCCGTTGCCGGGGAGGCAATTGTTCAATTTATTAGTTGTTTTATTTTTAGTCCTTTTCAGTTTAAGGAACACCCGTTCCTTAGACTATTCTTATATCCTGTTTGTAGTTTCCTCTTATGCGCAGGTCACAGGGCGGTGAATTATTGCCTTATAATCCTGAACTTGAGAAATCCTTGCGCGAGTTGAGGCGATCACAGAGGGTATTGCCGATAGAGGAAGAGCTGAGTACTCTGTCTAGTTATTACGAGAACGCTTTGTTTGAGGAAGATCCACCTTCATCTCCAGTTTCCAATTCATCAGCTGAAACAGTCACTTCTACGGACTTTCTAGAGATGGCCGAAGAAGCAACCATTGCCAGTCACTCTGAACCGACAGCTGCGAATCTCTATAAGGGATTTGTACTACCAGGGGAGGCAAGAAAATTTGAACCGAAGCCAGCTTATATCAATCTGGTTGAGAAAAACCAATTTGGGGGAGCTGCAAATGAAGATGCAGCTAAGCACATGGAGACCTTTATCGATTATTGCTGCTCCATACCTCCACCTGCCGGTGTGACCTAGGATCAAATAAAAGAAACCATGTTTATTTTCTCACTCCGCGATGCTGCAAGGGAGTGGTATAGGGATTTGGACCGGGCTGCTCACGGTATAACTGACTGGAATTCACTGGCTTTAGCATTTTATAAGAAGTACTTTTCTGCATCGAAGACTATTGCCATTAGAGCTCAGATCACGAGCTTTAAACAAGGGCCTGACGAGAACTTTCACGAGGCATGGGTCCGCTTCAAGAAGTTGGTGCGAACCATTCCGCACCATGGGTTCGAAAAGTGGAGTCTATGCAATCAGTTCTATAACGGGCTGTACGATGATCAGAGAGATATTTTGGATGCTGCTGCCAATGGCCGATTTGCTGAGAATATGGGAGAGACTAAAGGGTGGAAGATCATCGATGATTTGGCCACCCCCAAGGCTGAATATGGGAACTCCAGAGACAATCAAAGAAGAGCTGCTGAATCTTCTTCTATAGCTGCACTTGAAGCTCTCACTGCAAGATTTGATAAATATGAGTTGGGAGGAGCTTCCAAAGGAGGGATGTATCAGGTGAATGCTGTGACAGACGGTCCTTTCGTCTGTAGAAGATGTGGAGGAGAGGGACATGTTTCTGATCATTGTCCCAACTGTAATACTCCATATTTATAAGTCTTGGGGTACTCTATCGAGTAGCCCTTACTCTGTCGAGTAAGGGCAAGTTGCGGAATAAAATAGTTTCTGACCTGTTGGGTACTCGATCGAGTAGCTGGGGCACTCGATCGAGTAGGGGGGTACTCGATCGAGTACCTTGGGTACTCGATCGAGTGTCCGGTTTTACGGGGGAGTTTTCTCGGGTTTTGTTAATTACGCGATTAAGGTATTTAAACATATTCGTAATTGTTTTAAATCACTTTTTACAAAACCTAAAACCTGTTTAAGAGAGAAAGCAACTAGTCTTCTTCCTAATCGCGTTCTTGACAATTTCCGGAGTTCAGACGGTCAGTTCGTATCGTAGTTCGTGTCGTTGGATTCCTTGCGTCGAGGGTAAGCTTTTAATATAATTTATATAATGTTTTGTTAAGATTGATGAAACCCTAATTTAGGAATTGGGGGTTTTTATGAGTAGTATTTGAATGGTAGCATCTATGTGTTGTATGGTAGGAGGAGAATTCGTAGAGGAGCCGTTTTGATACAAATTGTAGATACCGTCTCTGTGTTGTGCTTTCCAGGTAGGATTTTCCTACTCAGTATTAGTCCCATAATGGGATATTGGTGATGTGCTGTAGTTAGTTGTGTGATACGATGATTGTGATTGTGATTGTGATTGTGATTGTGTTTGTGATTGGTTTCTATGGCTCTCGAGATGCGTTCTCGGCTGAGTGGGGTCACTTGCGGGAGTGATCTCACGCCCTAGTTTCGCCCTTCGTGGAACCCGCCACGGAAGGGGATGTGCACATTAATGGGACAGGGTTATCGCTCGTATGATGAGCGGGGCTTAGGTGGGAACGGCTGCGGTCCCCCATCGCGGGGCGGTCCAAAGGGACGATCGGATTGAGATGATGGGGATTGGTTGGTGGTGTGTGTGTGTGTGTGATTCAAATTGTCTGTTTGTCTTATTATTGATATATATATATAAGTTGTGTGATTAGTATCGACCCGTTTAAATGTTTTAAAAACTGTGGTGATCCATTCGGGGTGGTGAGCGATTGCTTAGCGGGTATATCTTGGATACGCGTGGGATCTAGTCAGGGATGGAGTCATCACATATCAGAGTCTTTAGTCTTCCGCTGTGTTTATTAGAACAGTTCCTTTCAGTTGGTTTATAGTTTGAGGACAGTTGTATTTTGCTTACAGTTGGTTTTGTAATGTAATCACTTAAACTTATTTAATAAAGTATGTTTCCTCATTGTCTTATGATTATCATGCCTCGGGTAACCGAGATGGTGACATCCTCATACCTGAGTGGTCCTGGTAAGGCACTTGGAGTATGGGGGTGTTACACCAACTCTTTCGAGTCATGCGCTGCCTTTCAACATTACAGGCAGAACAACACTTATTACGAGCCGAACGTCCATCCCAATTTGAGGTGGAGTAGTCAGAATGTGCTCAATCCCACTGCTCCTCCGAATCAGCAGCAGCCGTATATTCCTCCACACAAGAATCAACAAGTCTTTCAGAAGCCTCTTTATTTCAATCCTCCTAACCATGGTGCATCATTTTCCGGTGGGGTGAATGAAATAGGAGAGATAAAGTCTATGTTGCAATCCATTTCAAAGAATTTGCAGCTGAATGATCAACAAAATCAACAGAAGGACGCGTCATTTAAGGCACTTGAGACTCAAGTTGCCCAACTTGCTGCAAATCAATCCTCGAGAAAGCAGGGTCATTTACCGACTCAAAATGAGAAGAATCCACATAAGACGGTAAATCTGATAGAATTGAGAAGCGGTCTTTCTTATGAGGGACCAGAAATGCAAAAATCAGACCCTAGGGAAGCTAATACCGATGGTGAACAGTGTACTGTCGAGAAGAAAAGGCTCACGACAAAGCAGTTGCTCGATCGACTGAAATCTGGTGTTCGATCGAGCAGAATTGAAGATGAAAGTCCTCGATCGAGTGGTTTTTCCACTCGATCGAGTGAACAGGAAGAACAGGTTGGTCGATCGAGTGGAAATTGTACTCGATCGAGTGAAGCAGAAAGTGGAGTTGGTCGATCGAGTGGAAATTGTACTCGATCGACTGACATTGATGAAGAAACTGCTCGATCGAGTGAGCAAATTGGTCGATCGAGTAGTATTGATGACGGGAAGCTTATTCGAGAGCCCGCTAGTGCTCGTTTAAGCGAGAAATCACCGGAAAGACCTCGTTCGAGTGGTAAGAAGCGTCCAAAGGATACAGAACTTGCACCGGAAGATACATTGGAAGCGAGAAACAAGGGACTTGAGATACCTATCACGGTTCCCTTCCCGAGGCGGCTGCAAAATACTAAAGCTAATCAACAATTCGGCAAATTTGTCGAACTTCTGAAAAGCTTGGAAGTCACTGTGCCTTTCACTGAGTTGCTGACAAAGGTACCCTCTTATTTAAAATTTATGAAAGAAATTTTGAGTCGTAAGAGGAATATTAATGACAGTGAGACCGTAGCTTTGACTGAGGTAGGGTCAGCCCTATTTCAAAATAAGTTACCCCCTAAGCAATCAGACCCGGGTAGTTTTTCAATTCCGTGTCATATCGGTATGCATTTGATTGATAACGCGCTATGCGATTTAGGCGCTAGCGTAAGTGTCTTACCTTTGTCTCTGGCTAAGAGATTTGGTTTGACCAAGCTGAGTTGTACCAACATGACTGTCCAGATGGCCGACCGTAGTTTATCACGGCCACTAGGTGTAGTAGAAGACGTACCTGTTCAGATCGGGAAGTTCTTTATTCCCGTTGATTTTGTTGTCTTAGACATCCCCGAAGATGCACACACCCCTATTATTTTAGGGAGACCATTTTTGTCCACTGCCCGTGCAGTAATAGACGCCGAGGGGAAGACTTTGACCTTTCAGGTAGGGGACGAGGAGCTGATTTTTCATCAGTCTAAGTTCCGGAGAGCTCCCATGCAAGCCCAGCCTTGCAATGCTCTCTCTTCTATTGATCCTAGTATTGACACTCCAAATGAAAATTTGGAGAGTTGTGCCGCTATTGTAAACCCTCCGCCTCAGACTGAGAGCAAAAAGGAGGAAAGTTCGTCTGTTTTCCTTGCTGTAGGTACAGATGAAATCAAAGGGGAAGCTGTCAAAGGACATGGTGCAATCATTATCAATCAAACTGGAGATGTTGACGCTAAAGCTGGTGATAAAGGAGCAAGGACGAGGAAGGTTCACGCTTATGTGGATGTGAACTACTCCCCTCCTACCGTTTCAAGTGATTACTCATGCTCATGGAAGTTGAAGAGGACAGTCAATGTTGCTGAGGTGATGTCCTCCAGTCAGAAGCCCACCAAGGGGCTACTGAAATTTGAATGGAATTAAACGGGGCAACGCCCCGTGTAACACTTTGTAATAGATAATTTTTGAATTTCTTTTGAATTTGTTTCATTGCGTTTTAATTAGGACAATTAGTTTTAGACAGTTTTTAGCATAGACGAAAGACTATAGACTGTTCTTGTGCGTATTTGGTATTGGGAAATTTTTGTGTGTGTTTTTATGCAGGTTTGGGGAAGTTTCACGCAATTCAAGGAAGTAAAGACGAAATTCAAAGAGCTTACGCGAGAAAATTGGTCGACCGAGTGCTTTTTCAGTCGATCGAGCACAGCACTAAAGGGGATTGGTCGATCGAGTAAAAATTTTACTCGACCAAGCTGCTGGACCATCAAAGTGCTCGATCGAGTGGTTTAAAACCACTCGATCGAGTGAAATGAACAGAACACGGGAGTTTTTCTACCTTAAACTCTTATTTTTGTTTTCTAATTCATTTCATCCCCTAATTCCGTCTAACCCTTCCCCTAATTGCGATTTTAACTCCCCCAAATCCCCATTTTCTTGCCCAAATCACCAAATCCGTCACCTACATTTCATTGTTTGCATATTAATCTTCAAAAGTCCCTTAAATTCACCCTTATTTGTGTTCATTTTCGCGGTTTTAAAAGGGTTTTCGGGTTTGCGGGTTTTTCGACTGAAAATCCGCCATTGTTGCTTGTTTATTTGAGGATTATTTGCATTTGTAGGTTCATGATCATCAAGTAAGTGATCTCCATAACCTCTTGCATTTTAATTTCGATTACTTTGAATTTTATGAGGTGAAATTGAATTAGGGTTTCGAAAATCCCTGTTTAGTCGAATTTTTCGACTTTAATTGTGTTATTTGCCCTTATTCTTCTTGCTTGATGATTAATCCCAACTCCCCACATGATTTTTGTGATATGGGTTCAAGACAGTCGAATTTTTCGACTGTCACTTTGATTTTTGCTGTTGTAATCTGTCTATTAGCATCTTTGTTGCGATTTTTGCTGCTGATTGTTAACTGAAATCGCACTCCCATCAATGTTTAGCCATGTTTCACTGAACCTTTGCACAGAAACAGCGATTAGGGTTGCTTGAGTCGATTTTTTTTCGACTGTCAGACGGTTTATTTACTGAATTGTCTTAATCAACTTCAGTTGTTGCTACCTGCTACCGCTGTTAATTGCTATCCCCGTCTCCCTATCGCCATTTGCATTCTGTAATTCGAAACTTTTGAGGATTGTTGGGTTTTATCTGCTGTAAAGTTGAATTTTTCGACCGATAGGGCATTCACATCTTTGTCACATGCTGGTTTTACGTGTTGTTTTAGCCACGGTTAGCGATATTTTCTTATCATGCCCTTTACCATGTTGCAGGATGGATACTAGTTATTTACCCTCCACTAGTTCGTCCTCCAAATTCGTCCTTGAGCGAGTCGGTGGCCTCTGCTGTTGCCACTACCTCCTCGCCCTAGTAACCACTGCACCCCATTTTCCTTGTTTCACCGGGGGATGGTCTTTGTTCTTTGCGGCTAGCTTAGCTGGAAGCCTAGTTCAGGCTGCCACTTCCACTACAGTCACCACCACAGCTAGTACTGCTGCTAGTCCCTCTTCAGTGGTGACCACAGCAGCCACCATGTGTACACCAGCCTCCACTTCTGCACATGTGACGGACACACCTGCGGTTGCAGCTGCCTTCAGAGCTGCCCTGGTTCCTTACACCGTCCGAGAGCGAGCTGCTGCCTTGCATTCCAGAGACCGAGGCCGGGGTCGTAGACAGTCTCGAGCTACGCCAGCTCCTGTTGCCTCTACTCCCGCTCCTAGCACTTCCACAGCTGCTGCCTCTGCTTCTACTTCAGCTACCGCTTCATCTACTTCTGAGACAGTTACAGTCCGAGGGGACACTTCCCTCGACTCCCACCCATACTACCCACAGGTATTATTCGTCAACGCTGTCCATCGTACGAAATTCTTTAACTTGGTCAAGTGTGTACATGTGCCTTCCCGATTTTTGGATAAATCGGCATTAGAGAAACTCGGTATTTACGAGTCAGTCTGTACCTTACTACGGGGCACGGGGATGCCTGGCCTCATTACCATGAGGGGCCGTACCTTCTTAGAGCTGAGCCTCGAATTTCTCAGCTCTTTTACCTTCTCCTCTAGGGCATACGATACTGACCCCGACTATTTGTCAGTCTCCTTCCGGTTGTTTAACCGGACTTTTCCGATGCCTCTAGCGGAGTTTGGTAGGTTACTTGACCTTACCTCCTCGGGGGTGACGTCAGACTCGAGGAAGGTCTACCGTCAGGTCTGGCTGTGCTTGGCCCAGACTCGTTTCCAGGAGCGTAAGCTCCACCAGGTCCACCATCCCCCCGTTCGTTGTTTTCTTAGACTGGTGGGGAGCTCTATCTTCGGCCGAAAGGAGCCGAACAACACTACCAACACCGAGCTCTCCATCCTGGGCGGTTCACTGAACGTCGACTGTGAAGGTCCTTTTACCTTCAACATTGCCTACCTCACCGCCCAGTACCTCCACGACCAGGGGAAGAAGTGTTGGGAAATGTGACCTCAACAATAGTGCGATCACATGATTTAAATATCATTATTAAATCTCATTTTAAGAATACATGTGGGATGTAATATTTTACAGTCAACTGGTCCACACATATCGGTAATGATTGGCTGACTAGAGTTTGACATTACTGTCGTGCGACGGTGGTGATCAGTTGATCCCCTTAGGTCATACCTATAGAGAAATACTCTTAATTGATTATTTAATTGATCGTATACCGATACGAGTTAATTAAATTGCTTAAAATTGACGGATGATTTTGTGAGTATAATTTACGTATCTTATTGTAAATATGATTAAATGAGACACGGTCTAAGTAATCGAATTATTTTATTACTTAGATGAAATTATTGTTTACAGAAACAATTGAAACGGAATGAATAAATTATTATAAATACAGAATGTTGTAGTTTATAATTTGGAAACATTTTTGGTAAAAGTAATTACGAATTACTAGTCGATTTTGTAAATGACATATTTTATGAGTATGTTGATTTTTAATATGTTAAAAATACATTACATTGTGACATGTCATGTAACATGTTACATGTGACAAATTTGACAAATGACAAAAATAAAATGGATTCTCCATTTTATGCCTAAAAACCGAAAATGAGGAGGGAGTGTAAGATATGTATTGTGTTTTTATCTTGAGTGGAAAACACAATTATCATATCTAAATAGTAGCCATGCACACCTACCTTTTAGAGAAGAGCAAAAATGAAATGCATTGGGCATACTACCCAATGCATTTTTTCGGCCACTCCAAAAGAAAAGAGAGAAGAGCTTTTCTCTTACATATTATTATTCATTCTTTTTCACCATATAATTTTCTAGTGTAAGAAAATGTATAATCTCTACAATATGTGATTTTTCTAGAGAAATAAAATCTCACATATACTCCCTCTTGACCGAGTGATTCAAGAGCCAAAAATACAATTTATTTTGTGTCAATTTTATAGTAAAACTAATATTATTACTAGATCTAAATAATATTGGTTTTTATGAGTTTCCTTGGGTATATGCTTTTGGGAGAGGTTCTAATTTGAACCTTGTTCATCCATTATTTGGAAGCTCAAGAACAAGTGAGTAGGTGAACTCACTTGTGCCCATAAAACCGAAACATCCAGTGTAAGATGATGATTTCCTCTTTATTTTGTTTAAAGTTTGCATGCATAAGATCATTCTTTAATTTTATGACAAATTAAATTAAAACATATATGATTATGTTAATAATGAGATATAGATTTCCAACAAGCGGTATCATGAGCACATGGTTGTTTGCATGCAAATCGGTTAAAAGTTTTTCCGAGTTATAAAGATTAACATATAAAACTTGTAAAATTTTGTGTTATTATGATATATCACGAAATTAATTCATGCATGTTAAAATTTCTGGTCCTAAAATGTTTTAGGATATTTTGGTTAAATTTACGGATTTTTATTGTTCATATTATACAATAATGGCATTTAAATATGATTTTATGAGTAAAAATGTCATTTTTGGTCTAAAATTAGCTATACTTCGAATTTTCCAGTAATTTTTGGATATGTTGTCACATATATTATTTTGAGATAACCTGTAAATTTTCATATTTTTTGGACTTGTTATGCTCGAAAAATGGATTTTTCATTATTAAATTCGGATTTAGGTGAAAAAATAGGTTAATATGAGTTAAGTTTCGAATCTGGTCATAGAAATTTAATATATTGTCACATGAAATATTACAAGATATGTGTAAAATAATGGGCTATAGTGAAGTCTTTTTGCATGATTTATGGATTTTTGAAGAAAAATAGCATAAATAGTGACATTATTAGTGAAAAATTAATAAAACATAATCTATGACTAAGGAAAAACGTCTAATGTTGCATTTTATTAATTTTTTCAGATCTAAAATTGAAAAGTTAATGAATATAATTTTTTCCATGTTTTTATGATTATTTTATTAAAAACCGATAAACCGCAACATTGTTTTTCCGGAAAAATTTCGAAATTTTTGACCTAAGGTTTTGAAAATTATGAGTGTCATGGTATTTTTCCAGAATGTTCATGAGTTTAAATTTCAAATTTCAAATTTATTTAAAATTTTGTGATTTATTTGAAGTTTATAGTTTATTTTTGTAATTTTTAGTCCATTAATGAACAATTTTATAAATATGAGTTAATTATGGTCAAATTATTAGTGAAAACTAAATTTTGAGTCCTAAGAGGTTAGGGTAATTAACTTATGCATAAATTTGAATTTATGTAATTTTTGTAATTGTAAAATGTTGAAATCACGCAAATCCGTAAAAACCGAGTAATATACGATATTGGCTAATTAAAGGCGATTTAGCATAAAATTGGGCATGTTCATACATATTATAATGCTGCATTTTCTTTATGATTGTCATAATTTTAATTTATGTAATTTTTGAATTATGTAATTTTACTTAGTATGGCCTTAGATTTTAATTGGTATTTCCCGAAATGTATGGGAATATCGATACGGTTGTAATTTTATTGTGATCTCGTATCACCATTTTGTAATTTAATTGATTTATTTTATTTTAGTTACAAATGTATAATGGGAAATTATGTAATTTATTATGTAATTTTATTCATTCCGGAGTTCCCAAGACGGATTTCTTCAAGAATGGCGATACATAAAGACGGTGTTACCTCGAGATGCGTGTCACAACCGAAGTTCAAGGGACCAATGGAGTTGGTTTCCGAATATGTAATAGTTAAAATAGTTTTTCTATTTTTTGAAAGGCCATACTAGGATTGTTTTATTTATGCTTTGCATTTTATTTATATGTCGCATGCATCGCTAAATCGCCATAACTAAAACATGCATTGACATTTTAATCGAGTTTATCGACCGTGTCAATTACAATTATCGTAGTTCACAGCTTTAGTTCACTTAAAACGTGATAGATAATAAATTGGCATGACCTCTCGCTAAAACAATCAATTGAGACATAGCCTTACCAAATAGTAGAAACCATGAAAACCTATTTCGCGAGGGAGTGCACTCGGCCCTACCGGGGTACAAACCTTGTTACGTAGGGGAAGTGGGTGATGAATGTTAATCCACCGAATTCATGTTGATAAGGGATGAATCGGCCCTACCGTGCCCAAGTTGATATGGATTTGGATCATGGACACATTTATTCGAAATTTGGATTGAACTCAACAAAAGTTTTTGATAAGGGATGTATCGGCCCTACCGTGCCCTTGTCGAATGTGTTTTGGGCTAAAGATAATTGTTAATGTAATATTATCGACCAAGAGTTCTAAAAGTAGAATCGATTAAACGTTAATCCACCGAATTATATTGATAAAGGATGAATCGGCCCTACCGTGCCTAAGTCGATATGAATTTGGGTCTTGGAATCATTTATCATAGTTGGGTAGAGGTCACTATGTAAATGCTTTACTTGTTATTTACAAGTATTATTATAACGATGAATGTTTTGTTTTCATTATTCCGTTATCATATTGTTCTATTTCTTTACCACAATTCATATACGATATCATTTCGTTGTTTGATTCAAAACTCCATTAAAACATCGTAACTAAAGACAAAATTTGAATTTTCTTCTAAAGACCTCGAATTAACCATTGCTAAGGATCTCTTGCAAAGAGTATAGATTAAAGTTATTCATTATCAAACAGGTTTTTGATTCTAGACTAACACGTCTACTTACAATGGATTGTTTTTCATGTACTTAAATGAATTAAGTACCTTGAAGCGATAAATTATTTTGGTAATTAGTTTTGTCAGAATTCGTAATTGACCAAAATAACGCAACCACTTCAATGATAGTTTTAAGACTAAAACGAACGAATGAAGAGTAATCTTCATGAATTCAATTTTTGCTTCTCAAAGCAAAGACTCATTGAAATGAGTGGGACAGTAGGGCAGAGCAAAAAATCCGATTATCCAAACTGATCCGATATCCGATCCGAATCTGATCCGAATGTTTGGATATCTGATCCGAAAGTTAAGTTTGGTTTGGATATCTGATCCGAAATCTTTGGTTTTGGTTTGGATATGGATATTAGAATTAAAACATTTGGATATCCGATCCGATCCGAAACTATAGTTTTCTAGTATAATTTCGAGAAAATAAAATTTTATTTGATACAACAACTTAATTAAAGTTTAAAATGTTAGAGAAATATCTAGGTGGTACTTAAATTTTATGTCGAGAACATTGGAATAAGAATATAAAGAAAATCATCATGTAAGACTATGAATATAATCGTGTTTCAAACTTAATTTTAAAGTAAATTCTAAAGTATGGATATCCGATGGATATCCGCATCCGATCCGATTATTTTGGATACCCGAACATTGGATATCCGAAACACTTGGTTTGGATATTGGATATCTAAGTTCAGGATTTTTAATATGGATATCCGATCCGAACTAGCACTTTGGATCAAATACCCGATCCGTACTCTGCCCTAAGTGGGAGCATTCTCTTAAACCGTTAAGATGAGGACGAGGTTCAAGAAGTAAAGATAATAATGGAATTGATACAAGGTAATGTTAAAAGTAAAGTCATTGAGAAATGACGATACTAAACCTATCAATCCCGACCGATAAAGTTTCCATTGTCTTAAATGTTGGACACGAGAAAGGAAACTACCCCAAATTATTGAAGAATCAACAAGTTAGTTGTGGGACATCTAATGGGACCTTCTTCTTTAAATGTTTATTTGATTAAACATAATTTTTGCTAGTGCCACTTCGTCAATATTAGAAACCAATGGAGGTTTTCATCATTGTATTCGACACATAAGATGATTAGAATATGACGACTAGCAACAATGAAGTCGAGAGATAGAGTCATTGTGTACTAAATCTAGTTTTCAGGTTTGGAGTTGTACTTAATTGTGACTATTAAGTACATAAACTCTAAATAAGAATACAATTTGTTAAAGATACAAAGAGGTTTCACTTTTGTGACCCTATACACCATGATTTGATGAATGGCTAGCCCATCATCAAGGTGATTATATTCTAAACCAAACTAGAATGATAAATCATGAAGATGATGCAAGACTCAAATTGGTAACCTAAGATTATGTTGGGAAATGTGTCCTCAACAATAGTGCGATCACGTGATTTAAATATCATTATTAAATCTCATTTTAAGAATACAATTGGGAAGTAATATTGTTATTCATCAACCGTCAACATATATCGGTAATGATTGGCTGACTAGAGTTTGACATTACTGTCGTGTGACGGTGGTGATCAGTTGACCCCCTAGGTCATACCTAAAGGGCAATACTCTTAATTGATTATTTAATTAATCGTATAACGTTACGAGTTAATTAAATTACTTGAAAATTGACGGACGATTTTGGAAGTAAAATTTACGTATCAAATTGAAATGTGATTAAATGAGATACGGTCTGAGTAATTAAATTGTATAGTTACTCGGATGAAATAAATTGTTTAATGTAACAATTAAATTCGAATGAATTGATATAAATACAATCTGTTGTGATTTATAAATGGAAAAATATTTTGGCACAAGTAATTATGAAATTACTAAGTCGATTTTGTATATGACGTATTTTTATTAATACGTTGATTTTTAATATGATAAAAATACATAAACAAATATATGTGACATGTGACATGTAACATATAGATAATTGACGAAAATAATATGGACACCATATTATCATAAGTGCCGAAATATTGGAGGTGCACTAGCTAAAATATTGTGTTTATATTTTGTATAGAAAACACAATGATGAAAAAGCTAGGTAGCCATGCAAACCTATTCTCCTTGTGAAGACCAAAATAGGCATGCATTGGCTCCCCTAAAAGCACCCCACCCACCGGTTTTCCCATAGAGAAAAAGGCAAAGTTTTTGTCTTATTTTTCTAATATACACTACCTTGTTTTAGTGTGATAATTCATTCATTCCTTAATCAAATTTTAGAGTTTTAGAGAGACAAAATTCTCTCTTCTTCCTCCTCCCATAAAACCGAAATAATATAAGTGTTTTATAATTTTTGGTTCAATTTTCTACTAAGATTAATATTATACTAGTACTTATAATATTAATCAAATTAAGAGAAGCCTTGGGTATAATACATAGGGAGAGATCTTATACTTAGATCTTTGTTCTTCCATAAGGATAAGCTCAAGAACAAGAAGAGAAAGGTGATCTCTCTTGTGCCCTAATAGCCGAAATCTACAATGTAAGGACATGATTTCTCCTCTATTTATATTGTTGTTTGCATGCATAAAATCCGTTTTAATTTTATGACAAATTTTAGACATATATGAGTATGTTAAATATGTATATGAATCTACATTTCCTTCAATCGGTATCAGAGCCACGGTTGTTTGCATGCAAATTGGTTAAAAGTTTTTCCGAGTTATATGAATAACAAAATAAAACTTGTAAAATTTGTGTTATTATGATATATCACGAAATAATTACATGCATGTTAATATTTCTGGTCCTAAAATGTTTTAGGATATTTTAGTTAATTTTTCGGATTTTTATTGTTCATATTTAATAATAATGACATTTAAATGTGATTTTATGAGTTAAAATGTCATTTTTGGTCGAAAATTAGCTATACTTCGAATTTTCACTTGGTTTTTGGATATGTTGTTACATATATTATTTTGAGATAACCTGTAATTTTTCATAATTTTTGCATTTGTTATGCTCGAAAAATGAATTTTTCATTATTAAATATAGATTTAAGAGAAAAATAGGTTAATATGAGTTAAATTTCGAATCTGGTCATAGAAAATTTATATGTTGTCACATGCAATTTTACAAGATGTGTGTAAAATAATTGGCTATAAAGAAGTCTTTTAGCATGATTTATGAATTTTTGAAGACAAATGACATAAATAGTGACATTATTAGTGAAAATTAATAAAATATATTCTATGACTTAGGAAAAACGTCTAATGTTGCATTTTAGTCACTTTTTCAGATCTAAAATTGAAAAGTTAGTGAAAATATTTTTTCCATGTTTCTATGATTATTTTATTAAATATCGATAAACCGCAACATTGTTTTTCCGGAAAATTTTCGAAATTTTTAACCTAAGATTTTGAACATTATGAGTGTCATGGAATTTTTACAGAATGTTCATGAATTTAAATTTCAAATTTTGAATTTATTTGAAATTTTGTGATTTATTTGAAGTTTAATAGCTTATTTTTGTAATTTTGGTCCTTTTATGAACAATTTTTGTAAATAAAAGTTAATTATGGTCAAATTACTAGTGGAGACTATATTTTGAGTCCTAAGAGGTTAGGGTAATTAACTCATGCATAAATATGAGTTTATGCATTTTTGTGATTATAAAATGTTGAAATCACGCAAATCCGTAAAAACCGAGTAATATACGATATTGGCTAATTAAAAGGCGATTTAGCATAAAAAATTGAGCATGTTCATACATATTATAATGCTGCATTTTTCTTTATGATTGTCATAATTTTAATTTATGTAATTTTGAATTATGTAATTTTACTTAGTATGGCCTTAGATTTTAATTGGTATTTCCCGAAATGAATGGGAATATCGATTCGGTTGTAATTTTTATTGTGATCTCGTATCACCGTTTTGTAATTTTAATAGATTTTTTTTTTTATTTTAGTTACAAATGTATAATAGGAAATTATGTAATTTATTATGTAATTTTATTCATTCCGGAGTTCCAAAAGACGGATTTCTTCAAGGATGGCGATACATAAAGACGGTGTTACCTCGAGATGTGTGCCACAACCGAAGTTCAAGGGACCAATGGAGTTGGTTTCCGAATATGTAATAGATTAATAGTTTTTCTATTTTAGGAAAGGCCATACTAGGATTTATTTATTCTTTATGCTTGCATTTTATTTTATGTCACATGCATCGCTAAATCGCCATAACTAAACATGCATTGTCTTGTCTTATCGAGTTCATCGACCGTGTCAATTAGAATTATCGTAGTTCACCGCTTTAGTTCACTTAAAACGTGATAGATAATAAATTGACATGACCTCTCGCTAAAACAATTAATTGAGATATAGCCTTACCAAATAGTAGAAACCATGAAAACCTATTTCGCGAGGGAGTGCACTCGGCCCTACCGGGGTACAAACCTTGTTACGTAGGGGAAGTGGGTGATGAATGTTAATCCACCGAATTCATGTTGATAAGGGATGTATCGGCCCTACCGTGCCCAAGTTGATATGGATTTGGATCATGGACACATTTATTCGAAATTTGGATTGACCTCAACAAAAGTTTTTGATAAGGGATGTATCGGCCCTACCGTGCCCTTGTCGAATGTGTTTTGGGCTAAAGATATATGTTAATGTAATATTATCGACCAAGAGTTCTAAGAGTAGAATCGATTAAACGTTAATCCACCGAGTTATATTGATAAAGGATGAATCGGCCCTACCGTGCCTAAGTCGATATGAATTTGGGTCTTGGAATCATTTATTATAGTTGGGTAGAGGTCACTATATAAATGTTCATATCTTGTTAAATTTACAAGTATGATTTAAAAAGACAAATGTTAATATTTCCTTTTCCTCCATATTTGTAGTTCTTTACAATGAATCCAACAAATGCTACCGCACCTATCACTATTGATTCTTATCACAATGTTCTTGATGACATTTGCTCCAACAACAATTTCGATACAACAAGAGAACTTCATTTCGGGATAGGTTCGGATGGAAACCTTAATTTCATCACCTCTTCTAAACCACCCACTACTACTAGACCTCGTGTGAGTCCGTCTCAGGAAGACTACCTCATGCAATCTTTAGGATCTTTGTCTCTGGAAGATAAAGATGCCAAAGCTAGTGGGAGCTCTAGCAATCAAGTTCTTGCTTCAAAGGGCAAGAGGTTCAAGAAGAAAGCAAAGAAAGTCAAAAACTTCAAGCAAGTTAATGATGAGTGCCATTATTGCTATGGCATGGGACATTGGCTTAGGAATTGCCCTATGTATTTGCGAAATATAAGGGAAGGACTCATTACTCCAAAAGGTACAATTCCTAAAGAAATTTATGTTATTGATATAAATTATACTTCCACTACGACATGGGTACTAGATACCGGTTGTGGTTCTCACCTTTGTAATCATTTACAGGGTTTAAGAGATGTGGAGAAGCTTAGCAAGGGAGATGTGGATCTTCGACTTGGAAATGGAGCTCGGGTAGCGGCCGAATCCAAAGGAACTTATGTTCTAGCTTTGCCAAACGGTTTTGAGTTGTATTTGCATAATTGTTTTTATGTTCCTACACTCTCTAAAAACATTATTTCAATCGCTATGCTAGACATGGACGGTTTTTGTTTTGTCATTAAGAACAATCGTTGCTCTATTTCTAGGAATGATTTGGTTATTGGCCAAGCTACTTCCATCAATGGCATATACATTTTAGAGACCTCAAATCCGACAAATGATATTTATAACATTCAATCAAAGAAACTCAAAACAAGTGACCCAAGTGAAGCGTTCATTTGGCATTGTCGATTAGGTCACATAAACGAGAATCGCATCAAAAGATTAATTTCTACTAAGGTGATTACACCATTTGATTATCAATCATTTGGTACATGCGAATATTGCCTACTTGGCAAAATGACTCGTAATCCTTTTAGTGGTAAAGGGACACGAGCTAGTGAGCTATTGGGACTCATACACACCGATGTATGTGGACCAATGAGTATCACCGCTCGTGGTAATTATGACTACTTTATAACCTTCACCGATGACTTAAGTAGACATGGGCATGTCTATTTAATGAGACATAAGAGTGAAGCGTTTGAGAAATTCAAGGAATTTCAAAACGAAGTAGAGAACCAATTGAACAAAAGGATTAAGGCACTTCGATCCGATCGTGGTGGTGAATACCTTAGTCTTGAATTTGATTCACACTTGAAAGGTTGTGGCATTATATCACAACTTTCTCCGCCCGGAACACCACAACTTAATGGTGTTGCCGAAAGGAGAAATCGAACCTTGCTGGATATGGTTCGATCCATGATGAGTCAAACCGAGTTACCGAACTCGTTTTGGGGATTTGCGATACAAACCGCAATTCGATCTTTGAATAATAGTCCCACAAAGTCCACCGAAAAGACTCCATGTGAGATGTGGACGGGTAAGATCCCAAATATATCCTATATGAAGATTTGGGGATGTGATGCTTACGTCAAAACTAAGAACGACAACAAGCTAGCCCCAAGATCCGAAAAATGCATCTTTGTAGGTTATCCCTCGACCTCTCGAGGGTATTACTTCTACAAACCTCAAGATCATAAAGTGTTTGTGTCTTGCGAGGCTGTCTTCTTAGAAAGAGAATTTATTTCTAAGAGACAGAGTGGGAGAAATTTTGAACTTGATGAAGTTCAAGAGCCACAAACCCAGATAGAGACGCAAGAAGATGTTCCTTCGTCGTCTAACGTGGTTGTACCTCCTCCACTAAGAAGGACGGGCCGGGTAATTCGCCATCCCGATCGATATGTGGGACTTATCGAAGAAGATGGAACACTCGATGTGTTACTTATGGAAAGTGACGAGCCCGCCACCTACAAGGCCGCAATCTCTAGTCCTAATTCCACCTTATGGCTTGAAGCCATGAAGTCCGAAATGGATTCTATGCTTGAAAACCAAGTTTGGGACTTGGTAGATTTGCCTAAAGGGGCAAGACCCCTCCAATGCAAATGGATATTCAAGGTCAAAAATGGCATAGAAGGACATGACGATGTCTACAAAGTTAGGCTAGTGGCAAAAGGATTTACCCAAGTCCAAGGTCTCCATTATGATGAGACCTTCGCCCCCGTAGCCATGCTAAGATCCATACGGATTTTGTTAGCGATCGCCGCATTTCATGATTATGAAATATGGCAAATGGATGTCAAAACCGCTTTTCTAAATGGGCATTTAGAAGAGGAGGTGTACATGATACAACCCGAAGGTTTTATTGATTCTAAAAATCCTAACAAAGTGTGCAAGCTTAAGAGATCCATTTATGGTCTTAAGCAAGCATCTAGAAGTTGGAATCATCGATTCAATCATGTTATAAAAGAAAATGGTTTCACTCGAAATGTTGAGGAACCATGTTTATACATGAAATTCAGTGGGAGCAATGTTGTGTTCCTAATCCTGTATGTCGATGACATACTACTCATTGGAAACGATATTCCAATGTTGTCTTCTGTTAAGAAGTGGTTAGGTAACCACTTCCAAATGAAGGATTTAGGAGAGGCACAACGCATATTAGGTATCCGGATCTATAGAGATAGACCCAAGAGGATAATGGCACTAAGTCAAGAGTCTTATGTTGATAAGATTCTTCGACGATTCAAAGATGGACAAATCCAAAAGGGGTTTGGTACCAATGGTAACCGGAACAATATTGAGCCAGACTCAATGTCCCTCCGAACCCCATGATGTTGAACGCATGAAGTTGATCCCTTACGCTTCCGCTGTTGGATCAATCATGTATGCCATGATATGCACACGTCCTGATGTCTCGTATGCCTTGAGCATGACGAGTAGATATCAAGCAAATCCGGTGAGAGTCACTGGATTGCTGTCAAGAACATCCTTAAGTACTTGAGAAGAACTAAGGACTCTATCCTCGTGTTTGGAGGAGACAATGAGTTGCGTGTTACGGGATACACGGACTCAAGTTTTCAAACGGATAGGGATGACATGAAATCACAAGTGGTTTTGTTTTCATGCTCAATGGTGGTGCCGTAAATGGAGAAGCTTCAAGGAAGTCAGAATCACGGATTCAACAACGGAGGTGAGTACATAGCAAAGATCGAGGGCTGCCAAGGAAGCTATGTGGATCAAGCAATTCACGGAAGGTCTAAAAGTAGTACCTACCGCCGATGATCCCATCACTCTCTATTGTGATAATAGTGGGACGATCTTCCAAGCTAAGGAGCCGAAGTCTAGTAATAGATCTAGACATGTACTTAGAAAATATCATGTAATAAGAGATTTCATTGAAAGAAAGGAAATTGCGATTTGTAAGGTTGGGACGGATGACAACATAGCCGATCCGCTCACCAAGCCTTTATCGCAGGCTAAGCATGATGGGCATGTTACGTCCATGGGACTTAAACGTGTACCAAATTTCTATTAGATTTTGAAATGAAATAAAAGTGTTGTTTTTGTTCATGTTCATAATCACATTTGTCTTTTATCTTTAATTTATACTTTGTTACATCCATACGGGTTGTAGAGACAATTGAATCCCGTTAAAGTGAACATGGATTAACATTGTTTTGCCCATAGTTACTTGTATGAGGTGACGTCTCGAAGTGACTAGAGTGTGAGGCGATTGATGGCAAGTTCAAGTGCCATAGAGTCATGTGAGATGACTAGTCGATCACATAGGCAGATCATTAAGAACATTTTGTCGGGCCTAATGACCGCTTATAGAGTTCTGGCAAATTTATATAGCCTGGTCGTGGCGAGAGCTGCTATAGTATTCTAATGAGTCGATTCTTTTGACTAAAGACTATTCACCTAAGATGGCACGATTTGATTAACTTTGATTTGTGTTACTACGACCTTCGTAAATGGGGTCAAATGGGCATATTTTGGGTTATGATGGTGTGGCTAGTCGAAGGGAATGAGTGCGATAGGAATTGTCCACCCCTAGTCGGGTTATAACCATATCTCAGGGCCACTCGAGGAGTAATGAACTGGAAATGCGTGGCCACGCTCGGAAAGTATCCAGAGTGGATAAATCCGGTCAATCAGTTATTCTCCGGATCGAGGAAACCACTCTCGATATGATCACTTGCAAAATACGACCGAAAGACACCTTGCATTGAGTGGGAGATAGTAATAGGACAAGAGAATTGGTGACGCACACTTGTCGAGGACAAGTGGGAGATTGTTGGGAAATGTGTCCTCAACAATAGTGCGATCACGTGATTTAAATATCATTATTAAATCTCATTTTAAGAATACAATTGGGAAGTAATATTGTTACTGTCAACTGGTCAACATATATCGGTAATGATTGGCTGACTAGAGTTTGACATTACTGTCGTGTGACGGTGGTGATCAGTTGACCCCCTAGGTCATACCTAAAGGGCAATACTCTTAATTGATTATTTAATTAATCGTATAACGTTACGAGTTAATTAAATTACTTGAAAATTGACGGACGATTTTGGAAGTAAAATTTACGTATCAAATTGAAATGTGATTAAATGAGATACGGTCTGAGTAATTAAATTGTATAGTTACTCGGATGAAATAAATTGTTTAATGTAACAATTAAATTCGAATGAATTGATATAAATACAATCTGTTGTGATTTATAAATGGAAAAATATTTTGGCACAAGTAATTATGAAATTACTAAGTCGATTTTGTATATGACGTATTTTTATTAATACGTTGATTTTTAATATGATAAAAATACATAAACAAATATATGTGACATGTGACATGTAACATATAGATAATTGACGAAAATAATATGGACACCATATTATCATAAGTGCCGAAATATTGGAGGTGCACTAGCTAAAATATTGTGTTTATATTTTGTATAGAAAACACAATGATGAAAAAGCTAGGTAGCCATGCAAACCTATTCTCCTTGTGAAGACCAAAATAGGCATGCATTGGCTCCCCTAAAAGCACCCCACCCACCGGTTTTCCCATAGAGAAAAAGGCAAAGTTTTTGTCTTATTTTTCTAATATACACTACCTTGTTTTAGTGTGATAATTCATTCATTCCTTAATCAAATTTTAGAGTTTTAGAGAGACAAAATTCTCTCTTCTTCCTCCTCCCATAAAACCGAAATAATATAAGTGTTTTATAATTTTTGGTTCAATTTTCTACTAAGATTAATATTATACTAGTACTTATAATATTAATCAAATTAAGAGAAGCCTTGGGTATAATACATAGGGAGAGATCTTATACTTAGATCTTTGTTCTTCCATAAGGATAAGCTCAAGAACAAGAAGAGAAAGGTGATCTCTCTTGTGCCCTAATAGCCGAAATCTACAATGTAAGGACATGATTTCTCCTCTATTTATATTGTTGTTTGCATGCATAAAATCCGTTTTAATTTTATGACAAATTTTAGACATATATGAGTATGTTAAATATGTATATGAATCTACATTTCCTTCAGATTAAACCTCAAATTTTGAATGATGAACGCAAAGAGTTATCGAGTACTCTTGAAACCATTATATTGTTAATGGTATATGCGCATCTTGTATTCAAAGCAAGATATCTCGTACCTTTTGGTTGAAAAGGAGATCGGGGTTATAAATCATCAATCCAAAATAGGTTGATCATCATCTTTTACCAACGATTTAAGTTAACACTAGTGTGTTCACTTAATAAGGTAAATAGAGAAATCTTTGAAGAAGTTCAAGAGTTCAAGGAATCACGATTTAGTCGTGATGGAATTATCAAAGTGAAGACTTTGATATAAGCCAAAGGAAATGTGATATAGTATCACAAGTTAATCTCTCTTGCACGCATTATGAAATAATGTGTGGTTGGATAAGAAATCAAACGCTATTCAATATGGTTTGGACTTCAATCAAGTTACTTTGAGTTACTTGATCCTTTTGGGGATTTTATCATTTTTGTCTAAATCATTTTCCACTAATCATATGAGATATGAAATGGTAATGTACCATGTTTGTAAGTTTTCACAAGAAACAAATGCTCATTTTTCCCTCTTCAATTATCACGAGTATGACGGGTTTGCGGCTCGTGAAGCTGTCTTTCTAAAATACAAGTTTATTTCTAGAAGACAGAGTGGGAGAAATTATTCAAGAGCCATAAAGAATGCCACAGAGAATGTTATGTCGCAAGAAACTGGTCTTTCTTGGCTACTTGAGACGTTTTGTGTAAGACATTGTTTCTTCAAAACCTAGGAGGTTAAATTCGTCACTTGTTAAAGATGATGAATTCATGCTACTTTTAAGAAAGTAAAGAGCTTATAACTTACAAAAGAAATCGTTTGATTCAAGTTGATTACTTCTGGAAAGTAATGAACATATGACTTACATAAGACATGAGAGTGTTTAAGTCACAACTCAATACAAGGCTTAGAGCCATGAAAATCCGAAATAAAAAGGCTTGATTAGTGACAAAGGGTTTTGCACTAATAAAGAGAGATTTCAAAGCAAGATTGGTTGCAAAGGGTTTTGCACTAATTGAAATGCTTAAGTCTATTTGGATCTTCTTAGGGATTGTGTTTCATTATGAGGATATGCACACAACAAGTGAATCTAAAACTCACTTCTTCAAAAGAAGGAATGTATTCAATACATGTCATGAGTTTTATAGATTCTTACAAATCCTAAAATAATGTGAAACTTAAGAGAGGATCTTAAGTATGACATCAATGAGTTGGAATCAACACTTTGATCATGTGATAAAACATTTCTCGATAAGTCGAGAAGTTGTGTTTATACATGGAGTTTAGTGGGAGTTACGGAATTTTTAATTAGTCCGATATGTGGATGACATATTGATCATTAAGAATGATTTAAGACTTTTGGAGTATTATAATACATCTTGAATATCCGGATTTATGAAGATAAATCCACATGATATTAGCGTCAGTAAGAAGTCTTATGTTGATAAGATTCATGACTAGTTCAATTAAATTGAACATATTTGATTGATTTCATTTGCTTCCGCTGTCGAATCAATTAAAAAGAAATGATGTATAACACTTCATATGCTTTGAGTATGATGAATTGTTTTCAAAATCGAATTTAAGTAATCTTTGTCAAGTAAGCCATAAAGATTACCCTTAAGTGCTTGCAGAAGCATTAAGGCTATGATGCAAAGTGTTTATGATGCAATTTTGTGTAAGGGTGTTACACAAGTGACAATTGACAATTGAGATTGCGCATGGTTTCCGACAAAACCATAATAAAAACACTTTAGGATGGTTATGATACCATTGTGGCAATGTTAAATAAGAAGTAGATTTTCTATAATCGTTCTAGGCAATAAAGAACAATGAGAGATATTTATAACGGAAATTGAGTACACTTGCAATCATGAGATGTGCAAGAAGGATGAGTCCCGCACACTGTGAAAACAGTGGGAGCTATTCTTAGGCTAAAGGGCCTATGTCTTGATTGGATCTCGACACGTACTCAGAAAGTTTTGTAATGCAAATGTATACATTACAAAGGAAATTGAGTATGTAGTAGGGTTGAGTAAGGTACAAGAAATTGATAAAACCTACTAACCAAAGCCTTCTCAAAGGCTAAACATGATGAGTCATGTCATTTCAATTGAATTGAAATGAACAACTACATACAAGATCAAATTAGATTATAGAACATGAATAGTAATCAGGCATTGACTATTCATATATGATAATCGCATTTGTCGTTCGAGTTTTATTTTAAAACTCTTTTATTATACTTTGTTACATCCAAACGGGTTGTAGAGACAACGTTGAACCCCGTTAAAGTGAACCCGGATTAACATAGTATTAGCCCATAGTCGCTTGTATGAGGTGACGTCTCGAAGTGACTAGAGTGTGATGCGATTGATGGCAAGTTCAACTGCCATAGAGTCATGTGAGATGACTAGTCGATCACATAGGCAGACTGTTAGGAACACCTTGTCGGGCCTTATGACCGCTTATAGAGTTCTGGCAATTTATATAGCTTGGTCGTGGCGAGAGCTACTATAGTATTCTAATGAGTCGATTCTTTTGACTAAAGACTGTTCGCCTAAGATGGCACAGTTTCAGATTAACTTTGATTTGTGTTACTACGACTTTCGTAAATGGGGTCAAATAGGCATATTTTGGGTTATGATGGCCGTGGCTAGTCGAAGGGAATGAGTGCGATAGGAATTGTCCACCCCCTTGTCAGGGTTAAAACAATATCTCAGAGCCACTCGAGGAGTAATGAACTGGAAATGCGTGGCCACGCTCGGAAGGTATCTATGATAGATAAATCCGGTCAATCAGTTATTCTCCAGATGGAGGAAACCACTCTCGATATGATCACTTGCAAGTACGACCTGAAAGACACCTTGCATTGAGTGGGAGATAGTAATAGGACAAGGGAATTGGTGACGCACACTTGTCGAGGACAAGTGGGAGATTGTTGGGAAATGTGTCCTCAACAATAGTGCGATCACATGATTTAAATATAATTATTAAATCTCATTTAAGAATACATGTGGGATGTAATATTTTACAGTCAACTGGTCCACACATATCGGTAATGATTGGCTGACTAGAGTTTGACATTACTGTCGTGCGACGGTGGTGATCAGTTGATCCCCTTAGGTCATACCTATAGGGAAATACTCTTAATTGATTAATTAATTGATCGTATACCGATACGAGTTAATTAAATTGCTTAAAATTGACGGATGATTTTGTGAGTATAATTTACGTATCTTATTGTAAATATGATTAAATAAGACACGGTCTAAGTAATCGAATTATTTTATTACTTAGATGAAATTATTGTTTACAGAAACAATTGAAACGGAATGAATAAATTATTATAAATACAGAATGTTGTAGTTTATAATTTAGAAACATTTTTGGTAAAAGTAATTACGAATTACTAGTCGATTTTGTAAATGACATATTTTATGAGTATGGTGATTTTTAATATGTTAAAAATACATTACATTGTTACATGTCATGTAACATGTTACATGTGACAAATTTGACAAATGACAAAAATAAAATGGATTCTCCATTTTATGCCTAAAAACCGAAAATGAGGAGGGAGTGTAAGATATGTATTGTGTTTTTATCTTGAGTGGAAAACACAATTATCATATCTAAATAGTAGTCATGCACACCTACCTTTTAGAGAAGAGCAAAAATGAAATGCATTGGGCATACTACCCAATGCATTTTTTCGGCCACTCCAAAAGAAAAGAGAGAAGAGCTTTTCTCTTACATATTATTATTCATTCTTTTTCACCATATAATTTTCTAGTGTAAGAAAATGTATAATCTCTACAATATGTGATTTTTCTAGAGAAATAAAATCTCACATATACTCCCTCTTGACCGAGTGATTCAAGAGCCAAAAATACAATTTATTTTGTGTCAATTTTATAGTAAAACTAATATTATTACTAGATCTAAATAATATTGGTTATTATGAGTTTCCTTGGGTATATGCTTTTGGGAGAGGTTCTAATTTGAACCTTGTTTATCCATTATTTGGAAGCTCAAGAACAAGTGAGTAGGTGAACTCACTTGTGCCCATAAAACCGAAACATCCAATGTAAGATGATGATTTCCTCTTTATTTTGTTTAAAATTTGCATGCATAAGATCATTCTTTAATTTTATGACAAATTAAATTAAAACATATATGATTATGTTAATAATGAGATATAGATTTCCAACAAGAAGGAGGCGGGAACCATTGCCTGCGGTGGCATATCCACCATTCTTGCCCATCGCCTTTTTCCCACCTTGCCTTGTGACTTGCAGTACCTCGAGGGAGAGAGGTCGCTGAGTCTGGCTGCCATGCTCGCTCAGCATTGGCTTACCCCAGACTACCAGACTTGGAAGATTGATGGCTCCTTGTCTGTTGACTTACCTTGCGACAGTCTCCCCCGTCTTGAGCCCTTACCTACTGTGGTAAAGGGCCACCGTCTGCCTGCTTTGCCTTTACTCCACCTTCCACTTCAGTCTCGTCCACCCCCTGCTGCACCCGCCGCTAAGAAGCGGCGAGTTGAGACTGGAGAGGGGTCCATACCTTCAGGGAGTACCCAGCCTTCCACGGCTACTCCCGATCCGACCCCTACTCCCACTACTACTCATACTCCTCCCACTGACCAGACACAGACTGAGCCGGTCTTCCCGGCTACTTTTAGACCACCTCCTCCCTTTGTAGCGCCCACAGTCCAGGACCAAGGGGGCGCAGTTTACGGTTTGTTGATCGAGTTTGTAGAGCGTCAGGCTCGTATGGAGAGGGACTTAGCTTTGACCCTACACCCTCTGTACGAGTACCACTTGCGGCGACACAGACCGATCCCGGAGGGTTGGCCACACCCTTCCTTCTTCCAGTACACAGCTGAGGGGTACCCGGCGTCAGAGGAGGAGGAGGAGGACGAGGACCCCGAGGTCGCAGTGGAGAGAGCTCGCGCTGAGGAGCGGAGGAGGCGAGAGGAGGAGGAGGAGGACCCGGAGTACAAGGCGGATGGAGACGACGACGACGACGACGAGTAGCTACTGGTCTACTCACTTCCCCAATTTTCTGGCTGGTTTGGGGAAGTTCGTCTTTTGTATGTATCTCTTACTCTTCTATTTTGTCTCCTTTATTTTATTGTTTTTATTTTGTTGGTTGTATATTCCCGTTCCCCTGTATATATCTGCTGGTGTATGCTGGAGGATAACGAGGGCGTTGTCCGTTTTGGTTTGGGGAGGGTATTGCATCCTTTTGAGTCTGCATCTGCATTTGTTTTGCATCCACGTTTATTTTTCAGCCTTGCATTGTTTTAATTCATTGAAAAATCCAAAAAAAAAAAATTCAAAAATTTCAAAAATTCAAAAAATATTCACATTTATTTCTACATATAGGTTGAGTCAGAACGGTAGATTCCCATGATGACAATGCACTATAACTTGTCAATTTACTTGAGCCTTGCACTTTATTGATAGTTTTTAGCTTGTCATACGCATAGTCTACGAATTTCTGTTCAAATATAAGCTGACTGTTTAGACTTGATCTATAAATTGGCAAACAACTTAAAAATTCTGAGTTTTTTAGAGCCACAACTGGTGACATTCATGACCAGTTCATTAGGAATTTTGAGTAGTACTCCTTGCATAGCATGTTCATCTTTTTGCACATTTATGACATTCAATTTCTCGTCAAATGCACATATTCGGGTTTGTGGTTGGTGTCACATGCAGGGAGGGTCTTGAAAATTCCCCTTTCCTTATACTTTTCACCCGTTTAGCTCCAAATTAGCCAAAACTTGCCTTTTTGACCCATTAGCTACATTCCAAATTAAGCCTGCCTAGTCAAGCTAGTTTAGTATGTTCTTTTGTGGTATGAGTTTTCGTCTGCAGTTTGCCCGTACCCCTTTTTGATGGAGTTGTTGGAAAGTTGAGGAGAAGGAGAAAGAAGAAAAAAAAAAGAAGTAAAGAAAAAAAAAGGAGAAAACGTGAAAGAAAGAAAGAAAAAAAAATGAAAAAGAAAAGAAGGCTGGAACGTGTAAGAAAGAAAGAAAGAAAAAGAGAATGTGAAAATGGAGGAAACAGACGTGCTCCTCTTGTCAGAGTTGAGAAGATGTTCGAAGATGTACAATCGAAAAAGGTTGATTTGGTTCAGTTAGTTATTTCAGACGGTGTTTAAAAGGGAAGTTTGTGACCGTCTGACTCCTCCGTTCTATCCCATATTTTTTTTTGAGGAGATTGTGTTTTGAGTCTAGTGAGTTTTGTGCCGAATGAAGGGCACCCGTACTTAGTCTTTTAGGCAGTTGAGATTCAGATGATTTCATTATGGTCCTGTTAGGAACTAGCTTGACGCTTTTACCTCCACATTCCATAACATGTTTTGCCCTTTCTCACCTGAACCTTACTATTCCCAAATCATTTGCAAACCCTCGGCTGTGACGGACATTATTGGTTGGAATTTGTGCATTAGTACTTGAATTGTCTTTCATTTTTGTTGCATGCATGCTATGTAGGTCGCAGTTAGGTGAGTGATTGTCTTTCCTTCTCTCTTTTACATATAACATTCACCCTTTGCTTCATGAGAGAAGAGTGACCACGAGAGAGTCCAGTTTTGTTGGTCTTGCAAGGTCGATAGGTTGGCTATATTTCTGAACAGCTTATAATTCGTTTGCGTATTGACTTTTTAGCTTAACTGTTAATTTTTGTTGCATTAAATTGGTTCAAGTAGACAAGTTAAGCTAGTTCTGAGTTATCATTTCCGTTCCATTAGTGTATAGTTTTGAGTTTACTCGAGAACGAGTAAAGGTTCGGTTTGGGGAGATTTGATACGTGCCTAATGTATAGTCTTTTTAGCCTATTTCAGCACGTATTTCTATGCATTTTCATATTGTTTTTTATAATATTTTGCCCAGAATTGGCTACTTTGGTTCGTTTTGTCCATTTTGTAGAAATGAACGCGAAAGTAGTGGAATCGTACCCTTTTTCGTCCTTTTTGCATGCATTTAGAGGAGACGGGATTTTCCTGAGTGAGATATTGTGTTCGGAAGCGTCGTGGTACGCAATACGAGGCACTTAGACGCGGTCTTGAGCTGAAATGAAGTCAACTCACTCGATCGAGCTGTTTTCCACTCGATCGAGTGGTTTCTACATCCAAGAAACTGGATGTAGAAATAGCTGTTGCTCGATCGAGTAACTTTTCAGTCGATCGAGCTGTTTTGGCTGAAGAGTTGGTCGATCGAGTGGTTTCAATCCACTCGATCGAGTGGTTTTGATGGGTTTGGGCTTTAATTAGCCCGCGTGATGTTTTATTTCGCTAAACTTATTTTCTTTTGTTATTTAAGCACGCTTTACTAGGTTAATTAGGATCATCTTGGATACTATCACAGACTCTACTGTAAACCTTGCGACGTTGTTTTCCCTCTTCACTGTTACTTTATTTCGGGATTATTTTCACTCGGATTTTGTGTTCTTTACGCCGGATTCGCTTGGATTGTAATTCCTTTCTCTTTCTTAATAATAATTAATCATTTGGTTGCTTTAATTTCTCGTTTGTGTTATTATTTCTTTTGCCCTAATTTTCCTTACTGCAAATTATTGTTTATTTATAATGTTTTCTGCTGGGAATTTAATTGCTGTTAGTTTAATCATCGATATGAGTAGCTAAACCCCCTTCATTTTGGGATTAGGGGATCTACGGTAGAAATGCGACGATGTAGTGAATGAATTAGACGAATTGATTACGAGACTCTGTCACTATAGCAATTTAATTGTATTTATCCGACCTAGTTGAGTGCACGCTTCTATGTCACCCTTTAATCTGGCTAAAATTAATCCTGGATCGAAAGATTGGACTAAATAGGCCTGCTATAAACAGTAGACTACCCTAATGAGGATGAAAGTTAAGTTAGTGGTATTTTAGGATAGAAAGTGGACCGAAAGGACCTTTCAACATCCGTCTCACATTAGTTCGTCTGAATCGTTTACAGCTGAGTCACAGGACTACCGTAGTGAACCGAATTCCCGACATGTCCCTCTCCTCTTGATAGTTCGATCATATTTTGTTGCCTTTACTACTCTTTACTTTATTTCCCTTCCTTTCAAACTTCGTAGTTTAGAACCAAATTCAAACGACCCCCCAATTGTTACCGTAGGATTAGAATTAGACAGCTATAATTACATTACCTCCCTGTGGATTCGATACTCGACTGCCTCTACTACATTTTAGTTGAGACCGTTAGGTTTTATCTTTGATAGGGTTGCGATAGCCGTGTCAAGCTGCGTTCTACCTGAGGGAAGCAGCTGGCAAGTGGTGGGATATAGTGAAAGTGAGTGCTAAGGAGTTGTATGCGAACCAAGGTTTACCTGCTATACCTTGGGAAGAGTTTCGTAAGGCTATGAGGAAAGAGTTTGTACCGGAGCATGTGAGGAGTAAGTTGAGAGAGGAGTTTGATGGGTTTAAGATGACATCTGACATGTCTGTGGCCAAGTACTATAGGCACTTTAATGAGAAGTCTAGGTATGCTGAGGATATGGGTTTGAGTGAGGAGAATCTGGCGCTGAGGTTTGAGAGGGGATTAACCCTTAAGGTCATGGAGAAGCTACCTGTGGGAGTCCTTACTGACGTCAAGGAAGCTTATGAGAGGGCTGGGAGAGCTGAGAGGTTGGTAGAGATGGCTCAAGAGAGAGTGGGTGTTGATAAAAGAAAGTCTGAGAGCGAGGGTGGTGGCCAATCTAGTCACAAGAAAGGCAACCACAATCAGGCTAGAGGGTTTTCTTCTGGGTCAGGGTTCAGTGCTGGGGCTTCCTTTGGGCGTGGTCGTGGGAGCGTTAGTGGGAGTTGGGGAACGACCTGCTATAGTTGTGGTGGTGTAGGCCACAAGAGACATGAGTGCACGAGTGCACCTGGAACATTCCAGAGACCTGCGCAGAGCTATGCGAGCAATAGACCGACTGGATCGTGGTCTAACCGGGGAAGTCAGAGCTACCAAGGTGGAGGTAACCGCAACGGCGGTAATTCTTATCAGAAACCACCGACGAACAACAACAACAATCAAGGGTCGGGTGCTAAGCCGACCACATCAGCTAGTACTGTTCAGGGAGGTGGACAGAAGACCATTGGAAAGCTGTTCATGATCGAGAAGAAAGCAGCTGAAGATGATGCACACGTTATCACTGGTACTTTTCTTGTTAACGGTGTTTATACCTTTGTTTTGTTTGATTCGGGGGCGTCTCAGTCGTTTGTATCTTCGAGTCATGTTAAACGGTTGGGTTTGAGGGTATATGAGTCTGTGAGTGAGGAAGTTTTTATACCTTCGGGTGAGTCTGTATCATGTGGGAGGTTATATAGGGATGTACCTATGATAATTGGGCAAGTTGATCTACCTGTAGACTTGCTAGAGTTTCCTTTTAGCGGTTTTGAGATGATAGTTGGGATGGATTGGTTGGGAAAGTATAAAGCTAAAATAGACTGTCATCAAAAGAAAGTGTGTTTATGAGGTCCTAAGGGCGTTAGTGTATCTTATCGTGGGTTTTTGGTCAAACCCAAAGTTAACTTGATTGCAGCTGTTACTTTGAAGTCTTATCTGAGGAAGGGATGTCCTTTGATATTGTGTCATATGAGAGATGACCGGATAGAGAGTCCGACAGTTGATCAGATACCAGTAGTGGGAGAGTTTGAGGATGTGTTTCCAGAGGAGATTCCGGGGTTGCCACCAAGGAGAGAGATAGATTTCACAGTTGAGTTGAAACCGGGGACGGGGCCAATCTCTAAGGCACCGTACCGGATGGGTCCTAAGGAGATGGAGGAGCTTAGGAAGCAGTTAGATGATCTGATAGAGAAGGGATACATTAGACCAAGTGTATCGCCGTGGGGAGCACCGGTTCTTTTTGTGAAGAAGAAAGATGGGAGTTTGAGGTTGTGCATATACTATAGAGAGCTGAACCGAGTGACAGTGAAGAACAAGTATCCTTTGCCAAGGATAGATGATTTGTTTAATCAGTTGAGTGGTGCATCAGTCTTTTACAAGATTGATTTGAGGTCGGTGTACCATCAGGTGAAGATTAGAGAAGTAGACATACCGAAGACAGCTTTCACGTCGAGGTATGGCCATTATGAGTATGTGGTGATGCCGTTTGGGTTATCTAATGCACCGGCAGTGTTTATGGATTTGATGAATAGGATCTTCAGACAGTTTTTAGACAAGTTTGTAGTGGTGTTTATCGATGACATCTTAGTCTACTCGAAGACTAAGGAGGAGCATGAGGAGCATCTGAGGATTGTGTTGCAGACTTTGAGGGAGCATGAGTTATATGCTAAGCTGTCCAAGTGTGAGTTCTGGTTAGAGAAAGTTGCTTTTCTGGGGCATGTGATCTCTAAGGATGGGGTAGCTGTGGATCCGGCGAAGATTGAGGCAGTGACAAAGTGGGAAGCACCAAAGAACGTTGCTGAGATCAGAAGTTTCTTGGGTTTAGCTGGATACTACAGACGGTTCGTGAAAGATTTCTCCAAGATAGCTAGACCTATGACAGCGTTGATGAGAAAAGAGAATAGGTTTCGTTGGGATGAGAATTGTGAGACGGCGTTCCAAACATTAAAGGAGCGTTTGACCACAGCTCCTATCTTAGCATTGCCTGAAGGGATTGAGAACTTTGAGGTTTATACAGATGCCTCAAAGAATGGGTTGGGATGTGTGTTGATGCAGAACGGTAAGGTGATTGCCTATGCTTCTAGACAATTGAAGCCTTATGAGGAGAACTACCCTACACATGATCTGGAGTTGGGTGCAGTGGTGTTTGCTCTCAAGATATGGAGACATTACCTTTATGGAGCAATCTTTAAGGTATTTTCTGATCACAAGAGTCTCAAGTACATTTTCACTCAAAAGGAGTTGAACATGAGACAGAGGAGGTGGATGGAGCTGATTGGCGATTATGACATGGAAATTATCTACCATGAAGGGAAGGCCAATGTTGTTGCAGATGCTTTGAGTAGAAAGAGTGTACATTCCTTGTGTACAGCTCTATCTTTGATGAGGTTGAGAGATGAGGTAGCGAAGTTTGGGATACATATGATGCAGAAAGGAGATGCCATGGGAGATCTGACAGTGCAGCTTGATTTTTATGATGATATTCGAGGTAAACAGGCGTTGGATCCTAAGATGGTTGAGTGGAGAGCTGGAGTAGAGAAAGGGACAGTGTCTCGATTCTCTATTCATACAGATGGTAGTTTGAGATTTGACGGTAGGTGGTGTGTCCCTAATGATGAGGAGTTGAAAAAGACTATCATGACAGAGGCACATAATACACCATATTCAGTTCATCCAGGTGGAGATAAGTTGTACACGGATTTAAAGAACATGTTTTGGTGGCCTGGGATGAAGAAAGAGACAGCTGAGTTTGTGGCCCGTTGTTTGACATGCCAGAGAGTTAAAGGGGAACAGCGACGACCACAAGGTAAGATTCAGTCTTTAACGATACCTGAGTGGAAGTGGGAATCCATTTCGATGGATTTTATCGTGGGTTTGCCAAAGAGTCAACAGGGTAACAACATGATATGGGTAATAGTGGATCGACTGACAAAGTCAGCTCACTTTGTTCCAATGAAAGATTCATGGACTAAAGCACAATTGGCTATGGCATATCGAAAGAACGTGCTTAAGTTACATGGAGTCCCTAAGGACATAGTGTCTGACAGAGATGCGAGGTTTATATCAAGGTTTTGGAAAGAATTGCAGGAATCGTTGGGAACAACTTTGAAGATGAGTACAGCATTTCATCCTGCGACGGACGGTCAGACTGAGAGAACGATCAAAACTCTTGAGGATATGTTACGAGCTTGAGTGATGGATTTTGGTGGTAGCTGGGAACAGAGGTTGGATTTGATAGAGTTTTCTTACAACAACAGCTATCACACTAGTATTGGTATGACACCGTTTGAGGCTTTGTATGGGAGGAGATGTAGGAGTCCGATTTGTTGGGACGACAGTGCTGAGGCAGTGGTTTTAGGACCAGATATGGTACATGAGATGGTTGAACAGATTAAGATGATCAGGGAACGAATGAGAGCAACTCAGGATACGCAAAAGAGTTATGCAGATCTACATCGTCGGGATATAGAGTTTCAGGTTGGGGACAAGGTTCTACTGAAAGTGTCTCCTATGCGTGGGGTTATGAGATTTGGGAAGAAAGGCAAGCTGAGTCAGAAGTTTATCGGGCCTTATGAGATCTTGGAGAGAGTTGGGGAAGTTGCATATCGTCTGGCTTTACCAGCTGCGTTAGAGAGAGTGTGTAGATACCCGTATCCGTCGATATTGGAATTTATGAGAACCCGACAAACACCCGATGATGATAGGACACATGTATTTATTTAGTTGTAATTGTCATTATTTGGGTTCGTTTTACGATGTAGAATGAGCGTTGTCGACGGAGTATTTTAATTTAAATGATATTTAAATTAAAGTCTTTTTTAAGGTGATTTCAATTTATTTTATTTTATTTTGAATTTATTTTCTTGAGTTTATTTTATTGAAAATAAAATAAATATTTGATTTGAAAAATCATTTTATGAGTATATTTGATTTGAAAAATCATTTATTTTAATGTGTTAATCGATTTGAAAAATCGATTTTAAAAGCGAAGAAAACTCGTTTTGAACATGCGTGTTTTAGAGCTCGATTATAGCTCGGTTTTTGAGCCCGTTTTCTTTACGAGTTGGCACGATTCTCGATTACACTAACCAACCTAAGCCTCTACCCATCCAACCCCAGTTCGAACCCCATATCCATGGCCCAAATCACGTCCCAAATCACCCCCCTGTTTTGCAGCTCAAATCCCGAGCCCCAAAACCCGCTCCAAATACCACCTAAACCCGTGCCCAATAACCCTAACCCATACCCTAGTATCCTACCTATATTACCTTAGCTTAAACACTAAGAAAACCCCTCACAAAGCCTCTCAAACCCTCACCAAAGCTGCTGGACAGCAGCTATGCACGAACAGGCCCGTCTGCCTCTCCTCCCTTTTACCCTACTTTAACTCCTTATAAATACCACCCCTTCACCATACATTCATGCCTCTAAGTTCTCCATACATACAACCTTCATTCACAAGCTTTAAACTCCAGAAACAAACCCTAATTGCCTCTCAAAAACCCTCCACAAAACCGACATCCAAACTGGAACAGTTTGTGTGTTCTCTTCGAAAAACAATTCGTTCCTCCTTCAAACCTCCATCAAAATTCGAGTTTCTTGTTCCAAATTAACCATATAACATCCATCTACACATTAGATAAAGATTTACGAGCCAAATTGCCTTTGAGAGTACACGAATTCCCTCGAAAAACAGAGTGTTATACACTCTGTTTTCACGGCTTTTTCCTGTCTGTCCAGTTCTGTTTGTGCTCGTTTTTCGTGCCCAATAACTCAAAACAAGCAGGGATTGTTTTAAGATCTCTGTTCTCCTCTCTTTCTAGTTTTCAAAACATCTTTTAAATCGAATTTTCACCGTGAAACGAGAGAGAAATCGCTGTTTGAAAGTTGCTGTCCAGATTCGATAAAAACGTGTTGTTTGCTTTGTTTCTTCGTCGACGACGGCCTCTCGAGATAAAATCTACAATCGATTACGACCCAAGACGGTGTCAACGATACATGTAGTTTGAGGGTGCATCAAATCCTCTTCTTTCTCCCTTTTATTTCGTTTCTTTGTTTGTTTTTTTATAGTTTGTTTTTGTTTGTTTATCGTTTTTTTGTTTATCGATTGTTCTAATTAACTACGAAACTAGTTTAGTCCGAGTATGAGTTAAAGTACCACCATGAAAACCCACGTTGATTTGAGATGGGAAAGAAACCGCTACATCAGTCGGTCGTACACCCCCGTCTCATTTACATATCCTCCTGTTCAAGGTAGGACATAAATGAAACGAGTTCTAACTTCGCTCTTCGCTTTTGACCCCTCTTTTGTCTCGTGTGATTCGACCCACTTTAGGACCCGTCACATGTTAGTATGACCTCTGATTGTTAATATATAACTCATTTAGATGACATTAGATCAATTTGATAACCTAATTAGACACATTAGGGTACATCGACGTAGCTTTAAAAATCAACTAACAATTCTGTAACTTAATTGAATGCATCTCTCTCTCTTTCACCTAATTTCTCGCTAGTATAAGAGTGCGTGATTAGCACCTTCTTATTAACACTCGATGAGTTAAATTAATTAGCAAACTTGACCTAATTTGACCCCTTTAGGCCGTGTAGAATGCGTGTTTGCGAGGTATCTTTTCAAATCAATCAACGTTGTTTCTAACTCGTTTTCTAACTTGTTTCCTATCCCGTTTCGCAATCATCTATCTAACCTAATGAATCTAACCTAAGGATTAGGGTATGCTAGATCGTGTAGGCCGTGTTTGGCCGTGTCCTTGTAGTCCCTTTTCTCGTTATTTCTCATCTTTATCTCGTTATTTCGTATCTTGTAATTACTTTGCTTATCGAGTCGTGTTTGGTAGTTTGTTTGTAATTTTCAAGCTAGCTTTCTTTTATCGAGTCAAAACCTCTTTTAAAAAACCTTAGTCTCGTTTGGTTAGATGGTTGTGCCCCCATGTATGTAAGAGCGTAGTAAATCGCATGTTGTTTAAAGCAACATGGCCCGATTTATGCTAATGCATGCTTTGGTGCGTAGCCCTATGTCTAATTCGATGAGATTAAGTGAAAGCACACATTACGAGGGGTGACCCAAGGCCGTGAGTCATGTAAGCCCTGGGCCGCCCCTTTGTGCACGGTTTCCTAGGCCGAATGGCCATGTGTCGTGTATGGTGTCGTATATAGCAATTGTATTTAGATCGAGTTGTATCTTTATTTTATTGTTGTGTCGGCATGAAATGCCTGGTTTGTAATAGGTAGATCCCACGGCTCCCCCATTCCCCTTTAAGCCTTGTTTGCTTTGTTTTGTGTGTTGTTAGATTAATCAACCCATATGCTAAATTACAACTTTGACAAAGTTAGTTTAATTTCATTTAAAACGACGTAGAAATTGTTGTCACATGTTAGGGTTTAAAACGATGTTTGCATATCATATATCGTAGTAGCTATGACCTTGTTTGAACTCCGACACTTGACTTAGTAGAGGCCGTTATCGACGGGCGGGGTTAGGTGTCCTTATGGGCATCCTAACACGTACCCTCACCCCTTACTCAAGATCTATGGTTTGTGGATCCGTCTAAATACCATTGGATTACGAGAGTCATTCAAATCGAGTGATATAGGGTACAAGTCTTTATCTTTAATCACTCGTAGTCGATTGGCTTTATGCTTTTCGATGAAAGGTGTAAAGTTGACTTGAACGGTTCCAAGTTCCCAAAAAACTTGGTGGCGACTCTAATTTGTCTTAATTCGATTCGAAAGAACCTCGAGTCGATTATGCCTAGTGTGGATCCCGCGGACGCAGCCTTCCCGAGGGCCTTGTCCACGATTTGGCGACTCTCCGGGGATAAGAGGACTAGTTACACTTTGTTTCTAGGGTCTTTTCCTCCGAGGTGAAACTTGAAAAGAAAGTGTTGGAAAGTAAAACATTACTCATAGTGCTACGATTCATGCATAAACCCTTAAGGATTTTCCCGGGCCGTCCCAGCGTTTCTTTGTGATGCGTGGGGGGCGACGTCCCACTATGCTAGGAAGCTGCACATTGCTCGCTTCCACTTCACCTCGCGTGGTTCTTGATGGTGGGGACGCTCTTCTAGGTACTTTACCTTAAGGCCCTTGCTCTATAAGACCGCAAAAGGATGGAGGGCATAGACCTTCTTGTAGAAGACTTGCCGAGACTTAGAGATGTCTAGGAGCATACATCCTTATAACATGAGAATGACAATGTGCAAGTTGTTTCCCGAGTCTTTTCAAAATTTTCCATGTCCATTTCAAAACCGAACTTTTGAACAACTTACTTTCAAAATTAGCATGGTTTTAAAAACGCGGAATGCTGCCCAAATAGGACTAGAAATTTCGGCCAAAACAAGCTTTTATAGCCGGCATGCTGCCCATTTCAAATCTCATTTTTCAAATCGATCATTCGTTTTTCAAAATCAATCCAAAATGCCTCTCGAACCTCAACCAAGCATGAAATGCGTCGAGTCGTGTCCGGGTCATGGCCGTGTTAGGCCGGGTGTGTTTCGTTCTAAGAGTCTAGAACATGACCCTGTTGGGTCACCCAAGCTCACCTCTTGGGCTTTGAGTCATGTTGGTCGACCATTTGGTCTAGGATAGTCCACAGACACGCCCAAGCTAGGCCCTTTAGGACGTTTCACCCGAACCTAAGGACTATGTTGGTCCAATCACGGGTTTAGTCACACCGAGTCCGGTTTAGAATCGTGCTATGACAGTTTGAGTCATGTCGTTTTGCCGAGTCTAAAATGAACCAAGGTCTAAATCCAACCGTGAGTCGAACCTTTGGTTAGTCAGTCTCAAGTCGAGTCTTTGTTTGAGTCAAGTTGGGGTCGTGTCCTTAAGTGTGCAGGGGCTCTTACTTTAAATATTGACTCAGTACGGGGTTTTCTTGTAGAAAGGCCGCCAAAAACCCGACATCAAGCAATGGAAGATGCTATCAACAAGCTCACCGAGGCCGTGAACCTCATGATGACCCGAATGGATGCAATCGAATCTAAGCTGGGTGAAGATTCCCCTCCATCTACCCCACCTCTGACTGATCTGGAGAAGCGGTTCAAGTTCATCGAAGACCGTTTGAAACTCTCCCAGGGGAAGAACATTCACTATGAGAATGCTAGGGCTTATGCCCCAGTTCAGGATAAGTTGCCCACGAACATGGTACTCACTGACATCCCAAAGTTCAAGGGCACCGAAGATCCAGTCCACCATGTTAAGGCCTATAAAGGGTACTTAGCATTGAAGGGAGTACCTGCTGACATGCTCTCTGAAATTTTTGCCCAATCTCTGGATGAACACCCGAAGGCGTGGTTCTACGATCTAGACCTTAAGAACTTCCCCACTTTCGAAGATATTACGGTGGAGTTCTGTAAGCACTATGTTGACAATGTCGAGATTCAAACCAACATAAGAACATTGGAGGTGATGACACAGAAAGAAAAAGAAGGCTTTACAGAATTCCTTGCAAGATGGCGCGCTGAAAGCGTGAAACTAGCCAAGAAGCCTGATGAAGTTAAAATGGTAGATAAGTTCGTAAAGAATCTACGACCTATTTACCGCAATGCTCTGAAATACCAGCATTTTGGCTCTTTCAAAGAATTGATAAGAATCGGGATAAAGGTAGAAGATGATGTCATAAGGGCAGAGGCTGAAAAGCCGAAAGGGTACCAAGGGGCCTCGTCGTCTAAGGCCAAGGCCCCAGCAACGACCCATATTGATGAAGCCATCAATCTCTTAGAAGGGCAATCGAAGAAGTCGCAGCGCCAAACACCTAGGGCATTCACCGATATTGGATGCACTTATACATACGCTCTCCAAAGGCTCATAGCCCAAGGAAAGCTGAAGCCTATTGGTCCAACTCCGGACCCTCCCGCTAATCAACAAGGTAAATGGTATAAACCAAATGCCTACTGTGCCTTTCACCAAGGGAAAGGCCATGATACTGAAAGGTGTTATCGACTGAAGCACGAAATTCAAGACATGATCGAGAATGGAACACTCCCGATCCCAACTGTTAAACCCAATAACATCACCAATCCATTTGCCGATCACGCTAACTTTGTTTCTGTCGAAGACAATGTCGATTATTCCCATCTTATCCGCCCATGTCACTTGAAAGGGGTGTTTATCGGGAAAATATTTGTGGATTGCTTTGAATTCTTGCCAAACCCGAAGAATGAAATTCAAGTCGGGAGTCTTGCTCTAGAATGTACTCCTCTCATTAACGAAGTTAATAAAGGACAATTCGATTCACCGACCTTCATCATTGGCGTAGATCCTCAGAGGACTACCTCGGGATGGAGGCAAACCATCACAGGGATCAAGGACAAGAGCCGAGCATCTAAGTTGACAACTGAACAAGGGAAAGCTCAAAACTAGATTTGAAAATTATGAGTCGGGATCTGTTTTCTTATCTTAGTCGAGTCGAGTCTAGGACTTCCTTTTCTTGAAGTTGAGTCGTTTGTTCCACGATGACCTAGGGTGTGTCCTAGGAGTCGTTCCATCGAGTCTGTTAAGCATTTGTCATTCCAATAAAAAGTTACAGTTTCGTTTCCAAATATGTCTTGTTTCCAATCCTCAATCATTTCTGAAAGCATGATAAAACGCACAACACACTCAAAGGCATCCCTGGGGTAGAAATATGTCCCGTTTCAAAATGTAAGGTACAATAGGATTCCGTGTTTGATTCCTTTACCTATTCCATGTCTGGCGGTAGAAAACCTCCATCAGAACCAGTGCTTTTGACAAGCTTTTAGATGATTCTAGGACGAACCCGGACTAGCTCCTTGTTTTCCATATCGATGACGGAAGGCAAGCCTTTTTCCCACAGAATCATCCCCTCTCGAAGAGAGAAGATATCAACCCGTTCTAACAAGGAATTGTTAGTTCTGACCCGAGTTAGTTGGCGAAGCCCAGTTTTTAAGGTGTATCCGTTTGTGACTAAGGGAATGAATAGAAGACCATTTTCAAGAAGAGAAGAAGAAAAAAAAAGATGAAAAAGAATGAAAAAATGAGAAAAGGGAAAAAAGGGCCGAAAAAAAAAAGAAAAAGAAGAAAAAAAAAAGAAAAAAAGAAAAGAAGATGAAAGAAAAAGAAAAAAGAAAAAAAGATGTTGAAGTTATTGCAGAACGCTTTTGGTTGAATGTCGAAGTTACGGAAGCCAGAAGTCAAGTCAAGTACCCATAGTTGAAGTTCAATGGGCGAAGCCCAAAAGCTTAAGTAGTAACCTCTTTACCCCTAAGTCCTTCCTGAGACGATTCTGAGGGGATAGTCGGGAATTTTGAGAATCATTCCGCTTGTGTTGTTATACCTAGCCTTTAGGGTCCAGACATGGAAATTTGAACCCACGTCATTTTCCAACCCATTTGCACTCGGGTTTCATCAAACCCGAGACACCCATTCCAACCACATCAGCAGCCATAGACCTTGGCCTTAGCACCACAAAACAAACCTTCAGAATGATGGTTAACCATTCCAACTTGTTATTACCAAGCTCCACATCCCAAAAGATCCAAGCCTTTTATACCTAACCCCAAACACGGAATTTAACGGTACTTTACAGGCTAGAATGGGATATGACATGATACCTTAGGTGAAACCTTCGAGTGTGTACACACAATCAAAATGCCATGTTTATGCACCATGATCGAACTACGTCGGATTTGATTTCGCTCCACGCGAATACGTAGGCAGTCCTTCTGAACAAGGGATTCAATCCACTCATCAACCAAGTTATCATCTTGTCGGTTTCTTACGGGTCTTAACCAAGTCCAAATGAAGCCACCTTTGTTTGAGTCGGTCTTAGCACTCGATGTAGGCTAGGATAAGGATATAGGTTCAGATGAGTAGTGTCAAGTCTCGGAATGAGCTTTATCTAACGGTTTAGGCAAAGATGCTGAGTCATATAGATGTGAGTTTGTGTTGGGAACAGAAAATATGAAAAACCCGCTGAAAAGAAAGAAGGCGTGGAAGAAAAATAATAAAAGCCCGCTGAAAAGAAAGAAGGCGGTGGTAAGAAATGATGAAAACTCGCTGAAAAGAAAGGAGGCGAGGAGAAGAGTGGCAGAATGTTCCCAACAAGAGTGATGTGTGATGTCCAACTGTTCTCATAAAATCAGTCTGTGGTTAGTGTCTAGGCGAAGCTAACGTTGTTGCTCCGCGAGTTTTATCCACCTTGTCAATGCCAAGTGATCTTGATTCCCATGTGCCCTTGGGATCACGCCCATGCCATACGATATCTCCTTCCCAAGTCGACGACCTTGTGATTCCCATTTGCCATCTTTTGGCGCCGGAATGGCCAATTTACTTTTCTACCCCCAGCAAGTCAATAATTGAATTAAAGCCCGTGCACACTTAGGGTTTTATTTTCCTTTTTTGTTTTACGGTAGCGGGCTACGCCCACGTTATTTACGGGTCATACAGAGTGTCTGAGTCGTATTTCATGCTCACCCATCAAGGTTCGATTTCAAAAATTTCAAAATTTCAAAATTTCAAAAACTTTTTGCGAATTGTGGATAGATGATCCAAGTAGTAGAATCTTTTTGGGTCGATAGCCCAATTATTCAAAATTTTCAACATGTTCAAATTTCGGGTCGATGACCCAGTCTTTCAAACTCAAATTTCGGGTTGATGACCCAACATTCCAAGTGATGTCAAATTCAAAATTCGGGTCGATGACCCAATTATTCAAAATTTTCAAATTCAATTTTCGGATCGATGACCCAGTATTTCAAATGATCCAACTTCAAGATCGATGACCCAAATGTGCTTAAGTAATGATTATTGCTCGTACATTTTTTGTGTTTCAAATATAGCAGGATATGCTTCAACTGGGGGCTCTAAAGTCTTCGACTTTAGAGCCATTACAAACTGGGGGCTCTGAAGCCGTTGGCTTCAGAGACCATTATCAGGATGTAAAGGATGACATCCACCAAGAATTCAATTCAATACAAGAGTATGAAATGGAAGAATTCCTTAGCTGAAAGCAAATGATGAAAGCGGCGGCAACCTCCTCGGAAAGTCCCGTCCCATTTGGGCACCTGCCAGCAGATGATAAGCTTTGGGCAAGTGTCAACAGATGATGAATTTCGGACAAATGCCAGCAGATGATAAACTTTGGGCATGTGTCAGCAGTTGCCGAACTACGACGCGGGTTTGATTCCGTCAGAAACAGATACGTAGGCGCCTAAGGATAAGGCTCAACCCACCATATATGCATTTTATGGGTCGATGACCAACGGTGACAACTTGACACAAAAGAAGCAAGAGTCAATCCCCAACGAAGTTTCAGGTATGATCTGTTCTTATGGCTGGCGAGCTTATATACGCAAGTCTAATGGACTATAAACGACCCGCAGAATCCTCAGGTCGAGAGGGACCTGGGGTATACTTTGACTTTCGCCTTGTCCAAGCCTCAGTCAAAGTGGGGGCTCTGTAGATACCCGTATCCGTCGATATTGGAATTTATGAGAACCCGACAAACACCCGATGATGATAGGACACATGTATTTATTTAGTTGTCATTGTCATTATTTGGGTTCGTTTTACGATGTAGAATGAGCGTTGTCGACGGAGTATTTTAATTTAAATGATATTTAAATTAAAGTCTTTTTTAAGGTGATTTCAATTTATTTTATTTTATTTTGAATTTATTTTCTTGAGTTTATTTTATTGAAAATAAAATAAATATTTGATTTGAAAAATCATTTTATGAGTATATTTGATTTGAAAAATCATTTATTTTAATGTGTTAATCGATTTGAAAAATCGATTTTAAAAGCGAAGAAAACTCGTTTTGAACATGCGTGTTTTAGAGCTCGATTATAGCTCGGTTTTTGAGCCCGTTTTCTTTACGAGTTGGCACGATTCTCGAGTACACTAACCAACCTAAGCCTCTACCCATCCAACCCCAGTTCGAACCCCATATCCATGGCCCAAATCACGTCCCAAATCACCCCCAAACAGCCCGCATACACAAAGCAGCCCCCCTGTTTTGCAGCTCAAATCCCGAGCCCCAAAACCCGCTCCAAATACCACCTAAACCCGTGCCCATTAACCCTAACCCATACCCTAGTATCCTACCCATATTAACTTAGCTTAACCACCAAGAAAACCCCTCACAAAGCCTCTCAAACCCTCACCAAAGCTGCTGGACAGCAGCTATGCACGAACAGGCCCGTCTGCCTCTCCTCCCTTTTACCCTACTTTAACTCCTTATAAATACCACCCCTTCACCATACATTCATGCCTCTAAGTTCTCCATACATACAACCTTCATTCACAAGCTTTAAACTCCAGAAACAAACCCTAATTGCCTCTCAAAAACCCTCCACAAAACCGACACCCAAACTGGAACAGTTTGTGTGTCCTCTTCGAAAAACAATTCGTTCCTCCTTCAAACCTCCATCAAAATTCGAGTTTCTTGTTCCAAATTAACCATATAACATCCATCTACACATTAGATAAAGATTTACGAGCCAAATTGCCCTTGAGAGTACACGAATTCCCTCGAAAAACAGAGTGTTATACACTCTGTTTTTTGCGCTTTTTCCTGTCTGTCGATTCTGTTTGTGCTCGTTTTTCGTGCCCAATAACTCAAAACGAGCAGGGATTGTTTTAAGATCTCTGTTCTCCTCTCTTTCTAGTTTTCAAAACATCTTTTAAATCGAATTTTCACCGTGAAACGAGAGAAAATTCGCTGTTTGAAAGTTGCTGTCCAGATTCGATAAAAACTTGTTGTTTGCTTTGTTTCTTCGTCGACGACGGCCTCTCGAGATAAAATCTACCATCGATTACGACCCAAGACGGTGTCAACGATACATGTAGGTTGAGGGTGCATCAAATCCTCTTCTTTCTCCCTTTTATTTCGTTTCTTTGTTTGTTTTTTTATAGTTTGTTTTTGTTTGTTTATCGTTTTTTTGTTTATCGATTGTTCTAATTAACTACGAAACTAGTTTAGTCCGAGTATGAGTTAAAGTACCACCATGAACACCCGCGTTGATTTGAGATGCGAAAGAAACCGCTACATCAGTCGGTCGTACACCCCCGTCTCATTTACATATGCTCGTGTTCAAGGTAGGACATAAATGAAACGAGTTCTAACTTCGCTCTTCGCTTTTGACCCCTCTTTTGTCTCGTGTGATTCGACCCACTTTAGGACCCGTCACATGTTAGTATGACCTCTGATTGTTAACATATAACTCATTTAGATGACATTAGATCAATTTGATAACCTAATTAGACACATTAGGGTACATCGACGTAGCTTTAAAAATCAACCAACAATTCTGTAACTTAATTGAATGCATCTCTCTCTCTTTCACCTAATTTCTCGCTAGTATAAGAGTGCGTGATTAGCACCTTCTTATTAACACTCGATGAGTTAAATTAATTAGCAAACTTGACCTAATTTGACCCCTTTAGGCCGTGTAGAATGCGTGTTTGCGAGGTATCTTTTCAAATCAATCAACGTTGTTTCTAACTCGTTTTCTAACTTGTTTCCTATCCCGTTTCGCAATCATCTATCTAACCTAATGAATCTAACCTAAGGATTAGGGTATGCTAGATCGTGTAGGCCGTGTTTGGCCGTGTCCTTGTAGTCCCTTTTCTCGTTATTTCTCATCTTTATCTCGTCATTTCGTATCTTGTAATTACTTTGCTTATCGAGTCGTGTTTGGTAGTTTGTTTGTAATTTTCAAGTTAGCTTTCTTTTATCGAGTCAAAACCTCTTTTAAAAAACCTTAGTCTCGTTTGGTTAGATGGTTGTGCCCCCATGTATGTAAGAGCGTAGTAAATCGCATGTTGTTTAAAGCAACATGGCCCGATTTATGCTAATGCATGCTTTGGTGCGTAGCCCTATGTCTAATTCGATGAGATTAAGTGAAAGCACACATTACGAGGAGTGACCCAAGGCCGTGAGTCATGTAAGCCCTGGGCCGCCCCTTTGTGCACGGTTTCCTAGGCCGAATGGCCATGTGTCGTGTATGGTGTCGTATATAGCAATTGTATTTAGATCGAGTTGTATCTTTATTTTATTGTTGTGTCGGCATGAAATGCCTGGTTTGTAATAGGTAGATCCCACGGCTCCCCCATTCCCCTTTAAGCCTTGTTTGCTTTGTTTTGTGTGTTGTTAGATTAATCAACCCACATGCTAAATTACAACTTTGACAAAGTTAGTTTAATTGCATTTAAAACGACGTAGAAATTGTTGTCACATGTTAGGGTTTAAAACGATGTTTGCATATCATATATCGTAGTAGCTATGACCTTGTTTGAACTCCGACACTTGACTTAGAAGAGGCCGTTATCGACGGGCGGGGTTAGGTGTCCTTATGGGCTTCCTAACACGTACCCTCACCCCTTACTCAAGATCTATGGTTTGTGGATCCGTCTAAATACCATTGGATTACGAGAGTCATTCAAATCGAGTGATATAGGGTACAAGTCTTTATCTTTAATCACTCGTAGTCGATTGGCTTTATGCTTTTCGATGAAAGGTGTAAAGTTGACTTGAACGGTTCCAAGTTCCCAAAAAACTTGGTGGCGACTCTAATTTGTCTTAATTCGATTCGAAAGAACCTCGAGTCGATTATGCCTAGTGTGGATCCCGCGGACGCAGTTCCCGAAGGCCTTGTCCACAGAGTGCATAATGTGTTTCATGTACCGCAGCTACGAAAGTATGTGAGTGACCCGTCACATGTGTTAGAGGCAGAGAGCTTAGAGCTAGATGAGTCCTTATCATATCTTGAGGTGCCTAAGCAGATTCTGAAGGAAAAGTAGATCTCTATACTTAACATATTCATATATGTTTTATGTTAATTTAATCATAAAATTAATTGGTGATCTTATGCATGCAAACTATAAACAATATAAAGAAGAAATCTTTATCTTACATTGGAATTTCGGTTTATTAGGGCACAAGAGAGATCTCCTTCTCTCTTGTTCTTGTGCTTTCCTCAATGGATGAACAAAGATCCAAGTATAGGATCTCTCCTAAAGTTTAATACCCAAGACACACTCTTAATAAAATTAATATTATGAATACTAGTACAATATTAATTTTTTAGGAAAAATTGACCCAAAATATTTGGTTTTTATCTCCTAAAACCGGTTAGGAGAAAGAGGAGGAAGAAGAAAATATTTTATCTCTCTAAAATATTATTGTGATGAATGATGAATGAATAATTACTTCTAAGATATTATCATGTGTATATCTTAAATTATAAGGCAAAACCCTTGGTTTTGCCCTTGTTCAAAACCGGGTAAGAGGAAGGGAGGGGAGCCAATGCATGCTTGAGTTTGTCTTCACAATGACAACTAGTTTGCATGGCTAGTTTAGTAGGTAATCATTGTGCTTATCACTAACAAAAACAACTTAATTTTTGCCTAATCCACATCTTAATTTCGGCACACATAGATAATATGGACTCCATATTATCTTTGTCAAAATGTCAATTTGTTTTATGTCACATGTCATATGTTAACATAAAGTTGTTATGTATTTTTAACATATTAAAATCATCGTATTAATAAAAATACGTCATATACAAAAATCGACCTAGTAATTCATAATTACTTGTACCAAAATATTTTACCAATTATAAATCACAATAACTTGTATTTATAATAATTCATTCAATTTCAATTGTTTCCTTAAACAATAATTTCATCTGAGTAATGAAACAATTCGATTACTCAGACCATATCTCATTTAATCAAATTTCAATGAGATACGTAAATATTACTTCCAAAATCGTCCGTCAATTTTAAATAAATTAATTGACTCGTAACGTTATACGATCAATTAATTGATCAATTAAGAGTGTTGCCCTTTAGGTATGACCTAGGGGATCAACTGATGACCACCGTCGCACGACAGTAATGTCAAACTCTAGTCAGCCAATCATTACCGATATGTATGGACCAGTTGACAGTAAAGTATTACTTCCCAATTGTATTCTTTATAATGAGACTTAAACTTGTGATCATCATGATCAACAGTTGTGATCGGATTATTGTCGGAGGACACATATTCCAACAATCTCCCACTTGTCCTCGAAAAGTGTGCGTCACCAATTCTCTTGTCCTATTACTATCTCCCACTCAATCCAAGGTGTCTTTCAGGTCGTACTTGCAAGTGATCATATCGAGAGTGGTTTCCTCGATCTGGAGAATAACTGATTGACCGGATTTATCCACCATGGATACATTCCGAGCGTGGCCAGGCATTTCCAGTTCATTACTCCTCGAGTGGCCCTGAGATATTGTTATAACCCTGACTAGGGGTGGACAATTCCTATCGCACTCATTCCCTTCAACTAGCCACAACCATCATAACCCAAAATATGCCCATTTGACCCCATTTACGAAGGTCGTAGTAACACAAATCAAAGTTAATCTGAAACTGTGCCATCTTAGGTGAATAGTCTTTAGTCAAAAGAATCGACTCATTTGAATACTATAGCAGCTCTCGCCACGACCAGGCTATATAAATTTGCCAGAACTTTATAAGCGGTCATAAGGCCCGACAAAAAGTTCCTAACAGTCTGCCTATGTGATCGACTAGTCATCTCACATGACTCTATGGCACTTGAACTTGCCATCAATCGCATCACACTCTAGTCACTTCGAGACGTTACCTCATGTAAGTAACTATGGGAAAATACAATGCTAATCCGTATTCACTTAAACGGGGTTCAATTGTCTCTACAACCTGTTGGATGTAACAAAGTATATGGTGAGTTAATAAAAACTCAAACGACAAATGTCGACATCACACTCGGGTAGTCAATACCATATTACAACCTTGTGATGCAAATCGTAAGTGTAAACACTTGTTGATTGCAATAGAAGTTTAACATGTTACGTGTCCATGTGTTCAAACTTCTTAATCGTATTATCCTTTACATTCATGTTATCACTCATAGCATGAACCTTACCAAGTACACATCAAGGTTCCCGACCTTGGTTTCGGTTCTTTATCTTGAAAGAACTTCCTTATCGATTATCACATAACGAACGAATTTGTGGTGAATGATATAACTTGTACTGATCAAGTACTCCATCCACACACAATGCACTAGGTATATGTTTTGTAGAGTCTTGCAACAATTTGTCAAGATGATTAGCCTAACACTTCTCACAAGTCCTAGCATATTAGGAAAGATTAGTTTTGAGCAACTTCTTATTCAACTAAGTATCTTTCCAAAATTCTTATTTCTCCTTTAAGCTGAAAGGCTTAGGATTGTCATAAATCCTCACATGTTGTTTGAATTTTAATATGTGCAATCTCTTGACACATAACAGAGTATTTTGTCAAACACTGAAATCGCTCATCGGATTCTCCTCGAGAATTCATGACGTTTCTACTATGGCTTACAAATGATTCATCATGCTATTATGCATATGATTCATAATTGGACATGTGCATGATTATTCTAATGGCGGAAACATTAGTAACTTTTAATCATGTCATCAACTGTATTTAGGTTCAAGGAACGACCATGACTGCTAATGGCAATTCCATTTCATTTAGATGAATAACCTATGTTTCTTGTTGATTCGATGTGTATCTCTCAATACTTATCCAACATCTCTTGATGTAATTGGATTCATCATAGTCCATTATCATCCAGAATTGAAAACTCAAATCTTCCTCTGTGAAGGAAGGTATTAGCTCGTCATTCTTCAATGAGTGATGAGTTATAAACTTTTACAAGATGATTGCTCCCACTAAATTTCATGTCCTCACATGAAAACTTCTAACTCCCACTCAATTCCACATATTTCGAAATTTACTTCTTAATTGAAACATTTCAAGAATTGAAAAATTGCATTGCCAAGTTATTAAGATAAAACCATATATGTTCCCATCATATCCATTCAAAATACCTATTTTGAAGTGGTCTCATCTTAACCTTATTAAAAGAGATTTTAATCTCTAACTCACACATGTCATAATGATGTGAAGCAATGTCATTATTCAAATATAAATAATATCTAGAACACGTCCTTTGAAATACCCTTTCGGAAGGAGGTTTAACCATTCCATTTTCATAATGAGGTTAAGTAATGACATCTGCGTGGTTAAAATTTGGCTATTGAAGATATCGGTATATCAATCCTTGCAACCTCTAGTCATAAATATTGTTTATTACTAGGGTGTTACTTTGATTCATTTAGGCTCTTAAGTAAATCTCAAGGTTGAAACTATTGGTCAAAGTTTATCATAAACTTGTCTAAACTTAGTCAAAACTCTTGTTAAGACTTTACATTAGTCATTCTTCTTCCAAAAACTTTCTTTTGGTGTCCTCACGTAGTTATCTTAAGAATATGTTCTTTCGATTACTTCACTTGGTCTCTTTTGCCATGTAGATCTATTCGAGACCATAGATCTCATCTATTTGGGTATACTATATTAATAGATATACCTCTATCCAAATCATTCTCCCTTGCGTAGATCTCATTTACACAAGTACACAAATTTATCTTGGCGTGATTTGTGTCCTCATTTTTCTCCCACTCTATCTTTAGAATGAATACACTATAGATTCAAAGATAGCTTATGAGACACAAATAATGAATTTTGAAGTATAAGGAGGACTATCTCATAGTTTGACTTATAGTTTTTACAATTTTGTAAGTGTACTTGGTGATTGACATTCCTTTAAGAGAGTTCATAGACTCAATATCACTTTATAAATGATCATACACAAGCCTTAAGCATGTGGACGTATAATGAATCCCATCATTATAGTTGTCTATTAGATCACTTTAAGTGAATAATCATATGTTTCTAAGAGCAAGCATTTGAATACGAATTTTAGAACAAGGATAAAATGATAAAACGGGTGACTTGGGTTGCAAACCAAGCCACAATTATCCAAAATACCTTTCCATGTCGAACACGGAAATTAAAGGTTCTAAAATCCAAAACATAATTAAAATAAGACAATAAAAACGAAGCTCCATGAAAGCTATTCCTAGCCTCTTGATGGTTTCTCAAGCTTGCTTTTCTTTTCCCTTGTCTTTGCTTGGTGGAGGCCCTATTTACAATAAAAAGGGGGATACATTATCACAACTTTGTATCACAATACCGTAGTTGAAATAGAAACATAAAAAGAAAGGATAGTCATATACCTACTGGAGTTATCTTTCCAGCCTTAATATCACCAAGGTATTTGGAACAATTTCTTTTCCAATGTCCAATACCATTACAATAATGGCATTTATCAAGAGGACCCTTCTTGATTTTTGAAGTGCTAGCATCATTAGCCTTAGGTTTGGTGAAAGTGGGAGCTTGTTTCTTACCCTTCCTCCCATTCTTCTTGAACTTCCCCTTGCTTTTAGTGCTTATGTTAAGCACATCCTTTGGTGGGTTCACATTTAACCCCATGTCCCTCTCGGCTTGCACAAGTAATTTGTGCAATTCTTCAAGAGACACATCCTTGTCTTGCATGTTAAAATTCACCCGGAATTGAACATACGCTTTGACTTTGGATAAGGAGTGTAGAATCCTATCTACAATGAGTTCTTTGGGAATTTCAACCTTTTGAATCTTCAAGGTCTCGACAAGCTCCATAAGTTTGAGCACATGAGGGCTAACCTTTTAGCCCTCTTTGAAGTCGAGATCAAAGAATGCCGCGGCCGCCTCATATTGGATGATCCGCGGAGTTTGTGAAAACATTGTCACAAGCTTGCATGGAGTAAATCTCATTAGCGGTGCCCATCTTAAAGGCTCTCCTTTGGAGATCCGCCTCCATCGCAAAGATTAACACATTTTTCATTGCGGCGGACTCCTTATGGTAAGCCTCATATGCTTCCCTAGTGGCGGCGGTTGACCTAGTAGTAGGTTCGGGTGGAGAGGCCTCGGTAAGGTAACGAAGCTTGTCGTCACCTTGGGTGGCTAATTTGAGTTGGGCATCCCAATCGGAGAAATTTGACCCATTCTTTTCAAGTTTACATCGATCCATGAAAGATCGGGGCCATGATGAATTAGCGAGAGGCGTGGCGTTAGGGGTTGGTGTAGCCATTTGTTATGAGAAAAAGAAGTGGTCTACAAAACAAAATAGAAGGGGTAAAACAAATGTCGTTTTAACAATAATAATACTCGTAAAAATTTAATTTAATTTAAACGAGTTTTAAAGCATTTATCTAGTGACCTCTACCCAACTTGATAAATGATTCCAAGACCCAAATTCATATTAATTTAGCGCACGGTGTGCCGAAATACCCTTTATTAACATAACTTGGTGGATTAACCTCTTAATCGATTCTACTTTTAGAACTCTTGGTCGATAAAATTACATTAATATTTATCTCTAGCCCGAAACACATCCGGAAATCGTCGTGAATACTTTCGTTGAGTACAACCCAAATTTCGAATAAATGTGTCTTTAATCCAAACCCATATCAACTTAGGGCACGGTGTACCGAAATACCCCTTATCAACATGAATTCGGTGGATTGACATTTATCACCCACTTCCCCTACGTAACAAGGTTTGTACCCCGGTAGGGCCGAGTGCACTCCCTCGCGAAATAGGTTTTCATGGTTTCTACTATTTGGTAAGGCTATGTCTCAATTGATAGTTTTAGCGAGAGGTCATTTCAATTTATTATCTATCACGTTTTAAGTGAACTAAAGCTGTGAACTACGATAATTGTAATTGACACGGTCGATAAACTCGATGAAAGAAAGATGCATGTTTTAGTTATGGCGATTTAGCGATGCATGTGACATATAAATAAAATGCAAAGCATAAAAATAAATCCTAGTATGGCCTTCCTAAAATAGAAAAACTATTTAACTATTACATATTCGGAAACAAAATCCATTGGTCCCTTGAACTTCGGTTGTGGCACGCATCTCGAGGTAACACCGTCTTTATGTATCGCCATCTTGAAGAAATCCGTCTCTGGGAACTCCGAAATAAATAAAATTACATAACAAATTACATAATTTCCTATTATACATTTGTAACTATAATAAAATAAATCTATTAAATTACAAAACGGTGATACGAGATCACAATAAATTACAACCGAATCGATATTCCCATACATTTCGGGTAATACCAATTAAAAACTAAGGCCATACTAAGTAAAATTACATAATTCAAAATTACATAAAATAAAATTTATGACAATCATAAAGAAAATGCAGCATTATAATATGTATGAACATGCCAAATTTTATGCGAAATCGCCTTTAAATAGCCAATATCGTATACTACTCGGTTTTTACGGATTTGCGTGATTCAACATTTTATAATCACAAACATTACATAAATTCATATTTATGCATAAGTTAATTACCCTAACCTCTTAGGACTCAAAATTTAGTCTTCACTAATTATTTGACCATAATTAACTCATATTTCTAATATTTGTTCATTAATGGACCTAAAATTACAATAAAAAGCTATAAACTTCAAATAAATCACAAAATTTCAAATAAATTCAAAATTTGAAATTTAAACTCATGAACATTCTGGAAAAATACAATGACACTCATAATATTCAAAAACTTAGTTTAAAAATTTCGAAATTTATCCGGAAAAACAATGTTGCGGTTTATCGGTTTTTAACAAAATAATCATAAAAACATGAGAAAAATTATATTCATCAACTTTTCAATTTTAGATCTGAAAAAGATAATAAAATGCAATATGTGACGTTTTTCCTTAGTCATGGAGTATGTTTTATTAATATTTTACTAATTAAGTCACTATTTATACTATTTTTCTTCAAAAATCCATAAATCATGCAAAAAGACTTCAATATAGCCTATTATTTTACACACATCTTGTAAAATTGCATGTGACAACATACTAAATTTCTATGACCAGATTCGAAATTTATCTCATATTAACCTATTTTTCATCTAAATCCGATATTAATAATGAAAAATCCATTTTTCGAGCATAGGAAGTCCAAAAATTATGAAACTTTACAGGTCATCTCAAAATAATATTTGTGACAACATATCCAAAAATCACTGGAAAAGTCGAAGTTTAGCTAATTTTAGTCCGAAAATGACATTTTATTCATGAAATCATATTTTTAATGTCATTATTATGTAATATGAACAATAAAAATCCATAAATTAACCAAAATATCCTAAACACATTTTAGGACCAGAAATTTTAACATGCATAATTATTTTCGTGATATATCATAATAACACAAATTAAACAAGTTTTGTATGTTAATCATATAACTCGGAAAAACTTTTAACCGATTTGCATGCAAACAACCAAGGCTCTTGATACCGATTGAAGGAAAAGTAGATCTATATACTTAACATATTCATATATGTTCTATGTTAATTTAATCATAAAATTAATTGGTGATCTTATGCATGCAAACTATAAACAATATAAAGAAGAAATCTTTATCTTACATTGGAATTTCGGTTTATTAGGGCACAAGAGAGATCTCCTTCTCTCTTGTTCTTGTGCTTTCCTCAATGGATGAACAAAGATCCAAGTATAGGATCTCTCCCAAAGTTTAATACCCAAGGCACACTCTTAATAAAATTAATATTATGAATACTAGTACAATATTAATTTTGTAGGAAAAATTGACCCAAAATATTTGGTTTTATCTCCTAAAACCGGTTAGGAGAAAGACGAGGAAGAAGAAAATATTTTATCTCTCTAAAATATTATTGTGATGAATGATGAATGAATAATTACTTCTAAGATATTATCATGTGTATATCTTAAATTATAAGGCAAAACCCATGGTTTTGCCCTTGTCCAAAACCGGGTAAGAGGAAGGGAGGGGAGCCAATGCATGCTTGAGTTTGTCTTCACAATGACAACTAGTTTGCATGGCTAGTTTAGTAGGTAATCATTGTGCTTACCACTAACAAAAACAACTTAATTTTTGCCTAATCCGCCTCTTAATTTCGGCACACATAGATAATATGGACTCCATATTATCTTTGTCAAAATGTCAATTTGTCTTATGTCACATGTATTTTTAACATATTAAAAATCATCGTATTAATAAAAATACGTCATATACAAAAATCGACCTAGTAATTCATAATTACTTGTACCAAAATATTTTACCAATTATAAATCACAATAACTTGTATTTATAATAATTCATTCAATTTCAATTGTTTCCTTAAACAATAATTTCATCTGAGTAATGAAACAATTCGATTACTCAGACCATATCTCATTTAATCAAATTTCAATGAGATACGTAAATATTACTTCCAAAATCGTCCGTCAATTTTAAATAAATTAATTGACTCGTAACGTTATACGATCAATTAATTGATCAATTAAGAGTGTTGCCCTTTAGGTATGACCTAGGGGATCAACTGATCACCACCGTCGCACGACAGTAATGTCAAACTCTAGTCAGCCAATCATTACCGATATGTGTGGACCAGTTGACAGTAAAGTATTACTTCCCAATTGTATTCTTTATAATGAGACTTAAACATGTGATCATCATGATCAACAGTTGTGATCACATTATTGTCGGAGGACACATATTCCAACAGATTCTTGACCGAAAGGTTAGGAAGACTAGGAGTGGTGAGACAGTTTTGCTTAAGATCCTTTGGTCTAACCACGAGACCGAGGAAGCTACATGGGAGCCAGAGGAGGCTATGAGGGAGCGTTACCCTTTCCTTTTTGATCAGGTATGTATGGTTACGGGGACGTAACCTTGTTTCTTTTAGGGGGGTAGGAGATGATCGCGAAGAGTTTTTAAGAGTTTTTGTACCCTTTTGTATGTTGTGTCGGTATGTTTGTCGGGATGAGTTGGGTAAGTAACATGTTTTATGTTGAGTTTTGTTTTGGTTGTTGAGTCGGAAGTGTTGTGGGTGTATAGTTGTTTTGTTGTGGTTTGAACTTCGGGGCGAAGTTCTTTTTAAGAAGGGAAGACTGTAATACTCCGTATTTATAAGTCTCTGGGTACTCTATCGAGTAGGCCTTACTCTGTCGAGTAAGGGTGAGTTGCGTTTTATAAAAGTTTCTGACCTGTTGGGTACTCGATCGAGTAACGTGGGTACTCGATCGAGTAAGGGGGCACTCGATCGAGTACCTTAGCTACTCGATCGAGTAGCCGGTTTACGGGGAGTTATTTCTCGGGTTTTGTTAATTATGCGATTAAGGTATATAACCTTTTCCGTCATTGTTCTTAAACACTTTTCAAAACCTAAATTACTGTCAAGAGAGAAAGCAAAGTACGTTCATCACTTTAATCGCATTGTTAGCAAATCCCGGAGTTTGGAAGGTCGGATTTCACCTTTCGTTATACCGTTGAGATCCTTGCGTCGAGGGTAAGATCTATGTACCGTTTTTACAGTATTTCCTTTAAGTTGGTTAAACCCTAAGGGGATTTAGGGGTTTTGATGTAGATTATGATTGGTAGTAATTATATGTATGTATGATAGGAGGAGGATTTGTAGAAGAGGCTTTTTTAGACAGCTGTTGAGACCGTCTGATAGTTGTGCTTTCCAGGTAGGATTTCCTACTCAGTATTAGTCCCATAATGAGATGATTGTTGATGTGTTGAGATTGATTGTTTAATATCGTAATTGTATTGTGACGGTTGTGATTGTGATTGTTGTCTCTGGTTCTCGAGATGCGTTCTCGGCTGAGTGGAGTCACTTGCGGGAGTGGCTTCACGCCCTAGTTTCGCCCTTCGTGGAACCCGCCGCGGACGGGGATGTGCACATTAATGAACAGGAAAATCGCTCAATATAAGGAGCGGGGATTTGGTGGGTACGGCTGCGGTCCCCCAATGGCAGGGCTGGTCCAGTGGACAGTCGGTGATTGAGAATAATGGGACTGATGTGATTGTGTATGTGACGGTGTGAGATATCTGTTTATCGTATTGTTAATATATATAGATTGTGTGATTAGTACTGACCCTGTGTTGTTGTTTGTAAAACCTGCGGTGATCCATTCGGGGATGGTGAGCAGTAATTGAGCAGGTTTGAGTTGAGTCACATGGGATTGCTGACATGTGCCACTGTCTGACGATAGAAGTCTTCCGCTGTAGCTTAGTAGTTTAATAAACTTTGCATTTAGTTGATTAGACAGTTAGTTTGAGAACTTGTACCCGTATTTTGGGATTTGACTTTGGATTGTACTTTTCACTAAAGTTATACTATTAAATGTTGTTTCGTTATTGTCTTATGATTATCATGCCTCGGGTAACCGAGATGGTAGCATCCTTATACCTGAGTGGTCCTGGTAAGGCACTTGGAGTATGGGGGTGTTACAATTATATTCCAGAAACTGAACATCATACACGTGAGGCCTCCATAAAACCCAAATTCTCCCTCCAGGATGATAGGCTGTATTGGTAGATATACTTCACACACCAAAAGAATTATTCATAGCCTTATTCACACCTTTTATTTTTGTTTCTAAGAGACCAAAAAGGCCAACATTATTAGAATTCAAAAATTTATGTACCTCCTTTTGCTTACTCTCTCTATTCATTCCCCTCACATTCCAAAAACCATAATTTATTCTGAATTAAGATTAAGGGGATCAATACCATTTAAGCCAATTCCTTTCTTTGGGGAACATGAACCACTCAAAACCTCCATGTAAGTTGGAAGGCTTGCAAATTCCTGCTAACATTCTCATGTCCCTCTTTAGTGGCTCTTATTTGCCTCACAAGGGAAATTGTTCCAGTATTGAAGCTTTTTAATGTTGTGGTAGGAGTTTTAACTTGCTCCTCTTCTCCTGGTTGTAGATTCTCGTGCCCTGTGGACATTGATACATTACTTGCTGTAGCATCAGGGAGCACAACAGGTATATTGCTGGATTCCTTTTTGATCACTAGTCTCCAAACATTTTTAAATTGGCCTGGCAGCAACAGTCCGATGTTTTTGTTTCCTGCCTTTGTCTTACTCATGACCAATTTCTTTGCATTTCAAACACACACTAGGCTTCCATTCATACTTTACAACAATTTCAACCACTTGTTGTTTTTCGTCTAGGAATTTGATTTTATTAGGAAAGACCTGGCCCAGTTTAAGTTCCACCATGACCCTAACAAAACTAAGTCTTGTCATTATTTCAGTAGCTGTATCACTCTTGACATAGGATGTAAAACCCGGTAATTTAATGGCATGGTTAGTAGCTACTCAAAATGGAAATGTGTTTCATATATAATAATTGGGTATTTTATATTTAATATTTTATAAATAATACTTACGATTAATGAATATGTCGTGAGAAGGAATATATATAATAAAATAATGGATGAGTCAGTATAGGATGTTGGCCCATTACATTGGGCCGCGTGCGTAGTATACTGGTGTAGTACTAATATTAATAATAATAATAGTAATAGTAGTAATATGTAATATAGTAGTAGTTTCCTAATACCCTTGTCTATGAACTTTCCTAATACTTTCCTATAAGATTACCTCGTCACTATAAATAGAAGACATAGACGCTTATTTACTCATAGAATTTATAAACACAATAGCTCACAACTATAAAGAGACAGTGAAATCTAAAAGAAACGAAGGAGAATAAGCTTTGTTATCGTCTTAAGGTAAGACCGTCTTATAATATAATGTATTGATTTTATAACTATTACAACTCCGTTCTAGACAATCATATGATTTGCTTTGAGCTCGACCATGACCGTGGACCATTAGGGAGTGACCGGACCCACGTTGGACCTCCGTTGACCAACGGGAAGAAGGTTGTTTTACTGTGTTTTCGTGGTGGTTTGAAAAGGGTTGTACTATGGTTTACACAGATTTTAACACCTAGTTGTGGCTTGTTCTGACTTGGAGCGGGGTTGGGTTGTTCCTAGGGGCTGAGTCGACCATAATGGGTGGTTAAAGGTGGTGGTTTGTGCGGTAGTAGCCGAAAATTCGAAAGGTTGACTGTTGTTGTTTGCACCGATCTTTGGCTGCGTTTTAACCCGTCGTTTGTGGTTGACCAAGAGAGATTAGGGTCTAGTTTTGATCGTGGGTTTGGGGTGACACTAGGGTATGATGGTGGACCGTGGTGGTGGTGGTGGTTAAGGTGTATTAAATGGGTTGTTTTAGGGTCAGGCGAGTTGTGGGTTGTAGTGGTTTATTGCTGTTGTTTTCGTGTTTGTCGGCTCACGTGGAGGTGTTGATGGTGTTGGGCAGTGGCCGTGACCAACGTGGTTAGGTGGGGTTAGTGATGGCTCACGGTGGTGGTGCTTTGGTGGTGTTTTGATGGTTGTTGTGTGTGTAAAATGTGGAGGGGAGGAGGTTGTTGAGGTGTGTTTGTTGATGGGTGGCTTGGGTGAGAGTTGGGGTCATGTAAGGAGGTTGTTGTAGTGGTGGGCCAGGTCCATGGTGAGGCTGTTAAAGTGGAGTTCACGATAGAGCTTGGTAGTTGTGGTTGTCGTGGCTTTGGCGGGTGTTTTTGGGCTGTTTTGGTGGGTGTTTGTTTGGGGTTAACATGGATGTGTTGTTGGGAATGGAACATGATTTTACATGGATTTGGGTTATTAGCTTGAGACGGGTTTTAATTATTAATTTATGTAATAATATAATTAATATGATTAATGTATAAATAGTATATAATTAGTTTAGTTGTTTTGTATAATTAGTAGTTAGTAGTTAGTAATTATAATTATTATTTATCAATAGGTGACGGCCTTGTTGAACGGGTTTCTTGAAGGATACTTTTAGTAGATTGCATTATTTGGAGTAACTGCTTGCCAGGTAGGATAACTACTTAATTATAACAGTTATTGTGTTGATTATTACATGGATGTTCATATGTTGAATAAATGTTAGCTTCTGGCTGGTTATTGAATTTGATGATTATTATTATCAGTTGTATGTTATGCATGTTCGTATGGCTATATGCTGGATTGGTTTGGGTTTATGAATTGGAAAGCCCCAAGCTTAGTCTTTGGTGGATACTGTGGTTGTGTATTGGAAGGCTCCAGGCTTAGTCTCTGGTGGATAATGTGGTTGAAGGTGGATATCTTGGAAGCTGTATATATATATATATATATATATATATATATATATATATATATATATATGATCGTGGTTGTTTATTGTTGTTTAATTATCTTACTCAACCGTTTCGTTGACCGTGTATTCTGTAAACTCGTGTGATGAACCAATTATTGGGGAGCAGTTTGACTGACAGGTACGTAAGTTAAATGACGTGCGAGCTCATGGGGATGCGTGAGGATTTCAGCCAGTCTACCTAGAAGTCTAGATCACATAGTTTTAATATTTTAGTTTTTTTAATTCCGCTGCGAGTTGTAATTAATTTTATTGTAATTTTATTTAGTTTGGGTTAAATTGTTATAAAATATTTATTCGCCAAATTTTAATCTAAAGTACTTTAGTTTGTTGTACTTTGTTATTCACTACCCCGGGCAACCGAGATGGTAACTCTCTCATTTACTTGGGAGGCCTAGCTAAAGGCTCCTGAATAAATGGGGGTGTTACATATGAACCTATTGATGTGAACATTATTTGCGCACATTTAGTCCCCTAATTGAGCCTATTTTGCATACTATTATAGCATTTCATGGCCATTTTATCCGTCAAAACCTTCCTATTTGCTTTTCTATCGCATTTCATATGTTTTGTAGAAAAGGAGATAATAAGGCGGAAATTCCCGTCTTTCGTGCATATTTGGAAGCTACTTGACGATACCAGATGGACTAGTATGAAGAGGAAGCAAAGACTAAAGACCAATCCCGCAAGAATAAAATGGGAATGAGCAAAAGGAAAGAAAAGAAGGAGAATCACTGCTGAAGAACAATCCAAGCGGATTGTCTCCAATCCGCCCGTCTCCCCACTACACAATCCGAGCGGATTCCCACAAAGACGCTCGGATTGCCCCGACAGAATCCGCCCAGATTCCATCAAATCCGCTCGTCTTCCATTAGCAGAATCCGCCCGTCCCGACCTTAATCCGCCCGGATTCCAGCCCAGCGCATTTTCGTCTTCTCCAAGCTACAAAGAAAGAAGCCCTTCCTTCAAAAAATACCGGCTCCTCCTTGCTCAATCTAAAAAGTGTAATTACTATTTTAGCCTTAGTTAACCCTAAATGCATCCACTTAATTTCCACTATAAATACCCCATCTTTGTAATTAATCAAGTGTGTGGTTTTTAGGAGGAAATTCTCTTAGATTAGATTAGGAGTAGATTAGAATAAATTATCATTTTAATCTTTCCACAATTTATACATTAATCTCTTCTTAATTATTGTTCAAATTTATCATTCAAGTTTATTATTGGGTAATTGAAGATTATTGGGTTATTATTGGGAGATTGACAACCTTCCATCAATCAATCAAGTTTCTTCTATTATTCTTTGTTTTATTATTTGGATCATCTCAAGTTGGTATAATTCCTTTACTATTTAATCTTTATTGTTCATTTCTTCATTCTATTATCATGTTTATACTTGTTGTGATGATTGACACCATTAATGACATGTTTCCCATGATAATGAGTGAGTAAGTTTCTTTAGTTAGGATTAGTGGGTAATTAGGGGAAACCAACATGGAATTGATTTATGCTTAAATTAATATGCTTTCATGGTTTATTTGCTTGCTTGTTGTGATGCCAACTTTATGCACATGTTATGTTTGATGAAATGCTAAGCCTATGAATCCTTGCATTTTTACCATCTCTTATCTACTCAACTTGACTTGTAAGATATAACCCAACTCGAGTCTTGTTAGACCATGCATAGAAGTTGAATAGGAGGAAAGTAAGTCGACTTGTAGGTGTTGTACAATCTAACCGATTCGGCTCAGGGACCCAACTCTTCCTATGAACCGTAAGACATAACCCAACTCGGTTCCTCCACAATATTAATTGCTTGCATATAATTGTAAACATGTTTGTATGATCAATACCATGAATCCCCTATGACCCCATGATATCCTAGCACTTTTAATCATTTGTTTACATCTCTTCCTTTTATTGCTTGTTTTACCTTATCGTTTGCATTAGTCTAGACACAACTACAAACCCAAACAAATTGTGACACTAGCATAAATTGAGATAGATAGACTTAGAACCCAAAGCACACCGTCCCATGGATCGACCTCGACTTACCGCTAACTAGTTGTTTGTTGAGTATTATAAATGTGTTTTGATTCGGACGTGACCCAACGACCACATCTATTAATTTGTGAACACTTAGCGGGACCGATCAAAAATGGCGCCGTTGCCGGGGATGGTGCTATGTGATTAAGTTCTTACTTGTGTGTCTATTTTAATTTTGCTTTCACCTTGAGGAACTTGTTCCTCAAGGATTGTTCTTACCGTTTTTGTTTAGTTCCCATGTTTGTAGTTGTATCTTTATCTTGACCATGATGATGCAAGACTTGACATATGGAGTATGTGGTGGATCCTTTGAGTATGACTATGGGTATGGGGAGTTTGAGGAGCAAGTCAACACAAACCTACCTTATTATTTGTACAACGAAAATCCTAACCACTACCCCAATTTTTCCCACCAAAATCACCACACCCAATATCAACAACAACCACCCACCCGATACCCATTTCACAATGAACTTCAATTGCCACAATACAACCACTTTCACACCCACCCACAACAAAAAGATGAACCCATTCAAAACATGATTCTCCAAATGATGGGAGACCAACAAAACTTCTTCAACCAAATGCTAGAAGAGAGCCGAAAAGAAGATAATGTTCTTAAAAACATTGTTATCCAAAAAGAGGAGTTGAGGATTCAAATTGCCCAATTAAAAGAATTCCAAGCAAACACTCACCACCGTTCTTTGGATATTGAGCATAAATGCGAGTTTGAAGTAGTGACATTTGACATGGAAGATGAAAAGTGGGAGGAGCCAAGTCCCTTGAGCTCTTGTGACTATGAGAGTGTTGTATTCGATGAGGAAGACATGAGGTTGAGTAAGTCAAACACTCTTAACCTTTGTGAGTATGAGGGTGTGTCTTTTGATGTGAATATTGAGGTGTTGAAAAAAGAGTTACATGGAGACCACATTTATGATTCACGTGAGGATAGCAACAATGATGATGAGCCTAGAGGAGGGATTCATAAAATCACCTTGCTTGAGGAGCCTATCCTTGAGGCATTTGAGATACCCTATCATGAAGAAGAACGTCCTTCCTTTATCCTTCATGAAGACCACTTGGCACCTATCATGGAGCCAATGATCATTGAAGAGGATATGTTAGACCTTCTTCAAAAGGCCAAAGTTTCTTACAAGAGCTATTTGGTAAAAAAAGCTTAAAGAGAAAATTGCTCGTGAGGCTACTTGTGAAGATTCGGCACCCATAATTTCAACTCCTATGGTATCCGATCATCAAAGTCATGAAAATTCTCCTTCTACTCATGAAGGATTGATAAATTCAAATGCTATCATCATCACCAAAATTGAAAAAGAAGTTGGTAAGTGGAAGTCCACGGATGAAAATGAACCACACTTCATGCTTAGTCTTAACAAGAATCATGGGTGTATATATTTGAAGCATCGGGAAAGCTCTAACGCTAAGGAGAAGCCAAGAAAAAGAACATTCTACAAGCTTCCTTGGCCAAATTTCATATTCAAATTGAGCAACCCATACTTGTGCTTGTTTGGAGCTTGTTCACAAGCTTTTGATCTTTTATTAAGAGCTTTGAGCTCTATGGATAAGAGTCTCTACAAATTGAACTAGTTTGGTGGAGTCCTACCTCAAAACCACCATTTGTAAGATATTTCTTGAACCCTTTTACTTTGTATAATATTGTACATTTACATTTGCATTTAATTTCTTGCATGAGAGAGAAGAGAGAGAGAGAGTCATCTTACATGTTTCATGAGCAAATTTCAGAAAAAGATAAGGAAAAAGAGAAAATCAGTGAAAAGGGGGTATGTTGTTTCGTGAAAAAGAAAGAAGAAGAAGGAAAGAAGCAGAAAGACGCCCGGATTCTAGCAAATCCGCCCGACCAGGGCCCCCGGGAAAGCAAAAATTGAAACTGAAGGAGAATCCGTGCGGGTTCCAGGAAATCCGCCCGTCCCAGACAATCCGTCCGTCTTCCCTACGGGACGCCCGTCCCGTATGTCGTCCAGAAGCAAGATTTTGAACTGTCTCAAAATCCGTGCGGATTATCGAAAATCCGCCCGTCCAGATCAAGTCGTGCGTCCCGAACGAAATCCGCCCGTCTTTTCCCTGCTTCTCAGCCAAAGAATTTCTCTGTTCTAGAATCCGTGCGGATTCTACCAAAGACGCCCGTCTTCCTTCCCCAAAATCCGCCCGTCTCGACTGAAATCCGCTCGGATTGTACTGTTCCCTCGGATAAAACGGGTTCGATCCAATCTTATCCGTTTGGATTCCCTACTTCTTCTATATAATCACCTCCCTTCTCCCTTATTTCCTCACCTTACCAAACCCTAAAACACTCATCTCAACCCTCAAAATCATCCTCCAATCCTCAAAAACACCCCCATCACCAACACCCAAATGGCACCATTGACAAACACCAAGGGAAAGGCCAAGAAATTGGTTGAATCATTCGGGAAGAAGCGCAAGGGATCAACCTCTTCAACACCGCGAGAGGTAGTACTACCAAGGAACACCCGACCCCTAATGAGGGGAGGCATTGAACAACTCAACAACTTCCAAGAAGTGATCTTCTTATCCGACGACCACCGCCAAAAATTTGTCGAGCTATTAGGTAAGAAGTACGAACCTACTCAATTTGTTGATACTAGGGTGTTGGAAATCCTTAAGATAAGGTACCCTACCGAGATGTTCTTTAATGGCCTTGGCATTGGGAACTTTTTCCATGCCCATGAAGAGACTTACCTTAGTCTCACCCTTGAATTCTTGAGTAGCCTTCGCATTGTGGCGGATACCCACAACAATGTAGGCATGGAGTTTAGGTTATGCAACCTAGACCATGTTCTTTCTCTTGAGGAATTTGCCTATGTTTTCGGTCTTGAAGTACCCACCGACTATACCAAAAAGCCCGATAATTTTAGTGTGGACTTTCTTTGGAAAGCTATCTCCGGGAGGGACTTTACCCATATAAAGCGTTGCTATACTTTTGATATCCAACATCCGGTGATTCGATTCACCGAACGCTTTGTAGCCGGTTGCATCAATGGGAGGTACGAGCAAGATCGGTGTACTCTCATCGACTTAACTTTTCTTGAGTCTTATTTGAATGTTCGAGCGGTGAGGCGTTATAACTTCAACACGCCACTTGAGATACTTACTAGGTTCCATGATTTTGCTCAAGGGACTACCCAACTCAAAACCTTTGTGATGGGAGGTCTAATTACAATTTTGGCCAAACACCTTTGTCCCGGGTTCAATGCCCGAGGAACCTATATTCCTCTTGAGGGGAGGACTTTGATTGATGAGCACACCATCTTCCACAGTCACCGATGGTGCAACTACACTCGAGATGGGAGTGTGGAGTGGCACACCAAGGTATGCACTTCGATGATCCTTGAGGGATGGAAGATACCGGGCATTGACCCAAGATTGAGTCCATACTCTCCTCCACCAAGCTACCTCCTTGAAATCCAAATTCTTGATAATCCCCCTCAAAGGGAAGAGCCACACCGTCAACCACCTCGTGGAGGGCCGGGAATACCTATTCGCCCACCTTCCTACGTACCCATCCCGCCATACCCTACTCCTTATACCGAATTCCAACCGGAAATCCCCAACACCCCGGGTATTAATGATTTGATGACACTCATGAATAGAGTGGACCTTGGGGTGCATAAAGGAAGGGAAGATAACTACTTGGCCCTCTACCCCCAATACTATAACATGGCTCAACAAGGGTATGTTGACCTTAATGGCCCTTTACCCTCTTGGGCACAACCGGAGCTCTTGTTCCCAAATTATGGGGACCAAGCTTGGGGTCGAGGAGACGGAGGGCATTCTAGCCAAGGTGGAGGGTACTCGGGTCAAGGAGGAGGATTTGACCAAGGAGGATATTGGGGCCAAGCACCCGGATATGATCAAGCCGGAAGCTCTCAGGGTTATGGCTATGATCAAAATGAGGATGACGAGTGAAAGAGGCCTACTTCACCACTTCCATTTGTATGATACCCATCTCTCCCTCTCTCTCTTTTGTATATACATTTACATTTAGCTTGCATTTGTATTATATTTCATATTGCATTTACATTAGTTAGTTCATAGTATAGTTGCATTGTAATATAATTCATGTAGATAGTTGCATATAGACTAGAATTCATGCATAGTCACTAATGACCAATCCTATTCTTTTCTACATTAGAAATAATGTTTAAATCGGTTTGGGGATGTTTGATCATAAGTGACCATAGTTTAAATCATGCATCATATAATATAGTTTAGATTGCATTCATTTGTTATATATGTCATATAGAACTGCATTTAGTTAGAGCATGCATTCATTCATACCATATCATTGCATTTGTACTTTATTTCAAAAAAATCAAAAATCCAAAAACATGTATTTCTTTTTCATTCCTACTCCTACATGTACATTGAGGACAATGTCCAAAATAAAGTGGGGGATGGGAATTTATATTCCAAAAACGCATAAAAATTGAAAAATTTCGAAAAATCACAAAAATATGTCTTTTAATTTCATAAAATCAAAAACCATAAAAATTTGAAAAATTGAAAAATCCAAAAACAAGTTCTTTTCCTTTGTAGTGTAGACTTGTATATATTGTTTTGTATATATTGTGTTTGTTCATCCTTTTTCACATTGATTGACTACGCCACATCCGAGACATGAGGATATTGAAGACCGCATGGTATGATCTTTCCAATCTCCTTTTTCCTCTTTATGTTAATGACTATGTGGCTTTATTTTGATTGTTGCGGTAAAAACAATGTGAACTTAGGACTTGCATTTAGTTTATATGGCATATTAGTTGGTAGAATCATTTGCATTAGGATATATATATATGCTAGTTGCATCATGGCATGTAGTTTACATGGTTAGAAAAATTTCGCGAAACCGTCTACTTGGGAAGCTTGACTAGTGTATATAGGCCCTAGTAGATGCTTTTTCTTCTTAAGACTTTGCTTGTTAGAATACTTGTAAAACACCCTAGGATGTGTCATGCTAGTATCCCTTGACCCATGGATTAAGGCCTAGTCAAGAGTACCTTGTGGTGTGATAACTCCTTGGCTACCATTTATTCCAAGGTGACCCTTGAAACCATGCAACCATCATTCATCCATGTTCTACCATACATTTTGTCAACAAAAGGGAATGGGCACAAAAAGAAATCAATTTGAGTTCAATGAAATGAAAAGTGAAAGAAAGTTTGCAAAAATGCATCAAATGAAAAGAGGAGCAAAAATAGAACTCCTAAAGCTTCAAATACAAGGCACCCTCGTTACTAATTGGGGTGACTTTGAAAATGTTCAAAAAGAAATGCAAAAAAAAGTTGTCAAGTATTGAAATGCCAAAAATCAAAAAGAAATGGCAAAGAAAGTGTTCTCAAATGTCAAATGCCACAAGAAATTGGGGGGAAAAACAAAAACAAAAGCAAACTCCCAAAAGTGAAACTCAAATATCTATTGATCCCTTTATCCATCATATCCATTTTTGTGCATGGTAGAGAGGGGACGACCCTTCTTCTTGTCTAGGCAAGAGGGGGAATTCCGCGATCCTCCAGTGTTTCTAACACCATAGGGAGTCTACTCTTGACAAAAGCATTTAACGATTGAGGACAAAGGTACCCTAGCTTGACACATTTTGGAGGTGATTTATTGGTATCCTTCTAGGCTTAGTAGTTTGAACAAATCGCATCTATGAAGGATTGTGTACCCTTGAATTGCTTCCCTTGTAGATAATTTCCGCCACTTAGATTAGGAAAGTGGCTATTCTTTTGTAGATGCATCCATTATTTGATTTTGTGTGCTTTAATGTTTGGATGTGTCGCCATTTTGGCAAGCCCCACCTTGCCTTGCAAAAAGGCATCCTACCTCATGGTTGTCTTGTTGTGAGTTGCAGGGGCGGAGTGAGACCCGCTAATTGTCTCATATCGGCTATGTTATTAGGTTAGTTTAAATAAAGGTCTAGTTTTAGTCACCTCTTTACTCGGGACGAGTAAAGGTTCGGTTTGGGGATATTTGATGTGAACATTATTTGCGCACATTTAGTCCCCTAATTGAGCCTATTTTGCATACTATTATAGCATTTCATGGCCATTTTATCCGTCAAAACCTTCCTATTTGCTTTTCTATCGCATTTCATATGTTTTGTAGAAAAGGAGATAAAAAGGCGGAAATTCCCGTCTTTCGTGCATATTTTGAAGCTACTTGACGATACCAGATGGACTAGTATGAAGAGGAAGCAAAGACTAAAGACCAATCCCGCAAGAATAAAATGGGAATGAGCAAAAGGAAAGAAAAGAAGGAGAATCACTGCTGAAGAACAATCCGAGCGGATTTCTCCAATCCGCCCGTCTCCCCACTACACAATCCGAGCGGATTCCCACAAAGACGCTCGGATTGCTCCGACAGAATCCGCCCGGATTCCATCAAATCCGCTCGTCTTCCATTAGCAGAATCCGCCCGTCCCGACCTTAATCCGCCCGGATTCCAGCCCAGCGCATTTTCGTCTTCTCCAAGCTACAAAGAAAGAAGCCCTTCCTTCGAAAAATACCGGCTCCTCCTTGCTCAATCTAAAAAGTGTAATTACTATTTTAGCCTTAATTTCCACTTAATTTCCACTATAAATACCCCATCTTTGTAATTAATCAAGTGTGTGGTTTTTAGGAGGAAATTCTCTTAGATTAGATTAGGAGTAGATTAGAATAAATTATCATTTAATCTTTCCACAATTTATACATTAATCTCTTCTTAATTATTGTTCAAATTTATCATTCAAGTTTATTATTGGGTAATTGAAGATTATTGGGTTATTATTGGGAGATTGACAACCTTCCATCAATCAATCAAGTTTCTTCTATTATTCTTTGTTTTATTATTTGGATCATCTCAAGTTGGTATAATTCCTTTACTCTTTAATCTTTATTGTTCATTTCTTCATTCTATTATCATGTTTATACTTGTTGTGATGATTGACACCATTAATGACATGTTTCCCATGATAATGAGTAAGTAAGTTTTTTTAGTTAGGATTAGTGGGTAATTAGGGGAAACCAACATGGGATTGATTTATGCTTAAATTAATATGCTTTCATGGTTTATTTGTTTGCTTGTTGTGATGCCAACTTTATGCACATGTTATGTTTGATGAAATGCTAAGCCTATGAATCCTTGCATTTTTACCATCTCTTATCTACTCAACTTGACTTGTAAGATATAACCCAACTCGAGTCTTGTTAGACCATGCATAGAAGTTGAATAGGAGGAAAGTAAGTCGACTTGTAGGTGTTGTACAATCTAACCGATTCGGCTCCGGGACCCAACTCTTCCTATGAACCGTAAGACATAACCCAACTCGGTTCCTCCACAATATTAATTGCTTGCATATAATTGTAAACATGTTTGTATGATCAATACCATGAATCCCCTATGACCCCATGATATCCTAGCACTTTTAATCATTTGTTTACATCTCTTCTATTTATTGCTTGTTTTACCTTATCGTTTGCATTAGTCTAGACACAACTACAAACCCAAACAAATTATGACACTAGCATAAAATGAGATAGATAGACTTAGAACCCAAAGCACACCGTCCCATGGATCGACCTCGACTTACCGCTAACTAGTTGTTTGTTGAGTATTATAAATGTGTTTTGATTCGGACGTGACCCAACGACCACATCTATTAATTTGTGAACACTTAGCGGGACCGATCACCAATTAAATTTGCCAATTTGGGTAAACTCTTACCCCAGAATTTTAGTGGTAGCCTATGAAGCCTAATCCAAGCTGGGACATTCTTAACTTCCTTTTTAGTTACTTCTATATCAGGTTGCCAGACCTTGAGAATGAGGGGCATATTATCTTATAAGAAATGTCCACTATTGAGTACAACCCGCTTCATCTCCTCGGTTTGATTCCTGCTAAGAATACTCCATTGGTCAAGAAGGAGATCTTCTCTAAATTATACTTTGCCATATATGTTTCAGGAACCCTTCTAAGATCTGCCATAAAGGATTTGCTCCTACAATGAATCCATAGACTGTTTGCTCCCAATACTCCAATTTTTCCTGAACATTATGATCAGTCAATTAAAGTAAGTCATCTGGATCCTCTTCTATTATAGCCATTATTTTCTTACCATACCTCTGGTACCAAACTTCATTTTCATTTTTTTCAATGTCAGTTTTTGAGGCAGACTCTTCATCCACATCCTCTACCAGGTGTTCATTCACATCATAAGCAAGAATCCCATTGAATTCATGGATACTTCTTGACTTATGCCTCTCATCTGGATTTGGCCTACTCAGGATCTTGACCTTCTCTAAATGTATTGCATTAGAAGTATCAGAACTTTTGGATGAACTATGATGCTTATTAGAATTTCTAACAGTGGATTTTTTTATCATGATTGCTCAAAAATCAATGAAATTTTCACAGTGGAGATGACGGATTTCCTTTCACTTTCTCTCTCTATCTCTAGGTCATTTTTAATAATAAACCTTCTAACTAATGTTTAAATCTCCAATATCAAATATACTCAGTCTCGGTGTAGCGTCTTGCCTTTAAAAATTCCACATGAGAGAGTTTCAGCACTTATCATTTCATTATGATAAACATCGGGTTTATCAAAACGGGTATAATAGGAACCCGGATGGCCTCAACTGTTACATTTTAACCATTTTATGTCTAATTTCTTTACGTTGCCCACAATCCATGACAATATTCCATAAGCATTGGCCGCGTTTCAAAAATTCGACTTGTCACACACCACATTGTTAGTTGACTATATTTCCCGTGCTAATCTTATAGATAACAATACTTGTATCATATAATCTCAAATTAAATTTTTCTATCCGGCCAGATAAATGATGTGACATAGGACACAATAGGTGTCTCATATATATAGACAAGACTCTTCAATATTCTAATAGGGAATTTATATTACTCTTTGAGTATTTTCATATGACCAACAAATATAATCGTCAATATATACAATGATGACATACACATGCTTATCACAACATTTGAATATGTGATATAGCATGATAATACAAGTAAGTTGATCACAATTCAACTTACGAATCAATTATTCCCTTCAGGATAAATATTCAACAACTTTTAAATCCGTAGTACTGTTAACCATTTACTTCACAATATATCATATGTTGGTCACATTATCTCTTTTATTTCAAGAGTTAAGTAATTGTCCACTTTCGATTGAAATATTAGTGTTTCAAAATAAATGCATCACGTCCTTGTATTTTATCACTACCGGTGGCATAATTTCTTCCAATAAAATCATAATGTCTCATGGAGACAAGATATCATTCGTAAAGGGTTTAAATCATTTTTTTTACATCATATTATGTCTTCAAGACTACCTTATATGAGTGAAATGAAAAGTATATTGCATGATCAATATGAGTAATCAATTTGTAATAAGACATGTTCAACTTAAACTTTCGAACGCATGGTTCGTACTTAATAAATATGATATGCCATAGTTTTATGGGATTTAGAAATCAATGAATAAACCCCGAGTTTATTCTTATTTTAAACTCAAAATATATTCACTGTACGAAAAATGTGAATTGCAAACACTGTAAACTTCAAGCCACAGTTTTAATATAAATAAATATTACGAACTTCAAGTCATAATTTAGTATATGTAAACACTTTGAACTTCGCATCATAGTTTCAATATTCACAAATTCTCATTATAGACGGACACTATCCGTCTATACGTATAGACGGATACCATTTCCCCTCACAAAATACTCATTTGCCATAAACTGAGAAGCACATGGGGGGTGCCCCACCTTGTCCCCCTACCCATTTTATTAGAGGTCTTTACCCGTCTGTTCGCCCCACCCGTCTATACGAAGACCTATTGTTCAATATTTGCAAACACTATGAACTTCAGGCCACAGTGTGAATGTCAAATTTCAACTCGTAAATAATTTTTTCCTTCTCTCATATCGAACTTCGTGCATATATGAGTCTCACATGACTTTTCATGAGATATGTTCTTTCAATGATGACGAATTTGGCTCAATGAGGCTACATCATTAAGCTCAATTAAGGCCTCTTTACTTAGCTCAATAAGACCACATTACCATGCTCAATTTTGGCTGCAATATTAGGCTTATCATAATGCCATATTCTCGATTTTTGCTACAGGCAGAGTCTTTATGAGAGGTCACATTCCTTCAAGGAATGGATCAAATTTCATATTTCTTTATAATGTTCAACATCAAGTGAACAAGAATCAACTCATAAATAAAGTCACCTTTCATAAAGACCGCTTTAAACTCAATTGCGGTGCATAAAATCATAAATGTGGACTTCGAGCCACTAACATTCACATGTGGACTTCTGGCCACATATACTTATACAATATGAATCTATTGTATGAACGGTGTAAAACTATTATACACTTTTAAGACTTTGAACTTCAGGCCAAAGTTATAATGTGGACATATCTCTCATCTTTGTAAAATACATTTTTTTGGAATTTCAGGTCCAAAATTTTATGATATGTCCACTTTCAAAAATCGTTGTTCACGTATATAGGAATTTCAGGTCCAAAATATGATACCTAAATTACCAAAATAATAATAATTATATTCATGCGGTGTCGATAATACACTAGAAAGCAAACATGGGTTAAAGTATAAACACAATGTATTTCAAGTGACATCCCACGGTTTCATTATGCAACAAAAACTAAAAGAAAACGAGGTTGTAATTTGCAAGTATAACATGATTAACATTAGAAAATATAATGTAATGAGACTTGTATATTAAGGGTTAATAATTCCACAAAAACATCAAAACAATTAATTGACGCTACCATGATATGCTGCGCTTGATTATAAGTTGTGTAAAATTAATATAAGAAAACTAGTGTCCATGATTTCTAGCTTATGTCACATATTAATGATTATATAGAGAGAAATCCAAATGTAAGACAAAGCACAAACTTATTCACAACCTTACTTCAAAATTATACAAAGGCAAACTGTAGAGACCCGGTATCTATGGAATCCCCAACAAACACCCGATGATTATCGAACTACAACATGTTTTGGAAATCGCTACGTTTGATCGACAGTTTGTATAACTGTGTGTCGTAAAGCTCGAAAAACATTTGAAAATGAAAAACATGTTAAAAAATGTAAAAAATACCTAGAGTGTGTTATGCACGACGACGGGGTCGCAATGACAGTAATTAGAGTCAAAACCGACACCGGACCAAAAACCAACTCAAAATTCAAATCCCAACTCAAACACGAGTCAAACACAACACACTCACCCCAAATATCACCCACATCTTATTGTAGACGGTGCAAACACAATAACCACAAAACATATCCAACTAAACCTAGTATAGAACAAACCACAAATTTCAAATTTGCGAAAGGGACAAGACAGCTCCTTGTGTTGACCACCTACTCGCGCCTCAATGGGTGGCCTATATGGCCACTTAGCCCAAAACGCACAACACTACACATTCCTCTATAAATACCCTTCAAGCACCACTCTTTACAACCACGTGAGAGTCCACCCTTTTTTCCTCCTTTAAAGTTCTAGGCCTCGACTTCTAAAGTAAAAAATTGTTTCTTTTTTTTTGACCTACCGAATGAAAACACGAGTTGTTCACATTGTTTGGTACTGTCATCGTGCATTAAAAACATTTGACTTACCACTTCGACCAACTACACCCACACTAAAGAAAAGCAACACTCCATATTTACAAAACGGTTTTTCAAATCGAGCTTTACGACTCATAAGTTTTATACTTTGTCTATTTCTTATCAAGTAACCGAGCATGTAAGTATGAGGGTGTAATTAATCCTCTTATTTCATGTTCTTTTTACTATTTTCATGGCTTTTAACATCATAAATCATGGATAACACGATTCAAAACTTGGAAAGATCGAGCCAAAACCATGTTTTGGCCTGAGACAGAGGCTTGTTGCCTCGCCTAGGGGCTCGTGCCTCATATGGCTCCTCGGGTAAGAACTCAACGTGTTTGAGTTCATCATTCCTCATGTTTTCTTTCCTTTATTCAAATGGTTTTTACCATTTCAAATCATTTTTATGATAAAACATTTTTGACCATTACCGTAATCATCCTTGGTTATTTATACCATGACTGTTTTATCTCGTGCAACGATGATATTATTGGTTAATAACAAATTTACGGAGATTTGAATCTTTTCATCTCCTATTTCTTTCACTTTTTCTTTTATTCATATTTTCAAGCATTTTAGTCATATTCATGATCATCCTTGGTATAGTTCATATCAAACAATTTTCATTTTATTTCATCCCGAGTACGATGATAAATATCGACTAATTACAAAGTAATGAACTTAATATAATTAGTTCATATCAAACACTTTTCATTTTATTTCATCTTATTTTTCTCTTTATCTTGACCATATTGCATGTCATCCTTGGCTAACATAAGTACTATGTCGATTTATTTCGAGTACGGTGATGAAACAGTTGAGAAAATACATTTTACTTGTTTATTTACAAAACAAACCGTGTCAAACTTGCAAATTCAAATCCGACAACGAGTATTACCAACATAATAGTGATTATTCCAAGTTATGTTCTGCACTTTAAAACAAAAGCGATCTTAGCGACCTTTTCAACGAAAACGGTTTAACAACCTTTTAAAACGGTTTTTACAACCTTTTGCAAGCCTAGCAGGCTCACTTGGGCTGCCGTCTGACACGCGCTCCAATGCCTTTCTGTTCTATGCCTTTTGCAAAACCAGGGAAGCCCCTTTACATCCCCCATCGGCTCGCGCCCCAAAGATTCTGCCTAGACTCATCCGAAACTACTTCTACATCTACATCTTCGACGCCTGCTTCATCCACGTATCTTGCTTGAAGCTTCTGGACCACCTTTAGTAATAAGAAGAAGGTTCTAGACTTGTTCTGAAGACCGCACTCGTTCCTTGCGCCAGCGCCTTTTGAAGTACTTTCTAGAGTGCGCTTTAGTTTTCAATAAGGCATTCCTTACTTTCATAAGTAAGTCCTTGAATATTCTCAGGTTCTGCTTCATTTCCAGCACTTGTCCAGGATGATCTTAATTTCGGTTAACCCGGATATATGACGGATCAGATTGACGAGTTCATATTTTTTATTTTATCACTTTCAAGCAATTTTCTAATACAAATGGATCATGTTAAGCACCGTAAACCTAACTTGGTAAATGGATGTTTAATTTCTGTCTTTGCATGCAAATCAACATTTAAATCCAACTCGACATCAATAACTTGATATTTAGATAAACAACCGACATAGCAAATCTCACATGTTAGATTTAAACTTGTGGATGCGCATTCATGCACTAAACCAACGAAGATCGATCAGTAGAGGCCGCTACTGCGGGCGGGATTGCGTGTTCGATTAAAGAGCTTCCCAATACGTACCCTCAACTCTTACTCAGAACCTTTGGATAGTGGATGGCCTTATCCAGGGCGCACGAGAGTCATTCTAGCGATAAGATGCTAAAAGAGGGACGAGTCCTTATCTTTAGTACCTATGTCAAGCACTGTTTTGTGCTTCGTTTGACTGAGGTATAAAGTAGCTTCGAACGGTTTCTAGGCATTCCATAATTGCTTGATGGTGACACTGAACATCTCTACATCATTTCGAGAGACCTTCATCGAGACGAAATCGACCGATCTAAAGCGATCTGGTCGAGAGCATTTCTACGTCCCCGAACGTGGCTTTTCGAACGTCGTATGTCCACAGATTCGCGTGCGGATGGACCATGTCCACAGAAAGATTGACGACTCCGCTGGGGAGAAATAGAACACTTGTTTCTTTGTGTTCCCTAGATGGTGAAAATCGAACGAGATCTTGGTTGAAGTACATCATTTGATTTTACGGTCATAAGTCAGGTTCGTTGTCCCAGTCCACAACCTAACCTTTATCGACCAATTGGCTCGTCTCGTCGGCATGAGTTTTATCATCCCTGCGTTTCAAATCCCGATTGCGTCAAGCATACCATTGACGTCATACATTTCTGTTTCGTCAAAGAGCAATCACTTCCTAGGTGAACGAGGCTAGGGCACCAACCTTACAGATTTTGTTTGGATTGACATCCCTCTCGAAAATCGGGGACTGATCGCTTGGTGTGTAACCACCCTTCTTAAGCTAAATCCCGTGTCAGCATTATGCATAATATAATGAACTATGAGTGCTTATGTGCTAAGTGATCATAAGTCCTTCCGTGTAGTTTCTAAACTTTGAAAAAACCCTTTTCGCGCCGTTATAATGGCCATTTCAAACCTCGGACTTTTGCTGACCGTTGCAAAACAATCTTTTACATTTCAAAACACATTTGCGCTGAGATAATGGATATTTGCGCCGACATAATGGCCTTTTCAAATCCTAAAAACGACGCGCCGTTTTCGAGACCATAACAATTTAAAACTTTTCAAACCTCGATTTTCAAAACATTCACCTTTTGAATTTCGAAAACCCGTCTCCGGAAACAATGCACCGTTTTCAAAGCCGTCACAACTTTATCTTACACCGTCTTTTGAAACCAAACCTATGACAACCTTTTCGTTCCCAACTAGTTAGTTTTCGAAGATCCCTATTTTCGGAAACCGTCTATACAACAACAAATATATTTTTGAAAATTGAAAATTTCAGTCCACCACTCCGATTAAGCCTCGTGTCTTCCGAGTCAAATAAAACGTACTTATGGGTCTTTACTTATGAGTCGGCTCACCATCGAGACATGTTCAACGGCGTCACGCCAACATGTTGAACCCGAGTCAAGGTCTAGTCAACACCGTCGCACCATCAATCGAGTCAGCACTGAGGCGCCACACATTATGGCCACTCTCGTCTCTTTAAGTCCGGAAGTTTTTCCGCCCTACGATCTTTGTGTTTAATAGTTAACCCGTGTCGGATTAAGTTGTAACATGAGCCGTTTTCTGCCTCAGAAAATAGACCTGTCTTCAGGTTCGTCTAACAACAATGATGATAACAACAAAGATCTCACAAATGCTCAGCTAACCATTCTGGTCATAGCTCTCAAAGTCATCCTAGACCGTGTCGAGACCCATATCGACACTTTAGAGAGCAAGGAGTGCGCAGAACATAACCCTCCACCTTTAACCGAAACTGAGAAAAGGCTTAAGCTCTTGGAAGAGCAACTGCTAGCCCGTGGGAACAACATCCACCTTGAAAAAATTGGAAGGTTCGAGCCCGTCGGAGATCAACTACCCGACAACTTCACCTTAACCAATGTACTCAAGTTAAAAGGAGCGGAGGACCCACTCAACCATATGCGTGCCTTCAAGGATTATAAGTCAATCAAGGGAGTTAAACAGGAACTCTTTACCCGGATGTTCCCGTCATCTCTAGAGTCGATTCCCTGTCAATGGTATTATTCCCTTGACCCAAAGAGCATCACCATTTGGGACGAAGTTGTCGTTGATTTTGCTAATCAATACGCCAATAACCTCGAAATTCAGGCCAATACCCGCACCTTTGAGGTCCTAACCTAAAATAACAAGGAGTGATTTACCGAATTCCTATATCATTAGAGAAGGGTGAGCACCCAATTGGTAAGCAAACCGAGGGAGTCAACCCTGGTGGAGAAATTCGTCAACAATCTCTGTCCAGTAGATGCCAACATTCTAAGGTACCAAAACATCCACACCTTCCAGGATCTTTAAATCCTTGGGACCCGTATTGAGGATAGCCTACGTAAGGGTGTCTTGGCCAAAACCACGGGTAGAGGCTATCAAGGGTCTACATCAACTGGATCCCATCCCTGTTGTCAAACCAACAAAATTGACGAGGTCAACCTCCTTGAACCGAGTGCAAAGAAAGTCGAACGTCCCCAAAAGACATTAACCAATTTAGGGTTGACATATGCCAGCGCCCTGAACAGGCTCATGGAACAAGGAAAATTGCAATCAATCGGGCGCACTCTGGACCCGTCTGAAGCAAAAAACTCGTTTTGGAACCCAAACGCCTATTGCCAATATCACCAAGGCAAAGGCCATGATACCGAAACTTACTTCAAGCTAAAGAACGCCATCCAAGACATGATTGAGAAGGGAGAGCTACCCCTACCTCCACCATCAATGCCAAACAACAAAACCAACCCCTTGGGGATACACGCCATTTCAGATGATGAACCAACTTTGGACTGCTCACACCTTATCTCACCTATTGAAGACAAAATCAATGCTTTGAGAAATGACGCCCTGGACGACATGTTCATGTTTAGCGCCACCTCCATGCTTGCCATGTTTCAGCAAATCAAGGGAACTACTGCTAGTCTCTCTAAAACGACCGCCCGACTTGAAGATGCTTACTACCGACAAATCTTTAACCTACCAACACCCATGCCGCATCCAACGGAGGGTTCACCAAGTAACTTAAACACCTAATTTCAAGGTGGACTGGCTCCACAAACGTTCTGGTACGCACCCTCCAACATAACTTGTGATTTATTTTCAACCTAACAATTAATTTAAGAAAATAATTATATTGTGACATTTTACCTTACCTATTGAGTTATATAGGACAAATCTACGAGGAAGACGATTAGATGGAGTGAGCATAAGGATGGGGTTTATTATCTGAAGCATGGTCAGAAAGTCATTGCAAGGACCCAAGCAAGCAGCGATGTACGACTATGGCATAAGAGGCTTGGTCATATGTCTAATAATATTTTACCTTCTTTTCTAATTTAATCAAGAATTTAACTTGGAAGTCTTATGATATTTGTGACCCGTGTTGTCGTGCTAAGCAAACATGCTCAGTTTTTAAGTTAAATAATAAGAGAAGTATTGATTTGTTTGCTTTTATTCACTGCTACATTTTGGGTAAATATAGAACAAGTAGCTTGTCAGGTGCCCATTATTTTCTGACCATTGTGGATGACTATATTAGGAGAGTATGGGTATACCTTATGAAAGATAGAGGGGAAGTAAGCCAACTAATAAATTTTTTTTGTCAGATGACCAAGATACAGTTTGGTAAACAAGTCAAAATTGTTCAAAGCGATAATGGAATAGAATTTCTTTCGGGAACAATGAAAGAGTACTATAGTAAACATGGAATTGTTTTCCATACGAGTAATATAGATACCCCACAATAAAATGGAAAGGTAGAGCCTAAGCATAGACACATTTTGAGAGAAGGCTAGAGCTCTTCGTTTTCAACGTGACCTACCCATCAATTTTTGGGGGGAATGTGTACTAACGGCAGCATACCTGATTAATCGCACTCCCACTCGCATACTTAATGGTCTCAATCCCTATGAATTATTTTATGGTGAAAAACCTTGTCTTCATAATGTTCGGGTTTTTTGTTGTCTTTGTTACGCTCACAACAAAGAAAAACCAAAAAACAAATTTAATGAAAGAGGTAAGCGATGCATTTTTATAGGGTATCCCCACAGTAAGAAGGCTTTGAATGTTTATGATGTTACACGTCGTACTACTTTTTAGTCGCGCGACGTAATTTTTAATGAACACGTATTTCCTTTGGCAATTACTGGTGGAATTGACAATACACAATAGAATTTAAGCAATAAGCAGTCCGTTTTTTTATCAACCTGTGGTACTGGATTGTGACCCAATAGCAAAACCGAATGGAGAAGATGTGAAAGATAAGGGCAGTGATGATGAGATTAATGAGAGGGAAATAGAGAATGTGGGTGGCGTGGAGACAGAAGACGAGGCAGAACATGTGGTGGCAGAACAGGTCGAGGCAGAGGTGCCAATGGGACGAGGTGCTCGAGAGAAGTTCGAACCCTTTTGGAGAAAAGACTACGTGTGCAAATGAACGAGGATAATAAACCCCACGCACCAAGCTCACTCCGAACAATTGTTACTCGTTATCCAATAGCTAATTATATCGCAAACAATTGTTTTTCTTCTGCTCACAGGAGTTTCCTAGCCACCCTAGACGCGATTAAGGAGGCAAAGAATTATTTTGAAGCGGTAAAACAGTTGGAATGAAGAGAAGAAATGGAAAAGGAAATCGAAATCGATGCCCTTGAAACCAACGGGACCTGGCGAATTGTCAATTTGCTAATGGGAAAGTGAGCCATTGGATGCAAATGGGTATATAAGTTGAAATGCAAGGCGAATGGCACGATAGAACGCTATAAGGCTCAACTTTTGGCACAAGGTTTCACACAGATAGAAGGAGTCCATTACCATGAAACGTTTGCTCTGGTTGCTAAAATGACTAGTGTCCAATGTCTTCTAGCAGTAGCCATACACAAAGGATGGTTAATCGCTTAGTTGGATGTGAACAACGCTTTTCTCCATGGAGATTTAGATGAAGAAGTATATATATGCGACTTCCCCAAGGTTTCGAATCACCAAATAAGGTATGTAAAGTATAGAAATTGTTGTATGGTTTGAAGCAAGTTTCAAGAAATTGGTTTGCCAAATTGACTAATCATTGAAGAAATACAGGTTCATACAATTACTTGTCGATTATTCATTGTTTACATATAATCATAATGGTGTTTTTCATGGAGTTTTTGTCTACATAGACGATATGATTATCGTCAGTGATAATGATGAAGCATGCACCCATCTCAAAGGTTTCCTTGACAGAAGCTTCGGGATTAGGGACCTTGGTGCCTCAAGTACTTACTTCTTGGCGATAGAAGTTGCATCTGGACCGAGGGGTTTGTTCCTTAGTCAGCAAAAGTATGCGATGGAGATTATAAAGAATGGAGGAATGGAAGGAGCTAAACCAATTAGAACTCCTATCCAGCCAAATCACAAGTTGGCAATAGCAGATGGCTATCTTCTCAAAGAGCCAATGAAATAGCAAAGGTTGGTGGGTCGACTAATCTACAAGGCCTGATTTAGTATATGCGGTGCACATACTGTCCTAATTCATTCATGGTCCATAGAAGGAACACATGGACGCAGTATTACGAGTGCTACGATACATCAAAGGTACTCCTAGCAAAGACATTATTCTCGAAAGAAATTCAAATTTACGGCTCTATGGTTATTCGGATTCCGATTGGGCTAGTTGCCTGTTATCACGCCGATCGTTAACTGGGTATTTTGCATCATTGGGTACTACTCCTATATCTTGGAAGGCAAGAAAGCAAGCAACTATGGCAAAATCAACGGCTGAAGCGGAATATCGAGCAATGGCAGCCGTAACAAGTGAGTTAATTTGGTTGAAATCGTTTCTTCAATCGCTTGGCATTAATCACACGCAGCCTAGACCATTTATTGTGATAATCAAGCTGCGTTACATATTGTAAAGAATTCTGTCGTTCATGACCGAACCAAGCATATTTAAATTGATTTTCATTTTATCCGTCATCATTTACTAGCCCGGACAATCTCAGCTTCTCATGTGTGGAGTAAGGAGCAAGTAGAGGACCTATTTAAAAAAGCACTTGGAGAAGAAGCGTTCGAGTACTTGAAAGGTAAGTTGGGCATTGGTTTACCCAATGCTCCAACTTGAGGGGGAGTATAGAAGGATATTATATGGTATCGTAATAATATCGTATCTTAGCTACTATTAGTGCATATATACCAATTACCTTATTTGTGTATATTGTAATTAGGAAAAGATTGGAGGGTTTATGATGAATATAAGCCTCTGTATTGTCTTACAGTTGAATTTATCAAATAATACACATAAAACTTCCATCTATCTATTCTCGTTCTTCATGTTATTTAATTACTTTATTAGGCACACGACTTATAGGCCCGTGTGGGGTTTATGATGTATATAAGCCATTATTATTGTTATTGTTATTATTATTATTATTTCAGTTCAATTATGCTCCAATCAACTTAGTTCAGTTTAACTCTATTCAGTTCAGTCCAGCTAAGCTCCATTCAGTTTAGTTCAGCTCAGCTCCATTCAGATCAGTTCAGTTCGGCTCAGCTCCATTTAGTTCAGTTCACAACTCAGTTCAGTTCAAATCATTTCACTTCAGCTTAGATCTATTCAGTTCAACTCAGTTCGATTCAGCTCTAAAAAGCCAGAAATAACTAGGCCTTACTCTTACGTTGTAAATTCCAAATAAATTTATGATGAGACATTGAGAGTGATTACGGTAGGATTACCTTTCACCTACATTCTTTTACGGAGTAGATAGTTTGAAAGTCGTTAACTTCTTCATCACTCATTAATCATCTAGAACAAACATTTCCCTTGTTTCAATGAATAATTTGTTAAAGATATTTCAGCACCGGTTTCCATATCTCATACATAATCTTCGTTTCTTGTATTTAGGGAATCGTATATTGTATTTATGAAAAGTAATTCTTTTAGATTATTTTCTTGCATATATTGTCTAAGGTATATCTCGTTTTCCATATTCCTATCGTTATACTTGTATATATACTCTTGCATATCAATGAATAAACTTGGTCCGGTTAAACTCGTCGTCAAAAGCTACCAACCAAAACAATATTTATAACTTCACAAACTACTTTTAGCAAAGAGGCAAGTAAAGGTCGGATCCCAAGGGACGGGTATTGATGTAGGATTTTCAATTGCAAATGGTTGTGTCTTAGGGTGTCACAATTTGGGTTGAGATAGGAGATCAACTAAACTAATCAACAATATAAAAGTAAAGTAATGAAAACAAGCATGATGATTAAAAGGAGATTTAAACAATTGATTAAAAGCACTAGGGTGTCATGGGTTCATAGGGGATTCATGGGAGTTGATCATACAAACATGTTCTCTACTAGATGCAAGCACTTATTATTATGATGGGATCGAGTTGATGTATAAGCTTACAAGCCCTAGGAAGGTTTGGGTCTCGGAGCCGAATCGATTAGATTGTACAACACCTACAAGTCGACTTAGTCCTTCCTATTCAACTATATGCATGGTCTAATGAGACTCGAGTTGGTGAATTATCTTACAAGTCTCATTGAAAAGATAGGTGATGGGTAAAAAATGCAAGGATTCATAGGCTCGCATTTCATCAAACATAACATGTGAATATGTTGAAATCACAACAAGCAAGCAAATTAATTATGAAAACATATTAGATTAAGCATGAATCAATCCCCATGTTGGTTTCCCCTAATTCCCCATTAACCCTAGTTAAGGAAACTACTCACTCATTATCAAGTTCAACATGCTAACAAGGTTGTCAATCATACTAGCAAGGCAAAACATGACGAATAAATGAAAGTGATTAACAATAATTAAACAAGGTTAAGAAAGAATTATACCTATGAAGATGATTCCGAATAATAAAGCAAAGAATAATAGAAGTACTTGATGATTGATGGAAGGTTGTCAATCCTCCAAATAAACCCAAATAATCTTCTAATTACCCAAAATAAATGAAGAACAATAGAGAAGTTAAGGAAATATTAATATTGTATTATAACTTGATTAAGAATTGATTACAAGATTACTACTTGATTAAAGGATGATTACAACTTGATTAAAAGAGCATGCTAATCTAAATAGTACAATGGGGTATTTATACTAAAGATTAGGTACAAGGATTAGGGTTACTAAGGGCTTAAATGACTATTAAGACCCTAAGAAAAGTTGAGGAAATGCTCCTCTCGAAGGAAATGAGCGGATCCCTTTGCTGGTTCCATGTCAATCTGCTCGTCCTGTGCTGAAGCACGGTTGGTACTGCCTTGTGATCCGCTCGGATCCATGGTGAGACGCTCAGATCAGGTTGCTGAGGGACGCTCATCCTGGCACAAGACGCTCGGATCTTGCTGCTTAGAGACCCCTGAATTGTGTACAATCCGCTCGGATCCTAGGATAGAATACTTTTCTTCTTTTTGCGCCTTAACAATCCGCAAGGATCGTGTTGAGGATGCAAAGATCCTTTCATCATTGCCTATTTCATTTTATTATCTACTTAGGCCTTCTAGTATTTTCTTCTCTTTGATGCTTGGTCATTAGACGCCATCAATTTAGCTCCATTTCGCCTTGTAAATGCAAGGTTAGCACTCCTTTCCTACGAAGGAGACAAAACCTCAAAGAATATGCAAAATGGGAAACTAAAGATAGTAAATGACCCAAATAAGTGCTATAAAGGATAGGAACGAGGTTAATTCGGGGACTAAATGTGCTCAAATATGAGTCACATCAAACATCCCCAAACCGAACCTTTGCTCGTCCCGAGTAAAGTGGTGACCAAAACTAGGACCTTTATTTAAACTAACCTACTAATATAGCCGATGCGAGATAATTAGCGGGTCTCACTCCGCCCCTTCAACTCACAACAAGACAACCATGAGGTAGGATGCCTTCTTGCAAGGCATGGTGGGGCTTGCCAAAATGGGGATACATCCAAGCATTTAAGCACACAAAACAAGTAATGGATGCATTTACAAAAATAAATAGCCACTTTCCTCATCTAAGCAGCGGAAATTATCTACAAGGGAAGCAATCTATGGGTACACACTCCATCATAGATACGGTTTCTTCAAACTACTAAGCCTAGAAGGATACCAATAAATCACCTCCAAGTTGTGTCAAGCTAGGGTACCTTTGTCCTCAATTGTTAAATGCATTTGTCGAGAGTAGACTCCCTATGGTGTTATAAACACTGGAGGATCGCGGAATTCCTCTTCTTTCCTAGACAAGAAGAAGGCTCGTCCCCTCTCTACCATGCAATAAAAGTGGATTCGATGGAAAAGGGATCAATAGAATTTTGAGTTTCATGTGGGAGTTTGCTTTCGTTGTTGTTATTCCTCCCAATTTCTTGTGGCATTTGATATTTGAGAACACTTTCTTTTTGCCATATCTTTTGATGTTTGGCATTTCAATACTTGACAACTTTCAACTTTTTGCATTTTCTTTTGTACATTTTCAAAGCTACCCCATTTGTAGTGAGGGTGCTTATTTTTAAAGCATATGAGTTCTTATTTTTGTTACTCCTGTTTTCTTTTGATGCAAATTGCAAACTTTTTGACTTTCATTTCAATGCTTGAACTTAAATTTGAACAATTTTTGTGCCCATTCCCATTTGTTGACAAAATGTGGTAGAATGTGGAAGATGGTTGCATGGTTTCAAGGGTCACCTTGAAATAAACGGTAGCCAAGGAGTTATCACACCACAAGGTACTCTTGACTAGGCCTCAATCCATGGGTCAAAGGATACTAGCATGACACATCCTAGGGTTTTTTACAAGTATTCTAATGAGCAAAGTTTTAAGAAGAAAAAGTATCTACAAGGGCCTTATATACACTTGTCAAGCTTCCCAAATAGATGTTTTCACAAAATTTTCCTAAAATGCAACTACATGCCATGATGCAACTAAAATATATACATCCTAATATGCCATATAATCTAAACGCAATTTCTAAGATCACATTGGTGTATACCTCATCAACCAAAATAAAGCCACATAGTCATTAACATAGAGATGAAAAGGGAGATTGGAAAGATCATACCTGTAATACCCCATAATTTAATAATAAGTAATGAGAATAATTTATGTAATTTAAATAATTAGTTAAGGGCATTTCTAATAATAACTACAAGTAAGACGTTAATTGAATAATAAATTAAGCATCCAAGTCGGGAATTTGGCTTAGCTAATATTTGAGCTTTGGGTCGTGTGCCATTATTATATGGACCGAAATTTATTAGCATAATAGGGGTGTGATCGGGTTTTGTATCAGAAATTAATAAAAATAATATGGAAATAATAATATATAAAGGTAATAATAATTATATCAATAATAATAAGAAAGTTATGGCAATAATAAATTAGTAAAGATAGTATGAGGAAATACTACTTATGGTAAGACTAGTATAATAATAATAATAATAATATAATTTTAGTGATGGCAATTCCTAAAATAATTAGAATAAGGTAATTGCGGTAGTTTCCTAATTGGCCTCACATACTCTCTAATCTTACCCTATAAATACCATATTAAATCTGAAAAATTAATCACAAATTGAAAGAATGGGCTTTTGGAGACGGAAGAACAATTTAACGATAAAAGGTAAAACCGTCTTAAACTTAATTGATTTCGTTTTAAAGCTTATAACCATAATAACGTTTGACCACCGTTTAACACCTATAGACCAACATAGAACTCGTGACCTTGACCTAGGACAACCTTGCACCACCGTGCCTCTAACGTGACCCTTCCTTGACCGACGTTGACTGTGTAGGGGTGTTATTAGGGTGGTTTTTATGGCATAGGCGGGTTGTAGCTGTGTGATTGTTACCGCGAGTTGGACCCTTGTTTGGACATGTCGTGACCTGGGAATGGTGGGGCTGTGTTGGGGTGGCCTAGTCGACCACATTGGAGATGTCGAGGTGGTGTCAGCTGGTGGTTTGTGGCGGTGGTGGCGGTGAAACAGGGGAAAACAGAGGAGTTGTCGAGGCTGTCTTAAGACAGGCACTATGGCCGCATTAGTGACTGTACCGGGGAAAGGAGACCATCCATGGAGTCACCATGAGACAGTGGTGGCCAGAGGTGGTAATGGTGGCTGTGGTGGTGTTGGCGAGGGGTTCTTTACACGGTGTTTGTGTATGTCGGGTTTTCGGTAATTTTACTAATTAAATTAAATAATTAATAATTAAAGTATAATATTTTGATTAGGTGACGGTTGTGAAGAATTATAATCGGATCGAGTTGCTTTATTTATTGGATTGCTTGAGCTGCGTAATTGGAATTGCTTGCCTGGTAGGGATAAATCCTACTCAACTCTTATTCGGTAATGTTTGGTTTGTTGGATGACTGAATTGATCATATGTGAATTGTGTTGGTTGATATTATCGTAATTATTGGAAGGGAGAATTATATTGTATATGTTGGTTGATAATATTGTAAATGTTGGATGGGTGAGTTATATTGATTTGTGTTGATAATATTGATGAGGTGATTTGAATTGTTATCGTTGATTGTGAATGTGTTTATTGTGAAAAGTTGTGCGACAGTCAGTTGTACGTTGTTGAGGGAGTTTGTACATTGAGGTGATGGTAATATGTACGTTGTGAAGGAGGGGTACTATTACATGTTGGCGGTACGTTGTTAAGGGAGAGGTACCAAAGTAATGTGAGCACGTTATTAAGGGCGGTGTGCTAAGAAAAAGGAAGGAGCACGTTGTCAGGGGGTTGTGCAATGTAAAAAGGAAATTGGATTGTTATCGTATATTTTGTTGTTGGAATATACTACTCAACCTCGCGGTTGACAGTGTATTCGTGAACACCTGCGGTAAACCGTTTTATGGAAGCAGATTTGACAGGTACTAAAGATTAGCTGACTCGGGAGCATTGGGATGAGAGCTCAACTTGGACCATAGTTGAAGTCTAGATCACATAGAACAATTATATCACTTTATTTATTTCCACTGCGAGTTGTATTTATTTTATATTAAGTTTACTTGGTTAATTGGTGATAAACATGTAATCATTAAGTTTTAATTTAAAGTACTTTGGTGAGTTGGACTTTGTTATTCACAACCTCGGGAAACCTAGATGGTAACAGTTCTATTTATTTGGGAATGTCTAGCTAAAGGCTCCTGAATAAATGAGGGGGTTACAATACCTTGCGGTTTTCATGATCCTCATGTCTCGGATGTGGCGTAGTCGATCAGTGTGATAGAAGGACAAACAAACAAAATATATACAAAATATATACAATTCTACACTATAAAGGAATGAACATGTTTTTGTATTTTTCAAAAAAAATTCAATTTTTATGGTTTTTGATTTAAGAGTCAAGTTAGAGAATTTCCCATCTCCACACTAGTATGGGCATTGTCCTCAATGGCCAATACGATAGGAAATTATGAAAGCTAAATGTGAATGCATGATTTCTACACTAAATGAAAACTACATGACATATAAATAAGTGATGCAAACTACACTACACTATATGATGTATGCATTTGTTGGTTGGAGAGCACAATTTGGATTGACTCCCAATGCTTGTGCTTGAACTTCCCCAAACTAAATGAGACACCATTTTTAGTGTCAAAAATGGGAAAGTTCATGCACAAATATACAATGCATGAAACTAGTTTTGTCATTTTGGATTTTTTAAGTGGGAACAATAAAATGAATGAAATGTAGATTCATATACATACTAACATACTCATATATGTTAAAATTAATTTGTCATAAAATTAAAGGTGGATTTTATGCATGCAAACAATTAATATAATAGAGAAGAAATCATCCTTACATTGTGATTTCGGTTCTAATGGGCACAAAAGAAATCTCCTTTTCTTTTGTTCTTGAGCTTTCCAAATGGAAGAACAAGGATTCAAGTGTAGAATCCCTCCCAAAAGCATATACCCAAGGAATACATCTTAATAAACCAATACTATTTAGATCTAGTAATAATAATGGTTTTACAATAAAATTGATACAATATAAATTGTATTATCACTCTTGAAATTTCGGTCAAGAGATGGAAATATTTGTGAGTTTATTTCTCTAGATTTCATAATATTTAGAGAGTATAGATTAATTTTCTCACACTAGAAAATTATCTTCTTGTATGAATGAATACTTAGGAAAAAGAAAACTCTTTCTTTTCTTTTGTTTTGGCCGAAAATATGGCCTTGGGTAGGTTGCCCAATAGCTTTCATCTTTGCTCTTCACAAGAGACTAGGCATGCAAACCTACTAGTTAGCTTTTATTATTGTGTCTACCACTAAACAATTAACACAATTTTATTCCACTAACTCCTTATTATTTCGGTACATACAAAATAAAATGGATGGTCCATTTTATTTTGTCATTTGTCAATTGTAACATATGTGACATGTTACTTGACATATGAAATTGTAATGTATTTTTAACATATTAAAAATCAACATACTCATAAAATATGTCATATACAAAATCGACTAGTAATTCGCAATTACTTGTACCAAAAAGGTTTCCAAATTATAAACTACAACATTCTGTATTTATAATAATTTATTCATTCCGATTCAATTGTTTCTTTAAACAATAATTTCATCCAAGTAATAAAATAATTCAATTACTTAGACCGTGTCTTATTTAATCATATTTACAATAAGATACGTAAATTATACTCACAAAATCATCCGTCAATTTTAAGTAATTTAATTAACTCATATCGGTATACGATTAATTAAATAATCAATTAAGAGTATTTCCCTATAGGTATGACCTAAGGGGATCAATCGATCACCACCGTCGCACGACGAATGTCAAACTCTAGTCACCCAATCATTACCGATATGTGTGGACCATTGATCAAAATATTACATCCCACATGTATTCTTAAAATGAGATTTAATAATGATATTTAAATCATGTGATCGCACTATTGTTGAGGACACATTTCCCAACAATCTCCCACTTGTCCTCGACAAGTGTGCGTCACCAATTCTCTTGTCCTATTACTATCTCCCACTCAATGCAAGGTGTCTTTCGGTCGTACTTGCAAGTGATCATATCGAGAGTGGTTTCCTCGATCTGGAGAATAACTGATTGACCGGATTTATCCACTCTGGATACCTTCCGAGCGTGGCCACGCATTTCCAGTTCATTACTCCTCGAGTGGCCCTGAGATATTGTTTTAACCCTGACAAGGGGGTGGACAATTCCTATCGCACTCATTCCCTTCGACTAGCCACAGCCATCATAACCCAAAATATGCCCATTTGACCCCATTTACGAAGGTCGTAGTAACACAAATCAAAGTTAATCTGAAACTGAGCCATCTTAGGTGAATAGTCTTTAGTCAAAAGAATCGACTCATTAGAATACTATAGCAGCTCTCGCCACGACCAGGCTATATAAATTTGCCAGAACTCTATAAGCGGTCATAAGGCCCGACAAGGTGTTCCTAACATCTGCCTATGTGATCGACTAGTCATCTCTCATGACTGTATGGCACTTGAACTTGCCATCAATCGCATCACACTCTAGTCACTTCGAGACGTCACCTCATACAAGTGACTATGGGCGAATACAATGCTAATCCGTGTTCACTTTAACGGGGTTCAATTGTCTCCACAACCCGTTTGGATGTAACAAAGTATAATAAAAGAGTTTTAAAATAAAACTCGAACGACAAATGCGATTATCACACATGAATAGTCAATGCTCGATTACTATTTCATGTTCTATAATCTAATTTGATCTTGTACGTAGTTGTTCATTTCAATTCAATTGAAATGACATGACTCATCATGTTTAGCCTTTGAGAAGGCTTTGGTTAGTAGGTTTTATCAATTTCTTGTACCTTACTCAACCTTACTACATACTCGTTTTCCTTTGTAATGTATACATTTGCATTACAAAACTTTCTGAGTACGTGTCGAGATCCAATCAAGACATAGGCCCTCTAGCCTAAGAATAGCTCCCACTGTTTTCACAGTGTGCGGGACTCATCCTTCTTGCACATCTCATGATCACAAGTGTACTCAATTTCCGTTATAAATATCTCTTATTGTTCTTTATTGTCTAGAACGATTCTAGAAAATCTACTTCTTAATTAACATAGCCACAATGGTATCTTAACCATCCTAATGTATTTTGATTATGGTTTTGTCGGAAACCATGCGCAACCTCAATTGTCAATTGTCACTTGTGTAACACCCTTACACAAAATTGCATCATAAACACTTTGCTTTACTTCCTTAATGCTTCAAAGAAGCACTTAAGGGTAATCTTTATAGCTTACTTGGTAAAGATTACTTAAATTCGATTTTTGAAAACAACTCATCATGCTCAAAGCATATGAAGTGTTATACATCATTTCTTTTTAATTGATTCGGTAGCGGAAGCAAATGAAACCAATCAAATATGTTCAATTTAATTGAACTGGTCATGAATCTTATCAACATAAGACTTCTTATTGACGCTAATATCATGTGGATTTATCTTCATAAATCCGGATATTCAAGATGTATTATAATACTCCAAAAGTCTTAAATCATTCTCAATGATCAATATGTCATCCACATATCGGACTAATTAAAAAAAAAAAAAATTCCGTAACTCCCACTAAACTCCATGTATAAACACAACTTCTCGACTTATCGAGAAACGTTTTATCACATGATCAAAATGTTGATTCCAACTCATTGATGTCCTACTTAAGACCCTCTCTTAAGTTTCACATTATCTTAGGATTGCAAGAATCTACAAAACTCATGACATGTATTGAATACATTCCTTCTTTTGAAGAAGCGGGTTTTAGATTTACTTGCTACGTATTTCATAACCTCATAATGAAACACAATCTTTAAGAAGATCCAAATAGACTTAAGTATTTCAATTAGTGCAAAACCCTTTGCAACCAATCTTGCATTGAAATATTTCTTTATTAGTGCAAAAGCCTTTGTCACTAATCAAGCCCTTATGTTTCGGATTTTCATGGCTCTAAGCCTTGTATTGAGTTGTGACTTAAACACTCTTATGTAAGTCATATGTTCATTACTTTCCAGAAGTAATCAACTTGAATCAAACAATTTCTTTGTAAGTTATAAGCTCTTTACTTTCTTAAAAGTAGCATGAATTCATCATTTTTGACAAGTGACGAATTTAACCTCCTAGGTTTTAAAGAAACAATGTCTTACACAAAACGTCTCATGTAGCCAAGAAGGACCAGTTTCTTACGACATAACATTCTCTGTGGCATTCTTTGTGGCTCTTGAATAATTTCTCCCCCTCTGTCTTCTAAAAATAAACTTGTATTTTAGAAAGACAGCTTCACGAGCCGCAAACCCGTAGTATTCGTGATAATTTAAGAGGGAAAAATGAGCATTTGTTTCTTGTGAAAACTTACAAACATGGTACCCTTACCATTTCATATCACATATGATTCGATTTAGTGGAAAAATAATTTAGACAAAATGATAAAATCCCCAAAAGGATCAAGTAACTCAAAGTAACTTGATTGAAGTCCAAATCATATTGAATAGCGTTTGAATTCTTATCCATCCACACATTATTTCATAATGCGTGCTAAGAGAGATTAACTTGTGATACTATATCACATGTCCTTTGGCTTATATCAAAGTCTTTACTTTGATAATCCCATCGCGACTAAATCGTGATTCCTTGAACTCTTGAACTTCTTCAAAGATTTCTCTACTTACCTTATTAAGTGAACACACTAGTGTCAACTTAAATCGTTGGTAAAAGATAATGATCAACCTATTATGGATCAATGATTTATAACCTCGATCTCCTTTTCAACCAAAAGGCACGAGACATCTTGCTTTGAATACAAGATACGCATATACCATTAACAATCTAATGGTTTCAAGAGTACTCGATAACTCTTTGCGTTCATCATTCCAGAAATTAAGGTTTAATCTTGGGTTACCAATTTGAGTCTTACATCATCTACATGATATATCATTCTAGTTTGGTTTAGAATATATTCACCTTGATAATGGGCCAGCCATACATCAAATCGTGGTGTATAGGGTCACAAAAGTGAAACCTCTTTTGTATCTTAACAAGTTTATATTCTTATTTAGAGTTAATGCACTTAATAGTCATAATTAAGTACAACTTTAAATCCAAAAACTAGATTGAGTACACAATTACTCTATCTCTCGTCATTATTGATGCTAGTCGTCATATTCTAATCATTCTATGTATCAAGTACAACGATGTAAACCACCACCGGTTTCTAATATTGACGAAGTAGTACTAGCAAAATTTATGTTTAATCAAATAAACATTTAAAGAAGAAGGTCCCATTAGATGTCCCACAACTAACTCGTTGATTCTTCAATAATTTGGGGCAGTTTCCTTTCTCGTGTCCAACATTTAAGACAATGGAAACTTTATCGATCGGGATTGATAGGTTTAGTATCGTCATTCTCAACAACTTTACCTTTAACATTACCTTGTATCAATTCCATTATATCTTTACTTCTTGAACCTCGTCCTCATCTTAACGGTTTAAGAGAATGCTCCCACTCATTTCAATGTGTCTTTGCTTTGAGAAGCAAAATTGAACTCATGAAGATTACTCTTCATTTGTTCGTTTAGTCTTAAAACTTTCATTGAAGTGGTTGCGTTATTTTGGTCAATTACGAATTCTGAAAATCTAATCACCAAAACAATTTATCGCTTCAAGGCACTTAATTCAATTAAGTATATGAAACATAATCCATTGTAAGTAGAAGTGTTAGTCAAGAATCAAAACCTGTTTGATAATGAATAACTTTAATCTATACTCTTTACAAGAGATCCTTAGCAATGGTTCGTATGAGGTTTTAGAAGCAAATTCATATTTGTCTTTAGTTACGATGTTTTAATGGAGATTTGAATCAAAAACGAAATGATATCGTATATGAATTGTGGTAAAGAAATAGAACAATATGATAATGGAATAATGGAAAACAAAACATTTATCGTTTTATTAATACTTGTAAATAACAAGTATAGCATTTACATAGTGACCTCTACCCAACTATGATAAATGATTCCAAGACCCAAATTCATATTGACTTAGGCACGGTGGGGCCGATACATCCTTTATCAATATAACTCGGTGGATTAACGTTTAATCGATTCTACTTTTAGAACTCTTGGTCGATAACATTACATTAACAATTATCTATAGCCCAAAACACATCGACAAGGGCACGGTGGGGCCGATACATCCCTTATCAAATACTTTTGTTGAGTTCAATCCAAATTTCGAATAAATGTGTCCATGATCCAAACCCACATTAACTTGGGCACGGTGTGGCCGATACATCCCTCATCAACATGAATTCGGTGGATTAACATTCATCACCCACTTCCCCTACGTAACAAGGTTTGTACCCCGGTGGGGCCGAGCGCACTCCCTCGCGAAATAGGTTTTCATGGTTTCTACTATTTGGTAAGGCTATGTCTCAATTGATTGTTTTAGCGAGAGGTCATGTCAATTTATTATCTATCACGTTTTAAGTGAACTAAAGCGGTGAACTACGATAATTCTAATTGACACGGTCGATTAAACTCGATAAAATAAGGATGCATGTTTTAGTTATGGCGATTTAGCGATGCATGTGACATAAAATAAAATGCAAGCATAAAGATAAATAAATCCTAGTATGGCCTTCCCTAAAATAGAAAAACTATTAATCTATTACATATTCGGAAACCAACTCCATTGGTCCCTTGAACTTGGGTTGTGGCACACATCTCGAGGTAACACCGTCTTTATGTATCGCCATTCTTGAAGAAATCCGTCTTTTGGAACTCCTAATGAATAAAATTACATAATAAATTACATAATTTCCTATTATACATTTGTAACTAAAATAAAATAAATCTATTAAATTACAAAACGGTGATACGAGATCACAATAAAAATTACAACCGAATCGATATTCCCATACATTTCGGAAATACCAATTAAAATCTAAGGCCATACTAAGTAAAATTACATAATTCAAAATTACATAAATTAAAATTATGACAATCATAAAGAAAAATGCAGCATTATAATATGTATGAACATGCTCAATTTTTATGCTAAATCGCCTTTAATTAGCCAATATCATATATTACTCGGTTTTTACGGTTTGCGTGATTTCAACATTTTATAATCACAAAAATACATAAACTCATATTTATGCATAAGTTAATTACCCTAACCTCTTAGGACTCAAAATATAGTCTTCACTAATAATTTTGACCATAATTAACTTTTATTTACAAAATTGTTCATAAATGGACCAAAATTACAAAAATAAGCTATTAAACTTCAAATAAATCACAAAATTTCAAATAAATTCAAAATTTGAAATTTAAATTCATGAACATTCTGGAAAAATCCATGACACTCATAATGTTCAAAATCTTAGGTTAAAAATTTCGAAAAATTTCCGGAAAAACAATGTTGCGGTTTATCGATATTTAATAAAATAATCATAAAAACATGGAAAAATTATTTTCATTAACTTTTCAATTTTAGATCTGAAAAATACAATAAAATGCAACATTAGACGTTTTTCCTAAGTCATAGATTATGTTTTATTAATTTTACACTAATAATGTCACTATTTATGCTAATTTTTCTTCAAAAATTCATAAATCATGCTAAAAGACTTCTTTATAGCCAATTATTTTACACACATTTTGTAAAATTGCATGTGACAGCATATTAATTTTCTATGACCAGATTCGAAATTTAACTCATATTAACCTATTTTTCTCTTAAATCCATATTTAATAATGAAAAATTCATTTTTCGAGCATAACAAGTGCAAAAATTATGAAAGATAACAGGTTATCTCAAAATAATATATGTGATAACATATCCAAAGATCAACTTAAAATTCGAAGTATAGCTAATTTTCGACCAAAAATGACATTTTTATTCATAAAATCACATTTAAATGCCATTATTGTAAATTATGAACAATAAAAATCCGAAAAATTAACCAAAATATCCTAAAACATTTTAGGACCAGAAATATTAACATGCATGTAATAATTTCGTGATATATCATAATAACACAAATTTTACAAGTTTTATTTTGTTATTCATATAACTCGGAAAAACTTTTAACCAATTTGCATGCAAACAACCGTGGCTCATGATACCGATTGAATGAAATGTAGATTCATATACATACTAACATACTCATATATGTTAAAATTAATTTGTCATAAAATTAAAGGTGGATTTTATGCATGCAAACAATTAATATAATAGAGAAGAAATCATCCTTACATTGTGATTTCGGTTCTAATGGGCACAAAAGAAATCTCCTTTTCTTTTGTTCTTGAGCTTTCCAAATGGAAGAACAAGGATTCAAGTGTAGAATCCCTCCCAAAAGCATATACCCAAGGAATACATCTTAATAAACCAATACTATTTAGATCTAGTAATAATAATGGTTTTACAATAAAATTGATACAATATAAATTGTATTATCACTCTTGAAATTTCGGTCAAGAGATGGAAATATTTGTGAGTTTATTTCTCTAGATTTCATAATATTTAGAGAGTATAGATTAATTTTCTCACACTAGAAAATTATCTTCTTGTATGAATGAATACTTAGGAAAAAGAAAACTCTTTCTTTTCTTTTGTTTTGGCCGAAAATATGGCCTTGGGTAGGTTGCCCAATAGCTTTCATCTTTGCTCTTCACAAGAGACTAGGCATGCAAACCTACTAGTTAGCTTTTATTATTGTGTCTACCACTAAACAATTAACACAATTTTATTCCACTAACTCCTTATTATTTCGGTACATACAAAATAAAATGGATGGTCCATTTTATTTTGTCATTTGTCAATTGTAACATATGTGACATGTTACTTGACATATGAAATTGTAATGTATTTTTAACATATTAAAAATCAACATACTCATAAAATATGTCATATACAAAATCGACTAGTAATTCGCAATTACTTGTACCAAAAAGGTTTCCAAATTATAAACTACAACATTCTGTATTTATAATAATTTATTCATTCCGATTCAATTGTTTCTTTAAACAATAATTTCATCCAAGTAATAAAATAATTCAATTACTTAGACCGTGTCTTATTTAATCATATTTACAATAAGATACGTAAATTATACTCACAAAATCATCCGTCAATTTTAAGTAATTTAATTAACTCATATCGGTATACGATTAATTAAATAATCAATTAAGAGTATTTCCCTATAGGTATGACCTAAGGGGATCAACTGATCACCACCGTCCGCACGACAAGAATGTCAAACTCTAGTCAGCCAATCATTACCGATATGTGTGGACCAGTTGACTGTAAAATATTACATCCCACATGTATTCTTAAAATGAGATTTAATAATGATATTTAAATCATGTGATCGCACTATTGTTGAGGACACATTTCCCAACATAAAAGACACCTCAATGAGATCGAGGTGGGAGTCCTTTGAGTGTTGCTAGGACTCAAACAGTTGATCAAGATAAAAATATTTGAAAACAATAGAAATGAACAAAGCTAAAGGAGGTGTAGGAGACTCACAATGGATTTTGGCATCCTCCAAAAATATTGCTAATCCTCAATTGTCGCTCATGGCGACATCCTCATCACTTCCATCGCCATCATCATCAACTTCCTCACTATCATCATCATCATCATCATCTACCTTCATGGACCCGGAGGATTCACCATCATCACTTGAGATTTGAACCTCTTCCTCTTCTTCCTCCTCTTCTTCCTCCTCTTCATCACTCTCAACAAAAATCTCCTTCCCCTTGGTAACCTCACCACCCATGCTAGCATCTCTAGGAGCATTAGGAAAGAACACTTCCCTATCCGCCCAACTAGGCAAAGAACATGATGGATCAAGGAGTCCTTGCCTAGCTAAGTGTAGGAGGGGCGGATATTGGGCCCGGTAAGCATTGACCCGGTCCTCATAAGCTTTCCTATGCATATGTTGCATCAATTGGGTCAAGTGATCGTTACCTACCTCAACATCTTTGGGTCGGAATTCTTGGTAGGTAAACGGATAGGGTGGGGTCACAATAGAGGAGGAGGAGGGCTCGACAATAGTTTTCCTATGTTGTTGCATAATCAACTCGGCTTCATTGGAGAGTGGAAGAAGATAGTTTGGGCTTCGGACATTGAGGCGACAAATCTTGTTGGGCAAGATGAAGGACTTAGCATCTTTGGTGAGCCACTCAAATTTGTTGTCAAGGTTATCATTCTTGACCCAATGAAATTTGTTGATCATAGTGGCTAAATCAATAAGGTTGCCTCCCTTAACCGGCTTGTAAGTCTTATCCTTGTTGAAATCTGGGTTAAAGTGTTTGGCTAACCATGCTACTAATCCTCCATTCACTATAAAGGCCACCCCATATTTTCCATGGTCAATTGTAAGCCACCTTTCAAGTAAGAGTTGAAGTACATTGTATTCATTGGTGAACTTCTTGTCAACATTCATGGTTGATTCAAGGTATATGAAGTCGAGTTCGGTGAAATGATTAGTGCCCTTCCTTGCAATTAGAGTATTTCCCACAACCTTGCGCCATACTCTTATACCCGGATGGTGGACATAAAAGGCACGGCACTCATGGAAGGATTCAAATTTTCTTCCGGTGATTGCTTTCCATAGAGGGGCGGGGTCATATTTTGAGGGCTTCTTCACATAAGGAGAATGGTCTTTAAGGCCAAACACCTTGCCAAACTCATCCAAAAACATATTTCTATCCTTATTTTCTAGGCGGAATTCAACATTCTTTCGAGCCTCTACCTTAGTGATTTTCAAAGAGCTTATAAATTCCATGGTAAGGGAGGGGTAAGTTAATTCTTGCATTTCAAATAGTGTAAGCAACACCATAGACTCGAAGAAGTTCTTGGTCCTCTCAAGAACACCCAATTTGGCTAAAGCATCTTGACATATAAACTTGGTGGGTAAAATTGTTTTCTTAGCAAGAGATATAAAAGCTTTTCTGTGAGAATCGGTTGTGAAACTTGCCTCCAGATATTCTTGTAATTGCTCAATAACCGGAATAGGAGTAGCTTCCACTATAGGAGTAGGAACCTCTTGAATTTCCATTCTTGCTTGTTGTACCACCATAGCCTTTGAGCCTTGAAGAGCTTGTTGCCTCTTTGAAAGATCTGATTTTGTGGGTGCCTTGTTTCCACCTTTAGTCCTCGCCATTGTTCTTCTCCTTTCAAGTTTGTATCAACAAACCAAAGTTTTGCTTGAATGCTTCTAGTATCCTCAAGCTCCAATGAGTCCCTAATCGATTTAGGATTTTTGAATTTTGCCTTGAAACCCTAGAAAATCGATTCAAATTTTGAGGATTTTGGTGTTTTGCTGGCCTTTTGTTGATAAATGAGTAATTTGATTGTGTTTTGAGGAAGTTTGGATTTGATTTGGCTGAAATTGGTTGAGGAAATTGTGTTTTATGGATGAGGGGATTGAGGGTTTTGAATGTGTGTTTGTGTTTCGAAAGAATGAAATGAATTGGGGAAGAGGGGTTTTAAATCCCGTGTTATAGCTTTTAGCAGCAGGAGACGAGCGGATTCTTTAGAAGACGCTCGGATCATAAGACAGTCAGCTTTGAAGTTTCTAACCCGTGCTGAGACGCGCAGATTCTGCAGGAGACGAGCGTCTTTCAGCTGGAGACGAGCGTCTTTCCCTTGGGACGCTCGGATTGTAAGACAGTGTGAAACTTTAAATTTTGAAGCAGCCAGGGCGCGCAGATTTCCACTGAGACGAGCGTCTTCTAGTCTGAGACGAGTGTATTTCAGCTGGGGACGCTCGGATTCATAGTCAGTGAGGATTCTTCAATTTCCAGCTCTTCCAAGACGAGCGGCTAGGAGCCAGGATGCTCGGATTATGCCCAAGACGAGCGGATTCCCTCTGGGACGCTCGGATCTTTTCCTGTACCCACGGGTTAAGTTCCACCCGTGGGGATTCTTCATTTCCCATGTCATTTCTCCTTCATTCCTTTGTTCGTCATTGTGGGTGCACTATGAAGGCTTGGATAGCCTAGGCAATTGCTATCCCCACACTAAATAAAACACTACACATCAAGAAATATTAAAATACCTCCCTCACTTTTTCTTATAATGATAATCTTGATCAAAATATAAAAATGTAAATCTAAAATTGACAAAAATGCAATACAAGAAGTAAAATGCAAGTTAAGGAGTTAGAATATTTACAAATGGTGGTTTAGGGAGGACTCCACCAAACTCTCATTCTTGTTTGAGATGTCAAGGGGGCATAGCCAAGGTGTTGTTGATGTTGCTCAACACCTTGTAGAAGTAGTGAAAGGCTTGTTCATTGTCATTAAAAAGAGTTTCAATAGAGCTTTGCACATTGTGTTCTTCAATGTGGTGACTTGAGCCAAGATGATCACCAAAGTCTTGGTCTAAGGTCATAGTATTACAAATATAAGAATTAACTAATCCTTCAAATTCGTCGTCCCATAGACCACAAACTTCATTAGCTTGCTCCCTAATAATGTTATCATGAGTTGATAAGAGCAACTCCTCTTTCTTGTTGTCATGGCTAATGAGGCCTTCTTCATTACTTGTCATGGGTGATGGTGAGCTATTCAAGCTCTCATTTTTGATGAAATTTTCTTGCTCTCCAGATAGAGCACTTTGAGGATTATCCACTTTTTTCTTCCATATCGGTGGTGATTCTTTACCTATAGCTTGATCCTTGCATTGAGATGCCAACTTCTTCTTATCACTTTCTCGGCTATAATGATCAATCTTGAAACATGGCTCATGTAGTCGGGGAGCTCTCATTGTCTTGTCAAGATTAAAAGTGATTGTCTCATCCCCCACTTCAAGTGTAATTTCTCCATGTTTCATATCAATTACCGCTCCCACGATGTGCAAGAAAGGTCTTCCTAAAATGATAAGAATGTTGGAATCCTCCTCCATGTCTACAATGACAAAGTCTACCGGGATGAAGAATTTGCCAATTCTCACGGGCACATCCTCCCATACCCCTAAAGGTATCTTTGTTGATCGATCCGCCATTTGAAGAGTAATGTTAGTGCATTTGAGCTCTCCCATCCCTAGCCTCTTGCATACCGAGTACGGCATGACACTTACACTTGCTCCAAGGTCACATAAAGCTTTGTTGATTGTAGTGTCGCCAATGGTGCAAGGAATAGAGAAGCTTCCCGGATCTTTGAGTTTTGGAGGTGAACTTCCTTGAAGAATAGCACTACTCACTTTAGTGAATGCAATAGTCTCTAGCTTTCGGATGGATTTCTTATTGGTAAGAATATCTTTCTTGTACTTTGCATAGCCGGAACATGATTGATCAATTCCGTGAATGGAATTGAGACTTCTAAGTTATTCACAATTTTCATGAACTTTCCAAGTTGTTCATCAAACTTAGGCTTAGCTTGACGACTTGGGAATGGAAATCTTATCACAATAGGCTCTTTTTCTTTAGCCTTCTCTTCATTCTTCTTCTTTGAAACTTCATTGGTGGTAGGATCTACTTCCTTAGAGCTCTCCACAACTCTTTGCTTGTCACTAGCATCTACAATGTCTTCCTCAATTTGCTTCTTTGGCCTTCATATCTTGTACCACTCCTCAAACGGATGGCACTCACCGATTCATGTCTTGGGGGATTACTTTGAGGTGGTAATTGCCCCTTTTGTATTTGAGAGCTAGAAGATGGTAATTGAGACATTTGGGTTTCCAACATTTTGGTGTGGGCTAGTATGTTGTTGATGGTTATGTCTTTGGCTTGACTATCTTTTTGTATTTGGGTGAAAAATTCTTGTTGGTTCTTTTGCATTTGGAGGACCGCTTTTTGAACATCAAAACTTTGGTCATTGGATTGATTGTATTAAGGTTGATTTTGATAACCTTGGCTTTGGTTGTAAAAGGGACTTTGAGCTTGATTTCTCATTGGAGGTGGGTGTATGTTGGTTGAGGGTTTTGAACATTTTGGCTTTTGTATGAAAGGTTGGGATGAAATTTGGTATTCTCATTGTAATAGTTGGAATAAGGGGTGCCACTCTTGTATGCTTGGAAAGCATTCACTTGTTCACCTGTTCCCCTACATTCACTTTGGTCATGTCCCAAAGTTCGATAACTCTCACATACTCCACTTGGAATTGAGGATGATGCCACAATAGCATTAACATGTTGTTTAGGTGATTTGGAAGCTTCATGAAGCTTAGCCATGGCCTTCTCAAACTTCAAATTGATGGTGTTAATATGAGCACTTAGTTGAGCACCCAATTGAGTGATGGAATCTACCTCATGCTTTCCTCTTCTAGTAGCTTTCCGAGGCCTACTATGTTGTGAATTATGAACCACCATTTCTTCAATTTTGGCCCATGTTTGATTGTCATCAACTTCGGTAAACATACCATTGGATCCCATATTGAGAATGTTTCGGGAGTCTTCATATAGACCATTCCAAAATTGTTGCACAAGCAACCACTCGCTAAGTCCATGGTGTGGATAAGAACGATAAGTGTCCTTAAATCTCTCCCATGCTTCATACAATGATTCCTCATCCATTTATTTGAACCCGGTGATTTGGGCTCTCAACATGTTACTCTTCTCCGGAGGATAGAATTTCTTGTAGAAAGCAAGTGCCAACTTCTTCCATTAATCAAAACCAAGAGTAGTCTTGTCTAGAGTTTTCAACTATTGCTTTGAAGTACCAATCAAAGAAAAAGGAAATAAGACCCATTGAATTTGGTCTTGAGTAACTCCTATTTGAGAAATCGCATCACAATAGTCACAAAAAGTCTCCATATGTGAGTGAGGGTCTTCACTAGGCATCCCTCCAAATTGACTTCTCTCAACTAGTTGTATGAATGCGGATTTGGCAATGTACAGGTTAAATGTGGTGGTATAGGAGTACCATTTGGTAGGTTCTCCTCGGTGGGTACGGAATGTGATGATAATTTAGGCATTGTGGGTTGATTTTGTGGTGGGTTTTGTATTGGGTTGTCCTTTCCTTCTCTTGAAAAAGGTTTGGTAAACTCAATGTTATTTGGTTGAATGTCCACAATTTCCCCGATACCTCTTAAAGTACCTTTAGAAACTCTTCTATTGTTGGTTAAGGTACTTTCAATTTCAAGATCAATGGGTAACAAGTTACCTTGTGGTCTCCTAGACATGTAAAATATCAAACAACTCGAAAACAATTAGAACAACCTTAAGGAAATTGACTTTTCCAAGGTAAAGAAAGACACAACTAAAAATAATTAATGAAAATCAAATCAAGTTAACACTGTCCCGAGCAACGGCGCCATTTTTGGTCCGGTTAAAACTCGTCGTTAAAAGCTACCAACCAAAACAATATTTATAACTTCGCAAACTACTCTTAGCAAATAGGCAAGTAAAGGTCGGATCCCAAGGGACGGGTATTGATGTAGGATTTTCAAATGTAAATCGTTATGTCTTAGGGTGTCACAATTTGGGTTGAGATAGGAGATCAATTAAACTAATCAACAATATAAAAGTAAAGTAATGAAAACAAGCAAGATGATTAAAAGGAGATGTAAAAAATTGATTAAAAGCACTAAGGTTTCATGGGTTCATTGGGGATTCATGGGAGTTGATAATACAAACATGTTCTCTACTAGATACAAGCACTTATTATTGTGATGGGATCGAGTTGGTGTATAAGCTTACAATCCCCAGGAAGGTTTGAGTCCCGGAGCCGAATCTATTAGATTGTACAACACCTACAAGTCCACTTAGTCCTTCCCATTCAACTATATGCATGGTCTAATGCAAGGATTCATAGGCTCACACTTCATCAAACATAACATGTGCATAAATTGAAATCACAACAAGCAAGAAAATTAATTATAAAAACCTATTAGATTAAGCATGAATCAATCCCCATGTTGGTTTCCCCTAATTCCCCATTAACCCTAGTTAAGGAAACTACTCACTCATTATCAAGTTCAACATGCTAACAAGGTTGTCAATCATACTAGCAAGGCAAAACATGATGAATAAATGAAAGTGATTAACAATAATTAAACAAGGTTAAGAGAGAATTATACCTATGAAGATGATTCCAAATAATAAAGTAAAGAATAATAGAAATACTTGATGATTGATGGAAGGTTGTCAATCTTCCAAATAAACCCAAATAATCTTCTAATTACCCAAAATAAATGAAGAACAATAGAGAAATTAAGGAAAGATTAATATTGTATTATAACTTGATTAAGAATTGATTACAAGATTACTACATGATTAAAGGATGATTACAACTTGATTAAGAGAGCATGCTAATCTAAGTAGTACGATGGGGCATTTTTACTAAAGATTAGGTACAAGGATTAGGGTTACTAAGGGCTTAAATGACTATTAAGACCCAAAGAAAAGTTGAGGAAATGCTCCTCTCGAAGGAAATGAGTGGATCCCTTTGCTGGTTCCGTGTCAATCTACTCGTCCTGTGCTGAAGCACGGTTGGTACTGCCTTGTGATCCGCTCGGATCCATGGTGAGACGCTCGGATCAGGCTGCTGAGGGACGCTCGTCCTGAGCATAAGACGCTCGGATCTTGCTGCTCAGAGACGCCCGGATTGTGTACAATCCGCTCGGATCCTAGGACATAATACTTTTCTTCTTTTTTCTCCTTAACAATCCGCAAGGATCGTGTTGAGGATGCAAGGATCCTTTCATCATTGCCAATTTCACTTTATTATCTACTTAGGCCTTCTAGTATTGTCGTCTCTTTGATGCTTGGTCATTAGATGCCATCAATTTAGCTCCATTTCGCCTTGTAAATGCAAGGTTAGCACTCGTTTCCTACCAAGGGAACAAAACCTCAAAGAATATGCAAAATGGGAAACTAAAGATAGTAAATGACCCAAATAAGTGTTATAAAGCATAGGAACGAGGTTAATTTGGGGACTAAATGTGCTCAAATATGAGTCACATCAAAACTCAAGCATTCAATCACACAAATTTCACATGGTATCAACGAGTATCACAAATTAATCAACCATCCGTTAGTCTTTTATTCGGAAACCCTATAGAAACCCCAAACATGCTTCTTCCCAATTTCGCTGAACCAAGCAAACGTATTTCCGTCATCACCTTCCAAAACTGCATCCAGTTAACCGACACACTAACTTACAAACAATGGAGTTTTCAAATCCAAGCCACGATGAACAACCAATGTCTCTTCCACTATCTCGAAGGCAGCATTCCAGCTCCACTCAAAATAATCACCATGGCCCCCAAAACAAAAAAAAGACGACCCCGTCACCAAACCTAACCCTACCTACCTTACTTCTAAGACCAATTTATCCTTGGTGTTCTAACCGGCACTCTCTCTTCAACCGTAGCACCTCTCATCGTCCATGCTACCACATCCCATGAAGCCAGGACAACCCTCTCCCGCACCTTCGCCAACAAGACCTGCGGTTGCAAACTGCAACTCAAAGCACGCCTCTAGTCTTTCAAGCTCGGTGATGCCACAATCGCTGAGTTTATGCAAGCCGTCAAGTCGTGTACCGATAATATTGCACAACTTGATCGTCCTATGGGCATCGAAGACATCCTTACTGTTGTATTTGAAGGTCTAAACTACGATCTCTATGGTCCCGTTATTGAGTCCGTAAAAGCTCGTGACAACCCTATATCCTTAGAAGATCTCCAAGAAAAACTCATTCAACATGAACTCACTATCAACCGCACCAAACCCGTCATCTCAACCACCTTCAACTATCTGCCAATCCTGCCCAAACCCGTCCAAACTATCCTCGTCAACCATATGTCCCTTGTCCTGCTTATCAACCACGACCCGCGTATAGTGCACCCAACCCTGAATCCAACCCCGCACCCAACTCAGATTACAAACCTTCCTCTTATCGTGGTCGTTGTCACTACTGTGACATGAAAGGCCATGTTCCATCCGACTATAGGAAACTCAAAGCAGATTTCCCCATAGTTGTCTTTCCCACTTGACAATATAGTGCTCCTCCCCCGCATGCTCACACTGCCACTCATGCCCCGCCACCTCCCACCGACACATGGACCATTGATACGGGCACCTCTCACCATATCACCCATGACCTTAACACCCTTTCCCTTCACAACCTTATGAAGGCCCCGATGACTTGATAATAGGTGACGGTTCCTCCCTTTCTATTACTCATATTGGTTCCTTTTCTATTTATTCCTCATCACCATCTATTCCTTTAATTTTTAACAATGTTCTCTGCATTCCTAAAATTTCCCGCAATCTATTTTCAATTCCTCATTTTTGTAAAGATAACGATCCTATCACTATTTTCTTACCTACTTATTTTCATATAAAGGCATGCACAACGGGAGCGGTACTCCTCCAAGGACCACGGTACATACGAGTGGACTCCACCGTCACCTCGTGCACACGTCGCATCCGTCTCCTCTACACCATGGCATCACCGATTAGGACATCCGTCATCCGCCACACTCAAACTTTTAAATTCTCGTTTAACTTTCGTATTTCCGAATTTATCCATTGTACTCCGTGCTTAATTAATAAAAGTCAGAAACTTTCGTTCCGAACTTCTACTCTTGAGTCGAATGCTCCTCTTGATTTGATTTTTTCAGATTTATGGACTGCTCCCATTCATTCGACTGAGCTGTACAAATACTATGCTTTGTTTGTCGACCATTTTACTCACTACATCTGGCTCTTTCCTGTCAAAAAGAAATCGGACACCGTCACAATTTTTAAACAATTTCGTGCCCTTGTCGAAAAACAATTTAATCGACATGTACTTCATTTTTACGCCAACATCGGTGGTGAATTTCATAAATTAAAACCTCTTCTCCTAGATTCTGGTGTGTCTCATCTCACCTCGCCTCCGCATACTCCCGAACACAATGGTTTTGCGGAGCGTCGTCACCGTCATATAGTCGAAACCAGGTTAGCTTTGCAAACTCGCGCACACTTGCCCGCTGAATTTTGGCCATATTCCCTTACCACAGCTTCCTACCTAATTAATCGTCTTTCGACACCTACTCTACAAAATGACTCTCCATTTTTTAAACTATTTAATCAACACCAGAATTACACTAAATTGCATGCCTTCGGCTGTCTTTGTTTCCATTGGCTCCGACCATACACACACCATAAGCTTGACCCACGCTCTGCTCCCTGCGTTTTCCTTAGATATTACAACACCCAGTCAGCCTTTTATTGTTTTGACCCAAAAACGTCTCGTGTATAAACCTCGCGTCATGTTCGGTTTGTCGAAACAGAGTTTCCCTACGTTCACCTCATCGGCAAAACCTCATCTCCAACTCTTTCGACCACCCAGTGGCTACCAACTACCCGTCCTACTCACTGACTCCTCCTCCTCGTCGCCTTCCCAGTCACCTTCATCACCCAAAACACCCACAACAACACCCCCAGCAACTTAACCCGTCTCACCCACCAACACGTCCCCTGCCTCTCCTCCCTCCACTGTTCGTGTTACTCCCACTACCTCTCCATCCCCACCCCCATCCCCATCCTCATCCCCATCCCCATCCCCACCTCCTCCTCCACCTCCACCCTCGCCCCCACGACCAGCCACTCGCCTATCCCACAACATCGTCAAATCAAATCCTCGTTACTTAAGTCCCCTATGCAAATCTGCTCATATAGCCGCCCTTCATACCCCATATATCACCCCTACCACGATCAAACAGACGCTTGTCGACCCCCGATGGCGTGAAGCCATGCTCGATAAATATGATGCTCTTAACCAAAATAAAACATGGACACTAGTTCCCTCATATACCAATTGCAATGTTATAGGTTGTAAATGGATTTGTCAAATAAAAAATAATCCGGATGGTTCGATTAAGCAGTATAAAGCTCGCCTTATGGTGAAAGGTTTTAATCAACGTCCTGGGATCGATTACTCGGACACTTTTAGTCCGGTCATCAAGCCAACTACAGTTCGTTTGGTGCTCAGTATTGCTATCACGAATAATTGGTCACTTCGGCAAATTGATGTCAATAATGCGTTTATACAAGGTACTTTATCCGATGATGTCTACATGGTTCAGCCACTAGGCTTTGTCGATACAGGTCATCCAACTCATGTCTGCAAATTATCAAAAGCTATATACAGTCTCAAGCAAGCCCCTCGGGCGTGATTCACTGAACTTCGCACTTTTCTCACTTCTTACGGGTTTGTAAATTCTATTTCATATTTTTCTTTATTTATTTTTGCTAAAGACACTATTCGTCTCTATGTTCTCGTATATGTTGACGACATAATAGTCACTGGCTCGTCTCTCTACAATTAACGACTTTATTGCTGCTATTTCACGCCGGTTTTCGCTCAAAGACTTAGGGCCTATGTCCTATTTTTTGGGTATTGAAGTTACTCCAACGAATCATGGTTTACATCTTATTAATCAGTCTAAATATAGATCCGACATTTTGCAAAGATATAACATGGCAGACTATTGCCCTGCTTCTACTCCAATGTCCACCGAATTCACTCTTATTCGACAACCTGATGCACCCGTGCAAGATGAATCTCAATATCGTGCACTGGTTGGCAGTTTGCAGTATCTTTCACTTCCTGATACATCTTTCTCAATTCCTCACGCATCCGACAACTTCACATTGGATGACACTTAAACGCCTATTACGTTATCTCAAAGGTACGCTTCATCTCGGTATTCACTTAAATCGCTCCTCTCCGCTGCTTCTTCATGCGTTTTGTGACGCTGACCGGGAGGGGGGGGGGGGAGGTGATATGGATGACTATGTTTCTACTGGAGGTTATGTTATCTTTCTTGGTTCGAATCCCATGTCTTGGTCTGCCAAAAAGCAGCGCCGCTCTGTCCCGTTCCTCGACTGAAGCTGAGTTCAAAGCTATATCCGACACTACAGCTGAGATTCTATGGCTTCGTGCTCTTCTAACCGAACTTGGAGTGTCACTTTCCCATGTTCCGACTGTTTACTGTGAAAACTTGCGAGCGTCGCACTACTCCGCTTATCCGATTTTCCACTCCCGTATGAAACATCTCGCACTCTCCTTTCATTTTGTCCGTGAACAGGTCCAAAGTGGCTCTCTTCGCGTCCAACATATTAATGGCTCTGATCAAATTGTTGATATTCTTACTAAGCCATTGCCCTGATCTCGCTTTTTTACGTTACTCTCCAAGACTGGTTGTACTCTCCGGCCGACCGTCTTGTGGGAGCGTGTTAAAGATATTTCAGCACCGGTTTCCATATCTCGTACATAATATTCGTTTCTTGTATTTAGGGAATTGTATATTGTATTTAGGAAATGTTATTATTTTAGATTAGTTTCTTGCATATATTGTCTAGGGTAGATCTCGTTTTCCATCTTCCTATCGTTGTACTTGTATATATACTCTTGCATATCAATGAATAAACTCAAGCATTCAATCACACAAATCTCACATAATTTACAATTATTTTATTTTGTTAGAGGAAAATAAAACAAATTGTAAATTATTCATTGAAACTGAGGGAGTATAATGGATTTTTTTTATATAGTGGAGCTTATATTGAATAGACGAGAAAAACAAAAGAGTTGGAAAGTTCTTGGAGGGGGATTGGGGGAGAGTTGGATGCAATTTAACGAGTTCAAATTACAAAGATGCTCAACAAAGTGAGGAAAAACATCCCACAACAAGTTTCCTTGGCTTCCACTAGCATCCTTAGCCGTGAATGGATTAGTCGCGTCGTTAATATTTTCACTCATATAATCCTCATGTTAACATATTACGGAATACATATTAATACTATATATTAATTTCAGAAACCAAAGGACTTTAATGTAATTAAAAAAAGTTATATAAATTAATTATACTATATAGTTTTAAATAAATAGTACCGTGTGATGGACCCGATTAAGGGATCTCAATGCAAATATTATATAGTTTGGGTTAAAATTAAATTATATAGAAGTTTGGTAATTTTTCTAAACATTTGTAGGAGACTAAAACATGGTCAATTTCTTTAAATTAAAATAATTAATTAAGATGGTCAATTTCCTTAAAATAAAATAATTAATTAAGATGGTCAATTTCAAGGAGACTAAAAGAAAGAAGATGCTTGGTAATTTTCCTAAATATTTATAGAAGACTAGAAGATGGTCAATTTCTTTAAAATAAAATAATTAATTAGTAAACATGCACACCTATGGTATTAATTATTATCATCATAAAATTATATATTAAATTTAAAATCTATGCAATTTTATTAAACTTTATAGTTTATTAGATGTATAGAGATGTTAATTATTTAACATACAAAAATATAATAAGTAGGTTATAAATAATTCAAGTTAGATTCCATAATATATAATATTGCATAATTCTTTCGATTCGATTTAATTCATATATGTAATATATTTATATAAATATATAATCCTCTTAAAATTACATGCCTAAGTAGTAAAAGTAATTTCGTCAGTAAAGAAAAGAATTGTACTAACATTGGATATAATTATATGATATTAATCACCCATTTGAATAGTAAAAGTAACAATATTATCAGCGAGATTAGTGAAAGTGGTAGAAACAACAACGAGAGTAGTGAAATACGCAATATTAATGCGACAATAGTGAAAGTAACAATATTTACGGCGGAAGTAGTGAAATTATCAATATTAATGCGGCAGTAGTGACAATAACAATAATTACGATAGGAGTAGTGAAAGTAACAATGATTACGGGCAAGTAGTGAAATGCTATTACTATTGTTTCATTAGTAAGAGTAAAATATCAAGAGGGCTGATTTTCATCGACGACGCTTTAGTAAATATCGACGACGTTTTCATTCCAAAAGACGATAATGTCCCTTGCACTTTTACATTACTTTCTCTCTCTAAACTAAATTCTCTCAAATTCAAGTAAAACCAATTAAATTACAAAAAAAAAAAAATCACCAACAACAATCTAAAAAATTATAAACAACAATTAAGAACAACAATTAACATGACGGATCCGCAATCAACGATACGTAAATAACTTAATCTTTTTAATTAATCTATTCGTTAGTTGAATTACGTTACGTATTTACTAAATTAAAATAAACATTGCGTGTTTTTTGCGTATTATACAACCAATGGACTGAAAAATGAAACTTAACAATCGACCATGGACGAAAAGTTGAGATTCAAAGTTCAACCATGGGCCGAACAATGAATCCCAACAATTTGGCCATGGTAAACGTTGATCCCCAACGTTTGCCCCATGGTAAATGTTCAAATCCATTGTTTTGCCTTGGTTGATCAATGAGATTCATTGTTTAGCCATGGTTGAATGATGAGTATCAACTTTCAGTCCATGGTTGATTGTTGGGTATCATTGTTAGGCCATGGTAGAACGTTGATCCTCATTGTTTGGCCATGGTTGATTGTTGAGGATCTTGTTTGCCCATGGTTGAACAATGAATCTAATTGTTTGGCCATGGATCGATTGTTGAATATCAACTTTCAGTCCATGGTCGGACAATTAACTTGTCTTTTTTTTTTCTTGCGTTTAACCTCCTAAATTCGATAATAAATATATTTTATAATTATTGGACAATTAACTTTTTTTTTTTTAGCTTCCGTTTAACCTCTCAAATTCAATAATAAATATGTTTTATAGTTATCGTTCATAATTATCGGACAATTAACTTGTTTTTTTTTTGCTTCCGTTTAACCTCTCAAATTCGATAATAAATATTTTTTATAATTATCGGACAATTAATATAACGCCCCCATTTATCATAATGTTCTTTTCTCTATCATTTTGATCTCCATCTGCATTAAACAAATAAAAATTTTTAAAAAATACCCCACATAAACTATAAAACTTATAAAATTAAAAAAATCGGCAAATAAAAGCAATAAACACGGTTTAAAAAAAACACGAAACGTTGAATTTCTATTTTTGACCATGGACGAAAGTTGAAATTCAACTTTCGACCATGGACCAAACAATGAGTTTCCACGGTTACCATGGATCAAAAGTTGGTTTTCAATGTTCACTATGGATCAAACGGTCAGTTTGATTGTTCAACATGGATGAAACGTCCATCACCAACGTTTGAGCATGGTTTAAACGTTCAGTTTGAACGTTTTGCCAAGGATATAACAATGAATCTCATTGTTTTCACCATGGTGTTCAACTCCTTCAACATCGTGACCATATACGCAACAATGGCAGCGAAGTTCCAAAGACAGCCTATTTCACCAACAATTCTACAACTAATTCAATTAAAACTGAAATTAACCTATATTATAAATTAATTATACAACTAATTTTCAATTAAAACATCAAGGTTCTAACATTTGCCGATTAACAATAACAAGTAATATACAACTAATTCAATTAAAACATCACCAACTAATCGATTAACAACAAGAAAAAGTGAAACAAACAATTACAAACAACCTAATTTCAAGGTTCTAACATTTGATTAAAAAAAAAGGACTTACTTGTTCACGGTGGTGCGGCAATGGAGTGGTGGCAGTGGTGGTGCGGCAGGTAGGGGGTGGTCGTGGTGGTGGAGGTTTATTTTCAATTTTTTTGGTTTTGGAATTAGAGAGGAAATGTTAAGAGTTAGTGAGAGACGGAGGGTATTTTCGTCTTTTAAAATGAAAATGTCGCCGATAATTACTAAAGCGTCGTCGATGTTTACAAACCGGGAATATCAATAGCATGAGTAGTGAATATGTCTCAAAATTTAATTTTATCGTAATTTTGTGTTTATGATATGTCATAGAAAAATATATTAGTGATAAATTTATGAGTTATGCAACTTTAAATAATTTTATTTAATGAAAAAACAAATTTAATGGTAAGTAGAACTTATAAAAGAACACAGACAGTTAGTAGAGAAAACATATTAACATTCATCTCTCACAAATAAAAGAATAAATAAAATATATTTCTATATACATGTTGGGTGAACTTAATTGTCATGTAAACCATAGGCCAATCTAAATTAAAGGCGAACATCTTCTAAAAATTTTCCTTGTGAAAATCAAACTTTGTTCCCGTCTTCTTAGAAAAATCGTGTGATAAATGTCTGAGGTCTTGCGTCAATCCAGGTGCACCACAATAAAATACTCCTGGAGTCCCAAAAATGTAACAATTATAATTTATAAGCCACAGTTATGATGGTGAACAATTGAACAAAGCTATCTGAAGCTGCATTATTACTAGAACATTAGTTAAAATACAACCCGATTTAACCCAAACCCGGTTGGAAGCCAGCATGGAGCTACCCTAACTTGAATGATCATGATTCAAATGTCATGAGAACACCTAAATGACTAACTGGAAGAAAAAGGTAAGAATCATGATTCAAAACGACCCGACCATGACCCGAAATAACTCAACTCTTAACCGCCCAAACCGTCTAGGACCTCAAATAACTTATACTGGATGTCACTAGACCTAAACAACGGCCATTACCAGGTAAACTAAGAGTACCTGTATGTTCCACCGGAAAGTATACCAGAAGGCAGATTAAAGAATAGAAACCTCCCGACTTGGATTGGTTCATTAGCAACAGTTAGGAAATAAACAAACATACACCTAACCACATGCTAGACTTGAGAGGCCATATACAATGTTAGAAGTACGAGAAATGCTTACCAACTCTTTGATCAGTATGGTTGATAGCAACATGCTTGAAAACAGACCTCCAATCAGGCCTAGCAAAATGTGTTTTAACTCTAGTCCCGGAGACAATATCCATGCCATTCTTAACATGATGTAGGGACTGAAGCATGGCGATCAAAGCCGATCTGGCATCGCCTTCTTCATATACACTTGTGCAATAGTTATGTAGCTCCATAACATGGTCTGGATCATTCTCTGCCGCCTCATTCATAACACTCCTAAACCACTCAAAGGAGCCCTGCTCTCGGGTCACCCAGTAAAAGTAGACACGCTTCACAGCAAAGGCTTTCCTTTTGTTGCTACTACTACCATTAGTAGCACCATGGTTGGTATTAGGCATTCCGGTCTCCATGTCATCCTTTTGTTGCTTGATGTGGTAAAGTACATCCCGAAGTATACTTATCAAGGGCGTTGCTCCAATCCCTAGACCTACGAGCAAGAGGACATCATATTTCTTGTAGTCCTGTGCTGGTGCTCCATATGGACCATCAATCCTCAGCCTTGGCATTCTAGATTGAACAAAACATTGAGCATTTTAGCATTACTCGCATTTTCTAGAGAATTAGAATATGCACAAATGCAACGACATTAACTATTTCACTCCAATACTCTCGTCTATTATAGATACTGTTTTTAAAGATAATGAAATCTTGGTCGACTAGTTGCTATTACACATTAAAAGAAGCGCAAACAATTCATAATCAACTTTATTACGTTACACACAAATAATAGAGATGATTTTAACAGTCGGGTGTGATCGATTACCTAGGAATGTAAGACGATCCATTGACAATGTCAGCCCTTAAGAGACCACTTTGGTCCGTTCTTGTAGGTGGCTGGCATAGCTTGGAGAAGAGTGATTTCAACTGAGAAGTCCAGTCACCCAATGTTCGAATATGAAGGCTTATGTAATCATCCCCCGGAGCTGATGTCAGGGAGAATGGATGCCTAAACCATTACACAGTTTCATGTTACTACACAACGTTTTATCTAATAATGGAGCGTAATCTTAATTCTCAAGTGTAACAAGAACAGAAGTAAAAAAAATTACCACTGAAACGGAGAAATATCAGCACAATTAACAAAAATGTACTGTCCGCTTGTGTATTTAAATCCGTGAGGCTTTGTCATCTGTAGTGATAATACGTTCCCTGGGTAGACTGCAACCTTTTATGTTCAAAATGAAAGCTTTTCAATCAAGGATTCATCATTTTGGTAAAATTTTATTGTTGTGGATAAAATTCCAACATGAAGGCTAACCTTTTGGATATGAACAGTCTCGTAGCCTGACCTTAGAGACCGGAGCAGTCTTTCAGATGCATATATCAAAAGCGGCACAGCAAGATACATCCATGTCTGCAACAAAATGGTGACTTAGATTAAAGCCGGAAGAGGCCAAGCTATAATTCATAGATTATGAAGGTACTTTGTTTTTAGTATCAGAGTCATTCCTTATTTCCATTTAAAGTTAGTCGAACTTAACAACTAGTTGGTAAGATATCTTACAAAAGGGATTTAGACGCTTACTGTTTTCTTGTACCATGTCTTGCTAAGATAGAGGAACCACCCATGGATAATGAAGAGGGCATAAACTATGACAAACAAATGATGAGAATACCAAAAGGCATTGAACCCAGTTAGCTTTCTGAGGATTCTAGGAAGGCTAACTCTGTTCCTCCTAAACCACGGCTGTGCCAATATGTAGGCAATGGCCATTAGTACTAACATGATTACGCCAGTCCAACCCTCTGTTCCTTGGACAAACCACCAATAATTGGGAGGTCTCTTTTCTCCAAAGTATTGTGCGAGCGGTCTATAGGCTTCATCCGAGGCATTGAGGAGTCTCGGGAAGTCGCACATGAGATGACAAAGGACGTGTATGGCTACCCCAACCGCCACTCCTATGGCTACCACCTTGTGAAAGTTAATATTGTCGTCAAAAGGCACGGCCATTCCTAGCTTTGTCCTGATTACAAAGAATAGGAGACTTTTAAAGCTTGTTTGGTAACTAGAATTCAATAACTACCAAGTATCGACCTAGAATATTAACTCGATAAAGAAGGATAAGTGGTTAGTTGCATAGATGTATGCATTCAAATTATGTTTAGAAATTGTACCTGCTCCTAAGCCAGGTGATGGTGTTCCTACACACAGGAAGAAGGATGAGAGCCATGTTGAACTTGAGAGTCTCGGCCGCGCCCTTGGCAGCAGTAACACAATACCCCATGACATGGAACACATAACGGTTCCTGTATTGTAAAAATTTCCAAGTAAAGAGGCCCATGCATATGCTAAGCCATAAGAGTATGACCCATATCCTTTTCCAGTTATCCTCAATAAAATATCCAATTTTTTTCGCAGTTCGCTTCATCGGGTTGGGTTCCTTAGTTGGAACTAGTTTCTGGCTAAGCATTTGGCTCAGCATTCTACTCTCTGTGACTGAGTTATTTTGGTGATTTGGGGTTTCAAGCAACAGCATTTCCAAGTTATGCAGCTGCAAAATGCATAGAAGCCGAGTCAACCAAAACAATCTAGGTCATGGTTTAAAATCACAGTTGTGGTAACGGTGTTGTGGAATTGTCCTCGACTCGTCCATCGCGCTCCGAATCGCGGTTATTACTGTGATTCTTATTTTACAAGCTTCCGTAGATAGTTTATTATGCATTGGCTATTTCGGAATACAAGTCAAGGTTCATTTTATTGAAAATAATTATTGTCACCACTCATACAATATTTAAGAGCTTTTCATTACAAAGTTTGACGGTACAAGTTATAACTCCTTCCTCTCGAGTTAAGGTAATACAGTATAATAATAGAAGTGTCTAGAGCATTACAGCGTAATATTTCTATGTAATTGGTAGTGTAATAAGGCTAGTATGGATTGTATCCATGGTGCCAAGGACATTCGTTATGCGGATTGTTTATAATAATGAGTTGACAAATGACACGTGTAATACATGTTAAGGTAAATTTGCATACTTTCATTAACGAGCGAATTGTTAATCACATATTCATATTGATAAAACTAGTAAAGTTTTTTTTTTTTTTTTTTTTTTTTTTTAACAATAGACTCCACCCTTGCAGACAAAACTTGTAAAATATTGTTCAATAATTTGTGGGGAAAAAAAATAAGATTACAAACCTGAATATAACCGAGGGAATCAGGGTCAAGATTTTCCATGATGAGTGCCGCGTATTCTTGAGCATGGTCTTGTATTTTTGAGAGTTTATTGGCTGATGCACTAAGTGTGATAATCTACAAAATTGCATAATTTTAAGATCCTACTCCCTTATATAGTAGTCAATTTTCTTCCCAAAGAATAATAAAATGTTGACTGAAGAACAATCAATTTTTTTTACCTCTTTCACTTCCGCTTCTGTGATCCTACCATCTGCATCTTTATCCACCCTACAATTTATTAACACATACATTTGCCTTCTTCAATCTTAATAAAAATAAACGATAACGTAAAACGGTTTTACAATAAAATATTGTAATGCCATTGGTGCAAAACATACTTTAGTTTATGCATGGTGTCACTGATGTCACATGGGTACGTTGATCTATGAACACTATTCTAATACGATTGATTTATATAAATCCAAAATACATTATTATCAAGAATAATGCAAAAACTCTGGATTGAACTAGTTTTGGTGTTGGTCAAAAATACAGCTTGCAAAGTTTAGTTTATGCATGGTGGACTATCAATTTGAGAAAATTAAAACCTTTTCAACCAACTAATTAATTACGATTATTTTAGAACGATACGGAGTATTTGTCTATTGGAGTAAGTTTTCAAAAACCGCCACTGAATATCTAGCAACTATTGTACATAGTATACTCCGTACCTCTTATTTCAATTAAATTAAGGCACAAGAATAGTTTTTGCCATGACAAGATTTGAAGACATGATATGAATAAAAAAAATATGGTCTATCCATTTAACGACTTTGACAATTAAAGCTAGTTATTAAGCTATCCACTTAAGGAGAATAAGCAGAGTACTCCGTATATGATTTAAGAAATCTTACAAATCAAAGAAGGTTTGGACGCGAGCATCAAAAGTGCGGTCAGAGAGCTGCTCCCAAAAATCACCGAGTTGGATCTTTGTTATTGTTGCAGTTACAATTCCCCTCCTACGAGCCAATGTATCAAATATTTCTTCCGCAAATTCATTCTCATTCTCATTCATCCCTGTATTCACACATAGTATGTTCCTTCTAAGTTACACAAGAGGGTTTTACCAGTTACCACTGTCTAATTTCTCATATTCCATCTTATGTTCAATTAATATAACCGTTTTTCTAACGTTTATATTAATTTTTCAAATTTTTCATCCAACACATTCCCAAAATAGAAAGGTAAATAATTGAACAAGACACTTAAAAATAGAATAGGTAAATAAATGACCAGGAAAGAGGGATCGAGTATACGATAAACAAATAAGTGAGCTAGACGTACCAATACAGTGACCAAACCGGGACCTAAGCAGCAAACCATCAACAGCCAAGTTATTCCAGCGTTTTTCAACCTGTTCCCACCCTTGATCACCAACGCTATCATTAATAAACTGGATGCCACGCAATGCACGCGCTGCAGTGGTCTTAGCCCTCTCAAGTTTATCAAACCCGACACGGTGGTTCGAAGATGCCACCCTCTTCAGCTCGCGTGAAACCTGCTTGAACTTAGCCGAAAGCTGAGAACTCAAATTCTTCATTGGCCGCCCTTTATCCACCTCGCTGGCCTCCTTAATGTCTTTCATGGATACGGTGTCGTCCTCGAGTATGTCTACCGTGATCTCCACGTACTCGTTCGTTTCGTTGTTATCACTGAATGTGACGCGTGATTGTGATCGCACACTCCCTCCCGAATCTGATGCGTGTTCGTACCTATTGTCTTGGGTTTCCTTGGGCTTTCCCATGCTTGTATTGCTTGGACACTCTGTTTTACAAATGTTCAAAATCAGTTTCTAAATTACTGGAAGTTACATGCAAAATTAGTTTCTTAATTATTGCAAGTTTTAAAACGTGCACTGTAATTTATTTTCACAGTACCTACATAAAACTCTCGATTCTTAATCATGTAAAATCTTCTTTTTATAATTTAAAGTAAAAATGACAGGTATTCGAACAATTAAAAAACTAACTAAATAAGATACCGCATCTGGTAAGTATTGGCATTGCTAATGACATGAAGTTCAAAAATGTACAAAACCTTAATTTTTTTTTCTTGGGTCTAACGAAACGTGCACTTAGTCGCATTAAAATAGAGGAGAGGGGGAATCGAACCTCTGACATATTGTCTACAATACCCGCCTTCTATCTTAACTAATAAATAGACTAAGACATCTCTAGTACAAGACCTTTAATAAAGAACTTACCGAGAAACAGAATTCTTTGAATTGTTGATGATTTTTGGGACAAGTTAGAGAAAAAGTGGTTTAAAAGAAGATTTGTAGTTGTACATGAGTCAAGGAGAGAAATGTAAGGGAGTTTATAAGAAGAGTGGGTTTGTTGATGGCATTCATGGCAAGTTGTAGAGAGAGTATAAAACTAATGGAAGAAATAGTAGGAGGGATAAAAAGTCAAAAGAACAAAAATATAAATAAAATGAATGAAAGATGAAAGCAGGGGGCGTAAATAAGGGGCGCATATGGATTATTGCACAAAACCATTTAGTTAGTGTTAACTGATGATGACCAGTAAGTAAAAAGAATAAGCAAGAGCCTCTGTAATGGGATTAGGGACTGGTTTTACTAATGATTGGGTCATATTTCATACATACTTCTTACCGTTCAATTTAGGCAAACATAATCGTTAACTTAAGTGGTAAGACTCTTCTTTTTCAACCAATTATAAGGTTGGGGTTCAATTCTTACCGCGATAAAGTGCACTCAATTAAACAAAAAGGAAACAATTCAATTTAGGCAATAGAGCGCCATTGATGTAGAATGCGTAGCTTTTGAATGAACGAATCTAGAAGTTGTTAAGTTGCAACGGAATTGTCGATTGTAATGTGAATGTAACGTGTGATTTGATGATATTGTGTTAAGTGTATGGGCCTAAAATTCTGCATTAGGCCAGGGCAGTTGAGGTTGGCTGGTGCTAGGGTAGTCAGCGGACGGGTCATGGGCAACAGAGCAAAAGAAGAACATAAATAGGCAATATGGGTCCAACGGCCCATGATTGATGTCTTGAGGAGCAAGTTAAGAAACCCTAATAGGGTTGTGCACTATAAAAGCAAAGGAGTACGTGAAGAAGGATCATGAAAACATACAATACAGAAAGCTCCAAAATCATAAACTAGCAATTAACCGTTTAGCCTAATTGTACCCGTGACCTATTCAATTGCTAGTGAAATCTTTGGTGGGATTCCGTATCCCTCCGCGGCCGTTCCCTTTAGCGTTTTCCGCATTCAATTTCTTTACATACAATCACATCAATCAACCGAACATATATATAATCGATTATAGAATAAGCCTACTTTGACTCACCGTCCGTCAACTAAAAGCGGTAAATTAACCAAAACAGTTTGGCGCCCACCGTGGGGCAAGGTAGTCGTCACCAATAATCGTGCCAAAAGAAAATGTGAACATTATGTCAGGAAGCAAAGAAGGAAGTCCAAGACCTGTCTCAAAACCAAAGATGAGTCCGCCGTCACCTGCTCCAATTAGTCTAATGACCGCAACGTCAGCAAGACCTCCGATTCAAACATCGAGGCTCCCACATAAGATGACCCACTCTCCGAAAACTCTGCAGCGACCAACAGATAAGGCAGTTGCCGCAACCCAACCAAGGACAGAAAAGGGAGCAGGCTCGGCTCCGACAGAGGCAACAATCTCACAGAGGAGGCTAAGCCCTCCGGCCAAGTGAAATACCAGCAGCCGTCACCCAACACGGTGCAGAATGTGATGGGTACACTAGAAGCGCTAAAATAGGCTATGGAGGACCTGAGGGAAGAAAAAAGAAGTATGGGAGCCCAAGCGTAAAGGGAAAACAAGAGCTTGAGGGCAAAAGCTATAAAAGAAAATAGGGAGATGTGGACGCAAATAAATTCCATGCGGGTAAATCCGGTGGCAGAGGTCAGAGACCAGAACCCCTAAAACAGGGTGCTAGAAGTAATACAAAAGCCAAGTTCATCCACTACTTAGGAACCATCACGTTTGTTCCCCTCAGATCTGGTAACCAGGTTGGATCTAGGAATCACGCCAGCAGGCAGTGGTATCACCTCAGCCGGATTAGAGTTTCTGAACCCAGAAACACCACGAACAAACGAAGAACTCGAATCAGGTAGTGTCCCATAAACTGATTTGGTTACTACTAAAAGTGTACCTTTTGCACCATTCAATAGTCAACAGGTAATAGGGTGGATGCCAGGAACCATCATGACGCCAGCATCCATACCCGGATACAATCTGAATAGAATCCCAATCGCTGTACCAGGTTATTACCAGGCAAGAGGACCAACACCGGATCAAAGCTATCACCAGGCCATGGTAACCACCCCCGTTGCAGGCGGCTATTAAGCAAAATCGGCTATTACGCAGCTTCAAAGCCAAGCGCATGTCTGGACCGAGGATAGGTACCAGGTCCACATCAGCTCGTGCAAGGCCCACAAACAGACAATCAACGGTATTTGGAGCAGCAGTATTATGAACTCAAAGCTATGATGTTCCAGATCCCAGGTGTAATACCCGCCCTGTTAGAGACCCGCTAACCGCCATTGACTGACCTTAGACAGATGTCTAGACCTCTGGAAGCCTTAGTAGTTCGAACTTACGTCATATTAACCTTTGGGATTAGGAGGCTCGATCTAGCGTAGGCTACTCGATCGAGTAGCTCTATGACTCGATCGAGTAGAGCCAGTCCCATAATCGATCGAGTAAGTGGAGTTCAGCGATAAAATATATATCGTGAAGTCGTGAAACCAAAATTAGTTTCATTTTATTTCTCGAAAACCTAATTGTCCCCACATCTCTCTCCTTCACCAATCTTCATCCTTTAGAGCCCTTTCTGAGTTGAGACACCATGGGGATGGGAAGCATGAGTCGGGTAGCGGTCTTGTCGCTGGAACACTGAGTATAGGTAAGTCATCATCATCATCATCATCATCATCATCATCTTCCTTAGTTTTGGTTATGGTGCTGTTAGTAGCAATAGGGTTTGTCATACTGCTTGTAATAGGTGGTAATGGTGGTTGCTTATCGTCATACGGTCATATGCGGTGTTGTTTCGGATTGCTAAAGGTAGGTTTTCCTACTCAGTACTCTTGATTGTTTATTATGTCGGTTGTGTTGTCTAATTGGTTTTGGTATTGTTGTTGGTATTGTAAATTGGTTTTGGTTGCTTGTCTGTGGTTTCCGAGGTGCACCCTCGGCTGAGTGTAGTCACTTGTGGGAGTGGCTTCACGCCCTTGATTCGTCCCTTGTAGAACCCGCCAAAAGAGGGGATGTGCACATTAAGGAACATCGGTTTTCGCTCGGTAAAGATGAGCGCGGCTTAGGTGGAAATGGCTGCGGTCCCCCACTGGCGGTGTGGGATATCTATTGCAATGGATATCCTGGCAGGACTTAACCTTTGGGTAGTCAGAGGAGTGATGGATGATTGGAGGTGGTGTTGGGTTTGTGTATGTTGTATCTAGTGTCTTGTGTGGTTCTTCTGTTAATGACCTTGTGTGGTGTTGTCTGTGTTTTCTTCTAATATTGTGTCTGCCTCGATCCATTATGGTGAGCAGTCGGTCTTAGCAGGTGTTGATATGTGGAGCTTAGCTGGATACTCTGGAGGGACGACTCTATCACGAGTCATGGCATGGATAGTATCATGTAGTCGATAGTTTGTCATCAGTTGTACTTTCCTTTGTTGAGATAACTTTTTATAACTTAATTGTTCTTTTATTAATATTTGATATTAACTATTCCTCGAGCAACCGAGATGGTAACACCCTTTGCTGGGGAAGGTCTTGTTAAGGCTCCTTGAAAGATGGGGGGTGTTACAAAGTGGTATTAGAGCGACGATTTTGGAACTTTTAACCAATGAACTTAATGAACATAGTGAGTCTAGTAAAATGAACCTGGTGTATGTGTATTGGGAGACCTGGCAATTGCTTGATTTTGGGTGGGAATGCGCCTTCATTCCAAAATCCTGGCCCCAATATGCTTAAGCCAACCACTCCGAATGGGAATATTGAGTTGAGAATTTTATGTGTGTGCATATGTGTGTAGTATACGAAGTGGATCTAGGAATATGTGAGTATTAAATGATGCCTTGTGGGTGTGCAAGTGGTAGAGTAGGAGTGTGTAATTGTTTGTATAGTTGAGTATGTGTGTATGTATGTTGAGAAACGGTAGAGTGTGTAGAAAGCTTGCATGAGAATATATGATGACGTGAAAGTTCGTAATGAGTTACAAGTTACTATATGTGTTTTAGATATATGAATTTGTTATATAGTGATGTGGAATTTAACAGATGAATGATGTAGAATACCGTTGTGAATATGCTGAAAATGTGAATTATAACATGTGATCACCGGATTGATTGAGATATGTCAAGTAATAGAGTAAAGTTTGAGTAATAAGTGGTAGTTAATTTACCGATTGTAATGTTTAATAAAATAAAATTCACATGTTGGATGATAGAATTTGGTATGCATAAGTATAAGTAGAGTAATGTTATTCTTAAAGATAGATATGTGAGTTAAAGTATGTCATGGTCAGATTGAATCGTGTGTTTTTTGAAATAGGGTAGAGTGGTATTTTTAATGTTTGATTACGGTAATCGTGTTAGATGCAAGTTAATGTTAATTGATAGTAATCATATGGAGATAATCAGTGACGAGTTCTAAGTATACCTTAGACTCCGAACGAGTTGTTGTTTTGCAGAAACGATTAATCGAATTGTAATCTTTGTCCTTGTTTTAATCTTACATGACCGAGTACAAGTGCTTACATGACCGAGTAGGGCTTACCCGATCTAGTAGGTGGGTCACTTGATCGAATTCGTTGGAAAGCAAAATCGTTGTTTATTCTGCTCAGGGGAAACTCGATCGAGTAACCCTAACTCGATTGAGTAGAGGCTACTCGATCGAGTACCCAAGTCACTCGATCGAGTAAGTATGCTACAGTACACGGGCTTTATCGGGACTTATACTCCCTTTTCCTTCATTCTTTTCTCATTCTCTAACTTTCAAAAACCTTAAAAATCCCATCAAACTCCTTTCTCTCAAAATCTTTGGGGTAATTTGTGATTGATTTTAATTTGAATCCTTCTAGTTCATTCACTCAAACTAATTGCAACTCATTCAAGGTAAAATTTCTATTTCTTTTCTTTGAATTTAATCAATTGGTAGTATGTGGTAGTATTGGATTTTCTGAAATTTTTATTTATACCCAAAAGTTTTGTATTATAATTGTTATATGTTGGTAGAAATCACTTTAAATCATTGTTGTTGATGCTAGAAAGTGAAAAATCAAACCGGTTTGTGATCATATGTGGACCGAAATTTCTAGGGGTTTGCTCTCAAAGTTTGATTTTTGTTCATCTTTTGCATCTTTAAAGGTTGTTGTGGTGGATGATGGTGTCGATGATGATGACCTTGCTAAGTTGGTTATGGAATTGGGGTTTCCTTCTATCTCTAATGTTCATCTTGTCAAAGATAGGGGTAACTCCCTTTTCAAGGAAGGGAATTTCGTCTTGGCTGCTCGTCACTACACTCAAGCGCTTAAGCTCTTATGTTTCCTAGGCCTTCCACCCGCGCATGACCAGCCTGTAGCCACTTCCCTCTGCCTCTCCCTTGTCCCTAATTTAGCAGGTTGTGAGTTAAAGTTGTATCAGTATAATCGGGTTGTTTGTTATAGCACTTTCGTCTTATCTTTTGATCCGAGTAACATTAAGGCCTTATTTCGTAGAGGCCTATCTTTTAAGCATTTGAATATTCTCAACGAGGCTCTTGGTGACTTTGAACTTGCCATAAAATTTGATCCGCATAACAAAGATGTTAATCGGGAACTCCTTTGTTTGGCTGACCTTTTAGTTTTAAATGTTAATGGGAAACGAGTCTCTTATCCTTTCAACCCTTTGGGCTCAGTCAAGAAAGGTAAGAAATCTTTGCTTGCCAATGATGTGGTTAATAAGTTTGTAATCCCTTCTGTTTTGGATGAAGCGTCTTGTAGTAGCGTTCCTTTGGTTGCAGATGCTGTTTCTTCTTCTCTGGCTGAAATTACAACTTTTGCTCTCGATTCCGAAATCCCTTTTGTGAGTGATTCTGAAATTAATATGGACTCTGAAAATCTAGTTGTTGCAACTGGTTCTGGTTCTAACATTATTTTGAACTCGGAAAGCCTTAATGAGGCTTATCCTGCTTTGCCAGCTAAGGATGACACTAATCCCTCCAATACTTTTATCTCAAGACATGGAAAATACTCATTCTCCAACAAAAAGCATCCTAATAATAATTTGATTTTGTCATCCCAAGATTATGAGAATTTGTTACTTGGGAGGAATATTGTTTTTTTCCATCAATGATCTTTGTCATCCTTCAAGGTTCGTTCCCATATCTCCACAAATTTTATTCCGACAGGAACTCCCCATGAAGAAATTTCAAGGGAAGCAGCAGTTCACATTCCTTATCCTTTACATGAAGATCAGCGTCAGCTATCTGATTCGCATTTGGGGTCTGAGAGTGATGAGTTGGGTCTAGAGGAGGCTGATTCGTATATTGCCAAGAAGAAACGGCTTTCGTCTGATACGTCTGTGGTTAGCAAAGTATCATTCGTTTAGTTACAATTTGTTGCAGTCAAAGAGAAATCGAGCATGAAGTGTTGTCGCAAGGTGCAGCATTCCATTCGCAAGGGTCGAATGGTTAGGTCGGGTGCTAATTCGAGGAAAAGATCGCGGGTTTCTGTTGATAGTTTACCTTTTTTTTTGCAGGTACACAGGAAATGCTACTTCTAATGATGTTGCAATTAAAAGGTCTAAACGGAAGGAGGCGGACTTACTGCAGTTCGAGGACTACTATCATCCACCTTTTAAGAAATTTCGTATTTCAATTTCTGTTAGTTTGGCTTGTAATTTTCGCTCGGTTAGTTCTATTTCTAGTAGTTTCGGGGTATCTAATTCTTCTATGTTTGTATTGTAAGTTTGTTTTTCCTGGTTATAATCTAATACTGTGTAATCTCATCTTTATAGTTTTATAAAATAGTACACATTTGTCTAAAAAAAAATAAAGGTTGAAATAGGGTAAGGAATTTTATTAACATCATGTTTAGTGCTTGATTTTGGTTAATTTCATCCAAAATTTCGTCTTAAAACACCGTCTTAAAAGTGCCCAAACTTAAATTTTAGCCCTAATTTTTGTGATAATAATTTTTTTTTGAAGCTTATATTGAGGGATTAAGGTCCAAATACTTCTATCAATTGTGAAAACTTGATGTTTGAAAATTGGAAATCGTCTTTTTATGAAATTATAAGGGTAAATAGAAGTGGGAATTATTATTTTGTCTTAAAAGTTTTACTTCAGTTGATACTTTTCTCCACCCGAATCCCATGAAAAGTTCACTTTGTTTATGTAAAACCCGATATGTGTGGCTAAAAACATGTTGAAATAGATGCCAAGAGCTGCAGCTGCAACACGCCAGAGCAAGAGGTCGAGAGCCGCTGAGCCTGAGGTAGGGAAGGGGAGTCAGAGACCTACTATTCCACCGGCCACTGAATACCCCACTATAGTCTTTGCTGATTTTAAGCAAAGGGATACTTTTGTTGAGTTGATGAGTCGCCGTATGAGACCCACTAGGTGCATCGACACGGGTATTTTGGAGGACCTGAAAATAGAGGTTGATGTCAGGCATATCTTTGAGAATCTGGGTTTGGAGAGGTTATATCACCTTAGGAAACACTCTTATCCTTTTCTGACCTTAGAGTTTATGAGTTCCTTTGCTTATGATGTGGTGGAGAAGACAGTAGAGTTCCGTCTGATGAACACCAGTTTTTACCTAACCATGGACCAATTCGTTGATCACCTTAGGCTTTCTCGACCCAAGAAGGGATATCTTAGAGATGTCCCGACTGACTGTGGTGCTAGTAGTTACATGCCTTGTTTCACCGGTAGACCTGCTCCTACTTCAAGTAATATCTTGATTAATGATGTTCAGCATGTTACTTTGAAGATCTTTCTCCAAGCCCTAACCTGTTTACTCTATGATAGGAAGGATGTGAGTAAGCTCAACTCGCATGAGGTTATGTAATTGGTCGCCTATCTGAACCCCAGCCGAGTGCAGCTTGTTGCTTATAGTGCCCCGACCATCGTGTGTGCCAGTTTGGCTTTCATGGCCAAGTCTCCGACCCGATACCTGAGTTGTGGCGCTATTGCCACCCGTTTAACAGAGAGGTTGACTAGCTTTGAGGCCTCATCAGCTCTCAAACCCTTGGTTCCGATTGTGCCAACTATGAACATGGCTTACTTCATCGACCAGAAATGGCTGAGGGTGTTGGATGATGGTGGGTTAGCGGAGGGTGAGAGTTAAGAGTTGGTTGAGATTACCCGACTCGAATCATCTTCCAGTGACTGAGCCGTTAACTGCGGTTGTGGTTCCGTCGGACTCGGATGATGATGAGCCCCCTCCTACCCGTCACACCCACCAGATCATGGATGACCTTTTGAAGGAGATGTAAGACCGGTTGGGGGAAACCAGGCTAGACCAGAGGACCAGGTAGCTAGGGTGGGGAGAGGCCCCAGGAGGGTGAGAGAGATGGTTGGAGAAACTCTGCCAGTGCAGCCCGTCCCACCACGGTATCAGTAACCTAACTACCCTTCCTCTTTTAGCCCCGAGATGCAGGTGAGTGAGCTCGCAGAGAGGGTGTCTAACGCGTTAGTGCTCCAGAACCTTCGCGAGATGGCATACATGCAGGGGGTGGGCCCCAACTTGCCCATGCAGTTTGGTGGCGAGGTGTCGGGAACGATAGTGGTGTCTTTCACTCCTATGGAGTCGACCATGCCACATGCGGAGTCCCTGAGAGCTATCCGTACAGATGTCTTGCGCCATGGACGATAGGAGGAGACCCTAGAGCGACCACAGGAGGAGGCACGTCAGAAGCCGGTACATCTGGAGGAGGAGGAGGAGATAGAGGAGGACCGAGGTTGCGACCTCGAATGATTTTCTTCTTGTTGTTGTTTAGCAGACTTATGATACTTGTTACATTCGTTTCATTGTACTTGGATTTATCTTCGTTGTATATGACCATAAGGCCGCATTTTGATAGATTTTTCTGAACTCGTTATGCAGGTGTGTGATGTCGGGGTGAAAGCCCGGAGATTGATTACGTTTCCTTGGCTTAATGTTGTGTTTGGAGGGTGATATGACCTGCAGATACTCGATCAAGTACCTGCTGTGGACCTTTGAGGGAGTGTTCTGACCTCTAGGTACTCGATCGAGTAGCCTAATCCGGACTCGATCGAGTGCCTTCGATCAAATAGATCGAGTGCCCATGTTAAACCTTACATTCCGTTTCCTTGGGGATTATGGGAGGATTTGGTTGTTTTATATTGTTTCATGGTTATTAATCACGTTTCTATATTTTATCTTTGCACTCATGTGATATCTAGGCGGTTTACACTAGTTCTAATCCTATGTGCTTAATTGTTTCCTTGTTTATCTTTTTAAATGGCGGTTAAGTCATATCGTTGTTGATGGTAATTCCAAAGCTGGTTATATATTGAGTGATCGTGTTTTTAGTAATGTCACCTTAAGCAAGTACTTAATTTCCTCATATATTGATTTGGTAACGCGGTGTTCCATATATCCATTGTTGCGTTGTTTTCATTTAGTGTACACATAGGCACACATGTTACACACGTAATGTCAAAGGAGGTGGTAATTGTTTGTTTCATTATATGTTGGATCACTTAGAAATGTCAGGATTATGGGAAGATATCATTTTCGTGTAATATTTATAATCTGTCTTGAAGGTGAACTTTGGGGACGAAGTTCCTTTTAAGAGGGGAAGAGTAACGTCGAGTGAGAAAAACGCCAAAAACAACATGTTTGGAGTAAATTGTTGGTAAAAGGTTTCTATGTTGTACTCCATTTTGTTAACATAAAATTTGAATTTCGGGTAAGTAAAGTAATGTAGGTAACTGTTAAGTGAAAGTTATTTAGTAATTTAATTTATTGTGCTATATAAGTTGTTTAAATAATTTAAATGGGTGTTGAATCATTTATTGAGTAACTGGTTGATAATTTACTGCATATTGGATGTTAAATGATTAATTGTTGGATGAGTAAGTAGATTGTTCATGCCAAATGTGTATGATATGTATGGTGTATAGAGTCGTGCGGTGTTAAAATTTGGTTAATAAGATGGAAGTAGCAGTTTGTGATAGTGTGTCTTTTCGGATGCGATACGTGGTTGATAACTCGATAGGAAGTTGTGTTTGATGGTTACCTTTGCGGAAGTAGATGATGATGATGAATAGTCGGCTTGGCCAGTTAGGTGGTATGTTGGGAATGGTTACGATTGTTCTTGTCGGAACGAGTTATCATCGGTTACCTTAGTTCATGTTACACCTTGAGTTGTGGGAGATGATAAGTTGAACATCGGGGACGAAATTCTTTTTAAGGGGGGAAGACTGTAATACCCGCCCTGTTAGGGAATCGTTGACCGTCATTGACTGACCTTAGACATATGTCTAGACCTCTGGAAGCCTTAGTAGTTCGAACTTACGTCATAATAACCTTTGGGATTAGGAGGCTCGATTGAGTAACTCTGTGACTCGATCGAGTAGGTCCCATACTCGATCGAGTAAGTAGAGTTCAGCGCTAAAATATATCGTGAAGTTGTGAAACCAAAATCAGTTTCATATCATTTCTCGTACACCTAAATGTCGACACATCTATCTCCTTCACCAATATTCATCCTTTGGAGCTATTTGTGAGTTGAGACACCATGGGGATGGGAAGCATGAGTCGGGTAGCGCTCTAATCGCTGGAACGCTGAGTATAGGTAAGTTGTCATCATCATCATCATCATTAATATCATCATCATCATCATCATCATCATCATCATCATCATCGTCTTACTTAGTTTTGGTTATGGTTGTGTTAGTAGCAATAAGGTTTGTCATACTGCTTGCAATAGGTGGTAATGGTGGTTGCTTATCGTCATACGGTCATATGCGGTGTTGATACGGATTGCTAATGGTAGGTTTTCCTACTTAGTACCGTTGATTGTTTAGTATGTCGGTTGTGTTGTCTAATTGGTTTTGGTATTGTTGTTGGTATTGTAAATTGGTTGTGGTTGCTTGTCTGTGGTCCGCGAGGTGTGCCCTGGGCTGAGTGGAGTCACTTGCGGGAGTGTCTTTACGCCCTTGATTTGCCCCTTGTGGAACCCGCCACAAGAGGGATGTGCACATTAAGGAACATAAGTTTTCGTTCGGTAAAGATGAGCGGGGCTTAGGTGGGAACGGCTGCGGTCCTCCACTGGCGGTGTGGGATATCTGTTGATATGGATATTCTCGCAGGACTTGACCTTCGGGTAGTCAGAGGTGTGATGGATGATTGGAGGTGGTGTTGGGTTTGTGTATGTTGTAATTAGTGTTCTGTGTTGTTCTTAAGTTACTGGCCATGTGTGGTGTTGTCTGTGTTTTCTTCTTGTGTTGTGTCTGCCGTGATCCATTATGGTGAGCAGTTTGTCTTAGCAGATATTCATATTTGGAGCTTAGCTGGGTGCTCTGGAGGGACGAGTCTATCATGAGTCATTGCATGGATCGTATCATGTAGTTGATAGTTTGTCATCAGTTGTACATTCCTTTGTTGATATAACTTGTAATAACTTAATTGTTCTTTTATTGACGTTTGATATTTACTATTCCTCGGGCAACCGGGATGTTTACTCCCTTATCTGCTTGGAAAGGTCATGTTAATTCTCCTTCGTAGATTGGGGTGTTACACCAGGGATGCCTGCACCCATGGAGAAAGCAACGCCAGAAAGCTATGCAGATTTCCCTTTCATAGACCAGATTGCGTTAACACCAGTCCCCAAGAGATTTAACGCGCCAATGATGACTCTTTAAGACGGGACTGCAGACACTTTTACCATATAAGTTAATTCAAACAGAAGATGATGGTGATAGCGGCGATAGGATCCCTGAAAGATGCATGCATGTTTGATGGATTTGGTTCAACGCTATTAGAAGCTGCCCTGCAATGGTTCGTAAGCTTGCCCAATAAATCCATATCCTCATTTGCTGAACTGGTGAACACCTTCACGCAGCAATTCTCGAGCAGTTGAAAGCCAGAAAAGCAAACTAGCGATCTACATAGGATAATACAAGGATTTTATTAGACAACGAGAGATTTCATCAACAGATTTAACAGGGAAAAGATATCGATAATAAATTGCGACATTACCACAGCAATAGAATCATTTCCTCGGGGACTCTATCCGGATTCAGATTTATACAAAGATCTGACCAGAAATCCTTACCATAGGTTCGAGGATGTGCCGGTTATGGCCAAATCAGCTATGAGGTATGAATAAGATGTCAAAGTCAGGCGGAAAGTTCCAGCGGTTAGGAGAAATACTAAAAGGGAGACATCAGACAAGAGGGAGGAAAAAGCAAAACCCTATAACAATTTATTCGCAAAAGTCACCAGGGATTACAAGAATGACCAGAAGCTGCCACCAAAATTCGAGGAGTACGGATTCAATACTGGAATATAGGGACTCCTCCAGGCATTAAAAGACTTAGGAGATAAAGTCAAGTGGTCCAAGCCACCCATTGAGGGCTAAGCCTTCATAAAGAACGCTAGTAAGAAATGCGAGTTCTATCATAACATAGGGCATAACACGTAAGATTGATCACTATACGAAGGGAGGTGAACGTCCAGTACAATCACTGGATTCTGGACCACCTGCTATCACGTGGGGGCAAACAGGACAAGGTTAGCTCAACAAGACAGACTCTGCCCTCACCACCCCAGTCTGCACCAGAACTATAAATGTGATAATATGAGGCTCAGATCTTTGTGGCCTAACATATTCGGCCGCAAAACGGCATGCCACTCAGCTGAAGGGAAATAGGCCAGAAACTTCCTACAGGGTCAACATGAATATCTACCGACCGCCATATTCGACGAGGTAGACGCTCGTGACTTTGAGGACATTCATCATGATGCACTTGTGATAACATTGTTCATAGGAATGTGTACGGTTGGAGAAAGTCTTGGTAGATACAAGAAGATCAGTCAATTTAATCATGCTAAAAACACTGAAAAGGATAGGCTTTAATGAAGGAGACCTCCAAAAGAAAGCCATCCCACTGGTAGGGTTCAGCGGGGAAACAGCCCACTCCCCCGGGGAGATGGTGATCCCTACATATGCAAGAGGCATCAACAAGCAAGTTAGGTGTGCACTTAGTTAGAGGATGGAGTAAAAGTTAGGCGGTTGAAGTTTTCAATGTTGCGCTCAATAAAGCTTTTTGTGAATGTTAAAATGAGCGGGTCTTCATATTTTGAGGCAGTCAATTGGCCAAATTACTTTAAACCAATAATTAGGCTCGATGCCTTATAAAGCGTCGATACCAAAGCGTCATTAATGTAAGGGTTGTGTAGTAGTGATAGTGCTAAGAGGATGCTCTTAAAAGGATGTCTCATCCTCTCTATTGTGGATGCTCTTAGCTGATTCCACATCGTCACCCATAACTTCTTTTTAGGCTACAAATGTTAGGATAAAGTGATAAATAACTAGTCAAATGGAACACACCATCAATACCAGCATATGAAAGTAGTTATTCAATTAAAATCAACGCCAAATGTGAGGAAGTTAAATCAAAATATAAAGGAAGGGTAAAGGTCAACCCAAACCTTTACGGTGTGTTTGGATAGAGCTCGCAAAAGCTTACCCGACCCGACCTGCCCGAAACCCGACCTGACACAACCCGAAAATTGGGTGAACTGAAATCGAACCGATCCGACCCGAACTGACCTGATAACTGATAGCAGCCTTATTTTTTCCAACCCGAACCCGACCTTAACCCACTCGACTCGACTCGTGACCCGATATTTTCTCAACCCGATGCATGGCCCGATTTTAAACTAGCTTAATAATGGTTTAAATAACATTAAATTGACATTCATCTTAATTATGGATGCAATTGATGAAGAGGAGGTCACGATTGGGCCAACAAGTGAACAAGAGCTGGTTGTTGATAATTCTCGAACAAGTGCTTACATGGGCTCGCATTTCCATGTCCAAGGAACTGGAGCCTTGGTCATCGATGTTTCTTAAGTTACACGTGAGGAGCTGACTTAGGCGTGTAGAAGAGCTGCTGTTTAAGAGCTTTTATTTATTCCGTACTCTGTTGTTTTCTATATTTTGTTATTTCCTTATTCTGTTATTTCATATTTCAGTTTTTGGGAGTTTATTTATCTTATATTTTTATGCAAGTATAATATCTCATAGGAGATAATATTAGGTCAGATTATTAGCTTACTTTTCAGCCTATATAAGGTATTGTAATAGCTGATGCTTTTCCTCATTCAACTATTAATAAAACTCAGAAAACCCGATCAAGTGTTATCACCAAACCCTAGATTTGAGAACGTACTTCAAGTCTTTCGCAATTTTTGTTCGGGCTCCGAACTCCTTCGTTATTAGCTGCTAATTCAGGTCGAATCTCAAGGCTAAATATCTCTGTTTGTGATGTGTTCTTTGTCATAATTGATATTGTTTTCGTTATTCAACTGTCATAATTGTGTTGTTATTTCGCTTCTGCAAATTCCATTGGTTCCCTTGTTATTTTACAGCTATTATCACGCTAAAAATACAAAAAGAACAAAACTTGACTCGTTAATCTTGTACTATTGTGCTGCTGCGTTTCAAGCCTAAATCTGTCTTATAGAAATTTTTAATTGCTTTCGCGTTTTATATCATTTGTGGTAATCATAGCAAGGGTGATGGGAGACGGCGTCAATCTTTTCAGCAATTGCGTGAATTGTTTCGCGCAAACCCAGATTTAGGGAATCGTAACTTTGGTAATGATAGGCATTTTGGGAATGCAAGGCCTATGGGCAAGTTCAAGGTGACGGAGTTGCCAGAATTTGATGGTAATACAGATCCGGAGGTATACCTTGAATGGGAACGACACACAGAAAGGATGTTCGAGTTAAAGGAGGTTTCTGATGAGAAGCGTTGCAAGTTCGCTATTCTGAAACAGCTGAAGAATTCTTCTTTATGGTTCGAGAATCTTAAGGCCAAACGAGCAAGAGAAAGCAAGGAGAAACTGAAATCTTAGGATGGAGTAAAATGAAAACTCAGACAGGGGTATGTTCTGAAAAGCCATAGAATCGATCTTTATAGAAAAATTATTAAATTAAGCCAAGACAGATTGTCCGTAGCCAATTATATTGCTGAATTTTAAAAACTCGTTTTGATGAGTGAGTTGGATGAATTAAGGGAATAAAAGGTGGCGATATTTGTAGGGGATTAAATAAGAACATTGTTCGGGCTGTAGATTTGGAGCAGTGTGATTCGTTTGATATGTTATGCCAATTATGCTTAAAGTTGAAAATCGGTTGAAGGTGAATCGTTCTACCATAAGTTTCACCCCTATGAGTAATGCATGGTCTAAACCCAAGGGAGCTAGGTCTAGAGGGGCCGTGTCTACTGTAGTTTCCGCTGCCACCACACCAAAACCGCTCATTTGTGACAAACCTGAATCGAGTAGTAAAGAAAAGGACATGGCCAAGGTCCGTTGTTTCAAATGTCAAAGGTTTGGTCACTTTCGAAGTGATTACCTTAATAAATGGAATATTACTTTATGGGAAACCATGGATTTACGTGATGAGATATTATATGATTTGGCTGTTGAGGAGAAGGGACTATTTGTGTTGAAGGAAGAGAAGGAGGGCGCGAATGAGGAGTTGTCTAATGAAGCACCTATGTATGATACCTTGGTCTTACGACGAATGTTACACTCTAAAGTTGAATCGTTGTTAGTAGAGCAACGTGGCCAGATTTTTCACATAAAATGTTAGGTGGGTAATAAGTGGTGTAGCGTGATTGTCGATGGTGGGAGTTGCACCAATGTTGCTGCTACGAAGCTAGTTGATAAGCTTGCTCTTGTGACCACACCGCATCCAAAGCCCTATACTTTGCATTGGCTTGATGACGGAAGCAAGGTAAAGGTTTCGAAATAGGCTCGAATGTGTTTTGCAATGAGTCCTTATAAGGATGAGGTTTTATGCGATTTTATACCTATGGATGCGTGCCATTTTCTATTGGGACGTCCTTGGAAATTTGATAAGGATGTAACGCACCGTGGGAGGAGCATCGAGTACATTTTGTTCTCTGATGGTAAGAATGTAACATTGAAGCCCATACCCCGAAAGCTATTCGTTCTATCTAATCGGGCAGGGGTAAGAAGTCAAGCTTAACGATGTTTGCTAACGAAAGGGAGGTTGAACAGATGCTCGACAATGATGGGTGTGTTTATGCGCTCATAGCCATAAATTAGCCCCAACCACAAGTAAGTGAGCACGATACTATCAATGAGTTGCTTCTTGAAAGTGCAGATATATTCACGGATGATTTACCTACTAGTTTGCCACCGATAAGAGGGATCGAGCTTCAGATTAAATTGATTCCAGGGGCTCCATGTAACACCCTCAAACACCAATGTGCCTTACCAAGACCACCCTAGCACATGGAGACGCTACCATCTCGGTTACCCGAGGTATATTAATCAAAGGAGACAATATAGAAACACACTTGAAGTTTAAAAGTTAAAAGTGCGTACAACCTAAAACAAAAACTAGAAATATAAAACTACAATCGTCTCATACTAGAATCCAAAACTCAAATAAAACTGTCATATACTATCAGCGGAAGACTAAAAGACTCATACTATTGATGACTCCATCCTCAACTAGAAATTGTGCATACTCCATAGAAATACCTGCTACTCAAGTGCTCACCATCCCTGAATGAATCACCATAATTTTCAAAACATTTAAACGGGGTTAGTTACTGAATAATCAAAATAAGCAATACAACAACATCCAATTACATAAGCACATTCCTCCAACTCCAGTTCATCACCAATCACCTGTCTACACACTAAAGTGTGTAGACCTGCTAGAATACCCATCGCAATAGATATTCCACTCCGCAAGTGGTGACCGCAGCCTTACCACCTAAGCCCCGCTCAAAACCGTAGAGCGAATAACCCATGACCATTAATGTGCACACCCCCTTTGTGATGGGAACCACAAGGGGCAAATCAAGGGCGTGAAGCCATTCCCGAAAATGACTCCACTCAGCTGAGGGCGCACATCGCGAACCACAGACAATTACAACCAAAATCCACAATACTGATAATCATGCCAATACCCAGAAATACAATTATGACCCCAATGATAATCATGTAATTCATCTATCACATTAACTTAAATCAATTATACAGTAACCGAGTAAGGACCACCCTACCTGAAATGGAATCACCAACAACAATAGCAACAGATCAAAAAGCCTCCTCTACGAAATCACCTCATATAACAATAATGCATACAATTGTTTTGGTAAAAAATTACCTAATAGTTACTTTGTCTTAGGTGGGTTAAAGCGGTCAATTGTTAGTCGATTTTATGGTAGTGTGATTGTACCTGCAAACTGATGGAATGAAATAAAGAATGCAAAAAAGTAAAGGACACAAGAAATTGGTGCCGTGGAAAACCTGAATGTGGAAAAAACCATGGGGGGAGTTGGTATCCCGCCAAATGTATGCACTATGACTTTATGGGGTACTGAGGAGGAACAGTGTAATGTTACAGTTATGAAGGAAATATTGACTAATGCTTCGTATAATAATGATGATGATTTTCTGGAGTAGAGATTTTATGAGTGAGTGAGTGGATGAATGAACGATCCTTGCTGTTTTGTCTTTGCTTTGTATTTATAGTTGTTCCCTTTAACCCATTCCGCCTCAGCGCCTACTCCCTGTTTCTCTTAACTTCCCTATTTTCGTGGGATCTGTTGTTGGAGCGAGTCTCACAGGCTCTGTTTAACTTGTATTTGACCGCAGCTTTATGTGAGGCTTGATTAAGATATTTCTTTACCTTGTCGTTAATGCGTTGCTTTTGTTTTGATCCAATTACTAGCTGCCACGTCATCAAGCGGGTTTTTATGTAAAAATAAACTAGACAATTACCCCCAAAGTAATTGCCGTCTACTTGCCCAATGCAATGATAGGAATTGCTTTCCCTAAAAAGTCGGACTGTCAGAGGAGTCCCATTAATACCACGCCGCCTATCTCCTCAACTACCTCTATCCACTTTCCCACGATCTCCCTCTCAACTTCCAACACTTTCTCCTTTCTACTTCCCCCTTTACAAATACCCCCAACCCTCTTTTATCTTTACTTCTCTTTTCCAAAAAACGCTTTCTCTCAGGTATTTTCTCCCTCTTTCTTTTCTCTCACTCTTTTTCCATTCAAGATGACCAAAAAATCTACTCGCCGTCCTTTATCTCACGCATCACCATCTCCTTCCTCTTCCTCTACTTCATTCAAATCCACGGGGGTTCTTTCTGAACTGTTGTTGTGTGGTTCCTGCTATGCTCACTAGAATGTTTCAGAGGTGAGGCAAAAATTTGGGCTGGACGACCAGGTGGAAATTCATCTCCCCCAACCTGGTGAAGCTCCTGACTTCAATCGTTCAGGGTGGACTTGCCTTTATGAGTATCCATCTCATCTGGGTTTTTCGTTCCCCCTGCCTTCTCTGGTTCAGCGGGTGCTTTTCTTTAATAGGCTGGTGATCTGTCAGCTTAAACCACATGGATGGCGTGTGCTAGTCTCTTTGTGCATTCTAGATAAGGATTATAACTTGGGTCTGACTTTTGGCGATCTGGCGGTGCTGTATACCTATAGATTCGTCAAGCATGGTCAAGTGACCCTTAGGTCCTGTAATAAGATGAACTCGGGGGTGATTCTTTCTCCCAAAGTGAGGGATGAGGGCTGGTTTAAGCGCTGCATCTTTGTCAAAATCAACACAATCTCCCCTACCCTCAATTATTTGTTCGATAAGTGGGCTCCTATTGAAGTTAACTTCTGTTGTCAGTGTTTTTGTTCTTCCTTTTAATCTCACTGTTCTTACTAGCTTTTTCTTGCAGACTTGGTGCAACCAATTCCTACCAAGGATCTTACTTTGGTGACCAGGCTCCTCAGTCTCCCTCTCCAAGCTAGAACCTTCCCCGCCCTCCTTGCTTCGCAGACCATGGGTTCTTCCTCTCATCTGCTTAAGATAGACGAAGAGGAAGAAGAGGATCAGGAGCCTCACAAAGAATAAGGCGAAGAAAAAGAGACTCCCTCCAACCCAGAAAAGGAATTTGAGACGGAACCTTCGATGTCTTCTGGTGAGACATTATTCTGTTGTTTTTTTCTTTCCGTTCTGTTTACTTTGCTTTGTGTGACTGGTGTGTTAATCGCTTTTCTTAGGTAAAGCCCCTTTCAGTGTTGACTTTGCAATGGAACTGAAGAAAAGAAAGCTTGCTTCCTCCTTCTCCCAACCCGCTCCAAAGAAGAAAGCTGTTCCGGCTCTTGAGCCAGAAGCGAAGTTTGTTCCTCCCTTGGCCTCGGTTCATCCCAGGACGCCTCTGCCCAACTCTACGACCCTCATCCGTTTCCCTTATGGATATGGTGGTGAGGCTGGTATTCTATTCTGGCCTTAGCTAGAACAGTTTTTGCTTCCTGCCACGATCCAGAAATTGAGTACTAAGAATATGCCTAAGATGCTGGACATCTCAGTGGAAACTGCCTTCGCTATAAGCGCATCTGTCTCTGTATTTTATTTTTTCTTCTTGCTGACGTGGTTGCTCATAGCTGTTTTCTATTCTGGCAGAGTCTTCAGCTGAACCTGTTCATGCATAAGGAGGTTCTTCGTCTGATGGGGGAGGTGAACAACCTTAACCAGCGGGTTCCTGATCTGGAGGCTAAGCTCTCTGTTGCTGCCGAGGAGAAGAACACCGCCCATTCAGAGTTGGCATAAACTCAAACCCAGCTGGTGAATGCATATAGCTCTAATTCCTCTTTGGCTGATAACCTTTCTACTGCTGAGGGTCAGGTGCAGACCCTGAAGAAGCTGCTTCTGGATGCCATGTTGTATGCTGCCTGGGAGTCAAAGATCAAGCGCATGCGGGAGTTCCAAGCTTGTATGCACACCACTTGGAATCTGGTAGAGGAGGAGAGGCAGTTTGCTGAGACCTTCCCCGTTCAGCCTGATTTTAGCATTATCGATGACCTGATGGCAGAGAAGGAAGCGGCTCTGGATAGGGGGCGGATGTTCCTGCTGAAGAGGTGGTGCAGGTGGAGGAAGACGTCCCTGAATCTGTTGTTGTTGTTCCTGATGAGGTGTCTGTTCTAGATCAGGCTGATTTGACAAGGGAATGCCCTCTAGTTAATTGTAATTTTTTGCTTTTTGGCCTCAGCCCTATGAGGCGTTTGGCTTTGTTTTTTCTTTGTTTTGAACAATCATTTGTTTTTTGCTTCTGCTCCCATCTGGGGGACAGTAATGTTTAAGTTTTCTCTTTGTTATGTACTTACTGTGCGTACTGCGGTTTGTTTGTCATGCATGCATTGTATGTTAGCCTGCTCACTGTTCTGTTGGGGTGACTTTGGTGGTCCTGGGGTTTTCTGTCCTTACGGGATGCTTAGGCCCCTATCCAACCACGCGCACCATGTACGTCCTGCAGGAGGAAGTTTTTGCTAGTCCTTTTTTTCTTTCAGACTGCCGGGGATTATTTTCCAACTTAAAGAGTTCTCAAAAACCCTAAAAAAGAAAGTGAATCGCAAATGGGAGTGGATTAAAAAAGAAATTGTTCCAGGAGTAAAAATTGTACTCCTTCAAATAGTACAACCAAAAATTTAAAAGAAAACAAAACTTAATCTGGGCCCTTTTTGCAAGAAGTCTTAAAGATGTGACTCCCATGTTTTATTCCCATAGCGCTATTTGTTGACAGATAACACTCGAGGGTGGAAAAAATAAGAATTTGAAATATTTGGGAAGAATTTGAGAGCGTGTTTTAAGTTGTTACCCCTTTAGCAGTATCTGACAGATCCAAGGTGGCTAACACGTACGTTTTGAAGGACATGCCTTGTCGGGCAGATAATGTTCCTTTTGTTGAGTTGCAAAAAGCAACAATGTAATACCTGGTTAGGCGAATAAATAAGAAGTTGGTGCCATAACTTAAAGTTCTGGGTTTCCTCTTCTCCTGTCATACCTACTAAGAAATTGGATTGGGATTCCAGCGGGTGAATTATGTGCGTTGTACCCCTTCAGATGAATACTGTTTCATTACAAGAGATTTAGTTCAGGCGCTAACGGTACGAGTTCAAAGTTTGTCATACGTATAGTTGTGTACCTTCTGAGGATAAGGCTTTTGTGGTTCAGCAGCTAGAACCTAAATGTAGTACCCCTTTAGCCGAGTAATGTTCCAAGGCTTATGTATGAGTTGCCCTTCCATAGTCATGAGTTTGTATGCTCAATTAACCACCACGCTTTCTACGTGGTACGGTCATTTCCAGTTGTAGGCAAATTTTCCTACTTGCTAGTTCTTGGTGTTCAGGAACACTTTTCTGAGCACCAGATTTCCCACTTGCAAAGTTCTGAATCTTTTGTTTTAGTTGTAGCTCCTGGCAGCCGTTTGTTTGTAGGCTGCCATTCTGATCTGAGCGCTGGTTCTTAGTTCGTCCAGAGTATCTAGGTTGCTGGCCATTTCCACCTGATTCCTATCTGTTGTTATGCAACCGTACCAATGTGTTGGTACTCGCACTTCAGAAGGGATCACAGCTTCAGCTCTGTACACTAGACTGAACGATGCTTGTCATGTGGCCACTTTGGGGGTGGTTCTGTCAGACCAGAGTACAGGGGAAGCTCATCTGCCCATTTACCCCCTATTTTCTCTAGTCTCTTTTTCAGGTTCTCCATGACAATTTTATTACTGGATTCCGCCTATCCGTTTGACTGAGGATTCCTGGGGGTAGGTTTGAATAGTGTGTTGTTCCACCTGGCACAAAAGGTTTCCGTTCTGTCAGACACAAACTGTGCGCCATTGTCACATATTATTTCTGAAGGAATGCCAAATCTACATATGATGTTCTTCTTGATGAAAGAGCTTACGTACTGGTCAAGGACCTGAGCAAACGCCTCCGCCTCTATCCACCTCGAAAAATAGTCTGTCATGGCGAGCATGTAGACCCTATTTCATGAGGCACGAGGTAGTGGTCCCACAATGTCCATTCCCCATTTAATGAAGGGCCATGGTGATATTATGGGGTACATGGGCTCAGCCGGCTGATGGCTAACTACTGCGTGTCTTTGGCATGCGTCGCATTTTTTTACGTACTCAATTGCATCTTTAGGCATGGTTGGACAAAAGTACCCTTGTCAAAGTGCTTTATTGGACAGGCTCCTACCCCCTGCATGATTTGCACATTCCCCACTGTGGATGTAATGCATAACAGCTTGTGCCTCCTGATTGCTCAGACAACGTAGGTAGGGTCCTGCTAGTGATTGTCTGAATAGTATGTTGTTAAGCAGCACAAACCTAGAGGCTTTCATTTTGAAACTCCTTATTTTGTTCTTATCAGCAGAGAGTACGTCGTTTTGTAACCAGTCGTGGTAAGGTTGCCGCTAATCTGGAGTTTCATCCTGGGCTGATGAGGTACACATTACCCCTGCTTCGTGTGTCCACTGGGAGTATGTAGGCTTGTCTGTTACATCATGTTCCTGCTGACAGACAGCTAGTTCTAACACATGTATAAAGGGGGCTGTATAGATTACCCCAGGCTTGAATGTTGCACCTAATGTTGCCAAGGCGTCTGCCTCAGCATTCCGATCTCTGTGGACGTGCTTGATGAAGAAGGTAGCGAAACGAAGTTTGAGGTGCTTCACCATTTTCATGTAGGCAATCATTTTGGAATCCATGGCAACATACAACTCATTCACATAGTTTACAATAAGGTGGGAATCGTTGTACACTTCTATGTGACTGACTCGTAGGTCCAAGGCTAGCTGTAGTCCCAAGATGAGGGCTTTGTATTCGGCTTCGTTATTGGTGGCCTTGAATTCACATCGTACCGCCTGAACAATTTGTTCCCCTTGAGGTGATCAGAGGACCAGGCCTACCCTCGTTCCCCTCATATTTGAGGTCCCCTCAACATACAGTACCCACCTTTGGTCACCTTTGTCCTCATTTAGGATTAACAGGTCTTTGTCAGTCTGAGGTTGGAGGGTTGGGCTAAAATCTGACACGAAGTCAGCTAGGGCCTGGGATTTGATAGCTGTTCAGGGTTCAAATTTCAAGTCGTATCCGCTCAGGTGGACAAACCACTAAGCCATTCTACCCGACAGTTCAGGTTTTCTCATTATAGCTTTCAGGGGGAGTTTGTGATTATGGAGATGGTGTGAGATTCAAAGTACGGACACAACTTATATGAAGCAATAACAAGCGCTAAGACGAGTTTTTCTAGTGAGGTGTACCTGGGCTCCGCAGGTAGCAGAGATTCACTAATGTAGTATACAGGTTTCTGTGCTCCCTCGTGCTCTCGTACCAGTACAGCGCCGACTACCACCTCCGTAACCGATAAGTACAGGTACAAGGGTTCTCCTGGTCCCGGTTTGGAGAGTAACGGAGGTGTAGTCAGGTAGCTTTTGAGTTCATGAAATGCCTTTTCATGATCCTTCGTCCATTCGAACCGCTTGCTCTTCCTGAGGATGTCATGGAACAGCCGACATCTGTCCGAGGACCTGGAAATGAACCAGTTCAGGGCCGCCACTCTTCCTGTGAGCCTTTGCACGTCTTTTGGTTTCTAGGGGATTCCAGCTGCAGTACTGCTGGTATCTGTTCTGTACTCGCCTCGATTCCCCTCTGGGTGACTAGATACCCTAAGAACTTTCCGGAGGACACCCCAAAGGTAAGCTTTAAGGGGTTCAGCTTCATGTGGTACTTTCTGTGTATCCCAAAGGTATTCTCCAAGTGGGCCATGTGTTGTTCTGCCTGCTTTGACTTAACCACCATATAGTCTATGTAAACCTCCATCATTCTCCCAATCTCATTTTCGAACATTTGATTTACTAGACGTTGATAGGTCGAACCGGCATTCTTGAGGTCGAACGACATTACGTTCTAGCAGTACATGCCCCTTTCAGATCTGAAGGTTGTTTTCTCCTGAACATTCGGGTGCATTTTGATCTGATTGTACCCACTCAATGCATCAAGGAAGGTGAGTATTTCGTGGCCTGTTGTTGCGTCCACCATTGCGTCTATGTGTGGCAAAGGGAATGGATCTTTTGGGCATGCTTTGTTCAAGTCCGTGAAGTCTACGCATACCCTCCACTTGTTGTTCTTCTTGGGTACTACCACAACGTTAGAAAGCCATTCTGGGTATTTGATCTCCCTGATCTTTTCTGCTGCCAGTAGATTGTCTACCTCCTCATTAATTACCTCATTTCTTTCTGGAGCAAATTTCCTCCTCTTCTGTTGTACTGGCTGATAGCTGGCGTCGACAATCAACCGGTGTGTTATAACACTTGGGTCAATACCTACCATATCATCGTGCGATCAGGAAAAACAATCCATGTTAGTATGCAAAAAATCGAGTAGCTGCTGACGGATACTACCTGTACAGTCTGCTCCAATCAACAAAGTTCGCTCAGGGTGCTGCGTGTCCAGATGTACTTCATCAAGTTCTGCATGTGGAGGCTCGATGTACTCCCTCTGGACGCACAGTCTCTGTAATTACTATGTTGGTGGGCTCGCTGTAGGTTTAAGGGCATCCTTGTAGAAGTCTTTAGGCTCTTCTTGGTCTCCACGTATTTCCTGTACTCCCCAAGGTGTTAGGAATTTCAAGCTCTGGTGGTACATAGATGGTACCGCTTTCATTTCATGAATCCATGGCCTGCCAAGGATAACATTGTAAGTGGACGGGCCGCCGATGACCATGTATCTCACCTGTTTGTTAATTACTCCGGTGAATGTAGGAGTTACAATCTCTCCCAGAGAGTGTTTTATATCTCCACTAAACCCAACCAGGGGCACCGCCTTCCTAAGCAGGTCTTTCTCGCTAAACCCCATGTTTTTTAGGGTTCCCAGCGTTATGAGGTTGACAGGGCTCTCGGTGCCGACTAGGATCTTCCTTACCAGACAATTTCCAATTGAGAGGGTGATAATCAATGCGTCGTGATGTTGTTCCCCCTCATCTTGGATGTCTGTTTCGTCGAATGTGACTGCTGACAAATCGTTCCTGCTGACGCGGCAAGAGGATTCTGGCTTGTGTCCCTTAGTCTTCGTTGCATGGCGCTTAGTTGCTGAATAAGTCAGCCCACATATCTCGGATCCACCTGTGATGACATTCACAACCTTGGAGTACAACGGAGGTGGTGATGGGAGTACCTGCTCTGCTGTGTTTACCTTTCCGGACTTGGCTCCATTTGGTAGTAAATGATCAAAGCACCTTGCTCTGTGAAGGTGCGTTATTTCCTTACGTAGGACTACGCAATCCTCTGTGTTGTGTGCGATGTCGTGGTGGTATTCACATTTCTTGCTTGCGTCTCTTCTGTCGCTCTCCCTGGGTATCGACTTCTTTGGCCACCTGACTCACTGTCCGAGCTCCTTCAATGCCTTTAATATTCCGGCGATTCTTGTGGTGAATACGTTCTCACTCAATTTTGGAGGCAAGCTAGCACTTTCCATCCAATCGGTGTCGCGTGAAACTTTGTTCACGGTGTTCTTGCTGTATGGTTTTGATCTTTCAGTTTTCTTTTCTGTGGTTATTTTCCTATTGGTACGTTCTGTGTCGTAGACATCCCTCATGGATTCGTCCTCCTCTAGGCGCATAACAGCCACTGCCTTCTGTTGTACCTCCTCGAAGGTGGTACATGGGTACTTGGTGAATTCCCTGTACAGATCTAAATCGTGGTGAAGTCCATGCCTAAATGCTTCAACCGCCGTGGGTACTTCGCATTTTGGGATGGAGACCTTTTCTATGTTGAACCTATTCAGGTACTCCCGAGTGGATTCCTCAAACCTCTGGACTACCTTGTATAGGTCACTTGTTTGTTTTTCTGGCTTGTGACTGCTGGCGAATTGTTGGTTAAAGGCATTAACCAGATCTGCGAAAGTGGATATAGACTTGTTGGGCAGGCTCACAAACCATTTTAGCACTGCCCCAGATAAGGTTGATCCGAAGCCCTTGCAGATGCATGCCTCCTTGAGGGAACCGGTTGCTGTTACAACCATCATTTTCTGCTTCAACTGGTTCACATGGTCTAGTGGATCAGCCGTCCCATCATATAGAGTCATAGTTGGCGGAGTGAATCCTTTTGGTATGCTGACGAGTGCTATGTTGTCCACAAAAGGTCAGTTGGCGTAGCTTTTTGGTGTTGCCATCTCCATGGGACGAGGCATTCCCGGTACTTTACCGATCATAGCCCTAAGCTCCTGCAGCTGCTGCTCTACCGAGGTACTTGTTCCCACAGGTATGTTGTGGATTGGCGAATATAAGCCAAAAGGATTGCCGGTTACTGACGTTCCTCATGTGGCGTACGGTGAAACTACGTAGCCGCTAGGCAGCGGTGTCGCATTCATAATTGGCCTGAACTATGCACCTAGAGCTTGCTGTGCGTACATACTTTTTCTTATGGAAGCACTGTTTCTAAATAGTTTGCCTTGGGTGTTCCCCAATACGGGCGGTGTACTGCTGAATGGTGAGGGAAACCTGGGTGTTAAGGCTCCCAATCCCACTGGGGTAATTGCCCCTACTACCATTCCTGTTGGTGACATCGTCCTTGGTGGTGGCGTTACCCCTGATGGTGATAGTACCCCCGGAGGAGGCATCATCATTGGCTATTACGGTACCCCCGGTGTTGATACCACTCCCAGATCAAGCCTGATTACCAAATCTTGTGGGAAGACTTTTCCCTGGTTCCCCTTGAGCGTTTCTCGATCCGGCGTATGCTCTGACGTCTGTGGGGGTACTCCTTTCTGGGATACTACATCCATCCTGTCTTTTAAGGCCCGGTTCTCCTTTTGCCGGATCTCGTTGTCCTTCTGTAAGCTCTCTACAGCATGGTGCAAAGTGTTAATGCCTTGGAGTAGCTGTTGCCACGCCTCCGGTGGTGCTGATCCAGCGTGATGAGAAGCCATCGGCGTTCCTGCTGATCTGACGAGGCTGCTTTCCTTGCTGGACTTCATTTGGGCAGGCACCCCTGACACCTTACTTGCGCGCTCTGCCCCCACATCCGTGGTTCTAGGTGAATGCGGGGGTTTGGCTGGTACTGGGGTCACCTTTATCGGCTGGCTGATGGTAACCGCCCTGTTGATGAGAGCCGCTGGCTCTACCCTTCCCGTTACGGCTGGAATGGTTCGGGCCATAGGCTGGGTGGTAGAACCTGAGACGCTGGAGGTGGAACTCGGAGCGCTGGAGGTACTCTAATAGGATCCTGATATGATTAACGTACTGCTGGGAAGGTTGACTTTATAATATGACCACTATGCCCCACGGTGTGCGCCAAACTGTTTTGGTAAAAAATTACCTAATAGTTACTTTGTCTTAGGTGGCTTAAAGCGGTCAATTGTTAGTCGATTTTTATGGTAGTGTGATTGTACCTGCAAACTGATGGAACGAATTAAAGAATGCAAAAAAGTAAACACTACTACAGATACAGGCTATAACAACGGTCAAAAACCGTTGTTATATAAAAAAGCGGACGTTGTTAAAGCGTCCGTTGTAGAAGGTTTTAACAACGGTTGGTTTACTTAACGAAACCGTTGTTAAAACTATTAACAACGGTTTTATGTATAAAAACCCGTTGTGGAAAGTGTGACTCAATTTTGGGGGGAAAGTTATAACAACGGGTTGTAATATACAAAACCGTTGTTATAACTAAAGACAACGGGTTGTTTCGCAATAACCGTTGTTGTTTGTTCTTAAAAAATAAAAAAAAAATTAAATTAAATATTACTAGATGCATGCATAATTACGGCCTGTTAGAATTCCGATGCATGCATTATTACTGACATCACTGTACATATGAACGGATAATATGGAATGAGAAGGGTTAGTAATAGGATTTGAAGCAGCATTATTGAGAGATATGATGATGATTATTATGGCACAACTTCCTAACATATATATTAATTAAAAAGCAATTAACTCAACCCACACATTGCTTAGTATAAATACATTGCATATCTCAACTAACATTTCCATTATCTCATATATTCATCTCCAAACTCTAATCATTAAAACAAACTCTACTTAATCTTTCAAATCAAACTCAAAAAACTCTAACAAAATGAATGATTTCATCCTAAAGACTCTTACCATGATCGAGAACAACAACAACTTCATCCGCCGGTTCCTCCATATTGAGGAAAGTTTCAGGAGCTACCTTGCGGAAGCTCGATCCGCACTGAAGCACGCCAAAGAAAATGGCTTGACGGAGCAAAGAGAGTTGCAGCTATATGACGATATAGCAACTGCTGAACGGAACCTCCAAATAGCCAAGGAGGAGAGGACGGATACGATAGAGCACAATAAGATCCTCCATGAAAATATAAGAATTGCATTTTTACATATGTAATTTTTTTTTTTTAATTTATGTATTTATAAATATATATATATATATATTAATTATGTTTATCTTACTTCTTCATCTTGCTTCTTCATTGTTTTAGTAACTAATTATGCGAACAATACTTAAACAAATAACATAATGGTCGATAAAAACACATACATGCAAAAGAAATAAATAGAAAAAGAAAATAATGACGATGAAACTAACGGTGATGGCGGAGATTTACCGATAAATACGAACGTAATAGACGATGAAATCACAGTGACGGCGAGAAGATAAAGCGACGATGAGAAAGAGAGAAATAGAGAAAGAGAGAAAGAGAGTGTGTATGTGTTTTGTGTTTGTATGTCTGCTGTGTTTGTGTTTGTGTTTGTGTATTAAGGGTTGTGTTTTGTGGCTGCAGAAGAAGACTTCGTTTGTGTGGTTTATAGTATGGAAGGTATTGACAACGGTTATTAAACAACAACCGTTGTGAAATATGTTTTAACAACGGTTGTAAAAAACACCCGTTGTTAAATAAGTTTTAACAACGGGTTTCAAAAATAACCGTTGTGATTACTTTTCACTAACTTTGCGCCAATTTTGCGCCAAATTATTAACAACGGTTGTGCATGTGTGACCCGTTGTTGAAACTAATAACAACGGTTTTTATAACCATACCCGTTGTAATTGATTTTAGTAAAATTCGCGCCATACATTCTACAACGTCTATTGTGATTTTCGTGAATATTCGTTGTTAAAGGGGCGTTGTAGTTGCCTGGATTTGTAGTAGTGAAAGGACATAAGAAATTGGTGACGCGGAAAACTCAGAAGTGGGAAAAACCGCGGGGGGGGGGGGGGGGGGGGGGGGGAGGGGGACTTGGTATCCCGCCAAATGTATGCACTATGACTTTCTGGGGTACTTAGGAGGAACAGTGTAATGTTACAATTATGAAGGAAATAACGACTAATGCTTCGTATAATAATGATGATGATTTTCTGGAGTAGAGATTTTATGAGTGAGTGAGTGGATGAATGAATGATCCATGCTGCTTTGTCTTTGCTTTGTATTTATAGTCGTTCCCTTATTTTCGTGGGATCTATTCTTGGATCGAGTTTCACGGGCTTTGTTTAACTTGTATTTGACTGCCGCTTTGTGTGAGGTTTGATTAAGCTATTTCTTTGCCACGTCGTTAATCCGTTGCTTCTATTTTGATCCAATTTATAGCTGCCACGTCATCAAGCGGGTTTTTGTTTAAAAATAACCCAAACAAAAATTACGATCCACAACAACAATTACACCAAAACCCCCTAAAATACCCAAATTAGGGTTTAGACAAATCTACTATATTGACATAAAAATTACACAAGTGATTTACCCAAACGATGACGATCACAAGGGTATAATGATCTCATAAATCCGACAACCCTAGCATTGATTTGATAGCAAAAGAGGAGAGAACTGAACGTCGTAGAGTTTTCTTGTGAAAAGTTTAAAAAATAAAGGTAAATGTGACAAAGACTGTCGATATAAAATTTAAATACCTCTCCACGTTCACTATCAAACCCGGCCGAAAAATTCGTAAAATCAAAGTTACTCGATCGAGTAACTAACATACTCGATCGAGTACATTCAAAGCAGAATGTACTCCAGAATCCGTAAATGACTTATTCGACAGAGTAAGTCCTACTCGATAGGGTACCGAATAGCTCAAATATCTGAGGTATTATAGCCTCCCCTCCTTAAAACTGGACTTCGTCCCCGAAGTTCAAACCCAAACTGAAAACAAAACTCACTATACTCAACTATAATGCAACGACACAACTACAAGTCAAGGCAAAACATAAAACACAACTTAACAACCCAAAAAATACACTAAACTACCCAAAACATACACTAAGCTTGACCAAAAATCGCGCCAAAAGCTTATGCGATCATCTCCTACCCCCCTTAAAGAAACATGGTTACGTCCCCATAACCACACATACCTGATAAAAAAGAAACGGATGGTGCTCCTTCATAGCTTCTTCCGCCTCCCAAGTTGCTTCCACGACATTGTGATTGGACCAAAACACCTTTAGCAACGCAGTCTCCCCATTCCTAGTCTTGCGAACCTTGCGATCTAAAATCTCCTTTGGCACTTCAAGATAAGACAAGGATTCATCCAACTCAATGTCCTCAATCTCTAGCACGTAAGGAGGGTCACTCATGTACCATGCGGAGTTGATATACATGAAACACATTGTGTACTCAATCCAAAGCTGGTGGAAAGGCTAATCGATAAGCCTCCGTGCTATCATCCCAACAAATCGGACTCCTACATATCCTCCAATACAACGCCTCAAAAGGAGCCATCCTAATACTCGTATGGTAGCTGTTATTATAATAAAACCCAATCAGATCCAATATATCTTCCCAACTACCACCAAATTCCATCACACAATCCCTTAACATGTCCTCCAAAGTCTTAATTATTCTCTCCGTCTGCCATCTGTCGCACGATGAAATGCGGTACTCATCTTTAATGTAGTCCCCATCAATTCCCACAACTCTTGCCAACGCCGAGAAATGAATCTCGTATCTCGATCTGACACAATGTCCTTCGGCACCCCATGTAATCTCATCACATTCTTCTTGTATTCATTCGCCAATTGAACCTTACTCCACGTATCTTTCATGGGAAAAAAATGAGCTGACTTGGTCAAGCGATCAACGATCACCCAAATCATATTATTACCTTGTTGAGTTCTCGATAGTCCCACATAGAAATCCATAGAGATAGATTCCCACTTCCACTCAGGTACCTCAAGAGACTGAATCTTACCCTGCGGTCTTCGCTGCTCCCCTTTGACTCTCTGGCAAGTCAAACATCGAGCAACAAATTCAGATGTCTCCCTCTTCATCTCAGGCCACCAAAACGTCTGCTTAAGATCCTTATAAAGCTTGTCACCACCTGGATGCACTGAATACGGAGTGCAATGAGACTCCGCCATGATTATCTTCTTCATCTCCTCATCCTTAGGTACGCACCATCTCCCATTATACCGAACACTCCCATCAAAATGAATAGAGAACCGAGACACTGTCCCTTTCTCTACTCCACCCCTTCACTCCTGAATCTTAGGATCAAGAACCTGTTTCCTCCGAATATCATCATAATGCTCTGGTTCAACTGTGAAATCTCCCTAGCATCCCCTTTCTGGATCACATGTATCTCCATATTGGTCACTGCATCTTTTAACCGTATTAGTGACATAGCTCTGCATAGGGAATGCACACTATTCCTACTCAACACATCTGCCACAATATTCGCCTTCCCTTCAAGGTAGATAATATCCATGTAATAAATCACCAATGAGCTCCATCCACCTCCTCTGTCGCATATTCAACTCCTTCTGAGTATAGATGTACTTCAAATTCTTGTGATCAGAAAACACCTTAAAGGTCTCCCCATATAGATAGTGTCTCCAAATCATTAGATTAAATACAACTGCACCCAACTCTAGATCATGCGTCAGATAGTTCTCCTCATAAGACTTTAGTTGCCTAAAAGTATAGGCAATGACTTTACCGTTCTGCATCAACACACAACCCAACCCATTCTTCAAAGCATCCGTATACACCTCAAAATTCTCACTCCCCTCAGGTAAAGCCAAGCCTGGAGCTGTAGTCAAACACTTCTTTAATGTTTGGAATGCCGTATCACAATTTTAATCCCAGGGAAACCTGTTATTTTTCCTCATCAAAGCTGTCATAGGTCTGGCAATCTTTGAAAAGTCTTTTACGAACCTTCGATAGTATCCAGCCAAACCCAATAAACTTCTGATCTCGGCCACTTTCTTCGACGCCTCCTAATTAGACACCGCCTCAATCTTGTAAGGATCAACAACTACACCCTCTTTAGAAATGACATGACCCAGAAAAGCCACTTTCTCCAACCAGAATTCGCATTTAGACAACTTGTCATACAACTGGTTGCCGCGTAGAGTTTGGAACACCAATCGTAAGTGCTTCTCGTACTCCTCCTTAGTCTTGGAATAGACTAAGATGTTGTCTATAAACACCACCACAAACGGATGCAAGTACTGGCTGAAAACACGTATCATCAGATCCATAAACACCGCTGGCGCATTAGTCAACCCAAACGGCATCACAACATATTCATAACAACTATACCGCGATCGAAAACCTGTCTTTGGTATGTCTTCATCCCGAATCCTCAACTGATGGTACCCCAACCTTAGATCAATCTTCGAAAAGACACCAGCTCCACCCAACTAGTTAAAAACATCATCTAACCTCGGTAAAGGATACTTATTATTCACTGTAACATGGATCAACTCCATGTAGTCGATACACAGCCTTAAAATTCCATCCTTCTTCTTCACAAATAGGACTGGCGCACCGCAAGACGATACACTAGGTCTAATGTACCCCTTATCCATTAATTTATTCAACTATTTTTTCAACTCCTCCAACTCCTTGGGATCCATACGGTACGGGACCTTAGAGATCGGTCCCGTCCCTGTCTTCAACTGCACACTGAAATCGATATCCCTATGCGGCGGTAATCCCGGTATCTCATCCGGGAAAACATATTGAAATTCTCCCACCACTGGTATCTTAGCTGTTGTCAGCTCTACCATCACTATGCCAAATCTGGCAATCAATAAGGAGCATATCAGGACGGTTTAATGCATTTAATAATGACACTTAGATTACTGTTTTCCAAATATTGGCGAAAACCTAGACCGCGCTAATAGGAATAACGGTTTCCCTCGAAAACCGTTGTTATTATAATTTGACAACGGCTGCTTAACAAACCGTTGTAAAAAACTTTTAACGGTTTCCAAAAACTCGTTATAGAATCACTTTTATCAACGGTTGTTAGACAATCGTTACCAGTTTAAGAAAACGGCATTTCGAAAACCGTTACTAAATTAGGACCAGCAACGGTTTGTGGTACCCGTTGTTATGTTATAGATAAGGGTTTCTTGTAACCGTTATAATTTTTAATTATGAAAGAACGGTTTTTCAATTCAAGCGTTGTCACTATTTGATTAGATTTCTCTATTTGACCACTGCATGCAAAACTTTATCAGAACTTTAATAAATATTCAATTTGACCAATAATATTCAATTTGACCAAAATAATTCTATAAATATGTCTTCATAATGTTTTAGGTCAAAATATAAATTATCAAACATTTACTCTTTAATTTCTCTCTAAATTTCTTTGTAAAAAAAATATGGTTGGTGTATCAGAGCTACAATCACGTAATCGTTAGGCAAAGCCTTTTACTTGCATTCTCCATAATCTCCCGGTTCGTTATGATGGGAATGGAAAGGGTTTAAATCCTAATTTTGGGTGGTTGACGCAAATGCTTCATGACTCCGGTTTCACTGCGGTTAAAAAAGTGTACCCTGTGTCTACAAACAAGCAAGGTTTTATAGGCTTCGCTTTTATCGAATTTGACGAAGCCAACTGCCATGATAGTTTTCGTCATGCAAGAACATTAGAGGCTAGATTTGCGGGGAAAGAGGACTTCTATTGGGATGCTAAACAAAAGGTCCCTTATCTATGGGTTGCGACCCATGTTGATCATCGTCTGCTGACACATTACAGGAGGCATCACATTTCTGCCACCGTGCCTATGTCATGGGAGAAAGAGGACATTCCACCCGCGCTGCCCGCTGATGATGAAGAGTCGATCTACGACTTGATCTATGCCGAAATTAGGCATGAAGACTATCCTAATTCTTCATCAGATTCTAATTAAGTCTTTAATTATTATCTGACATTATGAGTTGTATTTTGATTATGGTGGTTATTGGAATTAAAGTTTAATTATTTATGTTTTTTGTTATTACGTTTTAATTAAGTCCTTACACTCAAATGCAATCCACCAAATAAAATATTGTAATGACTAACTTTCTACTTATAATAATAAAAAAAGAATGGAAACGGCATAATAAGATAATAAGAATTGGAACCGTTATAATAATAATAATAATAATAAGACAAAATGATAACGGTTCTTTGTTAAGCCGTTATCATATTACATATATCCACTGTGAAAACTGAAACGTTTTTTATTTCAGTTTACCAATGCATGCCCTATTTTTTGGTTGTTTGACCATTATTCACCTCATGCATCGGCACAATTACAACGGTACTTATAAGAACCGCCTTAGATTTTACAACTCTAAAAATAAATGAAATTTCAAAAGTATTAATAATAGAATGACTGATGGTGAACAAGTCATCTTTGCCGTCGTCGCCGTCATTAATCTTTATAGTTTAAAAAAGGTAATCTCATTTTTATAGCTACTGGCTTATATATGGGTCGTACTTGGATGATTGATGGTGAAATTGGTGATCCCATTTATAATGATGGAATTGCTGAATTTTACAATTTCGTTAGTGAAAATTTTCATCTCCACTCATCAATCCCCTGCCCTTGTAACAGACGTGGGAATATTAGGGTTTTGCCTATTCCAAATATCAAAATACACTTAGAAAAGAATAGTTTCAGTAGTTATAGGCGTTGGATTTTTCATGGAGAATTAGAGGATGAGGATGGGGAATCTGATGTAGAGGTAAATAATCATACACCTGAAGCTGCTGGTTTAGATATAGGGGATGAGGCATATGATGTGTCTGTAAACAGTCGTTCACCTACACCTGAAGTTGTTTTATATGAGAAGTTTGCTGAAGATGATAGATTCGATGATTTTGAAGCTACCGGTGATAGGGAAATAAATGCTGATGATTTAATTGAGAAGTTGAGTCAATCTGAAATGCCTTTATTTACTGATTGTAAGAAGTATACCAAATTGTCCGCGGTGGTAAGGTTATATAACTTGAAGGGGGCAAATGGGTGGAGTGATAAGAGTTTTACGGATCATCTAGCATTGCTATTTGACATGCTTCCTGACGGTAATGTTCTTCCGAGTCGGACATATGAGGCTAAAAAAATGATTAGAGAATTGGGCATGGAATATGAGAAAATACATGCTTCTCCCAATGACTGCATATTGTACCGTAAAGATTATGAGAAATTATCATATTGTCCGCGCTGCTCTGTATGGCGTTATAAGACTAAGGAAGGGATCCCAGCTAAGGTGTTGTGGTATTTTCCAATAATACCAAGATTCATAAGGATTTATTTGAATGAAGAAGATGCAAGAATGTTGAATTGGCATAATACTGGATGGATTGAAGGTGGAAAGTTAAGACACCCAGCGGATGGTCAACAGTGGAAAGAGTTTGACGCTAAATATCCTGACTTTGCCAAAAAGCAAGGAACTTGCGTCTACCGCTCTCCACAGATGGAATGAACCCTCATGGAAACATGAGTACCCAACACAGTACTTGGCCAATTGTGTTGGCCATCTATAATTTGCCCCCATGGGTTTGCATAAAACGGAAATATCTGATGTTGGCTTTGTTGATATCTGGCACTCGACAACCTGGAAATAACATAGATGTGTATTTGGAACCACTTCTAGATGATCTGAAGATTCTGTGGGAAAGAGGGATACCAGGGTTTGATGGTTATAAGAAGGAAAGTTTCAATCTGAGAGCTATGTTATTGTGTACAATAACTAACTTTCCGGCGTACGACGATCTTTCCTAACATACTGTACAAGGGAAAGAGGCTTACCCATTGTGTGGGGGGATGTTGAATCACAATATTTGAAGCAGTCTCGCAAGCATGTGTATAAGGGAAATCGTCGATGGTTATGCCCTGATCATCATTATCGTAAGCTTCACAGGGCGTTTAATGGGTGTCCTGAGCAACGTGGGAGTCCTCAGATTTTGAATGGTTTTGAAGTGTATGAGAAAGTGAAAGATATTGAGATAACGTATGGGAAGAAGGGACCTATGTTGTCTACTCGTGGTTATAAAAAAAACCATATTTTTTACCAAACTTTCGTACTGGCGTGACCTCCCGTTTAGACATTGCCTAGATTTTAAGCACATTGAAAAGAACGTTTGTGATAATATAATCAATACTCTACTGAATGTTCCGGGTAGGACAAACGAAAACAAAGCAGCTAGGGAGGATATGGTTGAGATGGGTATTAGGCCTGAGCTGGCAGCTAAAACAAAAGGAAATCGGACTTTTTTGCCGTCTACAGCTCATACTCTTTCAAAAAAGGAGAAAAAAGAGTTTTGCGAATGCTTGCATGGTATTAAAGTGCCAGAGGGCTATTCATCTAATATTTGAAGCCTTGTTTCATTGTAGGACCTAAAACTTACTGGTTTAAAGTCACATGACTGTCATACATTGATGCAACAACTACTAGCTGTAGTCGTTCGTTCCATTCTACCTCCAAAGGTTCGACATGCTGTAAATAGATTTTGCTATTTCTTCAAATCAATCAATAGTAAAGTCATTGATCGCGATGAAGCGGAAACTTTGCAGGAGATCCTCGTCACCAGTCTTTGTCAGTTTGAAATGTATTTTCCTCCCACATTTTTCACTATCATGGTTCATTTGACTATCCACCTAGTCCGGGACATTTTGTATTTCGGGCCAGTGTATTTGAGATATCAGTACCCATTCGGATGATTGATGAAAGTTTACAAGGATTACACATGTAATAGGTATCGTCCAGAGGGGTTTATTGCCGAGCAAGCAATTATCGATGAAGCTCTTTCGTATTGTTACGCGTACCTCTCCTTGGATGAGTTAATTGGGGCTCCTACGAATCATCATAGTGACTGGATGAATGCAAAAGGTGTAAGGGCTCGTGTTTCCAAGGATATGTCATCTGACATGCGACATAGAGCTCATACTTACGTTCTATTTAACGATGATCATGTCCAGCCTTACAGTATGGAACACCAGAGTTACCTTAAGGGAAAACACCTTCACAAGAACGAAAGGTGGTATGTAAATAAGCATTAAAAGAAATTAAGTGACTGGTTTAAGGATACTATTTACGATGATGACAACCCAATTGATGATTGCTCAACCAGCCTACGACATCTCTCTTTGGGTCTTAATGCTCGTGCAACTTTTTATAGCAGGTATGCAATCAATGAGTACACTTTCTACACCCGCATTTAAGATGAGGCGAGTACAATGCAAAACAGTGGAGTTTGCATAGATTCTGAGGCAATATACTTTGCTAGTTCAAAGGATAAAAATCCTATTTTGGGTACAATGCAATATTATGGAGTTATTCAAGAGATATTGGTTTTAGACTACATAGATTTTGAGATACCTCTATTTCGGTGCACTGGGTGCAGTTTAATGTCCAAGGGTTTAGACAATTACAGCAAACAACTCAACAAACCAAAGACAGTTTCTCATGAATGCAATAAACTTGTGCTATTTATTAAAAATATCAAATGACCTCCTAAAATCATGAAATTTGGCAGTAATTAACTTTAAAATAAGATCTAACTCTGAGCAAAATTCCAGTATTTTTGAGGAAATCTATGTATTTTTAAGACTCAACAGAAACTGACTGACAAACACAACAAGTTGTAAATGGAACAGTTTTAAGATGGTGACTGAAAGTAAGGACCTTTGGATATAATTATCAACTAATAACCCACAGATTACTCATAGGGAGATAAGTTAATAATTTGAGGGGACTTAAGCTGAGAAATTCCACAGATTTACATAGGAAAATCTCAACTGAAGCAACAGAAAAGCTAAACAAACCACAGACTCAACACAGGAATGTTTAAACTCTACTAACAGGTACTTAATCAACAACCACAATCTAAGCACAGGTTGTTTTCAAGCCTGACTCTAATCTACAGACTAAGCACAAGATTAAGAGGTTTAGTTTTGGGAGAATTCTCAGGTTTCATTCATAAATCAGCTGTGTTACAACAGTCTGAGTCAAGGTCCTTATATAGGCCTTTTTTAGGTTACAAACTTGAAAGGAAACTACATCCAACGGTCAGGATCCTTCCTCACATGCTGAAAAGAGTCCAAATACAATATTACAACAGTTTAAAAGCTCTTTATTGTAAACTGGAATGAAAACAAAAGAGAAATGCAGATGACAGTGACATGTTGTAGTCCTTTACTGTATTGCTGGCTTTTCTATTGTGTGTAGGCACTTGAGGACGAAATGATTAGGTCCTTGGCATTAAAATTGGTTCTAGGTTGCATCTAGTAAATGGTGAGACAAGCCAAAAGTCCTTTAGTTGCCTTTTCCTCATGGTTTAGCCAGAAATGGAAAGATTGCTTTTGCTCTTTTTGTCATTTGCTGCAGTTCTGTCCAGCTCGAATTTCTGGGAATTGCATTGTGATTTACCCTTGAACCTTTAGGAATTTTGAGCCTAAGTTAGTGGCCAACCAGCTGGCCATGGTGGCAACTGGTGATTGGGCATGTACACATACTTATTGGCCACTAAACTTAGCTCTGCTAGACTGGTTCCTGAGTCTGGTGTGAGGTTGCCTTGGCTTGCTTGTTGATGTGAGGTGACTTGGTCAGTGGCTCCTCCTGCAACCTCCACTGGTTGAACAGGGCTTGTCCTCAAGCCTGGTGGCTTCTCCGCTTCAGCATCCTTATAATATAGACTTAAGTGACCCACATTGAAAGTACCATGCACCTCATACTCTCCTGGTAGATCCACCTTATAGGCATTTGGACCAACTTTCTCAACAATTTCAAAGGGGCCATCAGCTCTTGGCATTAATTTGTTCTTCCTCTTTGCTGGAAACCTCTCTTTCTTAAGTGAACCCAGACCAAATCCCCTGGAACAAATTCTTTCTTCTTATGATGTACCTTGGACTGTTTCATGTATTTCTCATTGGCCTTCTCAATTTCCCTTTTCACAGTCTCATGGAGTTTCAGTAGTTGTTCTGCCCTGACCTTAGCATCAAAATTTATCTCATTCCTTGGCACAGAGGACAAGTCTATAGGCATTAGAGGATTAATCCCATAGATAACCTCAAAAGGACTGTGACCAGTAGCAGTTGATGTGTGCTCTATTAAAGGCAAATTCTACTGCTGCTAGCTTGAGGTCCCAATCTTTTAGACTCTTGTTGACAAGACATCTCAGAATCCTACTCAATGTTGTGTTAGTGACCTCAGTTTGGCCATCTGTTTGAGGGTGGTGAGATGTACTGAACAACAGTTTAGTTTTGAGTAGCTTCCATAGAGTTTTCCAAAAATAGCTCATGAACTTTGTATCTCTATCTGAAACAATTGTTTTTGGAACTCCATGAAGCCTTACAATCTCCTTCAAATACAGTTCAGCAACACTTGCAGCATCTTCTGTTTTCTTGCAAGCTATAAAATGGACCATTTTACTGAACCTGTCAACAACAACTGTTTTAGCAGGATTTTCCCTGAAAGGATCCGGCTTGATTATTGAGTAATTAGGGTATCTAGTTCAATAAGTTTAGAATGATATAAGTGAATAATAAGAAAGAATTATGTATAAGAATATTGCTCGTATTACTTTAGAAAGCTAAGTACAAGTTCGTGTATATGACTGAATATTCAGGAAAAGATAAGAGATAAAAATGTGAATAACTACTGAATAATGAATCCTTTTACAAATGCCAGATTATGCTATTTATAGCTCTACAAATATTAACGTTGTATTGATTTCAACGTTCCCCTCAATTGTCGGAGTTGTTACCTGATTAATAGCGCACACTCCTTATTAATCTGGTTGACTCTATCTACTCTAACCAATCTTTAGCTTTTCTCCTTAATCACGTCTTGATTCATGGGAGTGATATAGTCTTGTAGTTAGACTTGGTCTTCCTTGAGAATAGGATGTGATCATCTAGTTTATATAACTGCATTTCTTGTTTATCTTCTTAATCCAGCCTGTTTGAGTGTCCTGCCAGGCTACTCTCTACTTCCCATCAGGCTTTTCTTCTAGGACTTAGTAGCTTGCTTATCTTGTGGTATTCTTCATCTGCCAAATAATAGTTAGATTTGTCCGGTCTCTAGTTGCCTCAATCAGCCTAGTAAGGTCAGGCTAAGATAGATTCAGACCAGGCTAAATTGGGCCTAACAATTGCCCCTTGACATTTTACCCGTGCTGGATCAGGCTAGGGGTGAGATGTCAATTTTACCGGGTTAAACAATAAAAAGAATTATATTTGCTCAGTGACTCTTAGACTCCTAGTTACCGTTAAACACTGCAACGGCTAACTGTATGATGTCATGCTGACAGTTTTGCGTTTTCTAGGGTTTTTGCACCGTTACTTCTCCTCTATAAATACGGTATTTGTGATAAGTTTGCTTTTCATCAAATTACTTTCACTTTCCTTGCTAAACTTCTTCTAAAATTCTCCCCTATTTCCCAGGAACCCTAGTTTGCTGATTTATAATTTCTCATTAAGTAAAATTCATCACGATAAACAAAACAATAAAGGATATGGGGGCCAAAACGCGTCCTGCTTCCCAGAAAGCTGCTGCTGAGCCTGAACCCAAAGACGTCCATGAGGGGGAGGTAGTTGAAATTGATCCTCCTGCTCGTGCTATAGCTTTTAAATATCAAGATTCCATTTTTTCTGCTCTTCAATCTCTGGATGCTTATTTCCTTGAAGAAAACTTATTGAAAACGAACTATGATAGGGTTTTAAGGGAGAAAAAATTAATTCCTGATTCGACTGAGGTTTGGATTCCTGAGTCTTGTCCAGTCAGAGCTAATGGGTGTCACCTGGTTGGTTCTGTATTTATGAATGGGCGTTTAAGGCAGGTTGTAAGTTACCTTTTACTCCTTTAATGATTGATACTATTCGTACAATGGAAGTATCACCTTTCCAAATCATGCCAATGGTTTGGAAACTTATCCACTCTATTGAAAATTTATGTGCCAAGTATAAACTTGTAATTACTATTAATGATATAAAGGCAGTATATCATATGAAAAATCCTTCTACTGGTCGTTTTAATTTGAGAATTAAGTAAAAAATGTCTCCATTAATGATATAAAGACTTTCCTGTTTATCCGGACTGAGAGTCTGGGGTCAGGCTTTGATTACTTGAGATATCCTCCTTTGGAGAGTGGTAGGTTTCCTGTACTTTTAATTTGCAATTTATATTAAACGAAATTAGGGTATTTAAGTTTTACCTGTGCATTTTTTTTTGGTAATATTTGTAGCTCCTGATTGGAACTTCGACCCTCTTGATGAGGAGGCTGTTTCCAGGATAGAGGCTTTTCTTTCTATTCCTGAGGAAGAGAGGGCTTGGCCTGCTAGTCTGTGTAGGGATTTATTGCCCCGGTATATTAAGACCAAGCTGAGTGTGGTCAAAGTACCCAAAGGCAAGCGTAGCTCCACTGCTCTTTCCTGTATGTCTTCTATATGTCTTTATGTCAATTGTTGTCTTCTTATCGCTTCTCTTCTGAATTAATGTATATTCTTTATATATTCAGTATTCAGGTCTTCTGCTAGATTGGCCAGCTTTACTACAAAAGATTTAAAGGCTGGGGTGGCTAGAATTGCTGAACAGTCTAAGAGCCAGGAGGCTAGTGGGAGTGACAAAACACTTGACATTTTGGTTTCTGATATCCAGCCTCTCACAGATCCACCCAGGCTAGTATCACCGAAGGTTGTTCAGGCTTCCAAAAGGAGGAGGGAAGATGTTATTCCTGAAGAGAAAGGGAGAGAGAAAGAGCCTATTCAAGTTCAACCAATCAGGAGTGTCAGGCAAGTGTCTACTAGGATGGATGATATGGATGCTGCCCGGGCACAGATAAATGAATTTTCTGCTAGTATGAGCGGCCAGCTTTTATCTGCTAATACCCTTGAGTCTTCTACTAAGGTGGTTTCTATCTTGTCTTCTCTTGTGACAAAGGCTGCTGAACTTGCTTCTCAGGCTAAGGAGGTTAGTTGTAAAGAGGTATTTTGATTGTTATGTGTTCTTTGTATTGCTTTATTTTTGGATGATTGACTTTCTTTTGTTTCTTGTAGGGATTGGATGCCTGGTTGGCCACTGCTTGTCAACTCAGGGATGCCCAGGCTAGGGTTTCTAGCTTGGAAGAGAAGTTGGATAAAGTTAACCGTGAGCTGCACACATCCAGGGGTAATGAGGTAGTACTTCAATCTCAGTTGGGGACAGCTAGAGAGGCATCCAGGGCTGCTATAGTTTGTGAGGTGGCTGCAAAAAACGCTGAGAAGGTTGTCAGGCAAGAGTTGGAGGCTATAAGGGAGGATCTGAAGATTGTCAAGGAAGAGCTGGCTGCCGAGAAGCAGGCAATGCAGGATCAGCTGAGGAAAAATGAAGAGCTTGGTGCTGAAAAGGAGCTAGTGGAGGGGCGGCTTACTGATGTTGCTCAGTACTTCTTTGGAAAAGGCCGGGTTGATGCCATGAGGGATCCGAAATCTGATCGGGCTAATTGGGATCCGGACCGGGATGAGACAGCTCTGGATACCTAGTATCCTGATTTGGCCAATATGGGTCAAGAAGAAGAAGTGGATTCTCCTCCTTCCAAGGAAAAATCTGGTGATCAGAAAATGGTGGATGGTTGTGAGTCGGTTACTGGCTCGAAGCCTGCTTAGGTTTATGTTTTTCTTTTTCGTTTTGGCTCATCCAGGGGGGATGTTCCTGGAATAAATATTTATTAGGTATATTTTGGCCCATCCAGGGGGGATGTTCTTGGAATGGGTAATTATTAGGTATGTGGTAAGGTCGGCTATTTTGGATGAATAAATACTTGGTCTTTGTTAGTTTCTTTTTGTGTTTTGATAAGGTACATTTGTAGTGTTGGATGTGTACTGGATCTGGCCAGTTATTCGACTGGATCGAGCCAGTTTTTCTTTTTTATGCTGGATCTGGCCAGTTCATTGTGTTATGGGTGGGGTTATTGCCTGTCTGGAGGGCTTATGTCCCCTGCCTGTCTGGAGGGCTTATGACCCATTTATGTTATACAAGCCAGGAAAAGGTTTTTCAGATTGTATATTAAATTGAGCTCAATATTTTAAGGCATGTTTTTGCAACTGAAAGTTGGGTATCAGTTGGATATCAGTGGGGTGGCCCCCAATCTTTAAGATTTGTTTTAAGTAAAGTGCAGTATGTAAAACAAATATTGAAGATTCTATTCAGTAAAAGGAAATATGAGAATATTGACAAGTACTTGGGCACATAATAGAAGAAATTATATAAGGCATTTATTCATATAATGACAAGTATCATACATTTAGTTTCATATCAGGCCAGGCAAAAAATGTGAAGACGAAAATTATACCTGGACCGGGAGACATATTTTATATGTGAAATAGTTTTAGGTGTGCAATATTCCAGGCTCTTGGGATCATTTCGCCGTCCAGAGTTTGTAATCTATAAGATCCCTGGGCGACTATTGAGTCAATCAGGTAGGGACCTTCCCATGTTAGGGCCAATTTGCCAGCATTCTTCTCTTTTGTGTTTTGAAAGACTTTTCTGAGGACAAGGTCCCCTACCCTGAATACTCTGGCTTTAACGGTCTTGTTGTAGCTTTTTGCAACTCTTTGCTGATATGCTGCCAATCTAATACTGGTTGCATCTCTTAGCTCTTCTGTTAAGTCCAGGTTGTCCTCTATTAGAGGTATATTGTTCGTTATTGTGTTCAGGCTGCATCTGGCTGATGGAATGTCGACCTCAGCTGGGATTACTGCTTCACATCCATAGACCAAGGAGTAGGGGGTTTGGCCTCATGGATGTTTTAGGCGTGGTTCTCGGCCCCGAGGGACCAAGGGGAGCTCTTCAACCCATCTGCCTTTCCTTCTTTCTAGCTTCTTCTTTATGCAAAATTGATTACTACTTTGTTCTTTGGATTCTGCCCGACCGTTAGCTTTTGGATATCCTGGCGTGGAGGTTACCAGGTTGATGTTCCATTGAGCACGAGAAGGCATTTCTCTTTTTTTTCCCACGAATTGCGTGCCATTTTCGCATACTATTTCCGAGGGGATGCCATATCTACATATGATGTTGTGTTTGATGAATGCTATGACATCCTTTTCTTTGACTTGCCTGTATGAATCAGCTTCTATCCACTTGGAGAAGTAGGCAGTCATTGCTAGCATGAAAACTTTTTGTCCGGGTGCTTGAGGTAATTTCCCTTCTATATCCATGCCCCACTTCATAAATGGCCAGGTGCGGATATGGAATGTAGTTCCTCAGATGGCTGATGGATATATGGTCCATGAATCTGGCAAGCTTCGCATTTAGAGCTGAATTCCAGGCAATCGGCCCTCAAGGTGGGCCAATAATAACCTATTCTGAGTACCTTGCTCGCCAGGCTCCTTCCGCCTTTATGATTTCCACAGTATCCTTCATGAATTTTTGATAATATCTGTTCAACTTCTTGTGGTTCCAGGCATCTGAGGTATGGTCCTGCCTTCGATTTCTTAAAAAGCACGTTGTTAATAATAGTATATGAAGCAGCTTTTATTTTTAGTGCCCTGGCATCTTGCTTATTTAGGGGAAGGATTCCCTGTTGTAGCCAGTCGTAGTAAGTTTTTGTCCAAGAATTGGCAACATATATTGGGAAACTTTCATCTTGCTTATTTATTGCAGGTTCTAATAAATGTACGATGGGTATTTTGTCAAAGTCAAGGGGACTGAAGTTGGATCCTAGGCCGGCTAAGGCATCGGCCTGGGTATTCAAGTCCCTGGGAATTTGGTCAATATTAAAATTGCGGAATTTTGATTTTAAATTTTGGACAACTTCCAAATAAAGCATCATTTTTGAGTCTTTTGCGGTATATATTCCATTTACTTGGTTTGAAATAAGAAGAGAATCAGTACGTACCTTTAAGTTTTGTACACCAAGGTCAATACATACCTTTAATCCAGCTATCAGGGCTTCATATTCTGCCTCATTGTTGGTAGCTTCAAATGCACAACTTATAGCTTGTACTATCTTATCCCCCTGTGGCGATTTTAGTACTACCCCCAGGCCTGTGCCCCTCATGTTGGCTGCACCATCGACAAATAGGGTCCATTCTAGGTCTGTTTGGTCGCTGGTCAGTTTATTTACTTCTTTTATTAGGTCGGGTTCTAGGGCTGGACTAAAATCAGCCACAAAGTCTGCTAGTGCTTATGACTTAATTGCTGTCTTTGGTTCAAATGTTATGTTGTATGTGCTTAGCTGGACTGACCATTTGCACATTCGTCCGGACAATTCTGGCTTCCTAAGTACGGATTTGATAGGAAGATTGGTTCTGACTATTATAGGGTGGCTTTCAAAGTATGGTCTTAATTTTGTGCAACTCATAATTAAAGCTAAAACATATTTTTCAAGCAGGCCATACCTGATCTCTGCATCCAGAGACTTTTACTTACGTAATAGACAGGTGTTTGTTGTCCGTCTGCTTCTTTGACCAAGACCGCACCGACAACAAGATTTCGTGATCGATGTATACTTGTCAGGGGTTCATCTTTGACTGGTTTTGCTAGCAAGGGAGGAGAGGATAAATATGTTTTCAGTCCTCAAAGGCAGCCGATGATCGGGGGTCCATTGAAAGTCTTTGTTTTTCCTTAGCATTATAGAATGATTTGCACCTCTCGACGATCTTGAAATGAACCTGTTCAGGGCCGCTATTCTTCCAGTCAGCTTTTGTATGTCTTTGACTGTCTTTGGTGGTTCTAGCTCCAGGATGGCTTTGATCTATTCAGGGCTGGCCTCTATTCCTCTTTTTCTTACCATATAGCCCAAGAATTTGCCTGCTGAGACTCCAAAATGGTATTTCTGTGGATTGAGCTTCATATTGAATTTCTCCAGTATTTGGAAGGCTACTTCCAGGTCTTTGACGTGGTCTTCAGCCATTTTTGACTTGACTACCATGTCATCTATGTAGACTTCCATGGTATCTCCTATTTGGTCTTTGAACATCATGTTAACTAACCTTTGATAGGTTGCACCTGCATTCTTTAATCCAAAGGGCATAGCAGTATAACAGTATATTCCTCTTTCAGTGATGAAAGCTGTACTTTCCTGATCTACAGGGTGCATCTTTATTTGGTTGAATCCACTGGAGGCATCCATGAATGTTAACATCTCGTGGCCTGCAGTGGAATCCACCATTGCATCGATGTGTGGCAGGAGAAAAGGATCTTTGGGGCAGGCCTTGTTTAGGTCGGTGTAGTCTATACAGACTCTCCATTTGCCGTTTTTCTTTTGGACGACTACTACATTTGCAAGCCAGTCAGGGTACATTACTTCCCTGATCATTCCCATGTCCAATAGCTTGTCAACTTCTTGGTTGATGATTTCATGCCTCTCTCTCGCAGAAATTTTCTTCTCTTTTCTTGTATGGACTTAAATGATTTGTCAATATTTAACTTATGGGTTATAATATCAACATCTATACCAGTCATATCAAAATGCGACCAAGCAAAACAAGACATTTTAGTTTTGAGAAAGCTGACCAGATTGGGTCCGACGAGTCCGTGCATCTGACCCTACAAGTACCTTCATGTCAGGGAATTCTGGGTCCAAAATGACCTCTCCTGTTTCCATCTGTGATTGTGCAATATATTCTTCCCTGACAGGTGACTTTAATTGCTATGCAAGGGACTTACCTGACTTTGAGGGTTTCAAAGCCTGGGTGTAGCATTCCTGAGCCGTCCTTTGTTCTCCCCTGATGGTGGTTATCCCCCATTCGGTTGGTATTTTCACACATTGATGGTATGTTGATGGGATTGCTTTGACGTTGTGGATCCATGGTCTGCCCAGGATTACGTTATATGAGGATAGGCAATCCATTACCCCGAATCTTTCATATGAAGCCACGCCTTCCACATAGGTTGGCAGGCTAATTTCTCCCGGGTGTTTTTTGTTTCTCCGTTGAACCCAACCAAGACGCTGGATTTCTTGATGATCTTTCCTTCATCTATCTTCATAGCTTTGAGGACGTCAAGCATCACCAAATTGATTGAACGCCTCCGTCTATCGATTCTTGATACTTTAGTCGTGCCAATTTGCATGGTAATTACCAAGTCATCATGGTGTAGATCGATATTCCCCGCAAGTCCGAGTCATCAAAAGTAATAGCAGGCAATGACTTAGATCTAAGAGGGGGTGAAGTCTAGACTCCTGGATATTCTTTTGGCAGCCGAGCTCGGTCGGACCACGATTTCGATCCTCCTTTTATGAACTTGACTTCATAGATGGGGGGAGGAGGAGGAGGATCTCTGCCGTTCCCCGAATCTCTCTTGTTTTGTCCTTCATCTTTGTTCTTTGGCTGCTGGATTAAGTCTTTCGAGATAGCCTTTCTTTAGGAGGTATGCCACTTGTTTCCCGAGTTGGATGCATTCTTCGTGGTGTGCCCGATGTCCCGATGGAAGTCACACCATCTCGTTGGATCTTTCCCGGGGTTGTCGAGTTTTTTGGGCCATCCGACCGTATCTCCCAAGCTTTCCGGGCGTTTGATTAATCCTGCGCAGATTTATAGAGAAGTTATATTCAGGAATAGTTGGTAGGCCAGAAAGGTTACCTTTGTTTTCTTGTGCCATGTTGACTTTAGATCGTTCGGCCTGGAATAGGGTGCTTGATCCGGGGTTGCCTCCTTTCTGGTAGGATCTTTTCCTGTTAGTGTGTCCATAGCCTTGCTTTCCTCCGGACGAGTTTGTTCTCGAAGTTGAGATCTTCCTCCAATCGACATGTTCTAAGGCGATGGATTGAACAGGTGGCAAAGGTTGGGCGCTTTTTTGGTTAAGTCTCGCATAGATGTCGCTTGTCAAGCGACTCCTTGCCTCAAGGCTTCTACTGTTGTCTCTTCGTCACACACCGGAATGGCCACCTTCTCTTTGACAAATCTTGCCAAGAATTCTTTGAGAGATTCTTCAGGGAGTTGCTTTACCCCGAACAGTTCTTCGGGTCTCTTTGCCATGTCTCTCGCTTGCTTGCGAATTGTTGATTGAAGGCATTGATCAATTCTGCAAAATTCTTGATACTTCCATTTGGGAGATTGATGAACCACTTTGTAATGTCTTTGCCCGGTCAGGTTGTACCAAAGCCTTTACACATGCAGACCTGCCTGAGTTCACTGGGTATTGAGGCGGCTAACATCTTTTGTTTAAATATGGCAACGTGATTTTGTGAATCAGAGGTCCCATCATAAGTTCTCATGGATGGGACGGTAAATTTCTTTGGGAGATCAATCTTTGCAATTTCATCCGCAAAGGGTGAATCTCGCAAAGTCATCAACTTCTACTTCACCACAAGGTCCGGCACTCCAGGTATATTTTCTATTTTGTTGTGGAGTTTTTGGATTTCCTGAAGCATAGCCATCATTATTGCTGCTTCAGTTTTGTTTGTTTCATCATTGGAAATGATTTGGGTACCGGATAATGTATCCTTCTCCGGAGTTCCAAAATTGGAAAAGTCAATGTTTTTGATAATGGATGAGAATGGGGTTCCTGGTTCGAATCTGGTCTTGGAGCCTGAAGCCTGATTTTCCAATTTCTTCTTCAGGTTAGACTCAGATTCCTTCAGTCTACTAATTTCAGCTTCTGCTTAGGCTGCCTTTTCTTGAATTGTCTCCAACTCTTTGATCTTAGCCAAGGCAGCCGCCAATTTTTGTTTTGGGGTGAGTTCTACCATTTTTGTATGTGAATATTAAATGAGGAATGGCAAAAGGAATTTTTTGATTAATGAACTAGATGCCCCACGGTGGGCGCCAATTGTTTTAGCAGGATTTTCCCTGAAAGGATCCGGCTTGATTATTGAGTAATTAGGGTATCTAGTTCAATAAGTTTAGAATGATATAAGTGAATAATAAGAAAGAATTATGTATAAGAATATTGCTCGTATAACTTTGGAAAGCTAAGTACAAGTTCGTGTATATGACTGAATATTCAGGAAAAGATAAGAGATAAAAATGTGAATAACTAATGAATAATGAATCCTTTTACAAATGCCAGATTATGCTATTTATAGCTCTACAAATATTAACGTTGTATTGATCTCCACGTTCCCCTCAATTGTCGGAGTTGTTACCTGATTAATAGGGCACACTCCCTATTAATCCGGTTGACTCGTTCTACTCTAACCAATCTTTAGCTTTTCTCCTTAATCACGTCTTGATTCATGGGAGTGATATAGTCTTGTAGTTAGACTTGGTCTTCCTTGATAATAGGACGTGATCATCTAGTTTATATAACTGCATTTCTTGTTTATCTTCTTAATCCAGCCTGTTTGAGTGTCCTGCCAGGCTACTCTGTACTTCCCATCAGGCTTTTCTTCTAGGATTTAGTAGCTTGCTTATCTTGTGGTATTCTTCATCTGCCAAATAATAGTTAGATTTGTCCGGTCTCTGGTTGCCTCAATCAGCCTAGTAAGGTCAGGCCAAGTTAGATTCAGACCAGGCTAAATTGGGCCTAACAACAACCATGATTGAATCCTTTCTCCTTTGTGTCCTTGGTAATGCAACAATAAAATCCATGCTCACATCTTCCCATGGCTTTTTTGGTACTGGCAATGGAGTATATGGACTAGTCTGGAAGGAACTCTTAGCCATCTGACATGTTGAACATCTCCTGAGAACATTTTGGATATCTCCAAACATTTTGGTCCAATAGAACAGTTCCTACAATATGTCCAATGTCTTTTGAATACCAAAATGTCCCCCTAAGCCTCCTGAGTGGACTTCCCTGATCAGGAGATCCCTGTAGTAACCCCTTGGTACACAGAGCCTGTTGCCTTGGAATAAAAACCCATTATATAGCAGATACTTGCTCCCTGGAACTCTATCCCCCTCAACTTGTGTGATCCACTCTTCAGAGAAGTCAGGGTCCTCCTTGTATATTTCTTTCATGAATTCAAAGCCAAGAACTTTGTTCTCCATGGTTGATAGCAAGAAGTGTATTCTTGATAGAGCATCTGCCACTATATTCTGTTTCCCTTCCTTATACTTGCTAGAGAATGTAAATGATTGCAAATATTCCACCAACTTGGCATGCCTGTGACTCAATTTGCGTTGGCCATTTATATACTTCAAAGCTTCATGGTCAGAGTGCAACACAAATGGTTTTGGCTTCAAATAATGACTCTAATGCATGACTGCCCTGATAATTATATAAAATTCTTTGTCACAAGTAGAATATTTCAATTTAGCTCTATTCAATTTCTCACTGAAATAAGCTACAGGTTTCTGAGCTTGGATCAGGACTACACCAATGCCCACACCACTGGCATCACACTCCACTTCAAAGAGTTGTTCAAAGTCTGGTAATTTCAGGATAGGAGTCTCACACATCAACTTTTTAATCCTCTCAAAGAAGTGCTGAGCATTCTCAGTCCAATGGAACTCTCCTTTCTTCATACACTCAGTGATTGGAGCAACAAGTGAGCTGAAGTTCTTGATAAATCTTCTATAAAATGAAGCCAATCCATGGAACCCCCTCATCTCACTAACTATTTTAGGAGTTGTCCATGATTGGATAGCTGCAACCTAGTATTGATCAACTGTAATGCCCCTCCCAGAAATAATGTACCCCAGAAATGCCACTTCTTCAACCATAAAAGTGCACTTTTCCAGCTTGCCAAACAGCTTCTGTTCCTTGAGGATCGTAAACACAGCTTCAAGGTGTTTCAGGTGTTCACTTTTGCTACTGCTGTAAATCAAGCTGTCATCAAAGTAGACCACTGCAAATTTGCCTAAACATGGCCTTAACACCTCAGTCATTAATCTCATAAAGGTGCTTGGTGCATTAAAAAGACCAAATGGCATCACAAGCCATTCATACAGTCCATGTTTAGTTTTGAAGGCAGTTTTCCACTCATCTCCTTCTCTTATCCTGACTTGGTGGTACCCTTGCCTGAGGTCAATCATAGAAAAGATCATGGCACCACTAACCTCATCTAGCATGTCATCCAACCTTGGGATTGGGAACCTGTACTTGACAGTAATGTTGTTGATGGCCCTGTCAGTACACATTCTCCAGGTTCCATCCTTCATGGGAACAAGTAGAGCATGGACTGCACAAGAACTGAGGGATTCCCTGATAAATCCTTTGCTCATAAGCTCCTCAATTTGACTCTGTAACTCTTTGGTAGCAGCTGGATCACACATATAAGCTGGCTTATTAAGAAGCACTGAGCCTGGAACAAGGTTTATGTGGTGCTCAATGCCTCTCAATGGTGGCAACCCACTAGGTAGCTCCCTTGGAAACACCTCTTTATACCTCTGAATTAATGGCTTGACTTCAGCAGGCATCTCAGGGTCCCCTTCCTTACTCACTTCTTTGGATAATAGCACCCAGACATGCTGGTCTTGCTTCATTTCTTTGATCATCGCTGCTTCAGAAAGAAATAGCACACTATTGGTCTCCTCTGGTATATTTGGACTTCCATAGTTCCTCTGATTAGGTGGCAATGGGGTCAGGGTGACCTTCTTACCTTCATGTCTGAAACTATAGATGTCATCCTTCCCATGGTGAGTGGTATTCCTGTCATACTCCCATGGCCTTCCCAAGAGTAAGTGGCAGGCATCCATTGGAACAATGTCACACAAGACTTCATCTTTATATACCTTCCCAATAGAAAATGGGACCAAACATTGCTTATCCACCCTTACTTCTGCTCCTTTGTTCAACCATCTCAACTTGTAAGGATTTGGGTGCTCTTGAGTTGTCAAGTTGAACTTGTTAACCATTGCACTTGATGCCACATTTGTACAGCTTCCCCCATCTATGATCAGGTTACAAACCCTTCCCTGAACTGTGCATCTAGTTCTGAATATCAGGGACCTTTGATCAGTTTCCAAAGGTGTATGTTGGGAGTGCATAACTCTCCATAAGACCAAGCCGTGACCTTTATCAAGGTAGGCCACAACTTGCTCCTGTTCTGGTTCTTCCTCAGTCTTTTTTTCTTCCAATATCAGGGTCTCATCTTCCTCATACTGAACCAAACCTTCCCTCTCCCATTGCTCGACCTTCATTGCTGTCAAGGTTCTCTTGGAAGGACAGTCCTTCCTAAAATGGCCATACCCTTGGCATTGGAAGCATTCTCCTCTAAACCTAATCCATAGCTTAATTACAAAAGCCCATACGAAATTAGGCGGAAAAACTCTTATTCGGGTAAAACCACTCGATCGAATGGAAATAATCCACTCGATCGAGCAACTAAGCGTCAAACCTTTCGATCGAGTGGAAATAAACCACTCGATCGAGTAACTCCTTGCAATGTCTTCTCGATTGAATACTCGAACAGCTCGATCGAGCAACCTTCAGTATATAAAGCATTCGATCGACTAGAAAAGTAGTCGATCGAGCTATTTCAGCACGATTAGGCACTAAGACACCTTCCGAAACCAGCTCACGCGTCTTCAAAGTGATAAATTCCAAGCCCCGGCTCCTTGTTCTCCATAAATGCATACAAATGGGACGAGTTTAGGCTCGATTTAGCTCTTCTTTGGTTTATTCCTGCAATTTACATAAAACGAACCAAATTAGACTATTCGGGGGTATTTGTAGCTAGATGCCACGTAAATAGTACAGAAATGCGTGTAAAAATGAGGTAAAATACTTATATAAAATACACGCATCAAATCTCCCCAAACCAAACCTTTGCTTGTCCCCAAGCAAACTATGAATGCAACTAAGAATAAACAATGGAACGGGACCAACGCATCAACTACAAATCACCCACCAAAACCAGTTTAATGCAACAACTAACAAAGTGGCAAATGATAAGTGCAAACGAATTAAATCAATGTCTAAAACTTACTGAACCGTCGACCTTGCAAGACTCAAAAGTATCGGACTCTCACGGGTTGCTCATCACTCAAAATTAGGCACAAGGTGAGTATATATGTGAAAGATAGAAAGAAGTAAAGACGCTCACCTAACTCGACCTATAAGAACATGCATGCAGTTAACATGAATAAAGTCTCCACAACCATACATTCGCATTCCAACCATACTAATGACCAAGACACATGCCGAGGACTTACATTTGGGTAAGTGAGGTAATGGGTAAGAAGGGGCTAAGATGAATTTAGATATGTAGAGTTAGTAGCCAGGCTAGCAACAACGAATCCAAATATTGAACTGCATCCCAACTTCGTACTCAATATAACAAAACAAAACGGTGCAAATTCAATGCACTCAACTCACAATACGCCATAAACTTGTCAGCTCCCCATAAAAATATAAATAAGACATGGGAGTGAAAATCATCCATATAATTTCTCATTTTTCTCGCATGATTTTTTTTCTCTTTTTCTTTTTCGTATTTCCAATGTTTTCTCGTTTCATTCTTTTTCTTTCTTTTTTTTTTCATTTTCATTCATCATTTTTCTTTTATTCCCTTCAATTTTTCCACCAACTTCTGAAACCAGATAAAACACAACCAAACTGCAGTAAAGCATTCCAAGCAGCTACTCATCACTAGCTCGGCTAGGGTAGGAAAAATTATAGAATGTAGCTAATAGGACAAAAAGGCAATTTGGCTATGTGGGGCTCATGGGTAGAATGAAATAAAAAGGGAATTGCCTCTCCTAACATGTGTCACCATCCACAAACTGAATTCATACAGGTATTAAGAAGACTAGACTCATGCTTATGCAAATTAATGTTACATGCCTTATAGAGAGTACTACTCACATCCTAAATGAAACCGGTCCTGAATGTCACCAGTTTATAAAGCTCTAACCTCATAATGTAATATAGCTTGCCAATATAAGAGTCAAGTCTATTTGTTCAGATAAGAAAGAAAGAAAAACTCGTAGATTATGCACATTATCATGCCAACTATATGTCAAGAAAATGCAGGGCTAAGGTAGGAATTCAATGTAGCGTCAAAGTTCAAACGTTCCGACTCAAATTAAACGTGAAATTTTTTGAATTTTGTGTGATTTTTGAATTAAAAACAACAATGCGTGCGAAAATAAATAAACGTGCAAACGAAAATGCAAGAAAACATGCAGACACAGATATGGATGCATACCGCAAAATTTGACAGGGCAGTCGTATACCTATCAAAAATAACCAACTGGCTCTAACTAATATAGCTAGGGAAGTCGGGTTGATCTCCACAGGGAGATGGGAAAATGTCAGCTTTATCTAAGTCTGTCACGGTTTCCAAATTGGGGGGTTGAGTTTGATTATTCTAAACTATAGAGACTAAGAAAGAGAGGAAAAATAAGAGAATAAAGATTAAGCAGATAGGAAGGAAGCAACTAAGACAGTCGGTTCACCGTGATCATTCGATCAAGTAATCTAAGTCTCGGGTCAATGTACGTATGGTCTAAGGAGCAGTGAATATCTCCTTTCGGTCTCAATTCGCCCTAAAGCACAAGTAGCTTAACTTTCGCCCTCACTACGGTGCCCTAAAGTTCGCTATGAGTCTCGCCCTTTCCAACCTTTCGGTCTAGGTCAAGGTTTACTACGATAAAATGGCTAATTGCGTCGACTCAATTAGACAGAAACAATTAAATGTAGCGATTAACAGCAGAGACCACACATGCACAAACCCTAAAATGGCAATTACTATCCCTTCATAATCACGGATCCCCTAGTCTTAGCAAAGGGGAATTAGATATGCATTACTACCGAATCAACAATAATAACATATAGATAACAAGAATTAAACATAATGATAATGGAAATGAGGAATCGAATAAACAGTAAAAGAAGCAATGGTAAAAAGATGGAAACAAAATGATATGTGCAATTAAGAAGTAAAAGGAGAAATAATACCAATTACAATCTGAGAATCCGAGTAGAAAAGGGTAGATGAAGAGTAAAAGTGAAGAAGCAGTAGGAAAGTGATAGAGCAAAAAGTAAGTCGAGAAGAGTTACGCAGTCTACTGTCTTTTGTAGCATACGAAATTCTCCTCTAAACCTAATCCATAGCTTAATTACAAAAGCCCATACGAAATTAGGCGGAAAAACTCTTATTCGGGTAAAACCACTCGATCGAATGGAAATAAACCACTCGATCGAGCAACTAAGCATCAAACCTTTCGATCGAGTGGAAATAAACCACTCGATCGAGTAACTCCTTACAATGTCTTCTCGATTGAATACTCGAACAGCTCGATCGAGCAACCTTCAGTATATAAAGCATTCGATCGAGTAGAAAAGTAGTCGATCGAGCTATTTCAGCACGATTAGGCACTAAGACACCTTCCGAAACCAGTTCACGCGTCTTCAAAGTGATAAATTCCAAGCTCCGGCTCCTTGTTCTCCATAAATGCATACAAATAGGACGAGTTTAGGCTCGATTTAGCTCCTCTTTGGTTTATTCCTGCAATTTACATAAAATGAACCAAAGTAGACTATTCGGGGGTATTTGTAGCTAGATGCCACGTAAATAGTACATAAATGCGCGTAAAAATAAGGTAAAAACCTTATATAAAATACACGCATCACTAACCCCAAAAAAAGGTTTGAAGGTAGGTCTGGTAATGGGTTGGAAGTAGTAACCTTAGCCTTTCCCATCTTTTCAATTCTCAATGCCAGGTTAACTGCCTCATCAAAGGACCAAACCTGCTGCATTCTAAGCCTCAAAGCAATCTTAGGATCTAAGCCCTCAACAAACCTAGCAATATTCTGTTCAGGCTTTTCAGTAATCTCACATTGCAGGGTAACTTGTTCAAAGCTCCTACGGTAAGACTCAACAGATTGTTGGTCTTGCTTTAGTTGGGTTAACTTAATGATCATGTCCTGTGTGTAATCTTTAGCTATAAACTTATCTTCAACTTCTTTTTGAGTTTTAGCCAAGATTTAATGGGTTCCTTGCCTTCTCTAATTCTCTGGTTTTTCAGGGTTTCATACCAAAGTGAGGCATAGCCCTTGAATTTAAGGATAGAAACTTTGAAAGCTTTTCTGTCAGTATATCCTTTAAACTCAAAGACTCTCTCAACAGTTCTAGTCTAGTCTAATAAATCTTCAGGGTTTAAACTACCATGAAAATCAGGAATTTCTACCTTTATATCTTTGTCTCTTTCCATGTAGATGCCCTCTGCCATAAATTCATCAGTATCTGAGAAGAGATCCTCCTCTTGTTCTTGGTAGTATTGTTGTCCTCTTCCTGCTCCAAGAAAGCTCCTACCCCTGCCTCGGCCTCTGTGGGGTGGTCTCCTTGGATCATGGTTGGGAATCCCTTCTACAAGAGTGTTACCAAGGTTTACCAAGTGGTCAATCCTCCCTTCTATCTGTTTCACTCTGGTTTCAATGCCAGTAATTCTCTCTTCATTCATTGGGTTATTTTTTGTGTTTTTGTTGTAGTTAGGGTAAAATGAACTCACTTTCCTCTCCCAAGGCGTACACAAGATGGAATTGTGTTATGACCTTGCTCTGATTACCAAATTGCAGTGTAATGTCCAAGGGTTTAGACAATTACAGCAAACAACTCAGCAAACCAAAGACAGTTTCTCAGGAATGCAATAAACTTGTGTTATTTACTAAAAATATCAAATGACCTCCTAAAATCATGAAATTTGGCAGTAATTAACTTTAAAATAAGATCTAACTTTGAGCAAAATTCCAGTATTTTTAAGGGACTCTAAGTATTTTTAAGACTCAACAGAAACTTACTAACAGACAAGCTGAAAATGGAACAGTTTTGAGATGTTGACTGAAAGTAAGGACCTTTGGATATAATTATCAACTAATAATCCACAGACTACTCACAGAGAGATAAGTTAATAATTTGAGGGGACTTAAGCTGAGAAATTCCACAAATTTACACAGGAAAATCTCAACTGAACCAACAACATTGCTAAACAAACCACAGACTCAGCACAGGAATGTTTAAACTCTACTAACAGGTACTTAATCCACAACCACAGTCTAAGCACAGGTTGTTATCAAGCCTGACTCTAATCTATAGACTAAGAAAAAGACTAAGAGGTTTAGTTTTGAGAGAATTCTCAGGTTTCATTCATAAATCAGCTGTGTTACAACAGTCTGAGTCAAGGTCCTTATATAGTCCTTTTTAGGTTACAAACTTGAAAGGAAACTAAATCCAAGGGTCTGGATCCTTCCTCACATGCTGACAAGTGTCCAAATACAATATTACAATGGTTTAAAACCTCTTAATTGTAAACTGGAATGAAAACAAAAGAGAAATGCAGATGACAGTGACATGTTGTGGTCCTTTGCTGTATTGCTAGCATTTCCGTTGTGTGTAGTCATTTGAGGACGAAATGATTGGGTCCTTGGCATTAAAATTAGTTCTAGGGTGAATCTGGTAAAAGGTGAGACAAGCCAAAAGTCCTTTAGTTGTCGTTTCCTCATGGTTTAGCCAGAAATGGAAAGATTGCTTTTGCTCTTTTTGTCATTTGCTGTAATTCTGTCCAGCTCGAATTTCTGGGACTTGCATTGTGATTTACCCTTGAACCCTTAGGACTTTTTTAGCCTAAGTTAGTGTCCAACCAGCTGGCCATGGTGGCAGCTGGTGGTTGGGCTTGTACACATACTTAAAACTTAGCTATGCTGGACTGCTCCTGAGTCTGGTGTGAGGTTGCCTTGGCTTGCTTGTTGATGTGAGGTGACCTGGTTATTGGCTCCTGCTGCAGTGGGTTGACAACAACAATGGTGTTAGAAAGGATGATTTAGGATTCATATTAGTAAATTTTGACAAGGTTGGAAACAAGGACGATCCTTTATATTAGCGTCACAAGCAAAACAAGTGTTTTATGTTACCGATCCTATGGATAAGAAGTGGTCAGTTGTTCTATCTTGCCATCGCCGAATTCCAGATGATGAAGACGTCAAATTTGAAGGACTTGATCACATTGCTATATCACAATTTGGTAATGATGTTGAAAATGTTAACATTCCAAACATATATACACGAAATGATCATGATGAAGGTATTTGGGTTAATGAAGAGACTAGCAAATCCAAAAATGTTCCCGGCAGCCGTGAAAATATCAGTAATCCAAGTAAGATATCTTACGTCATATGTAATTATTGTCTTGCTGTTATATATCAAACTGTTGTTGTAAACTTTTTACACCTAAACCGTTGTTCAGGACGTGTACAGTTATAACGGTTCAGGCCATTGTTATCTATATGAAAATGATGCTTTATTTCTTGGCGGTAAAATCAAACACAATGAAATATAAAGTAACACGGTTATACTCAAACTGTTGTTCAGGACGTGTACAGTTATAACGGTTCTGGCCGTTGTTATGTATATAAAAATGACGCTTTATTTCTTGGCGGGAAAATCAAACAACATGAAAATATTACAGAGAACAGTTATTTCAAACCCGTTGTAGATAGTACTAATCAATTACGGTTTTAAACAAAACTGTTGTCTGTTTGGGAACAAAATACAACGGTTTTTCTTCTACTGTGTTTATTACTTTCCAATAAACAAGGTCTTGCAAGTGTTGTTTTATTCATACATATATACTCTGAGCTTCCCCTCCGCCACATAATATCCTCAAACATTGAGCTTCCCCTCAACCACCAGACTACCCCATCGCCGTCGCAGTCATCGTCATCGTCGCCATTGCCGCCGCAAGATCAATCCAGATTCTCCTCTTTAAAGATGTAATAAACCCTCCTCTGTAGAGATTTGTTTGTTAGTATAAGTATGCATTGATATTATTTGTTTATTAATTTCTGCTTTAGATATGGTCCAAAAGCGGAAAAGAAACGATGGAAATGTGTCAGGTGATGACTCAGGTGATGATAATAATATGCAACACACTGCGGGTCGAATGCGCCACAGGGTTTCCCTAGAAGCAATAAATTCAAAGATACCTAATCCTTTACAGTGGCATAAAGGTACGAGGCTACCATATGGTGAGTATGCCAGATATTTTGCGAGTTGGATTGGTTGTTGTGTAAGACATTATGTACCTCTCGGTACGCCGCGTATCAGTGAACTGAGTAAAATACGGAACACCATGCTAATAAACAGAATAAAGGTATGTATATACAATAATAAATGTTTTAGATGAAATTAAGTTGCTACTTGATATGTGTATTAGCCGAAACACTTGTACTAACTACGCTCATCATATATGCAGTTAGCTTACGTTGTCCTCGAAATGTATGATAAGTACCTAAAAAAATAAGACAGGGGAAGCCCTCAGATCTTGGAAGTTAAAGATTGCTGAGAACCACTTGTTCAACAAGGAAATCGGGGAGATGAACAAGAACCCACCAAAAAAGAAGTATCCTTATGTCAGTAAGGACCATTAGGATAGCTATATCGCTTATAGGCATTCTGACAAGTTTAAGGTAACTTAATAATAATAATAATAAGTAAAGAAGTAAACTTAGTTTAGTGTTTGGTCATGCTTATGTTTCTTGATACAATTTATTTGATGAAGGCTATGAGTGAGAGGAACAAGGCTAACATTTCAAAGAAAAAGACCGTCTTTTACGGCTCCCGAGGTGGTTATAGATTGATTAAGAAGAAACTTGTTAGTACATAATTCTTATAGTATTAGACTATTAGGTGATGAATGTTATATATGTTCATAGTAATCATACATATTTTGAGAGGATATCAATGTGATGAGTGAACTGTAGGCAAAGCTTGGAAAATTCAGTCGTCACGACGCTTGGGTGGAAGGTCACACTCCTAAGAATGGAAAGACATAAACTGAATATGATAAGGACATCAAAGAGAAAATTTTAAGTTTGAATAAATATGTCACTCATACCACTGTTAGTCGGAGTTATATAATTGTGAGTTGCTTAATGGTTTTATGTGTATGTAGAGGATCTGTGAGAAGGAGGTACATGAAGGAAAATGGAAGCCTGAAGGACGTGATGACATTCTTGCTAGGGCAATTGGCAAAGTAGAGCATCCAGGTCGTGTGAGAAGAGTAGGAACGCATGTTGGTATCACTAAGTATTTTGGGAAAACTACTCGACGTGGTGATGATTCCAAATGTAGGATTCATTAATCTCTTATTAGACATATCTAATAACTTTATAAATTTAGTTTAGTCATAAAAATAATTAGATCTTATGCATGCATAACAATAAAACAAAGTAAGAAATACTCATTTTAAATTCTTACGGGATTAACTCAGAGAAGTACTTACACAATGACGTAAAAAAAAATGAACCCTAAGGAGGCGACTTTCTTCATCACCTAGGGCAGCATTTTTTTTCGAATATTCTTCTATTCGTCCGCAAAAACAATTCAAAAACGTTTTAGTAGGATTGATAAGATGCAATCTCAACGTAGGGAATCGTTTTCACAAAGGTTTAACAAAGGCAAAGGACCTTCTGAGAATGATGTGCTACGTACCAAAAGCCTGCATGAAATCTATGGCATACCTGGACTACCTTCTGAAGATGATGATGCATTAGTAGAGAATAGTAAATGGATAACAAAACGTGAGAAAAAGGCTAAGCAGCCCGTTGAGGAGGAGGAAGAGGTATATTTAGATAGTCTGATACAATTCTCTACTGATGATACTAAGGACGAAGTTTCATATTGGAGTCATGCTGTCTATTGCTTTGTTCTTGGGGGAAATCCTCCTTGGGATGTGCTACATGGTTATATTCATCGAATATGGGGGAAATATGGTATTGACAAGGTCTCATTACTTCCTAATGGAGTTTTCTTGGTAAGGTTTAAAGAAAATAAGGATAAGGAGACTGTTTTGAATGCGGGATATCATATGTTTGATAATAAGCCGCTTATTATAAGGCCTTGGAAGGAGGATATTGAGTTGATAAAGGAGGAGGTCAAAGTTGCTCCTGCATGGATTAGGTTACATGAGCTCCCTTTAAGATTCTGGGGTAAATGTCTACCTACCATAGCTGGATTGGTTGGCAAGTATTTTAAATCCGATCAAGAAACCAGTGATAAGACAAGGCTTGGATTTGCTAGAGTAATGATAGAACTGAATGTAAGTCAGAAATGGCCTAAGCAAGTGAAATTCCTTGATGAGTCAGGTACAATTGTTTCAATAAAATTTGAGTATGAATGGCATCCAGATATCTGTCTCAAATGTAAGAGTATTGGCCACACTGGGGATCAATGCTAGAAGACTGATTTGGCAGTAAAAAAGAAACCTGTTACTAAGCAGGTGTGGAAGCCAGTTGCATCTAGTGCTACTACGACTACTGAGACAGTTACCGAGCATACTGTTGAGACTACTGCAACTACTCTGATTGCAACTATGACAAAGCCAGTAGATAAGACAGTTACTGAATCTGTGCAGGCTACAGATAATCTGGTAGTAGTTGACAGTCCAGAGACTACTCCTGTTAAGCAAGCCATTGTGTAACCTGATAGTGCTGGTGTGATGAAGACTGCAGACAAAACATATTTGCAGGCTCTAGATGGTTCCGTGACCCCTAAATGTGGGATTGGTAGAGGCACTTTTTCTCCAAACACCCCCAATGAATAATTTAGGGTTTTGGAATATTAGAGGTCTCAATAATGTACATAAACAGAGAGAAGTAAAATAGTTTATTCACAATAAAGGAGCTGGCTTGTTTGGCTTACTAGAAACCAAAATCAATAATAATAATGTTTTTAATATTGCTAATAATATGTTGGATGGCTGGAGTGTAACTACCAACTGTCAGTATCATAAAGGAGGTAGGGTGTAGATTCTTTGGCAGCCAAGTCTATTTGATGTGCAGATATGGCAATATGATTCACAGTTTATCAATACCAAGGTACAGTCCAGAGTTAATCAGCAGGACTTCTACTTAACCATGATTTATGCGTTCAATGAAGGTTGTGACAGACTTGATCTCTGGCATAAGTTAGAGGTTATTAATCTCAACTGTACTGGACCCTGGGCTCTTGCTGGGGATTTTAACACTGTTCTGAGTCCTGATGAGAGGGTGGGAGGTAATACTAAACAGGATGATATGGATGACTTTATCAGATGTATGGGAAGTTGTGGCATGACTGATATTCCTTCCACTGGTGCATTATTTACATGGAATAATAAGCAAGACCCTACTACCATGATTTATAGTAGACTGGATAGATTTCTGGTTAATCAAGCTTGGCTAGATATTTTTCCTGATATGGTAGCTCATTTCTATCCTGAAGGTCTTTTTGACCATTGCCCTTGCATAATTAGTAATATTAAGATTGGTACTGTTAAAATGGCCAGTTTTAAGTACTTCAATATGTGGGGGCAAGCACATGGCTTCAAGGATAGAGTGAGAGAAGTTTGGGCAAGCAATATGATGGGTACAAGATGTTTAGTGTTGTGAAGAGATTGAAAAGCCTAAAACCGGTGCTCAAAAAACTGAACATGGAATGCTATTCTGATATAGAGAATAAAACTATTCTTACATAAAGGAGATTAGAGCAGCTACAGAAGGATATTGTCCAGGATATCTCTAATCCTGTGCTCCTTGATCAGGAACTGAATGCTATTGCTGAGTTGAAGGCCTTGTCCAATGCAAGGAACAGTTTCCTTCAGCAAAAACCTAAACTTCAGTGCTTGGAGGAAGGAGACCAAAACACTGCATATTTCCATGGATCAATTAAGAAAAGACATATGAGAAATAAGGTTATACAAATTGAAGATCAACATGGGAAACTATGTACTGAGAGTAATAACATTCAGGAAGCATTCCTTGACTACTACAAGAATCTCTTGGGTAGTAGGAATCCAACTGAGAGCATCAGAACTACTATTCTGAATCAGGGGCGATGCTGTACACAGGAGCAAGCTAATTCCCTGATGCTCCCTGTCATAACTGAAGAAATCAAATGTATCTTCTTTAGCACTCCTATTGACAAATCCCCAGGTCCAGATGGGTATACTAGTGGTTTCTTCAAAGATGCTTGGGATATTGTTGGTCCTGATGTTTGTGAAGCAATTAAAGACTTCTTCTCAACTGGCAAACTCCTGAACCAGATCAATGCCACAAATATCACCCTCATACCCAAATGTGAGAGACCTACTTCAGTCAAACATTTCAGACCTATTGCCTGCTGTAATATGATCTAGAAGGTTATCTCGAAACTGCTCTGCAACAGGCTGTCTGTGATTTTGCCTGACATTGTTCATGAGAATCAAGGTGCATTTATTAAAGGAAGATCTATTCTGGAGAATATCTTGATTCGTCAAAAAATTGTGAAGTTATATAATAGAGCAACTGTGTCTCCTAGATGCTTATTCAAAATTGACCTCCAAAAAGCCTATGACACAGTGGAATGGGATTTTGTGGAAAATCTTCTCTTGGGCCTGAAGTTCCCTGATATCTTTTGTCAGCAAGTCACGACCTACATCAGAACTACTTCATTCACATTATCCCTAAATGGTAGTAATTTTGGTTATTTCAAGGGTCAAAGAGGTTTAAGACAAGGGGACCCTATCTCAACCTTGATTTTCACTCTTTGTATGGACTACCTAACAAGAACAATCAAATATGCTACCAATAAATGGCCTTTCCAATACCATCCCCTTTGTAAAGAACTTAAGCTTTCCCATCTGATGTTCGCCGATGATCTTCTGTTGTTCTGCAAAGGAAATGCTCAGTCTGTGATGCTATTGCTCAGAGATTTCTCAACATTTTCAAAAGCTCCAGGTTTGTCCATGAACTGCTCAAAATCTGAGGTATACTTTAATGGAATGGAAACAATTTTAAAGGAGGATATTAAACAAGTGATTGGATTTGCTGAGGGACATATGCCTTTCAGGTATATGGGTGTCCCAATCCAACCTACCAAGCTCACTAAAAAGGAATGTAATATACTTGCAGAGAAAATGGTTTACAGGATAAGGAGTCTTGGAGCAAAAAAACTCTCCTATGTTGGTAGGCTCACTATTATCAACTCTGTGCTCAACTCACTATATTCCTACTGGTCCAACATTTTCATACTTCCCAAGAGTATCATCAGAAGGATAGAGGCCATATGTAGGACCTACTTGTGGGATGGGAGTGCTGAATTTCACAGGGTGCCACTTGTAGGGTGGGATACTGTCACCTTGCCAAAGATTAAGGGTGGGCTTGGCATCAAGAAAGCTGAAGTTTGGAATGTTGCTATTGTTGCTAAGCTGGTAGACTGGATTTACTCTAAAGCTGATAGGCTATGGATACGTTGGATTAATCACGTTTACATAAAACAGCATGACTGGCATTCTTACAGTCCTCCTGCAGATGCTGCTTGGACCTGGAAGAGCATTTGCAAGGTTAAGAAGCTGATGAAAGATGCCTATACTGATGGGCAGTGGCAACCTGATCTCAAAGGATATACTATTAGGAGTGGATATGATTGGCTGAGACTGCATTAAATTAAACCATGGTGGTACAACACAGTCTGGAATAGCTGGAATGTACCTAAACATGCCTTCATCAATTGGCTAATTATGCATAATGGGATGAATACTCAAGAGAAGTTATACAGGTTTGGCTATTACAACACTGATGCCTGCTGTATTTGTGAGAATGCAACTGAAACACAGCCACATCGTTTCTTTGAATGTGATTACAACAAAGCTATTGTATCCCTCAATCAAGATTGGTGTGGTGCTTGCATCTCTTTGTCTGGTGCCATGGCTGGTGGTTATGGCAATGGTGGTGGCAAACTGAAACAACAGGTCTATGCTATTATTCTGAATGCTTGTATCTATCATATCTGGGCACAAAGGAACTCAGCCAGGATTAATGGCATACTGATGGTCCCTTCATTGGTGGTTCAGAAGATCATAGAAGTGGTAAGGCAAAGAATCAAGTTCAAATGTAATGCTAAAGTGAGTAGACGAGAGGAAGTCTGGCTTGATAAGTTGGGAATTAGATTGTAAGTTTGATCCTTATGGGATTCGAACTTGACACAGTTGGGTCTCTATGTTTTGTAATTTAGATACCTTGTAATATGGTTTTTTGATACATATATATATATATATACACATCTCACATTTCACAAAAAAAAAAAAAACAAAGTAAGAAGAAAACTGATCTACTTACAATGAGGGCCGAATGGTTTATACTAATCGGTCTTCTACCAAATTAGTCTTCTTAAGAAAAATCAAGTGCAACAACAAAACCTTTAGATTTAATAGTAGAATCTACTCCTCAGGGATTTGTACCAAGATAACCCACTTAATACTTTTACTAATTTTTGTTACTAGAAATTAGTACAAGTGCCCTAAAATAACAACTAATATTATAGTTTACTACATCTAGTAATGGTGGAATAATATTAGTGATTAGTGATTTTCTTTCTTATTAGTTATTCACAAGATCTAGAGAGAATGTGTAAAAATTATCTACATAATTTTTTTTAGTAAGAATGAATGAATTGAAAAAGAAGAGAAAACTCCTCTTTTTCTTGTGGGTGGCCGGATGGCCTTGGGTAGTATGCCCAATGCTTGCACAAAGTTGTTCTTCTCAAGTCACATAGTGTAGGGCTAGGTTTAGGTCTATAAAGGACATAATCATTATGCCTAATTCTCAATTAAAGCACCAATTAAATCCTAAACCTACCCAACTCCCTCCACTTACACGGCACACTCATATAAAATAGGTCCATTTTAAGTTGGTCAAATGTCAATTTGTGTAGTGTGACATATTGGACATGTTACTAGACATTTTGTTTAATAATGCATTTTTAACTTATTAAAAATCATTATATAAACAAAATAAATCATATACAAAAATTAACTAGTAATTCACAATTACAAGTACTTAAAATGGGTCACAGAATTATAAATCACAACAACTTGTATTTATAATAAATCATTCATTCTTATTTTATTTGTTTCATAAACAATAAATAAACCCAAGTAATGAAACAATTTAATTACTTAGCATGAATCTTATTTAATCGAATTACAATAAGATACGTATTTTCACTCACAAAATCATCCGTTCAATTTTAAGGAATTGATTAACTTGTATCAACATACAATTAATTAATTAATTAATCAATTAAGAGTGTTACCCTAGAGGTATGACCTTAAGGGATCAACTGATCACCACCGTCATACGACAGTAATGTCAAACTCTAGCCAGCCAATCATTACCGATTAATGTGGATCAGTTGACAATAAAATATTACTTTCCCTCATGCATTCTTATTATGAGATTTAAACATGTGATCGCATTATTGTCAAGGACACATACTCCAACAATCTCCCACTTGTCTGCGACAAATGTGCGTCACCAATTCTCTTGTCCCATTACTATCTCCCACTCAATGCAAGGTGTCTTGCAGGTCTTACTTGCATTTGATCATATCATGAGTGCTTTCCTCGATTTGGAGAATAACTGTCTGACCGGAATTATCTACCGTAGATGCCTTCCGAGCGTGGCCACGCATTTCCAGTTCATTACTCCTCGATTGGCCTTGAGATATAAGATAACCCTGACTAGGGATGGACAATTCCTATTGCACTCTTCCCTTCGAATAGCCACAGCTCATCATGACCCAAAAAATGCCCATTTGACCCCAATTACGAAGGTCGTAGAACATAAATCAAAGTCATTCCGAAACTGTGCCATCTTAGGCGAACAGTCTTTAGTCAAAGAATCGACTCATAAGAATACTATAGCAGCTCTTGCCACGACCAGGCTATAAAAATTGCCAGAACTCTATAAGCAGTCATTGCCCGACAGAGTGTCCCATACAGTCTGCCTATGTGATCGACTAGTCATCTCTCATGACTCTATAGCACTTGAACTTGCCATCAATCGCATCACACTCTAGTTACTTCGAGACGTCACCTCATATAAGCAACCAGGGGCAAATATTATGTTAATCAAGTTCACTTTAATGGGGTTCAATATTGTCTCAACAACCCATTTGGATGTAACAAAGTAATAGAATAGTTTTTAATAAAACTCGAATGATGAATGCATTATCACATATGTAAAATTGATACAATATCAATTACTATATAATCTATAATCCATATTCCATTTTGTATATGTTGCACATTTCAACTCAATTGAAATGACATGACTTTTCATGTTTAGCCTATGAAAAGGCCTTGGTTAGCAAGTTTTAGTAACACATTGCACTTTCCCTAACCTTACTATATACCATTTCCCTTTGCATAATCTTTATTATAATGACCTTTTGAGTATATGTCCAGATCCAATCTAGAGATAGGTTCCTTAGCCTTGGAATAACTCCCACTGTCCTCACAGTGTGTAGGGATAGGACCTTCGATTATTGGAACGAACTACCATGATTCCTCCAATTCATAAAACCGAATCCTAATATCATCCCTTCCTACTTGCATATCTCATTATTGTAAGTGTACTCAATTTCCATTGTTAATCCCTCTTTGTTCTACTACCTAGAACGTTTCTAGCAGATTTGCTCCTTAAATAATATAGCCAAGATGGTTCTCTAACCATTCTTATGTGTTTAGAACATGGTTTTTGTGTAACTCCTTGCACATAAATCCATCACATTTCTAAATGCTTAGCTTCATATCTTTAGTACTTCCTGAGTACTAACTAATGAAATATATATATGGCTATACAGAGACTTTTCTCAAAAATTCGATTTGTAACTTTTCGTCATACTTCAAGTATGCGAATTTTAAGAATGTTGATACATCTAAGCGTAATGAATTAATCCCGCAGCGGAAGCAAGTGGATTCAATTTCTACATGTTCAATACCTTTGAACATGACTAGACTCTTATCAATATAAGAATATTCATTTAACGCTAATATCCTCTCAACACTATTCTTTATAGGTCTGGATATCTTAGAGATGTATTATTCTTCTCCTAAGTCTTCCATCATTCAAAATGATCAATATGTCCCTTACATATAAGACTAACAACACCACATTACTCCCACTAAACTCCATGTATAAAAAGAACTACTCGACAATTCGAGAAATGTTTATCACATAATCAAAACATACAATTCAACTCTTGATATCTATTGAAGACTTCCTCTCAAGTTCTCATCCTACTTTAGGATAGTTGCGATTTACAAAACTCATGTAAGATGATTTTAAAATCCAGTTATATCAAATCATATCCGAATACAATCGAGCATTGTTGTTGCGTGCAAAACCCTTTGCCACCAACCAACCAAGCTTAAATAAACATTTTCATGTTTATGCTTGCTTCGGACTTTTGCGGAGTTAAAACTAGATAAATCAACATAATAAGTTACAGGTTTATTATTTTCTAAAATAACATGACACCTGTCCGTTTAGATTTCGAAGAAATAATTACTGATTTTGACCAAGAAGGAACATCTTCCTACGTCTTATTCTCAGTTTGTGGCTCTTGAACATTTTCTCCCACTCTGTCTATAAGAAATAATCCTCTTTTCTCTAGTAGACAGCATCACGAGCCACAAACCCTTTGTTCTGGTGATCATGTAGGAAGGGAGACCACACGTTTATTATCGAAACAAGCTACAATTTAGGTACCATGCCTAACCATATCACATATGAAATGTAGATGATTGCTTTAATTATATTTTGAGTTAGTGGAATAAATACTAGACAAATTGTGATAGAAACTACTTCCAACTTAATAGTAAAGATTCAATCATATCGTATAGGATTATTTGTCACTTTCTAATATTACGAAGGTGAACTTGTGATACTATATCACATTTCTTTTGGTGCATATAAAAGTTTTCACTTTATTGTTCCCTATATTAACAAAGTACTAATACTTTGGTCATAATCTCTAGGTTTTGATACTTTTAAACATTCATTGAACTTATTCAAAGAATTTCTCTTCTTACCTCATCAAGTGGATACCAAGTATCTACCTAGTTCGTTGGTAAAAGAGATGAAGAACTAATAACCCTTTCTGATTGAATTGTATTCGACCATACACTTCTAAGTGTAAATAGGGCAAATATCTTGCTTTATTCATAATTATTTTCTAGAAAGAAGTCATGAATTAATCTTTCTTTGAATACAAGATTCGCACACATACTAAGAGATTCCCAATCAGATGATTTGGGACACTAGTCAAAACTAGTCTTCTAAATGCAATTTCAATCGAGAATCGAGAAATAATTGGGGTCACCAATTTGAGTCTTATACAATGAATACACTATAACACTTATATGTCTATGAATGAAATGGCAACTACCCTAGTTCCATTCATGTAAAACTCTGACTTTATTCTTGCTAGTCGTCGTACGATTATTCAATGTTAGGATTCTAAGGATTTAAAAAAAAAAACCTCGGATTGTGCTATAAACACACCTCCTCTAAATACCCATTTAGAAAGGTGGTTTTGACATCTTTTTCCATATTTCATAATCATGAAATGTGGGATTTGCTAACATTGTTCACAAATTTGTATCAAATACTCATGACGTGATAATTCGCAAGAAGGCTATGTCAATGTCATATATATTCAAGAAGGAATATGTTGGTGTCACACGACCAACTTCCTAGATCTTTATTTATTAGAGATTTGTCTCTATTTAAGTGTCTGACACTTTCTCTTTCGAGCCTAGTTCTATCCTTAACATTTAAGATAGATACTTTGCTCCTTATTGCTCCCACTTATTTCAAGAATTTTTTCTTGATGAAGACTTATCTTCATATAAATTCCTAGTTAATCCTTCACAAGGATGAACCTTTTAGTGGTATTTGGTCAATCAAAATTTCTAACAAATTAATTTACCAATTTTACATTGTCATGTGCTTAACAACTTAAGTGCTTTGATGACAAGTGTGTAGTTTGAGCAATAAGACTTTTGAACCGTGGGTGCATATAAGATATTATCAAAACATATTTTGCTCACGTATAACTTCTATTCATATTCTTCACAAGAGAATATAGGCATGTAAGGAATTTTAATATGTTAATCTTATATTTGCATAGGACGATTCCTATCGAGTTCTATGGAATAGAACGATTCCTATGGATCTAGTCCACAACCTATGATATGGTTCATTTTAGAAAGAGAAGAGATTTTATTTGTCGTAAGTAATAGTGATCTAGCGGAGACTCGTGTTACAATCGAATTGATATCATATATGAGTAGGAGCAATAATAAAGAACAACATAAAACAACGAAATAGTGGGAAAATCAAACATTCATCGTTATATTTAAAACATTTAAGAATGTTTTAGCATTTATATAGTGACCTCTACCCAACTATTATAAATGATCCCGAGATCCAAATTCATATCAATTCGAGCACGGTGAGCCGATTCATCCCTAATCAATATAACTCGGTAGATGAACTCTTTAATCGATTCTACTTCTAGAACTCTCGGTCGATAAAATTACTTTAATATTTATCTTTAGCCCGGAACACATGCGACTACGGTCACGAATACTTCCGTTGAGCTCAATCTAAATTTCGATGTAGTAATAATTTACCACCAACTTACCCAACGTAACAAGTTTAGCACCCCGGTGACCCGAGCCTACTTCCTTATGAAATTGGGATTCATGGTTCTACTATTTGGTAAGGCTAATTCTCAATTATTATTTAGTGAGAGGTCTTGTCAATTTATTATCTATCTCGTTTTAAGTGAACTAAAGCAGTGAACTAACGATAATTATAATTGACACGGTCGATGATTCGATAAAATAAAATGCATGTGTAGTTATGGCGATTTGGCTATGCAAGCAAACATATAAAACAAATGCAAAGCAAAAACAATAAAATCCTAGTATGGCCTTCCTAAAATAGTAAATCTAATAAACTATTTTACAAATTCGGAAACCAACTCCTTTGGTCCCTTGAACTTCATTTGGCACGCACTCCAAGGCAACAACGTCTTTGCCGGAACTCCCTCTTGAATGACACGGTCTTCAAGGAACTCCGGGATAAATAAATTACATAGCTTTTCTACTTATACATTATAAAAAGGAAAAACTAAAATAAAATTAAAAAGTGATACGAGATCACATTAATTACAACCGAATAGATATCCCCATTCATTTCGAGAAATACCAATTAAAAAACTAAGGCCATACTAAGTACAAATTACAAAATTCAAAATTATATAAAATTAAAATATGACAATCATAATAAAAATTCAGCATTAATATATGTATGAAACATGCCATCTGATGTGCCAAATCGCCCTATTTAAGCTAATATCGTATATTCGGTCCGCTTTTATGGATTATTGTGACTATTAACTTATTAAAATCACACAATATTACATAAATCAAATCTATGTCCAAGTTAATTACCCCAACCTTCTTAGGTCTTAAAAATTTAGTTTTCACTAAATATTTGACAATAATTCAACTTAATATTTTATTATTGTTCTTTAAACACCATTATTCATAATAATAAAGAAATAATTCCAAAAAAATCATAAAAATTCGAAAATTTCAAAATCATTATTTTGTATATTCTGGAAAATTCCCAACATTCCAAAATTTTAATAAAAAATTGCCCTTAGATTATTTTAATTTATTTCACAAATAAATCGTATAAAACATAATTTTAATTCTTTAATTCCAAATTAAACATAAAATTATGCAATAAATAAAAATAAAATTTTTGAATATTCTAAACGAGTTTCTAGAACCTGGAAATGACAAATTTTTAACTCCAAAAATCGAATTTGCACTTATGACTATTAAAGTTGCTATTTATTAATTTTTACAATATAAAAGCCAATAATCATCCAAATCAAACGAAATTTGACATAAAACATTAGATATGATGTTCATATCATATATACAACATTGGAAAAAAATTTCATGCCATAAAATTTATTTTAGCCATTTTTGCCAAACTAGTCACTATTTATGTGATTTTTACATCTAAAAATCATAAATCATGTAAGATAAAACCATTTTATCTCAAAATTTACATACAGTGTGTAAATATTGCATGTGACAACATACTAAAATTTCATGACCAGAAACGAAGTCTAACCATTTTTAACAAAATACCTCTTTTTAATCCATTTTTATCATGTAAAAATCGTAAAACATGCAATATAAAACACTTATACAAAATTTTACATACAATAGTTAAAATATGCATGCGAGGTCATGTAAAAATTTCAAGGTCAGAATCATAGTCTAACTAATTTTAGCATTTTAAATGTCATTTTATTCAATAAAATGTAATAAATTAAAATCATATTAAAGAGCAATAAAATACCATAAATCATCAAAATGACCTAAAATCAATTTAGGACCAGAATTTTATTCATGCAAAAAATTTCGTGGTGATTATCCTCATAAAACACAAAATACAATTTTTATATGTTAACATTTTAACTCGGAAAAAGAAAACCGATTATGCATGCAACAACTATTGCTCTGATACCAATTTTAGGATTCATTAATCTCTTATTAGACATTTCTTATAACTTTATAAATTTAGTTTAGTCATAAAACTAATTAGATCTTATGCATGCATAAAAATAAAACAAAGTAAGAAGAAAACCGATCTACTTACAATGAGGGCCAAATGGTTTATACTAATCGGTCTCCTACCAAATTAGTCTTCTTAAGAAAAATAAAGTGCTCCAACAAAACCCTTACATTCAATAGTAGAATCTACTCCTCAAGGATTTGTAACAAGATAACCCACTTAATACTTTTACTAATTTCTGTTACTAGAAATTAGTATAAGTGCCCTAAAATAACAACTAATATTATAGTTTACTACTTCTAGTAATGGTGGAATAATATTAGTGATTAGTGATTTTCTTTCTTATTAGTTCTTCACAAGATCTAGAGAGAATGTGTAAAAATTATCTACATAATTTTTTTTTTTAGTAAGAATGAATGAATTGAAAAAGAAGAGAAAACTCCTCTTTTTCTAGTGGGTGGCCGGATGGCCTTGGGTAGTATGCCCAATGCTTGCACAAAGTTGTTCTTCTCAAGTCAAATAGTGTAGGGCTAGGTTTAGGTTTATAAAGGACATAATCATTATGCCTAATTCTCAATTAGAGCACCAATTAAATCCTAAACCTACCCAACTCCCTCCACTCACACGGCACACCCATATAAAATGGGTCCATTTTAAGTTTGTCAAATGTCAATTTGTGTAGTGTGACATATTGGGCATGTTACAAGACATGTTGCTTAATAATGCATTTTTAACTTATTAAAAATCATTATATAAACAAAATAAATCACATATAAAAATTAACTAGTAATTCACAATTACAAGTACTTAAAATGGGTCATAGAATTATAAATCACAACAACTTGTATTTATAATAAATCATTCATTCTTATTTTAATTGTTTCATAAACACTAAATATACATAAGTAATGAAACAATTTAATTACTTAGTGTTTGGGCCAAAAATCACATAATAGGGAAAGGCCCACTTAATAAATAAATGGGTCTAATGAGAAGGAAGGGAGCCCACGGTTGGAATAAAGCATGGAGAAAGGGAATGAGCCGGCATGCACGCAGGAGAAGATTGGAGCCCATTGAAGGAGGCGTCTGGAATTAGGAAAGGGAGAGTCAGGGAGAAGTTAGGGAGATCAGGGAGACGACCAAACATGGAAAGAGTTATTATGGAAGTTATATTCTCTTTCCATAATCAAGGTAGGACATGCCTAGGATTCTTACCCTATAAATAGCCAAGGAAGCAATCAAAGAAGGACATTCATTCACACATCCGCATTCTCATCAAGACATCAACACATTCACATACACACGATCTTACGAGCTCGATACCTCGTGCTAGCGAGAAACGCATTACGCCTCAATTGTAATCATCCTCCCATTCAAGAATAGTGCAATATTTGGCGGGGTACCGTCCCTCCCGCGGTTGTTCCCACATTGGGTTTTCCGCGTCACCAAATCTTACGTGTCAATTTATATTTCGTACTTTATTTCCTTATTTAAATATCGTCATACAAACAAACTATCAAACATCCAACGAGTAAGACCGCATTGACCCGAATCAACTAACTTGGTAAAAAATACCTAAATAGTTTGGCGTCCACCGTGGGGCATTGTGGTCGTCAATCGTTGATACTCTAAATACACGATGGATAAGCAAGCGTCGGACGCCGTGTCAGAGAGCAGACAACCGTCACCACCACACACTTCTACTCAAAATCCAACATCAACGGTGGCAACACAGGCTCCCGGACATACTTCGAGAACAACACCAACAGCAAAAACCTCTCTACCTCCTAAGACTCCTGCTGTCGCAACCCAAGCCAGATTGGATAAGGGAGCAGCAAGTTCAAGCCTCACCCCGCCACCTAGTTCCACACAAATCTTGCTCACTGGCGTAGAGAATCTCCAGAAAGCCATGGAAAACATGAGAGAAGACCAGAAGAAAGCAGAAGCTGAAGCAAGGAAGAGGGACAGAGAGCTCTAGGCGCAGATAGACATCTTAAGAGAGCAGTCTGCCACCCCAATGAGCAGGGCAGGGGAAGGAAGGTCTCCACTAGTAGATCTAACTCAGGGGGCATCAGGCAGCAGGAATCCACTTCGACAGATACCAGCCGAACTGGTAACGAGGTTGGATCTAACTACAATACCGACAGATGGAAGAATAACCCCACAAGGACTGGGATACCTCACCCCAGACACCTGGCCACCAGCCAGCTGTGCGGAGGCACGAACGGGTGGCATCCCCGTCGCCAGCTTTCAGCAAGAACCGATCGACACCGGAGCGGATCCGAGTGGAACCAAAGCAAGTGAACGCGGCAAGAGGAGACCATCGTTACTTCAGGCCTTCTAGCTGCTGGGACACATCAGAACCTTCAAGAGCTCGAGCCAGAGGCGATATTGAACCGGCGAGGCAAAAAACAAAGCGGACCCAGTTCGAGCAAGATAACAAATCAAAAAGACTTAGAGCTACAAGAAATACTCAGCAGGGTCCCAGGGCTGCCACCCCCACTCAAGAAAGCAGCACTAGACAGCTACGCTGACTCACCATTCGTGGATACCATATCCATCACAGCCATGCCAAAGGGATTCACATACCCAAATATGCCTCTCTTCGACGGCACAGCAGATCCCTTTGACCATATAAGTCAGTACAAGCAGAAGATGATGACAGTAACAGCCGTAGGGCAAGTCAAGGAGGCTTGCATGTGCAAAGGATTTGGATCCACCTTAACAGGACCGGCACTTCGATGGTTTGTAAGCCTACCCAACAGGTCGATATCCACATTTGCTGAATTAGTGAACGCATTCACTCAGCAATTTGCAAGCAGTAGGAAGCCACAGAAGCATGCATGAGATCTGTACAGAATCATCCAGGGAGCAGGAGAGACCATTGGGGAGTACAATACTAGGTTCAACAATGAGAAGGTAGCAGTACGAGAGTGCGACGTTTCGACAGCAGTAGAAGCCTTCAGAAGAGTCCTCTACCGTGACTTCGACCTATACAAAAAGCTAACTATGCATCCCTGCCATAGTTTTGAGGCAGTACAAGAAAAGGCAGCTGCCGCAATCAGACTGGAAAAAGATATCCTAGCCAGAGCCAGCCTACCTAATACACCAAGTGTTTCCAGTACCTCAGCCGTGGAAAAATCAGGAAGAAAGCAAATCACCAGCAAGATGGATGAGAGATACAGGCCATATGGAAGGGGAGTCAACAGAATCGTGGAAAATCATCAACTCCCTACTCTGGCAGAATACGGATTCACTAAGGGCGTCGGAGGAATCCTGAAAGCACTCAGGGAGATGGGAGATGGAGTCAGGTGGCCCAACCCACCAGTAGAAGGACAAGCATGGAGGAAGGATAGCAAGAAGAAGTATGAATTCCATCGTGATATTGGGCACAATACTGAGGATTGCTACACATTACGGAGAGAGGTCAAGCGCCTATATGAACAAGGAAAGCTGAGCCACCTATTACCACGTGGGGGCAAGCAACAGGATAAGGTAGGTACCACCAAACCTGTGACCCCACCCATATGCACCAAAATCATAAACATGATAACAGGCGGCTCAGACCTAAGTGGGCTGACATACTCAGCGGCTAACAGACATGCTACCGAGACCAAAGGAGATAGGCCACCAAATTCTTGCAGAATTTCTCACAGCGACTTACCAGCTGTCAGCTTTGATGAAGGATATACATACGACGAACGAGAACATCATGACGCACTTATTATCACCTTATTAATGGCCAATTGCACGGTTAGAAAGGTCATGGTAGATACAGGCAGCTCGGTCAACCTGATAATGCTGAAAACCATAGAAAACATGGGATTCAGCGAGAAGGATCTGCAGAAGAAGACTATTCTGCTAGTAGGCTTCAGTGGGGAGACAGCCAACTCACTAGGCGAGATAATCATCCCAACCTATGTGGGAGGAGTCAACAAGCAAGTCAGATATCTGGTTATAGACGGACCTTCCACCTACAATGTCATTCTGGGAAGGCCGTGGCTACACCAGATGAAAGCAGTTCCCTCAACATATCACCAGTGCATAAAATTCCCCACACCATGGGGAGTAGAGACAATAAGAGGAGATCAGGAGGAAGCTAGAGGCTGATATAAGAAGGCACTAAAATGCACTGACAGCCCTCCCGCATAGCAATTACAGAAGCAACCTGTCCAGGACGAATACATCGAGCCTCCAGCAGAAGAACTAGATCAAATTAACCTGGACAAGCTGCACCCAGAGAGAATTGTGTTTATTGGAGCAGGATGCACAGGAAGCTTGAGACAGCAATTAATCAAATTCCTGCAGGATAACATGGATTGTTTCGCATGGTCACACGACGACATGACAGGAATAGATCCGTCCATCATAAGGCATAAGCTTAGTGTGGACCCAAAGTGTAAACCCATCCAGCAGAGAAAAAGAAAGTTTGCAGCAGAAAGAAACAAGGTGATTAACCAGGAAGTAGATAGTCTGCTGGCAGCAAAGAAAATAAGAGAAGTAAAATATCCAGAATGGCTATCTAACGTGGTGGTGGTGCCTAAGAAGAATGGGAAGTGGAGAGTATGTGTAGACTTCACTGATCTCAACAAGGCATGCCCTAAAGATCCCTTCCCGCTGCCTCATATTGATGCAATGGTAGATGCGACAGCTGGACATAAGATGTTGACATTCCTGGACGCATGGAGTGGATATAATCAGATCAAGATGGATCCTGCAGATCAGGAGAAGACGACATTTATGTCTGAGAGCGGAATATATTGCTACAACGTCATGCCATTCGGCCTAAAGAACGCAGGCTCCACGTATCAAAGGCTGGTTAACCGCATGTTCAAAGAGCAGATAGGAAGAACTATGGAGGTATATATTGATGACATGGTGGTAAAATCAGAAAAAGCCAAAGACCACATGCGACACCTGACAGAAACATTCAGCACCCTAAGAGAATACAAAATGAAGCTAAATCCATCTAAATGAACCTTCGGGGTATCCTCTGGCAAATTCTTAGGCTACATTGTAACTCAAAGTGGGATAGAAGCTAGCGTCGAGCAGATCAAAGCCGTCTTACAACTAGAGTCGCCTGAAAAGTCTAAGGATGTTCAAAGGCTTGCCGGAAAGGTAGCAACCTTAAGCAGGTTCATCTCAAGATCTTCAGATAAGTGTAGGCTGTTTTACGACGTACTGAGAAAGAGCCAGAAGTGTGAGTGGACCGCGGATCACGAGCAAGCTTTCAGAGAGCTGAAACACTACCTCAGCAGCCCACCACTACGGTCAAAGCCGGAACCAGGAGAACCACTATTCCTATACCTGGCCGTCACAAACGTGGCAGTGAGCGCTGTTCTGGTCAGAGAGCAGGAAAAGGAGGAGAAGCCAGTCTACTACGTAAGCAAGTCTCTCCTGCCGGCATAGACCAGGTACACATCTCTTGAAAAATTAGTACTAGCACTGGTAGTAGCATCTCGCAAGCTACGCCCCTATTTTGAGTCCCACATCATACATGTCGTGACCAACTACCCGCTAAAATCTATCATGAGGAAGCCTGAACTGTCAGGCAGAATGTCGAAGTGGTCTGTACACCTCAGTGGGTACAATATCCATTATGACCCCAGAACAGCAATCAAATCGCAAGCATTGGGCGACTTTGTGTCGAACTTCAGCCCAGCCATCCAAAATCTGGCAGATGAGGAAATCCTCACCCTAGGGGGAAACAAGGAGGCAGAGGTCTGGCAGATGCATATTGACGGAGCCTCCAACCAAAGGGGGGCAGGAGTAGGGTTAATCCTGTGGTCACCACAGGGAGACCTGATAGCACAATCGGTGAGATGTGAATTCAAGGCAACCAACAATGAAACAGAGTACGAGGCCTTGATATTAGGAATGAAGTTAGCTCTGGAGTTAGGAGTCAGACACCTGCGCATATTCAGTAACTCTCTACTAATAGTCAATCACGTGAATGATGAGTTTATAGCCAGAGATTCGAAGATGATTGCATGCTTAAAAATAGCAAAGGAGTTAAAACAGAAATTCAGAACTTGCAAGATTAAGCATATCCCCAGAGATCAGAACGTGGAAGCAGATGCCTTAGCAACTCTGGGGTCAACATTCAAACCGACAGAACTTTCCAGCATTCCAATAGCACATATGTTAGAGCCTTCCATCGAGAAGGCAGATGAAATAGATAAAATAGAACTGGAGGATCCACAGAACGGAGAAGGAGTCTAGGTAGCTACAAAGGTAGATGAAAACTCTCAGCCAGCCGATCAAACGACCGAACAGGCAAATGACTGGGATTGGTGCAGACCATACCTAAACTTGCTGCGTCATAGAAAGCTACCAGATGACAAGAAAGAAGTAAGGGCTTTTAGAGTGAAGGCCTCCAGATTCATACTTATTGAGGATATACTATTCAGGAAATCACTGGTAGGCCCCTACTTAAGGTGCCTGGACAAGGAAGAGGCGCAGACTGTGTTACATGCTCTCCACAGTGGCGAATGTGGAAATAATTTAGGGGGCAAGAGTCTGGCAAATAAAGCCCTCAGGCAGGGATACTATTGGCTCACAATAAAGACAGATGTAGCAGAATATGCACGCAAATGTGACGCCTGCCAGCGTTCAGCACCAATGATCCATCAGCCAGCAGAACCCTTGCACCCTATCATTTCTCCCTGGCCATTCATGGCATTTGGCATGGACATAGTAGGACCTCTGCCAAGAGCCACGGGAAACAGGACATGGATGCTGGCGATGATGGATTACTTCTCCAAGTGGATAGAGGCACAAGCATTCATAGAAGTAAAGGACAAACAAGTCATTTCGTTTATAAAATGAAACATCATTTGCAGGTTTGGTATCCCATCAGAAATCATATGTGACAATGGCTCACAATTCATCTCCAACGATACCGAGGGATACTGTGCCAGGTGGAACATCACCCTAAAAAAATCAGCACCCAGGTCTTCAAAGTCCAACGGGCAAGCTGAGTCCAGCAACAAAATCCTCATGGACAATCTGAGAAGGAGGTTACATGAGTTAGGAGGAAAGTGGGCAGATGAATTGCCACTAGTATTATGATAAGATAGAACGACACCGAAGGTAGCAACGGGTCAAACACCCTTCAGCCTGGTGTTTGTCGCGGAAGCAGTCATCCCATCAGAAGTTCTAGTTCCCACCCACAAGTGTGGAATTATGACAGGAGAACTGAACAATGAAGAGATGGTCAGAAGCCTGGACACAGTCAACGAGCTGCGAGCAAGCGCAAAAATACGTCTGGCTGCCTACAAACAGTCAGTGACCAGGAGTTACAACAAGAATATGAAAGTCAGACTCCTAGAGGTAGGAGACCTGGTTCTCCGATAAGTGTTTCAAAACACTAAGAATCGAAAGGCAGGCAAATTCGCCTACAAATGGGAAGGACCATACCAGGTAGAAGGAGTTGTTGGCCATGGTGCATACAGACTGATGACTATGGACGGTCAAATCATACAACGCCCATGGAACATACTTCACCTGAAGAGATATTACTTTTAATAATAAGTAGATTTTAGCCTTCAGGATGATGTACTATGAAAAGCCAAATCATTTTGAAATTAAAATAAAAATCCGGTAGTAGGCATACTACTAATTTCATCCCTATTTCTGGTATCTCTAACTATTTTAAAATTTTAAACTGCTATTAGATGGTGTGGTCTGGCAGCGTCCTGGGACCACAATTGCTCTGGTACCCCATGAGATGGCGACAGGCATCTCACATCATTTTAATAGATTTTCATATTTTCAGGCTTCTCTAGGTACATCACTCTGAATCTTAGTGTCTATAGTACGTTGAAAGGGTATCTAGCAGGACTGTCAACTGCCAACGCGGGGTGACAAGGTACATGGCACTCCAACATGCCTAACCTATTTTCTCCAAAAAGGAGCACCCTTACCAGGCGGATTGTGGAACATACGAAAGGGAGCCTGGCTGACAGCTAAACACGCTTACCTAGCTACCCCTGATACCACCTCCTGGACGTAGCTCGCACTAATCGCAATTAATCAGGGCCCCAACATGCATGCACATACATGGAACGTAGGGATCTCTGCGCTACCAGAATCCTGCAGCGTCCCATTGTTCCTAGAATGACGATAAACTTGCCAAAATTACGCCCCTGTTGGCTTTAAACGTGATGAACACACAATACGTCATGAACAAGGTTAAGTAATCCAAAACCGTGGCATATGCCTAAATCAGCCATCAGGCTGACACGGCAGCTAGCTTAGTCTGGATCAGTCCCTTCAGGCTGACTAGACTGGTCTAAATCAGCCTCTCAGGCTGACACGGCCACTCCTCCTTACATTGCGGCATATGCCTAAATCAGCGATCAGGCTGAAACGGCAGCTAGCTGAGTCAGAAAGTCAGCCTTTTCAGGATGACAAAACTCGCCTAAATCAGCCAGCAGGCTGACACGGCAACCTCCTAAACTAAGGAAACCTAAAAACGCGCACACAGAATATAAGCTTAAACCTGCCATAAATTAAGGCAATGGGCATTCCAAGACATGGCCAAAATACGGCCCCTGAGTTCAACCGCCACGAACAACCAAAAAGAGTTTAAAACTTACAAGTCTGCCACCTCTGGGCCAGACTGCCAAAAATTTCATTAAACATAAAAAAAAAAATACTTAATTGTCGGTCACATTAATGACCTCCACCTCTGGCACCTCCTCTGCCTGCTGACCCCCTGTTTCAGGTACCACACCAGCTGGCACATTCTCGGCTGCCATAGCTTCCTAAGCTCTGTCGGCAACATCCTGGGATATTCCAGCATCTCCACCAGCAGCCTGCTCAGCCAGTGTAGGAGAATTCACCTCCCCAACTTCAGGCATCAGCGCACTCAGATCAGGTTGGGTGGGGTAGAGCATCTCCAGCTGTCTCTCCTCCTCCTCTACAGGTTTCTAGGTAGAAGCCTCCTCAAGAGCAGCACGCATCCCGCTGATTTTTCCCCGCTAGGTAGCATATGCAACAACATTGGTGTCCAGGGAGATCAGCTCACTGATCTTCTCATCAGAACATTTGATGGAGTCAGAGAAAGTGCTGCACACCTCTTGAGTGCGGGCCAGATGATCAGCTCCTTCCTTCAGCTTCTTCTTAGTAACAGCAAGCTCAGCCTTCAACTCCACCACACGTTCCTTCAGATCAGATCGCTGCTGCGCCAAGTCGGCAATTGTCTCCTTCAGCTCCTGGTTTTTGGCGTTGGTGGCACGACTGGTGGTCTACACTATGTTGATAATCTTCCTATTGTATAGTGTAGACTGGAGGGTCTGGGGCAAGAAAAGTCAGAAGTCAGCCAGAGAAATCAAAGGGTAAAATTAAAAAAAAAAAAAAACAGGTAGAAGATGAAGAGCATTCACCATAAAGGCGTTGTGCACATCATTCTCAGCCATCTCCTCTGGAGAAAACTCTGAAAATGTCTCCTTTAGAGGAGGGAAGAGCAGCTGGTCGATCTCTGGCCAGTATGGAACCTTGTCCACATTCTCGAAACCTTTTGGGAAGTGGGCTATAATGCCTCCGCTAGCTGAGGCAGGAGGGCTGGAAGGAGGAGTAGGCGGATGGCGAGACAGCGAGTTAACTTCCAAGGGCTCAGGCCCAGCATAACTGGAGTACGTATGAGGGGTCTGAAAAGAGGCAGCAAGAGCAATCCTCTTGGAGGCGGATGCCACGTCAGGACTGGCAGAAGATCTCTTTCTTTTTGGACTTTGGAGGATGATTTCTAAAGGATCAGCCTTGGAACCTGCAAACAGACATCGCCTCAGGCGTCAGGATACCTTAAGCATCAGAACGTGGAAGCGGCATGCAAATTGAAACGATTATGGAAAACTTATCAGAAGACATGCTGTGAGCTGACTGAAGAGGGTTAGAGGAGGAAGCAGGTGAGAAACCAGGAAGCAAGTCAGGAAACTTTCTCTCAGATTCAGAGATACAGAACAGCTTGCTGCAGGTAGGGATCTTGGCACCAATGCGAGTCAAGTCACAGGGGCCTGCATGAGGACGATGAAGTAAGCTAGTAAGCAGCGAGATAAATAAATCAGATGACAGGGAGGCTACTTACTCGAAGTTATGACCCATTTCTCAAAGATGTAATCAGCAGGCAACTGAATGGAGTCCTTCCTCACGAAGAAGAAGTCCTCAAACCATTTCTCATCTCAGGATTTGGACACATGCCTGAAGGGAGCCTCTCCACGTCCCCGGAGAGAGAATTGGCCCCTACCCAGGGACCTGATGTTGTACATATGGGCCAAATAGCCCAGGGAAATGGAATTACCAGTGTTCTGATCAGCGGTCAGGGAGTAGAGGAGAACCCTCCAAACAGTGGTAGAAATTTGTGTCATGGCGAAATTGTTCGTAAAAATGATATCTTGGATGAGTTTGGGAAAAGGAAAATGGAGGCCATATTTAAACGGGTACAGATAAAAACAAACCCATCCGGGACGAAGGGCATCAGCTTTCTGACCCGGTTCAGGGATGGCGATATCCACCCTATCACCAAGACCAAGCAAGCCCTTGATCATGGGAATGTCAGCGGGGGTCAAGACGGAGTCACAATCATGGGGATAAGAAAAGAGTCCCCGAGAAGGAAAGACTGGGTCAGGGTTGCGATCAGTAGGAGCAGAAGACGATTGTCGGGTTTTACCCATGGTGAAGAAAGAGAAAATAAAAATTAAGAAGGAAAAGGGGAAGGTTACCTGGTGAAAGAGACGATGGAAAGTGAAACAATGGAGCCGGCGAGCTGAGAGAAGAAGAAGGTTGGGGGTTAGAGAGAGGAAGAGTTTTTAGAAATGATTTGGAGTTAATGGAAGTGAAATATGGAGGTTGGGGTTATAAAGGAAGAGAGAGGGAGTAAGGTGCGAGAAAAGAGGAGGTGGGTGGCTGACGTGATGGAGCTGCATGAAAAGGAGTGTAAATAACGGCTTAGGGTTTTAGCATTCGATTACTTAAATTCCTTGCTCGACACCTCGAAGCGTACTTCACAGGAAATTTGGGGCAAACTGTTTGGGCCAAAAATCACATAATAGGGAAAGACCCACTTAATAAATAAATGGGTCTAATGAGAAGGAAGGGAGCCCACGGTTGGAATAAAGCATGGAGAAAGGGAATGGGCCGACATGCACGCAGGAGAAGATTGGAACCCATTGAAGGAGGCGTCTGGAATTAGGAAAGGGGGAGTCAGGGAGAAGTTAGGGAGAAGTTAGGGAGAAGTTAGGGAGATGTCAGGGAGATGCCAGGGAGATCAAGGAGACGACCAAACATGGAAAGAGTTATTATGGAAGTTATATTCCCTTTCCATAATCAAGGTAGGACATGCCTAGGGTTCTTACCCTATAAATAGCCAAGGAAGTAATCAAAGAAGGACATTCATTCACACATCCCCATTCTCATCAAGACATCAACACATTCACATACGCACGATCTTACGAGCTCGATACCTCGTGCTAGCGATAAAAGCATTACGCCTCAATTGTAATCATCCTCCCATTCAAGAATAGTGCAATATTTGGCAGGGTACCGTCCCTCCCGCGGTTGTTCCCACATTGGGTTTTCCGCGTCACCAAATCTTACGTGTCAATTTATATTTCGTACTTTATTTCCTTATTTAAATATCGTCTTACAAACAAACTATCAAACATCCAACGAGTAAAACCGCATTGACCCGAATCAACTTACTTGGTAAAAAATCTTACGTGTCAACTAACTTGTTGTTATAAGGGAATCTTATTTAATCGAATTACAATAAGATATATATTTTCACTCACAAAATCATCCGTTCAATTTTAAGAAATTAATTAACTTGTATCAACATACAATTAATTAATTAATCAATTAAGAGTGTTACCCTTGAGGTATGACCTTAAGGGATCAACTGATCACCACCGTCATATGACAGTAATATCAAACTCTAGCCAGCCAATCATTACCAATTAATGTGGATCAGTTGACAATAAAATATTACTTTCCCTCATGCATTCTTATTATGAGATTTAAACATGTGATCGCATTATTGTCGAGGACACATACTCCAACACCAAGAAGCTATTCTATAAATACTGTATTTGAACCAACATATTTAATTTACAACTATATATGCTGACATTAATTTCTACTACACAGCTACAGAAAATAGGCAGGTTGATGGTGAGAATGTTGGAAACTGGGGAAAAGCCATCAGAAAAGGAGTTGGATATGGTTCAACAAGTCATAAAGGAAGCAGAGGAGGAGGAAAAAGAGGTAATAATATTTATGTCTTATATATATATATATATATATATATATATATATATATATATATATATATATATATATATATATATATATATATATATATATATATATATATTGGAGATCATATGAGAACCCTCTTTACATGAGAACCATGAGAACCTTATGTCCAAAACCTTTGAATTAAAGGTTCGGAATCTTTATATCAAAAGCTCGGAATTTTAACAACATAATTTCTATAGACAACACTATTACATTTACTACATCATCAAAAATCCGTGTTCAGTGGAGTCAACCAACGCACGAGCTACCGACACCAAAATTACATGTCCTGTGTCCAAAGTATTAGCAACGACCTCATTGAAAAATCTTAAGTCAGATTCATTACCTTTACAACTGATTTCGAGAGCAAAAGAGAGGACTGAATCACAATTTTCATGGCAAGTGTTCTAAGTTGCGTCTGAATCTTTGATACAAAAGTTATGAATTTTTGGTATAAAAGTTCTGAACCTTTAATACAAAGGTTCTGAACCCGAGGTTCTCATGGTTCTCATGGAAAAGAGTTTCTCATAGGATCTCAACCGTATATATACACACACACACACACACACACACACACACACACACACACACACACACACACACACACACACACACACACACACACACACACACACAATATGTTACTCCCTCCTATTCACTATATTCTTCCCCTTTCCTTTTTGCACAGGAAATAAGGAAGTGAATTTGGACCACACAAAACACACTACCCACATTCAATTTAATTTGGACCACACAAATCAACCCAAAAAAGGAAATAGGGAAGAAAACCCGAATAATCCGAATAAGGAAATAGGGAAGAATGTAGTGAATAGGAGGGAGTATATGATTTGGAAAATCAGTACGTGTTATATGGACAGGTGTTAATGTACAGAAGGAAGCCGAGGAGAACATGGCAAGGGAGAAGGAAATGGGAAAGGAGACTGAAGTGGGAGCCGAGGATCGATATCAGGCAGTTAAAGAGGAAGAGGATGCCAGGAAGGCCGTGACACAGGATGAAGTGGAGGTAGTTGATGATCAGATGTTCTTCTCAACACCGAAAAAGGTAATAGATGCTAGTTTATAATTATTCATATCATACACGTTCTTTACTTATGAAATTTATTAAAGGTAGTGAATGTATGTGTACTAATTGATTAAAGCTGGCGTGAAGGGCGATTGCAAGGTGGCTTGTCGTCTGTCCTATTTACAGGGGAAACAAAATATTGTTCTTGCCAGAAGATATGTGTTCAATTACGACCGGGTTCATCAAGTTAAGGTTCATGGTATACTCCTTCGTCACAATTGCAGGAAAGTGGAAGTGTCCCAATTATATAAAGACGAGTATGGGGAAGTAAAAGTACCATTTCCTAGTGAGGAGGTCACTTATTTGAAAGAAGCCATAAGCTCTTATGTGCAATGGCCTGCCAACCTCATCAATGTTGTCATCTCCAGGTACCTATATGCAGACGTTAATTATTACTTGTTCTTTAAATAGATTAGGGTACGAATATTAACATATCGTAAGTACTTTAATCTTTACATTTGCAGAACTTAAGCAAAGCCATGATGGCAGCTAAAGCAATTACTACTATGTTAACGAAAGTTGTTGCAGTCAAGCCTGCTTATGATTCTTATTATGAATCATGTGAATATAATAAAAAGATGAAAACTGCTTCGCTGAAAGCTTTGCACAACCTGGCTGTAAAGAGGTCACCTACATGGGATGTAGTCATGATTAACATTGAAAAGGAAGTTATGGGCGCAGCTGATATAACCATACTGGACCCGAAGCAACGGATGGAATTTGTCGACCTTGAGAATTTAGATGCTGTTCACATTTTGATTTGGATGAATTAAGTTTTATTAATAAAACTATTTAGTCATTTCCATTTACGAATAATGATGTTTGTTTAAATTATCAATTATAATAACAATCTTCGTTCCATGTGGCGTAATAGGTACCTCAATAATCAGTTCGTTGAGTGGAAGGTCCCAATTCACGCCTACGGATTCTTGAGTTCTAATGCGTTCTCTGTGCACAGAATTTCATACGAAGAACAAATCAGTAGTATCGCTCGTCGGTTGATGTCGTCCAAAAACCTATGGCTTTCCTCCTACAATGAGAATATGTATGTATAGTACGTGATTATTGTAATGAATCTTGGTTCTATAAATTTATTATTAACATGCTTAAATGCGTGTAAATGAACTAACAGTTCTATGTCCCAAAATGAATAGGAAGCATTGGGTGCTACTGGCAATCCAAGGAGAAACAAAAACAGTGTACTGGATTGACTCTCGCGAAGGCAAACCCTCTGACAATTGTGTAAGGATGATAACTGAGTAAGTTTACAACCTTCAAAAATATAATTTGTTATTGTATGACTTGAGCCATATATATGAAAATAACAATGGCATGTTTGTATATTTATGAATTAGTGATTTTGAAGCAAAAAAAAGATTATGTCCACTTGGGAAATATGAAAGCAACACTGATCCCAATTTTATCACGCCAATAGTAAGTGTATTCTTAATAATTACTCGTATCATTTAATTAATGTTTATGCGAGCGATTAATTATCTAATTCAGCTGATTTGTGTGTGATTTATATAATAGTCTCCTAAAGCACCAGACGACAAACAATGCGCCTTTTACGTTTGTCACTCCATGTGGAAGGTTATCGACGGAAAACTTTCTACCATTCCGATACGGGTTAGTGTGATTTAAAAACTATTTCAGATGTAAATTGAGTTCAATTCTGTATACTTCCATGTATTATATCTATTTTGATTATATATATTTTGAATTGTAGTTTCCACTAATACTCAACAAAGCTCCAGAATATTCGCCAGAGGACATCAATCAGATGTCAATATGTGGGCCAGTTATATTGTTTCATTAGCAGAGTCTCAATAGTTTCCTCATGCTTTATGTACGTGTGTGTGTGTGTATATATATAGAGCCATTGTGTATTGGCTTCTTTTGTTTTTTTGAGGAAGTTGTGTTTTATGGCTTTTGATCATCCTGTTTATACTGATTTGAAACTAGGTTTAATTGATTATGGGGTGTAATATTTTGATGCAAGATTGAATTTTTGTAGTGCATTTCTTTGGAATGCTATTTTCAACAAAGAAAAAAAATAGCATTCAAAGAAATTTGCTACAAATGTTTCTGAAAAATACCATTTCAAAGAAATTTTAGAACAAGCTAAAATCATTTTTTTTTAAAAAAAAAAAAAATTAAAAACGATAACGGTTAAAAACAACCAGTTACAAACAATTATTTGACAACGGGTTTATTTAGATAAATAACCGTTGACATCTTTTCCCTCCCATTCAAACCGCCAAAAATATAAGATAACGAACAATAACCGTTGTCGAGTTCAAAATGTTAAAAACGGTTTATTTAAGAAGAACCGTTGTCAACGTTTCATCAACAGATAAATATAACAATGGTTTAGCACGCAATAAAACCGTTGTTAAATTTTAACATTTAATTATATAAGATAACGAAATGAACCGTTATCATGTATAATAGTTAACAACGGTTTTGGAACCAATAAACCATTGTCAAGAGTAAACTATGACAACGGGTTTGAGACCGTTATTAATATTTTAATAACGGTTTCTTAAAAGTATACCCGTTGCCATAAACATATTTAACAACAGTTTAATAACGGTTCTTGAGTTGTGATAACGGTGTTATAGATCCGTTATTGATGTTATATAACGGTCACGTGTTTGAATACAACCGTGTTATATATTTAACAACAGTCGTTGCAATAACGGTTCCGTGTTTCTATTTAATAACGGTAATTGCATTATTTGACCGTTATTGTAATACCCCATATTTTGGTAGTAAGTTATGAGAATAATTTATGTAATTTAATAATTGATTAAAGACGTTTCTAATAATAATTACAATAAGACATTAATTAAGTAATAAATTAAGTGTACAAGTCGGGAATTGGGTTTAGCTAATATTTAGCATTGGGCCGTGTGCCATTGTTGTTGGGCTGAAATTTATTCGTATAGTATGGGTGTGATCGGGTTTTGTATCAGGAATTAATAATAATATAATATGGAAATCATAATAGTTTGGTTATAATAATTATATTAATAATAATAGTAAAGTTATGGCAACAAATAATTTAGTAAATATTGTATTAGGAAATCCTAGTTATGGTAAGATTAATAATAATAATAATAATAATAATAATAATAATAATAATAATAATAATAATAATAATAATAATAATAATAATAATAAGAATAATAATAATAATAATAATAATAATAATAATAATAATAATAATAATAATAATAATAATAATAATAATAATAATAATAATAATAATAATAATAATAATAATAATAATAATAATAATAATAATAATAATAATAATAATAATAATAATAATAATAATAATAATAATAATAATAATAATAATAATAATAATTATGGATTTTGTGCCGGGCCGGGTTGTCGTTGATGCTGCTCAGCGAAAGTGTGCTAAGTATGGGGATTTGTGCGCGGTAGCGGGTTATGGTTTCCTACCTTTCTCTTTCTCTTCACTTGGGGAGTTGAGTTCGGATGCTGTTGCCTTGCTCAAGCGGATCCGAAATTCTCGGTATCTCGGGATCTTTGGGCTCGGGTAGCCGCTTACATTTTTACTCGTATTAGCTTTACTATTGCTAAGGGTGTGGGAGCCCAGATTGTCTCTCGGCTCCCCACCAATTTCATGTAAACCTTTATCCTTATTTTAATGAAAGCTGCGCGCATCCATAATAATAATTATAATAATAATAATAATAATAATAATATAATGGCAATTATAATAATGGTAATTCCTATACTAATTAGAATAAGGTAAATTATAATAGTTTCCTAATTGACCTCGTTTTCTCTCTAATCTTACACTATAAATACCCCCTTAAATCTGAGAAATAAATCACAAATTAAGAGGAGGAGCTTTAGGAGACGGAACAAGAAGGAATATACAAAAACTAATTAATCGACTCGAGGTAATTACTCATCTTAAATCAGTTTTATACTTAATTGAGTAAGCATTTTTAAGATAACCGTGTGACCTCTATAGACCACCATAGGACTCGAGATTTGGACCTAGAGCAACCTTAGACTGCCGAGATTCTGACCCGACCTTATTTGACCGTCGTAGACCTTTCTAAGTTGGTTTTTGCGGTGGCTAAAGGTGGTTGGTCAGGGGGTTGCGAGTTTGGGTCGTGGATAGTTGTAGGGGGGTAATTGAACCCTTATTCAGTCGAGTCTTGACCTGGGCATGGTAGGGTTGTGATGGGGGAAGGTAGTTGACCATATTGGTGGTGTTGGCGTGGCGGCAGATGGCGGCTGGTGTTGGTGGTGGCGGTAAACAGGGGAAAACAGGGAGTGGTGTCGTGGGTGTGTTGGGACGGTTAGTGTGGATGCGTTTCTGACCAATAGTGAGGTTGGATGGTACCATTGGAACCGTCATGGACCAAGGGTGGCTGTGGTGGTGGCCGTTGGGTGTGGGAGTGGCTGTAGTGGGCATCGTGGTAGGTTTTATACACGGTGGTGGGTGGTGGTTGGTTGTTAATGGCGAATGGAGAGGGGAGTTAGGGCGTACGTTTCTGGGCTGCCGGGGGTGGCTTGATGGATGGTTAGGGGATGGTTGGATGGGCTGTGGTGTAGGTAGGAGGTTGGTAGGTTGGGTGGTGGTTGTGGTGGCATGTGGTGTCGGGTTGGAGGGTGTTTATGGGGGTGGTTAGTCACGGTTTCTAAACCTTGTATTGGGTGGTGTTTGTGTGTTTGGTGACGGGATTTTAATTGGTCAATTTGGGTGACTCGGGTTATAATTGAATCGGGTTTTTAAGCATCATGAACCTTTAATAATTATGATAAATAATTAATTTGAAGAATGAATGTAATTTAAATAATAATTGATGGAAGAATTATAATATTTTGATTAGGTGACGATTGTGAAGAAATTATAATCGGGTTTGGATTGCTTTATTAATTGGATCGCTTTGAGCTGCTTGATTTGGATTTCCTTGCCAGGTAGGTTAGCTACTTAATCACTTTAATGTTTACTTGAATCATATTATCTGATTGTATTGGTTGAATTATTTGGAATTGTGATGGGATGATATATGATTGTCGGTTGGTTGTATTGAGATGATTTGATTATTGACTACCTCAGCTCGTGACTGAGATGATTTAATTATTGACTACCTCAGCTCGTGACTGAGATGATTATATTGATTATTGGATTCCTCAGCTTCGTGTCTGAGATGGTAAGAAATTGTGTTGCTCAATTGTTTGCATTTTCATATCATGAACACTTGCATTGGATACCTCAGAACTGGTTCTGCAGGACTTGTTCTAGGATGATGAGACAACCTCAACTTCGGTTGGGATGATGAGACTACCCCGACAAGGGATTGGTGGGATAAACGGGAGCGTCGGAGGATTGATCATGAGCATAAATTGCATTTGCATTTAATATTGTTCTTGTATCCATTTATTGTGGTTGTTTGGCTATTCTTTCTCAACCTCGTGGTTGACAGTGTATTCGTGAACACCTGTGGGGAACCTTAATGAGGAGCAGATTTGACAGGTATTAAAGATTACCTGACTTGGGAGCTTATGGGAATGCGTGAGGACTTGGCCAATCTAACTAGAAGTCTAGACCACATATTGAATATTTAATCACTTTATTAATTTCCGCTGCGAGTTGTAATTATTTTATATTAAGTTTTAGTTGTTTAAGTTGTAATGAACATTTAATCGTTAAGTTTTAATTTAAAGTACTTTGGTGAGTTGGACTTTGTTATTCACTACCTCGGGAAACCGAGATGGTAACTGTCCTATTTATTTGGGAATGTCTAGCTAAAGGCTCATGAATAAATAGGGGTGTTACAAAGTGGTATCAGAGCAAAACGATCCTCAGGCCTAATAAATTAATAATGATGAACTTAGGATGTGTCTAAATAAAATGAACCCTGGGTAGAAACTGTTAGGAGCCCCTCTTAGTGCGGTTAAGAAGCTAGCCTTAATTCGTACCATGGCCCTTCCAGTTTTAAACCGGGAACCTTGAGAGAATACTTGAGAGTGTGGGATAATTTAAAATGAATATGGTATATTTCTCTTAGGAATTTTGTTTGTCTTGGTTGCATATTGTTGTCATTGATGATTGCGGTTATGAGGGCGTAACCTTGTTTTACGGAGGACGGATGTGACATGATATCTTTTAAGCATTGTTATAAGCATGTTGATATGAGGAAGTATGTTGACATGTATGTGGAAGGTGTGAATTGTTGGACTAGTGTCCTCCACAATAAGTGCGTTCACATATTAAATCTCGTAAAAGTAATATCAGGGATTTATCTTTTTATTTGTCAGCTGGTCATCGTTAATCGGTAATGACTGGCTGACTAGAGTTTGCCATTACTGTCGTGTAACGGCGGTGATCAGCTGATCCCTTTAGGTCGCACCTATAGGATGACGGCCAAATAGAATAAATTAATTGTTTGTATGAGATACGAGATAATTAATTCCTTGTATTATTTGACTTTTAATTAGTCACGTAAATGTATTATTTGATGTCAGGTTACGAACTCGGGACAAGGAGATTTATTATTTAATTATGTGATATTTAAATAATAAATGATTATAATTAATTAATTAATTGTTAATTAATTAATTTTATACGATATGTGTATATGTTTTGAGGTAGAATCAATTAGCTATTAAATTTAACAAGAGGTTGTAAAATTAGCTAAATGGGTTAATATTGACACATTGTATGTTGATAAAGTGGTCTTATGATTACTTAATAGTTAAGTAGTCATTAGTAGTTAATTTATATTATTTAAATGTTAAATAATTAAATTAATATTTGATTATGTAAGATAATTAAATATAAGACTTATAAGCATTTGTGAGGCAAATGTCGAAAACCGAAATGGAGCAAAAGTAGTCCATATGTTTCTTTTTTTTAGGGCATACATGTGTCCATTTAGGTGGTTTTTCCACTAAGATTTGTCTCCCACATTTTCCTATAAATACACCACTATTTACCTCATTCTTAAGTTAAAAAAATTAGAAGTAAAAATTGGTCCTTTTGTGAGCTATAAACCGGTTGCCTTCACCCTCCATTAGAGACCATTTTTCCTTCTAATTTTGTTCATCTTTATCATCAAAATCACATATATTTATCAAATAATAATATTATCAAAGTAATAATATTATTTATTACATCAAATATACAATAAACAAGGTTTACTACTACATATACCTAGTTAGTATTATAGTAGTATTTTGGGTTGATTCTTGGGTGTATCCTTAGGAGACCATCTTTTTGGTGGTTTGTTGTCTTGGAGGATCATCTATTTTCATAGCTCAAGAACAATATCAAGGAAGGAGTCCTTAAGTTGTGCCCAAAACTTGCCTTATTCAATGTATGGAACTTTTGCCTTAAGATGGTTTAATACCATCTTTTTATGCTTTTATTTGCATGCATGTAGATTTAGACCATTTTAAATTAATTTGTAATTTTAATATCATAATATGAGTATTAATATGGTCTAAATAGCTAACAAGTGGTATCAGAGCATTGTTAATTACATGCATGTTGTCTTAAGACGATTTTAGTAATTTATGAGATAAATTAATAAAATTGATATTATGTTACTAAAATTAGTGTTATTACATAATATGGTATTTCATGTGTATAATATGTTCTTAGAATGATATGGGACGAAAAATTTGATTTGTGTTAATTTATTTACTTTTTATAACTTAAAATGGCATAAAATTGAATAAAAATGCATCAAAATTAATAAAGAGTTAATTAAATTGGGTTGCATGTTAATTTTATGCATATTTATTTAGAAATAACCATATTCATGTTCTATTTATGAGATAAATAGATACTTTAAGTTAATGTGATTAATTTAGATAGTTTATTTATTTTTATTTGATAAAAATTGGTAAATAATGGTTATTTTGAAAATTAATATTGATTTAATTTTTGGGCTCGAAATTTTTGAATTTTTGGCACCTGGAAATTTTTCCAAAATGTACAAAATTTTATTTTAAGTTATTTCAATTTTTAGGGTTTGGTTTAGAATTAAATCGTAAAAATTGTCGTTTTACCGATTAAATTGTAAAATCGTTTTAAATAAATTTTAAAACCTAAAATTTTCACTTGCATGTTATTTTTTGTGTAAGACAAGAATGTTCATGGAATTAAAATTTATTTTTCCATAAATTTTATAATTAAATGAAATTTTTCCATAATAATTGTGAATTATTATGTCTTTTTGTCATAATTTGTGTTTTAATCCCATATAAATTCAAGACAATTAATGAGAATAATTATTTGTATATTAGACCAGATAGTATCATTAGAATATCTTAAAATTATTTTAAGAATTGATTATGAATTTTTATTGGTAAAAATTCCGTCAAAGCAAGCTCAAATGATCGTTGTTGGTAAGTAAGACGATTTGGCATGTCATATTTACATAATGCATTTTTCTTATTCATTTAGATGAATGTTTTTTTTAGCATTGTAATTATATATTTTTTCCTAATATGGCCATAGGTAGAAGTTGGTATTTCCCGTAATGTAAGGGAATATCGACTTGTTTTGTAATTAATTGCGATTTCATATCGCCTAATTTGTAATTAATTAATAGTTTTTATTTTAATTTTATTAAAAATTGTATAATAGGTTATTGCAATGTAATTTAATTATTAGTAATTAGATGAAGCATCTATAGACGGAGTTTTCATGAAGACGGTGTTTTCGGAAAGGCGTTCCGAAATCCTAATGAAGGAGGCCAATTTATGAAGACTCAAGGGACCAAGGAGTTGGTTTCCGATATGTACTAATTTCAGTTAATTAGATTAACTAGGTGGCCATATTAGGACTTACTTGTTTGTTTAATTATGCTTTCATGCCAAATCGTCACCAATTTCGTTCACTTAAAAGTGATAGACAATTAAATTGATAAGATCTCTCGTATTTGTTTAAAATTGAGATTAAGCCTTACCAAATAATAGCACCTATGAATCCCTTCTTCATTAGAGGTAGGTTCGGATCACCGAGGTACACTCTTTTTACGTTGGGTAAGTAGGGTAATAAAAGTTATTACGTGTGAAAATTGGTTGGACTCAATGGAATAAATATGGGTTGAATCAGTCCACCGTGCCCATATTTATTTTTGGGGCTAAAAGATGGATTTTAAGAAAATCCGTCAACCAAGAGTTCTAGTAGTATAATCAGTCAAAATGTTGACTCACCAAATTTATATAAATATGGGTTGAATCGGTCCACCGTGCCCGTGTTTATATAAAATTGACGATAAAGGTTAATCTTTCCTTTTATTTCCTTTGTAGTAATCACGAGGACTTCTACTAGTGAAATCATCACCATAGCTAGAGATTCATGGCTACGTTCTTTTATGAACAAATATGTTTTAAAAGCCGACGATGGTAATTTTAAAGATTGGGAGGAACAACTTCGATTAGCTGCCGCAGGTGATGGCAAATTACGCTACCTTGTCGATCCCTCTCCCCCTTCGCCTAGCACTAGGGCCACAGCCGATGTAAGGGAGGCTTTTTCAAATTATCAAAAGGAATCCGCTGCAATTAAAAATGTTTTCATTTTTTCAATGGATCCTGCTTTACAAAGGCAATGTGTCAAGTTTCGTGATGCACATGAAGTATTCTTGAGGCTTTCAACTATGTTTTCTCAAGCCCTGAGAATAATTCAATATGACACCGCAGTTCATTTCTTTGAGGCTAACCTCAAAGATGGTCAACCTGTAAGTTCACACGTACTTAAAATTATTGAATACGTGGAAACTTTAGAGGGGTTAGGATGCAAGATCCCAAAAGAACTTGTGGTGGACCGAGTGCTCCACACTCTCTCGCACGTCAAAGGATTTACCCAATTGAGGGTAAATTATAATATGACGAACATGAGAAAGAGTTTACATGAGCTCCATTCTCTACTTGTGCAAGCAGAGAAGGACATGGGATTGAGTGGGAGTACAAGGAATGATGTGCTTACAATTAACGTGAAGCGGAAAAAACAGTTTAAGAGGAACGCAGGTAAGAAGCCCGTTCAGGTGGAGGGCAAAGGTAAAGCAATTGCGTATTGCTCTACCAAGCCTAAACATATAAAGGGTAATCCTCTTAAAGATACTTGTAATTACTGTAATAACAAGGGACATTGGAGGCGTAATCGTACTAAGTACCTGGATGACATTAAAGCTGGCGTTGTGAAGCCAACATGTAATTTCTCAACCGAATCTTTTATGGTAGACATAAATTATGCTTCAAATACAACTTGGGTATTAGATACCGGTTGTGGCTCTCACTTGTGTAATCATTTGCAGGGCCTAAAAAGCATAAGAAAGCTAAACAAGGGTGATGTCGATTTTCGAATGGGAAACGGGTCTAAGGTAGCTGCCGTCTCAGTAGAAACTTATGTACTTAGTTTAGCTTCAGGAATGCAGTTGCATCTTAATAATTGTTATTTTGTACCAACGCTATCTAGAAATATAATATCCGTATCTGTATTAGACACAGAAGGGTTTTCTTTTGTAATTAAAGACAAGTGTTGTACATTTTCCCTTAATGGGATTGTATATAGCCAAGCTATTTCGATCAATGAAATTTATATTCTAGACTCTTGCAACGATGTTTATCATTTAGATAATAAAAGACTCAAAACAGGTGATCCCGATCAATCTTATTTATGGCATTGTCGATTAGGACACATTAACGAGAAACGCATTAAAAGACTAGTGTCGACTGGTATAATTAAACCTTCTGATTTCGAATCATTTGGTACATGCGAATCTTGTCTTCTTGGCAAGATGACTCGTTCACCTTTTCTAGGAAAAGGATCTCGAGCTAGTGAGTTGTTGGGTTTAATACACACCGATGTATGTGGTCCAATTGTAGGGTAATGTCCGTATAAAACCCATAATTTGAAGGATTATAACGCAAATTTTATACGTGATTTATTGTCATAAACGAAAACAACAAAGAGACGATAGAGATTAAGAATTAACCTTCGGTCCTAGTGCAAAATGGCAATGAGAGATCAAAGTAGATCTCCTCCTAAATGATGCACCCAAGATCGTCTGAGAAATGCCCTTGTGCTAGAATGAATCCTCTAATTGCCTTGCAATATTGAGAGGAATATTTTGTGAGTTTTTCTTTAGATGAGAGATCTAGGTTTAGAGAGGAAAAATGTCTCTCAAAACCCTAGTTGTCATACAAATGATTATGCTTAGGTTACAAAAAGAGTGAGCCTCTCTTTTTGTTCATCCCATTCGGCCAAACCGAGTGAAGGAGAGGAGAAATGGGCTTTTCCATTTCCTCTTCATTTAAACTCGTGGTCCGAATCCAAATTACTAAATGTATATGACGCGGTTTCATTATAAACTGTCATCGGTTATCGGTTATTAAAGCATCAACTAATAACACGGATTAGTTGAATTATTAATACATGTCCGACAAAGACAATATTGTATAATTATATTCAATATACATTTAATTAAATATAAAACGCTTATATTCAATTTACGAATTAACTGCTTAATTCACCTTAGCCATTATTATTTAATCCGTATTAAATAAAATATCTCAACATCACATTTTGACTAATTATTAGTCAAATAACTCAGACTAACTGGTAGGTCAAATTTGGCATCTACATGACTGTATTTTCATACCGTCACATCTCTCAAACGTATCCTATAGGTGTCACTTTTAGGGACCAGTTGATCACCGCCATCTGTATGACAATAACGTCAAACTTATCTAGCAAGCCAACCGTTATTGATAAACGTGGATCAACTGATAATAATACCAAAAGTATGCCCTTCTGGAGTCTCGCATCAAAGAAGCGAGTGGTATGCTCATAGGTCATGATTCTCGGTGCTTTTGAGAATTCCTTAGTGAGCGTGGTGAAAATCTTGTTTGCACCATGGGCTATGAAGCGTTTCTGCAAATTGGGTTCCATTGCAAAAATGAGTACGTTTTTAATCGCACCCGCTTCCATACAGAAATCGTTAAACTTGGCGATCTCATTAGCTCTAGCCGTGGGACCTGGGTTTGGCGGGATGGGCTCTATTAGATATTTGAGCTTCCCATCAGAAACGGCAGCATTCCGTAATGCCGCCTCCCAGTCCGCGAAGTTTGATCCATCATTCTTCAGTCGAGTAGACTGATTCATCTGATTCATGAAGATCCGAAGCCAGGACTCACGGTCCAATGTGGCACTTGGCATTGGGTCGTTAGTAGGACCAGCCATTTCGTTATTAGCAGTTTAAATGTTCGTGTTCTACACTGAAAAAGGAAGAAAAACAAAAACGAAATAAGCAACTCATCGAGGTGATTTAAGTCTATTAAAAATTCATTTTAATCGTGTAGACTCTTTGCACTTGCATAATTGATCTCCCTCAAGAATAATACAAGTGATCCCAAGACTCAATTTCTGTAAATTGATAAGCCAACTGTTTAGCTAATTCTTCCGTAAGAACTCTTGGTCGATAGATTTCCGTAAATCCTATCTATAGTCCACCATAATCACAGGATCGTACGAGTGACCATAGTGTTGAGATAAAATAAGTCAATCGGTTCCAACTTACCCGACGTAGAAGGGGTCATATTATGCCTACCGACGAAGAAGGGACTCATTGGAGTTTGACCTATAAAGACCGTTCTCAATTTTTGTTTATACGAGGAAGATCCCATCATCTCAGTTTTAATTCATTTTAAGTGAACGAATAACTAGCGTCTGCGTGAATGAATTAATTTGGGTGATGGCTTAAAATCATGTGACATAAGAATGTCAAAGAAAACTAACGCGTGACCTCTATATGTGTCAGTTTTCATGCAATAATTAGGTGGTTTGGTTTTTAGGCGGAAAATGATGCATATTATCGTTACGAAAAATAAATAAAAGAATGCAATACGTAAATAAAAATTTCTAGTGTGGCCTATCCTAATAAAAAAGAACATAAAACAACTTTGGAATCCACCGTTGGACCCGAGAAGCTTGTCTTGATGTTCCATCTTGATCCAAATAGCGGGAGTGAGCATCCGTTCTCCATCTTTAGTCTTCTCAAAATTACAATTAAAATTTACAAAATATAAACCTATTTACATTCTAAATAAAAACTGTAATTAAAAGAAATAAAAAGGGAGATACGAGATCTCAAAATACAACCAAGACCGTGTTCCATCATTACGGTAACACGTTCTACTAAGGCCACACTAAGTTACAACCGTTTGCAAAAATAAATAAATACGTAATTAAAAGCATTCAAATTAAACAAGAACGATAAATAAAATGCGTCAACTAAATTAAATTTATTCGTGACATAATTCCGTAATTATGTTAAAATTATCCAAACCACCTTTTAACAATTAAAATTATGTGACAAAACCGCTTCATCAACTTAATTTTAATTCGTGATAATCCGTTACTTTAAATCGTTTTAAAGTAATTTAATTTTACGTGGGTGAACCGATTCACTATCAAGCGAGTGTATAAATCCGTATTATGCAATAAATGGCCGAAAAAAAAAACAGAATTTTTTTTTTTTACTGCTGGGCGTGAACAGTACCCACGAAAAATTTTTTTTTTTTTTTTTTTATTTTGGAGCTAAAAACCGAGAGCTCAAAAAAAAAACAATCGGCTCAAAAAAAAACGTGAGCCTCATCAAGACAAACAAAATCGATTTGTAAAAGCCAATTGTAATTTAATCTAATCCGTATAGAATTCAAACTACAATTGATACATCTTTAACATATTGCAATAATTATCGATTAAAATTACAACATGTAAAGAACGATTGAAAACAAGAGATCGAACGATCTAACAAAAATGTGTGGCACGCAAATCAATGCAAAAACAGAAAACAGGCCGTGACAAAGGCCACACGGTTTTCAAAAAAAATTTTTGGCCGAGACAAAAATTTTGTGCCGCACGAAATTTTATGCAAACATTTTGATGGATCTTTAACATATTGCGATGAATATCGATTACAAAACAATATGCAAAGATCAAAATGAAAACAAGACAAACGACAACCATCACCGTGTAAACTTGACACGGATCCCAAGGCACAAAAAAACGCAGCAAACGCAGCAAAAAAAAATAATGCCGTGATGAATAAATGGCTGCCGAAACAAAATTTAAAGAAAAATCCATCGATTCAAAATTCGTTTGATGAAAATCACATAGAAAATTTACGTGGCCTCGCTCTGATACCACTTGTAGGGTAATGTCCGTATAAAACCCATAATTTGAAGGATTATAACGCAAATTTTATACGTGATTTATTGTCATAAACGAAAACAACAAAGAGACGGTAGAGATTAAGAATTAACCTTCGGTCCTAGTGCAAAATGGCAATGAGAGATCAAAGTAGATCTCCTCCTAAATGATGCACCCAAGATCGTCTGAGAAATGCCCTTGTGCTAGAATGAATCCTCTAATTGCCTTGCAATATTGAGAGGATTATTTTGTGAGTTTTTCTTTAGATGAGAGATCTAGGTTTAGAGAGGAAAAATGTCTCTCAAAACCCTAGTTGTCATACAAATGATTATGCTTAGGTTACAAAAAGAGTGAGCCTCTCTTTTTGTTCATCCCATTCGGCCAAACCGAGTGAAGGAGAGGAGAAATGGGCTTTTCCATTTCCTCTTCATTTAAACTCGTGGTCCGAATCCAAATTACTAAATGTATATGACGCGGTTTCATTATAAACTGTCATCGGTTATCGGTTATTAAAGCATCAACTAATAACACGGATTAGTTGAATTATTAATACATGTCCGACAAAGACAATATTGTATAATTATATTCAATATACATTTAATTAAATATAAAACGCTTATATTCAATTTTACGAATTAATCGCTTAATTCACCTTAGCCATTATTATTTAATCCGTATTAAATAAAATATCTCAACATCACATTTTGACTAATTATTAGTCAAATAACTCAGACTAACTGGTTAGTCAAATTTGGCATCTACATGACTGTATTTTCATACCGTCACATCTCTCAAACGTATCCTATAGGTGTGACTTTTAGGGACCAGTTGATCACCGTCATCTGTATGACAATAACGTCAAACTTATCTAGCAAGCCAACCGTTATTGATAAACGTGGATCAACTGATAATAATACCAAAAGTATGCCCTTTGATCCTTTTAGAGATTTATAAGTCCTTGCACTAACTGTAAAGGACACCAGCCCCAACAAGCTCCCACTTGTCCGTACAAGTATATGTGCAATGACGTTATCCGCACTAACTGGAGGACACAACTCCAACACCAATGACAGTCACTGCTAGAGGTAATTATGACTATTTCATTACTTTTACCGATGACATGAGTAGATATGGGTATATCTACTTAATGAGGTAGAAAAGTGAAGCTTTTGATAAGTTCAAAGAGTTTCAGAATGACGTAGAAAACCAATTAAATAAGAAGATTAAAGCATTACGATCAGATCGTGGTGGGGAATATTTAAGTAATGACTTTAGAGATCACCTTAAAAACTGCGGTATTGTATCTCAGTTAACTCTTCCTGGCACACCATAATTAAATGGTGTGGCTGAAAGGAGGAATCGAACTTTATTAGATATGATCCGATCAATGATGAGTCAAACTGAGTTACCTAAGTCATTTTGGGGTTTTTCCATTTCATCTGCTATCCGCACACTTAATCAAAGTCCCAATAAAGCAACTGACAAAACTCCATATGAGATATGGAAAGGGAAAGTCCCAAATCTGCGATACATGAATGTATGGGGTTGTGATGTTTATGTCAAGAGCAAGTCTGACAATAAGCTTGAACCTCGTTCTGAAAAATGTATATTTGTAGGCAACCCTAAGGAAAATTGTGGATATTACTTCTACAATAGTAGCGAGAACAAAGTGTTTGTGGCTGGTGAAGCTGTCTTTCTTGAAAAAGAGTTTATTTCTAGAAGACAGAGTGGGAAAAACTTTGAGCTTGATGAAGTTCAAGAGCCCCAAACTGATATGACAATACAGGAATATGTTCCTTCTACGTCTGAATCGGTTATTGTTCCTTCTCAACCTAGGAGGTCAGAGAGGGTTAGTCACCAGCCTGATAGATACCTTGGTGTCATCGAGGAAGATGGCGACTATGAGGTTTTACTTTTGGAAAGTGATGAACCCAAGACCTACAAAGCAGCTATTATGAGTTCTGACTCTAAGCTATGGCTCGAGGCCATGCAATCCGAAATGGATTTCGTGTACGATAGTCAGGTATGGGACCTGGTTGACTTACCTAAAGATGTTCGACCTCTTCAGTGTAAGTGGATATTCATGATTAAAATTGGCATGGATTAACATAAAGATGTCTACAAAGCTAGATTGGTGGCAAAAGGTTTCACCCAGGTTCATGGTTTACACTATGATGAAACTTTTGCACCAGTTGTTATGCTTAGATTTATTCGGATAATGTTAGTGATTTCTGCATTTCATGATTATGAGATATGGCAAATGGATGTCAAAACTGTTTTCCTGAACGGGTTTCTGGAAGAGGAAGTGTTCATGACACAACCTGAGGGTTTTGTGGATCCTAAAAATCCTAACAAAGTATGCAAACTTAAGAGATCTATTTATGGTCTTAAGCAAGCGTCAAGGAGTTGGAATCATCGTTTTGATCATGTTATTAAACAGAATGGTTTTTCTCGAAGTGTTGAGGAACCATGTTTATACATAAAGTTTAGTGGGAGTAAAGTTGTTTTCTTACTTCTTTATGTGACGACATATTACTCATTGGGAATGACGTAGATATGCTTGCTTCTGTTAAGAAATGGTTAGGAAATCACTTCCAAATGAAATATTTGGGAGAAGCTCAGCGCATCTTGGGTATCCGGATCTATACGGATAGATCCAAAAGGATATTATCATTGAGTCAAGAAACCTATATTGATAAGATTCTTGACCGATTCAATATGAAAAACTCCAAGAGAGGTTTTCTACCTATAGGCAGTGGGATAACTTTGAGTAAGTCACAGTGTCCTACTGAGCCTAAGGATATTGAACGCATGAAATCGATTCCCTATGCTTCCGCTGTTGGATCGATCATGTATGCTATGATGTGTTCTCGTCCCGACGTCTCGTATGCTTTAAGTATGACGAGTCGTTTTCAGAAAACTCCAGGTGAGAGTCACTGGATAGCCGTCAAGAATATTCTGAAGTACTTAAGAAGGACTAAAGATTCATTCTTAGTGTTTGGAGGAGAATCTGAATTACGTATAAGAGGTTATACCGATGCCAGTTTCAAAACCGATAGGGATGATTTGAAATCTCAGGTTGGTTTTGTCTTTTTGTTGAACGGAGGGCCGGTTTGCTGGAGAGGTTTCAAGGAGTCTGTGACTGCTGATTCTACAACGGAAGCTGAGTACATTGCAGCCTCTGAAGCGGCAAAGGAATCTATTTGGATTAGGCAATTTTTAGAGGGACTAAAGGCAGTTACCACCGCCGAGGACCCTATCACTTTGTATTGTGATAACAGTGGGACAATTTTTCAAGAAAAAGAGCCCAATTCTAGTAACAAGTCTAGACACGTACTTAGGAAATTTCATGTAATTAGAGATTTAATCGAAAGGAAGGAAATTACAGTTTGTAAAGTTGGGACAGCTGACAACATCGCTGATCCTTTAACCAAGCCATTGTCTCAAGCTAAACATGATAGTCATGTAGTTTCGATGGGATTGAGACGAATGCCAGAACTGTTGTTAATTATATAATATGTAATAATCAAAATGTTGTATTTATTATTCCATATATGATAATTGTATTTATCGTTATATTCAGTTTAATGTTTGAATTTATATACTTTGTTTTCTCCAAATAGGTTGTAAAGACAATGTCGAACCCTCTTAAGTGAACTGGATTAACATTGTATTTTGTCCCTAGCTACTTAATGAGGTGACGTCTCGGAGTGACTAGATTGTAAGGCGATAGATGACAGGTTCGACTGTCATATTGTCATAGTGATGACTGGTCGATTACATAGGCAGATTGTGAGATAATTTGTCGGACAGTGACCGTTTATAGAGTCCTTTTGTTGCTAGGTCGTGGCGAGGATTTCTATTTATTCCTTCGAGTCAATTCTTTAGACTGGTGACTATTTTTCTGAGTTGGTATGGTTTTCCGGTGGCTTTGGTTTTTGTTCTAGGTCGCACCGTAAAAGGAGGCCGATGAGCATTTACTGGGTCATTGTGATCTGTATCGAATGAAGAAAATAGGTCAACGGCATTGTCCTTTTAAGTCATATTTTATCTTAAGGCCACTCGAGGAGAGATGACTGTGAATGCGTGGCCACGCTCGGATGAGATCTATAGTAGATTAGCCGGTCAGACAGTCATTCTCCTGAACGAGGAAACCACTTTATGATATGATCACATGCAAGAACGACCTGAGAGACATCTTGCATTGAGTGGGAGATATTATTGGACAACAAAATTGGTAACACATACTTGTGTCAGACAAGTGGGAGATTGTTGGAGTAGTGTCCTCCACAATAAGTACGTTCACATATTAAATCTCGTAAAAGCAATATCAGGGATTTATCTTTTTATTTGTCAGCTGGTCATCGTTAATCGGTAATGATTTGCTGACTAGAGTTTGACATTACTGTCGTGTGACGGCGGTGATCAGCTGATCCCTTTAGGTCACACCTATAGGGTGACGCCCAAATAGAATAAATTAATTGTTTGTATGAGATACGAGATAATTAATTCCTTGTATTATTTGACTTTTAATTAGTCACGTAAATGTATTATTTGATGACAGGTTACGAACTCGGGACAAGGAGATTTATTATTTAATTATGTGATATTTAAATAATAAATGATTAGAATTTATTAATTAATTGTTAATTAATTAATTTTATACGATATGTGTATATGTTTTGAGGTAGAATCAATTAGCTATTAAATTTTCCAAGAGGTTGTAAAATTAGCTAAATGGGTTAATATTTATATATTGTATGTTGATAAAGTGGTCTTATGATTACTTAATAGTTAAGTAGTCATTGGTAGTTAATTTATATTATCTAAGTGTTAAATAATTAAATTAATATTTAATTATATAAGATAATTAAATATAAGACTTATAAGCATTTGTGGGGCAAATGTCGAAAACCGAAATGGACAAAAAGTAGTCCATATGTTTCGTTTTTTTTTTTTGAGGACATACATGTGTCCATTTAAGTGGTTTTTCCACTAAGATTTGTCTCCCACATTTTCCTATAAATACACCACTATTTACCTCATTCTTAAGTTGGAAAAATTAGAAGTAAAAATTGGCCCTTTTGTGAGCTATAAACCGGTTGCCTTCACCATCCATTAGAGACCATTTTTCCTTCTAATCTTGTTCATATTTATCATCAAAATCACATATATTTATCAAATAATAATATTATCAAAGTAATAATATTATTTATTACATCAAATATACAATAAACAAGGTTTACTACTACATATACCTAGTTAGTATTATAGTAGTATTTTCGGTTGATTCTTGGGTGTATCCTTAGGAGACCATCTTTTTGGTGGTTTGTTGTCTTGGAGGATCATCTATTTTCATAGTTCAAGAACAACATCAAGGAAGGAGTCCTTGAGTTTTGCCCAAAACTTGCCTTATTCAATGTAAGAAACTTTTGTCTTAAGATGGTTTAATACCATCTTTTTATACTTTTATTTGCATGCATGTATATTTAGACCATTTTAAATTAATTTAAAATTTTAATATCATAAGATGAGTATTAATATGGTCTAAATAACTAACATGAATATGATTAATCATGTGAAGTATTAATTATTCTGTGGAATTGTGATAAATGCGATCTTGGTTGATTTCACAAGATTCTTACCCTTGATTGTTTTGGCTGCCATTTACTGTCTGTTTAAAATTCTTATCCGTGATTTTTATGTGTAATACCCTTGTGAGTTAGCTTTCATATGCTAATGGTCTCATTTTTAAATAATATACGGTTTTGGAGGAAAAAATATTTTAGTGGACAGTGGTCGAAATATTCCTGTACAGTGATGTTTCCGCGCCATGTGTTTGTAAAATTTGCCATTTAAAAACTACTTATTTATTAGGCATGATTCCAACTCCACTGTTTAAAATATTCGTATATGTTTCTACATTGATAAGCCATGTTATAAGGAAATATTTTGACACTTTATAGTGATTTTTACAAGTTGACCTAAGTTTCTGATAAGTTGCTGAAAAATTTCTGTTTCGGCCAAATAATTCGTAAAATGCATTATAAATTGACCTTATGAGTTTTTGACTTGATTCTTTCTCTCATGAATTTTTAACTCTCTTTATTTTCTAAAACGTATAAGTTCTGAAGAAGTAATTATGTTATTATTTATTAACGATTTTTGGATATTGTACTATGTTTTGTTATTCTTGAAAATGGAAGTTTTATGGCAAAGTTTCTAAAAGTTATTTTCTCATCTATTGATAATTTGATGTTGTAAATTGTGTGAAGTAGATTATCATGTCTAGTGATATGCGGAATGTATTTCCCTAAATATATGATTACAATAATTGCATCAATGTTTAAAGTTAGATATCGTTATTAAGAAAAGATTAACTAAACAATTATGCGTATTTTTGTTATAGATTATTATTTATCTTGGCAATGTATTCATAAATATTTAAGTAAGGAAGTTGAAGTTTAAATAAAAATTAGTTCGAATATAGGTTTTGCTATTTGGAAGTAAATCAAAGGTTTTGTTATTCATTTAACCATTAATTCGTGTTCGAAACAATAATTGTTTTATATTACAACATTTGTTTTAAGTTTTATGACATTACAATAATGATTTGATTATTCCTATTGCTGATATTCTGAACTTCGAGGACGAAGTTTATTTTTAGGGGGAAAGAATGTGATACTACGAATGTTTTGAGTTATTGTTGTGTTACCTTGTGATAAGATTGGCGTGATTGATAATAGTAAAATGCATAATTGTGTTGGATGGTGCTTAGTTATGAGGATGCCTATGAGTGTTGTGGTAGTAGTTGTGGGCGAACTTCGGGACGAAGTTCATTTTAAGGGGGGAAGACTGTAATACCCTATATTTTGATAGTAAGTTATGAGAATAATTTATGTAATTTAATAATTGATTAAAGACGTTTCTAATAATAATTACAATAAGACGTTAATTAAGTAATAAATTAAGTGTACAAGTCGGGAATTGGGTTTAGCTAATATTTAGCATTGGGTCGTGTGCCATTGTTGATTGGGCCGAAATTTATTAGTATAGTATGGGTGTGATTTTTTATATCGTGAATTAATAATAATATAATATGGAAATAATAATAATTTGGTTATAATAATTATATTAATAATAATAGTAAAGTTATAGCAACAATAAATTAGTAAATATTGTATGAGGAAATCCTAGTTATGGTAAGATTAATAATATATGATAATAATAATAATATACTGGCAATTATAATAATGGTAATTCCTATACTAATTAGAATAAGGTAAATTATAATAGTTTCTTAATTGACCTCGCTTTCTCTCTAATCTTACACTATAAATACCCCCTTAAATCTGAGAAATAAATCACAAATTAAGAGGAGGAGCTTTAGGAGACGGAAGAAGAAGAAATTAACAAAAACCAATTAATCGACTCGAGGTAATTACTCATCTTAAAGCGGTTTTATACTTAATTGAGTAAGCATCTTTAAGACAACCGTGTAACCTCTATAGACCACCATAGGACTCGAGATTTAGACCTAGAGCAACCTTAGACTGCCGAGATTCTGACCCGACCATATTTGACCGTCGTAGACCTTTCTAGGGTGGTTTTTAGGGTGGCTGGTCAGGGGGTTGCGGGTTTGGGTCGTGGGTGGTTGTAGGGAGGTAATTGAACCCTTATTCGGCCGAGTCTTGACCTGGGCATGGTAGGATTGTGATGGGGGAAGGTAGTCGACCATATTGTTGGTGTTGGTATGGCGGTAGTTGGCGGCTGATATTGGTGGTGGCGGTAAACAGGGGAAAACAGGGAGTGGTGTCGTGGGTGTGTTGGAACGGTTAGTGTAGATGCGTTTCTGACCAATAGTGAGGTTGGATGGTACCGTTAGAACCGCCTTGGACCAAGGGTGGCTGTGGTGGTGGCCGTTGGGTGTGGGAGTGGTTGTAAGGGTCGTGGTGGTAGGTTTTTTACACGGTGGTGGGTGGTGGTTAGTTGTTAATGGCGAATGGAGAGGGGAGTTAGGGCGTACGTTTATGGGCTGTCGGAGGTGGTTTGAAGGGTGGTTAGGGGATGGTTGGATGGGATGTGGTGTAAGAAGGTAGGTAGGTAGGTTGGGTGGTGGTCGTGGTGGCCTGTGATGTCGGAATGAAGGGTGTTTATGGGGGTGGTTTGTCACGGTTTCTAAACCTTGTATTGGGTGGTGTTTGTGTGTTTGGTGACGGGTTTTTAATTGGTCAATTTGGGTGACTCGGGTTATAATTGAATCCGGTTTTTAAGCATCATGAACCTTTAATAAATATGATAAATAATTAATTTAAAGAATGATTGTAATTTAAATAATAATTAATGGAAGAATTATAATATTTTGATTAGGTGACGATTGTGAAGAAATTATAATCGGGTTTGGATTGCTTTATTATTTGGATCGCTTTGAGCTGCTTGATTTGGATTTGCTTTCCAGGTAGGATAGCTACTCAATCACTTTAATGTTTACTTGAATGATATTATCTGATTGTATTGGTTAAATTATTTCGAATTGTGATGGGATGATATATGATTGTCGGTTGGTTGTATTGAGATGATTTGATTATTGACTACCTCAGCTCGTGACTCAGATGATTTAATTATTAACTACCTCAGCTCGTGACTCAGATGATTATATTGATTATTGAATTCCTCAGCTTCGTGTGTGAGATGGTATGGAATTGTGTTGCTCAATTGTTTGAATTTTCATATCATGAGCACTTGCATTGGATACCTCAGAACTGGTTCTGCATGACCTGTTCTGGGATGATGAGACTACCTCAAGTTCGGTTAGGATGATGAGACTACCCCGGCCAGGGATTGGCGGGATGAACGGGAGCGTAGGAGGATTGATCATGAGCATACATTGCATTTGCATTTAATATTGTTCTTGTATCCATTTATTGTGGTTGTTTGGCTATTCCTACTCAACCTCGTGGTTGACAGTGTATTCGTGACACCTGTGGTGAACCTTAATGGGGAGCAGATTTGACAAGTACTAAAGCTTAGCTGACTTGGGAGCTTATGGGAATGCGTGAGGACTTGGCCAATCTACCTAGAAGTCTAGACCACATAGAATATTTAATCACTTTATTTATTTCCGCTGCGAGTTGTAATTATTTTATATTAAGTTTTAGTTGGTTAAGTTGTAACGAACATGTAATCGCTAAGTTTTAATTTAAAGTACTTTGGTGAGTTGGACTTTGTTATTCACTACCTTGGGAAACCGAGATGGTAACAGTCTTATTTATTTGGGAATGTCTAGCTAAAGGTTCCTGATAAATGGGGGTGTTACAGTTACTGAAGGTCTTATTTGGCGTAGTGCATGCGAGTATCTTTCACATGTCAAAGTATCATAGGACACCCCTTCCTCAAGTAAGACTTCAATGTCACTGCTGCAATCACTTTGACTTTGGGTTTGACAATAAACCCATGATAAGACACTCTAACACCCCTAGGACCTCTTAAAGATACTTTCTTTTGGTGACAGTCTATTCTAGCTTTATACTTACCCAACCAGTCCATGCCGACTATCACTACGCCAAATAAGACATCCAATAACGGTCAAATAATGCAATTATCGTTATTAAATAGAAACACGGAACCGTTATTGCAACGACTGTTGTTAAATATATACCACGGTTGTATGACCGTTATATAACATCAATAACGGATCTATAATACCGTTATCACTACTCAAGAACCGTTATAAAACTGTTGTTAATTATGTTTATGGCAACGGGTATACTTTTAAGAAACCGTTATTAGATATTAATAACGGTTTCAAACCCGTTGTCCTAGTTTACTATTGACAACGGTTTAGTGGTTCCAAAACCGTTGTTAAATATTATCTATGATAACGGTTTATTTCGTTATGTTATTTAATTAAATGTCAATATTTAACAACTGTTTTATTGCGTGATAAACTGTTGTTATATTTATTAATTGATGAAACTTTGACAACGGTTCTTCTTAAATAAATCGTTGTTAACATTTTGAAGTCGACAACGGTTATCGTTTGTTATCTTATATTTTTGGCAGTTTGAATGAGGAGGAAAAAGATGTCAACGGTTATTTATCTAAATAAAACCGTTGTCAAATAATTGTTTGCAACGGGTTGTTTTTAACTGTTCTCGTTTTTAAATTTTTTTTCTTTCTTTTAAAAAAATTTAGCTTGTTCTAGCAGCTGCTAAAATGCTATTTTTTCCAGCAACGTTTGTAGCAGCTGCTGGAATGCTATTTTTCAGCTGCTGCTGAAAATACCATTCCAGCAGCTGTGCACTGCAAAAATTAAATCCTGCATCAAAATATTACACCCCGTGATCAATTAAACCTAGTTTCAAAACAGTACAAACAGGATGATCAAAAGCCAAAACACAACTTCCTCAAAAAAACAAAAGAAGCCAATACACAATGGCTCTATATATATATATATATATATATATACACACACACGTACATAAAGCATGAGCAAACTATTGAGACTCCGCTAATGAAACAACATAACTGGCCCACATATTTCTCATCCGATTGATATCCTCTGGCGAATATTCTGGGGCTTTGTTGAGTATTAGTGGACACTACAATTCAAAATATATATAATCAAAATAGATATAATACATGGAAGTATACAGAATTGAACTCAATTTACATCTGAAATAGTTTTTAAATCACACTAAACCGTATCGGAATGGTAGAAAGTTTTCCGTCGATAACCTTCCACATGGAGTGACAAACGTAAAAGGCGCATTGTTTGTCGTCTGGTGCTTTAGGAGACTATTATATAAATCACACACAAATCAGCTGAATTAGATAATCAACCTCTCGCATAAACATTAATTAAATGGTACGAGTAATTATTAAGAATACACTTACTATTGACGTGATAAAATTGAAATCAGTGTTGCTTTCATATTTCCCAAATGGACATAATCCTTTTTTTGCTTCAAAAACACTAATTCATAAATATACACACATGCCATTATTATTTGCATATATATGGCTCAAGTCATACAATAACAAATGACATTATTGAAGGTTGTAAACTTACTCATTTATCATCCTTACACAACTGTCAGAGGGTTTGCCTTTGCGAGAGTCAATCCAGTACACTGTTTTTGTTTCCACTTGGATTGCCAGTAGCACCCAATGCTTCCTATTCATTTTGAGACATTGAACTGTTAGTTCATTTACACGCATTTAAGCATGTTAATAATAAATTTATAGAACCGTGATTCATTACAATAATCTCGTACTATACATACATATTCTCATAGTAGGGGGCAAGCCATAGTATTTTGGACGACATCAACCGATGAGCGATACTATTGATTTGTTTTTCTTATGAAATTCTGTTAACAGAGAACGCCTTAGGACTCAAGAATCCGTAGGCGTGACTAGGGACCTTCCACTCAGCGAACTGATTATTGAGGTACCTATTATGCCACATGGAACGAAGATTGTTATTGTAATTGATAATTTTAACAAACATCATTATTCGTAAATGGAAATGACTTAATAGTTATATTAATAAAATTTACTTCATCCAAATCAAAATGTGAACAACATCTAAATTGTCAAGGTCGACAAATTCCATCAGTTACTTCGGGTCCAATATGGTTATATCAGTTGCGCCCATAACTTCCTTTTCAATGCTAATCATGACTACATCACCTGTAGGTGACCTCTTTACAGCCATGTTGTGCAAAGCCTTCAGCGAAGCAGTTTTCATCTTTTTCTTATATTCACACGATTCATAATAAGAATTATAAGCAGGCTTGCCTGCAACAACTTTCGTTAACGTAGTAGTAATTGCTTTAGCTGCCATCATGGCTTTGCTTAAGTTCTGAAAATGTAAAGATTAAAGTACTTACAATATGTTAATATTCGTACCCTAATATATTTAAAGAACAAGTGACCCCCTCAGTAAAGATTAACGTCTGCATATAGGTACCTCGGGGATGACAACATTGATGAGTTTGTTAGGCCATTGCACATAAGAGCTTAGGGCTTCTTTCAAATAAGTGACCCCCTCAGTAGGAAATGGTACTTTTACTTCCCCATACTCGTCTTTATATAATTGGGACACTTCCACTTTCCTGCAATTGTGACGAACGGGTATACTATGAACCTTAACTTGCTGAAGCCGGTCGTAATTGAACACGTATTCCCTGGCAACAACAACTTTCTATTTCCCCTGTAAATAGGACAGACGACAAACCACCTTACAATCGCCCTTCACGTCAGCTTTAATCAATTAGTACACATACATTCACTACCTTTAATAAATTTCCTAAGTAAAAAATGTGTATGATATGAATAATTATAAACTAGCAGCTATTACTTTTTTCGTTGTTGAGAAGAACATCTGATCATCAACTACCTCCACTTCATCCTGCGTCACGGCCTTCCTGGCATCCTCTTCCTCTTCAACTGCCTGATATCGATCCTCGACTCCCACTTCAGTCTTCTTTCCCATTTGCTTCTCCCTTGTCATGACATCCTCGGCTTCCTTCTGTACATTAACACTTGTCCATATACACGTACTGATTTTTCAAATCATATAACACATTGTATATAAGACAAAATATTATTACCTCTTTTTCCTCCTCCTCCTCCTCCTCCTCCTCCTCCTCCTCCTCCTCCTCCTGCTCCTCCTCCTCCTCTGCTTCCTTTATAACTTCTTGAACCATATCCAACTCCTTTTCTGATGGCTTTTCCCCAGTTTCCAACATTCTCATCATCAACCTGGCTATTTTATGTAGCTGTATAGTAGAAATTAATGTCAGCATATATAGTTGTAAATTAATTACGTTGGTTCAAATTCAGTATTTATAGATTACCTTCTTGGAAGCATCACCACGTCGATTAGTTTTCCCAAAATACTTAGTGATACAAACATGCGTTCCTACCCCTCTCACATGACCTGGATGCTCTGCTTTGCCGATTGCCCTAGCAAGAATGTCATCACGTCCTTCAGACTTCCATTTTCCTTCCTCTACCTCCTTCTCACAGATCCTCTACATACACATAAAACCATTAAGCAACACACAATTATATAACTCCGACTACCAGTGGTAGGAGTGACATATTTATTCAAACTTACAATTTTCTCTTTGATGTCCTTATCAGATTCAGTTTTCGTCTTTCCATTCTTAGGAGTGTGACCTTCCACCCAAGCGTCATGATGACTGAATTTTCCAAGCTTTGCCTACACTTCATTCATCACATTGTTATCCTCTCAAAATATGTATGATTACTATGAACATATATAACATTCATCACCTAATAGTCTAATACTATAAGAATTATGTACTTACGAGTTTCTTCTTAATCAATCTATAATCACCTCGGGAGCCGTAAAAGACGGTCTTTTTCTTTGAAATGTTCACCTTGTTTCTCTCACTCATAGCCTTTATCAAATAAATTGTATCAAGAAACGTAAGCATGACCAAACACTAAACTAAGTATACTTCTTTACTTATTATTATTATTAAGTTACCTTAAACTTGTCAGACTGCCTATAAGCGATATAGCTATCCTAATGGTCCTGACTGACATACGGATACTTCTTTTTTGGTGGGTTCTTGTTCATCTCTCCGGTTTCCTTGTTGAACAAGTGGTTCTCAGCCATCTTTAACTTCCAAGATCTGAGGGCTTCCCCTATCTTTTTTTAGGTACTTATCATACATTTCGGGGACAACGTAAGCTTACTGCATATATGATGAGCATAGTTAGTACAAGTGTTTCGGCTAATACATATATCAAGTAGTAACTTAATTTCAGCTAAAACATTTATTATTGTATATACATACCTTTATTCTGTTTATTAGCATGGTGTTCCGTATTTGACTGAGTTCACAGATACGCGGCGTACCGAGAGGCACATATTGTCTTACATAACAACCAATCCAACTCGCAAAATACCCTGCATACTCACCATATGGCAGCCCCGTATCTTTATCGCATTGTAAAGGATTAGGTATCTTTGAATTTATTGCTTCTAGGGAAACCCCGTGGCGCATTCGACCCGCAGTGTGTTGCAAATTATTCTCATCACCTGAGTCATCGCCTTACGCATTTCCATCGTTTCTTCTGTGCTTTTGGACCATATCTAAAGCAGAAATTAATAAACAAATAATAACAATGCATAATTATAATAACAAACAAATCTCTAGAGAGGAGGGTTTATTACTTCTTTAAAGAGGAGAATCCGGATTGATCTGGCGGCGGCAATGGCGACGATGACGATGACTGCGTAGGCGATGGGGTAAGCTGGTGGTAGAGGGGAAGCTCAATATTTGAGAATATTATGTGGGGGAGGGGAAACTCAGAGTATATATGTGTGAATAATATAACACTTGCAAGACCTTGTTTATTGGAAAGTAATAAACACAGTATAAGAAAAAAACGTTATATTTTTGTTTCCAAACAGACTACGGTTTTGTTTTAAACGTAATTGATTAGTACTATCTACAACGGGTTAGAAATAATCGTTGTTTGAAATATTTTCATTTTGTTTGATTTTCCCGCCATGAAATAAAAGCAACATTTTTATATACATAACAACGGCTTGAACCGTTATAACTGTACACGTCCAGAACAACGGTTTGGGTATATCCGTTTTAATTTATATTTCATTTTGTTTGATTTTACTGCCAAGAAATAAAGCCTCATTTTCATATAGATAAAGCATCATTTTGTTTGATACGATTTTTCCCTAACCCGCCCGCTGCAACAGCAGAAAAAGTTTACAACAACAGTTTGATATATATAACAGCAAGACAATAATTACACATGACGTAAGATAACTTGATTGGATTGCTGATATTTTCACGGCTGCCGGGAACGTTTTTTTGGATTTGCTAGTCTCTTCATTAACCCAAATACCTTCATCATGATCATCTCGTGTATATATGTTTGGAATGTTAACATTTTCAACATCATTACCAAGATGCGTTATAGCATTGTGGTCAAGTCCTTCAAATTCGACGTCTTCATCATCTGGAATTCGGCGATGGCAAGATAGAACAACTGACCACTTCTTATCCATAGGATCGGTAACATAAAAAACTTGTTTTGCTTGTGACGCCAATATAAAAGGATCGTCCTTGTTTCCAACCTTGTCAAAATTTACTAACGTGAATCCTAAATCATCCTTTCTAACAACATTGTTGTTGTCAACCCACTTGCACCGAAATAGAGGTATCTCAAAATCCATGTAGTCTAAAACCAATATCTCTTAAATAACTCCATAATATTGCATTGTACCCAAAATAGGATTTTTATCCTTTGAACTAGCAAAGTATATAGCCTGAGAATCTACGCAAACTCCACTGTTTTGCATTGTGCTCGCCTCATCTTGAATGCGGGTGTAGAAAGTGTACCTATTGATCGCATACCCGCTATAAAAGTTGCACGAGCATCAGGACCGAAAGCGAGATGTCGTAGGCTGGTTGAGCTATCATCAATTGGGTTGTCATCATCGTAAATAGTATCCTTAAACCAGTCACTAAATTGCTTGTAATGCTCATTTGCATACCACCTTTCGTTCTTATGAGGGTGTTTTCCCTTAAGGTAACTCTGGTGTTGTACTCTGTAAGGATGGACATGATCATCGTTAAATAGAACGTATGTATGTGAAATACCCGCCCTTTTAGAGGCCCGCTGACCAGCTTTGACCGACCTTGGGAGCAGTAATAGTCCTTAGAAGTGCGTACCAAAGTTATCTTGTGTTTTGAGTTATGGTGGTACTCGATAGAGTAGAGGCTACTCGATCGAGTAGGGGCCACTCGATCGAGTAGGTGGGCCACTCGATTGAGTAGCGTCTTTTCAGCGAGGGTTTATAATCGCGTTTTGTTAAAACCGCAAATCATTTCCGCCTCATTTCTTCAGATCTTTAGGTCGCCTCCTTCCCTTCCCTTCACCATATACCTTCCATGGGAGCTTTTGAAGGTCCTTATGCCTTAGAAGTGCATAGCTTGAGTCGGGTAGCGGTCCTTTGCCAGGTTTCCTCTTGTAGGTATGTCGTCATCATCATCCGTATCTCTGTCTTTTTAGTTAGGGTTAGTATGGTAGTAATAGATGATTGTATTGTGTATATAGGTGTTGCTTGATTGCTGGGTATTGCGTGTATGGCCATGGAATCGTTGCAGTCCCTTAAAGGTAGGTTCGCCTACTCAGTTACCGTGGATGGTCTAGTGTGTCGGTTGTTGTGTCATGGTTGTTGTGTCGTGGGTGTTGTGTCGTGGTTGTTGTGTTGTTGTTGTGTTTGTGTGGCAGAGTATATGCGGTAATCGGTTGGTGTATACAGTTTGTTGGTTGTGGTTGTATTGCAGCTGTCTGTGATTGATTGTCTCTGGTTCGCGAGGTGCGTCCTCGGCTGAGTGGAGTCACTTGCGGGAGTGGCTTCACGCCCTAGTTTCGCCCTCCGTGGAACCCGCCACGGGAGGGGATGTGCACATTAATGGGACAGGGTTATCGCTCGGTATGATGAGCGGGGCTTAGGTGGGAACGGCTGCGGTCCCCCACTGGTAGAGCTGGACCAGTGGACAGTCGGTGACGGCGATTGATTGGAGTGTGTATCATTGTGTATGACTGGTTGTGTCTATATTTTGTTAACGATTGTTGTTGGTTTGTGTTGTGTCTTGCCTCAGTTGCTGACCTTGTGTGGTTGTTTTGTTTGTTTATGTGTTTGCCGTGATCTCTTATGGTGAGCAGTCAGTCTTAGCAGGTGTTGATGTGGTTGATAGTTGGAGTCCTGGCAGGGATGAGTCATCACGAGTTCTGATAGAGATAGTGTGTAGCTGACGAGTTGTATCTTTAGTTTGTTAGTTGGATGTAACACTTGTAAATTTAACTATAATTGTTCTTTTATCGACTTTTGATGATTACATACCTCGGGCAACCGAGATGGTAACGCCCTTATATGCTAAGGAAGGTCTAGTTAAGGCTCCTCGATATATGGGGGTGTTACAAAGTGGTATCAGAGAGACGATTTTGGAACCTGTAACAAATGAACCTAATGAACGTAGTGAGTCTAATAAAATGAACCTGGTGTATGTGTAATGGGAGCCCCAGCTGATGCTAGATTTTGGGTGAGTAGGCGCCCTCATTTCAAAATCTTAGCCCCATTGTACTTAAGCCAGTCACTGGGTATGAGAATGTGGAGTCCATAAGTATGTGCTTAACATGTATGTTGATTACGCTGGAACTATTTGTGGTTGAGTCTTTATTGAAGTTGATATAGGCATGATAGTTGCATCTGGATCGTGTATGGTGAAGTCTCGGTAGAATTAATTAGTGAGTATATGTGATGATAATGAGAAACGTAAAAGGTTCTACGTGTTAGAAGTGTGTGAAAAGGGGTAGAGATGTGCACTATGATACGAAATGGGGTAATGTTGGTGCTTGTTTCAGGCTGATAGTGATGGTAATCCTATACGAGTTTATAACACTTATAGTGGCCATAACAGTGATAGCTAAAGAAGTGTTGAGTTATAGTATGAGAATTATCAATATAGTAATGGGTATATGTAATGTTTAAATGGTTGAAAATTTCCGCTGTGTGGTGATTAATTTGTGTGGAATAATTTGTTTACGTGGAAGTTTGAACATGTTAGTAATGCACTTGGGTGACGTATGGAAAATTTATCGTTAATTATGTGTTTTGTATAACATGAGTATCAATTTGTTAATAAGGTAGTAAAACAAGTCTAGCCGTGATATAATAGTTGTGTACACAGATGACTCGATAGCAGGTAAATCATGAGTGTGAAGTTCATTATAGCGTAATGTGATATGAATCTTATCTGATGAGATGGCATGATATATTTGAGTAGTAATAGTGATATATGAGAGAGTACGATAACCAGTGACGATCTCCAAACTTGGTTTGGAATCGACACGTAGTGTTGTTTTGCAGCAATCTTCGGTTAATTTTGTAATTCTGACCGAGTACTCAACCTTACTTGACCGAGTGCGAGTGCTTACTAGACCGAGTAGACCTCACTCGATCTAGTTAGGAAGCTATGACGTCGAGATGTGGGAATCTTCTGCGGATACTCGACGAAATAGCACCTACTCGATCGAGTAGAGGGCACTCGATCGAGTACCCTAGGCACTCGATCGAGTAGGCTACAGTACAGTGGCTTTTACGGGTTTCATAAAACCCTTGTTTTACCTCACTCATCTTATTCTTTCTTCATAATTCGAAACCCTAAGCTCCTAAACCTCTCAAAAACTCTTATATCTTTGTGTTGGGGCGATTAATTTGGGTAGTTTTCTTTGCTTTAATTCGTTCTTTCACCTCCTATTTGATCAAGGTATGAATTTATTCCCTATTTTCATGTTTTCATCACTTTGAATCTATTGGAAGGGTAGAACAATCTGAAATTTCATTATATATGGATGAAAAGTTGCTTGTAATTGTTGTAATATGATTCACATGCTTCCCTTTCATGATTGTTGATGTTAATGGTGCTAAAAATAGAATAGAAATTGCAAAATTGGGGACGAAGTTTTCTAGGGTTTGTGAAATCGAATTGATTTTTGGGTGTTTTCTACATGTTAAATGATGAAATTGAGTAGTATATATTGCATATATCATGTTGAAAGTCGAATTTTGTGATTTTCACCTTAAAATTCGCCTTAAAACTCCGTCTTAAAAGTGCCCCAAATTGAAATTCGTCTTCTATAATTGAGATTTTGTGTTGGATATGAATATATGTGTAAAAGTTAAACCTTTGATATAGTAGTGGTCATGCTAAATTTTGCTAAGTATGTCAAAAAAATAGTCACAACTGTAAAGACCGTCTGACTAATTGAGTTGAGAAGTTTACTCAAAACGTTGAACGTCTGTAATGGTAATCTGTAATGGTGTGTACTTAGTTTCCCTTTTATGAGCATACATGAATGACTCACATGTTTTCAAGTATATATGGAGTAGTATTTGATGACATGCCTTGACAGTTGTAGTGGTCGAGTAAATCATGTCTATCCATGCTAAAAATTTGCACAACTATAGAGATCGTCTGAAATGCTATGAACTGAATTTATATATCAAATTTGGGAATTGGTTAGTGAAAGTGTGTACATAGATGATTATTCAATGTTCAATTGTGTAAATTACATGTTCTAAGTGCATATGCGAGTATGTGTAAATTGTATGCTGAAACAGATGCCGAGACTAAACCCGGGGACCCGTCAAAGTAAGAGGGGTGGGCTTCTCAGCCCGAAATTGGGGAGGGCAGCGGACCGGTTTTACCGTCTGTACCCGAGTATCCTTCGGTGGTCTTTGTGGACTTCAAACAGAGAGAGAGAGAGATTTGTAGCATTACAGAAACGCAAGATGAGACCCACCCGTTGTGTGGATACCACAGTTCTTGATGACTTGGGGATTGAGACGGATGTCCGTCATATCTTTGAGACCTTGGGGTTTACGGGGTTGTATCGTTTGAGAAAGTATACCTATCCTTTTCTGACTTTGGAATTCATGAGCTCATTTAAATACGAGCCAGCTGCACAGTCTGTTGAGTTCCGTCTTATGAACACGGGTTTTGTGTTGACCATGGACCTCTTTGCTTCTCACCTTGGGCTGGCCAAGCCTCCCAAGGATTCCATCAGCGAGATTCCATCTGAGTGCGGGGTTTGCCGCCTTATGCCTTGTTTGTCTGGGAAGTCAGCTCCCACCTCCAGTAACATGTTGATTAATGATGTTCAACATGTTACTTTGAGGATCTTCCTTCGTTCTGTTTCGAATCTTCTTTATGAGAGGTTGGATATGAGTAAGCTGAACAATCACGAGTTGTTTCTTTTGATGTCTTATCTTAACCCGGAGCGGACTGAGAGGGTGGTTTTCAATGCTCCTGATATGGTCTGTGATAGCCTTGCTTTGATGGCTACTTCTATCACTCGGTACTTGAGTTGTGGTGCTCTTGCCACCCGGTTAGCTGAAAAGCTAGCCTCCTTTGAGGCTTCTTCTGAGTACGTTCCCCTATCCACACCGGTGCCTACCATGGATAGAGACTACTACCTCGACCCGAAATGGTTGAGAACCTTGGAGGATGGTAGCCTAGCGTAGAGGGTATGGGGTATGAGCTGGATGAGGATCCCGGTTCCTGAGCACCTTCCACCGACTGAGCCCTTGGATGCGGTTGATTCTGATGAGGAGGATGAGGATGCACCTCGACAGTTACAGACATACCTCATTGAGGACACGATCCTTCGGGTGATGCCTGAGCCGAAAAAGGGGGAGAACGTGAGAGCAGCGGAGGATAGGCCCAGGTTGGGGAGAGGACCTCGTCGTGTGAGGGAGAGGACAGATGAGACCAGACCACAACCAGCAGCACCACAGCAGCACCCTTTTCCTTGTTACCCCTACCTCGATACCCCAGAGATGCGTTCGAGCTACCTGGCAGAGAGAGTGTCATCTACTTTGACACTCCGGAACATGCATGAGATGGCGTATGCTCAGAGGATTGGGACCGAGGGACCACATCCAGTATGGTGGAGCGGAGTTGGGGACTATAGTGGGGTTTTTCACTCTTACTGGGTGGACCAGACAGAATGGGGGACACCTCAGTCCTTTGCCTTTGGTGGCTTGACCCTATGGTATGTGAGTCCTGGAGCTGAAGCAGGGGTCGATGCGGGTCTTGGGTCATCGGGAGCAGGCACCTCGGGAGGAGATGGTGGTGGAGATGAGTTGATGGATGAGCAGCAGCAGTAGGAGTAATACTCCTTTCCTTTCTCCTTGTTTATGGTTTGATGGTGTTGGATGATAGTAGTCGTTGTTAGTTAGTACTTTTATGTTGGTTTGTATGGATGGCCGTAAGGCCGAATTTGCTTGGTTTAGACTTGTTGCAGGATTTTGAGGAATCGGGTTGTCATCCCGACTCGCGTTTATCGGACATCATATATATATATATATATATATATATATATATATATATATATATATATATATATATATATATATTGTTCAAATGGGAAAATCTCGAAGGTTTTGACCTGTGGCTACTCGACCGAGTGCCCTTCACTCGGTCGAGTAGCTGCAGGTGTGACGAGGAGGGAGTATTCTGATCTCAGGCTACTCGATCGAGTAGCCAAGACACTCGATCGAGTAGCGGGCACTCGATTGAGTACCCTATATACTCGGTCGAGTAGCACTGTTACAGGAACTTTTCGTTAATTAAATTGTTTTAATGGTCATATCATTGCATGTTTTGAGGTTTAATATGGTTGTTTATGATTAGTAACATGCTTGGACCGTTAATTTCATATGTGGGAAGTCATGTTTGTGTTTTGGATGCGTATTCATAACGAACAGTGCAAGTAGTAGTTGGTTCTTATTGCATTCATTTTATATCCGTAATGTCTACTAATTATATTTCACCGGAGTTGTGTCTTTTCATATACATATACAAATGATATGTACATACATTCGTGACTGTGGCTAGATATTCGAATAAAGTTGCATATGTTTTACGAATTAATGGTTGTATAAGTAATGCGTAATGTCAATAACGAATCATATGTGTTGGATACATGTCAAGAGGTAAGTTTTACGTAATATGTGAAGTAATTCGGTGGTGAATTTCGGGGACGAAGTTCCTTTTTAGAGGGGAAGAGTAATGTCGCAAAAATAAAAAGGCCGATATTGCAATCATTTGGTTGTTTGTTTATAATGTTTTCTATTACTTCGGTTACATTTATTGTACGAAGCTATAATTGTTTTCACGTGTTCGCTGAGTAATTTGTATGTTGAAGTTAAAGTTGAATAGTGTGCTTAAAAGACGATCATAAAGAGATAGTTATGTTGTCATGTGTTGGAATAGAACCGTATCGTTGGATAACATAGTTGTGTTAAGGTGACATGTTTCGTGTTAATGGTTGTTATTAGTGGACGTGTAGTCGTTGGTTGTGTTGGTCCATGTGGTGAGGTTAGTATTTCAAGTAGTAATTTGTATACGTCGATCTATATGGAGTGTTAGACAGTTGAAGATGATGACATGGAGGATAGTATTTCCGGGGAGTAGTGACCTATGTAGGAAGAGTAGTGGTGTCGTTTTGTTTCCGTATCTTGTTCTTCGAGATAGGTGATTTGAACTTCAGGGACGAAGTTCTTTTTAAGAGGGGAAGACTGTAATACCCGCCCTTTTAGAGGCACGTTGACCAACTTTGACCGACCTTGGGAGCAGTAATAGTCCTTAGAAGTGCGTACCAAAGTTATCTTGTGTTTTAAGTTATGGGTGGTACTCGATAGAGTAGAGATTACTCGATCGAGTAGCTTAGATACTCGATCGAGTAGGGGCCACTCGATCGAGTGGGTGGGCCACTCAATCGATTAGCGTCTTTTCAGCGAGGGTTTATAATCGCGTTTTGTTAAAACCGCAAATCATTTCCGCCTCATTTCTTCAGATCTTTAGGTCGCCTCCTTCCCTTCCCTTCACCATATACCTTCCATGGGAGCTTTTGAAGATCCTTATGCCTTAGGAGTGCATAGCTTGAGTCGGGTAGCGGTCCTTTGCCAGGTTTCCTCTTGTAGGTATGTCGTCATCATCATCCGTATCTCTGTCTTTTCAGTTAGGGTTAGTATGGTAGTAATAGATGATTGTATTGTGTATATAGGTGTTGCTTGATTGCTGGGTATTGCGTGTATGGCCATGGAATCGTTGCAGTCGCTTAAAGGTAGGTTCGCCTACTCAGTTCCTGTGGATGGTCTAGTGTGTCGGTTGTTGTGTCGTGGTTGTTGTGTCGTGGGTGTTGTGTCGTGTTTGTTGTGTTGTTGTTGTGTTTGTGTGGCAGAGTATATGCGGTAATCGGTTGGTGTATACAGTTTGTTGGTTGTGGTTGTATTGCAGCTGTCTGTGATTGATTGTCTCTGGTTCTCGAAGTGTGTCCTCGGCTGAGTGGAGTCACTTGCGGGAGTGGCTTCACGCGATAGTTTCGCCCTCCGTGGAACCCGCCACGGGAGGGAATGTGCACATTAATGGGATAGGGTTATCGCTCGGTATGATGAGCGGGGCTTAGGTGGGAACGGCTGCGGTCCCCCAATGGCAGGGCTGGTCCAGTGGACAGTCGGTGAAGGAGATTGATTGGAGTGGGTATGATTGTGTATGACTGGTTGGGTTTATATTGTGTTGACGATTGTTGTTGGTTTGTGTTGTGTCTTGCCTCAGTTGCTGACCTTGTGTGGTTGTTTTGTTTGTTTATGTGTCTTCCGTGATCCCTTATGGTGAGCAGTCAGTCTTAGCAGGTGTTGATGTGGTTGATAGCTGGAGTCCTGGCAGGGATGAGTCATCACGAGTTCTGATAGAGATAGTGTGTAGCTGACGAGTTGTATCTTTAGTTTGTTAGTTGGATGTAACACTTGTAAATTTAACTATAATTGTTCTTTTATCGACTTTTGATGATTACTTACCTCGGGCAACCGAGATGGTAACGCCCTTATATGCTAAGGAAGGTCTAGTTAAGGCTCCTCGGTATATGGGTGATGTGACCATAATTGGCGCATATTTAGCCCCCGAATTACCATTGTTTTCATGCTTTTTAGTGCCTATTTGGGTCATTTCTTATCTTTAGTTCTTTGTTTTGCATATTCTTTGAGATTTTGATCCCTTGGTAGGAAAGGAGTAAGAATCTTGCATTTTCATGGCAAAACAAGGCTAAATTGATCATATTCAATGACCAAGCATCAAGGAGAGACAAGACTAGAAGGCCTTTGTACATAGCATAGTAGAAGAGCAATGTTGAGAAAAGGATCCTTGAGTCCCCAAGGAAATCCCCAAGGAATTCATGAAGAAAAGGGAAGAAAAGAAGAAGAAAAGATGCTGACAAACAATCCGAACGGATTGTACACAATCCGTCCGTCCTTCCAAGCCCAATCCGAGCGTCCCGCAAAGGAATCCGCTCGGATTCCCCCTCGCCAATCCGAGCGTCTTGCCCAAGAATCCGCTCGGATTCCTCAGACCAGATCCGGCCGTCCCGACTCCCATCCGCACGGATTTCAAAGACAAAGACGTTTTCATTCTTCTAGCAACGATAAGAGAAGCCCTTCTCTCGGAGAATCCCGAGTCTCCTTGCTCAACTTAAAAAGTGTAATTACTAGTTTAGCCCTTAGTTAACCCTAATGCATCCTCCCTAATTTTCACTATAAATACCCCATTAGTCTAATTAGAGGAGCATGTTCTTCTTATCAATAATTAGTGTAGTTAATATTAATCAAATCTCTCTTCAATATTGTAATCAAATATTAATCAAGTTTTAATCCAAGTTTTAGTTCTTTAATCTCTCTCTTGTTCTTACTTTATTTTGGGTAATTGAAGATTATTTGGGTTATTATTGGGAGATTGACAACCTCTCAATCTAGGATTCAAGTACTTCTATTATTCTTGCTTTATTATTGGAATCATTAGTAGGTATAATCTCTTAATCCCTTTTTAATTATTGCTAATTACTTTCATTTATTCATCATGTTTCATTATGTTAGTATGATTGACAACCTTTCTAGCATGATCAATATGATAATGAGTGAGTAGTCTCTTAGCTAGGGTTTAATGGGTGATTAGGGGAAACCAACATGGGGAATGATTCATGCTTAAATTAATATGCTTTCATATCTTATTTGCTTGCTTGTTTTGATCTTAATACATGCACATGTTATATTTGATGAAATGCTAAGCCTATGAATCCTTGCATTTACTATCATCACCTATCTTTTCAATGAGACTTGTAAGACATAACCCAACTCGAGTCTTGTTAGACCATGCATGTGTTAAGTAGGGAAGATTAAGTCGACTTGTAGGTGTTGTACAATCCAAGAGATTCGGCTCCGGGACCCAAACTTTCCTAGGATTGTAAGATATAACCCAACTCAATCCATCACAACAATAATTGCTTGCTTATAATTTGAGAACATGTTTGTATGATCATATCCCATGATTCCCCTATGAACCCATGACACCCTAGTGCCTTTAATCAATTGTTTACACCCCTTATTTTATTTACCTTGTTAGTTTATTTTCATTGCTATTTTAGTTTAGTAACCTTCTACATCAACCCAATTTGTGACACCCCTAGACACCACTAGTTACAATAGAATCTTCATTTCAATACCCGTCCCTTGGGATCCGACCTTTACTTGCCTCTTTACTAATTGTAGAGTTGTTTGTGAAGTATAAATTGTGTTTTGTATCGACCATTGACCAACGACCACATATGCTTAATTTGTGAAACGAAATGGACTCGATCAAAAATGGCGCCGTTGCCGGGGACGGTGTTTAATTGATTTAAGATTTCTTTTATTGTTTTTAGTTGTGTCTTTTTCACCTTGGGGAAGTAAAACTCCTCAAGGTTTGTTCTAATTATTTTCGAGTTGTTTGATATTTTGCATGTCTAGAAGGTTACAAAGAGATTTGTTACCTTTTGACCGTGAAATCGAAAGAACCTTGACGAATAATAGGAGACTTGTTAGGAGGAATTTGGGAGGTGTTGGTGAAGTTGTTCAACCCACTAGTGAGTTTGTCAATCCTTTCGCAATAGAAGGAGAAGAGAACCCATTAAACAATACCACACAAAATCCACCTACAATGCCTAAATTCTCGTCACACTCTATACCCACCGAGGAGGATTTACCAAATGGTACTCCTACCCCACAACATCTTACCGGAAACTTTATTGCCAAGTCCGCCTTCATCCAACTAGTTGAGAGGAGCCAATTCGGGGGAATGCCTAGTGAGGACCCTCATTCTCATATGGAAACCTTTTGCGATTATTGTGAAGCTATCTCTCAAACGGGCGTGACTCAAGACCAAATAAGATGGGTCTTATTTCCTTTTTCGTTAATCGGCACCGCAAAGCAATGGTTGAAGGGCCTTGATAAGGCCACCCTTGGAATAGATTCTTGGAAGAAGCTAGCTCCAGCTTTCTACCAAAAATTCTACCCACCGGAAAAGACCAATATGCTAAGAGCTCAAATTACGGGTTTTAAGCAAAGGGATGAAGAATCTTTGTATGAAGCTTGGGAGCGGTTCAAAGGTATTTGTCGCTCATGTCCTCACCATGGACTTAGCGAATGGTTTTTAGTGCAACAATTTTGGAATGGTTTATATGAAGATTCTAGGAACATTCTCAATATGGGATCAAATGGAATGTTCACCGAAGTTGATGACAATCAAACATGGAACAAGATTGAGGAAATGGCGGTCCATAATTCACAATATAGTAGATCTCGCAAGGCTACTAGAGGAGGAAAGTATGAAGTGGACACCGTTACTCAATTGGGTGCTCAACTTAGTGCTCACATTGACACAATCAACTTGAAGTTTGAACAAGCTATGGCTAGACTTGAGGAAAACTCAAAATCATCGAAGCATCATGTCAATGCCATGACGGCATCCTCATCAATCCCAAGCGGGATATGTGAGAATTGTGGAACCTTGGGTCATGACTCAAGTGAATGTAGGGGAACAACCGAACAAGTCAATGCTTTCCAAGCTTACAAAAGTGGTACCCCTTATTCCAACTTTTACAATGAAAACACCAAGTTCCATCCAAATCTCTCATACAAAAGCCAAAATGTCCAAAACCCTCAAACAACATACACTCCACCACCCATGAGAAATCAAAATCAAAGACCCTTTTACAATCAAAACCAAGGCTACCAAAATCAAAATCCATACAATCACCACAATGACCAAGGTTTTGATGTCCAAAAAGCGGTCCTCCAAATGCAAAAGAATCAACAAGAATTTTTCACCCAAATGCAAAAAGATAGCCAAGCAAAAGACACCACCATCAACAACATTCTAGCTCACACCAAGATGTTGGAAACACAATTGACCCAACTAGCATCTTCAAGCTCACAAAGACAAAAGGGGCAATTACCACCACAAAGTAATCCCCCTAGACATGAAACGGTTAGTGCCATTCACTTGAGAAGTGGTACAAGATATGAAGCACCGAAGAAGCAAGTTGAGGATGAAGTTGTGAGAGCTAGTAAGAATGAAGTTGTAGTGCAAAGTCCCAAAGAAGGGGAATCATCAAAGGAAGAAAGTTCAAAGAAAAATGAAGACAAAGCCAAAGAGAAGGAGCCCATTGTGATTAGACTTCCTTTTCCAAGTCGTCAAGCCAAGCCTAAATTTGATGATCAACTTGGAAAGTTCATGGAAATTGTGAAGAACTTAGAAGTCTCAATTCCTTTCACGGAATTAATCAATCACGTTCCGGCCTATGCAAAGTACATGAAAGATATCCTCACAAAGAAGAAGTCGATCCGGAAACTTGAGACTATCGCCTTCACTAAGGTGAGTAGTGCAATACTTCAAGGGAGTGCACCTCCAAAGTTAAAGGATCCGGGAAGCTTCTCAATACCGTGTACCATTGGCGACACAACGATCAACAAAGCCTTATGTGATCTAGGGGCTAGTGTGAGTGTCATGCCGTACTCGGTAAGTAAAAGGTTGGGAATGGGAGAGCTTAAATGCACCAATATCACTCTTGAAATGGCCGATAGATCGACGAAGACACCATTAGGGGTATGGGAAGATGTCCCCGTGCGAATTGGGAAGTTTTTCATCCCGGTGGACTTTGTCATTGTTGATATGGAGGAAGATTCCAACATTCCAATCATCTTAGGAAGACCTTTCCTACACACCGCGGGTGCGGTGATTGATGTGAAACATGGAGAGCTCACTCTAGAAGTGGGAGATGAAAGCATAACTTTTAATCTTGACAAAACCATGAGAGCTCCTCGTTTGCATGAGCCATGTTTCATGATTGACCATTATAGCCGAAAAGATGAAAAGAAGAAATCGGAACTCCAATGGAGGAAGAAAATTGAAGATGCTCCATTCAAAGAGCAAGTGAATTGTGACAAGGAGAGCTTGCAAAGCTCATCAAAATCAACCAAGGAAGAAGATGATGGCCTCATTGGCCAAGAGAAGAAATTGGGAGAGTTGTCTCCATCTAAGCAAGAGATTTTCAATGATCAACTCAATGAAGTTTGTGGTCTTTGGGACGACGAATTTGAAGGGATCTTTAATCCCTACATTGGGCATGCCATCGATCATGATCAACAACAAGGGCCACGGTCTATTGAGGACCTCTACCATAACAATGAACAAGCTTTTGATTACTTCTTCAAGGTGTTGAGCAACATCAACAACACCTTGAACATGCCCCCTTGACATCTCATCAAGAATGAGAGTTTGGTGGAGTCCTCCCTAAACCACCACTTGTAAATATTTCTAACTCCCTAACTTACTTTTCAATTTTTGTATTGCATTTTTGTCATTTTTGGATTTATTTTTACTTTGATCAAAATAATTGTCATGTAAGAGAGAAGTGAGGGAGGGACTAATGATTTTAATTGATGTGTAGTGCTTTACCTTAGTGTGAGGATGGCAATTGCCTAGGCTACTCATGCCTTAGTAGTGCCCCCACAATGAAGAACACAAGATTTGAAAGAAAGAAAGAAAGAATGATAAGGGAATGCGTTGGTGCACGGATGGAACTGAATCCGTGTACACAAGGACCAATCCGAGCGGATTCCTGAGAATCCGCCCGTCTGCAGCCAATCTGAGCGTCCTGCTGAGAAGACGCCCGTCTTGGGCTGAGCTGAAATTGCAAAAATTCTTGACTGTTGAAGAATCCGAGCGGATTACTGGAAAGACGCCCGTCTCACAGAATCCGTCCGTCTTGTGAACAATCCGCCCGTCTTGAAGCTGAAGAAAAACAAAGAAAAATCTCTGGACAAGAATCCGTCCGTCCTGCACGAAATCCGCCCGTCTCATCTCAGAAGAATCCGAGCGGATTCCCCAGAATCCGCCCGTCTTTAGGCGGGATTTTGAAAATTTTGAAGCTGTAGAATCCGCACGGATTGCGCCCAATCCGCACGGATTGTCCCTGCGTCCTAAAATTGTCGAGTTCTTTAAATACCCACCCCACCTTCATTCATTCATTCATTCATTCATAAACACTACCCATAACATCAAAACCCTCATCCTCTCCATCTCAAAAACAAAAACCCTCAACAAAACTCACCAAAATCAAATCAAACCATCTTTCAAACAACAAATCAATCACTCCATCTTCATTAACAATCAAAACCAAGAGCAAATTCTTCGACCTTTGAATCAATTTTTGTTTCTATAAAGGCAAAGCCTTTCACCTTCAAATCGATTTGGGCATTCTACAAATTGAAGATTTTTTACTCTTTACTTGGTTAGTTCATCAAATGGCAAGAACAAAGGGAGCAACAAAGGGAGCAACAAAGGCACCAAAAGCAAAGGCTCTCTCTCAAAGGCAAAAAGCTCTACAAGCAAAGAAAGCTTTGGCAATGGTGGTATCAACACCAAACTTGGTAGTGCAACAACAACAACAAATTCCTTTGGAAGCATCACCCTCTACTCCGGTAATTAATCAACTCTTGCATTATCCGGAGGTAACATTCATTTCCGATTCCCATAGAAATACATTTGTCAAGTTTGCTATGAAACAAATTCAATCCACCAAATTCATATGTCAAGATGCTTTAGAGAAGTTGGGTGTTCTTGAACAAACAAGAGTCTTTTTCAATGCCATGGGTTTGAAGAAATTGTTTGAAATGAAGGAAGTAACATACCCCTCCCTTGTCTTGGAATTCTTAAGTTCTTTAAAAGTGACAAAAGTTGAGAATAGGGAAAATATTGAGTTTCGTCTAGCTAACACTAGTAGACGCATTACCTTTCCGGAATTGGGTGAAATTTTGGGTCTTAGCGATGAACATAAATTTTATAAGCAATATGGGAAGTATGATCCCGAGCCTCTTTGGGAGGCAATCTCCGGGAAGAAATTTGAAGATTTTAAAGCTTGTCGTGCTCTTTTGGTCCATCATCCGGGCATAAGAATATGGCACAAAGTTGTGGGAAATACCATAATTGCTAGGAAAGACACCAATCATTTCACGGGACTCGATTTTATTCTCCTTGAATCAACTTTGAATATTGGAAGAATTCACACCAAGCCTTACAATTCTTTGAGGCTATTGGTTGATAGATGGCTCCATGTAGATAGTGGGAAGAAGGGTCAAACCGTTATTGTTAATGGCGGCCTTGTCACGGTCCTAGCCAAGCACTTTGATCCTAATTTCAATAAGGATAGCAAGTACAAGGCTAAGGATGGTGGCCATCTTATTGATATGTCCATCTTGATTAACAAGTTTAAGTGGGTTGCTCACAATCCCCTTGATACCAAGTATGGGTGGCTTACTAGTGAGGCTCGATCATTCACTTTACCCGCAAAGATTTGCCGTCTTAGTGTCCACCGGACCAACTATTTACTTCCCCTATCCGAAGAAGCCGAGTACATCATTCAACAACAAAAGGGTGATCATGAAACTCCCTCCTCTTCCATTGTTATACCACCTTACCCCTATGAATATGAAGAGTTCAAACCGCAAGGAGTTGAAATTGGAAAAGACTATGTCACTCTTCTTATGCAAGCCATGCACAAGCAAGCTTATGAAGATCGGAAGAATGCATATTTGGCTCAATATCCTCCCCTCCTACATCTAGCTAGGCAAGGACTCCTTGATCCATCTTGTCCTTTGCCTAGTTGGGCAGATAGAGAAGCCTTATTTCCGGGTGCATCAAGGGACGTGGTAGAAGACAATGAGGTTGTTGGAAATGATGAGGAATTTGATGATAATATTGAGGAAGAAGCAAGTGGAGATGAAGAAAGAGATGGTGAAGATAATGATGAGGAAGATGATGGTGAAGAAAGCAAGGAAGAAAGTGATAAGGAAAGTGGCAATGTGACCACTTCTCATGAGGGAAGTGGTGATGATAATAGCATGATGGAAGACTAGCCTTGGAGACTCCTACACTCCCATGGTTTGTCTATATCTCTTTGTATTTTATTTTCATTTTGATCATTGTTGGTTTAGTCCTAGCAACATCAAAGGACTCACACCTCGGTACCATTGAGGTGTTCTTTATTGTTCCCATTTTTGAAAATCCAAAATGACAATCTAGTTTCATGCATAGCATAGTGTGTGCATGAACTCCCCTATGCTTTGACATTAGCAATAGTGTCTTATTTGGTTTGGGGAAGTTAATGCATACACAACGGGAGGTAATCTAAATTATCCTCTCCGTCATAACAAAAACCATGCATCATGTAGTATAGCTTAGTGTAGAATTGCATTTAGTATAGAAATCATGCATCATTTTTGCATAATTTCCATCATTTTGGCCATTGAGGACAATGCCCATATTAGTGTGGGGATGGGAATTCTAACACTTAACTTTTATTCAAAAACCATAAAAATTGAAAAATTTCAAAAATCATAAAAATTTGAAAAATTGAAAAACCAAAAACTAGTTCATTTCCTTTGTATATATTGTCTTGTATATATTGTGTTTGTTTCATCCTTGTTCACTTTGATTGACTACGCCACATCCGAGACATGAGGATATTGAAGACCGCATGGTATGATCTTTCCAATCTCCTTTTTCCTCTTTATGTTAATGACTATGTGGCTTTATTTTGATTGATGCGGTAAAAACAATGTGAACTTAGGATTGCATTTAGTTTATATGTCATATTAGTTGGTAGAATCACTTGCATTAGGATGTTTATATGTTAGTTGCATCATGGCATGTAGTTGCATGTTAGAAAAATTTTGCGAAACCGTCTATTTGGGAAGCTTGACAAGTGTATATAGGCCCTAGTAGATGCTTTTTCTTCTTAAGACTTTGCTTGTTAGAATACTTGTAAAACACCCTAGGATGTGTCATGCTAGTATCCTTTGACCCATGGTTTAAGGCCGAGTCAAGAGTACCTTGTGGTGTGATAACTCCTTGGCTACCGTTTATTCCAAGGTGACCCTTGAAACCATGCATACTTCTATCATTCATCCATGTTCTACCACATTTTTGTCATCAAAGGGAATGGGCACAAAACAAAAAGAAATTGTTCAAATTTGAGTTCAATGAAATGAAAAATGAAAGAAAAGTTTGCAAAAATGCATCAAAAGAAAAGAGGAGCAAAAATAAACTCCTAAAGCTTCAAATACAAGGCACCCTCGTTACTAATTGGGGTGACTTTGAAAATGTTCAAAAAGAAATTCAAAAAGTTGTCAAGTATTGAAATGCCAAAAATCAAAAGAAATGGCAAAGAAAGTGTTCTCAAATGTCAAATGCCAATGAAATTGGGGGGAAAACAAAAACAAAAGCAAACTCCCAAAGTGAAACTCAAATATCTATTGATCCCTTTATCCATCGTATCCATTTTTGTGCATGGTAGAGAGGGGACGACCCTTCTTCTTGTCTAGGCAAGAGGGGGAATTCCGCGATCCTCCAGTGTTTCTAACACCATAGGGAGTCTACTCTTGACAAAAGCATTTAACGATTGAGGACAAAGGTACCCTAGCTTGACACATTTTGGAGGTGATTTATTGGTATCCTTCTAGGCTTAGTAGTTTGAACAAATTGCATCTATGAAGGATTGTGTACCCTTGAATTGCTTCCCTTGTAGATAATTTCCGCCACTTAGATGAGGAAAGTGGCTATTCTTTTTATAGATGCATCCATTATGTGTTTTTGTGTGCTTAATGTTTGGATGTGTCGCCATTTTGGCAAGACCCACCTTGCCTTGCAAGAAGGCATCCTACCTCATGGTTGTCTTGTTGTGAGTTGAAGGGGCGGAGTGAGACCCGCTAATTGTCTCATATCGGCTATTATTATTAGGTTAGGTTATTATTGGTCCTAGTCTTTGTCACCTCTTTACTCGGGACGAGCAAAGGTTCGGTTTGGGGATATTTGATGTGACCATAATTGGCGCATATTTAGCCCCCGAATTACCATTGTTTTCATGCTTTTTAGTGCCTATTTGGGTCATTTCTTATCTTTAGTTCTTTGTTTTGCATATTCTTTGAGATTTTGATCCCTTGGTAGGAAAGGAGTAAGAATCTTGCATTTTCATGGCAAAACAAGGCTAAATTGATCATATTCAATGACCAAGCATCAAGGAGAGACAAGACTAGAAGGCCTTTGTACATAGCATAGTAGAAGAGCAATGTTGAGAAAAGGATCCTTGAGTCCCCAAGGAAATCCCCAAGGAATTCATGAAGAAAAGGGAAGAAAAGAAGAAGAAAAGATGCTGACAAACAATCCGAACGGATTGTACACAATCCGTCCGTCCTTCCAAGCCCAATCCGAGCGTCCCGCAAAGGAATCCGCTCGGATTCCCCCTCGCCAATCCGAGCGTCTTGCCCAAGAATCCGCTCGGATTCCTCAGCCCAGATCCGGCCGTCCCGACTCCCATCCGCACGGATTTCAAAGACAAAGATGTTTTCATTCTTCTAGCAACGATAAGAGAAGCCCTTCTCTCGGAGAATCCCGGAGTCTCCTTGCTCAACTTAAAAAGTGTAATTACTAGTTTAGCCCTTAGTTAACCCTAATGCATCCTCCCTAATTTTCACTATAAATACCCCATTAGTCTAATTAGAGGAGCATGTTCTTCTTATCAATAATTAGTGTAGTTAATATTAATCAAATCTCTCTTCAATATTGTAATCAAATATTAATCAAGTTTTAATCCAAGTTTTAGTTCTTTAATCTCTCTCTTGTTCTTACTTTATTTTGGGTAATTGAAGATTATTTGGGTTATTATTGGGAGATTGACAACCTCTCAATCTAGGATTCAAGTACTTCTATTATTCTTGCTTTATTATTGGAATCATTAGTAGGTATAATCTCTTAATCCCTTTTTAATTATTGCTAATTACTTTCATTTATTCATCATGTTTCATTATGTTAGTATGATTGACAACCTTTCTAGCATGATCAATATGATAATGAGTGAGTAGTCTCTTAGCTAGGGTTTAATGGGTGATTAGGGGAAACCAACATGGGGAATGATTCATGCTTAAATTAATATGCTTTCATATCTTATTTGCTTGCTTGTTTTGATCTTAATACATGCACATGTTATATTTGATGAAATGCTAAGCCTATGAATCCTTGCATTTACTATCATCACCTATCTTTTCAATGAGACTTGTAAGACATAACCCAACTCGAGTCTTGTTAGACCATGCATGTGTTAAGTAGGGAAGACTAAGTCGACTTGTAGGTGTTGTACAATCCAAGAGATTCGGCTCCGGGACCCAAACTTTCCTAGGATTGTAAGATATAACCCAACTCAATCCATCACAACAATAATTGCTTGCTTATAATTTGAGAACATGTTTGTATGATCATATCCCATGATTCCCCTATGAACCCATGACACCCTAGTGCCTTTAATCAATTGTTTACACCCCTTATTTTATTTACCTTGTTAGTTTATTTTCATTGCTATTTTAGTTTAGTAACCTTCTACATCAACCCAATTTGTGACACCCCTAGACACCACTAGTTACAATAGAATCTTCATTTCAATACCCGTCCCTTGGGATCCGACCTTTACTTGCCTCTTTACTAATTGTAGAGTTGTTTGTGAAGTATAAATTGTGTTTTGTATCGACCATTGACCAACGACCACATATGCTTAATTTGTGAAACGAAATGGACTCGATCAATGGGGGTGTTACAGTATGAGCTCTATGTCGCATGTTAGATGACATATCCTTGGAAACACGACCCCTTACGCCTTTTTCATTCATCCAGTCACTATGATTATTCGTAAGAGCTCCAATTAACTCATCCAAGGAGAGGTACGCGTAACAATACGAAAGAGCTTCATCGATAATTGCTCGCTCAACAATAAACCCCTCTGGACAAGACCTATTAGATGTGTAATCCTTGTAAACTTTCATCAGTCGTTCGAATGGGTACTGATATCTCAAATACACTGGCCCGAGATACAAAACCTCTCGGACTAGGTGGACAGTCAAATGAACCATGATAGTTAAAAATGAGGGAGGAGAATACATTTCAAACTGACAAAGACTGGTGACGCGGATCTCCTGCAAGGTTTCTGCTTCATCGGGATCAATGACTTTTCTGTTGATTGATTTGAAGAAATTGCAAAATCTAATTATAGCATGTCGAATCTTTGGAGGTAGAATGCAACGAACGGCCACAGCTAGTAGTTGTTGCATCAATGTATGACAGTCATGTGACTTTAAACCAGTAAGTTTTAGGTCCTGCAATGAAACAAGGCTTCTAATATTAGATGAATAGCCCTCTTTCACCTTAATACCATACAAGCATTCGCAAAACTCTTTTTTCTCCTTTTTTGAAAGAGTATGAGCTGCAGGTGGCAAAAAAAGTCCGATTTCTTTTTGTTTTAGCTGCCAGCTCGGGCCTAATACCCATCTCAACCATATCATCTCTACCTGCCTTGTTGTCTTTTGTCCTACCCGGGACATTCAGCAGAGTATTGATTATATTATCACAAACGTTCTTTTTAATGTGCATAAAATCTAGGCAATGTCTAACCGGGAGGTCACGTCAGTATGGTAAAAAAATATGGTTTTTTTATAACCACGAGTAGACAACTTAGGTCCCTTCTTTCCATACTTTATCTCAATATCTTTCACTTTATCATACACTTCATGACCATTCAAAATATAAGGACTCCCACGTTGCTCAGGACACCTATTAAACGCCTTGTGAAGCTTACGATAATGATGATCAGGGCATAACCATCGACGATTTCCCTTGTACACATGCTTGCGAGAATGCTTCAAATATTCTGATTTAACATCCCCCCCCCCCCCCCACCCCACATACAATGGGCAAGCCTCTTTCCCATGTACAATATGTCCAGAAAGATCGTCGTACGCCGGAAAGTCAGTTATTATACACAATAACATAGCTCTCAGATTGAAACTTTCCTTCTTATAACCATCAAATACCGGTATCTCTCTTTCCCACAGAATCTTCAGATCATCTAGAAGTGGTTCCAAATACACATCTATGTCATTTCCGGGTTGTCGAGGGCCAGATATCAACAAAGACAACATCAGATACTTCCGTTTCATGCAAACCCATGAAGGCAAATTATAGATGGCCAACACAACTGGCCAAGTACTGTGTTGGGTACTCATGTTTCCAGAAGGGTTCATTCCATCTGTGGAGAGCGCTAGACGCAAGTTCCTTTCTTCTTTGGCGAAGTCAGGATATTTAGCGTCAAACTCTTTCCACTGTTGACCATCCGCTGGGTGTCTTAACTTTCCATCTTCAATCCTTCCACTATTATGCCAAGTCAACATTCTTGCATCTTATTCATTCAAATAAATCCTTATGAATCTTGGTATTATTGGAAAATACCACAACACCTTAGCTGGGATCCCTTCCTTAGTCTAATAACGCCATACAGAGGAGCGCGGACAATATGATAATTTCTCATAATCTTTATGGTACAATATACAGTCATTGGGACAAGCATGTATTTTCTCATATTCCATGCCCAATTCTCTAATTATTTTTTTAGTCTCATATGTCCGACTCGGAAGAATATTACCATCAGGAAGCATGTCACATAGCAAAGCTAGAAGATCCGTAAAACTCTTATCACTCCACCCATTTGACCCCTTCAAGTTATATAACTTTGTGGACAGCGGGGGTGCCCACGGGGGCGCTTGGGAGGAAAGAGGAACAAGTGTTTGTATTTTTGTATGGAGTCGCCACCAATTTTTATGGGAAATTGGAACCGTTCGAATACCTCGTGTCATGTCAAGACACAAAGTAGAGACATGAACACTAAGCAATCGTTACCCTTAGCATTCTATGTCTAGAATGACTCTCGTAGATGCCAATGAACACGGGTGCTCACGGAGATCTGGAGTAAGGGGTGAGGGTACGTATTAGGAAGCTCTTTTGATCGAACACCTAATCCCGCCCGCCTCGATAGCGGCCTCTACTAATGATTAGGGAAGTTATTCGTACTTGATATATCGTCGGTTATATGCATGCAATGCAACATCCAAGTTTTGATCCTATCATATGAAGAATTAACTAAGTCGGTGAACAATTAATTAGCATACAATTGGGTCGAAGTAGGATTTAATGTTCAATTACATGTGAAGGCATACAAATGGTACAAGAAATATGATAAATACAATAAAACTACAATAATGAAAATTACAATAATTACATTGAGATAGGCGATTCATGTCGAAAATACCTTTAAAACGAATAATTTGAGAAAACGGATAAAAGCGTAAATTAACGAATAAAACAGAAGGTGATAATACGGATTAATAGTTAATTAAACGTAAGCTAATTAAACTAGGCCAAGCAACAACAGAGTTCAGGGACAGAATTCAGCCCGGAACAGGAGCAGCAGAGCTGCGTCCTTTGGAATAGGCGCAGCAGACGCTGCGTCTGTTCCTGACCTGAATTCTGGCTGTGAAGCCGGAATTGCGGGTTGTTAATATCAATTGGTAAATTTAATGATCGATTAAATTATTTACTCGGATGAAATTGATTAATAGGTTATTTACATGTGATTAATGGGTCATAAAACAATAGAACATGGATGAGACGGAATTAACTAATTAATTTACACGAAAGAATGATTGATTAGTGACATGAGTGAATGAAATAGACTAAACATGATGAATTAATGACAAATTAATGACGAACGTGATGAACAAACGATGAATAACAAGTGCAAATATGTCAACGACGAATTCCATAGACTCAATATTGATTGAATCGAACCCCTAAAACCCGAATTGAGTTTAATGACGAAAACTCGCAAATATTGGTTATAAGGGATTTAAGTCGGGTTTAACAATGAATTATACGAACTAATGATGATGATTAATGATATACATGTGAAATTATTAAACTATTGCGTCGAAGAATTAACAAACAAACGAAAACAAATAACAATTGAACGAATTACAGAGGATGAATGAAGAAGAAAGGAAGCAGGAACTGCGGCAGCCTCACGAAGAGGCGCAGCAGGAACTGCGCTCCTTCGAAGAGGCGCAGCAGTTGCTGCGTCCTTTCTCGACGGTTATCTACTGGAAATCCGTAAAAAGAGGTTTTAAAGACGGTTTTAGAAATCAGTTTTAAGAGGTATTTTCGACATAAACCTTACAATAATGATACAATAATTAAAATACAATAAATAGAAGAGAGATTATACACCCTCAGACTTACATGTTGACGAAACGAGAAGGACTAAGATATCGATTATTGATGCTCGACGCGAATGCAAAGAAACTGCCCTCGTAAGAGGAAAACGATTAGATTAATTTAGTTGATTGATGTGGAGTTGGTCAAATTGGTCGGTCATGCAAACGAGGCTGGTACTCAGAAGGATCCGAGCTTACGTGGTCGAATGTTCAAGCACGTAGACGCCAAAAAGTAAGAACAATGGTCTAGAATGCAAAGGGAGAAGAGAAGGGCGGACACTCGCGTGAGAAATATGAGGAACGAAGGCTCCTATTTATACTAATCACGTGGTGGAATTAGGGTTTCGGAGACTCTTTGGAAGTGAATCTCGGAAAGATATGAAAAAGATACGAAAATTACGCGAGAAAGGACTGGGAAGAGGCGCAGATCATGCGTCTCTTGGAAGAGGCGCAGACTGCCGCGTCTTTCCCAAGTGGTTTCCTCCTGCGGAAGAAAGATTTCCGTGTTTAAGTTATGGTAGGACGGAATAATTCGGTTTTCCTTAATATCTTATGTGAATATTACGGGAAATTATTTACCAAAAGATAAAGATTGTGAAATATGGAATAGAAATATCCTAACATTCCAACATTCGACTCGGGATTTAACGGTTATCGGAAAATGGAGACGGTTTTAGGCCCGGACTCCAAATGTAGTCTAATTATCATCAAAAACGACCGTATCGGCACGTAGATGACAACTAAGAAGTAGACATTAATATTTGAGCAATCACTTGACGATAATCTTACGAATTGTCACAAATCGTTCCGCGTACCAAACATGCGGCCCAATCATCATCGGGTGGTTTGAGAGAGGTGCAGAAATGAGGTATCTACAGAGCCCCCACTTTGACTGAGGCTTGGACAAGGCGAAAGTCAAAGTATAGCCATCAGGTCAATCGCAGATTACAACCTGACGACTATGGCGACGCGAGGCGGCTCAAGGGGTCTGAACCAAGGACCTGTCGTCGGGAACATTTTAGAGTCTGTCGACTATCGGGGAGGGTCGTTTAAAGTCCATTAGACTACGTAAGGAGGCTCGCCAGCCATAAGAAGAGACCATTGTAGACACCTCGTTTCTGCACCTCCCGCAAACCACCCGGTGATGATTGGGCCGCATGTTTGGTTCGCGGAACGATTTGTGACAGTTCGTAAGATTATCGTCAAGTGTTTGCTCAAATATTAATGTCGACCTCATAGTTGTCATCTACGTCCCGATACGGTCGTTTTGGCGTAATTAGAGTACATTCGAGTCCGGTCAAAAACCGTCTCCATTTTCTGATAACTGTTAAATCCCGAGTCAGAATGTTCTGGAATGTTCCGGATATTTCTATTCCATATTTCACAAATTTTATATTTTGGCAAATAATATCCCGTAATATTCACAAGATAATCGGATTATTTCCGTCCTACCATAACTCAAACGCGGAAATCTTTCTTCAAATAGAGGAAAACCTCCGGGAATAGACGCAAAGAGTGCGCGCGCTCTTCCAAGAGACGCAGTGGGCTGCGCCTCTTCTCGCCCCTTCTTTGCATGATTTACGTATCTTTTTTATATCTTTTCGAGATTCACTTCCAAAGAGTCTCCGAAACCCTATTCCTTCACGTGATTAGTATAAATAGGAGCTTTCGTTCCTCATATTTCTCACGCGAGTGTCCGCCCTTCTCTTCTCCCTTTGCATTCTAGACTTCGTTCTTACTAATTGGCGCCTACGTGCTTGGACTTCCGACCACGTAAGCTCGGATCCTTCCGGGTACCAGCCTCTCCGTTGCATGACCGACCAATTTGACCAACTACACTCAATCAATCTAATTTAATCAATCGTTTTCCTCTTACGAGGGCACTCTCTTTGCATTCGCGTCGAGCATTCACTAGTCGATTCTTAGTTCATCTCGTTCCGTCAACATGTAAGTCTGAGGGTGTATAATTCTCTTTTATTTATTGTATTTTACTTATCGTATCACTCATTGTAAGGTTTATGTCGAATACACCGTTAAAGTCGATTTCTAAAACCGTCTTTCAAACCTGTTTTTTGCGGATTTCCAGTAGACATACGTCGAGAAAAGACGCAAAGAATCGCCGCGCCTATTCGAAGGAGCGCAGCCTTCTCGCGCGCTCTTCGTGAGGCTGCCGCAGTTCCTGCTTCTTTTCTTCTTCCTCGTCCTCTGTAATTCGTCTTTATTTATTTGTTTTTCACTTGTTTTCTTAAATTATTCGTTCATCATCATTAATATTCACATGTATATTGTATCACATGATTCATCATCATTAACATGTTTAATCCGTCTTTAAATCCGACTTAAATCCCTTATAATCCAATATTCGCGGGTTTTCGTCATTAATATTCAAATCCGGGTTTTAGAGATTCAATTTGTTCATATTGGGTTTCTGGAATTCATCCTTTGATATATTTGCATCCATATTCATTGTATATTCGTCCTATATCGTCATATCTAACCTAGTTAATTGATTTCAATAGAGGACTCATTCATTAACGTCGCTCCTTCACGTAATTAATTAAATCCTAATCCCGTCTCACCCATGTTTATTGCTTTTATGACTAATTCATATGTTAAATTATCTATTAATCACTTTCATCCGAGTCAAGTATCATAATCAATCCATTAATTAACAATTAACATTAACGATTTGCGATTCGCTTCACCGAACTCACCACTTTGAAACGACGCGAAAGAATCGCCGCGCCTCTTCCAAAGGGCGATCTGCTGCGCCTGTTCCAGGTTGAGTTCTGTCTCTGAACTCCTTTTCTGCTTTGACATAGTTTAATTAGTTCGTATTAATTAACTAATATCCGTATTATCACCTTCTGTTCTGTTCGTCTTTCTTTCTTTTATTCCTTTTTCTCAAATCATCCGTTTTAGTGGTATTTTCGACATAAATCGCCTATTCCAATGTAATTAATGTAATTTTCTTTTATTTCTTTTATCATTGGTATGTTCTCACATGTAAATGAGCATTAAATTCCAACTTCGACCCAATTGTATGCTAAATTACGTGTCAACCGACTTAGTTAAATTCTTCACATGCTAGGATTAATCTAATGGATGTTGCATTGCATGCATATAGCCGACGATATATCAAGTACGAATAACTTCCCTAATCATTAGTAGAGGCCGCTATCGAGGCGGGCGGGATTAGGTGTTCGATCAAAAGAGCTTCCTAATACGTACCCTCACCCCTTACTCCAGATCTCCGTGAGCACCCGTGTTCATTGGCATCTACGAGAGTCATTCTAGACATAGAATGCTAAGGGTAACGATTGCTTAGTATTCATGTCACTACTTTATGTCTTGACATGACACGAGGTATTCGAACGGTTCCAATTTCCCATAAAAATTGGTGGCGACTCCATACAAAATGCAAACGCTTGTTCCCCGTTTCTCACCAAGCGCCCCGTGGGCGGCCCGCTCCCACGCTTTGGCGACTCACTGGGATCATACACTTACGTGTAGCAAGGGTGAAACTTGAACAAGGTTAGGGAATAAGTTTGTACAAGACAATTGTCGGTTTTCATAACTCGGTCTTCCTAGACCGTTTTATTCGGCCTTCCTAGGCCCAACCCAACCCATTCGACCAATCGTCCCGTCTAAACGGTCCTAATTCCTATTTGGGCCTAAGGATGGATAGCGATTGACGTCATCCATACCATGATGCTTACTCTTGTTTGTATCAAGGGCCTTCACAACTTGAGGAAATGGACTAGGAATCGGCCTTACTCTTGTTTGGCACGAGCCTCTCCACAGACTTCGGGTTTGATGGTTCGGTATGGCAACCCACCCTTTAAACCAAAACCCTTTTAAATGCACTCAGCATCCCGTTATAATGCTTGTATAAATGTGTAAACCTTACATGATCACCACTTCTAAACAAAACCATGACGAATTTTCAAAAGAAAATCAAAATCCTCATTTTCAAACAAGAATTTCGAAAAAAGTAGGCTTTTAATTAGCGCAAAATCCGGTCAAAACTCTGTCCGTTTGTCAAGTCAAAATTCGGGCCACAAGCCCATTTCAAAACCTCACTTCGAGTCCACTCCTACAACTACACTACAGTTGGCTAGGACACACATTTCCAAAGACCTTGTCTTTCTTCAAAACTCATTCAACACAAGTGGCATACACCCACTTCACGAGTCAAAACTTTTCTTCTTTTAGTAAGTGTGATAGAATGGTCGATCGTGTTTTGATTCGTCGCCGATCTCTTATCCAGTTTCCAAGATGCCCGGATCAAGTGGTGAAACGAACCTCCAGCAAATTCAAGAAAGTAATGATCGAATCCTAGCCGCGATAACCCAAATGCAAATCACTCAAGAACAAACCTATGACCGCCTTGAACTTATCGAAGGCCGCATCTTTGATGTAGAGGGAAGGTTGCCTCCCCTTAAAGGTGAAGTACTGCAATTTTCCGATGACGAGTCTAAAGATGAGAATCCTGTCCTAGGGACAACCGCAGCTGAGAAAAGACTCCAATACCTAGAGGAGCAATTGATGTACCTTAAGGGGGATGATATTTATAGGGAAAACAATCGCAAGTATGAAGCCGTCAATTCCAAATTGCCCACTAACTTTAGGATGACGGATATCCCTAAGTTTAAAGGACATGAGAACCCTTTGAACCACATCCGCGCCTTCAAGGACTACATGTCTATCAAAGGCATCAAACCCGAGATGTTCTTAAGGATCTTTCCTTCATCTCTTGACACCATCCCAAAGCAATGGTTCTACACTTTAGATCACAAAAAGGTCGCTACTTAGGAAGACGCCGCAATCGAGTTCTCGAAACAATACGCGGATAATGCCGAGATCCAAGTCAACATGCGTACTCTAGAGGTTCTTACCCAAAATGATAAAGAAGGATTCACCGACTTCCTAAGTAGGTGGAGGAAGACTAGTACTCAACTAGTTGAACGCCCGGATGAGGCTACTCTCGTGGAAAAGTTCGTGGATAATCTCAAACCCATATATGCCAGTCACTTGAGATATCAAAACATGAAGACTTTCAAGGACTTAACCGTACTAGGGACACGAATTGAAGATGACATCCGTAAAGGACTCTTGTCCAAAACGGTAGGTCGAGGATATCAAGGGTCCACAAGTCGTTCATACGGCTCTACTAGCAAGACCGACGAAGTTAACCTTCTCGAGCCATCCAAGAAAACTAGCCCACCAAGGAAGTTCACAAACCTTGGGGACACATACTCCAACGCTCTAAAAAGGCTAATGAAGCAAGGTAAACTCCAACCCATTGGACCTACTCCCGAACCTGAAAAGAAGTCCAAATTCTGGGATGAAAACTCCTACTGTGAATACCATAGGGGCAAAGGGCACGACACAGAAAAATGCTACAAGTTGAAACACGTGCTTCAAGATATGATTGAAGATGGTCGACTTCCAATTCCACCAGGAGGTAAGCCCAACAACACTCAGAATCCTCTTGGAGTTCTAGTGATTACAAGTGACGAATCTACCTTAGATTGCTCACACCTCATTTCTCCCACCGAAAATGAAATTCATGCAATTGAGAAAGAAAGGCTCTACTCTACCATCTCCCCTACCATTTCCGACTTCATCGCATGGGCAAGGAGTGGATATAGACAAGTGTGGGAACTAGAAAACATGGTAACGGCCTTGAGCCATCCCAATGCAATGCCTAAGGAACGTGTACCATTGGTCTTCTCAAAAAATGCCACTATGCAAGAAGTAGTCGCCGTGGTTGATAAACTAGTCGATCAAATCATACGACTAGAAAGTGATATCATGAGAATGAAGGAACTAGCTGCAATCAATGGGGTTTGGGCCGATGACGATGAAGACGAATACCTCATTGAAAACTCCTTATTCAAGGAAATAGTCCAAAATGGAGAAGACCAAGATGTGGATCACCTAACTCGTTCGGGTCGCCCATATCAAAGCACTACTCAAAACGGTCCAACCAACGTCATCACACCAAATGACAACGAAGACGACCCTACTCACCATTTGCTCAAGCAATTACAAAAGACCAAGGCTGATCTTTCAGTCTGGCAACTAGTGGCAAGTTCATTTCCGCATCGCCAAGCTTTACTGCAAGCTTTGGCCAAGCTAAATGTAGCACATAACTCCACCCCTGAAGATGTAGTCAACTTGGTCTTCCAAGAATCACCTAAGCTAAGTAATCCTATTACTTTCTCGGACGAAGACTTGCCACCTTTCGGCGCTAGTCACAACCTTGCTCTATACATCACCGTCATTTGTCTAAAGAAAAATGTGCCAATGACTTTGGTAGATGATGGCTCCGCGGTCAACGTCATACCTCTCAAAACGGCATACAAACTAGGCATGAAGGAGTCGGATTGGACTCCTACCAATCAAGGTGTACGTGCATATGACGGTACACGACGAAAAGTGGTTGGACTTGCTAGCCTAACCATAGCCACGGGACCAATCGAACGAAAAGTTAACTTCCAAATAGTGGACATCGAAGCTTCATTCAACATACTTCTGGGAAGGCCTTGGATTCACGCTTCCAAAGCGGTAACATCCACCCTTCATCAAAAGATCAAGATCCCACTAAATGGCAAAGTTGTGACAATCACTTCGTCACCCATCAAGGCAATAATCGAAAAGCAATCAAACAATCAAGTCCTTGCGGATCCCATATACGAACTTGGGGGCTTCCAAAGTGTGAACGTCATAGAAAGTGAGTTGGCACCTCTGTATTATAATCCCTACTCCAACTTGGTGGTCAACCACATATTCAAATCTCAGGGATACTTCCCTGGAATGCCTTTAAACCCAATTAGGAAGAACACCTTCGCACCATACAAGAAAGGCAACTCGACAAGGATACCACTTGGGCTAGGGTATAAACCCACAAAAGAAGAAGTTCTCGAGATGCTCGCTCAAGTCCAAAATCGCAAGCACGTGGGAGTCCAAATGAGGCCATATCTCCCCACTCTAAATGGGTACTTCGTTCAAGAAGGAAGTTCAGAACTCTTCCATGGATTTCCCGAACCTTGGCATTATCTTGAGAGGAAGTTAGCCGGAATCGAGATCTTTCATGATTTCTACTTCATTCCTCCCGAAACGGTTCCTACCGTCAAAACCCGTCAAGCACCTTGCTTCGACGAACAAGCTGTTAGCCTATTGTTTGGAGAAGACCGATTCATTAGGGCCGCGCAGGATGAGATCATTACTATGATACTTCAAGACGATCGCTTTAACCCCACCGCGTTGATCACAGAAATCGACACAAAGCAGCAGAAAGGATGGAGAAAATCTATCAAATGGACCAACAACCAAGGAAGGCTCTTCAAGCTCACTACTGGAGAAGGAGAGATGTTCAAAGGAGAACCAGAAGACGACGAGTTCGAATCGAGTCGGAGTCAGAGTCAGAGTCTAGAGGAGTCGTTAGAGAGTCTACTCCTGTTGTCATCCCCACTCCCTTCGTCTCTCCTAGCTTAGCCTCGAGTAGTCACGGTAGTTCGGGGAATGCCCCAATTACTGTTCCTTTGCCGCCACTGACCATGGATCAGTTGGCTTCTTTGTTTCAACTTTACTCAAATCTTAATATGAATAAATCAGGTTCTGCTTACTCTCTGTGTTCTTTCGAGTGCAATTCTGTTTATGATGATACTGAGGATGACCAAAACCCAGACTTGACCGAAATACCTCCCTACGTAGCCAAAGAAATATTACAGGAAGGGGAAGGGGGACCAGTAATAGAAGACACCGAACCCATCAACGTAGGAACCGAATTAGAACCCAAAGAACTTAGGATAGGGACTACCTTGAGCTCTACCGAAAGGGCCGATTTCATAGACCTCCTAAATGAATTCAAAGACGTTTTCGCTTGGTCCTACAAAGACATGCCAGGGATCCACAGGGATATCGCCGAACATAGGATTCCGATTAAGCGGGTTTCAAACCCGTGAAATGAAGCTTGACGAATGAGAACAGAATGGGCTCTAAAGATTAAGGAAGAAGTTGATAAGCAATTCAAAGCCGGGTTCATCAAAGTTTCCGAGTACTCTGACTGGGTAGCTAACATAGTACCTGTGCCCAAAAAGGACGGGAGAATCCGTGTTTGTGTTGACTTTAGGGACTTAAACAAAGCAAGTCCGAAAGATGACTTCCCTTTACCTCACATTGACATATTGGTGGACAATACTGCAGACCACGCATTACTATCCTTTATGGATGGATATGCGGGTTATAACCAAATCAAGATGGCCATGGAAGATATGCACAAGACCGCATTCGTCACCCAATGGGGAACATATTGCTATACAGTAATGCCATTCGGATTGATCAACGCCGGAGCTACATACCAACGCACCGCAACTACACTCCTACATGACATGATGCACAAAGAAGTTGAGGTATACGTAGATGACATGATCGTCAAATCCAAGGAAAGAGAGAGACACATTGCAAACCTTCGCAAGTTCTTCGCAAGGCTACGAAAGTACAACATGAGACTCAATCCTCAGAAATGCACATTTGGGGTAACATCCGGAAAACTCCTGGGATATGTCGTTAGCCAACGCGGTATAGAAATAGATCCCTCAAAAATCAAAGCTCTGATCGAAATGCCACAACCTCAAACAGAAAAAGAAGTCAGAGGATTCCTGGGAAAGGTACAATATATAAGTCGATTCATATCGAAACTCACAATGATTTGCGAGCCTATCTTCAAGAAACTCAAGAAAACAGATCACACCATGTGGGATGATGATTGTCAAAAGGCGTTTGACCGAATCAAGGAGATATTGGCTAAACCACCAGTGCTCATGCCGCCACAACGAGATCAACCTCTTGGTTTGTATCTCACAGTAACTGAAACTGCCATGGGTGCTATGCTGGCTCAAACTGTAGGAAGTAAGAAATTCTTGGAATATGAGTGCAAATACTCGCAACTCGAAAAGACATGCCTCGCTCTTGTGTGGGCAACGAAGAAGCTACGTCACTACATGCTTAGCTACTCCGTCAAGATATATTCCAAAATGGATCCAGTCAAATACCTCTTCGAGAAACCCGTCCTCAACGGACGTCTTGCAAGGTGGACTCTGATGCTCTCAGAATTCGACCTCAAATATGTGCCACTAAAAGTCATAAAAGGTCGCGCCGTCGCCGAATTCTTCGCGGAAAATCCTATCAACGACGCACAAACCATAGACACTTGGTCATTTCTCGACGAGGATATACTTCAAACAGACGTAGACTCTTGGGATCTATACTTTGATGGAGCATCAAATTTAAGAGGATTCGGAATAGGAGTGTTGCTCATTTCTCCTGAAGGTGAGCATACACCGATTGCTGTCAAACTCGACTTCGAGGTGACAAACAACGATGCAGAGTATGAAGCTTGTCTCATCGGACTGCAAGCGGCAGTAAGCTTAGGCATCAAAAACCTCCGAGTACATGGGGATTCATCACTGATCATCAACCAAGTTACAGGATCCTGGAAAATCCGAAGCGAAAGCCTCGCACCCTATCAAGCTAGGATAGACCAAGTGGCTCAATTCTTTGATCACGTAACCTACTTACACCTACCTCGAGAGGAAAATCAATTTGCAGACGCTCTTGCAAAACTCGCATCTTTGATAAATATGCCAGACCACATGGCGGAAATGCCTTTGTGTATCAAACGACGGTCAGAACCGGCTTATGTCCATCAAATCACCGATGAAGAAGAAATCGCACAGGAACCCTGGTTCCAAGAGATCCTGAATTTCAAGCTTAATGGTACCTATCCACCGGATATGGACAAAAGGGGACAACGTGCTATACGCCTATTAGCTTCCCAATACATTCTGATGCAAGGAGAGTTATACAAAAGAACACCTCTTGGTGTAGTCCTACGTTGCCTTGATCATTCACAGGCACGAAAGGTGATGGAAGAAGTCCACGACGGAGAATGCGGTCCTCACATGAGTGGGCCCATGATGGCAAAGAAAATCACACGCTTAGGGTATTATTGGACCACCATGGAATCAGATTGCGTCAAATACATGAGACATTGCCACAATTGCCAAATCTTCGGGAATGTACAACATGTCCCTCCTTCGTTGCTATACACGATGACATCTTTTTGGCCATTCTCCGCATGGGGAATTGACATAATCGGGAAGATAACCCCAGCCGGAACAGGAGTTCACTGTTTCATTCTAGTAGCAATTGACTATTTCACCAAGTGGGTAGAAGCGGCTTCCTACACTGCTCTTACGGCTAAAAATGTGGCAAAATTCATACAAAACAACATCATCTGTCTATATGGTTGCCCACATGAGATCATCAGCGATAATGGGTCACACTTCCAAGCTGAAACCGAGCAATTGCTAGCCAAATACAAGATTAAGCATCACCACTCTTCGCCCTACAGACCACAGACTAACGGCGCGGTAGAGGCGGGAAACAAGAACGTTGTCACAATTCTCAAGAAAATGACTGACAACTATAGAGATTGGCCAAGCAAGATACCCTTTGCTTTATGGGGGTATCGTACATCAGTCAGGACACCCACTGGGGCTACTCCTTTCTATTTGACCTACGGCATGGAGGTCGTACAACCAGTCGAGCTAGAAATACCATCCTTGCGTATTCTACTAGAAAGCCAAATCCCGGAGGCCGATTGGAAGAAGGATAGATATGAAGAACTCATCCTCCTGGATGAACGTAGGCTACGTGCCTTACATAATGTCCAAACATATCAAGCCCGTGTCAAACGAGCTTTCAACAAAAGAGTTAGGCCAAGAAACATCAAAGAAGGAGACTTAGTACTCAAATCAGTTAGAGCTCTTTTACCTGTCGACCCAAGGGGAAAATTCAAACCTAATTGGGCCGGACCATATCTAGTCAAATCCATACTCCCAGGGGGTGCGGTTAGGATCACAGACCTAGATGGGAATGAGTTTTCGAACCCCACAAACCTTGACCAACTGAAACGATACTATGCCTAGAATAGGACAAAAACGCGCCTCGCGTAAACCCATGTGTCGCTCTTGGGGCACTAAATAAACGGCCCCTGGCCAAGCTGAAATAAGCTAAGTGTCACTATGCTCTTGCATTTTGACAAGATTGTCATCCTCATGTCATCAAATAAATTAAATTCGCACCTTGAGAACAAGCAAAAGCTCATGCTTATTTTCTATGTTCATTACAAGCTCTTGCTTCGAACAATTATTCTTTTACATTTACTCGAACTACGCGCAAGGGTTTGATTTCGCTTTTTTAAGTGAATACGTAGGCAATCCTTCACCGGATTCAACCCAATATACCTAAAATGTAAATAGAAGGACATTTGCATTGTATTTGAAACTCGACAAGAATAATAAAAGAAAATCACGGCGGTTTCTTAACCATACATAATAAAAATAGAATAGGCTAGGATTCTAAAAATCCCTCCTTTTTATTACAACAATAATAATAATACTCAAATAATAAATAAGGACTCGGGCTATTCCTCCATCTTCCCCTTGCCCTTGTCATTCTTGTCATATTTCTTGTCACGACCTCGAGCCGGGCGCTCTTGCACCACTTCAGACCTAATCACCAACGGTCTTTCTCGAGGCCCGACCCTTCCACTCTTGCCAACCACCATCTCTCGCAACAGAGTAGTCTTTGATTTCTTCAAGGATGACTGACCAAATCCAGCTTCTTCTTCTCCTTCCGTCAGATGCTTCTCCTTCTCTTTCTCTCCCTCGCGCACCTTGTAGTCAACAGGCTCGCGTTTCCTCAGTCTCTCGCGTTCTTCCGAAGTTGCAGCCTTTCTCCACCTCAGATAGGAATCCGACACCCACAAAGCATTGGCGGAGAAGCTCAAGAACCGCATGTTCCTTTGGGCCCATTTGATAGCCCACTCTCTTCGACTCTCGGTGGTAAGCGCTACACAAGAGCTCATGAACGGTATCAAGCCTCGGGATAGTCTGCTTCAAACCAACTTGCCTCATCAATCTTTCCGGAAAGATGCACACCATGAACTCCAATCCCGGAATGCGCACGGACCTAGTAGGATCCAAAGAAGACACTCCAAAGGATGAGACTTGAGGTGCCACCACGGTACGACCCACCTAATCAACGGGCCATCATCATTCTTCAGCTTGTTCTTCCAATAGTCACAAACCCGGGTGAAGTCCACCATGTACAACCGCGTCCTCATCGCAATCATACGGGAATGATAGGAAAGTGCATGAACTGGGGCTCGAGCAGTCGGAGCCGTTCCATAAGCCAAACCTACCAAAAGCAGGTATTAAACACCCAAAAAAAAAAAAAAAAAAACGAAAAAACAAAGAAAAAAAACGAAAAAAAAAAGAAAAAAAGAAAGGGTGTCTTTTACCTGTAAGATAACGGGACTCCCCGAAAATGGAAGATCGCGGTTGGATTTCCTATTATCCAAACCCAAGATAATCTCCCCTAAGCATAAGCAAGCCGGGCTCTGCAGCTCCATTTGCTCGATAAGACCCAAAAGACGGGGATCACCTCGCAAATCTTCATCAACGTGTCCATGAAAGACATACACATGCAGCAAACAAAAGCCAAATGCTCTTCTCCTAGCAACATAAGAGACATTGGGGTCAGCCCTGTTGATGAATCGGTCTACAAAGTCCAGCATTCTCACGCCTTTCGGGGTAACTAAGCGATCCACCTCGAGTCTAGTCAATCCGAGCAGGTCTCTGAATTTTGTCTTATACCCTTGTGAAGTGGAAGGAATGGCAGGTAGATGCTCGGGGTCCCACCCACCAATAGCAGCAATTTCCTCCGGAAAAGGACAAATATCGCCACCTGGGAACGCGAAAACATGACAATTTGGGTCCCAGTAGTCAAGACAAGCATCCCAGAACGGTTTTACAACCTTAATGAGTTTCAAACTCAATAGAGACCCAAGGTTATGAGCACCCATGTCGTGCTTTTCAATATTCGAGAATTCATTAGTCCATTCCTTCAAGCGGATCTCCAAAGTATTCATGATTACAATTTTCTCTTGAAAATTTATCTTGGGAGTTTTTAGGTGGATTAACGGAGAAGAGACGAAAGAATTATATGATTTAAAGCTTCGTCGACGCTTCTATTTATACTAATCGCTGTTTCCAAAAATCCGCCAGAAGAGACAAGCTTGGGAACAGGCGCAGCTCCTGCTGCGCCTATTCAAAGCGACGCAGCTCATGCTGCGCCTCTTCCCCAGACTAACTTTCTGCGATTTCCGCGTTTGGATCTTTCCTAATTCTATAACGAATAATTTCCTATTCCTACGGGATTTTATTTTGGTAAATACGAGCAATTTACCATGTTTCAAGTTTTCTAAATTCGCGGGCACGTATTTCGAGGCGACGTCGACACATTCGCCATTTTCATCGCACTTAATTCTTCCTTTTGTTATTATTTTAATTCATTTATTTATTTCATTTTTTTTAGGAAGTAAATTTCTTTTTAGGAAATAATTTTCTTTTTTTTCATTTCAACATTTTCATTTCTACACTTACAGATTTCTATTTTTTTCTTTTTTTAGGGGGTAACCCTCCCTACCGTCCGGTCATTTCCGACAAAATTTTTGCATTTTTGCATTTTTGTCCTTTTGAGTCTCATTTTTGCGCTAATTAAGGCCATATGTGTATAAAATGTATGTTTTGGCGTGATTTCTATGTGAATTTCGGCGAATGACGACGGCGTAAACCGTTGTCTACCAAACCTGTTCAAGAACTAACTGCGCAGTACAAGCAACACAACCCAAAGCAAAGAAAGGCACTCGGCCATCATATATACAAATGTACAAGCAAACTGGGGGCTTGCGCCCCGAATCAAGTCCAAAGTCCAGGCAAACTGGGGGCTTGCGCCCCAAACAAGTCCAAAAATGTTCAAAATCAGATGTACAAGCCTACAAAGCTACGCAAAACTACTGCTGGGCACCCTCCAACTCAGCAACCCTCGCCGTAAGAACAGCAATCTCGGCGTCCCGAAACTCGAGCTCCCTCGACAAGCGAACCGTCTCCTCCCGAGACTGGGTCAACTCTCGCTCCAGCTCACGACCAGCCTGTGGACAACAAGAAATTGGCTCATGTCAATCAACTCAAACAAAACTGAAAACCAAAAAATCAAAAGAAATCAAATGAGGTTCATACCTGATGACCTCGACCACCGACGAGTGCCTCGATGGCGGTAGCTCGTAGCCGGTTGGCCACCCTCCATAGTGCCACGAACCGAGATGGCGCAACCTGCGTTTCAAAAGAAATTCTCAGTAAAGTGAACAAATTCAATCAAATGTGTTCTTACACGAAAGGTATATAAACTGGAGGCTCACCCTCCGAATCGATCTTTTTGCCGCCGTCTAGGCCAAAGATCCGTCACAGCTACGTCGAAGTCACGCAACTCGGAGATCGTCGTCCTCCCGGTCGCGTCAGTGTACTCAAGAGTCTCGGGGTACACTGGGGGCTCGATGCCCGCCGCCTCAACCTCCTGCAAAGACAAATAGCTCTCATTAATCGATGATCTTTCATCGTAATTCCCGAAATCAAATCAAGAAAATAAAAGATACTCACCACCACTCGGCCGCACGCCAACCTCCCGTAAAGGAACGTCGAGTAGTCCTCGCCAGTGAGAAGAAGGTCGTCGCCACGGCACCGCCCAAGTCCGCCTCCCTCTCGGCCTCGGTGGCTCCCCGAACATCGTCCTCGGAGGGTCAATGGGAACCGTCAACGCGCCCCGAGAGCACTGACGAGCCAAACGCTCGCCCAGATACCACACAGGACCCATCGACGTCCTCAACAGCAGGCGGCTCGGGCTCCTAGGTCGAAGGACCTCAGCGACAAAAGGAGGCGCTCCAGCGTACTCCGCCCAAGGTCTGGGCACCCACTGCGACAAGATAAGGCAAAGATCATTCCTATGATCAAGCGAAAGCAAAGGACAAGAAATATAAATGAATACGAGTGGGATACTCACGCTTTCACCAAGGGCGTTCACATCCCGCCGGTAGACACCGTGAGAAGAACGCTTGCTCTTCGTCCTGGACATCACCCAATCCCTCACCACGGGATAGGCCTTCTCCAACGGCTCCGTCCTCTTGGGCGCGAGACTCGGGAAGTAGGAGTACACCCATGCCTATAAAACAGAATAATCAATGACGATCTTTCGTAATTCGATAAAGAAAAGAGTTCACTTTGGTCTAAAGGAAGGTTCATACCTCCAACAGTAGTCCAGGTCCGACAGCGCCAGGAGAAGTCCCCTTCTCCATCAACTCCGGACGAACCATGGCCCTCATGAAGCGGATGAGGACCGCAAAACCAAGAAGATGACCCGGTCCCGGCGTCCTAGGGAACTCGGTCGAAAGAAAGGGAAGAAGCTTCGTCGATAGCCTCTCGCCCTTGTCTCCAAGGTAAATCGAAGACAAGAACCACCAAAGCCACGACGAGCTCTGCTCGGCCAGAAGGAGGAGGAGCAGTCTCCCTCCCATCGATCGTCACCGACTCCGGTCTTCCCCGCAAAGTAGTCTCGGACATAGGTACGGGTACCAAGCCCTAAGATCGCAACACCTTCGGCGACAAGTTCCAGCCGATCAATCTCCTCACCTCGGCCGAATCCGCCCTCATAGCGCCTCTCGCCACACCATCTCCTCGGTCCCACACGGCAGACCAGAAATCATGCCGTAATCCTCCAGAGTAACTCCCACCTCACCAAAAGGCAGGTGAAACGTGGAAGTCGTATCCCAGAATCGATCCAAGAAAGCGCGGACCAGACTAAGGTTAGCCCGCAACTTCCTCTTCACGATATCCCTCCAAACCTGAACCAGAGGACCAAACGCTCCACGCTCGATCATGGCCCTCTCCTCCGCCGACAGCCGCTCGTAGTGCTCCATCGCTGTCGTGTAACCCGAGAACGACCTGATGTTCCCGGCCTCCTATTATGATTTGAAACAAAGCCATCTTTAGTTTTGAATGAAATTTGCAAGAAGTTTGGACAAAAAGAATGAAAGAGAATAGGTAATGAGTAGTGAATTCTTATTTACCAAGCTCTTCACCGTCCTGTAGGACAGGTGACCCTCTGCAGCCCACACGAGGTGCCTACTCTCCCAGGTCTCGGCCCACGCAGGAGCTCCCCTCAGCTGACGACCTCCTCGCCTGACGTTGGCCCGTCTCGGGGCCTCCTCCTCCTCCTCGACGGCCTCCTCCTCGTGAGCCTCGTCTCCAGTAGCCATCACCGCATCGGTGAAGACCTGCTCCAAAGCCTCCTCAACAGCAGCGTCTACCTCCATGGGAGTCCTCCCAGAAGTAGAAGCCTCATCACCTGCAACATTAAAGTAAATTTAGGCCGCGTCACATGACGACAAGCCTTTGTTAAGGAGTTTTCGAGCCCTCGGAGCCCTGAAAACTGCCCTTTCCAGGCCATCTTTGGCCATATTCCCACCAACCCGATCACTCATGTGATAAGTTGGGTCAAGTTAAGCCCAAGTCAAAGCCTAGTTCCGGGTTCAAGCCGAAAATTCGGCAGCATTTCGTTATAACAGCGATTATGCCCTAGAAAGGTGCCCCGAAAAAGTTGTCACAAACCAAAATTTCGAGATGGCAAGAAGTTTACCCATCATCCAAGGATCCCAAATATCAAATTTCATCGCCAATGGGCAATCCTAAGGTTATTTTCGAAGCAATTTACGGTTCAGCTGTGAAACCGTCTCAAAATTCGCTCAAGGGCTCAAAACTCGATGAAAATTCAAAGCAAATACATGGTTATGTTCCTAACATTGCCTACTATCCATTTCTAACATCAATTTGGCAAAACAAATCCATTTGGGGGAAAAGCCCCAAATTTTCGATCAAAAGGGTCGAAAACCCTAATTCTCGCGGCTCAAAATTCGACAAATATAGATGATTAATGCAAGATTGGGACACATACCTCGATTAGTCATGTTTAATGCAAGCTTTTGAATCAAACCTCGACGGAAATGATGAAGATTTGAGAGAGAAATTGAAGGAAATGTGTTTCGAAATAATGAAGTATAACCCGTCTGATTTCGCGTTTTTACGCGAAATAGCCAAATTGGGGAAAAGACGCAGAAAGCGCCGCGCTCTTCCAAGAGACGCAGCTCTTGCTGCGCCTCTTCCTTGTGTTCCCTCCATACGAATTTTCAAAAATTCGTTATGAGTTCGTTATTTGTGGGCCCATCTTTGGTGCGCCTCTTCTTCAATGCTATTATATTCTTTTGGTCCGTTTCGACGATTTTCTTTCATTCCGGCCCGTATTTTATCCCGCGCGACAGTATTTTGCAGTATTGTCCAAGATCATTTTATCCAAATAAGCAGATATTTTGCAAAGATCGCTCAAATCATTTTATCCGCGCAGAGTAGTATTTTGCAAGATCGCTCACTCAAGATTCTTTCATGACGATCAAGATGTTCCTAGTCGTCTGTCCCCGGCGCAGTAGTATTTTGCAGTACTGCTCATTCGAGATTTCTTCCGTGACGATCCAGATGTTCCTAGTCGTCAGTAAATATTTCACCAGCAAGAATTTGTTTGAGACCAACGCAAGCAGATTCAACCTCAAGTTTCGCCAGAGTTCGCTTGAGACCGACGCAAGCGGATTCCCCGGCCAGCTTTCTCTACCGACGTCCTGCTGCTTTCAATATTTCTTGTTTCCCCGCGAAGTTCGATTAAGTCTCAGGTATGATCTCTCCTTATGGCTGGCGAGCTTCCTTACGTAGTCTAATGGACTTTAAACGACCCTCCCCGATAGTCGACAGACTCTAAAATGTTCCCGACGATAGGTCCTTGGCTCAGACCCCTTGAGCCGCCTCGCGTCGCCATAGTCGTCGGGTTGTAATCTTCGATTGACCTGATGGCTATACTTTGACTTTCGCCTTGTCCAAGCCTCGGTCAAAGTGGGGGCTCAGAGACACCTCGTTTACGCACCTCCCGCAAAACCACCCGGTGATGATTGGGCCGCATGTTTGGTTCGCGGAACGATTTGTGACAATTCGTAAGATTATCGTCAAGTGTTTGCTCAAATATTAATGTCGACCTCTTAGTTGTCATCTACGCCCGATACGGTCGTTTTGGCAAGAATTAGAGTACATTCGAGTCCGGGTCAAAAACCGTCTCCATTTTCGATAATCATTAAATCCCGAGTCGAATGTTCGGAATGTTCCGGATATTTCTATTCCATATTTCACAAATTTTATCTTTTGGCAAATAATATCCCGTAATATTCACAAGATAATCGGATTATTTCCGTCCTACCATAACTCAAACGCGAAATCTTTCTTCAAGAGGAAACCTCCTGGGAATAGACGCAAGACAGTGCTTTGCGCCTCTTCCAAGAGACGCAGATGGGCGCCGCGCCTCTTCCCAGGCCCTTCTTTGCATGATTTACGTATCTTTTTTATATCTTTCCGAGACTCACTTCCAAAGAGTCTCCGAAACCCTATTCCTTCACGTGATTAGTATAAATAGGAGCTTTCGTTCCTCATATTTCTCACGCGAGTGTCCGCCCTTCTCTTCTCCCTTTGCATTCTAGACTTCGTTCTTACTAATTGGCGCCTACGTGCTTGGACTTCCGACCACGTAAGCTCGGATCCTTCCGGGTACCAGCCTCTCCGTTGCATGACCGACCAATTTGACCAACTACACTCAATCAATCTAATTTAATCAATCGTTTTCCTCTTACGAGGGCACTCTCTTTGCATTCGCGTCGAGCATTCACTAGTCGATTCTTAGTTCATCTCGTTCCGTCAACATGTAAGTCTGAGGGTGTATAATTCTCTTTTATTTATTGTATTTTACTTATCGTATCACTCATTGTAAGGTTTATGTCGAATACACCGTTAAAGTCGATTTCTAAAACCGTCTTTCAAACCTGTTTTTTGCGGATTTCCAGTAGACAGACGTCGAGAAAAGACGCAGCAACTGCTGCGCCTATTCGAAGGAGCGCAGTTCCTGCTGCGCCTCTTCGTGAGGCTGCCGCAGTTCCTGCTTCTTTTCTTCTTCCTCGTCCTCTGTAATTCGTCTTTATTTATTTGTTTTTCACTTGTTTTCTTAAATTATTCGTTCATCATCATTAATATTCACATGTATATTGTATCACATGATTCATCATCATTAACATGTTTAATCCGTCTTTAAATCCGACTTAAATCCCTTATAATCCAATATTCGCGGGTTTTCATCATTAATATTCAAATCCGGGTTTTAGAGATTCAATTTGTTCATATTGGGTTTCTGGAATTCATCCTTTGATATATTTGCATCCATATTCATTGTATATTCGTCCTATATCGTCATATCTAACCTAGTTAATTGATTTCAATAGAGGACTCATTCATTAACGTCGCTCCTTCACGTAATTAATTCGTCTAATCCCGTCTCACCCATGTTTATTGCTTTTATGACTAATTCGTATGTTAAATAATCTATTAATCACTTTCATCCGAGTCAAGTATCATAATCAATCCATTAATTAAAAATTAACATTAATGATTTGCAGTTCCGGCTTCACAGCCAGAACTCACCCTTGGAACAGACGCAGCAACTGCTGCGCCTCTTCCAAAGGGCGCAGTCCTGCAGCGCCTGTTCCAGGTTGAGTTCTGTCTCTGAACTCCTTTTCTGCTTTGACATAGTTTAATTAGTTCGTATTAATTAACTAATATCCGTATTATCACCTTCTGTTCTGTTCGTCTTTCTTTCTTTTATTCCTTTTTCTCAAATCATCCGTTTTAGTGGTATTTTCGACATAAATCGCCTATTCCAATGTAATTAATGTAATTTTCTTTTATTTCTTTTATCATTGGTATGTTCTCACATGTAAATGAGCATTAAATTCCAACTTCGACCCAATTGTATGCTAAATTACGTGTCAACCGACTTAGTTAAATTCTTCACATGCTAGGATTAATCTAATGGATGTTGCATTGCATGCATATAGCCGATGATATATCAAGTACGAATAACTTCCTTAATCATTAGTAGAGGCCGCTATCGAGGCGGGCGGGATTAGGTGTTCGATCAAAAGAGCTTCCTAATACGTACCCTCACCCCTTACTCCAGATCTCCGTGAGCACCCGTGTTCATTGGCATCTACGAGAGTCATTCTAGACATAGAATGCTAAGGGTAACGATTGCTTAGTGTTCATGTCACTACTTTGTGTCTTGACATGACACGAGGTATTCGAACGGTTCCAATTTCCCATAAAAATTGGTGGCGACTCCATACAAAATGCAAACGCTTGTTCCCCGTTTCTCACCAAGCGCCCCCGTGGGCGGCCCGCTGTCCACAACCATACCTGAGACTTCTTTCTCGAAACGCTTCCGGAGGTACATGGGAGCTATGGAGCGAAGATCAGGCGTCAGGACTAAATAAGGTGAGTAGCAGGACACAGACGGGAACTGCTGAAAGAAGGCTGCTTGGGTAGTCTTCGAGAAATAATTGCGAGTAGCAGGACACAGGCGGGAACTGCTGAGGAGAAATCTGCTTAGGTAGATGTTGATCTTCATATCTTGAGAGGGACAGTACGTCCGCTTACTCTCGCTGGAGACATGATCGGGAATTATTCTTCATGTCATGAGAGGGAAAGTGTATCCGCTTACTCTCGTCGGGAAACATAATGAAGGCGTGTCGAATTCTGTGAAGGAATAAATGCTCGTTGTGACAAGCAAAAGGTCTTGGAAGAAATAAATATTATGCAACAGTCTGCTGCTGGCTTGGAAATGCGGGCCGGAATGAAAGAAAATCATCAAACGGACCAAAAGGATAAAATAGCATCGGGGCAGAGGCGCACCAAAGATGGGCCCACAAATAACGAATTCATAACGAATTTTTGAAAATCCGTATGGAGGGAACACAAGGAAGAGGTGCAGCAAGAGCTGCGTCTCTTGGAAGAGGAGCAGCGCCTGCTGCGTCTATTCCCCAAAGTGTTTCTTCTGCGTAAAAACGCGATAATCAGAGCCTTATGTTCATTTGCTCGAAATACAAATCCTCCAATTTCTCTCTCAAAAATCGATCATCTCCGCCAAGGTTTGATCCAAAAGCTTGCATTAATCATGACTAATCGAGGTATGTGTCTCATTCTCGCATTAATCGTCTATATTTGTCGAATTTTGAGTCGAAAAAATTAGGGTTTATGACCCAATTGATCGAAGATTTGGGGCTTTTCCCCCAAATGCATTTGCCTTGTCAAATTGACATTAGAAATGGATAATTGGTAATATAAGGAACATAACTATGTGTAGATACCCGTATCCGTCGATATTGGAATTTATAGAGAACCCGACAAACACCCGATGATGATAGGACACATGTATTCTTTAGTTGTCATTGTCATTATTTGGAGCTCGTTTTACGATGTAGAATGGGCGTCCTCGATGAAGTATTTTATTATTTTAAATGATATTTAAATTAATGTTTTTTTTTAAGTGAATTCATTTTATTAATTTAAATGATATTTAAATTAAAGCTTTTTAGAATTTATTTTCTCAAGTTTATTTTATTGAAAATAAAATAAATATTTCATTTGAAAAATCATTTTATGAGTATATTTGATTTGAAAAATCATTTATTTTAATGGGTTAATTGATTTGAAAAATCGATTTGAAAATCGAGAAAAACTCGTTTTAAACATGTGTTTTGAAGCCCGATTTTAGCTCGGTTTTTGAGCCCGTTTTCTTTACGAGTTGGCACGAATATCGAGTACACTAACCAAACTAGACCACTACCCATCCAACCCCAGTTAGAACCCCATAACCATGGCCCAAATCCCGTCCCAAATCACCCCCAACAGCCCGCAAAAACACGAAGCAGTCCCCCCTGTTTTGCAGCTCAAACCCAGAGTCCAAAACCCGCTCCAAATACCACCAAAACCCGTGCCCATTAACCCTAACCCATACCCTAATATCCTACCCATATTACCTTACCTTAACCACCAAGAAAAGCCCCCATACAAACCCTAGAAAACCCCACAAAAGCTGCTGGACAGCAGCTATGCTCAGGGGAGCCCGTCTGCCTCTCCTCCCTTTTACCCTACTTTAACTCCTTATAAATACCCCCCTTCATCATACATTCATGCCTCTAAGTTCTCCATACATACTACCTTCACTTACAAGCTTTAAACTCCAGAAACAAACCCTAATTGCCTCTCAAAAACCCTTCACAAAACCGACTTACAAACTGAAACAGTTTGTGTGTCCTCTTCGAAAAAAAATTCGTTCCTCCATCAAACCTCCATCAAAATTCCAGTTTCTTGTTCCAAATTAACCATACAACATCCATCTACACATTAGACAAATATTTACGAGCCAAATTGCCCTTGAGAGTACACGAATTCCCTCTAAAAACAGAGTGTTATACACTCTGTTTTCGCGGCTTTTTCCTGTCTGTCCAGTTCTGTTTGTGCTCGTTTTCCGTGCCCAATAACTCAAAACGAGCAGGGGTTGCTTTAAGATCTCTGTTCTCCTCTCTTTCTAGTTTTCAAAAAAATCTTTTAAATCGAATTTTCATCGTGAAACGAGAGAGAATTCGCTGTTTGAAAGTTGCTGTCCAGATTCGATAAAAACGTGTTGTTTGCTTTGTTTCTTCGTCGACGACGGCCTCTCGAGATAAAATCTACCATCGAATACGACCCAAGACGGTGTCAACGATACATGTAGGTTGAGGGTGCATCAAATCCTCTTCTTTCTCCCTTTTATTTCGTTTTTTATGTTTGTTTTTTATAGTTTGTTTTTGTTTGTTTATCGTTTTTTATTTATCGTTTAAATTAACTATGAAACTAGTTTAGTCCGAGTATGAGTTAAAGTACCACCATGAACACCCGCGTTGACTTGAGATGGGAAAGAAACCGCTACATCAGTCGGTCGTACACCCCCGTCTCATTTACATATCCTCGTGTTCAAGGTAGGGCATAAATAAAACGGATTCTGACTTCGCTCTTCGCTTTCGACCCCTCTCTTCTCTCGTGTGATTCGACCTACCCCTGGACCATTTACATGTTAATACGACCTCTGATTGTTAACATATGACTTATTTAGACGACATTCGATCATTTAGATAACCTAATTAGACATGTTAGGGTGCTTCGACATAGCTTTTAAAATCAATCGACAATTCTGTAACTTAATGAACGCATCTCTCTCTTTCACCTAATTTCTCGCTAGTATAAGAGTGCGTGACTAGCACCTTCTTATTAACACTCGACGAGTTAATTTAATTAGCGAACTTGACCTAATTTGACCCCTTTGGCCGTGTAGAACACCCGGTTTTAGGCAAAGCCTTCTTACCTCTTTTTTGTCATCGATTTCTAATGTATTTTCCGCATCGCTTTGCAAATCCATCTAACCTAATGAATCTAACCTAGGAACTAGGATAGCCGTCTATGAGGTCGTGTTTGGCCGTGTCTTCTATATCCCTTTTCTCGTTTTTTTTATCTTAGTCTCATTGTTTGTTTCTTGTAATCAATTTGTGTTTATCGAGTCGCGTTTTGTAACTTGTTTGTAATTAGTTCCCCTTTATCGAGTCAAACGATTTCTAAAAACCTTAGTTTTGTTTAGTTAGAGGTTGTGCCCCAATGCAAGTGAGAGCGTAGTAAATCGCATGTTGTTTAAAGCAACATGGCCCGATTTATGCTAATGCATGCTTTGGTGCGTGACCCAATGTCTAATTCGATAAGATTAAGTGAAAGCACACATTACGAGGAGTGACCCAAGGCCGTGAGTCATGTGAGCCGTGGGCCACCCCTTTGTGCACGTTTTCCTAGGCCGAATTGGCCATGTGTCGTGTATGGTATCGTATGTAGCAATTGTATTTAGATCGAGTTGTATCTTTAATTTATCGTTGTGTCGGCATGAAATGCCTGGTTTGTAATAGGTAGATCCCATGGCTCCCCCATTCCCCCTTAAGCCTTGTTTGCTTTGTTTTGTATGTTGTTAGATTAATCAACCCACATGCTAAATTACAACTTTGACAAAGTTAGTTTAGTTGCATCTAAAACGACATAGAAATTGTTGTCACATGTTAGGGTTTAAAACGATGTTTGCATATCATATATCGTAGTAGCTATGACCTTGTTTGAAATCCGACACTTAACTTAGTAGAGGCCGTTATCGACGGGCGGGGTTAGGTGTCCTTGTGGGCTTCCTAACACGTACCCTCACCCCTTACTCAACATCTATGGTTTGTGGATCCGTCTAAATACCATTGGATTACGAGAGTTATTCAAATCGAGTGATATAGGGTACAAGTCTTTATCTTTAATCACTCGTAGTCGATTGGCTTTATGCTTTTCGATGAAAGGTGTAAAGTTGACTTGAACGGTTCCAAGTTCCCATAAAACTTGGTGGCGACTCTAATTTGTCTTAATTCGATTCGAAAGAACCTCGAGTCGATTATGCCTTGTGTGGATCCCGCGGACGCAGTTCCCGAGGGCCTTGTCCACAGTTTGGCGACTCCACTGGGGAAAAGAGGACTAATTACACTTTGTTTCTAGGGTCTTTTCCTCCGAGATGAAACTTGAAAAGAAAGTGTTGGAAAGTAAAACATTACTCATAGTGCTACGATTCATGCATAAACCCTTAAGGATTTTCCCGGGCCGTCCCAGCGTTTCTTTGTGATGCGTCGGGGGCGACGTCCCACTATGCTAGGAAGCTGCACATTGCTCGCTTCCACTTCACCTCGCGTGGTTCTTGATGGTGGGGACGCTCTTCTAGGTACTTTACCTTAAGGCCCTTGCTCTATAAGACCGCAAAAGGATGGAGGGCATAGACCTTCTTATAGAAGACTTGCCGAGACTTAGAGATGTCTAGGAGCATACATCCTTATAACATGAGAATGACAATGTGCAAGGTGTTTTCCCGAGTCTTTTCAAAATTTTCCATGTCCATTTCAAAACCGAACTTTTGAACCACTTACTTTCAAAATAGCATGATTTTCAAAACGCGGAATGCTGCCCAAATAGGACTGGAATTTTCGGCCAAAATGAGCTTTTATAGCCGGCATGCTGCCCATTTCAAATCTCATTTTCAAATCAATCATTCGTTTTTTCCAAATTCAATCCACAATGTTTCTCGAACCTCAACCAAGCATGAAATGCGTCGAGTCGTGTCCGGGTCATGGCCGTGTTAGGCCAGGCGTTTTTTCGTTCCAAGAGTCTAGAACACGACCCTGTTGGGTCACCCAAGCTCACCTCTTGGGCTTTGAGTCATGTTGGTCGACCATTTGGTCTAGGATAGTCCACAGAAACGTCCAAGCTAGGCCCTTTAGGACGTTTCACTCGAACCTAAGGACTATGTTGGTCCAATCACGGGTTTAGTCACACCGAGTCCAGTTTAGAATCGAGCTATGACAGCTTGAGTCATGTCGTCTTGTCAAGTCTAAAATGAATCAAGGTCTAAATCCAACCGTGAGTCGAACCTTTTGGTTAGTCAGTCTCAAGTCGAGTCTTTGCTTGAGTCAAGTTGGTGTCGTGTCCTTAAGTGTGCAGGGGCTCTTACTTTAAATATTGACTCGGTTCGGGGTTTTCTTGTAGAAAGGCCGCCCAAAACCCGACGTCAAGCAATGGAAGATGCTGTTAACAAGCTCACTGAGGCCGTGAACCTCATGATGACTAGAATGGATGCAATCGAATCTAAGCTGGGTGAAGATTCCTCTTCATCTACCCCACCTCTGACTGATCTAGAGAAACGGTTCAAGTTCATCGAAGACCGTTTGAAACTCTCCCAGGGGAAGAACATCCACTATGAAAATGCTAGGGCCTATGCCCCAGTTCAGGATAAGTTGCCCACGAACATGGTACTTACTGACATCCCAAAGTTCAAGGGCACCGAAGATCCAGTCCACCATGTTAAGGCCTATAAAGGGTACTTAGCACTGAAGGGAGTACCTGCTGATATGCTCTCTGAAATTTTTGCCCAATCTCTGGATGAACACCTGAAAGCGTGGTTCTATAATCTTGACCTTAAGAACTTCCCCACCTTCGAAGATATTACGGTGGAGTTCTGCAAGCACTATGCTGATAATGTCGAGATTCAAACCAACATAAGAACATTGGAGGTGATGACACAGAAAGACAAAGAAGGCTTTACTGAATTCCTTGCAAGATGGCGCGCTGAAAGCGTGAAATTAGCCAAGAAGCCTGACGAGGTTGAAATGGTAGATAAGTTCATAAAGAATCTACGACCTGTTTACCGCAATGCTCTGAAATACCAGAATTTTGGCTCTTTCAAAGAATTGATAAGAATCGGGATAAAGGTAGAAGATGATGTCATAAAGGCAGAGGCTGAAAAGCCGAAAGGGTACCAAGGGGCCTCATCGTCTAAGGGCAAGGCCTCAGCAACCACCCATATTGATGAAGCCATCAATCTCTTAGAAGGGCAATTGAAAAAACCGCAGCGCCAAGCTCCAAGGGCATTCACCGATATCGGATGCACTTATACATACGCTCTCCAAAGGCTCATGGCCCAGGGAAAGTTGAAGCCCATCGGTCCAACTCCAGACCCACCCGCTGAGCAACAAGGTAAATGGTATAAACCAAATGCCTACTGTGCCTTTCACCAAGGGAAAGGCCATGATACTGAAAGGTGCTATCGACTGAAGCACGAAATTCAAGATATGATCGAGAATGAAACACTCCCGATCCCAACTGTTAAACCCAATAACATCACCAATCCATTTGGCGATCACACCAACTTTGTTTCTGTCGAAGACAATGTCGATTATTCCCATCTTATCCACCCATGTCACTTGAAAGGGGTGTTTATCGGGAAAATATTTGTGGATTGCTCTGAATTCTTGCCAAACCCGAAGAATGAAATTCGAGTCGGGAGTCTTGCCCTAGAATGTACTCCTCTCATTAACGAAGTTAATAAAAGACAATTCGATTCACCAACCTTCATCACTGGCGTAGATCCTCAGAGGACTACCTCAGGATGGAGGCAGACCATCAAAGGGATCAAGGACTAGAACCGAGCATCTAAGCTGACAGCTGAACAAGGGAAAACTCAAGACCAGATTTGAAAGATAATGAGTCGGGATCTGTTTTCTTATCTTAGTCGAGTCGAGTCTAGGACTTTCTTTTCTTGAAGTTGAGTCGTTTGTTCCACGATGTCCTAGGGTGTGTCCTAGGAATCGTTCCTTCGAGTCTTTTAAGCATTTGTCATTGCAATAAAAGTTGCAGTTTCGTTTCCAAATATGTCTTGTTTCCAATCCTCAATCATTCCGAAACATGATAAAACACACAACACACTCAAAGGAATCCCTGGGGTAGAAATATATCCTGTTTCAAAATGTAAGGTACACTAGGATCCCATGTTTGATTCCTTTACCTATTCCATGTCTGGTGGTAGAAAACCTCCATCTGAACCAATGTTTGTGCCAAGCTTTTAGATGATTCCATGACAAACCCGGACTAGCTCCTTGTTTCCCCTATCGATGATGGAAGGCAAGCCTTTTTCCCACAAAATCATCCCATCTCGAAGAGAGAAGATATCAACCCGTTCTAACAAGGAATTGTTAGTTCCTACCCAAATTAGTTGGCGAAGCCCAGTTTTCAAGGTGTATCCATTTATGACTAAGAGAACGAATAGAAGATCATTTTCAAAGAGAGAAAAAATATGAAAAAGAATGAAAAATGAGAAAAAGAGAAAAATTGGAAAAATGAAAAAAAATGAAAAATGGAAAAAGATGAAAGAAAAAGAAAAAAAAATGTTGAAGTTATTGCAGAGTGCTTTTGGTTGGATGTCGAAGTTACGGAAGCCAGAAGTCAAGTCAAGTACCCATAGTTGAGATTCAATGGGCGAAGCCCAAAAGCGTAAGTAGTGACCTCTTTACCCTCTAAGTCCTTCCTGAGACAGTTACAAGGGGATAGTCAGGAATTTTGAGAATCATTCCGCTTGTGTTGTTACACCCAGCCTTTAGGGTCCAGACATGGAAATTTGAACCCACGTCATTTTTCAACCCATTTGCACTCGTGGTTCATCAAACCCGAGACACCCATTCCAACCATATCAGCAGCCATAGCCCTTGGCCTTAGCACCACAAAACAAACCTTCAGAATGATGGTTAACCATTCCAACTTGTTATTACCAAGCTCCACATCCCAAAAGATCCAAGCCTTTTACACCTAACCCCAAACACGGGATTTAACGGTACCTTACAGGCTAGAATGGGATACGACATGATACCTTAGGTGAAACCTTTGAGTGTGTACACACAATCAAAATGCCATGTTTATGCACCTTGATCGAACTACGTCGGATTTGATTTTGCTCCACGCGAATACGTAGGCAGTCCTTCAGAATAAGGGATTCAATCCACTCATCAACCAAGTTGTCATCTTGTAGGTTTCTTATGGGTCTTAACCAAGTCCAAATGAAGCCACCTTTGTTTCAATCCGTCTTAGTACTCGATGTAAGCTAGGATAAGGATATAGGTTCAGATGAATAGTGTCAAGTCTCAGAATGAGCTTTATCGAACGGTGTAGGCAAAGATGCTGAGTCAAATAGATGTGGGTTTTTGTTGGGAACAGAAAATATGAAAAACCCGCTGAAAAGAAAGAAGGCGTGGAAGAAAAATAGTAAAAGCCCGCTGAAAAGAAAGAAGGCGGTGGCAAGAAATGATGAATACTCGCTGAAAAGAAAGGAGGCGAGGAGAAGAGTGGCAGAATGTTCCCAACAAGAGTGATGTGTGATGTCCAACTGTTCTCATAAAATCAGTCTGTGTTTAGTGTCTGGGCGAAGCCAACGTTGTTGCTCCATGAGTTTAATCCACCTTGTCAATGCCAAGTGATCTTGATTCCCATGTGCCCTCGGGAGCACGCCCATGTCATTCGATATACCCGTCCCAAGTCTGATGACCTTGGGATTCTTATTTGCCTTCTTTTGGCACCAGAGTGGCCAATTTACATTTCTACCCCCAGCAAGTCCATATTTGAATTAAAGCCCGTGCACACTTACGGTTTTGTTTTCCTTTTTGTTTTACGGTAGTGGGCTACGCCCACGTTTGTTTTAGCGGGCTACGCCCACATTGTTTACGGGTTATGCAGAATGTCTGAGTCGCATTTCATGCTCACCCATCAAGGTTCGATTTCAAAAAAATTTAAAATTTCAAAATTCCAAAAACTTTTTGCGAATTATGGATAGATGATCCAAGTAGTGGAATCTTCTCGGGTCGATGACCCCAATCTTTCGAAATTCAAAATTTCAAATTCAATTTTTGAAGGGTCGATGGCCCAACATACCAAGTGATGTCAAATTTAAACTTCGGGTCGATGGCCCAATTATTCAAAATTTTCAAATTCAATTTTCGGGTCGATGACCCAATCTTTCAAATGATCCAATTTTAAGATCGATGATCCAAATGTGCTTATGTGATGATTATTGCTAGTACGTTTTTGTGTTTCAAATATAGCAGGATATGTTTCAACTGGGGGCTCTAAAGTCTTCGACTTTAGAGCCATTACAAATTGGGGGCTCTGAAGCCGTTGGCTTCAGAGACCATTATCAAGATGTAAAGGATGATATCCATCAAGAATTCAATTCAATACAAGAGTATGAAATGGAAGAATTCCGTAGCTGAAAGCAAATGATGAAAACGGCGGCAACCTCCTTGGAAAGTCCCGTCCCATTTGGGCACTTGCCAGCAGATGATAAGCTTTGGGCAAATGTCAACAGATGATGAATTTTGGACAAATGCCAGCAGATGATAAACTTTGGGCATGTGTCAGCAGTGGCCGAACTACGACGCGGGTTTGATTCCGTCAGAAACGGATACGTAGGCGCCTAAGGATAAGGCTCAATCCACCATATATGCAATTTATGGGTCGATGACCAACGATGATAAGTCGACGCAACATGAAGCAAGAGTTAATCCCCAACGAAGTTTCAGGTATGATCTCTTCTTATGGATGGCGAGCTTATATACGCAAGTCTAATGGACTATAAACGACCCGCAGAATCCTCAGGTCGAGAGGAACCTGGGGTATACTTTGACTTTCGCCTTGTCCAAGCCTCAGTCAAAGTGGGGGCTCTGTAGATACCCGTATCCGTCGATATTGGAATTTATAGAGAACCCGACAAACACCCGATGATGATAGGACACATGTATTCTTTAGTTGTCATTGTCATTATTTGGAGCTCGTTTTACGATGTAGAATGGGCGTCGTCGATGAAGTATTTTATTATTTTAAATGATATTTAAATTAATGTTTTTTTTTAAGTGAATTCATTTTATTAATTTAAATGATATTTAAATTAAAGCTTTTTAGAATTTATTTTCTCAAGTTTATTTTATTGAAAATAAATAAATATTTGATTTGAAAAATCATTTTATGAGTATATTTGATTTGAAAAATCATTTATTTTAATGGGTTAATTGATTTGAAAAATCGATTTGAAAATCGAGAAAAACTCGTTTTAAACATGTGTTTTGAAGCCCGATTTTAGCTCGGTTTTTGAGCCCGTTTTCTTTACGAGTTGGCACGAATATCGAGTACACTAACCAACCTAGACCACTACCCATCCAACCCCAGTTCAAACCCCATAACCATGGCCCAAATCCCGTCCCAAATCACCCCCAACAGCCCGCAAAAACACGAAGCAGTCCCCCCTGTTTTGCAGCTCAAACCCAGAGTCCAAAACCCGCTCCAAATACCACCAAAACCCGTGCCCATTAACCCTAACCTATACCCTAATATCCTACCCATATTACCTTACCTTAACCACCAAGAAAACCCCCCATACAAACCCTAGAAAACCCCACAAAAGCTGCTGGACAGCAGCTATGCTCAGGGGAGCCCGTCTGCCTCTCCTCCCTTTTACCCTACTTTAACTCCTTATAAATACCCCCCCTTCACCATACATTCATGCCTCTAAGTTCTCCATACATACTACCTTCACTTACAAGCTTTAAACTCCAGAAACAAACCCTAATTGCCTCTCAAAAACCCTTCACAAAACCGACTTACAAACTGAAACAGTTTGTGTGTCCTCTTCGAAAAACAATTCGTTCCTCCATCAAACCTCCATCAAAATTCAAGTTTCTTGTTCCAAATTAACCATACAACATCCATCTACACATTAGACAAATATTTACGAGCCAAATTTCCCTTGAGAGTACACGAATTCCCTCGAAAAACAGAGTGTTATACACTCTGTTTTCGCGGCTTTTTCCTCTCTGTCCAATTCTGTTTGTGCTCGTTTTTCGTGCCCAATAACTCAAAACGAGCAGGGGTTGCTTTAAGATCTCTGTTCTCCTCTCTTTCTAGTTTTCAAAACATCTTTTAAATCGAATTTGCATCGTGAAACGAGAGAGAAATCGCTGTTTGAAAGTTGCTGTCCAGATTCGATAAAAACGTGTTGTTTGCTTTGTTTCTTCGTCGACGACGGCCTCTCGAGATAAAATCTACCATCGATTACGACCCAAGACGGTGTCAACGATACATGTAGGTTGAGGGTGCATCAAATCCTCTTCTTTCTTCCTTTTATTTCGTTTTTTATGTTTGTTTTTTATAGTTTGTTTTTGTTTGTTTATCGTTTTTTATTTATCGTTTAAATTAACTATGAAACTAGTTTAGTCCGAGTATGAGTTAAATTACCACCATGAACACCCGCGTTGACTTGAGATGGGAAAGAAACCGCTACATCAGTCGGTCGTACACCCCCGTCTCATTTACATATCCTCGTGTTCAAGGTAGGGCATAAATAAAACGGATTCTGACTTCGCTCTTCGCTTTCGACCCCTCTCTTCTCTCGTGTGATTCGACCTACCCCTGGACCATTTACATGTTAATACGACCTCTGATTGTTAACATATGATTTATTTAGACGACATTCGATCATTTAGATAACCTAATTAGACATGTTAGGGTGCTTCGACATAGCTTTTAAAATCAATCGACAATTCTGTAACTTAATGAACGCATCTCTCTCTTTCACCTAATTTCTCGCTAGTATAAGAGTGCGTGACTAGCACCTTCTTATTAACACTCGACGAGTTACTTTAATTAGCGAACTTGACTTAATTTGACCCCTTAGGCCGTGTAGAACACCCGGTTTTAGGCGAAGCCTTCTTACCTCTTTTTTGTCATCAATTTCTAATGTATTTTCCGCATCGCTTTGCAAATCCATCTAACCTAATGAATCTAACCTAGGAACTAGGATAGCCGTGTATGAGGTCGTGTTTGGCCGTGTCTTCTATATCCCTTTTCTCGTTTTTTTTATCTTAGTCTCATTGTTTGTATCTTGTAATCAATTTGTGTTTATCGAGTCGCGTTTTGTAACTTGTTTGTAATTAGTTCCCCTTTATCGAGTCAAACGATTTCTAAAAACCTTAGTTTTGTTTAGTTAGACGGTTGTGCCCCAATGCAAGTGAGAGCGTAGTAAATCGCATGTTGTTTAAAGCAACATGGCCTGATTTATGCTAATGCATGCTTTGGTGCGTGACCCAATGTCTAATTCGATAAGATTAAGTGAAAGCACACATTACGAGGAGTGACCCAAGGCCGTGAGTCATGTGAGCCGTGGGCCACCCCTTTGTGCACGTTTTCCTAGGCCGAATTGGCCATGTGTCGTGTATGGTATCGTATGTAGCAATTGTATTTAGATCGAGTTGTATCTTTAATTTATCGTTGTGTCGGCATGAAATGCCTGGTTTGTAATAGGTAGATCCCACGGCTCCCCCATTACCCCTTAAGCCTTGTTTGCTTCGTTTTGTATGTTGTTAGATTAATCAACCCAAATGCTAAATTACAACATTGACAAAGTTAGTTTAGTTGCATCTAAAACGACATAGAAATTGTTATCACATGTTAGGGTTTAAAACGATGTTTGCATATCATATATCGTAGTAGCTATGACCTTGTTTGAAATCCGACACTTGACTTAGTAGAGGCCGTTATCAACGGGCGGGGTTAGGTGTCCTTGTGGGCTTCCTAACACGTACCCTCACCCCTTACTCAAGATCTATGGTTTGTGGATCCGTCTAAATACCATTGGATTACGAGAGTCATTCAAATCGAGTGATATAGGGTACAAGTCTTTATCTTTAATCACTCGTAGTCGATTGGCTTTATGCTTTTCGATGAAAGGTGTAAACTTGATTTGAACGGTTCCAAGTTCCCATAAAACTTGGTGGCGACACTAATTTGTCTTAATTCGATTCGAAAGAACCTCGAGTCGATTATGCCTAGTGTGGATCCCGCGGACGCAGTTCCCGAGGGCCTTGTCCACACTATGTATTTGTCTTGAATTTTCGTTGAGTTTTGAGCCTTTGAATGAAATTTAAGACGGTTTCACAGCTAAACCGTAAATCGCTTTGAAAATAGCCTTAGGATTGTCCATTTGCGATGACACTTGATATTTGGGATCCTTGAATGATGGGTAAAATTTCTACCATCTCGGAATTTTGGTTTGTGACGGCTTCTTCATGACACTTTTCTAGGGCATAATTGCTGTTATAATGAAATGCGGCCGAAATTTCGGCTTGAACCCGGAACTAAGCTTCACATTAGGCTTGACTTGACCCAAATTACCACATGAGTGATCGGGTTGGTGAGAATGTGGCGAGAAAAGAGCGATTTCAGGGCTTCGAAGGCTCGAAAATCCCTTAACCAAGGCTTGTCGTCACGTGACGCGGCCAAAAATTTGCTTCAATGTTGCAGGTGATGTAGCTTCTACTTCTGGGAGGGCTCCTATGGAGATAGACGTTGCTACTGTCAAGGAGGCTTTAGAGCAGGCCTTCACCGCCGCGGTGATGGCTGCTGGGGACGAGGTCCACGAGGAGGAGGCTGTCGAGGAGGAGGAGGCCCCGAGACGGGCCAACGTTGGGCGAGGAGGTCGTCAGGTGAGAGGAGCACCTGCGTGGGCTGAGACTTGGGAGAGCGAGCACCGCCGTGGGCTGCGAGAGGGGTCACCTGTCCTACAGGACGGTGAAGAGCTTGGTAAATAGGAATTCACTACTCATTACTCATCCTCTTTCATTCATTTGTTCACATCTCTTTCAAATTTCATTCAAAACTAAAGATAGCTTTTGTTTCAAATCACAATAGGAGGCCGGGAATATCAGGTCGTTCTCGGGTTAAACGACAGTGATGGAGCACTACGAGCGGCTGTCGGCGGAGGAGCGGGCCATGATCGAGCGTGGAGCATTCGATCCTTTGGTGCCGGCCTGGAGGGATATCGCGAAGAGGAAGCAACGGGCTAACCTTAGCCTGGTCCGCGCTTTCTTGGACCGATTCTGGGATATGACTTCCACGTTTCACATGCCTTTCGATGAGGTGGGAGTTACTCTGGAGGACTACGGCATGATTTCTGGTCTGCCGTGCGGGACCGAGGAGGTGGAGTGGCCGGAGACTGCCATGAGGGTGGACTCGGCCGAGGCGAGGAGATTGATCGGCTGGAACTTTTCGCCGAAGGCTGTCACGATCTTTGGTTTGGTGCCTAGCTCCTACGTTCGAGACTACTTTGCGGGAAAGATCCCGTGGCCGGGTGACGATTGACGGGAGGGAGACGGCTCCTCCTCCTGTCTGGTGAGCGGAGGGCTCGTTTGTGGCTCTGGTGGTTTCTGTCTTCGATTTACCACGGAGATAAGGGCGAGAGGCTGTCGACGAAGCTTCTTCCCTTCCTTTATGACCTGAGTTCCCTAGGGCGTTGCGACTGGATCACTGCTGGTTTTTCGGTCCTCATCCGCTTCATGAGGGCCATGGTTCGTCCGGAGTTGATGGAGAAGGGGACTTCTCCTGGTGCTGTCGGACCTGGACTACTGCTGGAGGTATGAACCTTCCTTTAGATCGAAATCAATTCCTTTCCTTATCAAATTACGAAAGATCGTCATTAACTATATTGCTTCGCAGGCGTGGGTGTACTCCTACTTCCCGGGCCTCGCGCCCAAGAGGACGGAGCCGCTTGAGAAGGTCTATCCCGTGGTGAGGGATTGGGTGATGTGCAGGATGAAGAGCAAGCGTTCTTCTCACGGCGTCTACCGGCGGGATGTGAACGCTCTTCAGCTGGACAGCGTAAGTATCTTACCTATATTTATTTGCTTCCTATATTGTCTTTTAATTGATCATAGGAATGATCCTCATTTATCTTGTCACAGTGGGTGCCCAGACCTTGGGCGGAGTACGCTGGAGCGCCTCCTTTTGTGGCTGAGGTCCTTCGACCTAGGAGCTAGAGCCGTCTGCTGTTGAGGACGTCGATGGGTCCTGTGTGGTACTTGGGTGAGCGCTTGGCTCGTCAGTGCTCTCGGGACGTGTTGACGGTTCCCGTCGATCCTCCCAGGAAGATGTTCAGGGAGCCTTCCGAGGCAGAGAGGGAGGCGGACTTGGCTGGTGCCAGTGGTGACGCCCTCCTTCTTCCTGGCGAGGACTACTCGGCGTTCCTCTACGGGAGGTTGGCGTACTGGCCGGTAGTGGTGAGCATCTTTTACTCTTCCTCTTGACTTGATTTTGAGAATTATGATGAAGGATCATCAATTAATGAGAAATATTTGACTTTGCAGGAGGTCGAGGCGGCGGGCATCGAGCCCCCAGAGTACCCCGAGAGCCTCGAGTACACTGACGCGACCGGGAGGACGACGATCTCCGAGTTGCCTGACTTTGACGTAGCTGTGACGGATGCTGGCCTGGACGACTGGCAGCATCTGATTCGGAGGGTAAATCCTCTAACTTTGCATAACTTCTGTGTAGGAACACATTTGAATGAGTTTGTTCAATTGTTGAGAATTTCTTTTTGGAAATGCAGGTTGCGCCATCTCTGTTTGTGGCGTTGTGGAGGGTAGCCAACCGGCTGCGAGCTACTGCCGTCGAGGAACTTGTCGGCGGTCGAGGTCGTCAGGTATGAACCTTATGCCTATTCCATTTTTGATTTTTGATTTTCCAACTTTGCTTGAAACGATTGACATGAGCCAATTTTATTGTTGTTTACAGGGTGACCGCGAGCTGGAGCGAGAGCTGACCCAGTCTCGGGAGGAGACTGCTCGCTTGTTGAGGGAGCTCGAGGTTCGGGACGCCGAGATTGCTGCTCTTGCGGCAAGAGTTGTAGAGCTGGAGGGCGACCAGCAGTAGTCTTGTGTAGCTTTTGTAGACTTGCACATTTGGACATTGATTTTGGACATTTTTGGACTTTGTTTTGGGCGAGAGCCCCCAGTTTGTTGTACATTTCCTTTGTTTGGTGTATATACGACGGCCTGAGTGCCTTTGCTGTTGGGTTGTGTTGCTTGTATCTGCAGGTTAGTTTTGAACAGGTTTGGTAGATGACGGTTTACGCCGTCATGCTGCCGAAATTTACATAGAAATCACGCAAAACATACATTTGTACATACATATGGCCTTAATTAGCGCAAAACGAATGACTCAAAAGATGCAAAAATGCAAAAAAATGCAAAACATTGCCGGAAATGACCGGACGGTAGGGAGGGTTACCCTTAAAAAAAGAAAAAAAACAGAAATCTGTAAGTTATAAATGTAGAAATGAAAATAAGAAATTAATATATAAATGTTGAAATTCGGGAAATTGGAAGCTATTTTCTAAAGTAAATGAATTAAATGAGAAATGTAAAATTAAAATGAATAAAACGAAAATTATTTCCTAAAATGATGAATTAAAATTATTTCCTAAAATGAGAATGAAAATTATTTCCTAAAAGAAGAATATACAAGTGTGGTAAAATGGCGAAAATGTCATGTCGCCTCGAAATGCGTGCCCGCGAAATTAGGAAACCTGAAATATGATAATCTTCTCGTATTTTCCAAAATAATAACCCGTAGGAATAGGAAATTATTCGTCATGGAATTAGGAAAGATCCAACGCGGAAAATCACATAAGGGAAGCTGAGGAAGAGGCGCAGCATGAGCTGCGTCTCTTTGAAGAGGCGCAGCAGGTGCTGCGCCTGTTCCCAAGGTGTTCTGCTCTGATGGATTTTTGGAAACAGAAATTAGTATAAATAGAAACGTCGATGGAGTTTTTATTCACATAATTCTTCCGTCTCTTCTTCGTCTATTTACATAAAATTCTCAAAATAATTTTTTCATCATGAATACTTTGGAGATTCGCTTGAAGGAATGGACCAACGAATTTTCGAACATGATATGGGTGCTTATAATTTTGGGTCTTTGTTGAGTTTAAAACTTATCAAGGTTGTTAAACCGTTCTTGGATGCTTGTCTTGACTATTGGGACCCGAATTACCATGTTTTTGCGTTCCCTGGAGGTGATATTTGCCCATTTCCTGAAGAAATTGACGCTATTGGTGGGTGGGATCCCGAACACTTGCCTGCCATTTCTTCTACTTCGCAAGGGTACAAGACAAGCATCCACCGTTTCTCATGTTGCTAGGCGGAGGGCATTTGGCTTTTGCTTGTTGCATGTGTATGTCTTCCAAGGGCATGTTGATGAAGACTTGAGAGGTGATCCCCGTCTTCTGGGCATTGTTGAGCAAATGGAGTCACGCAGAGCCCACTTGCTTATGCTTAGGAGAGATTCTTTTGGGCTTGGATAATAGGAAATCCAACCGTGATCTACCGTATTTGGGAAGCCCCGTCATTCTGCAGGTAAAAGACACATTTTTTTTCTTTCTTCTTCTTCTTCTTTTTTTTTTCGTTTTTTTTTTTTTTTTTTTTTTTTTTTTTTTTTTTTTTTTTTTTTTTTTTTTTTTTTTTTTTTTTTTTTTTTTTTTTTTTTTTTTTTTTGTCTAATACCCGCTTTTGGTAGGTTTGGCTTATGGAACGGCTCCGATTGATCGAGCCCCCAGTTCATGTGCTTTCCTATCATGCCCGCTCGATTGCGATGAGGACGAGGTTGTACATGGTGGACTTCACTCGGTCCGTGATTTCGGAAGAACAAATCAAGAGCGATGATGGCCCGTTGATTAGGTGGGTCATACCGTGGTGGCACCTCAAATCCGTCACTGGAGTGTCTTCTTTGGATCCCACTAGGTCCGTGCGCATTCCTGGATTGGATTTTATGGTGCGCATCTTCCCGGAAAGGCTGATGAGACAAGTTGGGCTGAAACAGACGATCCCGAAGATTGATACCGTCCCGCAGACTGCTATGGCGCTTACTACGGAGAGCCGAAGAGAGTGGGCCATTAAATGGGCCCAAAGAAACATGTGGTTCTTGAATTTCTCCGCTAATGCCTTGTGGGTGTCGGATTCTTATCTGCGATGGAGAAAGGCTACTACTCCGGAAGAGCGCGAGAGATTGAGGAAGCGCGAGCCCGTTGACTACAAGGTGCGCGAGGTAGAGAAAGAGAAAGAGAAGCATCTGACAGAAGGAGAAGAAGAAGCCGGGTTTCACGTCGTTCATCCTTCGAAGAAACCAAAGACTACTCCTGTCGCGGAAATGGTGATTAGCAAGAATGGAAAGTCTAGGCCTCGAGAAAGACCGTTGGTGATTAGGTCTGAAGTGGCGCAAGAGCGTCCGGCTCGAGGTCGTGACAAGAAATATGACAAGAATGACAAGGGTAAGGGGAAGATGGAGGAATAGCCCGAGTCTTTATTTATTATTTGATTATTATTATTATTGTTGTAATAAAAAGGTGGGGTTTTTAGAATCCTAGCCTATTCTATTTTTATTATGTAGCGTACTATTATTATTAGAAAATGGATGAAATAAAAAAGGTTAAATGGTTATGAAACCGTTGTGATTTTCTATTTATTATTCTTGTCGAATTCCAAATGCAATGCAAATGTCCTTCTAGTTACATGTTAGATATAACGGGTTGAATCCTGTGAAGGATTGCCTACGTATTCCCTTAAAAAAATGAAATCAAACCCTTGCGCGTAGTTCGAGTAAATGTAAAAGAATAATTGTTCTAAGCAAGAGCTTGTAATGAACTTAGAAAATAAGCATGAGCTTTTTGCTTACTCCGAAGGTGCAAATTTAGTTTATTTGATGATACGAGGATGACAAATTTGTCAAAATGCAAGAGCACAGTGACATTAGCTTATTTCAGCTTGGCCAGGGGCCGTTTATTTAGTGCCACAAGAGCGACACGTGGGGTTACGCGAGGCGCGTTTTTGTTTCTATTCTAGGCATAGTATCGTTTTAGTTGGTCAAGGTTTGTTGGGTTCGAAAACTCATTCCCATCTAGGTCTGTGATTCTAACCGCACCCCCTGGGAGTATGGATTTGACTGGAAATGGTCCGGCCCAATTAGGTTTGAATTTTCCCCGTGGGTCAACAGGTAGAAGAGCTCTAACCGATTTGAGCACTAAGTCTCCTTCTTTGATGTTTCTTGGCCTAACCCTTTTGTTGAAAGCTCGTTTGATACGTGCTTAATATGTTTGGACATTATGCAAGGCGAATAACCTACGTTCATCCAGGAGGATGAGTTCTTCATATCTATCCCTCTTCCAATCGGCTTCCGGGATTTGACTTTCTAGTAAAATACGCAAGGATGGTATCTATAGCTCGACTGGTTGTACAGCTTCCATGCCGTAGGTCAAATAGAAAGGAGTAGCCCTAGTGGGCGTCCTAATAGATGTACGATACCCCCACAAAGCAAAGGGTATCTTGCTTGGCCAATCTCTATAGTTGTCAATCATTTTCTTGAGAATCGTGACAACATTCTTGTTTGCCGCCTCTACCGCGCCGTTAGTCTGTGGTCTATAGGGCGAAGAGTGGTGATGTTTAATCTTGTATTTGGCTAGCAATTGCTCGGTCTTAGCTTGGAAATGTGATCCGTTATCGCTAATGATCTCATGTGGGCAACCATATCGACAGATGATGTTGTTTTGTATGAACTTTGCCATATTTTTAGCTGTAAGACTAGTGTAGGAAGCCGCTTCTACCCATTTGGTGAAATAGTCAATTGCTACTAGGATGAAACAGTGACCTCCTGTTCCGGCCGGGGTTATCTTCCCGATTATGTCAATTCCCCAAGCAGAAAATGGCCAGGGAGACGTCATTGTATAGAGCAATGAAGGAGGGACATGTTGTACATTCCCGAAGATTTGGCAATTGTGGCAATGTCTTACATATTTGATGCAATCGGATTCCATTGTGGTCTAATAATACCCCAAACGTGTGATTTTCTTTGCCATCATGGGCCCACTCATGTGAGGACCGCATTCTCCGTCGTGGACTTCTTCCATCACCTTTTGCGCCTGTGAATGATCAAGGCAACGTAGGATTACACCAAGAGGTGTTCTTTTGTATAACTCTCCTTGCATGAGAACGTATTGGGAAGCGAGCAGGCGTATAGCACGTTGTCCCCTCATGTCCATATCGGATGGATAGGTACCATTGAGCTTGAAATTAAGGATTGCTTGGAACCAGGGTTCCTGCGCGATCTCTTCTTCATCGGTGATTTGGTGGACATAAGCTGGCTCTGATCGTCGTTCGATGCACAAAGGCATTTCCACCATGTGATCCGGCATATTAATCAAAGATGCAAGTTTCGCAAGAGCGTCTGCAAATTGATTTTCTTCCCGAGGTAGGTGTAGGTAGGTGACGTGATCAAAGAATTGAGCCACTTGGTCTATTCTAGCCTGATAAGGTGCAAGGCTTTCGCTTCGAATTTTCTAAGATCCTGTAACTTGGTTGATGATCAGTGATGAATCTCCATGTACTCGGAGGTTTTTAATGCCTAAGCTCACTGCCACTTGTAGTCCAATGAGACAAGCTTCGTATTCTGTAGCGTTGTTTGTCACCTCGAAGTCGAGTTTGACAGCAATTGGTGTATGCTCGCCTTCGGGAGAAATGAGCAACACTCCTATTCCAAATCCTCTCAAGTTTGATGCTTCATCAAAGTAAAGGTCCCAGGAATCTACATCAGTTTGGAGTATATCCTCGTCTGGAAATGACCAAGTGTCTATCGTTTGTGTGTCATTGATGGGATTTTCTGCGAAGAACTCGGTGACGGCGCGCCCTTTAATAACTTTCATTGTCACGTATTTGAGGTTGAATTCTGAGAGCATCAGGGTCCATCTTTGTAACACCCCCATACTCCAAGTGCCTTACCAGGACCACTCAGGTATAAGGATGCCACTATCTCGGTTACCCGAGGCATGATATTCATAAGACAATAACGAAACAACTTTAAAAGTAAATAAAATTTAAAGTGATTACATAGCAATTCCAAACTGATAAAAAGAAATACAAGATTCTCGGACGGTCTCATCGCTAAAACTATCAAAGCTATAAAACATCGTCGACACAAATGGAAGACTTCTAATCGCCACGTGATGACTCATCCCGGCTATCCCATACGCGTTATATCATACCGCTCAATAATCGCTCACCACCACCGAATGGATCACCACAGTTTTTAAAACATTTAAACGGGGTCAGTACTAATCACACAATTTATATAATCCAACAACACAACAAACAACACAGCTCAAACGGTCACACACACACAATCACACCACTCCCATCAATCTCCGTCACCGATCGTCCACCGGACCACCACCCGATGGGGGACCGCAGCCGTTCCCACCTAAGCCCCGCTCATCATACCGAGCGATAACCCCGTCCCATTAATGTGCACATCCCCTCCCGTGGCGGGTTCCACGGAGGGCGAAACTAGGGCGTGAAGCCACTCCCGCAAGTGACTCCACTCAGCCGAGAACGCATCTCGAGAACCAGAGACAAACAACCACATCCATCAACAACAATCAATCAACAACCGTCACGAAACCAATCAACAAGCACTAATTACAAAGACAATCACCACATATTATGTAACTAATACGAGTAGGGAAACCCTACCGAAAGCACAACATCGAGACGGTATCAACAAAATGTATCAAAAAGCCTCTTCTACAAAACCTCCTCCTATCATACAAACACATAAACACTACCAAATCACAATCTACACAAAACCCCAAATCCCCATATTAGGGTTTAACCAACTTAAAGGAAAAACAAGAAAAGGGTACATAGATCTTACCCTCGACGCAAGGATCTCAACGGTATAATAAACGATGAAAACCGACCTTCCAAACTCCGGGATTTGCTAACAATGCGATTAAAGGGATGAACGTACTTGCTTTCTCTCTTTGACAGTAATTTAGGTTGTGAAAAGTGTTTAGAATGATGACGAAAAAGATTATATACCTTAATCGCATAATTAACAAAACCCGAGAAATAACTCCCCGTAAACCGGCTACTCGATCGAGTAGCTAAGGTACTCGATCGAGTGCCCCCTTACTCGATCAAGTATCCTAGTTACTCGATCGAGTACCCAACAGGTCAGAAACTATTTTAAAACGCAACTCACCCTTACTCGACAGAGTAAGGCCTACTCGATAGAGTACCCAAAGACTCATAAATACGGAGTATTACAGTCTTCCCTCCTTAAAAAGAACTTCGTCCCCGAAGTTCAACCTATACTAAAAAAACAAACATACTAACTCGATCAAGACACAACAACGTGACTAAGAACTCAAAACAAAACTCCAACCCAAACATGAACTCGTAACACCAACTCCACTAACTATTCCTACCTCCACAACATGGCTCACGATATCGTATCGACTCCATTATATCTCTCTCAACACTAACTCCATACACTACCAACTAGCTCCGTAATACATCATCCAGAGCCAATCCAATATCAAAATACCCCTAACATCAAACGGAATGTTACATTCTACCACCCTTAAAAGGAACTTCGTCCTCGAAGTTTACTTACACTCATAAACATCATCATGCCACTATCAAAACTCTCGAACTCCTAAACATCACACTACTACAAGCACGGCCATGGCCTTTTAACAACATCAACCACAAAACAAATCCCTCATTTACGCTATGCTAACACTCTACTTCCAATTATTTTACAACATGCACAACCATGAAACTCACTTTTATCACATCTTACTCCTCTTAAGATAAATGTTACGTCCTCGTAACTCACTAATACTAAATCCTTAGTTAAATCATCTCATCATCCTCATCACCACCACATGTCAAAGATAACCGCCTATAACCTCATTTCTATAACCGTTCCTATTTCCAAGGCTTTCTTACTTAAACAGTTCTCATACTTCAATTCACTATGCACTCCATCTAACTAATACCGCAAAACCCTTACCATAACCAATACTCCAACTCTTCCACATTACCGCAACATGACATACCTCTCTATATAGACTATATAAAACTTCTATCGCCAAAAGCATAACTCACGATCCACACGTGTTACGTACACTCACACAAGATCCTCAAGTTCTTTTCTTTCATCACTGCAAAACTCAGACATGACTTAACAAGACACTAAATCCAAACACCCTTCCCTCACTGGCCCAACGAAAGATTAAAACCACCTGCAGCTTTCAGATCATTACCACACATGTTCTACGAATCACTTGCCATGACTATGTGCACCGATGTCTCATCTACAACAAGGTCAAATGTTCTGTACAACCTCTTACAACTGTGCCCTATCAACAGAAAATCACTATACCATCACAACAACAAAACATACACAACTTTCTCCCATATCATACTCTACCCTCACACCCAAGTTGAAACGGTAAGAAACATCAACAAACAAAACAACGTCTACATGTTCAACAAAAAACTCACAAAGAACAACAAAGAAACAAAACAACAATCTATGTATAACTGGTATGCACTTTCGAAAACTCGTATCATAATCATCCCGCCTACTCCACCACAACCGGTGACGGCTTCACAACACCGTCACCAACAACCGCACCGCAGTGCGAAAATACCCGCATCACAACACGAAGTACCGTGCCCGGATCACCACCCGAGGCACCACAACCGCACCGATAGACATCACAACTTACTTACTCAAACCCATAAACACCGACTCAAAGATAACTTCTCGATAAGAAAAACTTACTCAAATCCACTTTATTAAATAACAACGCAACATATTATATGGATAAACAGATAAGCACCTCATGAACATCATCTCTACCATTTCACGGAATACGCATGTGTTATCAATACACATAAAATTATAACTAGACATGCCAAATCAATCAAATTATTACCTTTTTAGCCTCATTCCATCAGATTGTCGTACCCTACATATATCACAAACATTCATATAACATCTTTATAACTATCACACCATACCGCTTCTCGTGAGGTCAGAACCTCACACAAACATTTATACACATCATAGACCCATAATCACATCCAACTAGTCAATCCTGATCACGTAAGTTACCACTCGATAAAGGTTACCTGTCGCCCGAGCTTAACTTATATGCCCCTCATAACATATTTTCCTATTCGCATAACCATCACCTCATGCCATACCATTAATATTCAACCACTAGCGCTCGTCTCATATAACCACATCTTATACTCCCTTACAACCATTCATATCAATCCGGCCTTTGTAAAATCAACCTCTCGAGGACTGCTGTCTTTCTTATCTATCATCACCCTTAACCACTAGTGACAACACCACAATACCACCACTGCTCGTATATCAAACCTCTTACACTCATATCAAAACAACACGGTTTTTCTCCTATCTTTGGTTAACATCCCCAAATAAAGAACATCAAACCCATCAATAAAATTACCTCAACATTATTCCCAATACTATCTTAATTGTATCGTCATCTAACTTTCCACCAAAAATCTCATATCGTGTAAATACTCCACCAACTCTTACTCCCTTAATTCCTCGAAACTCATTATTAATCATGTTGTCCTGAAGCTCCCATATAACCATTAACTAACATCCTCATGATAATATCACACATTTCGATGATTCCTTACCTTTATATCACCTAACTCCGGTGAAAATTTTCCTTAGCTTACTTTTTACTCTTCTTTTCTCTTCACATTCAACAATACCATTTAATAGCTCAACTCCTTATTACTTCTATCTAATTCTTTAGTGCTCCGGTTACCTTCTCATTCCGCCAAAGCTCAAATCCCATTATTTCATGTCGATATCATCTCACTCTTTCTTACCATGGATCTTCTCTTATTATGCTATCGCTCACACTTGTCACTAACCTATCCATAAAATCAACGTTCACTGTTTAAACAACTTCATTTCATGCCGTTAAATGCCCAAAGAAATCAGACGTAGTTTCACCTCTTAATAAACCAAATCTCCCAAACTCACTCACTGTCTACAAATCCACCTCGCAACATGTCTCCATAAAGTTCACTATATACCACTCTTCTCAACCCCTTTAAAACGAACTTTCACTACATATATTCTTGACCCACACGACTCCTAACCATCTCACTCCATAATTCTTTACACATCTCAAGTTGCCACTATCCAAACCTTCCTTTCAATCTTTTCATTCTCACGTTGCTTAGACCCACATCATCCCTTACCCACTTTCACTTACTTTTACATCACTCAATTTCGCGAATAAATCACTCACCACGTCTCACTAAAACTTGCACCATGCCTCAATCAGCTCATCAATATTCTTTTTCTTTTTCCACTTCTCAGCACAACCACATATAGCTCATCTCCTCCCACCAAACTCATACTCACCATAAGGTGCCACTCACCACCCCATAGATTGGGTAACTTACGTATCAAGACCAACTTACATGTAAAACAATGCATAAAGAAGTAAAATAACAACTTTGAATTAAACATAATATGCAACGAATGTCAAAAGATAAGCATATGACCCAAAACAGGGGTCACTAGATCGAGTACCGGCCACTCGATCGAGTAAGGGACTTACTCGATCGAGTAGGTGAAGATCAGAAGCACGTAAAACAAATCACAAGGGATATTCGATCGAGTAACTAACGTACTCGATCGAGTTACCCCTTACTTGATCGAGTACCAAGGCTACTCGATCGAGTACCCAATTCTCAAGACACCCGTCCAGTTTTTAAAAAAGCAGTCATAACTCACTCATTACTTGGTCGTTTTGGGCGTGTGACCTATCGTTAGAATCGTAAAAGGACAAGCTATCACCTCCAATTGGAATCACATCAAAATCATTTATGCATCTCAAGTTATAACAGTTTAAAGACAACCTCTTTATAATCGAAAAACACAACTACTTGATTTTACTTCCAAACAACTTAAACAACAACCAAGCAAACAAAACCAGTCCAAAACTCATAAAACCAGTATTCATAATCTTATGTTACTATTTTCAAAAGCCAAGCAACAACATTAATCATGCACATAGATTATTTAACTTGTCAATCACGATTTACCACATGCTTTTATTTTATAACTTTACGTACACAATAACATAATATACAACATAAAATCCCCTATTCACATGTTACAAACATTGCCATATTATTAAAATCCATTACCCACATAAACATGTTCCACACATGAATTTCATATTTTTATGCAATTACTTACTTAATCTCTTCCAACCAATTCATTCATTACAGCTACACACTTCTTACCACATATACACATGAACAATAGTGGACAAGTACATAAACTTATCATGCAACCTTATGCAAACCAAATATACGTATACGACACAACATTCCTATGCACATGTTATTATTATGCCACATTATGAATCATCCATTCTGCAACATCATCATTCATCACATATTATCACATATGAACTACTTCCTTTTTCTACCACATCATTCATCATTCTCATATACTTTTCCTACAATTCAAAACAACATTGTAAACCAACTATCATGCTTTCAATCAATAGCTTACGAAATCACATCATCACCATCTTTTCTACACATTCCCCATTCTCCACATACATACATCCACCGATTCATGCCACACATCACCATATAGGTACACAATTCACAAGATAAACACATAGCGATCCCGACTCATATCCCATGGTGACCGGTTCAAAATTGTAGGGCGAGTTCGCGACTTTAGGACGTCTCCCAAGCCTTTGCATTAGCTCCTACAACCTTTACCCCAGGTTCATTTTAATTGACTCCCTATATTCATTAAATTCATTGGTTACAGGTTTCAGGATCGTCTCTCTGATACCATTTGTAACACCCCCATACTCCAAGTGCCTTACCAGGACCACTCAGGTATAAGGATGCCACTATCTCGGTTACCCGAGGCATGATATTCATAAGACAATAACGAAACAACTTTAAAAGTAAATAAAATTTAAAGTGATTACATAGCAATTCCAAACTGATAAAAAGAAATACAAGATTCTCAGACGGTCTCTCTTTGCTAAAACTATCAAAGCTATAAAACATCGTCGACACAAATGAAGACTTCTAACTGCCACGTGATGACTCATCCCAGCTATCCCATACGCGTTATATCATACCTGCTCAATAACTGCTCACCACCACCGAATGGATCACCACAGTATTTAAAACATTTAAACGGGGTCAGTACTAATCACACAATTTATATAATCCAACAACACAACAAACAACACAGCTCAAACGGTCACACACACACAATCACACCACTCCCATCAATCTCCGTCACCGATCGTCCACTGACCAGACCACTGCCCGATGGGGGACCGCAGCCGTTCCCACCTAAGCCCCGCTCATCATACCGAGCGATAACCCTGTCCCATTAATGTGCATATCCCCTCCCGTGGCGGGTTCCACGGAGGGCGAAACTAGGGCGTGAAGCCACTCCCGCAAGTGACTCCACTCAGCCGAGAACGCATCTCGAGAACCAGAGACAAACAACCACATCCATCAACAACAATCAATCAACAACCGTCATGAAACCAATCAACAAGCACTAATTACTGCACAATCACCACATATTATGTAACTAATACTGAGTAGGGAAACCCTACCTGGAAAGCACAACAGTCAGACGGTATCAACAGCTGTATCAAAAAGCCTCTTCTACAAAACCTCCTCCTATTATACAAACACATAAACACTACCAAATCACAATCTACACAAAACCCCCAAATCCCCATATTAGGGTTTAACCAACTTAAAGGAAAAACAGTAAAAAGGGTACATAGATCTTACCCTCGACGCAAGGATCTCAACGGTATAATAAACGATGAAAACCGACCTTCCAAACTCCGGGATTTGCTAACAATGCGATTAAAGGGATGAACGTACTTGCTTTCTCTCTTTGACAGTAATTTAGGTTGTGAAAAGTGTTTAGAATGATGACGGAAAAGATTATATACCTTAATCGCATAATTAAGAAAACCCGAGAAATAACTCCCCGTAAACCGGCTACTCGATCGAGTAGCTAAGGTACTCGATCGAGTGCCCCCTTACTCAATCAAGTATCCTAGTTACTCGATCGAGTACCCAACAGGTCAGAAACTATTTTAAAACGCAACTCACCCTTACTCGACAGAGTAAGGCCTACTCGATAGAGTACCCAAAGACTCATAAATACGGAGTATTACAATCTTGCTAGGGGTCCGTTGAGGACGGGTTTCTCGAAGAGGTATTTGACTGGATCCATTTTGGAGTATATTTTGACGGAGTAGCTAAGCATGTAATGGCGTAGCTTCTTTGTTGCCCACACAAGAGCGAGGCATGTCTTTTCGAGTTGTGAATATTTGCACTCGTACTCCAGGAACTTCTTACTAAGGTAGTAGATAGCTCTTTCTTCACTTCCTACTGTTTGAGCCAACATGGCACCCATGGCGTTTTTCTTGTGAGATATAAACCAAGAGGTTGATCTCGTTGTGGTGGCATGAGCACTGGTGGTTTAGCCAATATCTCTTTGATTCGGTCAAACGCCTTCTGACAATCGTCGTCCCACATGGTGTGGTCTGTTTTCCTGAGTTTCTTGAAGATAGGCTCACAAATCATTGTAAGTTTCGATATGAATCGACTTATATACTGCACCTTTCCCAAGAATCCTCTGACTTCTTTTTCTATTTGAGGTTGTGGCATTTCGATCAGAGCTTTGATTTTGGAAGGATCTATTTCTATACCTCTTTGACTAACGACGTATCCCAGGAGTTTGCCAGATGTTACCCCGAATGTGCATTTCTGAGGATTGAGCCTCATGTTGTACTTTCGTAGCCTTGCGAAGAACTTGCGAAGGTTCGCAATATGCCCCTCTCTTTCCTTGGATTTGACAATCATGTCGTCTACGTATACCTCAACTTCTTTGTGCATCATGTCATGTAAGAGTGTAGTTGCGGTGCGTTGATATGTAGCTCCGGCGTTGATCAATCCAAACGGCATGACCGTATAACAATAGGTTCCCCATTGGGTGACAAAAGCGATCTTATGCATATCTTCCATGGCCACTTTGATTTGATTATAACCTGCATATCCATCCATGAAGGATAGTAACGCGTGGTCAGCAGTATTGTCCACCAATATGTCGATGTGAGGTAGAGGGAAGTCATCTTTTGGACTTGCTTTGTTTAAGTCCCTAAAGTCAACACAAACACGGATTCTCCCATCCTTTTTGGGTACAGGTACTATGTTGGCTACCCAGTCAGAATACTCGGAAACCTTGATGAACCCGGCTTTGAATTGTTTGTCAACTTCTTCTTTAATCTTGAGAGCCCATTCTTTTCTCATTCGTCGAAGCTTCTGATTCACAGGTTTGAAACCTGGCTTAATCGGAATTCTATGTTCAGCGATATCCCTGTCGATCCCTGGCATGTCTTTGTAGGACCAAGCGAAAACGTCTTTGAATTCGTTTAGGAGGTTTATGAAATCGGCCCTTTCGGTAGAGCTCAAGGTAGTCCCTATCCTAAGTTCTTGGGGTTCTAGTTCGGTTCCTATATTGATGGGTTCGGTGTCTTCTATTATTGGTCCCCCTTCCCCTTCCTGTAGTATTTCTTTGGCTATGTAGGAAGGTATTTCGATCGAGTCTTGGTCTTGGTCATCCTCAGTATCATCGTAAACAGAATTGCACTCAAGATAACACAAAGAGTAAGCAGAACCTGATTTATTCATATTAAAATTTGAGTAGAGTTGAAACAAAGAAGCCAACTGATCCATGGTCAGTGGCGACAAAGGGACAGTGGTTGGGGCATTTCCCGAACTACTGTGACTACTCGAGGCTAAGCTAGGAGAAACAAAGGGAGTAGGGATGACGACAGGAGGAGACTCTCTAATGACTTCTCTAGACTCCGACTCTGACCCCGACTTCGACTCGAACTCATCGTCTTCTGGTTCTCCTTTGAACATCTCTCCTTCTCAAGTGGTGAGCTTGAAGAGTCTTCCTTGATTGTTGGTCCACTTGATTGATTTTCTCCATCCTTTCTGCTGTCTTGCGTTGGTTTCTGTGATTAACGCGGTGGGGTTGAAGCGATCGTCTTGAAGTATCATGGTAATGATCTCATCCTGCGCGGCCCTGACAAATCGATCTTCTCCAAACAATAGGCTAACGGCCTGTTCGTCTAAGCAAGGTGCTTGACGGGCTTTGACGGTAGGAACCGTTTCTGGAGGGATAAAGTAGCAATCGTGAAAGATCTCGATCCCGGCTAGCTTCCTCTCGAGATAATGCCAAGGCTCGGGAAATCCGTGAAAGAGTTCTAGATTTCCTTCTTGAACAAAGTACCCATTTAAAGTAGGGAGACAGGGTCTCATTTGGACTCCTACATGCTTACAGTTTTGGACTTGCGCAAGCATTTCGAGAACCTCTTTTTTAGTGGGTTTGTACCCGAGTCCAAGTGGTATCCTCTTTGAGTTGCCTTCCTTGTATGGTGCGAAGGTGTTTCTTCGGGTAGGGTTCAAAGGCATTCTAGGGAAGTATCCCTGGGTTTTGAGCAAGTGGTTGACCACCAAGTTGGAGTAGGGATCATAGTATAAGGGTGCCAACTCACTTTCTATGATGCTTACACTTTGGAAGCCTCCAAGTTCGTGTACGGGATCTGCAAGGACTTGATTGTTCGACTGTTTTTCGATTATTGCTTTGATGGGTGACGAAGTGATCGTCACTACTTTGCCATTTAGTGGGATCTTGATCTTTTGATGAAGGGTGGATGTTACCGCTTTGGAAGCGTGAATCCACGGCCTTCCCAGAAGTATGTTGAATGAAGCTTCAATGTCCACTATTTGGAAGTTAACCTTTCGTTCAATTGGCCCTGTGGCTATGGTTAGGTTAACAAGTCCTACCATCTTTCATTGTGTACCATCATATGCACGCACACCTTGATTGGTAGGGGTCCAATCCGACTCTTTCATGCCTAACTTGTATGCCGTTTTGAGGGGTATGACGTTGACCGCGGAGCCATCATCTACCAAGGTCATTGGCACGTTCTTCTTTAGACAAATGACAGTGATGTAAAGAGCTAAATTGTGACTGGCGCCAAAAGGCGGCAAATCTTCGTCTGAGAAAGTAATATGATTACTTAGCTTTGGTGATTCTTGGAAGACCAAGTTGACTACATCTTCGGGTGTCGAGTTATGTGCTACATTTAGTTTGGCCAAAGCTTGCAGTAAAGCTTGGCGATGTGGGAATGAGCTTGCTACTAATTGCCGACCGAAAGATCGCCTTCGTCTTCTTCTGTAATTGCTTGAGCAAATGGTCAGTGGAGTCCTCTTCGTTATCATTTGGCGTGACAACGTTGGTTGGACCGTTTTGAGTAGTGCTTTGATATGGACGACCCGAGCGAGTTAGGTGGTCTACATCTTAGTCTTCACCATTTTGGACTATTTCTTTGACTAGGGAGTTTTCAATGAGATACTCGTCTTCATCATCGTCGGCCCAAACTCCATTGATTGCAGTTAGCTCTCTCATTCTCATGATTTCATCTTCCAGTCGTATGATTTGGTCAACTAGTTTATCAACCACGGTGACTACTTCTTGCATAGTAGCATTTTGAGAGAATATTAGTGGCACATGTTCTTTGGGTGTTGCGTTGGGATCGCGTAAAGTTGTCACCATGTTTTCTAACTCCCAAACTTGCCCATCTACACTCCTTGCCCATATGATGAAGTCGGAAATGGTAGGGGAGATAGTAGAGTAGAACTCTTCATTCTCGATTGCATAGATTTCATTTTTTATTGGAGAAATAAGGTGTGAGCAATCTAAGGTAGATTCATCACTTGTAATCACTAGAACTCCAAGAGGAGTCTGAGTGTTGTTGGGTTTACCTCCCGGTGGTATTGGCAATCGACCATCTTCAATCATGTCTTGAAGCACGTTTTTCAACTTGTAGCACTTTTCTGTGTCATGCCCCTTGCCCCTATGGTATTCACAAGACGAGTTCTCGTCCCCAGAATTTGGATTTCCTTTCGGGTTCGGGAGTAGGCCCAATGGGTTGGAGTTTACCTTGCTTCATTAACCTTTTTAGAGCGTTGGAGTAAGTGTCCCCAAGATTTGTGAATTTCCTTGGTGGGGTACTTTTCTTGTATGACTCGAGAAGGTTAACTTCATCGGTCTTGCTAGTAGAGCCGTATGAACGACTTCTTGAACCTTGATATCCTCGACCTACCGTTTTGGACAAGAGTCCTTTACGGATGTCATCTTCAATTCTTGTCCCTAGTACGGTTAAGTCCTTAAAAGTTTTAATGTTTTGGTACCTCAAATGATTGGCATAGATGGGTTTGAGATTGTCCACAAACTTCTCTACAAGAGTAGCCTCATCCGGGCGTTCAACTAATTGGGTACTAGTCTTCCTCCACCTACTTAGGAAGTCGGTGAATCCTTCTTTGTCATTTTGGGTAAGAACCTCTAGAGTACGCATGTTTACTTGGATCTCGGCATTATCCGCATATTGTTTAGAAAACTCGATTGCGGCATCTTCCCAAGTAGCGACCTTCTTGTGATCTAAGGAGTAAAACCATTGCTTCGGGATGGTGTCAAGAGATGAAGGAAAGATCCTTAAGAACATCTCGGGTTTGATGCCTTTGATAGACATGTAATCTTTGAAGGCACGGATGTGGTTCAAAGGGTTCTTGTGTCCCTTGAATTTAGGGATATCCGTCATATTGAAGTTAGTTGGCAATTTGGAATTGACGGCCTCATACTTGCGATTGTTCTCCCTATAAATGTCATCCCCCTTAAGGTACATCAATTGCTCCTCTAAGTATTGGAGTCTTTTCTCAGCTACAGTCATCCCCATGAGAGGATTTTCATCCTTGGATTCATTATCAGAGTCACCTAGTACTTCATTTTCATGAGGAGACAACCTTCCCTCTACGGCATAGATACGGCCCTCAATGAGCTCAAGGCGGTCATAGACTTGGTCTTGGGTAACTTGCATTTGGGCTAGCGCGGCTAGGATTCGATCATTACCATCTTGAAGTTGGTGGAGGTTTGTTTCATTGGATCCGGTATCTTGAAAACGGATAAGAGATCGGCGACGAATCAAAACACGATCGACCATTCTAACACACTTGCTAAAAGAAGAAATGTTTTGACTCGTGAAGTGGGTGTGTGCCACTTGTGTTGAGTGAGCTTTGAAGAAAGACAAGGTTTTTGAAAATGTGTGTCCTAGTCAACTATAGTGTAGTTGTAGGAGTGGACTCAAAGTGAGGTTTTGAAATGGGCTTTGTGATCCGAATTTTGACCAACAAACGGACAGAGTTTTGACTGGATTTTGCGCTAATTGAAGGCCTATTTCGAAATTTTGGTTAAGAAAAGGGTTTTGATTTTTTGAAAAATCGTCATGGTTTTGTTTAGAAATGGTGATCACGTAAGGTACAAACATTTATACAAGCATTATAACGGGATGCTGAGTACATTTAAAAGGGTTTTGGTTTAAAGGGTGGGTTGTCATACCGAACCATCAAACTCGAAGTCTGTGGAGAGGCTCATACCAAACAAGAGTAAGGCCGATTCCTAGTCCATTTCCTCAAGTAGTGAAGGCCCTTGATACAAAAAATAGTAAGTACCATGGTATGGATGACGTCAATCGCTATCCATCCTTAGGCCCAAATAAGAATTAGGACCGTTTAGACGGGACGATTGGTCGAATGGGTTGGGTTGGGCCTAGGAAGACCGAATAAAACGATCTAGGAAGACCGAGTTATGAAAACCGACAATTGTCTTATACAAACTATTCCCTAACCTTGTTCAAGTTTCACCCTTGTTACACGTAAGTGTATTATCCCCAGCGGAGTCGCCAAACTGTGGACAGCGGGGGTGCCCACGGGGGCGCTTGGGAGGAAAGAGGAACAAGCGTTTGTATTTTTGTATGGAGTCGCCACCAATTTTTATGGGAAATTGGAACCGTTCGAATACCTCGTGCATGTCAAGACACAAAGTAGAGACATGAACACTAAGCAATCGTTACCCTTAGCATTCTATGTCTAGAATGACTCTCGTGGATGCCAATGAACACGGGTGCTCACGGAGATCTGGAGTAAGGGGTGAGGGTACGTATTAGGAAGCTCTTTTGAACAAACACCTAATCCCGCCCGCCTCGATAGCGGTGTAGATAACTCATTTCTGCACCTCCCGCAAACCACCCGGTGATGATTGGGCCGCATGTTTGGTACGCGGAACGATTTGTGACAATTCGTAAGATTATCGTCAAGTGATTGCTCAAATATTAATGTCTACCTCTTAGTTGTCATCTACGTGCCGATCTGATCGTTTGACAAGAATTAGAGTACATTCGAGTCCGGCCTAAAACCGTCTCCATTTTCTCGATAACCGTTAAATCCCGAGTCGAATGTTCGAATGTTCCGGATATTTCTATTCCATATTTCATAAATTTTATCTTTTGGTAAACAATTTCCCGTAATATTCACATAAGATATTAAAGAAAACCGAATTATTTCCGTCCTACCATAACTCAAACACAAAAATCTTTCTTCCGCAGGAGGAAACCCTTTGGGAACAGACGCAGGCAGTCTTTGCGCCTCTTCCAAGAGACACATGGTCGCTGCGCCTCTTCCCGTGCCCTTTTCTCGCGTATTTCTCGTATCTTTTTCATATCTTTCCGAGATTCACTTCCAAAGAGTCTCCGAAACCCTAATTCCTCCACGTGATTAGTATAAATAGGAGCCTTCGCTCCTCATATTTCTCACACGAGTGTCCGCCCTTCTCTTCTCCCTTTTGCATTCTAGACCTTTGTTCTTACTTTTTGGCGTCTACGTGCTTGAACTTTCGACCACGTAAGCTCGGATCCTTCCGGGTACCAGCCTCGTTTGCATGACCGACCAATTTGACCAACTCCACATCAATCAACTTAATTAATCTAATCGTTTTCCTCTTACGAGGGCACTTTCTTTGCATTCGCGTCGAGCATCACTAATCGATATCTTAGTCCTTCTCGTTTCGTCAACATGTAAGTCTGAGGGTGTATAATCTCTCTTTTATTTATTGTATTTTACTTTTTGTAATCATCAATTGTAAGGTTTATGTCGAAAATATCATTAAAACCGATTTCTAAAACCATGCTTTAAAACCTCTTTTTACGGATTTCCAGTAGATAACCGTCGAGAAAGGACGCAAGAATCGCTGCGCTCTTGAAGAAGGAGCGCAGTTCCTGCTGCGCCTCTTCGTGAGGCTGCCACAGTTCCTGCTTCCTTTCTTCTTCGTTCGTCCTCTGTTATTCGTCAAGTGTCTTTTATTTGTTTCATTTGTTTGTTAATTCTTCATCGTGATAGCATATAATTCACATGTATATTATAATCATCATCATTAACATGTTTTAATCATCGCAAAATCCGACTTAAATCCTAAATAATCCAATATTTGCGGGTTTTTGTCATTAAATTCAATTCCGGGTTATAGAGATTCAATTCATCAATATTGAGTTTCTGGAATTCGTCTTTGATATAGTTTTCATCTGTCTTTTGTCGTATTTATCGCATATTCGTCATTAATCCGCCATATCTAACTTAATTAATTGATTTAATTCATTTCATTTGTTAATATCTTTTACTCATGTAATTAATCCATCTTAATTCGTTTATTCCGTCTCACCCGTGTTTTATTGCTTTTATGACCCCTCAATCGTATGTTAAATAACCTATTAATTACTTTCATCCGAGTAAACAATTTAATCGATCTTTAAATTCACCAACGAGTATTAACAACACGCAATTCCGGCTTCACAGCTAGAATTCAGGTCAGGAACAGACGCAGCGTCTGCTGCGCCTATTCCAAGGGACGCAGCTCTGCTGTGCCTGTTCCGGGTTGAATTCTGCCTCTGAACTCCGTTGTTGCCTTGACCTAGTTTAATTAGTTTACGTATAATTGACTATTATTCATATTATCGCCTTCTGATCTGTTCGTAATTTTTGTTCTTTTATTCCTTTTTCTCAAATTATCCGTTTTAAAGGTATTTTCGACATAAATCGCCTAACCCAATGTAATTAATGTAATTTTCATTATTGTAATTTTCTTTATTGTATTTCTTTTATCGCTTGAATGTTTTCACATGTAGTTGAACCTAAATCTTACTTCGACATTAATTGTATGCTAATTACTTGTTCACCGACTTAGTACTAATTCTTCACGTGCTAGGATTAAAACTTGGATGTTGCATTGCATGCATATAGCCGACGATATATCAAGTACGAATAACTTTCCTAATCATTAGTAGAAGCCGCTATCGAGGCGGGCGGGATTAGGTGTTCGATCAAAAGAGCTTCCTAATACGTACCCTCACCCCTTACTCCAGATCTCCGTGAACACCCGTGTTCATTGGCATCCACGAGAGTCATTCTAGACATAGAATGCTAAAGGTAACGATTGCTTAGTGTTCATGTCTCTACTTTGTGTCTTGACATGACACGAGGTATTCGAACGGTTCCAATTTCCCATAAAAATTGGTGGCGACTCCATACAAAAATGCAAACGCTTGTTTCTCTTTTCCTCCCAAGCGCCCTCGTGGGCCCCCGCTGTCCACAGTTTGGCGACTCCGCTGCGGATAATACACTTACGTGTAGCAAGGCTGAAACTTGAACAAGGTTAGGGAATAGTTTGTATAAGACAATTGTCGGTTTTCATAACTCGGTCTTCCTAGATCGTTTTATTTGGCCTTCCTAGGCCCAACCCAACCCATTTGACCAATCGTCCCGTCTAAACGGTCCTAATTCTTATTTGAGCCTAAGGATGGATAGCGATTGACGTCATCCATACCATGATGCTTACTCTTGTTTGTATCAAGGGCCTTCACTACTTGAGGAAATGGACTAGGAATCGGCCTTACTCTTGTTTGGTACGAGCCTCTCCACAGACTTCGGGTTTGATGGTTCGGTATGGCAACCCACCCTTTAAGCCAAAACCTTCTAAATGCACTAAGCATCCCGTTATAATGCTTGTATAAATGTTTGTACCTTACATGATCACCATTTCTAAACAAAACCATGACAAATTTTGCAAAAATCAAAACCCATTTTCAAACAAAATTTCGAAATAGGCTTTCAATTAGCGCAAAATCCGGTCAAAACTCTGTCCGTTTGTCGTGTCAAAATCCGGGCCGCAAGCCCATTTCAAAACCTCACTTCGAGTCCACTCCTACAACTACACTATAGTTGACTAGGACACACATTTTCAAAAACCTTGTCTTTCTTCAAAGCTCACTCAACACAAGTGGCACACACCCACTTCACGAGTCAAAACATTTCTTCTTTTAGCTAGTGTGTTAGAATGGTCGATCGTGTTTTGATTCGTCGCCGATCTCTTATCAAGTTTTCAAGATGCCCGGATCCAGCGAAACAAACCTCCAACAACTTCAAGATGGTAATGATCGAATCCTAGCCACGCTAGCCCAAATGCAAGTCACCCAAGACCAAGTCTATGACCGCCTTGAGCTCATCGAAGGCCGTATCTATGCCGTAGAGGGAAGGTTGCCTCCTCATGAAAGACCAAATCATACGACTGGAAGGTGACATCATGAAAATGAGGGAACTAACTGCAATCAATGGAGTTTGGGCCGACGATGATGAGGACGAGTATCTCATTGAAAACTCCCTAGTCAAAGAAATAGTCCAAAATGGTGAAGACCAAGATGTGGACCACCTAACTCGTTCGGGTCGCCCATATTAAAGCACTACTCAAAATGGTCCAACCAGCGTCATCACACCAAATGACAATGAAGATGACTCCACTGATCATTTGCTCAAGCAATTACAGAAGACAAAGGCTGATCTTTCAGTCTGGCAATTAGTAGCAAGCTCATTCCCACATCGCCAAGCTTTACTGCAAGCTTTGGCCAAACTAAATGAAGCACATAACTCCACTCCCGAAGATGTAGTCAACTTGGTCTTCCAAGAATCACCAAAGCTAAGTAATCCTATTACTTTCTCAGACGAAGATTTGCCGCCTTTTGGCGCTAGTCACAACCTTGCTCTATACATCACTGTCATTTGTCTAAAGAAGAATGTGCCAATGACCTTGGTGGATGATGGCTCTGCAGTCAGCGTCATACCCCTCAAAACGGCATACAAACTAGGCATGAAAGAGTCGGATTGGACCCCTACCAATCAAGGTGTGCGTGCATATGACGGTACACGTCGAAAGGTGGTAGGACTTGATAACCTAACCATAGCCATAGGGCCAATCGAACGAAAGGTTAACTTCCAAATAGTGGACATTGAAGCTTCATTCAACATACTTCTGGGAAGGCCCTGGATTCACGCTTCCAAAGCGGTAACATCCACCCTTCATCAAAAGATCAAGATCCCACTAAATGGCAAAGTAGTAACGATCACTTTGTCACCCATCAAGGCAATAATCGAAAAACAATCGAACAATCAAGTCCTTGCGGATCCCGTATATGAACTCGGGGGCTTCCAAAGCGTAAGTGTCATAGAAAGTGAGTTGGCACCCTTATACTATGATCCCTACTCCAACTTGGTGGTCAACCACATGCTCAAAACCCAGGGGTACTTCCCTGGAATGCCTTTAAACCCTACTCGAAGAAACACCTTCGCACCATACAAGGAAGGCAACTCAAAGAGGATACCACTTGGACTGGGGTACAAACCCACGAAAGAGGAGGTTCTCGAAATGCTTGCCCAAGTCCAAAACCGTAAGCACGTAGGAGTCCAAATGAGGCCCTATCTCCCCACTTTAAATGGGTACTTTGTTCAAGAAGGAAGTCTAGAACTCTTTCACGGATTTCCCGAGCCTTGGCATTATCTCGAGAGGAAGCTAGCCGGAATCGAGATCTTTCACGATTGCTACTTTATCCCTCCAGAAACGGTTCCTACCGTCAAAACCCGTCAAGCACCTTGCTTAGACGAACAAGTTGTTAGCCTATTGTTTGGAGAAGATCGATTCGTTAGGGCCGCGCAGGATGAGATCATTACCATGATACTTCAAGACGATCGCTTCAACCCCACCGCGTTAATCACAGAAACCAACGCAAGACAGCAGAAAGGATGGAGAAAATCAATCAAGTGGACCAACAATCAAGGAAGACTCTTCAAGCTTACCACTGGAGAAGGAGAGATGTTCAAAGGAGAACCAGAAGACGATGAGTTCGAGTCGGAGTCGGAGTCAGAGTCGGAGTCTAGAGAAGTCATTAGAGAGTCTACTCCTGTCGTCATCCCCACTCCCTTTGTTTCTCCTAGCTTAGCCTCGAGTAGTCACAGTAGTTCGGAAAATGCCCCAACCACTGTCCCTTTGCCGCCACTGACCATGGATCAGTTGGCTTCTTTGTTTCAACTTTACTCAAATTTTAATATGAATAAATCAGGTTCTGCTTACTCTTTGTGTTATCTTGAGTGCAATTCTGTTTATGATGATACTGAGGATGACCAAGACCCAGACTTGATCGTAATACCTCCCTACGTAGCCAAAGAAATACTACAGGAAAGGGAAAGGGGACCAGTAATAGAGGACACCGAACCCATCAATGTAGGAACCGAACTAGAACCCCAAAAACTTAGCATAGGGACTACCTTAAGCTCTACCGAAAGGGCCGATTTCATAGACCTCCTAAATGAATTCAAAGACGTTTTCGCTTGGTCCTACAAAGACATGCCAGGGATCGACAGGGATATCGCCGAACATAGGATTCCGATTAAGCCAGGTTTCAAACTCAGAAATGAAGCTTCGACGAATGAGAACAGAATGGGCTCTAAAGATTAAGGAAGAAGTTGACAAGCAATTCAAAGCCGGGTTCATCAAAGTTTCCGAGTATTCTGACTGGGTAGCTAACATAGTACCCGTACCCAAAAAGGATGGGAGAATCCGTGTTTGTGTTGACGTTAGGGACTTAAACAAAGCAAGTCCAAAAGACGACTTCCCTCTACCTCACATCGACATATTGGTGGACAATACCGCAGACCACGCGTTATTATCCTTCATGGATGGGTATGCGGGTTATAACCAAATCAATATGGCCATGGAAGATATGCATAAGACCGCATTTGTCACCCAATGGGGAACCTATTGCTATACGGTAATGCTATTTGGATTGATCAACGCCGGAGCTACATATCAACGCACCGCAACTACACTCCTACATGACATGATGCACAAAGAAGTTGAGGTATACGTAATTGACATGATTGTCAAGTCCAAGGAAAGAGAGGGACATATTGCGAACCTTCGCAAGTTCTTCGCAAGGCTACGAAAGTACAACATGAGACTCAATCCTCAGAAATGCACATTCGGGGTAACATCTGGCAAACTCCTGGGATACGTTGTTAGCCAACGAGGTATAGAAATAGATCCTTCCAATATCAAAGCTCTGATCGAAATGCCACAACCTCAAACAGAAAAAGAAGTCAGAGGATTCCTGGGAAAAGTGCAGTATATAAGTCGATTCATATCGAAACTTACGATGATTTGTGAGTCTATCTTCAAGAAACTCAAGAAAACAGACCACACCATGTGGGATGACGATTGTCAAAAGGCATTTGACCGGATCAAAGAGATATTGGCTAAACCACCAGTGCTCATGCCACCACAACGAGATCAACCTCTTGGTTTATATCTCACAGTAACCGAAACAACCATGGGTGCCATGCTGGCTCAAACCGTAGGAAGTGAAGAAAGAGCTATCTACTATCTTAGTAAGAAGTTCTTGGAGTACGAATGCAAATACTCACAACTCGAAAAGACATGCCTCGCTCTTGTGTGGGCAACGAAGAAGCTACGCCATTACATGCTTAGCTACTCCGTCAAAATATACTCCAAAATGGATCCAGTAAAATACCTCTTCGAGAAACCCGTCCTCAACGGGCGCCTAGCAAGATGGACACTGATGCTCTCAGAATTCAACCTCAAATATGTGCCACTGAAAGTTATCAAAGGTCGCGCCGTCGCCGAATTTTTCGCAGAAAATCCTATCAATGATGCACAAACGATAGATACTTGGTCATTTCCAGACGAGGATATACTCCAAACTGATGTAGACTCCTGGGACCTGTACTTTGATGGAGCGTCGAACTTAAGAGGATTCGGAATAGGAGTGTTGCTCATTTCTCCTGAAGGCGAGCATACACCAATTGCCGTCAAACTCGACTTCGAGGTGACAAACAATGCTGCAGGATACGAAGCTTGCCTCATAGGATTACAAGCGGCAGTGAGCTTAGGCATTAAAAACCTCCGAGTACATGGGGATTCATCACTGATCATCAACCAAGTTACAGGATCTTGGAAAATCCGAAGCGAAAGCCTCGCACCTTATCAGGCTAGAATAGACCAAGTCGCTCAATTCTTTGATCACGTAACCTACCTACACCTACCTCGGGAAGAAAATCAATTTGCAGACGCTCTTGCGAAACTTGCATCTTTGATTAATATGCCAGATCACATGGTGGAAATGCCTTTGTGCATCGAACGACGGTCAGAGCCGGCTTATGTCCACCAAATCATCGATGAAGAAGAGATCGCGCAGGAACCCTGGTTCCAAGCAATCCTGAATTTTAAGCTTAATGGTACCTATCCACCGGATATGGACAAGAGAGGACAACGTGTTATACGCCTACTCGCTTCCCAATACGTTCTCGTGCAAGGAGAGTTATACAAAAGAACACCTCTTGGTGTAGTCCTACGTTGCCTTGATCATTCACAGGCACAAAAGGTGATGGAAGAAGTCCACGACGGAGAATGTGGTCCTCACATGAGTGGGCCCATGATGGCGAAGAAAATCACACGTTTGGGATATTATTGGACCACAATGGAATCCGATTGCATCAAATACGTAGGACATTGCCACAATTGCCAAATCTTCGGGAATGTACAACATGTCCCTCCTTCATTACTCTATACAATGACATCCCCTTGGCCATTTTCTGCATGGGGAATTGACATAATCGGGAAGATAACCCCGGCCGGAACAGGAGGTCACTGTTTCATCCTAGTAGCAATTGACTATTTCACCAAATGGGTAGAAGCGGCTTCCTACACTGGTCTTACGGCTAAAAATGTGGCAAAGTTCATACAAAACAACATCATCTGTCGATATGGTTGCCCACATGAAATCATTAGCGATAATGGATCACACTTCCAAGCTGAGACCGAGCAATTGCTAGCCAAATACAAGATTAAGCATCACCACTCCTCGCCCTATAGACCACAGACTAATGGCGCGGTAGAGGCGGCAAACAAGAATGTTGTCACAATTCTCAAGAAAATGATTGACAACTATAGAGATTGGCCAAGCAAGATACTCTTTGCTGTGTGGGGATATCGCACATCTGTCAGGACACCCACTGGGGCGACTCCTTTCTATTTGACTTACGGCATGGAAGTTGTATAACCAGTCGAGCTAGAAATACCATCCTTGCGTACTTTACTAGAAAGTCAAATCCTGGAAGCCGATTGGAAGAAGGATAGATATGAAGAACTCATCCTCCTGGATGGACGTAGGCTACGCGCCTTGAATAATGTCCAAACATATCAAGCACGTATCAAACGAGCTTTCAACAAAAGGGTTAGGCCAAGAAACATCAAAGAAGGAGACTTAGTACTTAAATCGGTCCGAGCTCTTTTACCTGTTGACCCACGGGGAAAATTCAAACCTAATTGGGCCGGACCATTTCTAGTCAAATCCATACTCCCAGGGGGTGCGGTTAGAATCACAGACCTAGATGGGAATGAGTTTTCAAACCCAACAAACCTTGACCAACTAAAACGGTACTATGCCTAGAATAGGAACGAAAACGCGCCTCGCGTAACCCCACGTGTCGCTCTTGTGGCACTAAATAAACGGCCCCTGGCCAAGCTGAAATAAGCTAATGTCACTGTGCTCTTGCATTTTGACAAGTTCGTCATCCTCGTATCATCAAATAAACTAATATGCACCTTCAGAGTAAGCAAAAGCTCATGCTTATTTTCTAAGTTCATTACAAGCTCTTGCTTAGAACAATTATTCTTTTACATTTACTCGAACTACGCGCAAGGGTTTGATTTCATTTTTTAAGTGAATACGTAGGCAATCCTTCACAGGATTCAACCCATTATATCTAAAATGTAAATAGAAGGACATTTGCATTGCATTTGAAATTCGACAAGAATAATAAATAGAAAATCACAACGGTTTCATAACCATTTAACCTTTTTATTTCATTCATTTTCTAATAATAATAGTAAGCTACATAATAAAAATAGAATAGGCTAGGATTCTAAAAACCCCATCTTTTTTATTACAACAATAAATAATAATAATAATAATCAAATAATAAATAAAGACTCGAGCTATTCCTCCATCTTCCCCTTGCCCTTGTCATTCTTGTCATATTTCTTGTCACGGCCTCGAGCCGGACGCTCTTGCGCCACTTCAGACCTAATCACCAACGGTCTTTCTCGAGGCCTAGCCTTTTCATTCTTGCCAATCACCATTTCCGCGATAGGAGTAGTCTTTGGTTTCTTCGAAGGGTGAACAACTTGAAACCCGGCTTCTTCTTCTCCCTCTGTCAGATGCTTCTCTTTCTCTTTCTCTACCTCGCGCACCTTGTAGTTAACGGGCTCGCGCTTCCTCAGTCTCTCATGCTCTTCCGGAGTAGTAGCCTTTCTCCATCTCAGATAAGAATCAGACACCCACAAGGCATTGGCGGAGAAATTCAAGAACCACATGTTTCTTTGAGCCCATTTAATGGCCCACTCTCTTCGGCTCTCTGTAGTAAGCGCCATAGCAATCTGCGGGACGGTATCAAGCCTCGGGATCGTCTGTTTCAGCCCAACCTGTCTCATCAGCCTTTCCGGGAAGATACACACCATAAACTCCAATCCAGGAATGCGCACGGACCTAGTGGGATCTAAAGAAGACACTCCAGTGACGGACTTGAGATGCCACCACGGTACGACCCACCTAATCAAAGGGCCATCATCGCTCTTCAGCTTGTTCTTCCAGTAATCACAAACCCGAGTGAAGTCCACCATATACAACCTTGTCCTCATCGCAATCGAGCGGGCATGATAGGAAAGCGCATGAACTGGGGGCTCGATCAATCGGAGCCGTTCCATAAGCCAAACCTACCAAAAGCGGGTATTAGACATTAAAAAAAAAAAAAAACGAAAAAAAAATGAAACAAAAGAAAAAAGGGAAGAAAAAGAAAACAAGTCTTTTACCTGCAGAAGGACGGGGCTTCCCAAATACGGTAGATCGCGGTTGGATTTCCTATTATCCAAGCCCATAATAATCTCTCCTAAGCATAAGGAAGCTGGGCTCCTGCGCAGCTCCATCTGCTCAACAAGACCCAGAAGACGAGGATCACCTCTCAAGTCTTCATCAACATGCCCTTGGAAGACATACACATGCAACAAGCAAAAGCCAAATGCCCTCCGCCTAGCAACATGAGAAACGGTGGGGTCGGCCATGTTGATGAATCGATCTATGAAGTCCAACATTCTCACGCCCTTTGAGGTAACTAGGCGGTCCACCTCAAGTCTAGTCAATCCAAGCAAGTCTCTAAATTTGCTCTTATACCCTTGCGAAGTAGAAGGAATGGCGGGCAAGTGTTCAGGATTCCATCCACCAATAGCAGCAACTTCTTCAGGAAATGGGCAAATATCACCTCCAGGGAACGCAAAAACATGGTAATTCGGGTCCCAATAGTCAAGGCAAGCATCCAAGAACGGTTTCACAACCTTGATGAGTTTTAAACTCAACAAAGACCCAAAATTATAAGCACCCATATCATGCTTCTCCATATTCGAAAATTCGTTGGTCCATTCCTTCAAGCGGATCTCCAAAGTATTCATGATGAAAAATTTATTTTGAGAATTTTATGCAAATAGACGAAGAAGAGACGGAAGATTTGTATGAATAAAAGCTCCATCGACGTCTCTATTTATACTAATTTGCTTTCAAAAATCCGTCGAATCAACGCCTTGGGAACAGGCGCAGCACCTGCTGCGCCTCTTCAAAGGGACGCAGCTCATGCTGCGCCTCTTCCTTAGCTTCACTTCTGTGACTTTTCTGCGTTGGATCTTTCCTAATTCCATGACGAATAATTTCCTATTCCTACGGGTTATTATTTTGGTAAATACATGAGAATTACCATGTTCCAAGTTTCCTAATTTCGCGGGCACGCATTTCGAGGCGACATCGACATTTTCGCCATTTTACCACACTTGTACATTTTCATTTTAGGAAATAAATTTCATTTTTAGGAAATAATTCCAATTTTTCATTTTAGGAAATAATTTTCATTTTAATTTTACATTTCTCATTGTCATTTTAATTCATTTTAAATTTTTTAATTTCTTAATTTCATTTCTACATTTCTAACTTATAGATTTCTATTTTTTCTTTTTTTAGGGGGTAACCCTCCCTACCGTCCGGTCATTTTCGACAAAATTGTTACATTTTTGCATTCTTTTGAGTCACTCGCTTTGCGCTAATTAAGGCCATATGTATATATGAATGTATGCTTTGCGTGTTTTCTATGTAAATTTCGGCAGCACGACGGCGTAAACCGTCATCTACCAAACCTGTTCAAAACTAACCTGCAGATACAAGCAACACAACCCAGCAGCAAAGGCACTCAGGCCGTCGTATATACACCAAACGAAGGAAATGTACAAACTTGGGGCTCGAGCCCCAAACAAAGTCAAAAAATGCTCAAAATCAATGTCCAAATGTACAAATGTGCAAAGTACGACCAACAAACAAAAAACTACACAAAACTACTGTTGGGCGCCCTCCAACTCTGCAACTCTCGCCGCAAGAACGGCGATCTCGGCGTCCCGAACCTCGAGCTCCCTCAACAAGCGAGCTGTCTCCTCCCGAGACTAGGTCAACTCTCGCTCCAGCTCGCAGTCACCCTGTAAACAATAAATTGGCTCATGTCAATCGATTCAAGCAAAATCGGAAAATCAAAAATCAAAAATGAAATGGGCATAAGGTTCATACCTGACGACCTCGACCGCCGACAAGTGCCTCGACGGCGAGCTCGCGACCGGTTGGCCACCCTCCACAACGCCACAAACCGAGACGGCGCAACCTGCATTTTCAAAAAGAAATTCTCAACAATTGAACAAACTCAATCAAACGTGTTCTTACACAAAAGTTATACAAGTTAGAGGCTCACCCTCCGAATCAGATGCTGCCAGTCGTCCAGGCCAGCATCCGTCACAGCTACGTCAAAGTCACGCAGCTCGGAGATCGTCGTCCTCCCGGTTGGGTCAGTGTACTCGAGGGTCTCGGGGTACTCTGGGGGCTCGATGCCCGCCGCCTCGACCTCCTGCAAAGACAAATGGTTCTCATTAATTGATGATCTTTCATCATGAATCTCAAAATCAAATCAAAAGGAAAAATAAAAGATGCTCACCACTACCGGCCAGTACGCCAACCTCCCGTAAAGCAACGCCGAGTAGTCCTCGCCAGGAAGAAGAAGGGCGTCACCACTGGCACCAACCAAGTCCGCCTCCCTCTCAGCCTCATAAGGCTCCCTAAACATCGTCTAGGGAGGATCGACGGGAACCGTCAACACGTCCCGAGAGCACTGACGAGCCAAGCGCTCGCCCAAGTACCACACAGGACCCATCAACGTCCTCAACAGCAGTCGGCTCGGGCTCTTAGGCCGAAGGACCTCAGCCACGAAAGGAGGGGCTCCAGCGTACTCCGCCCAAGGTCTGGGCACCCACTGTGACAAGATAAAAAAAAGGATCATTCCTATGATCAAGTAAAAGCAAATATAAGAAGCACGAGTGAATATAAGTAGGATACTCACGTTGTCCAGCTGAAGAGCGTTCACGTCCCACCGGTAGACGTTGTGAGAAGAACGCTTGCTCTTCGTCCGACACATCACCCAATCCCTCACCACGGGATAGGCCTTCTCCAGCGGCTCCGTCCTCTTGGGCGCGAGGCTCGGGAAGTAGGAGTACACCCACGCCTGTAAAGCAAAATAATCAACGACGATCTTTCGTGATCTGATAAAGAAAGGAATTAACTTTGGTCTAAAGGAAGGTTCATACCTCCGCGTAGTCCGGGCCCGACAAACACCGGGAGAAGTCCCTTCTCCATCAACTCCGGACGAACCATGGCCCTCATGAAGCGGATGAGGACCACAAAACCAAGCGGTGACCCGGTCCCCAACGCCCTAGGGAACTCGGGTCGAAAGGAAGGGAAGAAGCTTCGTCGACAAACCTCTCGCCCTTGTCTCAGAGGTAAATCGAAGACAGAAACCACCAGAGCCACAAACGAGCCCTCTGCTCAGCTGTACAAGGAGGAGGAGCCGTCTCCCTCCCGTCAATCGTCACCAGCGCCGGGGTCTTCCCCGCAAAGTAGTCACGAACGTAGGAACTAGGTATCATACCCGGCACTGTAACAGCCTTCGGCGACAAGTTCCAGACGATCAATCTCCTCGCCTCGGCCGAGTCCGCCCTCATGGCAGTCTCCGGCCACTCCACCTCCTTGGTCCCGCACGGCAGACCAGAAATCATGCCGTAGTCCTCCAGAGTGACTCCCACCTCACCAAAAGGCATGTGAAACGTGGAAGTCGTATCCCAGAATCGGTCCAAGAAAGCGCGGACCAGGCTAAGGTTAGCCCGCAGCTTCCTCTTCGCGATATCCCTCCAGACCTGCACCAAAGGACCGAACGCTACACGCTCAATCATGGCCCGCTCCTCCGCCGACAGCCGCTCGTAGTGCTCTATCGCTGTCGTGTAACCCGAGAACGACCTGATGTTCCCGGCCTCCTATTGTGATTTGAAACAAAAGCTATCTTTAGTTTTGAATGAAATTTGAAAGTAATTTGAACAAATGGATGAAAGAGGATGAGTAATGAGTAGTGAATTCCTATTTACCAAACTCTTCACCGTCCTGTAGGACAGGTGACCCTCTGCAGCCCACACCAGGTGCCTGCTCTCCTAAGTCTCAGCCCACGCAGGGAGCTCCTCTCAGCTGACGACCTCCTCGTCCGACGTTGGCCCGTCTCGGAGCCTCCTCCTCCTCGACAGCCTCCTCCTCATGGACCCCGTCCCCAGCAGCCATCACCGCAGCGGTGAAGGCCTGCTCCAAAGCCTCCTCGACAGTAGCAGCGTCTATCTCCATGGGAGTCCTCCCAGAAGTAGAAGCCTCATCACCTGCAACATTAAAGCAAATTTAGGCCGCGTCACGTGACGACAAGCCTTTGTTAAGGGATTTTCGAGCCTTCAAAGCCCCGAAACTGCTCTTTTCTCGCCATCCTCGGCCATATTCCCACCTACCCGATCACTCATGTGGTAATTTGGGTCAATTCAACCCTAATTTAAAGCCTAGTTCCGGGTTCGAGCCGAAATTTCGGCAGCATTTCGTTATAACGGCGATTATGCCCTAGAAAAGTGTCCTGAAAAAGCTATCACAAACCAAAATTCCGAGATGGTAGAAAGTTTACCCATCATTCAAGGATCCCAAATATCAAGTTTCATCACAAATGGGCAATCCTAAAGCTATTTTCGAAGCAATTTACGGTTTAGCTGTGAAACCGTCTCAAATTTCACTCAAAGGCTCAAAACTCAACGAAAATTCGAGACAAATACATGGTTATGTTCCTAACATTACCTATTATCCATTTTTAATGCCAATTTCACAAGGCAAATGCGTTTGGGGGAAAAGCCCCAAAATTTCTATCAAATGGGTCATAAACCCTAGTTTTTTCGGCTCAAAATTGGACAAGTATAGACGATTAATGCAAGAATGAGACACATACCTCGATTAGTCATGATTAATGCAAGATTTTGGGTCAAACCTTGGCGGAAATGGTGAAGATTTGAGAGAGAAATTGTGTGATTTGTGTTTCGAGCAAATGAATATAAACCTCTGATTCATCGCGTTTTTACGCAGAAAAACCACTTTGGGGAATAGACGCAAAGCGGCGCGCGCCTCTTCCAAGAGACGCAGCTCTTGCTGCGCCTCTTCCTTGTGTTCCCTCCATACGGATTTTCAAAAATTCGTGATGAATTCGTTATTTGTGGGCCCATCTTTGGTGCGCCTCTTCCCCGATGCTGTTTTATTCTTTTGGTCCGTTTGACGATTTTCTTTCGTTCCGACCCGCATTTCCAAGTCAGCAGCGGACTGTCGCACGTTATTTATTCCTTCCAAGACCTTTTGCTTGTCGCAACGAGCATTTATTCCTTCACAAAATTCGACACACCTTTATTATGTCTCCAGCGAGAGTAAGCGGATATACTTTCCCTCTCATGACAAGAAGAATAAATTCCCAATCACGTCTCCAGCGAGAGTAAGTGGACGTACTTTCCCTCTCAAGACATGAGGATTGACATCTACCCAAGCAGATTTCCTCTCAGCAGTTCCCGCCTGTGTCCTGCTACTCGTAATCGTTTCTCGAAGACTACCCAAGCAGTTTTCTCTCAGCAGTTCCCGCCTGTGTCCTGCTACTCACAATATTTCGTGTTTCCCAGCGGAGTTCGACAAGGAGTCGTTCTCCAGAAGTTCCCAAACCAATAGAGTTCCTATACCCAAGTTTTAGTTACCCTTAAGTTAAAATTATATTCGGCCTCCTTTCCGTCAATGCTTTCCTTTAGGGCCCCATACCCTAGCACAATCCTTATGTATCTTTTAGGTCTTAACCTTAGCTCCTATGCAACCCCGGAAGCATCTCGAGAAGAAGTCTCAGGTATGGTCTCTTCTTATGGTTGGCGAGCTTCCTTACGTAGTCTAATGGACTTTAAACGACCCTCCCCGATAGTCGACAGACTCTAAAATGTTCCCGACGACAGGTCCTTGGCTCAGACCCCTTGAGCCGCCTCGCGTCGCCATAGTCGTCAGGTTGTAATCTTCGATTGACCTGATGGCTATACTTTGACTTTCGCCTTGTCCAAGCCTCAGTCAAAGTGGGGGCTCTGTAGATACCTCATTTCTGCACCTCCCGCAAACCACCCGGTGATGATTGGGCCGCATGTTTGGTACGCGGAACGATTTGTGACAATTCGTAAGATTATCGTCAAGTGATTGCTCAAATATTAATGTCTACCTCTTAGTTGTCATCTACGTGCCGATACGGTCGTTTTGACATTAATTAGAGTACATTCGGAGTCCGGGCCTAAAACCGTCTCCATTTTCTGATAACCGTTAAATCCAAAGTCGAATGTTGGAATGTTCCGGATATTTCTATTCCATATTTCATAAATTTTATCTTTTGGTAAACAATTTCCCGTAATATTCACATAAGATATTAAGAAAAACCGAATTATTTTCGTCCTACCATAACTCAAACACAGAAATCTTTCTTCCGTAGGAGGAAACCCCTTGGGAACAGACGCAGCAGGTGCTGCGCCTCTTCCAAGAGACGCAGTGGCTGCTGCGCCTCTTCCCAGACCCTTTTCTGCGTATTTCTCGTATTTTTTTCATATCTTTCCGAGATTCACTTCCAAAGAGTCTCCGAAACCCTAATTCCTCCACGTGATTAGTATAAATAGGAGCCTTCGCTCCTCATATTTCTCACGCGAGTGTCCGCCCTTCTCTTCTCCCTTTTGCATTCTAGACCTTTGTTCTTACTTTTTGGCGTCTACGTGCTTGAACTTTCGACCACGTAAGCTCGGATCCTTCCGGGTACCAGCCTCGTTTGCATGACCGACCAATTTGACCAACTCCACATCAATCAACTTAATTAATCTAATCGTTTTCCTCTTACGAGGGCACTTTCTTTGCATTCGCGTCGAGCATCACTAATCGATATCTTAGTCCTTCTCGTTTCGTCAACATGTAAGTCTGAGGATGTATAATCTCTCTTTTATTTATTGTATTTTACTTTTTGTAATCATCAATTGTAAGGTTTATGTCGAAAATATCATTAAAACCGATTTCTAAAACCATGCTTTAAAACCTCTTTTTACGGATTTCCAGTAGATAACCGTCGAGAAAGGACGCAAAAATCGCTTGCGCCTCTTCGAAGGAGCGCGAGCTCTGCTGCGCCTCTTCGTGAGGCTGCCGCCAGCAGCTTCTCGCTTCCTTTCTTCTTTCGTTAAATCCTCTGTTATTCGCCTAGTGTCTTTTATTTGTTTCGTTTGTTTGTTAATTCTTCATCGTGATAGCATATAATTCACATGTATATTATAATCATCATCATTAACATGTTTTAATCATCGCAAAATCCGACTTAAATCCTAAATAATCCAATATTTGCGGGTTTTTGTCATTAAATTCAATTCCGGGTTATAGAGATTCAATTCATCAATACTGAGTTTCTGGAATTCGTCTTTGATATAGTTTTCATCTGTCTTTTGTCGTATTTATCGCATATTCGTCATTAATCCGCCATATCTAACTTAATTAATTGATTTAATTCGTTTCATTTGTTAATATCTTTCACTCCTGTAATTAATCCATCTTAATTCGTTTATTCCGTCTCACCCGTGTTTTATTGCTTTTATGACCCCTCAATCGTATGTTAAATAACCTATTAATTACTTTCATCCGAGTAAACAATTTAATCGATCTTTAAATTCACCAACGAGTATTAACAACACGCAATTCCGGCTTCACAGCCAGAATTCAGGTCAGGAACAGACGCAGCGTCTGCTACGCCTATTCCAAGGGACGCAGCTCTGCTGCGCCTGTTCCGGGTTGAATTCTACCTCTGAACTCCGTTGTTGCCTTGACCTAGTTTAATTAGTTTACGTATAAATGACTATTATTCATATTATCGCCTTCTGATCTGTTCGTAATTTTTGGTCTTTTATTCCTTTTTCTCAAATTATCCATTTTAAAGGTATTTTCGACATAAATCACCTAACCCAATGTAATTAATGTAATTTTCATTATTGTAATTTTCTTTATTGTATTTCTTTTATCGCTTGAATGTTTTCACATGTAATTGAACCTAAATCTTACTTCGACATTAATTGTATGCTAATTACTTGTTCACCGACTTAGTATTAATTCTTCACATGCTAGGATTAAAACTTGGATGTTGCATTGCATGCATATAGCCGACGATATATCAAGTACGAATAACTTCCCTAATCATTAGTAGAGGCCGCTATCGAGGCGGGCGGGATTAGGTGTGCGATCAAAAGAGCTTCCTAATACGTACCCTCACCCCTTACTCCAGATCTCCGTGAACACCCGTGTTCATTGGCCTCCACGAGAGTCATTCTAGACATAGAATGCTAAAGGTAACGATTGCTTAGTGTTCATGTCTTTACTTTGTGTCTTGACATGACACAAGGTATTCGAACGGTTCCAATTTTCCATAAAAATTGGTGGCGACTCCATACAAAAATGCAAACGCTTGTTCCTCCTTTCCTCCCAAGCGCCCCCGTGGGCCCCCGCTGTCCACAAGCGGCCTCTACTAATGATTAGGGAAGTTATTCGTACTTGATATATCGTCGGTTATATGCATGCAATGCAACATCCAAGTTTTGATCCTAGCATATGAAGAATTAACTAAGTCGGTGAACAATTAATTAGCATTCAATTGGGTCGAAGTAGGATTTAATGTTCAATTACATGTGAAGGCATACAAATGGTACAAGAAATATGATAAATACAATAAAACTACAATAATGAAAATTACAATAATTACATTGAGATAGGCGATTCATGTCGAAAATACCTTTAAAACGGATAATTTTAGAAAACGAATAAAAGAGTAAATTAACGAATAAAACAGAAGGTGATAATACGGATTAATAGTTAATTAAACGTAAGCTAATTAAACTAGGTCAAGCAACAACAGAGTTCAGGGACAGAATTCAGTCCGGAACAGGCGCAGCAGAGCTGCGTCCTTTGGAATAGGCGCAGCAGACGCTGCGTCTGTTCCTGACCTGAATTCTGGCTGTGAAGCCGAAATTGCGGGTTGTTAATATCAATTGGTAAATTTAATGATCGATTAAATTATTTACTCGGATGAAAGTGATTAATAGGTTATTTACATGTGATTAATGGGTCATAAAACAATAGAACATGGATGAGACGGAATTAACTAATTAATTTACACGAAAGAATGATTGATTAGTGACATGAGTGAATGAAATAGACTAAACATGATGAATTAATGACAAATTAATGACGAACGTGATGAACAAACGATGAATAACAAGTGCAAATATGTCAACGACGAATTTCAGAGACTCAATATTGATTGAATCGAACCCTTAAAACCCGAATTGAGTTTAATGACGAAAACCCGCAAATATTGGTTATAAGGGATTTAAGTCGGGTTTAACAATGAAGTATAAGAACTAATGAATATGATTAATGATATACATGTGAAATTACTAAACTATTGCGTCGAAGAATTAACAAACAAACAAAAACAAATAACAATTGAACGAATTACAGAGGATGAACGAAGAAGAAAGAAGCAGAAATCTGCGCGGCCCTCACGAAGAGGCGCAGAAGAATCGCGCTCCTTCAAGAGGCGCAGCGATTCTTGCTGCGTCCTTTCTCGACGGTTATCTCTCACTGAAATCCGTAAAAAGAGGTTTTAAAGACGGTTTTAGAAATCGGTTTTAAGAGGTATTTTCGACATAAACCTTACAATAATGATACAATAATTAAAATACAATAAATAGAAGAGAGATTATACACCCTCAGACTTACATGTTGACGAAACGAGAAGGACTAAGATATCGATTAGTGATGCTCGACGCGAATGCAAAGAAAGTGCCCTCGTAAGAGGAAAACGATTAGATTAATTAAGTTGATTGATGTGGAGTTGGTCAAATTGGTCGGTCATGCAAACGAGGCTGGTACTCAGAAGGATCCGAGCTTATGTGGTCGAATGTTCAAGCACGTAGACGCCAAAAAGTAAGAACAAAGGTCTAGAATGCAAAGGGAGAAGAGAAGGGCGGACACTCGCGTGAGAAATATGAGGAACGAAGGCTCCTATTTATACTAATCACGTGGAGGAATTAGGGTTTCGGAGACTCTTTGGAAGTGAATCTCGGAAAGATATGAAAAAGATACGAAAATTACGCAGAAAGGACTGGGAAGAGGCGCAGCGATCAACGTCTCTTGGAAGAGGCGCAGACACTGCCGCATCTGTTCCCAAGTGGTTTCCTCCTCTGCGGAAGAAAGATTTCCGTGTTTAAGTTATGGTAGGACGGAATAATTCGGTTTTCCTTAATATCTTATGTGAATATTACGGGAAATTGTTTACCAAAATATAAAGATTGTGAAATATGGAATAGAAATATCCGGAACATTCCAGAACATTTTGACTCGGGATTTAACGGTTATCAGAAAATGGAGACGGTTTTAGGTCCGGACTCCAAATGTACTCTAATTACTGTTAAAACGACCGTATCGGTACGTAAATGACAACTAAGAGGTAGACATTAATATTTGAGCAATCACTTGACGATAATCTTACGAATTGTCACAAATCGTTCCGCGTACCAAACATGCGGCCCAATCATCACCGGGTGGTTTGCAAGAGGTGCAGAAATGAGGTATCTACAAACTTTACCACCGCGGACAATTTGGTATACTTCTTACAATCAGTAAATAAAGGCATTTCAGATTGACTCAACTTCTCAATTAAATCATCAACATTTATTTCCCCATCACCGGTAGCTTCAAAATCATCGAATCCATCATCTTCAACAAACTTCTCACCTAAAACAACTTCAGGTGTAGGTGAACGATTGTTTACACACATATCATATGCCCCATCCCCTATATCTAAACCAGAAGCTTCAGGTGTATGATTATTTACCTCTACATCAGATTCCCCATCCTCATCCTCTAATTCTCCATGAAAAATCCAACGCCTATAATCTCTACTGAAACTATTCTTTTCTAAGTGTATTTTGACATCTGGGATAGGCAAAACCCTAATATTACCACATCTATTACAAGGCAGGGGATTGATGAGTGGAGATGAAAATTTTCACTAACGAAATTGTAAAATTCAGCAATTCCATCATTATAAATGGGCTCACCAATTTCACCATCAATCATCCAAGTACGACCCATATATAAGCCAGTAGCTATGCAAATGAGATTACCTTTTTTAAGCTATAAAGATTAATAACGGCGACGACGGCAAAGATGACTTCTTTAATTAGTTTTTCATTATAAATAACACCCTATAAAAATAAACTCTATATTTCTATCATAGAGCGGGGTCTGTTTTTACAACGGTTTTAAGAAACACTGTTGTTAATTGTTGTAATATGACAACGGCTTTAAAATAACCATTGTTGATATATGTAATATGATAACGGCTTAACAAAGAACCATTATCATTTTGTCTTATTATTGACATAACGGTTCCAATTCTTATTATCTTATTATGCCGTTTCCATTCTTTTTTATTATTATAAGTAGAAAGTTAGCCATTATAATATTTTATTTGGTGGATTGAATTTGAGCGTAAGGACTTGATTAAAACGTAGTAACAAATAATATAAATAATTAAACTTTTATTCAAATAACCACCATAATCAAAATACAACTCATAATGTCAGATAATAATTAAAGACTTAATTAGAATCTGATGAAGAATTAGGATAGTCTTCATGCCCAATTTCGGCATAGATTAAGTCGTGGATCGACTCTTCATCATCAGCGGGCAGCGCAGCTGGTGGAATAACCTCTTTCTCCCATGACATAGGCACGTTGACAGGAATGTACTGCCTCCGGTAATGTGTTAGCAGACAAGTATCAACATGGGTCGCAACCCATAGATAAGGGCCCTTTTGTTTAGCATCCGAATAAAAGTCCTCTTTCCCCGCATCTTTCTCCGCAAATCTAGCCCCTAATGTTCTTGCCTGACGAAAATTGTCATGGCAGTTGGCTTCGTCAAACTCGATAAAAGCAAAGCCTACAAAACCTTGCTTGTTTGTAGACACAAGCTACACTTTTTTAATCGCAGTGAAATCGGAGTCATGAAGCATTTGCCTCAACCACCAAAAATTAGGGTTTTAACCCTTTCCTTTCCCAACATAACGAACCGAGAGATTATGGAGAATGCAAGTAAAAGGCTGTGCGTAACGATTACGTGATTATAGCTCCGATACACCAGCCATATTTTTTTAGAGAGAAATTTAGAGAGAAATTAAAGAGTAAATGTTTGATAATTTAGATTTTAACATTATGAAGACATATTTATAGAATTATTTTGGTCAAATTGAAAACGGTTGGTCAAACTGAATATTTATTAAAGTTCTAATAAAGTTTTGAATGCAGTGGTCAAACTGAGAAATCTAATCAAATAGTGACAACGCTTGAATTGAAAAACCGTTCTTTTATAATAGCAAATGATAACGGTTATAAGACACCCGTATCTATAACATAACAACGGGTAACACAAACCATTACTCGTGCTAATTTAGTAACGGTTTTGAAATGTCGTTTTCTTAAACTGGTAACGGTTGTCTAACAACCGTTGATAAGAGCGATTTTATAACGAGCTTTTGGAAACCGTTAAACGTTTTTTATAACGGTTTGTTAAACAAGCGTTGTCACATTATAATAAGAACGGTTTTCGACGGAAACCGTTATTCTTATTAGCGTGGTCTAGGTTTCCGCCAATATTTTGAAAATGGTAATCTAAGTGTCGTTAATAAATGCATTAAACCGTTGTGATATGCTCCTTATTTATTGCCAGAATTGGCGTAGTGTATCATCTCAAAACCATCCATAGGAAACGCAAACACGTCAACTGGATGATCAACTAGTCCAATAACTACGGATACCCCTTTATACAATTTCCCACACGACACTGAATCCCCAGACGGTATAAAACTTCATCTTTTACAGACACAAACTTCCCCAAACTCATAGACTTAGCATGATTTGACGATACAAAAGAGTGTGAAGCTCCTGAATCAAATAAAACAAAAGTAGGAGCATTGTTAACAAGAAAAGTACCAGTGATAACTTGCGCATCATCCTCTGAAACCTTCTTATCCATCATGAAATGTTTACCGATGTTCTTCTGGCCTCCTCCTTGCACCGTACTAGCTAATGCAGTAGACTTGGCAGATGATGCCTAATTGGCATTAACCGCCGGACACTGATAGGAACTACCACCATTGCGGTTGAAACCATCATTATTATTACTTTGCCCACCTTAGTTGTTCCACGACCCAGCTGTTCGAGTACTTGCATAACTCTACGTCGGTTCCTAAGAAAAGTTCCCCTAAAACTGTCTCTGAAAGCCTCTCATAAAAGCACTTGTACACTCATGCCTCTTATGGCCAACACCGCCACAGTTAAAACATGCGATACTCCAGTTACCGCTACCACTGCGACCACTACGACCGAAAGAATATCCTCCACTGAATCCTGACCCAGAAGAATAAGCCTTCGACTGATTGTGGTTACCATGCTTGTAACTAGATTGATTGCCGCCATCACTCTCAGCCTTCCTCTTCTCTGAGCTCTTCTCCCTAGTTTCCTTGGCCGTTTCGACCAACCTTTCAGCTCGTCCAGCTCTCTCATAGACCTCATTCACATCGGTAAGAGTCCCCGCCGGTAGCTTCTTCATGATCTGGTAGGTTAGCCCTTTCTCAAATCGAAGTGCTAAGTTCACCGGATTTAGTCCCATATCCTCATCATACCTCGACTTCTCATTGAACTTATGGTAGTACTCTGTCACGGTCATGTCCCCAGTCATCTTAAAAGAATAGAACTCATCCCGCATCTTGCTGCAAACATGCTCCGGAACAAACTCATTTCTGATAGCTCTTTTGAACTCGAACCACAGAATTGCGGTCTTACCCTGCTTCAGATAGATCTCCAAAGCATTATCTTTCACCTTATCCCACCACTCTTCGGCTGAGTCCCTTAGGTAGAGCGCGGCCTACTCTACCTTAAACTCCTCTGGACAATGCACCACCCCAAGGATATTCTCCATCTCACGATGCCAGTTGTCGAGCAGAATCGGCTTTGTAGCACAAGAAGTCCACCCTTTTCATAAATAATCAAGAGCAAGCAAACAAGGAGGGTTGTCTTATTAGCTTACTTACTTTACGCTTTATGACTTTTATTTCAACATTTTTGCTTTATTTTCAGATGGACTAAGGCCTTGGGGCTGTTTTTATTGTCCTCTTTTGCTAGCCAATGTATGGCTCTTAGATTAGAATGAATGGTGCAGATTGTATTTCCTTCGTCTATATAAACCAAGCAAACCTAATGAGAACATTCAAATTTGATTAAGATAAAAACATAAGTTTGAAAACAAAGTTTTCTACTTTAATTCTTTGCTTAGTGCTAGAAGATCTTATATTGCTAAGTGCTTGGAGTTGAGTGAATCCATTCCTTTGTTCTTGGATTAACTCTTAGGCTTGAATATTGGTTTTGTGCCTGGTTCAAGTCATATCCTTTCATTCAATTTCGAGCATTTGATCAACCTGTTTTCGAATCCTAATTCAAGTCCTAATTCACTTAATTTCGTCTTTTTTAACAGTCCATTTGTGTGATTTTATTTGTACTTTGCTTAAAGCATCACGTTTTAGTCCACAGTGAAACAATGCAAGGGTGAATGAGGTGTTGATGAAGCCAATTAAGGTGGTGTAACATATCAATAAAGAGGTGAAGCACAGGATTAACTAGAAAAAGGGTGCAAAAATGAGTAACCAAGAAACTAGTTGGCTTATGCAATTTGAAAGTAATATGTAGGGGACGGATCTTCATGAGATTCGAACCAGGATTGATAGTGAGAGTTTTCATGACTCTTGGAATTGAATGTTTGTTAGATCTTTATAAATTTTTTGCACGATATATATATATATATATATATATATATATATATATATATATATATATATATATATATACATATATATATATATATATACATATACATATATATATATACATATATATATATATACATATATATATATATATATATAGAAATAGGATCATATGAGTTGGGTCACTCTTGGTGAGTTATCCCTCTAAATCTAGACCATTAATCTAAACTAAGATGGAGGGCTCAGATTAAATCTTGCTTAACCTATAAATATTCACTTTTCTCTCCATATCCCTCATTATTAGTAAAATCACACACTCTTTCCTCTTTTTCCCCCTAAAAAGCCAGAACAAAAAAAAAAAAAAAAAAAAAAAAAAAAAAAAGAACAACGACATCGTTTCACTTTGTCAAATTCAATCTTCATCAAATTCCTTCAAATTGCAGGCTACAAACTCAATCTTCATCTTCAATCTTTATCATCTTCGTTCAAATTTGTCATCAATTAAGGAGATTCGTTATCGCTTTCGCTTCATCTCAGTATTTCTCTTCAATTTCACTATAGGTAAGTACTAATTTTGTTTTTCTAGATCTGATTTGTGCGTTTTCATTGTCATTCTTATTTATTATCCGCTTCATTTTTGTTGATTCGTTGTATTTTCGTTTATACTTATGTATGATATTTAGTCCGTCTCACTATTTGAGACTTCAGAAAGTAAGAAACTCACTTTGTACAACAATCAGGATGTCTCAAGCATCAAACTGTCGAATTTTGTCTGTTGGTCTTAGTTATTGTATTGCTTTGACCGAGTTATTGTATTATTCAAACTCAGTTATTGTATTTTGTAGTTATTTCTTTGTTTATTGTGTTAATCTATAAATAACAGTTATTGTATTACTTTAACCGAGTTATTGTATTATTCTAACTCAGTTATTGTATTTTCTAGTTATTTGTTGTTTGCTATATATGTTAGAATATATTCTATTAATAATAGTTATTGTGAATTGGAGGGAGTATAATGAAAGTAAGTGGTTTTTTTAACCTTGTTATATATTTTTATTTCATTTTTCTGATTTTGCTATTGCATTAACCAATCTCAATTATTGATTCGATGAAAATAACTAGTTATTCAATTAAACAACATGAAAACAAACACAAGATAGAAATTTGATTATATTTGAGTTTCATCTCAATACAATAAAACGATTTACTCATTACAATAACCGAGTTTCTACATTACAATAATTGAGTTTCTACATTGGAATAACTACAAATATCAGAGTTTCTACATTACAATAACTGAGTTTCTCTATTAAACAAGATGAAAGCTAACAAAAAATGACCAAGTATATACATCAATTTTCCATTGAACGTCAATTATCCGCGTATATCGTGACTCAACCTGCAAATCACCAAAAAGCAGAATATAACTTCATAAAACACTCAAGAAGTAACTAGATTGTAAAATAAATGGATTGTAAAATAACTATAACTCACGAGTGAATAACTGAATCACATATAGAATAACTGACTTTATTCATTATAATAACAGAGTTTTTGCATTACAATAATTACAAATACCAGAGTTTCTACATTATAATACCTGAGTTTCTACATTAGAATAACTGAGTTTCTACATTACAATAACTGAGTTTCTACATTAAAATAACTATACATACCAGAGAACATTATTCTCAATAAACAAGTTATTTTATTACAGTAACTTAATTATTCTATCATACAACATCAGTTATTCTATTACACTACGTCAATTATTCCATTAAGCATCAATTATCCGTGTTCAACGTCATTGCACCTGCAAATCAACAAAAAATATACAATTAATCGAAATACTAATGTTATTAAACATGAAAAAAACACATAAATCATAAGAATTTGATATTTGATTCAAATACTACAGTTATTCGAGTATAAAATATGAAATCGTAAGTAATATACATACCTTCGTTTTGATTTGAAGAGTTAGGGTTTTCTGAAATTTGGGTATTAAGAAAAAGTTTGATAGTTTCAATTGAATTATTCCAAATTGTGAATGAATTTTGTGTAAACTTTTGGAATTTACAAAAAAAAAATGTGAAGAATCGATGAATTTGTTGACCAGTGAAGAATTTTTGTGCGATTTTTTTGATCGTAATAGAGCAACAGAGTTTTGATGGTAAAGTAGAGAGAGAGAGAAAGAGAGGAGAGAGAGAGTACGTAGTTTAGTTTGTTTGCTGTGTGACGTATGATTGTGAATAATTGGTTTTGTTAGGTCAATTGTATATATACGTAGGGGTAACTCACGAAAAGTGGCAAACTTACCGGATCTTGCCTCTCTCTCTCTCTCTCTCTCTCTCTCTCTCTCTCTCTCTCTCTCTCTCTCTATATATATATATATATATATATATATATATATATATATATATATATATATATATATATATATATATATATATAGAGAGAGAGAGAGAGAGAGAGAGAGAGAGAGAGAGAAGAGATCAACTAAGTCCATTACATCTTATGAGTCCATAAGTCCTTCTAAAGGCCCTTGGATGAAGAGAATGGAAGGCTAGGATTAGATCTCAATGGATGGCTACAAATTAATCTCTTCACCTTTTCTCTAATTAGCTCATCAATTCTATTAACATACCTCACTAATCATTCATCATCTCATTATCACAACTTCTTCTCATCTCTCTACATCTCAATTCTTTTTCCTCTCTAAAAAACCCAAAAAAATCAAAAACCCCAAAAAATCAAAAACCCAAAAAAATCATTCATTCATCTCTTCCTCATTCACCACCACCCACCACCACCCTACCCGACACCACCCCACCACCCGCCGCCGCCGCCTCCTCCACCACCGCCCCGACGATTTTTTTTTTTTTCGTGTTAGTTTTTATGTATTGAGTTGTTTTTTTCCATTCGTTATTTTTGTTATCTTGTATTTTATTTATTAATTTTTCATTTGTTATTTTTTACTTATTTTCTCAATTCTCGCTTTTTTATAAAAAAAAACTCAGATTTGAAATAACACAAACAATAACACTCCCAAAAAAAAAAATATATAAAAAGTGTAACCTTAATTGTAAATTGTATAACTTTAATGTTTTACGAGTATAACTTTAATCGTAAATTGTATAACTTTAATGCTTTAGCGGTACAACTTTTGTATAACTTTTGGGTGGAGTTGTTTTTTTTCTATTTGTTAGTATTAATCTTAGACATATTAAAGTTATTATAATGCATATTTTAACATTTCAAATATCGTCTTTTTTTTTTTTTTTACAAATGTCGTTTCTTTAAAATTCGTCTTGTTTTTTTATTTTTACAAATGTCGTTTTTTTAAAGTTATTATAAATTTTTCAGTTATGGGCAAAAGTTATACTTTTATGGACTAAAGTTATACAAAAATGGACTAAAGTTATACAAAAGCGCCTAAAGTTATCTTTGTTATGGACTAAAGTTATAAAAAAATAGACTAAAGTTATACAAAAATTGCCTAAAGTTATACAAATATGGACCGAAGTTATACAAATAAGGACTAAAGTTATAAAAAAACTGACTAAAGTTATACGAATATGGACTAAAGTTATACAAATAAAGACTAAAGTTACACAAAAATGGACTAAAGTTATACAAAAATGGACCAAAGATATACAAATACATTAGGAATGTGTTGAACTTCTACTCAATGAATGTATAACTCTAGTAACGATATGAATAACTTTTACTCAACGAATGTATAACTCCAGTAGAAGTGTGTATAATTTCAATGACTTTAGTCAATTTTTGTATATCTTTAGTCCATTTTTGTATAACCTTAGCCCATTTTTGTATAACTTTACTCCTTATTTAAATAACTTTAGCCCATTTTTGTATAACTTTAGTCCATTTTTGTATAATTTTAGTCCATTTTCGATGAATTAATTGGAATTTATATAAGTTCTTTTTGTATGACTTTAGTCCATATTTGTATAACTTTAGTCCATTTTTGTATAACTTTAGTCATTTTTTGTATAACTTTAGTCCATTTTTGTATAACTTTAGTCCATTTTTGTATAACTTTAGTCCATATTTGTATAACTTTAGCCCATTTTTAAATAATTTTAGTCAGTTTTTGTATAATTTTAGTCCTTATTTATATAACTTTAGTCAGTTTTTTTATAACTTTAGTCCTTATTTGTATAACTTTAATCCTTATTTGTATAACTTTAGTACTTATTTGTATAACTTCAGTCCAAATTTGTGTAATTTTAGTCCAAAATTGTATAACTTTATTCCATAAGAGTATAACTTCAGTCATTTTTTTGTATAACTTTAGTCCAAATTTGTATAACTTTAGTTCAAAATTGTATAACTTTAGAACTATAAATTCAAAATTGAAACAACACATAAGAAGATGATATTAAAAAAGCCAATAAGTCAAAAAAGTACAATAAAAAAACTTCAATAACAATAATAAAAAATTAACCAATAATTAAAAAAAAAACAAATAACAAGACAAAAATCAAATAACAAAAAAAAAAAACCAAAACCAAACCAAACAAAAAACCAACAAAACAAACTTGAATGGTTGTATAACTTCAATTTATACAATGTATAACTTTAGATGTTAATAGTGTAACTTTAATGTAAAAAGTGTATAACTTTAGTCGTAAATAGTATAACTTTAATGTTTTAAGGGTATAACTTTAGTCGTAAATAGTATAAGTTTAATGTTTTAAGGGTATAACTTTAATAGACAAGATGTATAACTTTAGTTCAAAATTTGTGTAACTTCAATTTATACAATGTATAACTTTTAGACATTAACAGTATAACTCTATTTTGATTATTGTACAACTTTAGCCCAAAATATGAAACTTAAAAAAAAAAACTTGAAAAATAACAAATAACCAAATACCAATAATAAAAACCAAATAACAATAATAACAATAATAAAACAAAAAACCAAATAACAATCACAAAAAAACAACACCCTCAAATCCTAAAGCAAATCTAAAATCTAAAAAAAAACAAAAAAAAAACCAAACGAAAATTAAAAAGACGGTTTTTTAAACAAACCACCGTCCTCACCACACTCCACCTCCACCATACAATAAACAAGACCAAATCTTAAAAAAAAAAAAAAACAAAAAAAAAAACAAAAAACAAAACGAAAACATGTACTCAGTAGAAAGAACTCAAATATGAATGTTGCACAACGACACAACATCCCATCATTTAACAAAATCAAATCAAATCAAATCAACGACACAATAAAATTAAATAAATCAAATCTGAAATTAATAAAAATAAAGAACTCAAATCCGCCAAACCCGGAGCACTTAGTTTTTCGAAAATGAGGTTCGCTGTTGGTGGTGATGTGGTTGGCTTTTTGAAGGAGGGACGACTTTTTATTGTAGATCTAGGTTTTTTGAAGGAGGAAGGAAGGATGACGGCTGGTGGTTGTCGAAGTGGTGGAGAGGAGGTTGTTGTTATTGATGTGTGGGGTCAGCGACGGGAAGAGCGCAATGAGGTTCGCTGGTGGTGGCGGTTCAATGGAGGGAGACGAAGGATCTGGTGGTGGTGGGTGGTGTTGGTTCTCGGTGGTGGTGGTGGGTCTGGTGAGGTGGAGGTGACGGCAGGGTGGTGTATGGCGGCCGAGAAGGAAGGAGGGAAAGGGAGGCAGTGACGGGATGGTGTCGGGATGAGGGTGGTTTTTTGGTTTTTTTATTTGTTGGGAATTTTAGGGAAAATGGGTTTTTTGTTTTGGGTTTTTTTGTTGGGAATTTCAGAGAAAATGGGATTTAGTGAGAGAGTGGAAGGGTGGGATAATGAGAGGAGAGATTAGGAGAGGGTAAAGTTTAATGAGTTGGAATGATTAAGGGAGGTAATTAGAGGAGATTAATTTGTGACCTTTCATTTAGATGCAATCTCATCCATCCATCTCATACATCTAATGGTCCATATGAGGATTTAGGGACTCATTATATATGAGGGACTTACGAGAACTGCTCTATATATATATATATATATATATATATATATAATAGAGAAACCACTATACATTAACTATGACACGTGTCAATTTATGGTGCAATATTTTCCCGCCTAACATTTGCTCTTAACATTATATCTTCTTATATCTTATGCATGTAAGTACCTGTATATTTACCAAAATGAAACAATTAGTTTCTTAAACCCTTTGTTTACGTATATATATAATTGGCAAATACACGTTATTGGAATTCATTTCCAAAAACTTTCCTCCCAGATTGATACATTTATTGATGGCAAATGAAAATTGACAGCCAATGAGAAATTGTGGATATGCATTACAAACAGTATATATATATATATATATATATATATATATATATATATATATATATATATATATATATGAGCCTCCTGAGATTTTTTGAGCTTTTGTACAATCATCTATTGACAATTTGACATAAGTAACTTTATTCAAGCTATCTCAAAGTTAAGTAATTCTATAATTTTTGCATAGTACTTAAATGTTGCCTTTACTCTACTTAATTGCTCTCTGTTCTCACTAAAATTATTCACAAATTCTTATTTCAAACGGGCTATTTTCCGTTTGAAATAAGACGGACATAATGTAGCTATTTTACGATAAAATGTTAGTATTTTCTGATAAAATGATATCATCATTTTCAGGTTAAAAAATGACAACTTTAGTTACTCGTATATAACATTTTGTCATTAAATAGTTACATTCTATTAAAAAATGGTAACATTTTATGGTCTGAAAATAAGACCGTCTAAAGCAAGACTTATTGAAACTTATTTTAAACACAAATGCTAAACTTTTTATTTCTCTCTCTCATTTTTTTACACTTGTCCCATTAACTCATCATTCTTCTTATGCATTTGTCCACCTTATCTATATAATAATATAAAAAGAATATATTGAGCATATCTTGGTGCCACGTGGCACTTTAGAGCTCATCCTCAAAACAATCTCAAATTGCATTCCTACAAAACAATACCCTACCTCACCTATCCGTTAATACTCACTTGTGTTTATTGGTTTGCATTATTAAGCACTCTTAAAGTCTATCAATTTATTGACATATAAATTCCATTAACTCTCTGTAATAATTACGAATAGGAATTTAAGAGAAACAATTAAACTCTTCAAGTCTTTATACTCTTCCATCTTCCCAACGTACACACATAAATATATGTTCATATAAGTTTCTTTTAAATAGGTACACAAATTTCACATTTTTCTCCTTCTAACAACGCCATAGGTCAATGATTTTTACTAGATGTTTATTTGTCCAATTTTATTTCTTATGAGTTGTTTACATATCAGTATATCACCCACATTATCTTGTACAGAATTAGGGAATTGGTCTCATTTACATAGTCTTTTATCTGTTGCTTTGTCAAGTCTGATCATTTCATTTTTTTCCTTTTCAGATTTTTTGATGTAAACCTTTTGGCAGATTTTTGGGATATTTTGACGAGAATTGGGAGGTCTTGATATGATTTAATGATTAACCGTATTTAATATGAATACCCGGTTATTATGTGATTTTCCATGATATATTGTTAATGAGGTAATTTGAGTTTTTGTAGAATAGAAATGTCATCGCAAAGGTCTTCAAGTTGTTTAACAAAAACAAAATAATGAGTTGAGGTGGTTTTGGATCTTGCAGGTTACTTCATGTCATCAAACTTATCTTGCAATTTACAGGTTCGTTTGCCCATTTCATTTTTGTTTGTTTGTTTATACTACATATTTTACTACTTTTTAACTTATTTTCTTGGATTTGACTAGGATTGTGTTGAAAATATTTGTGCATTGTTGCCTTGGTGATATAACAATTGCAATCCTACTCTATTTCGGTTTGGATTAAAACCATCCTTTGTGAAATTCATTTCAACAAATATTTTTGAAAATTGATCCAAATTGACGATTATTTATCCATTTATATATTTTTGAGCGTTAATTGTAAAAAATTCTTAATCTGCAACATGTATTTGTTGTGTCTGGAGGGTTTTATATATGTAATAACGATTCGTAATACTTTTTAGGGTGTATTGCTCAATAGTTACCTATTTCCACTTTTGTCATGTTTTCGGGGGCTCTTTCATGTGTGAGTGGAAGTCTTGTGATTTGTGTGGTCCAAAATCACTTTTTTTTTCCTTGGTCTGAGTGTCAAAAGTAATAGATAACTATTCATCGGGACGGAGTAATATTAGCGAAATAATATTCCATTATACTCAATATGTAAGTAACTTACTGAAGTTGATCAACGGCCTAAAAGGTTGACATTAAGTAAATTTCAATTTCAATCATTTATTAGATGCTAAAATCAGTAAACTTATTTTTTGTTTTTAACATCTTCCTTTTTAGGTTTTTGACTCTCGAAGTTGACAATCAACATGGTTTGGTTTAAGTTTAATTTTCTTTATCTTATGTTGTGATAATGATGTTTAGGTGTTTGTTTTGTGAAGGTAAGGCCAATGATGCATATTAATAGGATGAAGGGTTTGATGTCGTCAATCATCAAAGTAACTATAGCTTAGTAAGCTTATTGCCTAAGTAACAATAAGATGTCTAACGATCAACATGACGCAAATTTGGAATATCTATACCCTGTTTGTCATTTCTATTTTTACTTTTATTTTCATGGTGTTATGTCTTGGAGAAAAGTGACTATATATGTATGTGTATTTGGGTGTAGAGCACTCGGAGAAAATGTTCGTACAATATCACATATCAAAGGACAATGAGTAAAGATCAGATTGAACGCAAGAAACCAGAATTGCATGCCTATAAGCAAGATGATAAAGAAAACATGGATTTTGAAGTAATCGAAGTCATGCTTTTAAAACCATCCCGTGATTTTCACGGGTATAAGAACTAGTTTTCAATTATTTATTTTTCTTTTGCATGCCGTCTATCTTCAACAAAAAATGGTATTACTCCATCAAAATTTATCTAAATTATCTATTAAAATATTAATCTACATATAATAATAAGGGTTTTTTCCAAAATATGTCTTAAGGGCACATGTTAATAACCTTAATATGGTAAGATTAACAGCATACTCTCACTAATTATGGTAACAATGAGTTTATACTTGAATATTTCATGAGAGTATGATGTTAATCTTACCATATTAAGGTTATTAACATGTGTCCTTATGACACATTTTAGAAAAACCCTAATAATAATAATAATAATAATAATAATAATAATAATAATAATAATAATAATAATAATAATAATAATAATAATAATAATAATAATAATAATAATAATAATAATAATAATCTCGATAAGAAGAAAAAAAAAATTATCATGAAATAAAGTTGTTGAGCAGAATCCTAACAATGGAGCTATGAACATTTGTGTGCTGATGATGACGATATGATAACTCTTAACGAAATGAAGCCATGAAGGAATTGAAACCCAAGGAAATATTATCATTGTGAATTGGAACATGTGGTTTTCTTTTAAATTTGCCAATTTAAAAATTTGACGTGGTTTGTAATATTTAGGCCCTATTCTTTTCGGCCGAAAACTAACTAAACTGAATTTGATTGAGCTGAATTAGATCTGACAAACGGGTCAATCGGGTCGGCCCAATTTGGGTCGGGTCACTTAAGGTTTGTCACATTTTTGGGTTAGTTCAGGTCGGGTAAATTCGGGTTATAGGTTTGTTTCGGGTTTGTTGGCCGGATCTTTCGGATTAAGCGGGTCGGTTATTTCGGGTCGGGACCTTTTCAGGTCAATAATTAATGTAAAAAAGTCATTTCAAGTCTTTTTGGGTCAATTAGAGTTATGTTTTGTCGAGTCACTCTCGGGTTTGGTAGTTTCTGATCGGGTCATTTCGGGTCAGGTCTGTTACGGGTCAAGAAAGCTCGAGTAATTTTCGGTCAGGTCAATTCGGATTTCGGGTCTCACTCGGGTGCGACAATTCGGGTAAATTTTGGGTCTCAGGTCAACCTTTTCGGGTCGGGTCAATCTGGTCGAGTTGATTTTGCAAGGTCTAAGCTGAACTTAACTGAATTGAATGGATCTGAAGTGAGCTGAACAAAAGCATGAGTTAATTTGGCCCTATTCTTTTGAACTGAATTTCAACTTATTTCTGTTAAGTTCAGCTCTATTTAGTTCAGTTTATTTCAACTTCATTCAATTGATTTCATTTCAATTCATTTCAACTCTTCTCTCCACAAATTAACTCTTACTTCTGTTTAGCCAATTAAGTTAAGTTCAACTCTTTTCAGTGAAAAAGAAAAGGACTTTTGTGAGAAGGTAAACTGAACTAAAATGAATAAAGCTAAACTAAACTAAGATGAGCTAAAATTATGCCCAAAAGATATGGCCTTAGTACTACACCTGGATACAAAACAAACATACTGTTTCTTATATACATAAGTGGAATGATATTTGACCCATCTTATGATTATGACAGATAGTGCCATCTTAAATGAGACTTTTTGAATTTTATTATTATGGCGATTAGTATGCTCATTATAAAATTGTTCGATTGAATATTATGGCAGCCTCACAATCCTGAATTCAAAATCATTTTTACAAGATATTTGTACATTCAAACTAAATTTTATTTATAGCTGTTCCGGGTGTAATTCCAGAGCAAGTATAGTTACCACCCGTGGCTTGTTGAATGATGTCTTGAGTTGGGTTCTCCCTTGGTCTTAATCGTTCCTCTCGGCCTCTCCTGCAACAATGAACGAACTGAGGGCTTGGCTTGGTGCCAAGCGTACTCACTCCGACGCCCAAGTCAGCAAACTCAGATGTATAGGTTGTATGCTAATTGGCTAGGAATATATTGTAGAGAGATAAGGAAGATTATACCAGATGAATAGTGTATTTAGGTCAAGTTGTGTATTTCTGGATTGGATCCCTTCCTCAATGAAGGTTGAGGAGTATTTATAGACTTCACCTTTTGTCACGTAGTGGCCAAGTGGCCAAGTGGCTAGCGGTGGAAAGATCGATCTACCCCTCGGCCGAGGGACCTATGGCGAGCCGGCGGGCCTGTTGACTCACCGCCGAGGGGTCTTGGATATGAGTACGCGGATATGTGTCCCGGTGGCGGGTTGTCACGCGGGACCCGGGACCCGAGGCGATGGGCGGCATCGGCTAGGTTGTCTAAGTCGTTGACTTGCTGTGGACATCTTTGACCTTGCTCAGTGTGTTTGACTTGGTCAGCGGTGCAGAATATGCCCCATCAATAGCTAAAGTCTAAAACTTTTTTATTCATATTATTTATATATGCCCCTACAATTTTGCACGGGTGCTAAGCTAGTATATATATATATATATATATATATATATATATATATATATATATATAGAGAGAGAGAGAGAGAGAGAGAGAGATTGGATTTGGTGATTTTGGTTCTTATGGTGAGTTGTGAGTTGGGGGAATCTCAACCACTAGATTATATTAGAGATGAGTGGCCAAGATTAATCTTAGTTTTCATATAAAATCATTGTCATTTACTTATTTTCTCTTTTTTTCTAATGTTTTTTTTTTTTTTTACTTTAATTTTTTTTTCTCTTTTTTTTTTTTTACCTCGTGTTATTATGCTTTTTTTTTTACCACTTTGATTTTTGTTTTCTCTTATGTTTTTCTTTAATTTACTCATTATGTTACCTTTTTTTCTTTTTCTTTTTGTACCGGATTTTTTTACTTGAAATTTTTTTACTCTTATTTTTTTACCTCGTGTTATTATGCTATTATTGTGCTTTTTTTTTACCTGGATTTTTTTACGACTTTGATTTTTTCTCTCTTTTTTTTTACCACATGTTATTTTACTTTTATTGTTATTCCATTTGTTATTGTGATGTTATTCTCATTGTTACTTTGATTTTTTTTACGATTTTGATTTTTTTTTTCTCTTTTTTTTTACCATATGTTATTGTGCCGTTATTGTTATTCTCATTTTATTGTGATGTTATTCTCATTCGTGAATTTTTTTACGACTTTGATTTTTTTCCTTTTTTTTTTACCACGTGTTATTGTCTTTGTTTCTTCTCGTTATTGTGATGTTATTCCTGTCACTTTTTTTTACTACTTTGATTTTTTTTACTACTTTGATGTTATTGTGATGTTATTCCGGCGCCGCTTTGATTTTTTTTACGTATTTGATTTTTCTTTTCTTTTTTTTACCACGTGTTATTGTGCCGTTATTCTACTGTTATTCTGCTGTTATTGTGATGTTATTCCGGTGTCACTTTAATTTTTTTTACTACTTTGATTTTGTTACTCTTTATCTTACCGCATGTTATTGTGCTGTTATTCTACGGTTATTATTGAAGAAGTTTCATTAATTTATCATTTGTCAGGAGACCAAATTCCTGTTACGATCCAACAACATGATGGTTTATTAATGAGCTCATTTTCTAAACGAGATTCCCAGTTCCCATCATTATTGACACAAATAATGAATTGCAATGGAAAAATTAATTCATCAGCTCAATCAAATACTCCGCTGTATATAATAAACCACATTTTCACAGCTCGCGGGGAGCAAACCATTATTTACAATCCAACAATATAGTTCCCAAATCCCAGTAGTTCCCTGCCAAACAATACTTCATGCAGTCAATAGCACAGCCGAGGCAGCAACAAGTTCTCTGCTCCCGATCCAAAAAGCATAGAAAACAAACTCTTAATTACTTGATTGTTCCCATTTATCGAATTTCAATAGCCATGTATCAGAACCAATCTGAGCAGAACTAATATCAGAACCAATCTGAGCAGAACTAATCCGATCCAATTAGTGGCTAATATATCCGATCGACATTAGTGAAAAGGTAACTAATCGCCCTCTCTTGGGCGCATGTATACAGCATGAGGAAAGCATTTCTCTTAGCCGACGGATCTTGTTCTGTAGATAGCAGCTTCTCAATAGTCTCAGGAGCATCTCCCAAAAGTTGTTCCCCCTGAGGAAGCTTATAAATCGACATGACAACAAGTATAGCATTTCTTCTAACAAAAGGGTGTCTATGCTCCAAATTACTCAAAACAGACGGGATTAAAGGCTCAATAATCTCGCTCTCATTCAACCGACACAAAAACCTAAGTGTCACACCCCGGAGATACTCATTCGAGTGTTGCAAGTTATTTAGTAGGTTTTGACAAATCAATATCATTTCAGGGAGCACTTTCCCTCTAGAATCAGTCTTGTCAATCATTTCCAAGTAAAGCAACAACAATTTTTGAATCGTATGGTCTTCAAAAATCAACCAAAAGTTGATATATTGATATCAACCGCCAATTTGTTTATGGACATTCATCGATCCTTTAAAGACTTGTCTTCATTCAATCGATCTATTCTTTCAGGCGGGATGCTCGATCAGTGGCTCTGATTTACTTGCAGTTCGGAGTTGCGAAGAGCTCGATAAAGAGTATTTGAAACTTCTGGAGAATCTCCATTGGCACCCATCCGTGAAAGACGAGATAGAGTTGAATAGCGTGATTTTATTGTCGCGCGTGTCTTGACTCTTGAGAGACAACCTTCTTATTTTAGTGTGAAATTCATCCTAGCCGTATATCTATTCTTCATCTAATGGCTGAGATTTTTCAAACTCACAACTCACCATAAGAACCAAACTCACGAGATCCCGCCTAAGAAAATTAAAGTTCGGTGCGAACTTACGAACTAAAGCAATACCTGTGAAACTAAGAAAATTAAAGACTCGCGTGCTTCACTCTAATCACACAAACAAACAAAAATACTAACCCTTCTCTCATCCGCACTGGCCCACCGGTTGTCGTCGCCGGCGAGCACCATCCATGTCGACAAATCACCGGCGACACTCCTAGACTCCGGCGATCACAATATCACCGTTCTTATCTCGTAAGTGAACAACCCCGAATTCGGCGTCGACACTCCTAGACTCCGGTGACCACACGAAGACCATTATTGGCTCTAAAAGTTTCGAAAACTTGCCGGATCAGTTAGCCTTTTAAATTCATACCTCGTTTTTTTAGATCTAGGTTTTCGTATTCGGGGTTCTGGTTTCTCTATGTTTTACGGTGGTTGATAGTGGTGTTGATGTTGTGGTCGTTGGGGGAAGTCGGGAAGCGTTGGTGTAGTAGTCGTCCACGTTTGTGGTTGTAGTGGGGGGGAATCAGAATCGTTCTTTGATAGCAAGCAATTATTATCCAAAGAATTGAATATTTGAATGATGTATATCTTGATCATTCTGTTTGTTAAGGTTGTTCATAAATTGTGTGCAAGGATTCTGCCCCATCAGATTCATGTAATTTGCACATTTCCTCATTCGAAAGAGTCTTCTGCTTACCCAATATCATCAAAGGGTTCAACCACACCAGAAGCATGGATATCTTACTGAACCAATTAGCTTGTGAAAATGGAGTAGATTCCGCATCATATTTAATAGTGCAGTCATCCTCGCCATTAAGAGCCTGTAAAGGGTATTTCCATTAGCAATCTCGCAACTTGCTTCATCGTCTTTGTACCCCTTGAAAGTGTTAAAACATATTGTCCGCTTGTCGGCGAGCAGTCCATCACTGTCATCGGTACGGCAAGACGACCAGTGGTGTCGTTGATGTCATGGTCGTGTTTTTTATGTAGTATTAAATAGAGTAAATTGTTGCTATTATGACATGCTAAGCTAAACAAACTACAGCTGTATGTCTTTTTATGTCGCCTTTGTTTTCAAATTTTGGTCTCTGGGAAAGATGTATCAGTAAAAGAATGTGATAAGAGCTCAAATGAATACTTTCAGGCTGAAAGTTGGGCGTAAAGTTGGGTAAACATGAGAGGCTTTCAGGCTGGAACTCCCCTCGACTTGTTTGTGCACATCATAATGACTACTTTCGTCTTTCCGTGGCAGATAATTTGCAAGACTCAAATAACTTACAAACAATTCCAATCACAAGGAACCCAAGCCTAATGGCTTGTCACTAGAGTAAAACAAAGAAATTCATTACTTTGGATGAAAACTACAAGGCTCACCAACTTTAAATATGATAGAAAAAAGATGAAAATAGTATTAGTACCCACACAAATTGGCTGAATATATTAAAGGACATTTTAATCTAGTAAACAAACACCTTAGTAAATAGTTTGTAAATCTCATTTGCCAACTTTAAGTTAAGCACGGAATAAAAATTTGGCTTACACTTGGAATAGCTCCAATGATTTAAACTCTAAATTATTTTACGCCCTATATTGAGGATACTCTCCCCCCTTCTTTGATTACATTAGTTGTTAGATACACTCTTTTAAGTTGCTAGATACATACCTTTAGTTAGCTAGTTACACCCGTTTAAGTTGCTAGATATATACCTCTAACTAGCTAGATAAGCGCTTTTAAGTTTCTAGATACATATATCTAGCTAGCTAGATACACTCCTTTAAGTTGGTAGATACACTCTTTTACCTTATTAGATACACATCTCTCACAAGCTAGATACACTCCTTTAGATTGCTAAATACACTTCTTTACCTTGTTAGATACACTCTTTTATCTTGCTAGATACATTTCTTTACCTTATTAAATATATATACATCTCTAGTCTCTACAAGCTAGATACGCTCCTTTATATTGCTAGATATATTTTTTACCTTAATAGACACACATCTCTTGCAAGCTAGATACACTCCTTTACCTTGTTATATACACATCGCTTACAAGCAAGCTAGATACACTCTTTTACCTTACTAGATATACATCTCTCGCAAGCTAGATACACTTCTTTACTTTGGTAGATATACTCCTTTAGATTGTTAGATACACTTATTCACCTTGCTAGATACACATCTCTTAAAAGTTAAATACACTCTTTTACCTTACTAGACCCACATTTTTGGTAAGAAAGATACACTCCATTAATTTACCTTCCTAGACCCCTTAATTACTTAGATAACATTTTCTTAATTATTTTAATTTTTAACATAATTACTTCAAAATAATTCCGTAGATTCGCTAGAATTTAATGGGAATTTAATTGCCATTTCAAGACTTGTGACCTTAAGTTTTGTACACGTTTTGAGAGAGACTACTCATTTTTGTGAGTTTTTGTTTGAATAAAATTATCCATCTAAATTAGTGTACAAGAACAACACTCAAAAGTTTGAGCTAATTTCAAGATATCATCTACCAACAATCTACTTGGGCTTGTCCCTACATTTTTAGCCTTCACGGCCATTACCACTTTCAATGAATCACTCTCAAAGATGATGTTTTTAAACCCCATTTTCTTAGCACTATCCATATTTGCCACTCTTATTCATTTGGAAGTTGGGAGACTTGGGACTAGTTAGATTTCTAAATCTATTGTATTACTTCCATTATACAGTATGAGTTTCTCAATATTTGTTTACCTTACCCACGCCTGCAACTTCTCCGACAACAAAGAGGACGCAACTTTTCCGACAACAAAGAGACAATTAACATTTTATCAACAAATTGGCAACATAAAATATGATACTACGTATATGTAAGAAAGCCCCAACATTCAAAATCAGAGGAAAGAGGCTAACTTTCCAAAGCAAAATAGAAAAGAATTAAGAATCAAATTATTTAAAGGGAAAATTATTGAAATTAAGACAAAAATAGGAGAACCCATCATACTTTCAGCAAAATATCATATTCATTGAAAGATATGAACTTCTTAACCCATTTTTTGTAACATTAAAAAAAATAAGATGAAAGATGTAAACTTTTTCATCTATGATACAACCTAATGGCTTTGTCAACATAAAACACCTCAAAGTCATCTAATTTCTAAAAAAGACGGAAAGAAAGAGAACGAAATCGTGTCGATCCACCATTGAAATAAAACAAGAAGAGCCAAATAACATTAATTTCATCAAAAAATGGCAATAGAAGATACGATATATCAACAATTGCATTAAGGGCTTTTTTGACTCGGCCTCCATCAGTGGCCGACTTCCGGTGCTCCGATGGTCATCAATAGCTGGAGAAGTGTTGGGGTGTTAATATTGAAGATGGGAGGGTGGTGCGTCGGAGATTAATTTATGCCGGGGTTCCCGGAGGGATAGTTCGGTCAGATCTGACGGTGAAATTTGTTCTCCGACGACCGGCATAGGTGAGACCGAGTCCTGGGTGGACGCATGATGGTGATGGAAGGAAATAGATACAAAAGAGGTGGGGTGTCAGGTGTGTTTGTATGCGGGGATTGGGAAATTTAATTTGGACACTGATTGTTTTAGTACAAGGATGATAGTGGTAGTTCGTACGGTTCGTACCGTACTTTAGTTCGCACCTGACCCGCCCCTATATATATATATATATATATATATAGGATCCGATGAAAGACTCATTCTGGCGAGCGTAGGTCCTCATCAAATTCATTCATGTTGGGGCGGACTGTGAATGTTGCGCGCTTCAAATTTGGGCTCAAAATTTAGCCCACTGATTTTATTATATCCCAAATATTAAAAAACACCGTACTCAAAGTTTCTTCATCATCAAGCTACAGTTCTTCTTATACTTGCAGCCATCTTTCCCAAATCTCCTCCATAACCTAATCAATAGCAGCGATTGTTCGTAAATTCCAATTGCAATTTGCCGATCAACACAACACACTACAACAATATCGTGTTTTGATCAACAAGCTACAACAAGGAAACAGGTATTTGAGCAAATTGATCGACAATTGCAGTTATGATGATATTGTGCGATAATTTCAGAAGATTTGGTTCGAATTTCATCAAAATTGAGCGATTTTGTAAATATAATGTTCGAAATTGATGCAGATTGCGCGATTTCCTTTACCTAGCGATTTTGTACTACTTATTACATAATTTTTGACGATTTTTGCAAATTCAAATTGCCATGGAGATTGTAGATAAAACAATGGTTGATGATAATAGTGTTTGTGAAACAAGTATTTTCTTTTATTGAAGCTCTAATTATTGTTTTCTATTTCAGTTTTAATTTGTGAAATTTTGATGATAATCGAACTTGTGTCTTTGTTTTGATGTTTGTGAATCTCAAGTCTATTTTGTGAATCACAGAGCTTCTTTTGTGAATAATTGAATTTTTGAGAATCATTTTGTTGCTATTTAAGATGGACTGTGATGATTACGAGGATCATTTAGCGATTGTGGATATGTTAATGAGAAGATTTTAGTGTTAAGCTTGTCTGGGTAGCTTGTTTTTGTTTGCTAATTTGATGAGATATAAGTATCAACTATCAAGTACTGAGGATTTAAGCTTCTTACTCGATTTCAAAACACATTTATGTCATTGGGTTTTATCCCAATCATGAAGTTCAATACAAGGGAGTTGTTCTTGGTTGGCGTAGTTCTTTTTGTTTATTTTGTTCTTTGCCTTATTTTGTGAATCTCAGTTCTTATTTTGTGAATCTCATACCTTATTCAGTGAATCTTAAGGCTTGTTTTGTGAAACTTGATCATCATAAGTGGTTAAAATCACCTATTTTGCTCTTTTCTTTATTAGGTGAATCTCAGACTTTGTTTTGTGAATCTCAGACCTTGTTCAGTGAATCTTAGAGGTTGTTTTGTGAAACTTGGTCATCATAAGTGGTTAAAATCACGTTTTTTGCTCTTTTCCTTATTTGGTGAATCCCATACCTTATTTTGTGAATCTCATACCTTATTAAGTGAATCTTAAGGCTTATTTTGTGAAACTTGATCATCATAAGTGGTTAAAATAACCTATTTTGCTCTTTTCTTTATTAGGTGAATCTCAGACTTTGTTTTGTGAATCTCAGACCTTGTTCGGTGAATCTTAGAGCTTATTTTGTGAAACTTGGTCATCATAAGTGGTTAAAATCACGTTTTTTGCTCTTTTCCTTATTTGGTGAATCTCAGACCTTATTTTGTGAATCTCATACCTTATTCAGTGAATCTTAAGGCTTGTTTTGTGAAACTTGATCATCATAAGTGGTTAAAATAACCTATTTTGCTCTTTTCTTTATTAGGTGAATCTCAGACTTTGTTTTGTGAATCCCAGACCTTGTTTAGTGAATCTTAGAGCTTGTCTTGTGAAACTTGGTCATCATAAGTGTTAAGGACTAGAGCACACCTCGAGAATCAATTTATTCAGTCGTTCCTCTAATGGCAGGGGGAGTAGAGATAAGGGAACAACTCACATGATGAAAACTAGTGGAATGATTTAATTATTTTAAAACCAATTAGCTCAAATGGCAGAGCGTTGTGCAATGCACAAGGTGTGGGTTCGATTCCCATGTTGGTTATTGACTCACCATCTCTTTGTTACTTCAAAGCCTAATTGGTATTTCTCTAGTGGACTTTTGGGTTTTGGCATTTTCTGTCATGTCCAATTGCACCCAATTTAGATAATTTCTAACATTGACTTTACAAAGGACTCAAAATTGTAATCCTTTGCTCCTTTAGTGGCTCTGACGACGTTTTGGCTTATGCACGCCGTATGTGCGCATCTAAGTTTGAGCTTCTTCTACTCATCCTCAATTTTGCACATCTAAGTACGGATTTGGTTAACTCATCCTCAATGTTATTGTATTTAAGTTTAATACACTAAATTCTTAAATTAACTAGGCTATATGAGATTCGAACTCATACCTTTGTGCAAGATTTGCACATTGCTCTCCCATTTGAGCTAATAGCCTTTAAGATATACGAGTACATAACAAAGATTAAATAAGGGGAACCAGGTTTAGGGTTCACATAATATACTCCAAGCTTCACAAAATCAAGTCGAGGTTTCACAAAATTAGGTTTATGTTTGAACCTTATTTTGTGAATCTTGGAGCTAATATTGTGAATCTTGGAGCTAATCTTGTGAATCCTGGACCTAAATTTGTGAACCCTGGACATAATACTGTGAATCTTGGACTTGATTTTGTGACTTGGGGCTAATCTTGTGAATGCTGGACTTGATTTTGTGAATCTAAGACCTAACTTTATGAAACTGGGTCTTTATTTTGTGAATTTAGGACATAATCCAGTTCCTCGAATGTTCCCTTCTATGATCAGGTAACGGGGTCGAACTTACACAACAACAAGAGTCCAAAACACATACCTTATTCCCTGGGAAAGATTTGATTTTCCATAGAATTGAATCATTCTCAGGAGTATAAGTTGCAGACCCCATCGAAGTTCGGATCTTAGGATTAGTAGCATCAGGTGGGACAGGCAAATCGATCTCGACATTGGTGGCATAGCTGTGACAACAGACAGACATAATGCATTAATAAGGTTTTTCTTGTACACAAACACTAATTCAGAAACTCTATAATTCATAAGAAACTCACAAATGGTAATCGGTAAATAAATAACAAGATTCTAAAATCAATTTCTCCCGTATGCAGATTTTCTTTCCTTAAACTGGCTCCTTGCCTTGATCATTATCTCGACTCGACTTCTTGAATACCTTTCGACTTGAGCTTCGACCCAAATAAGTGGTTTCACCTGATGTGCAAACAGAACATAGATCTAATAAATCAATACTTTCATGGAATGAAAACATCTTGCAACATGACAAAACTCAGAAGTCGGGTGCATAAAGGTAAGAAGTGAAACCTGAGATGTAAGTCTGTATGTCATCAAATCAAAAGACCCATCTGGAGGAATAAAAGATATTGTCCTGTCATTCTCAAAACGGACCAAACGCACGCACCTGAAGGGAAGATTCAATCGTTATAACTTATAACATCGAAAAACAGATCGAAAAGGTCAGTATGACTAATATGTCAAATTTGTTTTATGAGCATCTTCAATGACACGATTCGGAAAAATCAAGAAACCATTATCAAATGAAACAATGAGACATACTGATGAAATTTGATATCCTCCATATCAATGGCCTTGCCTCTTGTCGTTTGACCTTGAGCCTCCAAAAGAAGTCTATCATTCGTGCCAAGTTTACATTCGGGCATACCACCGCATCAAATATAAGAGGTTCAATGTATCCGCTTTGTCCTATGATCCAATTTATCATTATTGATATCTCCCATAAAATACCTAATATCAATCTAATACCAGAATCATGATCGCATCATGATCGCATTAGACAAGTGTAAGAAAATACAACGCCGGACAAAGAATGCTTACATCCAACATTAGTGGATCGAAATTACCTAACTTTCGGATGATAATGGAGATCGAAAAGCTCAGTGGTCATGGTGGACTAAGCTCGGTGAGAAATGGCGGCGAAATCTGGGCTAAAGAGAGGGAAATTGAACGGAGTAAACGCGATCGAGTAAATGAATAAGGGAAATCAACGATTTGTTGGGTTATATAAAGGGACACGTGTCAACATCTGAGGCACTTGTAGTTGTTTAATCCAATGGTTTAGAAGGTGTCCAGCCGCCTCACCCTAAGAAGGGTGCCTCACATGATTCAATCTCTATATATATATATATATATATATATATATATATATATATATATATATATATATATATATATATATATATATATATATATATATATATATATATATATATATATATATAGGCGGGATCTCGTGAGTTTGGTTCTTATGGTGAGTTTGTGCTTTAAAATCTGGACCATTGAATAATAAAATTTGACGACTCAGATTAAGCACTCAACTAAAGATAAAATCAATAACACAATCACACGCGACTTTCATGTTACTGAGTCGCAATCTTTACTTTGTCTTTATCTCTCTTCTATGATAAATTCCCTGAAATCACATCCCAAATCGACGATGACGATTACCATACTGAATTCGTCCCTACCAAAGCGGTAGCATTTAGTTTTCGGTAGCACAACATTCGCCGGCGAACACCACGGCGACAGTCAATTTCTGCTCAATGGAGAATAACTCGTCTTATTTTGGAGGAAGTAAAATCCACGATGATGATTTGTGCGACGATTCGTCTTCGGAGCTTGAATCGGTGTTTTCTACGAGCAGAAATGGTAATGGAAGCTGTAATTAATTGCAATAATTTTAATCAACTTGCCCTAATTCCCCAAATCAAAACAAAAACTCACCAAAATTGCAAAGCATAGCTAAACTCTCGGACCCAATTTTAGCAACATAAATATCAATAAAAAACGTAGCGTCGGCGTGCTGCTGAACTCGGGGTGGTTTCAGTGGTGGTCCGAGTGGCCAGAGATGAATCAGTGGGTGGTGGGAGTGGGGTGGGTTTAGTGAATTTCGGAATGACGATGCGATCAGGTGGTGATCTGAAATGGGCTTCGTCATCAGGTTTTGTGTTTCGGTTTTGAGAGTTCGAACTTGTTGTTGGCGGCTTTAATTGTGGTTTTATGACTGGTTTTTGCAGGTTATAGGTGCGAACTCAAGGAGGAGGCGGAGGAGCGGGATTCGATGCCGGGTCTGATTATTGCTTGCGGTGGTGCATCGATATGAGGTGCTTGGTGGCAAAAACTGATCTGGCTGAGTTCGCTGAATTCTGCAGTGAACTGCAGGTTCTAGAGTACATCATTGATGGACGGTCTCTCGTTTTGTTCGATGGAGAGTGATCTTACACAGAGTTCCATTAGTATCTTCACTGAGTTGTCTGAATATTCCTGGAGTATTGAAGCATCTACAATCTGTTTTCGGGCTATCTTGTTTGCGTTTATGCCCACTTGAAACTGTACAAGCCAGGAAGTACCAACGAAAAATATTAAAACACGTGTAAAACTAACGTGTTTTCCAAGAAAATAGGATAGGAAAGAACAGAGGGCCGATCTTATCTGTAAGAGGGTAGGACTTACTAGATCTTTTACCACAGAAACGTCATTTTGTGATATGATAGTTCTTCCGGATATGAGTTTCATGAGAATGACTCCAAAATCATAGACATCATTCCTTTCTTGTTGATTCTTATCAGGGGCGGACCTAGAGGTTTGAATTTGGTGTAGCAAAAATATACACGACAGAAAACAAATTTTGTATCGGTCCAAATTTATCGTGTCAAGATTCTCTCCATTACTTTCCTCCATTAACTATCTATTACAATGGCTAGGATTTCGTTTGGAGTCATAATGGAAGGATTGTATTCATTGTAGACACTTCAATCTCCGCCTCAATTTTTCAATATCGCAAGTAAATCCAGGCCGTCAATTTTTTCTCGAAATTATCCATTGATAATTAATGGAGGCGGATAGGTAATGGGGAGGATCCATTGCCAAATTTATGATATCACCTATATAGGGGAGAGCAAAAATATACTCTTGTTATTATACGTATACGATATAATATACGATTTCAATTATACGAATTTTACGTATATAGTATATGAATATCAGTGTAAATTATACGATTTATATAAAAAAAAGCGTATCGTCCGATTTATATTAAAAACTTATCGGATATGTATCTATAAAATTTAAAACCGCATACATGATTTTCGATACGGTTTTAGTTTTTTTAAAAGAAAAATTATTAAAAAAACATAGAATATTCCTTATTACTCTTATACGACAGTTTTATTCGTCCCTACGCCTATATATAAATCCTTCAATTTAATACTATAAAAACTTGTAAGCTTCAAAAGAAAAAAGATAAAAAGGAAAGATATATCAAACTTTATACACACACAATAAAGTTTAGGGGAAAAAAATACATTGAAACTAATTAATGTGCTATAATAAAGTTTATGGAAAAAAACTACTTAATGTGCTTTGTAGTGATGTTCATGGAGTAAATATTAAGAGTGAAATACGGAGGGTTTAGGGAGAATAGGATAATTAATGATAGATTAGTGGAAATTTAATGGTGTAGCAAATTTTTGTTTTCTCTTAATTTTTTTGGGCTTTGGTGTAGCAATTGCCACACCATAGACATACATGGGCCCGCCCCTGATTCTTATGGTGAGTTTGTACTCACAAATTTCAACCATTAGATAAAAGGAAAAAAAAATCATTTACCACTTCCCCAAACCACCGTACTAAAGGTTGACGATGATGAGTCTGGGTCGCGGGAGTTACGCGATGCTTTCGATATGTATAATGACGATAGTATTGGTCTTATTTCTTTTGCTGAGTTGCATCTTATACTGAGTCGACTGACCGTCCTGAAGACGTCTCATACTACTCATATTGGTTAATGGTGATTTAATTAAATCGGTTGTGAGTGTCATCTTATCTTAAAACGGTATTAAAGTAAGAATTTGTGTGTAGCTTATAGTTTATATTGGTTAATGGTGAATTCTTATAATATACTCGCTCCGTTCCAATTATAATTTTTCTTATTTTGTCATTTGAGGTTTTTCCATCTTATATTCTCATTTCAGAATAGTGTCCTTTCCGCCTTAAGGAGAATGGTCTATGATATGAGTAACACATAAATAATAATGAAAAATGTAGAGTAATAATAGAATAATATCACAATAACACTACAATAATAGTACAATAACATCAAAGTAATACCACACTAACATAAGAATAACATTACAATAACACTAAAATAACAATAGAATAACACTAGAATAACAGTACAATAACACCGGAATAACATGAGTAAAAAAATCAAAGTAGTAAAAAAAATCAAAGTGAGACCGGAATAACATCACAATAACACCATAATAACAATATCACCAGAATAACAATACAATAACACATGATAAAAAAAGAGTAAAAAAACCAAAGTAGTAAAAACAATCAAAGTGACACCGGAATAACATCACAATAACACCAGAATAACAGCACAATAACATGTGGTAAAAAAAAAGTAAAAAAAATCAAAAGTAGTAAAAAAAATCAAAGTGACACCGGAATAACATCACAATAACACCAGAATAACAGCACAATAACATGTGGTAGGAAAAAGTAAAAAAATCAAAAGTAGAAAAAAAAAAATCAAAGTGACACCTAAATAACACAACAATAACACCAGAATAACAATACAATAACACGTGGTAAAAAAAAATCAAAGTCGTAAAAAAAATCAAAGTAAAAAAAAAAAGCACAATAGCAGCATAATAACACGAGGTAAAAAAAACGAGAAAAAAAAATTAAAGTGAAAAAAAAACAAAATGAAAAAAAAAAAAATCAAAGTCGTAAAAAAAAAGCACAATAACAGCATAATAACACGAGGTAAAAAAAAGGAGATAACAAAAATTAAAGTAAAAAAAAAAAAGAGTAACACTAGAAAAAAGAGAAAATAAGGAAATGACAGTGGTTTTATATGACAGGTAAGATTAGATCTTGGCCATTCATCTCTAATATAATCTAGTGGCTGAGATTTCAAAGCACAAACTCACCATAAGAAACCAAACTCACAAGATCTTATATATATATAAGACTTCAACGCATAAAAGAATATACAACATCAGTTTCTCCTAACCACATGTTACTAGTATAGCCAAACAATAAAAGCATTTCCATCACATAATCATACTTTTAACATGCAACTCATATTCGTTTGCAATCACATACTACCAACTTTTCCAATCAATTCGTCCACTTTACATACACACCTCATGCAACATATGCATCATGAAACATCAATAAACAAGTAGCGATCCCATGACACCCCACAGTGACCGGTTTATAGTTGCAAGGGCAAGTTCGCGACTTTAGGACATCTCCCAAGGCTTTGCATTATCTCCTAACAACTCCTATGCGGGTTCATTTTAATTTCACTCTCTACATTCATTAAATTCACTGGTTATAGGTTCCAAAATCGTCGCTCTAATACCACTTTGTAACACCCCCATACACCAAGGTGCCTTACCAAGACCACCCTAGCACATGGAGACGCTACCATCTCGGTTACTCGAGGTATAGTAATCATAGGAGACCATAAAGAAACATACTTTAAGTTTAAAAGTAAAAAGTGCGTACAACTTAAAACCAAAATTGGAAATATAAAAATACAACCGTCTCATGGAATTCAAAACTGAAATAAAACTGTCATATACTATCAGATGAAGACTAAAAGACTCGGACTAGTGATGATTTTATCCCCATCTAGATTCCGCGCATACCCCATAGAAATACCTACTAATCAACTGCTCACCATCCCCGATGGATCACCACAGTTTCAAAACATTTAAACGGGGTCAGTTACTGAATAATCAAAATAAGCTATACGACAACATCCAATTACATAAGCACATTCCTCCAACTCCAGTTCATCACTAATCACCTGTCTACACACTAAAGTGTGTAGACTTGCCAGAATGGTGACCGCAGCCTTACCACCTAAGCCCTACTCAAAACCGTAGAGCGAATAACCCATGACCATTAATGTGAACATTCCCCTTGTGACGGGAACCACAAGGGGGGAATCAAAGGCGGGAAGCCATTCTCGAAAATGACTCCACTCAGCCGAGGGTGCACCCCGCGAACCACAGTTAATTACAACCAAAAACCACAATACTGATAATCATGCCAATAACAAGAAATACAATTATGACCACAATGATAACCATGTAATTCATCCATCACATTAACTTAAATCAATTATACAGTAACCAAGTAGAGAAAACCCTACCTGAAATGGAATCTACTATATTGACATAAAAATTACACAAGTGACTTACCCAAACGATGACGATCATAAGGGTATAATGATCTTTGAAATCCGACAACCCTAGCCTTGATTTGATAGAAAAAGAGGAGAGAACGGAACGACGTAGAGTTTTCTTGTGAAAAGTTTAGAAAATAAAGGTAAAGGTAAAAGGGACAAAGACTATCGATAGAAACTTTAAATACCTCTCCATGTTCACTATCAAACCCGGCCGAAAAGTCCGTAAAGCCCGAGATACTCGATTGAGTAACTAATGTACTCGATCGAGTACTGCCTACTCGATCAAAATGTCCCTACTCGATCGAGTACATTCAAAGCAGAATGTACTCCAGAATCTGTAAACGACTTACTCGACATAGTAAGTCCTACTCGATAGAGTACCCAACAACTCAAATATCTGAGGTATTACACTCCATTACCTAATAAGGGTAACTATCGAAGTAATCCTGAGAAAAATAAGGAGATGCAGCACTAAATTGATGAGTTAATGGAACGAGGTTATGTGCGTGAGAGCGTAAGTCCGTGTGTTGCTCCGGTCTTTTTAGTTCCAAAGAAAGATGGTTCCTCGCCAATGTGCATCGATAGCAGGGTTGTCAATAACATAATCATTAAGTATCGATTTCCTATCATGAGACTTGATTATATGTTAGATGACTTTCATTGTTCAGTGGTGTTCTCGAAAATTGGCTTGCGAATTGAAGCAGATACCATCATATTAGAATAAAGGAAGGAGGTGAATGAAAAATCGCGTTCAAGACCAAGCATAGCCTTTATGAGTGGTTGGTAATGTCATTCGGTCTCACTAATGCACCAAGAACTTTCATGAGACTAATGAACGAGGTACTCAAACAATTTCTTGGTAAATTCGTTGTTGTTTATTTGGATGATATACTTGTGTACAGTAAAAAGCATAGATGAGCATTTGCGTCATCTAAGGGTTGTTTTCGAGGTATTGAGGGCTCAAAAATTATATGGCAAGACCGAGAAGTCCTCATTCCTGGTAGATGAAGTTGCCTTTCTTGGATATGTTGTTTCCAAGCATGGGGTGTTCGTGGATAAAATTAAGGTAGAAGTTATTCGCTCCTGGCCAGTACCTACCTCACTGACAGAGGTACGATCATTTCATGGGTTAGCAATCGTTTTATTGGTGATTTTAGCACCAATATGAGTCCTTTACCGAGTGCTTGAAGAAAGGATCATTCGTTTGGGGTACAGCAGCCCAACGAGCTTTCGAGTTGATCAAACAGAAGCTATGTGAAGCATTGATTCTTACACTCCCAGATTTTTCAAAGCCATTTGAAGTTGAGTGTGATGCTAGTGGTGTCAGAATAGAGGTTGTTCTAGTACAGGAGAAACGTCCCATAGCCTATTTCTCAGAGAAATTGGGTGGAGCTCGCTTCAATTTTTCGACCAACGACAAGGAATTCTATGCCATTGTTCGAGCCTTTGATCATTGGAGCCATTATTTAAGGTTGAATCATTTTATATTGCATTCTGATAGTGAATCCTTGAAGTATATTAACGGACAGCAGAATCTTAATCCACGACATGCCAAATGGGTCGAGTTTCTTCAATCGTTTCATTTATCATCCAAATACAAGGAGGGTAAAAACAACATGGTAGCTGACGCGTTATCTCGCAAGTATGCTTTTCTAACGACTCTTGGAGTAAGGCTACTTGGTTTCGAGATGTTGAAAGAGTAGTACTTGAATGATGTTGATTTTGTTGAGATATTCAAAGAGTATGCAACTGGTTCGTTCAAAGAGTATGTGTTGCAGGACGGGTTTCTTTTCGGAGGAAATCGTTTGTGTAACATCCAGCTCGAGAATTGTTGGTTAAAGAGGCTCATGGTGGCGGCATTGCTGGCCATTTCAGAACTCAAAAGACGCTCGAAATCTTACATGAGCACTTTTATTGGCCAAAGATGTTGGGTGATATACAGAATTTATTGAGCAAGTGCGCTACTTGTCATCTCGCCAAGAGTAAGTTCAAGCCGGGTATATATCAGTCCTTACCCGTTCCTAATTAATCGGCCTTGGGAAGATGTATTAATGGATTTTATCATCGTTTTGCCAAGAACACAGCGAGGTAAGGATGCTATAATGGTTGTGGTTGATCACTTTTCGAAAATGGCACATTTCATACCATGCCACAAGACCGGCGATGCTGCGAATGTGGCTTATTTGTATTTCCGAGAGATAATGCGTTTACATGGTGTCCCAAGAACAATTGTGTCTGACCGAGACTCGAAATTCTTAAGCTACTTCTAGAACACTTTGTGGATGAAATTGGGTATGAAGTTGTTGTTTAGTACCTCGCATCATTCCTAAACCGATGGGCAAACCGAGGTTACTAATCGTACTTTAGGCACTATACTTCGTTGGCTGGATAGCAAGACACAAAAGGATTGGGATGTGAAGCTAACTCATGCTGAGTTTGAATACAACCATACTCCAACCATAGCCACGAAGCACTCTCCTTTTGAAGTAGTTGTAGATACCCAGTATCTGCACCTTCCAAAACCACCCGATGATGATCGAACTGTAACGTGTTTTTGATATTCATGCGTGGATTGGCTATACATGAGATGGTTTAATGCACTACTCGGATATGAAAAATGATTTCACAAATGGTTTTCTAACTTCAATTGCATTAAAATAACACTATTTAGAGTTAAAACCATCTTCGGACCCAAAACCGACTCAGAAACCCGCAACTCTAGTCAACCCGAGTCAAACCGAGTCAAACCAAATCTCGAAAGTAATGCCATGAATGTCTTTATCATGTCATTTCCATTAAAATGACCCTAATTAGAGTCAAAACCGACACCGAGCCAAAAATCGACTCGAAATTCAAATCCCGACTCACACGGATCAAACCCGAGTCAAAGACACAAAATACCTACCCCAAATATCACCCAAGAGGAAGATTACACGGCTAAGCAACCATCAAACACCACAAATCATAACCAACAAAACATTGGTTAGAACAAATGGAAAATCCAAATTTGCGAAAAGGACAATACACCCATTTGTATCACAAGGTAGCTCGCGCCTAAAGCAGGTGTCTGCTTAGCCTCTAAGCAAACTCAACCGACCTACCTCTCCACATTTATCTATAAATACCACCCTTCACACAACACAATCCTCACGCGAGAATCCGCCCCCTCCTTCTCCCTTAAACTTCTAGACCCGACTTCCTAAGTCACAAAATCGACACGTGTTTACGACCTACCGATCGTAAACACAAGCCTTACACATTTTGTTTAGTACCGTCGCCGTGCATTCGACCGACCCATTCGACCAACTCAACATTAATCAAAATGTTCTTCAACCACATGTTTTCAACATATTTTCAAAACTAAATCCTTTTTTAAGGCACTCTTTTTAAACTTCTTTGATCGCGATTAGTCACAACGAGAAAACCGTCTCTAAAGTCTTCTACTTCGCAAACATCAATACATGTAAGTTTGAGGGTGTAAATATTCCACTTATTTCATGTCTTTGCTATTTTTATGAGTTTATAAACATGAACAATGCATAACACGATTCAAATATAGGTTAGACGAGCCAAAACCGAGTTTTGGCCCGAGACAGAAGCCATTTGCTATGCAAAGAGGCTCGCGCCTCTTGTGGGTTCTCGGGTCAGACTCAAACGTGTTTGTTCTCATCTTTCCTCTTTATTTCATTTCTTATTTGCAATCGGTTTTTACCATTTCAAATGTTTCAAATCATTTTTATAACAAACTTTTTAGCCATAAATCATAATCGCCCTTGGTTCCATATACCATGACGGTTTAATCCGTGACTCGGTGATATTAATTGGTTAATTACATTTTAAAGGAAATTCTTTTCTTTTATTTACCATTGTAATTCATTTTTATGATAAACATATTTTGACCATTACAAAAATCATCCTTGGTTCCTTATACCATGACGGTTTAATCCGTGACTCGGTGATATTATTTGGTGAATTACATTTTAATGGGTATTTTAACACCCTTTTCTTTTATTTAGCATTTTTCTCATTTATTTAGATTTGTAAACATATTAGTCATAATTCATAATCATCCTTGGTTCCTTATACCATGTCGGTTTAATCCGAGTACGATGACAAACTTGACTAATTACAAAGAAATGAAATTAACATAATTAGTTCAAATCAAACATTTTACATTTTTATTTGTAAACTATGCTTTTCAAACATGCAAATCCGACAACAAATACTACTAACATAGTAGTAATTATTCCGAGTCATGCAAATCATACTTGCAAATCATTAATCATAAAAAACGGTTTTAAAAAACCTCTTTGACAACCAGGAGACGCCCCTTGGGTCGGCTCATGGCTCGCGCCCCAAGGCAGCTCCTGTTCTCATATTTCAAAACCTGAGAAGAGCCCTTCCCTCGCCAATAGGCTTGCGCCCCAATAGGGCAGCCTGACACCGTTCTGTCTCATTTTGGTACTTGTCTAGGACGATCCCGATTACGGTTAATCCGAATACATGACGGATCAGATTGACAAGTTTGCGTTTTTACACTTTGTTATTTGACACTCTTTTTCAAATAAATGGATCGTGTTAAGCATCATAATCCGAATTTGGTAAATGGATGTTTAATTTCAGTTTTCACATGCAAATAAATCTAAATCCAACTTGACATCTTATGCTTGATATTTGGATTAACAAACCGACTTAGGAAATTCTCACATGTTAGGTTAAGACTTTTTGGATGCGCATTCATGCATATAAACCTTTTTATCAACTTTTGCACTTAAACAACCACGATCGATCAGTAGAGGCCGCTAACGCGGGCGGGATTGGGTGTCCGATTAAAGGGCTTCCCAATACGTACCCTCACCTCTTACTCAGAACCTTTGGATAGTGATGGCCTTATCCAGGGCGTACGAGAGTCATTTTAGGCATAGAATGCTAAAAGAGGGACGAGTCCTTATCTTTAGTACCTATGTCAAACACCGCTTTTTGCCTTGATTGACCTAGGTATAAAGTGTATTCGAATGGGTTCCAAGCATCCGACAAATTCTTGTTGGCGACTCCGAACATCTCTACATCGTTTCGCGACCTTTGCCGACACGATACTGACCGATCTAAAGCGATCCGGTCGAAAACATTTTTACGTCACCGAGCGTGGCTTTCAAAAGACCGCTGCATGTCCATGGATTGGCTTGGCGTGCAGGTGGCCCGTGACTATGGACTGGTAGGCGACTCTCGCCCACAGACCGGCTTGTGGCCCATGTCCACAGATTGGCGACTCTGTTGGGGAGAACTAGGACACTTGTGTCTTTGTGATCCTTAGAGGTGAAACTCGAACGAGATCGTGGTTAAAGTGCATTAATTGATATTACGGTCATAAGTCGGGTTCCTTGTCCGGGCCCTTAACCTAACCCTTTTCGACCAATTGGCTCGTCTCGTCGGCGTAAGTTTTCTCATCCCCGCGTTTCGAATCCCGATTGTGTCAAGCATACCGTTGACGTCACACATTTCTGTTTCGTCAAAGAGCTTTCATCACCTTCGAGCATGAGGCTAGGGCACCCTCCTTACACATTTTGTTTGGATTGGTATCCCTCTCGTAAATCGGGGTTTGATTGCTTGGTGTGTAACCCACCCTTTTAAGCCAAAACCTGTGTCAGCATTATGCATAATATAATGAACTGTGAGTGCTTATGTGTTATGTGATCATAAGTCCTTCCGTGTCATTTCAAACTTTCAAAAACACCTTTTTGCGCCGTTATAATGGCCATTTCAAACCTCGGTGTTTCGCCGACCGTTGGAACCTTTTTATGCCGTCGTAATGACGATTTTCAAAACCCGGTTTTTACAACCGTTTCAAAACAACCTTTTTGCGCCGTTATAATGGCCATTCAACCCTCGGTCTTTTACCGACCGTTGTACGCCTTTCTAAGCCGTCGTAATGACGACTTTCAAAACCGGTTTTCTACAACCATTTCAAAAGCATATTTCGCGCCGTTATAATGGCCGTTTCAAACCTCGGTCTTCCGCCGACCGTTGCATTTCAAACAACACGCCTTTCTAGGTCGTCGTAATGACGATTTCAAATCCGGTTTTCTACAACCATTTCAAAACACCTTTTTGTGCCGTTATAATGGCCGTTTCAAACCTCGGTCTTTCGCCGACCGTTGCAAACCCTTTTTATGCCGTCCTAGTAACGACTTTCAAAACCGGTTTTCTACAACCGTTTCAAAAACACATTTCGTGCCGTTATAATGGCCGTTTCAAACCTCGGTCTTTCGCCGACCGTTGCTTTCCAAAACAACAGGCCTTTCTAGGCGCTCGTAATGACGATTTTCGAATCCGGTTTTCTACAGCCATTTCAACACGCCATTCTAGGCCGTCGTAATGACGATTTTCAAATCCGGTTTTTACAACCGTTTCAAAAGCACCTTTTTAAGCTATCGTAATGACAATTTTCAAACTCGGTTTTTCACAACCGTTTCAAACCTCGGTCTTTTGCCGACTATTGCACACCTTTTCATGCCGTCGTAATGACGATTTAAAACCTTGGTTTTCACAAACCATTTCAAAATACCCTTTTACGTCGTAAAAATGGCCATTTCAAAACCTCGGTCTGTCGCCGACCGTTGCATTCTCAAAGCCCCCTTTTACGCCGTCGTAATGACGAATTCTACCCCCGAATTTTCAAAATTCGAAATCAGTTTTTAAACAAAAAAAATGTTTTTCAAACCGGTGCAGCTTTCCAAAATTCAAATCTTGTTTTCGAAATCGAATTTGGCTTTTCTATTCCGTCGTAATGACGAATTCAATCCTCACAGTTCCAAATTTCAAATCATTGAAAACAATTTAAACTGTTCCGAATTTCAAATCAAAACTCAATCATTTGAAAACAAATTTAACCGTTTTCAAAATTTCAAATTCAAAATCAATTCTTTGAAAACAAATTTGACCGTTTTCAAAATTCAAATCCAACTTCAAACCATTTGAAAATAAATTTAACCATTTTCAAAATTTCAATTCAAAATCAAATCTTTGAAAACAAATTTAATCGTTTTCAAATTTCAATTCAAAATCAAATCTTTGAAAACAAATTTAACTGTTTTCAAGTTTCAACCCAATTTCAAATCATTTGAAAACAAATTTAACCGTTTTCAAATTTCAATCGAAATCAAATATTTGAAAACAAATTTAACCGTTTTCAAATTTCAAATCCAATTCCAATCATTTGAAAACAAATTTAACCGTTTTCAATTTTTCAACCCAATTTTAAATTCTTTGAAAAAAATTTAACCGTTTTCATGGCCTTTGTGATGACGATTCCAAATTCTTCAATTCTCGATTTTCAAAATCCGTGATTCGGAATTTCAAAAACCGTCTTCAGAAACAACACTTTGTTTTCAAAGCCGCTGGAATTTCAACTCAAGCCGTCTTTTGAAAACAAACTTAAGACAACTCTTCAACTGACCGACTTTCGAGGATCCTTATTCTTCGGAAGCCGTCCACAAAGCGACAAGCGAATCTTTTTGAAAATTTCTATTTTCGAAAATTTCAGTCCACCTTTCTGATTCAGCCTCGAGTCGATTAGAGTCCAGTCGATTTCAAGTCAAGTCGTCTAGATAACGTCGAATCTCCGCCGAACTTAGTACCTACCTTCTGGTCTAGGTCGTGTCTCCTAATTGTCGAGACGTCTCCAATGGCGTTAGGAGAGACAAAACCTCTCGGGTATTAAACCCATCTTCCCCCAACATTACGGGTCAAAGGTCAAGTTTGCGTACGCGTCTTGTCCAACGGCGTCACGCCATCGAGAAACCTCCAAACTGAGTCAGAAGTCGTCTGTCTAGGCATCACTATTCCAAAGTTGACACTCGAGTCTAAGTTAACAGTCATGCACCAAGAGTTCAAACACAAGAAGTCATTCACGATCTTTAATGAACTCATAACCTAGTCACACCGTCGTGTCTTCACAACAAAACTGCCTTTTGTACCTATGTGTCGCACTTGCCTTTGTTTGTGCAATACCTTGCTAAGACAAGTTATAACGCCTATCGTTATGTCAATAGGAATCCTTTGGGTACCATCAATCGTCAACAAGAAACTCAAGAAGCCGATCAATCTGCATCCGCCATGACTTCCGCCGAAATCGGCAATATGGTCCTTCGACTCCTAGCTACCGTGGAAGACTTGAGCACTTGTCTCTCCCAAGTTGAGGAAAAAATGATAAATGGGAATTTACCCTCTTCTGATATTGAGGAAAGGGTTAAGCTCCTTGAAAGCCGGCTACTTACCAACGAGAAAATCAACCCTAGTTGGAAAGCAACCAAAACCACTGAAGCCGATTCCTTTGGTTCTCCACCAACCAAAACCAGACGACCCCATAGGTCCTTCCCGTATCTTGGTATGCCTTATGCCACGGCCTTGGTAAGGCTAATCTCCAAAGGAAAGCTCAAACCGATTGGTCCAACTCCAGGCCCTCTACCAAACAAGCGAAGAAGTAGATGGGACGGAAAACTGTTTTATCAATATCACCAAGGTCGTGGACACGATACTGAAACATGTCTCCCCCTAAAAGGTGCCATCCTTGATATGATCGAATAGGGCGAGTTACCACTACCACCCTCCACAAACAACAAAAACAACCCTCCAGAAAATCCTGTTAGACACAGTCAGGAACCTTTCTTAGACTGCTCTCATCTAATCTCTCCTGACGATGAGAAAATTCATGCAATTGATGAGGATGACATATAAAGCGCTATAATGATGCTCTCCATCTCCATCAACAACATATTCTCAAAGCTACAAGTGGCTATTGATGATTTGAACACTCGAGTAGCTAATTTGGAGAAGAGGTTTGGTAGTACCGAAAATGAACCTGACCACCAAAGAGAAGACCAAACCTCCGTTCACCAACCAACGGCTGTTGAAAATGAGGAGTCATCCGATGGTTCCCACATCCATGAACCAACAAACAAAGAACATGAAATTGCCTCACCAAACTCCCCTTCAAAATACCAGGCAATTCCCTCAAAACTGTCCATTGACAATGACCAAATCCTGTTTCCACCCAGGATTGACAAAATCAAAAACAAAAACAAAACTTACAAAAACATCCCAAAAAACACCAATGTTGGAACTATGGGAAAACACTAAAGGGTATTCACAGATCTAAGAATAACATACGACACCGCTCTGGAGATACTTGCTTCAGAAGGAATGCTGCAACCCATTGGTCCGACACCAGACCCACCAGAATGCAGGAGAGCCCGATTCTGGGATGGTAATGCCTATTGTCAATACCATCAAGGCAAGGGCCATGACACCGAAACCTGTTTCAAACTCAAGCATGCCATTCAAGATATGATTGAAGCTGGCAAAATCATAATTGCACCTCTCAGTCAAGACAATCCTTCTGGATGTCTCAAGTCAAACAACAAGGTTGAACGTTCTCAAAGGACATTCACTAGACTCAACACAACCTATGCCGCAGCTCTTCAAGAGCTTGTGACCGAAAGGAAGCTACAACCAATCGGGCCTACTTCGGACCCGTCTGAATGCAGGAAAACCCGTTTCTGGGACGGCAGTGACTATTGCCAATATCATCAAGGAAAAGGTCATGAAACTGAAACGTGCTTCAAACTGAAACAAGCTATTCAAAATATGATCGACAACCATGAACTAACAACGTCATCCCTAAGCCAACCAAGTGTTGAGAACAACCCTCATGAACAGCTCTTTCTGCAAGGAGATGAATGCCTCATGGACTATTATCCTCATATCATTCCCAACAACGAGAGTGAAGTGCTCAAGTGGGTCAATGCTTAAAACCAGACATTCAAGCCGCTGGATGCTGCGAAAGAAACCTTCGAGGAGGAACATGATGATTAGGAGTTCGTATCTACGATTGAGTCCGAGTCCGAGTCCGAGTCTTAGGCTTTATCCTAGCATCTGTCCTTTTATTCCTAAACAACAACTGGGGGCTGTCCCCATGAGTCACATGTATTCATCGAGTTTGTTCTAACCTCTTATTTATCTAAATAAAAGCACGATTTCCATCTATCATATTTTCTCTCCTTTACCATTTCCCGTTGACAACGGGAATTGATTTGAGAATTGATTTAAAACATACAATATGTTCCAATTCAATGTGAGTACACTCGAGTGACGTTCCGTACTAAGGGGGCGTTTGGTTCATTAGCATTGAATGGAATGGATTGGAATATGAATCCATAATGGTATGGGGTTCTAAATCCATTCCTTCATAAACTTGTTTGGTTCATCTTAAAATTGTACAAGGGTGGAATGGAGTTTGATACCAAGGGTAGAAGTTGGGTATGAGATTCTAGGGGGTTGGAATGGAGTTAGAATCCATTGGATATCTAACTCCATTCCAAAATACTCCAACCAAACATTGGAGTGGAGCAAATCCATTCTAATCCATTCCAAGAGAGCCAACCAAACACCCCCTAAGTAAGCAAAGGACCCGAAACTCCGTGTCCATTTTCTTTACCTATTCCATGTCTGGCAATAGAAACCTTTCATTATCACCCAATCTAGAAGGAGCTCTTATAAAAGGGATTCTATAACGAACCCAGATAACAATCCAGAACATCTCCTTGTTCATGATCAATGACGGAAGGCAAGCCCATTCCCCACAAAAACATCCTATCACCAAGTATGAACCTCTCACCAACGGGTACATCCCCGTCTGCACCTTTACCTTCCTCGAACGAAGGACAACAAAGAACCAATAAAGCCATTCGGTCAATCTCCAAACCCAAAGCCAAAGCCAGAGCCAAATCAAAGGCCGAAGCTAATAGCCATTTACCCAAAGCCAAAGCGAAAGGCCAAAATCAAAGGCCCAAGCCAAAAGTCTTTCACCCAAGGCCAAAATCAAAGGTCCAAGCCAAAAGTCATTCACCCAATGCCAAAGCAAATCCAAGCCAAAACAAAGGCAAAAACCAAAGCCAAAGCAAAAGGCAAGGCTAAAGCCAAAACAAAAACAAAATAGTGAAATTCAAATTCGCTATTTCCACAAATTCCAAACGATGAAATGCAAAACCGTCACTTTTCAAAAAATGAAATAACGGAATTCAAAATTCGTTATTTTACCACAATTTCAAATGACGAAATGCAAAACCGTCACTTTTCAAAAATGAAATAACGGAATTCAAGATTCGTTATTTTCCCACAATTTCAAATGACGGATTTAAAAACCGTCCTTTTCAAACAAAATGAAATAATGGAATTCAAAATTCATTATTTTCCCACAATTTCAAATGACGAGATTCAAAACCGTCACTTTTCAAAAAATGAAATAACGGAATTCAAAATTCGTTATTTTCCCACAATTTCAAATGACGGATTTAAAAACCGTCCTTTTCAAACAAAAACGAAATAGCGAAATTCAAATTCGTTACTTTCTCACAATTCCACACGACGGAATTAGAACCGTCCTTTTCAAACAAAAATGAAATAGCGAAATTCAAATTCGTTATTTTCCCACAATTCCAAACGACGGAATTTAAAACCGTCCTTTTTCAAACAAAAATGAAATAGCGAAATTCAAATTCGTTATTTTCCCACAATTTAAAATAACGGAATTAAACCGCCACTTTTCAAACTTCGGACCAACAAGTCCAACACCAAAATACAAAGTCCAGGACCAACAAGTCCAAAGCCCAGGACCCATGAGTCCAAAATACAAAGTCCAGGACAAACAAGTCCAAAGCCCAGGATCCATGAGTCCAAAACACCAAGTCCAGGACCAACAAGTCCAAAGCCCGGGACCCGTGAGTACAAAACACTAAGTTCAGAACCAACAAGTCCAAAGCCCAGGACCCATGAGTCCAAAACACCAAGTCCAGGACCAACAGGTCCAAAGCCCAGGACCCATGAGTTCAAAACACCAAATCCAGGACCAACAAGTCCAAAGCCCAGGACCAACGAGTCCAACACACCAAATCCCGGACCGACAAGTCCAAAACTTCAAACACCAAAACCATAACTAACACTGCTTCACCCCTAAGTCCTTCTAGAGATTGCTACACAGGGAGACCTATCTAGGCTTCTGAGGATTCCCCTCAAGCTCGTAATATCACACCTTAACCTTTAAGGTCCAGACATTGGATTCTTATCCCAAACGCTTTACCAACCATTTCGTGTTCAGGCCACATCAAGCCTGAGGATTACAAGCCGTAACCCATCGACTAAACACCACAAAATACAAACCCAAGATTTTTATCACTCCAGATTTTTATCTGTCAAACAAACCAATTATTACCAGGCTCCACTTTCCATAATGTCGAAGCCATTTTCACCCTGACCTAGATACGGAGTCTTCAAAAAACATTGCTCCCTGGAACGGGACATGCACATTCATTCTTAGAGACCACTTTTTAGTGTGCTCACGTAACAAGAAACCTTTTCACAAATTATGCCTCTTCGATTCATGATCAAGAGGAATTTCTATCCAAACAACCTTCGAGTCACCAAACGGAATTCACCGTCGTGACCCTCAACTCCAGATTTTTATCTGTCAAAAGAACCTTTTATTACCAAGCTCCACATTCCATAATGTCGAAGCCATTTTCACCCTGACCCAGATACGGAGTCCTCGAATGCTTTGCTACCGAGAACGGGACATACCTAGTCTACCCTTAAGGTACACTTTTTAGTGTGCTCACATGATAAGGAACATTTTCACAAACTACACCTCTTGACAAATGACGAGTGTGTACCGAGGCAAGAAATATTAAACAAAGAAAATATTATAGCATAAGAACGATATCAACATAAGCAAACCCTAAATATAAAGTGTGTATTATAAACCAAGTAGAGTACAGATTTTGTAGCAGAGAAATAAAATAGTCACTCACCTAACTACGACCTACAAAAGCATGCATGCAATCTAACATGGTAGATATCTCAAGCTACCGTACATATACACTCCAACCAAGCGAGGTCCAAAACACATGCCGAGTACTTACATATGAATGTGAGATGAGGTAATTGGGTAAGAAGGAACAAAATAATTTGAATATATGGAGGTAAAAGCCAAGCTAGCCCCGATCACAACTAAAAGTAACCATTTTCCACTTTTCAAGCCAACATGAAAGATGATGCACCATGCCAAGTATGACACAAACTCACTCACATCAACAAGTATTTCTCCTCAAGTAATATGGATCATAAGAATAGGAGTAATAACAGATTTCTGCTTTTACATCTTTGTAATACTACGATTTTCTGTACAGTTGGGTACTATATCGAGTAAGGCTTACTCTGTCGAGTAAGTGAGTTTGTGTGTGTGGAACAGTAAACTGCTGATGAGTACTTTATCGAGTAGGTGTTACTCGATCTAGTAGGGGGCACTCGATCGAGTAAGTGACTTACTCGATCGAGTAAGTCGGTTTTACGGGTTGTTTCGCCGGGTTTTGATAGCAACGTGAGAAAGTTATATTAAGTTATTTTATCAATTCCTTTTTACTTTTTCACTGTTTCTAAATAATTTACACAAGAGAAAAGTTACGTAGCTTCTTTTTCTCTCATTATTATCAAATCCTAAGGGCTAAAGTCGTCGAATCGTTGTGTTCTTTACGCTCTTGAGACCGTCGTGTTGTGGGTAAGATCCTTGTACAGTTCTTATGTCGTTTCATTGTTTTAGTTGAAACCCTAATTGGGTATTTTGGGGATTTTGGGAGTATTGTTGATGTTAGATTGTGATTATATTATTATGTGTATATAGGAGGTGATTTCGTAGAGGAAGGCTTTTGATCTGCTGCTTGTGATTGTTGATCAGTGATTTCATCCTAGGTAGGATTTCCCTACTCAGTTATTGTATAATTGATTATAAGATGGTTATCTAGTTGATTGGCATGATGATTATATCGTAATTGGTATTGGCATTGTTTTACATTGATATTGTGATTGGTTGTGGTTGATTGTCTGTGGTTCTCGAGGTGCGTCCTCGGCTGAGTGAAGTCACTTTCGGGAGTGGCTTCACGTCCTTGATTCTCCCCTTGTGGTTCTCGTCACAAGGGGGTGTGCACATTAAGAAACATGGGTTATTCGCTCAATGGAGATGAGCAGGGCTTAGGTGGGAACGGCTGTAGTCCCCCCATTGGTGGTGAGAAATATCTGTTGTGATGGATATTCTGGCAGGGCTACACACGTTAGTGTGTATTCAGATGATTGGTGATGTGACGGTATTGGAGATTGTGGTTGTGTATCTGCTGTTGTTTATCTTATATTATTTATGCACTAACTGACCCCATTTAATTGTTTTAAAAACTGTGGTGATCCATTCGGGGATGGTGAGCAGTTCTTGAGTAGGTATGAGACGGATGTGCATGGGTTAGCTGGGATTAAGTCACCACGTGTCACTAGAGTCTTTCGTTGTGTCTTAGAACTTATACTACTTATAGTTGGTTTTGGTCTTTTGGAATATATGTATTTCACTTTACAGTTTTGGGATTTTGTTATGTAATCATTTAAATTTATTTATCTAAAGTATGTTTTTTATGGCCAATTTGATATACATTGCCTCAGGTAACCGAGATGGTAGCATTTCCATGCATTAGGTAGTCTTGGTAAGGCACCTTGGTGTATGGGGGTGTTACAATCTTTTATATCATTTTTCTCCTTTTTTTTCACTTTTTTTTAGTCAATCTTTTTCTTCATTCCTTCCAATATACATCACAAAATCAACAAAATTGACCACAACAAGACTTCCAAACTTACCAACAAGACTCGCTTGACAAGGGTACGCCATATGGAATGTAGTTGAATAAATAGGTCAAAGCGAGGCAAATTTGGCTAATGTGAGGTTAGTGGGTAAAACATAAAGGAAGGGTTGCCTCTTCACATGTGTCACCACCACAAACCCGAGTGTATACAGGTAATAAGAGACAAATTTCATGCTTATGCAATTTGATGTTACATGCCATGTAAGGAGTACTACTCAAATCCTAAATGAAACGAATCATGATTGACATTGCTTTATGAAGCTATCTAAACCTTAGAATGTATAAGTGATGAACGAGAATCATGGTTTGTATACAACACAAAATATAACAGACTAGCAAACGGAATATTCTCATAAAATAATAAAAGAATATAAAAGAATATACTTGCAGCGAAAAATACGGACACGGACATGAAATCTCGTCTTAACTAGTCAGTCATATGGTTGGAAATATTTATGTTAGTTTAGGTGCCACCGACTAAACCAATTTCCAACCGCAAAGTCTCAAAACATTCTCTACCAAGAGCCTTTATTAAAATGTCAACCCATTGTGTGGACGTGGGCCCACGGGGGCGCTTTGGAACAAGCGTTTACATTTCTGGAGTCGCCATCAATTTATTGTGGAAAATTGGAAACCGTTCGAATACCTCGTGCCATGTCAAGACACAACGTAATGACATGAACACCAATAACTCGTTACCCTTAGCATTCTATGTCTAGAATGACTCTCGTGGATGCCAATGAACACGGATGTTCACAGAGATCTAGAGTAAGGGGTGATGGTACGTATTAGGAGGCTCTTTTGATCGAACACCCAATCCCGCACGCCTCGATAGCAGCCTCTACTAATGATTAGGGAAGTTATCTATACTCGATATATTGTCGATTATATTCATGCAATGCAACATCCATTGTTTTAATCCTAGCATGTGAATAATTAAACTAAGTCGGTTATCACGTAATTTAACATGCAATTGGGTCAAAGTAGGAATTAAGGTTGATTACATGTGAGAGGCATACAAGCAATAATAATGAAATACAATAATTAATACAATAAATAAAAGTACAATAATTACATTGGATTAGTTGATTTATGTCGAAAATATATTTAAAACGATAATTTTAGAAAAGAAAGAATAAATAAATAAACGAACAGAAATTCGGTGATAATACGACTAATAGTAAATTAAATACGTAAACTAATAAACTAGGTCAAGGCAGAAACGGGAGTTCAGAGACAGAACTCAACCAGGAACAGGCGCGGCAGAGCTGCGTCCCTTGGAAGAGGCGCAGCAGACGCTGCGTCTGTTCCTGAGATCAGTTCTGGCTGTGAAGCCGGAATTGCAAATTGTTAATATTCATTGGTGATTTTAATGCTTGATTATATTATTTGACTCGGATGAAAGTGCTTAACAGATTATTTACATGTGATTGAGGTCATAAAAATAATAAAACATGGATGAAACTGATTAGAACGAATATATACAAGATTAAGACTAATAATTAAAAATTAACAAACTAATCAAATTAATTAGATTAAACAGGTTATTAATGATGGATTAATAACGGTGACGGTAAATAACAGATAAAAATATTAAAGATGAATTCCAGAGATTCAATATGGGTAAATCGAACCTCTAAAACCCGAATTGACTTTAATGACGAAAACCCACAAATATGGATTATAAGGGATTTAAGTCGGGATTTAAAAGATGAATTAATTATTAATGAATTATTAACGTGTTAAATTATTATACTCAAATTATTATGTTAATGAAATGATGAACAATTGATAACAAAACAAAACAAAGAGGTGAACAAAAGATGAAGGAAGAAGAAAGGAAGCAGGAACTGCGGCAGCCTCACGAAGAGGCGCAACAGGTACTGCGTCCCTTCGAAGAGGCGCAGCAGTTGCAGCGTCCTTTCTCGACGGTTGTCTCCTGATAATCCGTAAAAAAGGGTTTTTAAACAAGGTTTTACAAATCGGTTTTAAGAATACTTTCGACATAAATCTTACAATATTGATTACAAAAATAAAGAACAATAAACAAAAGAAGGATTTACATCCTCAGACTTACATGTTTGACGAAGCGAGATTGACTAAGTTAACGTTTAGTGATGCTCGACTCGAATGTACGACGAAAGTGCCCTCTAGGAGGAAAACGAATAAGATTGATTAAAGTTGATTAATGTGGAGTTGGTCAAATTGGTTGGTCATGCAAAACGAGGCTGGTACTCAGAAAGATCCGAGCTTACGTGGTCGAAAATTCAAGCACGTAGACGCCAAAAAGTAAGAATGTGGTCTAGAATGCAAAGGGAGAAGAGAAGGGCGGACACTCGCGTGAGAAATATGTGAGACCGAAGGTCTCTATTTATACTAATCACGGAATTAGGGTTTAGAAAAGGAGAGAAAGATCCGGAAACAACCGACTTTGGTTAAACACGGAAACTTGGACAAAAAGAAAACCTTGAGGAAAAGGCGCAGCAAGTGCTGCGTCCCTTGGAAGAGGCGCAGCACTTGCTGCGTCCTTTCCTCAGCGGGTTCCTCCTGCGCAAGAAAGCGCGTTTGACAGCCTGTCGTATTTGAGTCATAACATTCTCTACAAGACTCGGAATAAGGTGATTTCGGTGGTGTTGGAAAGCTATGAAATAGATCTATAACTTCTTGCTAAATAGGCCTGACCCAAAAAAGTTGTTATCACCTTGTAAAACGGGCCTATAGGTCGGGTTGTCATTTTAACTAAATGAAATGCACATTTTGTAATGTAAACTTTTAGTTTAGCCTAATGAAGTGACATGAGACTCAAAATGAGATATAATCTCAACATTTTATGACATCCTAACCTTAGGTAGACAAGCACATTGCTTTGACTCGGGATTTGACGGTTTTAGGAAATGAAGACGGTTTTTGACTCGGACTCCAAATGTACTCTAATTACTGCCAAAACGACCGTAATGACACCTAGATGACGACCATGAGGTAGACACAAGTATTTGAGCTATCACTTGACGATAAACTTACGAATTGTCATAAATCGTTCCGTGTACCAAACATGCGGCCCAATCATCACCGGGTGGTTTGCGGGAGGTGCAGAAATGAGGTATTTACAGAGCCCCCACTTTGACTGAGGCTTGGACAGGGCAAAAGTCAAAGTATACCCCTCAGGTCAATCGAAGATTACAACCTGACGACTATGGCGACGCGAGGCGGCTCAAGGGGTCTGAGCCAAGGACCTGTCGTCGGGAACATTTTAGAGTCTGTTGACTATCGGGGGGGGGGGGGGTCGTTTAAAGTCCATTAGACTACGTAAGGAAGCTCGCCAGCCATAAGAAGAGACCATATCTGAAACTTCTTTCTCGAGATGCTTTTGGAGGTGCATAGGAGCTAAGGTTAAGCGTATGAGCTAAGGTTAAGACCTAAAAGATATGTAAGGATTGTGCTAGGGTGTGGGACCCTAAAGGAAAACATCGACGAGAAGGAGGCCAAATATAAGTTCAACTTAAAGGGGTAACCAAGGTTTGGGTGTAGGAACTCTAAGAAAAAGGTGATCCTAAAGGATTATGATCCTAAAGGGAAAGGGTGATCCTAAAGGAATATGATCCTAAAGGGTATCAGTATGTGAACTCTAGGGAGTTTGGGAACTTAAAAGAAGCTAGGTGTGTGAACCTGGGTATATGAACCTAAAAGGACGGCTGGTATGGGAACTTAAAGGCTTGTGAACCTAAGAGGAATTGGGATCCTAGGGTTAAGTTTAGGAACTACTGGGTTACTAATTCTTGTTTTAAAACTGTGCGTTTAAGCTTTCTGAGGTTTGAGAACTCCAAAAGGATTTATGGGTTTATGAACCTAAAGATGTTGGCTTTGGGAGCTTAAAGGTTTATGAACCTAAAGGAAGCCATTTTGGGATCTAAGAATCTAAGGGTATGAATCCTGACTTTGGGTCTATGAACCTAAGGAATGAGGCTCTGGTTAGGGAACTTCTGGAGAACGACACCTTTGTTGAACTCCGTGAGTAAACAAAAATGTCGGTAGAAACTGCCGGGAGAAATCTGCTTGGGTCGTCTTCAAACAAACTTCGATAAGTCTTGGGGTTGATGTTGATCTCCATGTCTCGAGAGGGAAGATTGCCTGTCCGTGAACTCTCGCCGGGGGAACATAATCGGGAACTGATCTCCATATCTCGAGAGGGAATGTCTATCCGTGTAGCTCGCTGGGGGAACATAATCGGGAACTGATCTCCATGTCTCGAGAGGGAATGTCTATCCGTGTACTCTCACTGGGGGAACAGAATAGAGGTGTGTCGAAACACCTGTCAAAGAATATTCGCTCGTTGTGGCAAGCGAGGTCTTGGTAAAGTACTGCTTCTGATACTTACCTGCATGGTTAGTAGCCGCACAAGAATGCAATCTAATATATGCACGTAAGCAATTATCACATGGACCTCGAATAAGGAAACACATAGGTTTTGCAAAAGTTGTCTCTTTACAAAAGTGTTTAAACTTGCTTAAAGGAATTTGTCGTTTGTAATGCGTTATGCATTTTCAATGAGCTTTAGACATAGGACTTGTCATGACACAGATCTACTAGGACGCGACGCGAAATGTTGTCTTAGGTTTGACTGACGCGACACTAACTTAGATTTGACGCGACACAGGGATGACTTTGACAGACTTTGTTTAAGTATGCGCAACCCTTAGCCAAATACGGGTGATAATGCGTATTAGTTCCAAAGGTATAAAAATAGCAAGAATGATGAAGGCATATAAAGGCAAGGCATGAGACATGGATCATCTGTCTACTTAGACATCTTTTGCTGTCGTTTGCTATAAAAGAGACTCCTCTTGAGGCACAATAACTTGGAGAATCGATCTAAGACCTTTGTCATTGTCCGGACCAAGTACTAGCTAGACTTAGAGGAATAAAGGAAGGGTGGAATCTTGGAAAAGAAGCCCCCAGGATGAGGATATGACTCTGGACTTTGGTAAAAAAAAGAGGCTGGGCGACAATAAGGAGCCCCCAGTATAGAGGTATAAATGGAAATTGTGGTTGGAAGGTTATGAAATAGAGGTTGAAAGTTGATGGTTGAGGTGGTTGATAATTGAGATTGAAAGTTGGAAGTGGGGATGGTTGTGTCCTTGAGGACTGCCTACGTATTCACGTGAAGTGAAATCAAACCAGATCGTAGTTCTGAGGTTTGGTTAATTTTATTTGGGTGTTGTGGTTGTATCCTTCTTGTATAAGAAAAGGACTGCCTACGTATCCACCTGAAGAGGTGAAATCAATCCACGCTCGTAGTTCAAGTGTGTGCCTAAGCTATGTCGTTAGGACCTTATAGTACAGGGGTCACAAGGGTATTTTCCTTTGGTGACTCGAAGAATCGATTTGAGATAACTCCCTTTGATCACAGACCAAAGAGGTGTCACTAATTTTGTAAAAAAAAATTTCCTTGTCGGGTGAGCACACTTAGTGGACCCTAAGGATGATATGGGGTATGTCCCGTCCTAGGTAGTAAATTATTCGAAGACTCCGTGTCTGGGTCAAGGTGAAACTGGATTGGATATTTGGAATGTGGAGCTCGGTAATAAGAGGCTTTGATGAACAAATCTCTGGAGTTTGATTTTGTGGTGTTAAGGCTTTATGGGGTTACGGCTTGTAATGTGGTTTGGAAATGAAGTCTCTTGACTTGATGTAACATGAGCACATAAAGGTAGGTTAAAATGTCGTGGGTTCAAGTTTCCATGTCTTGGCCCTAAAGGATGGGTATATTTGATAAGCTTGAGAGGATTCCAAAATTCCTAACTATCTCCCTATAATGGTCTCGAGAAGGACTTAGGGTGTGTGATGTGTGAAAGGCTAAGTGGGTTGCTAGCTAACCATCTTTATTGATGTCTTGATTCTATATAGACTTCAGCATTATTCCGCTCAATATTTTTCTTGATTCAGACTCAGATTCTTGGTCTAGAATATATCTCGGATTTTTGCTCAGATTATTGATTCGGTTTTTTAGGATGACTTTAACTTTGGATATTGACTTGCTTGATTGAGCCTTTTTCTTTTGACTCATTTGTGTTGGATTATGGGCATAATTGTGGCCTTGGATATTGATCTTGGTCATTTCTCTGGATTGAGTCTTTGTCTTTGATCATGGCTCCTTGGATGGACTTGGGTCAGGCTAGCAGCTTTTGTGTGAAACAGGCTAGTCTTTAGTAACACGAGTTGTTTATTTTGGGGAATCGGCTTGCCTTCCGTCATGGATTGTTAACAAGGGAGATGGTTTGGGTTCGTCCTAAAATCTCTAGAGATAGGCTCGTCATAAACTAGGGTATAGCAGGGTTTCTATTGCCAGACATGGAATAGGTAAGGAAAATGAACACGGAGTTTCAGGTCCTCTACAACATAGAATGGAACATCATCTAAGTGCACTCACATTGACTGACATGTGTTGTTAATTGCTCATTTTTTTTAAAAAATGTCTCAAATCAATTCTTGTTGTCATAGGAAAAGGGGAAAGGAAGAGATATGATAGAACATGTGGATGGAAAATTGTACTTTTATTAAAATGAATAATGAATGTATAGACTCGAGGAGACATGTGACTTGTGGGACAGCCCCCAGGTTGTCACTAGGAATGGAAATAGACAAGAAGAAAGATACTAGAACAAATATGAGATAGAAAGCCTTAAGACTCGGACTCGGACTCGGACTTTGACGTGATCTTAGATCTAGACTCGTAATCATCGGCCCACGCTTGAACATTTTCTCTTCCAACAACTGGCTTTAGCATCTGACTTTGAGAATTCATCCATTTGAACACCTCGTCCTCATCATTGGGAATACTAGAAGGGTAAAGGCCCAAGAGACCTTCCTGTCTTTGAAGAGTAAGACACCCATGAGGGTCATTCTGTTCACTTAGCAGATCGAGGGTCGATAAATATATCTTGCCGTGATCGAGCATATAGTGGATGGTATACTTGAGTTTGGAGCATTCTTCAGTGTCGTGTCCATTACCCCTATGGAATAAGCAATATTGAGAACCGTCCCAGAAGCGACCTCTCCTCTCGTACTTAGGGTCTGGGGTTGGACCGATTGGTTGGATCAGTCCTTTGGCAAAGAGTCTTTTAAAGGCTACCGTATAAGTCATGCCTAAATTGGAGTATGACCTTGGATGCTGAGTTCCTCTTTCTGGTGAAGGCTCTATAAACTTTACGTCGGTAATACGGATTGTTTGATGGTTGGGCGTAGATGTGGACTGTGAACCTTTTTGGATGACTTCATTGATACGAACAATCTCTGCCGAGAAGTTTTCAACGGTTTTGATGCCACCTTTCAAATGAGAGGCGTAAACTGGGTGTAGACAGTCAATAACGTCCTTAGCCGATGTTGCCTCCTTCGACTCGTCGGGTATTTGTGAATATATATTTCTTCTTTTCACCAAATGATTGGTGGATCATTCATCTTTTTGATCATCTCTGATATTGAACTCCCTATAAGATCGCTTAACTTCTGTACCCAAACATTTTAGGAGTGAGACAGAAATCCTACCATCCTCAATCCCATCTTGTATGACATGCTTGAGCTTATAACAATCTTTGGTGCCATGCCCCCTACCCCTATGGTATTGACAATATGAATTGCCATCCCACGATTTAGATTTCTTTTCTGGATCTGGTGTAGGTCCTATTGGTTGAAGAAGACCTAGAGAGGATAATTTGTTCAAGGCTAGGGCATAAGGTATTCCTAGATTTTTGAATGACCTGGGAGAGTTTTTTAATTTCTTTGACGAAGGCTCCATGAGGTTGCCGTTGATTTTGACTCCTGGATGAGAAGAACTAGGAATAGATTGCTCACTTTTTGCTTTCTCCTCGAGACCATGAGGTTGAGGGTTTGTCTGGTGATGTGAATACGAATCACCTCGATGAAATAATTCTCGAAACAAGCGACCAAGGTAACCCGGTTCACCAAGCATGGATCGGTTCGAATAATAGTCGAGAAAAGTGCATGATCACCCGCCAATGGGAGCAAGGAGAACCGTGTGGAGCAAGGTCCAACCTCGAAAATGGGCTAGTCCAAGGGCATTGAATAAAGCTCACCTAGTTTTTGTCATAGCCTAGTTTTTACAAAAGTCTTACCTAATTTTTGGCTTAGTCTTACCTAGTTCTTCCACCTAGCCTAGAAATCACCACAAAGCATTAAAGGCTAGCCTTGGGCACCAAAGAATTTCGGCCTATATAAAGGCTTGTAGTCCTCATTTGTTCATCATCCAATTTTGAAGTAAAAACTTGAGAGTATTCTCTAAAACTTGTCTTATCTTCTTGTGTTGTTACACGAGTGGTTTGGCTTGCTTGAACGAGGGACGTGATCCTAAGTTTGAGTCGGATTGTTTGACGAGTATCAAACAATTCACCCATTGGCGTTGCTATAGGTCTAGCTACGACAAATATCCTTTCTTTTTCATTCAAAACTCACTACGAATATACGGATTGATCGGGTTTCACCTAGTGCATTCGGATCCTTCGTCTATTTGCTAGTACAAGTCAAGACTTCCGCTTGCGATTCACATCAATTGTGGTATCAGAGCTTCGGCTCTTGATTTCCATTAATCGAGACGATCCAGGGGTCTTGATTTCTTCACACAAAAAAAAAAAAACCACTGTTCATGGTACTGTTCACCATAAAAAAAAAGGAGTTTCGAAATTTCAAGCAACCAACATCAAAAATGAATTTCGACGATCCCAACTTTCTCAAGAATCTTCAAAGGGCTTTAAAGAATTTACAAGAAAACGATCCCAAGTTGATGCCGAGACGAGAACGAGCCGCTGAAGAGTTCAAGGTCAGTGAACTACCCGAGTTCACGGGAGGCACGGACCCCGAGGATTATCTCGATTGGGAGAGACAAATCGAACGAATGTTTGATTTCAAAGGTCTGGATGACGCGAAATGTTGCAAGTACGCTATTCGAAGACTTAGCGGAGGGGCTTCACTATGGTACGAGAGTTTGAAAGCAAGGCGTGCTCGCGCTAGAAAAGAGAAATTATCATCTTGGGATTCTCTTAAACGCAAATTGCGCAAGAAATATGTTCCAACAACTTATACGCTTGCGACTTATCGTAAGATCGCCAATCTCCACCAAGGGAGTCCGGCGAGTAATGTTGGCGAACCTAAGTCGGTTTCCACCCCTAGTTCCACGGCAAGAACGCCTGATTCCAAGGAAACAAGTCTCTCCAAAGCACGATGTTTAAAGTATCCGGGGTTTGGGCATTATCAAAGCACGTGTCCAAATAAACGATTGATTAGCTCGAGAGATGTTGTTGCTTGTCGGGATGAGTTGTTTCATGAGGAGGAACAATTGGGTGATGTGTTCAATCTCGAAGAAAGAGAAAAAGGCGAGATTATGGAGCCATTGAGTGACGATGATCAAATTAAAGATGTGATCGAAGATGACATATTTTCCAACTTGTATGAACCTCATACAAGAGGTACTTCTTTATTTGATCCAAATCTACCAATTGTTTTTGATGAAGAATTGGAAGAAGTTTATGACGAAACTCACATAGAAGAAAGTGATCATACAAGTTATGACGATGCAACTCAAGACAATCCTAATCTTGTGCCAAACTCGGATGAGGAATTCAGGGATGTCTTTCCCAAGAACCTACCCGCTGGTTTACCAACTATTAGAGGGATCGAACGCCAAATTGATCTCATTCCCGAAGCCTCGTTACCGAACAAAGCGGCCTATCGATGCAACCCATTGGAAACAAAAGAGTTGCAACGACAAATGGAGGAGCTAATGGATCGAGGCTATGTTCGTGAAAACCTGATTCCATGTGCCGTCCCTACTCTACTTGTCCCAAAGAAGGATGGGACGTGGCGAATGTGCATTGATAGTCAAGCCATGACCAACATAACTATCAAATATCGTTTTCTTACCACAAGGCTTGACGACATGCTTGATGAATTACATGGATCCGAAGCCTTTTATAAGACCGACTTGAGGAGTGGTTATCACCGAATGCGAATAAGAGAAAGGGATAAGTGGAAAACCGTGTTCGAGACTAGCCATGGGTTATACGAGTGGGCCGTCATGCCATTCGGATTAACCAATGCTCCGAGTACTTTTATGCGACTCATGAACGAGGTACTCAAACCATTCTTGGGAAAATTTGTGGTTGTTTATTTAGATGATATCTTGGTTTACAGTCAAAGCAAAGAAGATCACTTACAACACCTTTGCAAAGTGTTCGAAACTCTCCGAGGACAAAAGCTATATGGAAAGAAGGAGAAATGTTCATTCTTGGTCGAGAGGGTCATATTTCTCGGCTATGTGGTTTCTAAAGATGGAGTTTCAGTGGACCAATCAAAGATTGAGGCCATTAAGTCATGGCCTACGCCTAAGTCAGTCACAGAGGTTCGGTCTTTCCAAGGACTTGCTTCATTCTACCGAAGATTCATAAAAGATTTCAGCACCATCACAAGTCCCATCACCGAGTGTTTAAAAAAAGGAACATTTGTATGGACCGAGGCTGCTCAAAGGGCTTTCGAGACGATTATCCAACGGCTCTGTGAAGCACCGGTACTAGCACTTCCCGATTTTACTCAACCCTTCGAGGTAGAGTGTGATGCGAGCGGTGTTGGAATTGGAGCTGTGTTGGTCCAAGGAAAGCGACCCATTGCTTATTTTTCCGAAAAGCTAAGTGGAGCTCGGCTCAAATATTGCACATATGACAAGGAGTTCTACGCCATAGTGAGAGCACTCAACCATTGGAGCCACTATATTCGCCCAAATCACTTCATTCTACATTCAGACCATGAATCCTTAAAATACATCAATGGGCCGCAGAAGCTGAGCTTAAGACATGCCAAATGGGTTGAATTTCTTCAATCCTTTCATTTCTCTTCGAAATATAAGGATGGTAAAAGCAATGTGGTGGCCGACGCTCTTTCCCGACGCTACTCTTTACTGAACGTGCTTGATGTTCGCCTGCTTGGATTCGAGACCTTGAAAGATTACTACGAAACTGATCCCGACTTTGGTGAAATGTTTAGGATAAGCCAAACAGGACCCCGAGGCGAGTTCATAATTCAAGATGGATTTCTTTTCAAAGGAAATCAGCTGTGTGTACCCAAGCATCAAGTCCGGGAGTTATTGATACGAGAAGCTCATGGGGGAGGACTTGGTGGGCATTTTGGTGTCACTAAGACTATGGAGGTCCTTAAAGAGCATGTCTATTGGCCTCGAATGCTGAAGGACGTGCAAGATGTGATTCGTAAGTGTGTCACTTGTCACGTTGCAAAGAGTACCTTCAAGCCGGGGTACACGCCTTACCGATCCCTAACAGGCCATGGGAAGACGTGTCCATGGATTTTATTGTTGCTCTACCACGAACCCAAAGGGTTAAGGATGCAATCATGGTCGTAGTGGATCGATTTTCCAAGATGGCCCATTTTATTGCATGTCACAAGACAGATGACGCTAACAACGTAGCCGACATATACTTTCGAGAAATACTCCGCCTTCATGGAGTCCCAAGGACGATAGTCTCCGATCGTGACTCAAGGTTCTTAAGCTATTTTTGGAACACTCTGTGGAAGAAGGTGGGTACCAAACTGTTATTTAGTACCTCTCACCATCCTCAAACCGATGGTCAAACGGAAGTGACAAACCGCACTCTTGGGGTATTACTACGTGGCCTCGTGAACAAAACTCAGAAGGATTGGGATCTAAAACTCGCTCATGCCGAGTTTGCCTACAACAGGTCTCCATCATACGCAACGAAGCACTCTCCTTTTGAGATCGTGTATGGCGTAAATCCCTATCTACCACTCGATCTCATTCCCTTACCCGAGGGCGAGCTAGTACATAAAAGCGCGGAAGAAAAGGTAAAATCCATGATTAAACTACATGAGCAGGTTCGCTCCAGAATTGAGTCCGTCAATGAGGTATACAAGCAAAGAGCCAACAAAACCCGCCCACCAAGGATTTTCAAGGAAGGAGATTTGGTTTGGGTGCATCTAAGGAAAGAATGATTCCCAGGCAAACGAAAGAACAAACTCATGCCGCGCGCAGAAGGTCCTTACAAGGTGATTTCGAAGTATGGAGACAATGCCTACAAGGTCGAACTCCCAGGGGACTACGGTGTCCACGCCAGTTTCAATGTGGGTGATCTCTCTCCTTACATTGAGGATAATGGGATTGCAGAATTGAGGACAATTCCTTTCAAAGGAGGAGGGATTGATGTGAATACGAATCACCTCGATGAAATAATTCTCGAAACAAGCGACCAAGGCAACCCGGTTCACCAAGCATGGATCGGTTCGAATAATAGTCGAGAAAAGTGCATGATCACTCGCCAATGGGAGCAAGGAGAACCGTGTGGAGCAAGGTCCAACCTCGAAAATGGGCTAGTCCAAGGGCATTGAATAAAGCTCACCTAGTTTTTGTCATAGCCTAGTTTTTACAAAAGTCTTACCTAGTTTTTGGCTTAGTCTTACCTAGTTCTTCCACCTAGCCTAGAACTCACCACAAAGCATTAAAGGCTAGCCTTGGGCACCAAGGAATTTCGGCCTATATAAAGGCTTGTAGTCCTCATTTGTTCATCATCCAATTTTGAAGTAAAAACTTGAGAGTATTCTCTAAAACTTGTCTTATCTTCTTGTGTTGTTACACGAGTGGTTTGGCTTAAGAGGTCAAAACGCGATTTCGCACCTTGCTTGAACGAGGGACGTGATCCTAAGTTTGAGTCGGATTGTTTGACGAGTATCAAACAATTCACCCATTGGCGTAGCTATAGGTCTAGCTACGACAAATATCCTTTCTTTTTCATTCAAAACTCACTACGAATATACGGATTGATCGGGTTGCACCTAGTGCATTCGGATCCTTCGTCTATTTGCTAGTACAAGTCAAGACTTCCGCTTGCGATTCACATCATCTGGACATTCTTCATCTTGAAAGATTGGGTCTCAAGCTTCTTATCCATTTCAGCAAATTGATTCCCCATGTGGGAAAGCCGAGAGTTTAGAGTATCAATGGCTCCCTCTATCCTGGAAAATTTATTGTTGAAGGCCATGGAAAGCATGAGCATTCCATTTTGGATATCTTCTTCTTCAATCACGTTGACCTCTCTGTCGTCATAAGGATCGAGGAGATGAGAATAGTCTAGAGATGATTCTTCGTCATGTTTAATGATATTAGACCCAAGAGGGTCGATTTTTTTGGATTCCCGACAGAAGGTGGCTTAGGAAGCTTGCCCTCTTCGATCATATCTTGGATGGTGTGTTTCAAGAGAAAACACTCTTCAATATCGTGGCCTCTACCTTGGTGATATAGGCAATATTTGTTGCCCTTCCAGAGGTTCATTTGCTTCTCTAAAGGTGGATCCGGAGTCGGACCTATTAGATGTAGCTTACCTTGGGCAGAGAGTCTCTTCAAAGCATCGGCATAAGACATGCCTAAATCGATAAGCATCCTTTGACGCCTCCCAGGTTTCTTTTCGGTTGTTTTCGGCTTTCTAGAACGACAGTTATTGTAAGAGGTAAGCTTTGGGCTAGACTATAGGTTTCTTTAGGTGGCATATTCTTTTCCACCATCCCATTTTCAAGGGTGACGATGCGAATGCTCAAATTTTCCACTGTAGCTTGAACCCGCAGGACCATGGCGTAAACGTCTTGGAGAGACAAGGTGATTGTGGCTTGAACTGCTTCGTGACCTTGCCGACTGACGAAACTTGCTGGATTCCTACTCGACAGAAATGATGCGCATTATAACTCGATTCGACATGGGATCACGCATACTAAGGCAACAACCAAAGGAAAGGATAAGATGACAAATCTAGACTTGACTTGTGAATTCGTGAAATGTCGTGAGCGACTTCTCGTGTTTGAATTCACGGTGCTTGACTTTAATTTTAGACTCGAGTGTTAACTTTGACAGAGTGACATTTATGTGGTTGACTTTATTGACGGGATTGGCGACACGTGTTAATTCTAATTCGTGTGTTTAAGACAGACTTGACTTGAGGTTCGGGTATGTGTGTCCCAAACGTGTACTAGGAGAATTCAAGAAACGGATATGTGAATGACTCGATGTGTTAGCCTCAAGTGTGTGAGTCGAGGTTTGGAAATGTTTAGCTCCTAACTGAATTGGGGTAGGGGGTCCAAAATGACGGCGTGACGTCTTAGGACTTGACTCGAATTTGAAAAGATCCAAAAAGTAGGAAAAGACGGGTTTATAACTTGACAGAGTTCGGACTAGGACATAATCGGTTTGAACTTTGACTCTAACTTAGCTCAATTGAATTTACATATCTACATTTAAACGGTTTGAAAATATTTTAATCAAAATCTTTTCGGTTTTCTTTTTTTTTTTTTTACGTTTTTTTTACACGGGTTTTGAAATGTGTTTTAGGCCCGAAGTTTGACTCGACATTTGGATAGAGTTTCGGCTTATTTTGCGCTATTTTGAAAATGTTTACATTTTGAAAAAGGATTTTTATTTTACAAAATTCGTCATGGTTTTGTTTAGAAAGTGGTGATCACATATAACACAAGCATTTATACAGGCATTATAACGGTATGCTAAGTGCATTTAAAGGGGTTTTGGCTTAAAAGGGTGGGTTGCCATACCGAACAATCAAACCCGGGGTCTGTGGAGAGGCTCGTACCAAACAGGAGTAAGGCCGATTCCTAGTCCATTTCCTCGAGTAGTGAAAGTCCTTGATACAAACAGGAGTAAGTACCATGGTATGGTTGATGTCAATCGCTATTCATCCTTAGGCCCAAATAAGAATTTGGACCGTCTAAACGGGACGATTGGTCGAATGGGTTGGGTTGGGAATAGGAAGGCCGATTAAAACGATCTAGGAAGACCGAGTTATGAAAACCGACAATTGTCTTGTACAAACTATTCCCTAACCTTGTTCAAGTTTCACCCTTTTGGCTACACGTAAGTGTATTTTCCCCAACGGAGTTGCCAAACTGTGGACGCGGGCCTACGGGGGCGCTTGGGAACAAGCGTTTGCATTTGTGGAGTCGCCACAAATTTATTGCGGAAAATTGGAAACCGTTCGAATACCTCGTGCCATGTCAAGATACAAAGTAATGACATGAACACCAAGAACTCGTTACCCTTAGCATTCTATGTCTAGAATGACTCTCGTGGATGCCAATGAACACGGATGTTCACAGAGATCTGGAGTAATGGGTGAGGGTACGTATTAGAAAGCTCTTTTGATCGAACACCTAATCCCGCCCGCCTCGATAGCGGCCTCTACTAATGATTAGGGAAGTTATCTATACTCGATATATTGTCGATTATATGCATGCAATGCAACATCCATTGTTTCAATCCTAGCATGTGAATAATTAAATTAAGTCGGTTATCACGTAATTTAATATGCAATTGGGTCAAAGTAGGAATTAAGGTTGATTACATGTGAGAGGCATACAAGCAATAATAAAGAAATACAATAATTAATACAATAAAGAAAATTACAATAATTACATTGGATTAGTTGATTTATGTCGAAAATATATTTAAAACGATAATTTTAGAAAAGAAAGAATAAATAAATAAACGAACAGAAATTCGGTGATAATACGATTAATAGTAAATTAAATACGTAAACTAATAAACTAGGTCAAGGCGAAACGGAGTTGAGAGATTAACTCAACCAGAACAGCGCAATGAGAGCCGCGTCCCTTGGAAGAGGCGCAGCAGACGCTGCGTCTGTTCCTGAGCTGAGTTCTGGCTATGAAGCCGGAATTGCAAATCGTTAATATTCATTAGTGATTTTAATGCTTGATTATATTATTTGACTCGGATGAAAGTGCTTAACAGATTATTTACATGTGATTAAGGTCATAAAAATAATAAAACATCGATGAAACTGATTAGAACGAATATATACAAGATTAAGACTAATAATTAAAAATTAACAAACTAATCAAATTAATTAGACTAAACAGGTTATTATTGATGTATTAATGACGGTGACGGTAAATAATAGATACAAATATATCAAAGATGAATTCCAGAGATTCAATATGGGTAAATCGAACCTCTAAAACCCGAATTAACTTTAAAGACGAAAACACGCAAATATGGATTATAAGGGATTTAAGTCGGGATTTAAAAGATGAATTAATTATTAATGAATTATTAACGTGTTAAATTATTATACTCAAATTATTATGTTAATGAAACGATGAACAATTGATAACAAAACAAAACAAAGGGGCGAACAAAAGACGAAGGAAGAAGAAAGGAAGCATGAACTGCGGCAGCCTCACGAAGTGGCGCACCAAGTACTGCGGCCCTTCGAAGAAGCGCAGCAGTTGCTGCGTCCTTTCTCGACGGTTCTCTCCTGATAATCCGTAAAAAAGGGTTTTTAAACAAGGTTTTACAAATCGGTTATAAGAATACTTTCGACATAAATCTTACAATATTGATTACAAAAATAAAGAACAATAAACAAAAGAAGGATTTACACCCTTAGACTTACATGTTTGACGAAGCGAGATTGACTAAGTTAACGTTTAGTGATGCTCGACTCGAATGTACGACGAAAGTACCCTCTAGGAGGAAGACGAATAAGATTGATTAAAGTTGATTAATGTGGAGTTGGTCAAATTGGTCGGTCATGCAAAACGAGGCTGGTACTCAGAAAGATCCGAGCTTACGTGGTCGAAAGTTCAAGCACGTCGACGCCAAAAAGTAAGAACGTGGTCTAGAATGCAAAGGGAGAAGAGAAGGGCGGACACTCGCGTGAGAAATATGTGAGACCGAAGGTCTCTATTTATACTAATCACGGAATTAGGGTTTAGGAAAGGAGAGAAAGATCCGGAAACAACCGACTTAGGTTAAACAGGGAAACTTGGACAAAAAGAAAACCTTGAGGAAAAGGCGCAGCAAGTGTCGTGCGTCCCTTGAAGAGGCGGCAAAGACTTGCTGCGTCCTTTCCTTAGCGGGTTCCTCCTGCGCAAGAAAGCGCGTTTGACAGCCTGTCGTATTTTAGGCATAACTTTCTCTACAAGACTCGGAATAAGGTGATTTCGGTGGCGTTGGAAAGCTACGAAAGAGATCTAGAACTTCTTGTGAAATAGGCTTGACCCAAAAAAGTCGTTATCACCTCGTAAAACCGGCATAAATGTCGGATCGTCATTTTAACTAAATTTAATGCACATTTTGTAATGTAAACTTTTAGTTTAGCCTAATGAAGTGACATGAGACTCAAAATGAGATATAATCTCAACATTTTATGACATCCTAACGTTAGGTTGACAAGCACATTGCTTTGACTCGGGATTTAACGGTTTTAGGAAATGAAGACGATTTTTGACCCGGACTCCAAATGTACTCTAATTACTGCCAAAACGACCGTAATGACACCTAGATGACAACCATGAGGTAGACACAAGTATTTGAGCTATCACTTGACGATAAACTTACGAATTTTCATAAATCGTTCCGTGTACCAAACATGCGGCCCAATCATCACCGGGTGGTTTGCGGGAGGTGCAGAAATGAGGTATCTACACATTGTTTTTCAGTATTACAAAATTCAAGTTTTATGTTGCCCTTATCGACATGGTCGCGTAGAAAATGGTGTCTAATATCTATATGCGTAGTAGGAGAGTACTATGCGGGGAAAGAAATAATTATAGCACTCGTGTTATCACATAAAATAGGAATACATCCTACTTTAATACTAGAATTAGATGATTGTTGTTTAAGCCATAATGGTTGAGAACATACCAGTGCAACAGCAAATATATTCGGCTTCAGCAGTAGATAAGGCAACTGAATTTTGCTTCTTTGACCCCATGTTATAATGCATGGTCCAACAAACGTAACGATGCCGGAAGTGCTTTGTCTATCAAGAGAACAACCTGCATAATCTGCATCTGAATATCCTATGAGATAGAAATTATACTCAAGAGGATACCACAGATATAATTTGGATGTACCAATTAAATACCTCAACATTCTCTTAACTGCTTTCATATGCGATTCTTTAGGGCACGATAGAAATAGAGCACATACGCATACACTAAACATAATATCTGGGCAACTAGCAGTTAAATATAGATGTGAACCAATCATACCTCGGTAAGTCGTTTCATAGACAGACATACCATCTTCGTCCAATGTTAATTTCTTATCTGTGACCATAGGAGTGGGCATAGAATGAGAATTTTCCATTCCGAATTTCCTGATTAGTTCCTTAATGTATTTTTGCTGGTGCATCATAATGCCTTCATTAGTTTGTTGAATTTGCAGTCCGAGGAAGAATTTGAGTTATCCCATCATGCTCATTTCCAATTCTAAGGTCATCAACTCTGAAAAATACTTACACAACCTATTATTAGTTGATCCAAAAATAATATCATCAACGTAAATTTGTACAACTAATATATCGGAACCCTCGAATTTTAGGAACAGAGTGTTGTCAACAGATCCTATTTTAAACTTAGTATTGAGTAAAAATTTGGACAATATATCGTACCAAGCTCTGGGAGCTTGTTTTAAACCATATAAATTTTTATCTAATTTATAAACGTGGTTTTGAAACTTGCTATCCAGAAATCCATAGGGTTGCTCTACAAAGACTTCTTCATTAAAATAACCATTAAGAAATGCAGTCTTTATGTCCATTTGAAATAATTTCATTCCTTTGGGAGCTACAAAAGCTATTAATAATCTAATAGCTTCAAATCTAGCCACGGGAGCGAAGGTCTCATTATAGTCAATCCCTTCTTGTTGATTATATCCTTGAACAACCAATCCTGCTTTGTTTTACACAGCAACTCCCGTGTCATCCAACTTGTTTCTAAACACCCATCTTGTGCCTATAACAGATCAATCTTTAGGTCTAGGAACCAAGTGCCTTATTCCTTTCGAATTGTTGTAATTCTTCTTGCATAGTAATGATCCAATCTGGTTCAGCAAGAGCTTCTTTGACATTGGTTGGTTCAATGGTGGAGAGGAAGGAGTAGATGCAGCAAAAGTTGTTTAACGTTCTACGAGTTTGAACAACCTTCTTTAAACTTCCAAGAATACTCTCCATGGTATGAGAATCTTTATATCTTCATTTGTTAGAAGTTGGAGGCACATCATTGTCATTTGAACTTGGCTCACCTTCTTCGAATGATTGGGATCTAAGAATTGTTCCCCTTGTATCCAATCCTGGGGTTGTAGCAGAATCAGGTATAACTCTGGATTCTGTACCTTGGTTTAGATTCAAAGTTATAGCTTCATCAGTTATAATTTCAGTTTCCAAATTCTTGTTTTGAGAGGAGGTTACAGGATCATCAACTATAAGCCCATCTCTCTTTCCCTTGTCATTTGAAGGACTTCCAAGTTCATCATTAGTGCCTTCAATTTCTTTATCTTCCTCACCCAACTTTGGAGGATCATCTCTAGATAGACGGAAATATGGTTCATTCATATCTTCCTCTTCATCCTGTTTAGCTTTATCAAACATATTATTCTCATGAAAAATAACATGAATAATTTTCTCGATGCATAAAGTTCTTTTATTAAAAACTTTATATGCTTTACTATGATTAAAGTATCCTATGAAAACCGCTTCGTCACTTCTGGGATCAAATTTGCTTAAACGGTTTTTGCCATTATTATGCACGAAACATTTACTCCCGATGCAATGTAGATGAGATATGTTAGGTTTTCGTCCTTAAAGAAGCTCATAGAGAGTCTTCTTAATGATAGATCTAATCAAAGCTCGATTGTGAACATAGCATGTAGTACTAATAGTTTCAACCCAAAAATTACGAGGTAGACCACTACACGATAGCATAGTGCGTGCCATATCCTCTAGTGTTCTATTCATACGTTCAACAACACCGTTTTATTGTGGTTTGTGGTGCAGAAAAATTGTGTCCTACACCATTTTCCTAAAAAGTTCTATAAAGGCATGATTATCAAATTCGGTGCCATGATCGGTACGTATAGAAACCAATTTTGATTTATACTTATTTTGGGTAAGCTTCATTAGGACTACAAATTCATTGAAGGTTTCATCTTTTGAATTTAGAAAGATAGGCCAAACATACCTTGAATAGTCATCAACTAGAACAAAAACATACCTTGATCCGCCTCTACTTCTTACCTTCATTAGGCCACATAGATCCATATGTACTAGTTCCAGTGGTTCTTTGGTGCTTACCACTCTCTTAGGTTTGAATGACGATCTCATGTGTTTACAACTAGCACACGAGTCACATAGCGTTTCTTGGTCAAATTTGATTGACGGCAGCCCTTCAACCAAATCCTATCTTTTGAGTTTATTCAATATCGTGGAGCTGTTCTGAGTAAAACTTTTATGCCATAGACATGGATCGTCTAAAGTAGCTTTCATGCATATGTACGAGTTAGTAGGAATAGCATTCAAATCAATCATGTAGACATTTATTTTACGTTGACCCTAAAAAACAACACTACTTGTTCCTTCAATTATTATACGACAAGTATCTGAATGAAAAATAACTTTATTTCCCTTATCACATAATTGAGAAACACTAAGTAGATTATGCTTGAGTCCACTAATAAGATAAACATCACTAATAACATGAAAAGTAGATATACCAACCTGGCCAACGCCAACAATCTTACCTTTCTTGTTATCTCCAAAAGTAACCTTACCTCCATCAAAGGGTTTAAGTGAAAGAAATAGGTTTATATCTCCAGTCATATGCCTTGAACAACTACTATCAAGGTACCATAGATTGTTTCTTTCACCACAACCTACAAAAAGATTAGATACGGTTTTTAGGTACCCAAGCAAGGTTGGGTCCTTTAATGTTAGTCACCCTAAAGATCAAATATTTTCTAACCCAAACGTATCTAATGGTTTTTCGTTTGATAAAAGAATGGGTTAGTCTTGGGGGTGTGCTAGTCTAAGGGTGAGCTCTAAGTATTTCACGAGGTTGTTTTTCAGGTTGTTTCAGAGGAGCCTTAGTCTTATAGGACTCTTTAGGCTTTTGTGGCTGTTTAGGTTCATTGACTCTTTTATTATAATCAAAACACAGATCATAGAACCAACGAAAGTTGTTGTTTCTTTCATCATTCGAACTTGGTTCAGGCTTAGGGAAACCATTTTCTTCTATTACAGTGTCAGATGATCTAACAAATTTAATGCCTTCATTAAAATCTTTTATATGTTTGACACAGTTATCAAGAAGATGTCCAGTATGACCACAGTAATTACAAATCAAGTATTCAGATAAATTTACATATTTTCTTTTCCTGAAATCTCGTTCGGAAGGATTTGATTTGCATTTAGAGTGGTCTCTACGACCATAGCACTCATGTCATAAACCCATTTTAATATTATTGTCTGGTTGCTCAGTTAGAAAATTTATGACTTTTGTACTTCCTTTCCACTTATCATGAACTTTTCTAGAATGTAAGAGCAAATCCTTTAAAGATTAGATTTCTTTAAGACATTTTGAATGATCCAATTCCATATCTTTAGAGGTGTTATTCTCTTTATAATTATCACGAAAGTCTTGGAATCGTTTATCAAAAACCCGTACCATCTCGAAATGTAATTTCTTAGTATCAGAAATAAGGTTTTAGATTCTTTCAATTGCTGATTTAGAGAATCAATTTCCTTCTTTTGATCCGAAACTATAGCTTCTCTAGATGCAGCCTTAGATATCAGAAGCTCTTTGACTTTCCTCAATTCTTAGGTTATAGCTTCATTAGTTATTACCTTGGCTCTTGAAGATGCTTAATGTTGTGTTTTAGTTCTGAGTTTATAGCTTCATTAGCTATAACTTTAGACTCAAGAGCTATCTTTTTAACATTTGCCGATTTTGAGGTTGTAGCTATATTAGCTGCAACTTTAGATTTTAGCTTCTTAGCCTTGGCTTTAAGAAGTTGATTCTCTTCAGCAATATCTAGAATTTGTTCTTTCAAGTCTTTTAATTCCAGATCTTGTTCGTGACACTTATCAAGACTATGCTGGAAGTATTCTATTAAAGAATTTTTATACAACTTTTTTACTTGTTTTATAAGTTCGAGATAGCTTACCTCTTGTTCTTTATTGTCTTAATCAGATTCTCCTAGAAGGCAGTAATCTGATCTTGAGTCCATGTTATAAACATCGATGTCGGAAATTAGGTCAAGACTAACATTGCTTAGACAATGACTAACAACCTCTTTATCTTCAGACCCTTCGTCATCTTCTGTGTCGAGCTCTCCCCAACATGATCCAAGCATGACTTGTTTAAACTCCTTTTTGGTCTTTTCGCACTTAGTCTTGTCCTTAATTTTCTTCCATGTGGGACAATCTTTGATCATATGATCAGACTCTCCACACTTGAAGCATCCCCTGTAAAAAAACCATGTTTTTTACTCAGTTGCTTTCTTATTGAAGGACTTATTGTTATTGTAGGACAATTTTATTTGCTTGTTTATGAAGAGTTTCTTTTTAAGCGTCAAGCAAACAATACCGTCTCATCCTCAATGTCAGACTCGACGTTTTCACTTGTTGAGTCATGCAGAGCCATACTTTTACCTTTACTTAGTTCGGCTTCATCCTTATCTAGGACGAGCTCATAAGCCATAAGATCTCCTATAAGCTCTTGATAAGTTAAAGAAGTAAGGTCTCTTGATTCCTCATTCTTGTGACCTTAGGACGCCATTTTTTGGTCAGACTCCTAAGGACTTTTCTAGCAATGTCTTCAAACTCAAACTTTCTAGCAAGATTTTTCAATTCATTTATAATGCTAGAAAATCGTGCAAACATGCTATCAAGAGATTCATTTGGCTCCATTGTAAAGAGCTCATAATTTTGAATCAGCATGTTAATACGATATTTTTTAAGGATTGTTGTTCCCTCATAAGCTAATTCAAGACCATCCCATATTTCCATAGCCGAGGTACAAGAAGAAAAACGACCGAATTCATTTGATGTCATGCCGTTTTGCAACAGGCTTATAGCTTTCGAGTTTTTCTCAGCTTTCTTGTAATCAGCCTCCACATAGTCTTCTTCCTTTTTCTCATAGGTAGTGCCTTCAGTAGATCCGACCAAAATTTTATTCAGTCCATTTTGTAAGATCTTCCAGCACTCCCAATCATGTCCTTTTATGTAGTGTGTCATCATGTTCTTCCAAAGTCCATAATTCTTCCTATCAAAGACGGGACACTTTAGATACTTGGAATCCATTTCACACGCGTAAGGCAGCGGAAAAATAAATAAGATAAAATAAAATGAGATAGACGGATTAACCTCTTCGCAGTTAGCCAATCAAGGGCACGGGGCTCTGATACCAATTGAAGAGTCTATCGATCCGAAATACTCAAGAGGGGGGTGAATTAAGTATAAAAAACATAGCCCACTTTTTCGATTTGTCCGTATGAGCGTCATGTAGTAGTTAGTATGAATTTATTGATTAAATTCAACTTACTTGATTGTACGTGAAATGGAAATAAACAAAATAAAACGAAAAGAAAAGATGCAAGGGACACGCGATATTTGAAGTGGATCAGCTTCACATGTCGAAGCTTACGTCAACTATTCTCGTTTAATTATTTTAGTACCTTTCTACGGATTACAAAATAACTAACCCACTCGTACAACTAACTCTAGTTGTAACTCACTTTAAGTACCGTTAAATACTCGATTTGACTAACTTACTTTAATAAGAAAGTACTTGATTGTTCTTCTAATGTTCACACAATTGAACTAGTAAGAAACAATATGAAGCACTATTATCCAACAACGTAATTTCAAAAGTAATTGCAATAAAGAACAACATGACTTTTCAAAATAATTTTTCGATTGCAAAATAATGATAAATTTTATTTGTTTGCAAGGATATTTTAAAGCTCAAAGGTTGAAGTGTTTTGAAAGAATGAATAAGTGTTTGTATTTATAGTAGAGCAGGAGATCTAGGTTTTGTTCTAAAAACCCTAGATGCCGTGAGATCTCGTGTAGAGTGTTATACAATAGAACAATATTTCTCTCTATCTTTACAATAATAATACTCTAAAAGATAGAAACAAATATTATCCTTCCATCTTTACAATAATAATATTCTACAAGATAGGAAAGAATAAATCTTAATAATATAAAAGAGATAACAAATCTCTAATCATAAATTATTTAATATTTAATCTAGTCTTTGACATGCACAAGGGATTTCGTGTGGGAGGTAAGAAAGGAATTAGGTCAAATCTTCCTTAATCTTGGAGAATAAGAAAGAATAAAAATAATATAAAGAGATAAGAAATCTCTAACAAATATTATTTTGATTCTCTTAATTTTTATTTAAGCAAGAAAGAGATCTTAATCCCTTTATTTAATCTAATAATATCTTTAAAGAATGGAAAAGAATAAATCAATTAATATATGAAGATAAAATATCTTAACCAAATATTATTACTAGGATTTATTCCAAACCCTAACTTGCACAAAGGGAAACCGTGTATGAAGAGAATGACTCACACACCCAATTCCTTCTTCACGAAACCCTAGGTAAGGTATATTAGATTTAGGGTTTAGATAAGAGTAGAAAATAAAAACCTTAGATAGCATGAAAACTCATAAGTTGTTTTACTAATCAATAGGATAATCTCAAACTTATTCGATCTAATCATGTCCCAATTCTCACTCTACTATTATAAACACACTTTTCTCTAAAGATTTTATGATTTAAGCTTTGAAAAATATATTTTAAAAACATAAAAACCGTGTTCTTTATATTGCAACTCAAAGTTATAGTAGAATCACCTAAAACTTTGAGTTCAACTAGTAAAGTTATAACTAAAACAGTTATAACATTACTTGTCAAAATTACTTCTTAAAACAATGTTCTTGAAAGGTGACCTACGCTATCTAATCTTCCTGGAGATCTCAAATGTAGGATTCATCTCTTTCCATCTTGATCATAATCCCTTCATCTTGAGCTTATCTTGAACTTCAATTAAAATTCATCATTTGTAACTTGTACATTCAACAATCATTACTTGGAACTTATTCTTGTACTTTGTCATAAGCTCAAATGAATCTTGAAGTTATAGCTAGAACAACTATAACTTTACTAAAAAAATCATCTTGTCAAAGTGTAACTGATGTTAGTCATAATTACGCATATTTAGTCCCCTAACAAAGCCTCATTTTGCATACTAATATAGCATTTCATAACCATTTTATTCGTCATTTGCTTCCTATTTGCTTTCCTAGTGCATTTTATATGTTTTGTAGGAAAGGAGATAATGAGGCGGAATTCCCGTCTCTCGTGGATATTAGAAAGCTTGTTGATGATCTTAGATGGACTAGTATGAAGAGAAGGCAAGAATGATGACCAGAGGTGATAGAAATAAGGAGTATATAGAGCATCATAGGCATAAAAGGCAAGAAAAGGGAATCTGCTGCTCAACCCGCTCGAGTCGATTTCAACCCACTCGAGTTGAAGCTCAGGACGCTCGATTTCAGCCCAGATCGAGCGGATTGTTCGGCAGGAAAATTGTCTTCGCAATGGGGAGCCATGTGGCTCCTTAAGGACTTGCAAGACTCTATTCGACACCTAAGCATTTTATTTCCTAATCTACCCTTGCTTAACCCAATGTTCTACCACTATATATACTCCATTTGTAATAATCAAGAGATTATTCTTCCTTATTTTAGATTAAGTTTCTTAGATTAGATTAGGAGTAGATTAGAATAGATTAATCTTAATCATTCCACAAATTGCACTTTAATCTTTCCTTAATTATTGTTCAAGATTTTTTATTGCGTAATTGAAGATTATTGGGTTATTATTTGGAGAAATGACAATTTTTCATCAATCAATCAAGTTCTCTTCTATTATTCTTCCTTTTCCACTTGTTCATCTTAAGTTTGGTATAATTTCTTTACTCTTTACTCTTTATTGCTTATTACTTCACTCTTTCATTATGTTTATACTTGTTAAGATGATTGACACCATTGATAACATGTTTTCCATGATAATGAGTAAGTAGTTCCTAACTAGGGATTAGTGGAGGATTTGGAGAGTTAATCATGGGAATGATTTATGCTTAATGAGATCATATGAATGCAGGCTTATTGTTTTCCAACTTATGCACATGTCATGTTTGATGAAATGCTTGATTGACAACCTAGCATGTTCTCTTATCCTTTCAACAGGACTTGTAAGACATAAACCAACTCAGGGCTTGTGAGACCATGCATATAGTTGATTGGGAAGAATTAAGTCGACTTGTAGGTGTTGTAAAGTCTTGACCGAATCGACTCCGAGACCCAAACCTTTCTAGGACTCATTTATGTTATATCACCATGAATAGGGAAAACCAAGTCGACTTGTGGGTGTTGTACAGTCTTGACCGACTCGGCTCCGAGACCTAAGTTTCCCCTAGAAATCGTAAGATATACACTAAATTGATTCCAACAATAATAATTGCTTGCATCTATGAAACTTGTTTGTTTGATCTCACCATGATTCCCCTATGAACTCATGATTCCCTAATATTGTTTATCATTTGTTCACACTCTTGTTTTATTGATTGTTTACCTTTCATTGCTCTTACTAGTTTAGAATGATCAACCGAAACTAAACCATGACACCCTAGTGCAACTAGAATTAGATTGAACAATTTGAGTACCTCCGTCCTTTGGGTTCAACCCCGACTTGTTTGTTATGCTAGTAGTTGGGTATAAATGTGTTTGAGAGCGTACAACGACACCGTTCATCAAAATGGCACCGTTGCCGGGGACGGTGTTGTGTATTTGAATCGTTCTTTTATCTAGTTTTAGTTGTGCTTCTTCTTGAGGAATCTTGCTTCCTTGAGAATTTTATTTCTTGTACTTGCCTTATTTCATATGATCAACATGTCTACTTTAACCTTTTGGCAATTTGAAAATGAGTCATTTGATAAATATATTGCAATATTTGAAGGTTATATGAATCATGCTTGGCATCGTGGTTTTACTCTTTAAAATTATGAAGCTTGTTGTATTATTTATAATGGCATGAACCTTGAAACCCGCAACTTAGAATTTCACTTGAGTGGTGGTAGGATATGTGAGATGAGTTGTGAGAATTTTTTGGAATTTGTTGAGTTCATGGCCACTGAATGTCTTAAGCAAATTGTACATGACATCTTCGAAAGTGAAAAAGAAGGTATGATAGAAGCGATAAAAACCAAATTTCAAAAATTCATTAAGGAAAACTATGATGAAAATGATATTTGTGAGAATGAGACACCTTCCTATAACCTCGAGTCTACCCACTATGTTCACAAATTTGCCCCTCCTTGGAAAGATGGAGTGATTGATGAAGAGAGTGATGATGATGAGGAGGAGTACATTTTTGATTTTGAGACCAATGCTTGGAAGCCGTCATCCTACTCTTATTGTGTAACAATGAAACCAACTTCCATGGAATTAGATGTTAATGGCAAAGTGAGAGTGAGATGGATGTGAGCTTGAGTGAAAACTCACCCTTTAAGGATGAGTGTTAGAGGGAGACAATTGTGTTGAGCTTGGTGAGCCTTGTTACGACAATCCCATTGATAATGGTCCTTGTTGGGATGAGGATTATGATGAAATTTTGGAACCCCAAATAGACACCATTGAAGTTACCTTGGATGATAATGAGAGTACTTGCCTTAAGTGTGGTGACTTTGACTATTTGGAGGACAAGTTTAGTGAAATATTAAACTACTCGTTTCATGTTCCTTCCATCCATCACATCTCCTATGATTTTTGTCATAGTGTTCTTAACATGATTGTTCGGTCTATCACTTGGGCATTTTTCAATTGTATAATCTTGTACTTTTATCCATGCCTATTTATATCTCACTCCCAAGAATTTGACCGACTTCTACGTGATTTGAGTGGTAGTGATAATTTTCTATGAAATTATTTATTGACAATCTTTGGTTTGATGGAGTTCCTCAATAACCATTAACTTGTATATATGCATTTAGTATAGATTTGCATTCATTTAATAAATTGCATGGGAGATGAAAGGGAGGGATCTCATATTTTAATTGATCTTTTTGAAGGAAATTAATGAAAATGAGAAGATGGAAAATGTAAAGAAATGAAAAAAATGGAGAATTTGGGCTTGTGCATATCCTACTTATCATTAAAAAGGTGTTGGGTCCAACTCTTGCATCAATCCATGGGGACCGAGCTCAACTCGCGCGTGTTGAAGACCAAGGAAAGAAAAAAATCTTCCTGCATGAGAATCCGGGCGGATTCATGTGAAAACGGGCGTCCCAAGCCTCAACTTGAGCGGGTCAGAAATGAATCGAGCGGGTTGATGCTAAAATCCCACTTTTTCTCTCATTTGGCTCGTGACATGGCTATATATGCATCCCATCTACCATCTTAATCTTCTACAATATACAAACCATTGAGATCATGATTGTAAGAACCCTTTCTTTCCCTATCTCTCATGTATAGTTGCATTTATGTAGTTACCTCATGACTAAACACCTTTCTTCCTACATTAGCAATGATGTTTAAAATCGGTTTGGGGAGGTTCAACCATGAAGTAACATACATCATAGTTAATCATATAGTATAGCTTGCATTGTAATAAATCTCACATGTCTCATATAGTTAGTTGCATATAGTTAAATTTGCATTCTTGTATAATCACTAATGACCAAACCTCATTTTTCCTACACTAGAAATAGTGCTTAAATCGGTTTGGGGAGGTTTGAACATAGGTGAGAACATGCATCATTTAGTGTAGTTTAGATTGCATTCATTTGTTATATATGTCATGTAGAATTGCATTTACTTAGAACATGCATTTTCATATCATATCATTACATTTATACTTCATTTCCATAAAATCAAAAATCCAAAACACTCTATTTCTTTTTCATTCCTACTGTAACACCCTCATATACTGAGGAGCCTTAACCAGACCTTCCTTAGCATATAGAAGCATTACCATCTCGGTTGCCCGAGGTAAGTAATCATCAAAAGTCGATAAAAGAACAATTACAGTTATATTACAAGTGTTACAATCAACTAATAAAAATAAAGGTACAACTCGCCAGTTATACACTATCTCTATCAGAACTCGTGACGACATACCCCTACCCCAGGACTCCGGCTATCAACCACATCAAGACTGCTAAGACCGATCGCTCACCATAAGGGATCACACGACACATACACATAAACAAACAAGACAACCACACAAGGTCGATGGCGAGAATCGAGGCAAGACACAACAAAACCAACAACAACCGTCAAACCATACAAACACAACCAGTCACACACAATCATACCCACTCCAATCAATTTCCGTCACCGACTGTCCACTGAACCAGCCCTGCCAGTGGGGGACCGCAGCCGTTCCCACCTAAGCCCCGCTCATCATACCGAGCGACAGCCCTGTCCCATTAATGTGCACATCCCCTCCCGTGGCGGGTTCCACGAAGGGCGAAACTAGGGCGTGATGCCACTCCCGCAAGTGACTCCATTCAGCCGAGGACGCACCTCGAGAACCACAGACAATCAGTCACAAACAACTGTATCACAACAACAACAACAACCACAATGACAAAAACAACAACCGCAGCAACGACAACATTAATTAACAACAACAACCGACACTCTAACAACCAACAGAGACTGAGTAGGCGAACCTACCTTTAAGCGACTGCCACGATTCCATGCCCATACACGCAACACCCTTCAAACAAGCAACACCTATACACATAATACAATCATCTATTACTACCATTCTAACCCTAACTGAAAAGACAGAGATACGGATGATGATGACGACATACCAACATGAGGAAACTTGGCAAAGGACCGCTACCCGACTCAAGCTATGCACTCCTAAGGCACAAGGACCTTCAAAGGCTCCCATGGAAGGCATATGGTAAAGGGAAGAGGAAGGGACGACATCTAGGTTTAGAAGAAAGAGGCGGAAATGATTTGCGATTTTAGGAAAACGTGATTATAAACCCTCGTTGAAAAGACGCTACTCGATCGAGTAACTAACTTACTCGATCGAGTGGCCCCTACTCGATCGAGTAGCCTCTACTCTATCGAGTACCACCCATAAATCAAGACACAAGATAAGTTTGGCACGTATTCCTAAGGACTATTACTGCTCCCAAGGTCGGTCAATGCTGGTCAACGGGTCCCTAAAAGGGCGGGTATTACAGTCTTCCCACCTTAAAAAGAACTTCGTCCCCGAAGTTCAACTCACCTTACCCAAAGCACGAGGTACGGAAACAAGGCGACATCACTAGTCCTCCGACATAGGTCACTATTCCCCAAAAACACTATCGTCATCATCATCAACTGTCTATCACTCCACCTAGATCAACTTCTACACTCAACCACAAGAAATACCAACCTCACAACCTGAACCGGCACAACCAACGACTACACTGCTGCTCATAACTCTTAGCCACGCACTACGAGATTACACTTTCACTAGCACACGACCATCAACATGAAACATACATGTCACATTAACACAACTATGTCATCACCGATACGATTCTATTTAAACGCATGACATCACAACTATCTCAACCTTTACTTCAACATACAAATTACTCAACAAACAAAGAAAATAACTATAGCTTCGTACTAGGAATGTAACAGAAATAATAGAAAACAATATAAACAAACAACAAAATAATTCTAATATCGACCTTTCTATTTCGCAACATTACTCTTCCCCTCTAAAAAGGAACTTCGTCCCCGAAGTTCACCACCGAATTATTATTCACATTACTTAACACTTACTTCTTGTCGTATAACCAACACATACAATGCCCTATGGACTTTACTCAGTACTCACACAAACATTAATTCATAAAACCATATGCTACTTGATTCGAACAATTAGCCACAGTTACGAATTCATGTAAATATCAATTGTATATGTATATAGGAAATACACAACTCCGGTGAAATATAATTAGTAGACATTACGGATGTAAAATGAATGCAATAAGAACCAACTACTACATGCACTATTCGTTACGAATAAGCATCCAAAACCCAAACACGACTTCCAACATATGAAATTAACGGTTCAAACATGTTACTAATCATAAACAACCATATTAAACATCAAAACATGTAATGATATAACCATTAAAACAAATTTAATTATCGAAATGTTCCTGTAACAGTGCCACTCGATCGAGTATGTAGGGTGCTCGATCGAGCTGGCCCTACTCGATCGAGTGTCTTAGCTACTCGATCGAGTAGCCTTAAATCAGAATACTCCATCCCCTTCACACCTGCAGCTACTCGACCGAGTGAGGGGCACTCTGTCGAGTGACCACAGGTCAAAATCCTCGAAATCTTCCAGTCATAACACAATATATATAGAATGTCACATAAGCTCGAGTCGGGATGACAACCCGATCCCCAAAATCCTCCAAACAAGTTTAATCTAAACAAATACGGCCTTATGGCCATCCATACAAACCAAATGCAAGAAGTACGAACCGAAAAAGACTACTACCATCCCACAACCAAACATCATAAACAAAGAGAAAGAAAAGGAGTATCACTCCTGCTGCTGCTGCTCATCCATCATCTCATCTCCACCACCGCCCGAGTGTTGGAGTAGTGTCCTCCACAATAAGTGCGTTTACATAATAAATCTCGTAAAAGGAATATCAGGGATTTATTTATTTATTTGTCAGCTGGTCATCGTTAATCGGTAATGATTGGCTGACTAGAGTTTGACATTACTGTCGTGTGACGGCGGTGATCAGCTGATCCCTTTAGGTCACACCTATAGGATAACGCCCAAATTAGATAAGTTAATTATTTGTATGAGATACGATATAATTAATCCCTTGTATTAATTGACTTTTAATAAGTCGTGTGAATGTATTATTTGATGACAAGTTATGAACTTGGGCCAAGGGGATTTATTGTTTAATTATTCGATAATTAATTAATAGATGTTAATTGAAATTTAATAATTAATTAAATTTATTTGATATGTGTATAAGTTTTGAGGTAAAGGTAATTAGCTATTTATATTTACAAGAGGTTGTAAAATTAGCTACTAAGGGTTCATAATATACATTTTATATTTATAAAATGATCCAATTACTACATAATTGTTAAATAGTCATTAGTTATTAATTTGTATTATTTAAGTGTTAAATAATCATATTAATATTTAATTATGTCAGATAATTAAATATAAGACTTATAAACATTTGTGGGACAAATGTCGGAAATCAAAATGGACCCGAAAGATCAATTGGTGCCGTCATTTTATGAGATAAAACACACCATGTGGGTGGGCATGTTACCACTAACATATGTACCTCAATTGTTTACATTTTGAGGTCTATAAATACCTTACTTTATCACACATGCAAAGGATGAAAAATTTGAGAAAAAAAAGTTCTTTAAAATTCCTTCTTGGCCGGACCATCTTAGAAGAAAAAGTGGTTCATCTTCTTCATCTTTTCTTCTATAATCACATGATCAATTAGTTGATCACACCATCAAATCACACAAAAATATTAATACATTTACTAATATTATTAGAGTAATAATAATTATATAATACAAGGTTACTACTACTACTACTACTACTACTACTACTATTATCTAGTTAGTAATTTTAGTAGCTATTTGGGTTAATCTTGGGTGTTAATCTAAGGAGGTACTCTACTTTGGGTACTATAGTTTGGAGGATTTTCCTTAACATTTTATAGCTCAAGAACTACAAAGGCAGGAGACCTTTGTAGTGCCCATATTTTTGCCTTATACCAATGTAAGGAACTTTTGTCTTAAGATGGTTTAATACCATCTTCTTGAATTTTCTTTTAGCATGCATGTAGATTTAGACCACATTAAATTAATTTGCAATTTTAATATCATAAAATGAGTATTAATATGGTCTAAATAACTAACAAGTGATATCAGAGCATTGTTAAATATATGCATGTTGTCTTAAGACGATTTTAGTAATTTATGAGATAAATTGATAAAATTGATATTATGTAACTAAAATTAGTTTTATCACATAATATGGTCTTGCATGTAAATAATCTGGTCTTAAGATGATATGGGACGAAAATTTGATTTTTGTTAAAATTTTCCACTTTTTATAACTTAAAATGACATAAAATTGAGTAAAAATGCATTAAAATTAATTAAGAGTTAATTAAAATTGATTGCATGTTAATTTTATGCATATTTATTTTGAAATAACCACATGCATGTTCTATTTATAATAAAAATATAAACTTTAAATTAATGTGATTAATTTAGGTAGTTTATTGATTTTTATTTGATAAAAATTGGTAAATAATGGTTATTTTGTAAATAAATATTGATTTAATTTTAGGGCTCAAATTTTTTGAATTTTTAGCTCCTGGAAATTGTTCCAAAATGTAAAAAATTTTAGTTTAAGTCATTTCAATTTTTATGGTTTGATTTAGAATTAAATCGTAAAAATTGTCGCTTTACCGATTAAATTGTGAAATCGTTTTAAATAAATTTTAAAAAACAAAAATTTTTACTTGCATGGCATTTTTGGTGTAAGACCAGAATGTTCATGGCTTTGAAATTTATTTTTCTATAAATTTTTAAATTAAATGGAATTTTTGTATGATAATTGTGAATTATTATATCATTTTTGTCACAATTGTGTTTTAATTCCCATATAAATTCAAGATAATTGTTCAGAATAATTATTTTGATATTAGACTAGATTAGTATGATGAGTAAGTCTTAAAATTGTTTTAAGAATTGATTATGAATTTTTATTGGTAAAAATTCTGTCAAAGCAAGCTCAAATGATCGTTGTTGGTAAGTTAGACGATTTGGCATGTTATTTTCCATAATGCATTTTATTATTCATTTATATGAATGGTTTTTAGAATTATAATTGTGTAATTTTTCCTAATATGGCCATAGGTAGAAGTTGGTATTTCCCGAAATGTAAGGGAATATCGACTTGTTTTGTAATTAATTGCGATTTCGTATCGCCTAATTTGTAATTAATAGATTTTATTTTAATTTTATTACAAATTGTATAATAGGGTATTGTTATGTAATTTAATTAATAGTAATTAGATGAAACATCTAAAGACGGAGTTTTCATGAAGACGGTGTTTTCGGAAAGGCGTTCCGAAATCCTAAAGAAGGAGACCAATTTATGAAGACTCAAGGGACCAAGGAGTTGGTTTCCGAAGTGTAATAATTTTAGTTAATTAGATTAACTAGGTGGCCATATTAGGACTTGTTTGTTTTAATTCTTTTATGCATTCATGCCAAATCGTCACTACATGGTTTATTTTTGTTGTTATCGATTTAATCGTCTAGCATTCACCAATTTTGTTCACTTAAAAGTGATAGACAATTAAATTGATAAGATCTCTCACATTTGTTTAAAATTGAGATTAAGCCTTACCAAATAATAGCACCTATGAATCCCTTCTTCATTAGAGGTAGGTTCGGATCACCGAGGTACACTCTTTTTACGTTGGGTAAGTAGGGTAATAAGGGTTATTACATGTGAAAATTGGTTGGACTCAACGGGATAAAGATGGGTTGAATCGGTCCACCGTGCCCATATTTATTTCTGGGGCTAAAAGATAGATTTTAAGAAAATCCGTCAACCAAGAGTTCTAGTAGTAGAATCAGTCAAAATGTTGACTCACCAAATTTATATAAATATGGGTTGAATCGGTCCACCGTGCCCGTGTTTATATAAAATTGGATCTTGGAATCATTTATATAATTCAGTGGGAGATCATTATATAAATGGGAACTTGTTAAATAGTTTCACAAGTTAAATATTTCTAGACGATAAATGTTAATCTTTCCTTTATTTACTTTGTAGTAATCACAATGACTTCTACTAGTGAAACCACCACCATAGCTAGAGATTCATGACTACGTTCTTTTATGGACAAATATGTATTAAATGCCGACGGTAGTAATTTTAAAGATTGGGAGGAACAACTTCGATTAGCTGCCGCATGTGATGGCAAATTACGCTACCTTGTCGATCCCTCTCCCCCTTCGCCTAGTACTAGGGCTACTGCCGATGTAAGGGAGGCTTTTTCAAATTATCAAAAGGAAACCGCTGCAATAAAAAATGTTTTGATTTTTTCAATGGATCCTGCTTTACAAAGGCAATGTGTCAAGTTTCGCGATGCATATGAAGTATTCTCGAGGCTTTCAACTATGTTTTCTCAAGCCCCGAGAATAATTCAATATGACACCGCTGTTCGTTTCTTTGAGGCTAACCTCAAAGATGGTCAACCTGTAAGTTCACACGTACTTAAAATGATTGAGTACGTGGAAACTTTAGAGGGGTTGGGATGTAAGATCCCCGACGAACTAGTGGTGGACCGAGTGCTCCACTCTCTCTCGCACGTCAAGGGATTTACTCAATTTAGGGTAAATTACAATATGACGAACATGAAAAAGAGTTTACATGAGCTCCATTCTCTGCTTGTACAAGCAGAGAAGGACATGGGATTGAGTGGGAGTACAAGGAAAGATGTGCTTGCGATTAACGTGAAGGGGAAGAAGCAGTTTAAGAGGAACGCAGGTAAGAAGCCCATTCTGGTGGAGGGCAAAGATAAAGCAATTGTGAATTGCTCTACCAAGCCTAAACCTCTAAAGGGTAATCCTCTTAAAGACACTTGTAATTATTTTAATAACAAGGGACATTGGAGACGTAATTGTACAAAGTACCTGGATGACATAAAAGCTGGCATTGTGAAGCCGACATGTAATTTCTCAACTGAATCTTTTATGATAGACATAAATTATGCTTCAAATACAACTTGGGTATTAGATACTGGTTGTGGTTCTCACTTGTTTAATCATTTGCAGGGCCTAAAAAGCATAAGAAAGCTAAACAAGAGTGATGTCGATCTCCGAATGGGAAACGGGTCTAAAGTAGCTGCCGTCTCAGTAGGAACTTATGTACTTAGTTTAGCTTCGGGGTTGGAGTTACATCTTAATAATTGTTATTTTGTACCAACGCTATCTAGAAATATAATATCCGTATCTGTGTTAGACACAGAAGGGTTTTTTTTGTAATTAAAGACAAGTGTTGTACTTTTTCCCTTAATGGGATTGTATATAGCCAAGCTATTTCGATCAATGGAATTTATATTCTAGATACCTGCAACGATGTTTATCATTTAAATAATAAAATACTCAAAACAGGTGATCCCGATCAATCTTATTTATGGCATTGTCGATTAGGACACATCAACGAGAAGCGCATTAAAAGACTAGTGTCGACTGGTGTAATTAAACCTTTTGATTTCGAATCATTTGGTACATGCGAATCTTGTCTTCTTGGCAAGATGACTCGTTCACATTTTCTAGGAAAAGGATCTCGAGCTAGTGAGTTGTTGGGTTTAATACATACCGATGTTTGTGGCCCAATGACAGTCACTGCTAGAGGTAATTATGACTATTTCATTACTTTTACCGATGACATGAGTAGATATGGGTATATCCACTTAATGAGGTATAAAAGTGAAGTTTTAGATAAGTTCAAAGAGTTTCAGAATGAAGTAGAAAACCAATTAAATAATAAGTTTAAAGCATTACGATCAGATCGTGGTGGGGAATATTTAAGCAATGACTTTAAAGATCACCTTAAAAACTGCGGTATTGTATCTCAGTTAACTCCTCCTGGCACACCACAATTAAATGGTGTGGCTGAAAGGAGGAATCGAACTGTATTAGATATGGTTCAATCGATGATGAGTCAAACAGAGTTACCTAAGTCATTCTGGGGTTTTGCCATTTTATCTGCTGTACAATCACTTAATAAAAGTCCCACTAAAGCAACTGACAAAACTCCATATGAGATATGGAAAGGGAAAGTCCCGAATCTGCGATACAGGAAAGTATGGGGTTGTGATGCTTATGTTAAGAGCAAGTCTGACGATAAGCTTGCACCTCGTTCTGAAAAGTGTATTTTGACGATACAGGAAGATGTTCCTTCTACGTCTGAATCAGTTATTGTTCCTTCTGAACCTAGGAGGTCAGAAAGGGTTATTTGCCAGCCTGATAGATACCTTGGTATTATCGAGGAAGATGGTGACTATGAGGTTTTACTTTTAGAAAGTGATGAACCCAAGACTTATAAAGCAGCTATTATGAGTTCTGACTCTAAGGTATGGCCCGAGGCCATGCAATCTGAAATGGATTCCATGTACGATAATCAGGTATGGGACCTGGTTGACTTACCTAAAGATGTTCGACCTCTTCAGTGTAAGTGGATATTCAAGATTAAAATTGGCATGGATGGACATAAAGATGTCTACAAAGCTAGATTAGTTGCAAAAGGTTTCACTCAGGTTCATGGTTTACACTATGATGAAACTTTTGCACCAGTTGCTATGCTTAGATCTGTTCGGATAATCTTAGCGATTGCTGCATTTCATGATTATGAGATATGGCAAATAGATGTCAAAACCGCTTTCCTGAACGGGTTTCTGGAAGAGGAAGTGTTCATGACACAACCTGAGGGTTTTGTGGATCCTAAAAATCCTAACAAAGTATGCAAACTTAAGAGATCCATTTATGGCCTTAAGCAAGCGTCAAGGAGTTGGAATCATCGTTTTGATCATGTTATTAAAAAGAATGGTTTTTCTCGAAGTGTTGAGGAACCATGTTTATACATGAAGTTTAGTGGGAGTAGAGTTGTTTTCTTACTTCTTTATATGGACGACATATTACTCATTGGGAATGATGTTGATATGCTTGCTTCTGTTAAGAAGTGGTTGGGAAATCACTTCCAAATGAAAGACTTGGGAGAAGCTCAGCGCATCTTGGGTATCCGGATCTATAGGGATAGACCCAAAAGGATATTAGCATTGAGTCAAGAAGCCTATATCGATAAGATTCTTGACCGATTCAATATGAAAAACTCCAAGAGAGGTTTTGTACCTATGGGCAGTGGGATCATTTTGAGTAAGTCACAGTGTCCTACTGAGCCTAAGGATATTGAACGCATGAAATCTATTCCCTATGCTTCCGCTGTTGGATCGATCATGTATGCTATGATGTGTTCTCGTCCTGACGTCTCGTATGCTTTAAGTATGACGAGTCGTTTTCAGAAAACTCCAGGTGAGAGTCACTGGATAGCCATCAAGAATATTCTGAAGTACTTGAGAACGACTAAAGATTCATTCTTAGTGTTTGGAGGAGAATCTGAATTACGTATAAGAGGTTATATGGATGCCAGTTTCCAAACCGATAGGGATGATTTGAAATCCCAGGCTGGTTTTGTCTTTTTGTTGAACGGAGGGGCGGTTTGCTGGAGAAGTTTCAAAGAGTCTGTGACTACTGATTCTACAACGGAAGTGAGTACATTGCGACCTCCTCGAAGCCGCAAAGGAAGCTGTTTGGATTAGGCAATTTTTAGAGGGACTGAAAGTAGTTCCGACCGCCGAGGATCCTATCACTTTGTATTGTGATAACAGTGGGGCTATTTTTCAAGCAAAAGAGCCCAAGTCTAGTAACAAGTATAGACATGTACTTAGGAAATTTCATGTAATTAGAGATTTAATCGAAAGGAAAGAAATTACAGTTTGTAAGGTTGGGACAAACACAACATCGATCCTTTAACCAAACCTTTGTCTCAAGCTAAACATGATAGTCATGTAGTTTCGATGGGGTTGAGACAAATGCCAGAACTGTTGTAAATTATATGATATGTAATAATCAAAATATTGTGTTTATTATTTCATATATGATAAGTTGCATTTATCGTTATATTCAGTTTTATGTCTGAATTTATATACTTTGTTTTCTCCAAATAGGTTGTAAAGACAATGTCGAACGCTATTAAGTGAACTGGATTAACATTGTATTTTGTCCCTAGTTACTTAATGAGGTGACGTCTCGGAGTGACTAGATTGTAAGGCGATAGATGACAAGTTCGACTGTCATATGGTCATAGAGATGACTGGTCGATTACATAGGCATATTGTGAGACAATTTGTCGGACAGTGACCGTTTATAGAGTCCTTTTGTTGCTTGGTCGTGGCGAGGATTTCTATTTATTCCTTCGAGTCAATTCTTTAGACTGGTGACTATTTATCTGAGTTGGTACGGTTTTCCGGTGGCTTTGGTTTTTGTTCTAGGTCGCACCGTAAAAGGAGGCCGATGAGCATTTACTGGGTCATTGTGATCTGTATCGAACGAAGAAAATAAATCAACAAGATTGTCCTTTTAAGTCATATTTTATCTCAAGGCCACTCGAGGAGAGATGACTGTGAATGCGTGGCCACGCTCGGATGCGATCTATAGTAGATTATCCGGTCAGACAGTCATTCTCCTGATCGAGGAAACCACTTTATGATATGATCACGTGCAAGAACGACCTGAAAGACATCTTGCATTGAGTGGGAGATATTATTGGACAAGAGATTTGGTAACGCACACTTGTGTCGGACAAGTGGGAGATTGTTGGAGTAGTGTCCTCCACAATAAGTGCGTTTACATAATAAATCTCGTAAAAGGAATATCAGAGATTTATTTATTTATTTGTCAGCTGGTCATCGTTAATCGGTAATGATTGGCTGACTAAAGTTTGACATTACTGTCGTGTGACGGCGGTGATTAGCTGATCCCTTTAGGTCACACCTATAGGATGACACCCAAATTGGATAAGTTAATTATTTGTATGAGATACGATATAATTAATCCCTTGTATTAATTGACTTTTAATAAGTCGTGTGAATGTATTATTTGATGACAAGTTATGAACTTGAATGTATTATTTGATGACAAGTTATGAACTTGGGCCAAGGGGATTTATTGTTTAATTATTCGATAATTAATTAATAGATGTTAATTGAAATTTAATAATTAATAGTTAATTAATTAAATTTATTTTATATGTGTATAAGTTTTGAGGTAAAGGTAATTAGCTATTTATATTTACAAGAAGTTGTAAAATTAGCTACTAAGGGTTCATAAGATACATTTTATATTGATAAAATGATCCAATTACTACATAATTGTTAAATGGTCATTAGTTATTAATTTGTATTATTTAAGTGTTAAATAATCATATTAATATTTAATTATGTCAGATAATTAAATATAAGACTTATAAACATTTGTGGGACAAATGTCGGAAATCAAAATGGACCCGAAAGATCAATTGGTGCCGTCATTTTATGAGATAAAACACACCATGTGGGTGGGCATGTTACCACTAACATATGTACCTCAATTGTTTACATTTTGAGGTCTATAAATACCTCACTTTATCACACATGCAAAGGATGAAAAATTTGAGAAAAAAAATTCTCTAAAATTCCTTCTTGGCCGGACCATCTTAGTAGAAAAAGTGGTTCATCTTCTTCATCTTTTCTTCTATAATCACATGATCAATTAGTTGATCACACCATCAAATCACACAAAAATATTAATACATTTACTAATATTATTAGAGTAATAATAATTATATAATACAAGGTTACTACTACTACTATTATCTAGTTAGTAATTTTAGTAGCTATTTGGGTTAATCTTGGGTGTTAATCTAAGGAGGTACTCTACTTTGGGTACTATAGTTTGGAGGATCTTCCTTAACATTTTATAGATCAAGAACTACAAAGGCAGGAGACCTTTGTAGTGCCCATATTTTTGCCTTATACCAATGTAAGGAACTTTTGTCTTAAGATGGTTTAATACCATCTTCTTGTATTTTCTTTTAGCATGCATGTAGATTTAGACCACATTAAATTAATTTGTAATTTTAATATCATAAGATGAGTATTAATATGGTCTAAATAACTAACACCGAGGTACCTGCTCCTGATGACCCAAGACCCGCGTCGACCCCTGCTCCAGCTCCTGGACCCTCATACCATGGGGTCAAACCGCCAAAAGCAAAGGACTGTGGTGTCCCCCAGGCTACCATGTCCACCCCGTAAGAGTGGAAAACCCCACTGTAGTCCCCGACTCCGCTCCACCACACTGGATGTGGTCCCTCGGTCCCAATACCCTGAGCATATGCCATCTCATGCATGTTCCGGAGCTTCAAGGTAGAGGACACTCTCTTTGCCAAGTAGCTCGAATGTGTCTCGGGGGTATCAAGGTAGGGGTAACAAGGAAAAGGGTACTGAGGCGGTGCTGTTGGCTGTGGCTGGGTCTTAGCCATCCTCTCCCTCACACGACGTGGTCCCCTCCCTAGCCTGGGTCTATCCTCCGCCGCTCTCACATTCTCCCCCTTTCTCGGCTCGGGCATCACCTGAAGGATCGTATCGTCGATGAGGTAGGTCTGTCGCTGCCGAGGTACATCATCATCCTCCTCCTCATCGGAGTCAACAACTACCACAACTGGGTCTAACGGCTCTGTCGGTGGAAGGTGCTCAGGGGCCGGTATCCTCATCCAGCTCATACCCCACACCCTCTAAGCTAGGCTACCATCCGGCAAGGTTCTCAACCATTTCAGGTCGAGGTAGTAATCTCTGTCCATGGTAGGCACTGGAGTGGCTAGAGAAACGTACTCATAAGAAGCCTCAAAGGAAGTTAGCTTTTCAGCTAACCGAGTGGCAAAAGCACCACAACTCAAGTATCGAGTGGTAGAAGTAGCCATCAAAGCAAGGCTGGCATAGACCATGGCAGGAGCATTAAACACCACCTTCTCGGTCCGCTCCGGGTTAAGATAAGCCATCAAAAGCAACAACTTGTGAGAGTTTAACTTACTCATGTCAGGCCTCTCATAAAGAAGATTCGATATGGAACGAAGAAAGATCCACAAAGTAACATGCTGCACATCATTAATCAACATATTGCTGGCAGTGGGAGCTGACTTCCCAGTAAGGCAAGGCATGAGGCGACAAACCCCGCACTCAGCTGGAATCTCGCAGATGGATCCCTTGGGAGGCTTAGCCAACCCAAGGTGAGAAGCAAAGAGGTCCATGGTTAACACAAAACTCGTGTTCATAAGACGGAATTGAACAGTCTGCTCATTCGGCTCGTATTTAAACGAGCTCATGGACTCCAAAGTCAGAAAAGCATAGGAATGTTTCCTTAAACGATACAGCCTCGTGAACCCCAAGGTCTCAAAAATGTGACGGACATCCGTCTCAATCCCCAAGTCATCTAGAAGTGTGGTGTCGACACAACGGGTGGGTCTCATCTTTCGGGCCTGCAAAGCTACAAACCTCTCCCTCTGCTTGCAGTCCACAAAGACTACTGAAGGGTATTTTGGTACAGATGGTACTACGGATGCACTCCCCTCCCCAATTTCGGGCTGAGAAGCCCTTCCCCGCTTACTCTGACGGGTTCCCAGGTTTAGTCTCGGCATCTGTTTCAGCATATAATTTAAGTACACACTCATAGGCACCAAAACATGTAATATACACAAATTAAGCATGGAGTAAAACATCTATGTACACACTATCACCATAAATTTCCCAAATTACGTGTAAAATTCAAATTTCTCCAACGTTCAGACGATCTTTACAACTGCGAAAAATTTAGCATAATTATCACGAATTACTCAACTACTACAACTTTCAACATGGGCTCAAATACAACCACATATATACTTAAAATCACATAAAACATTCTTGTATACTCCTAGAAAAGAGTAACCAAGCATGCGCTATGACTGACAATCCAAACTATAAGTAAACTTCTCGATTCTAGTCATCAGACGGTCTCTACAGTTGTAAGAATTTTGACATATTTAGCATGAATTAGCATCACTACTACTACTACTCCAAAGGTTTAACTCTTAACATATAGTCATATTCAACACAAAATTCCAATCATAGAAAACGAATTTCAATTTGGGGCACTTTTAAGGCGGAGTTTTAAGGCAAATTTCGAGGTGAAAATCACAAAATTCGACTTCCCACATGTTATATACAACATATACTACTCAATTTCATCACTCAATCATGTAAAAGACACACAAAATCAATTTGATTTCACAAACCCTAGAAAATTCGTCCCCAAATTTTGAGATTTCTAATCAATTTTTAGCACAATAAACAACAACAATCATAAAAGGGAAGCATGTGGATCATATTACAACAATTACAAGCAACTTTTCTTCCATATAAACCGAAATTTCACATTATTTCATCATTCCAATTATTTCTAAGTGATGAAAACATGAAAATAAGAAAGAAATTCATACCTTGCTCAATTAGGAAGTGAAAGAACGAATCAAAGCAATGAAAACTACCCAAATAAATCACCACAACACAAGAATGCAAGAATTTTAGAGAGATTAGGAAGTTAGGGTTATGAAAGATGAAGAAGAAATAGGAAGAATGAGGAAGAACAAGGGTTTTATGAAACCCGCGGAAGTCACTGTACTGTAGCCTACTCGATCGAGTGCCTAGGGTACTCGATCGAGTGCCCTCTACTCGATCGAGTAGGCGCTATTTCATCTACTAATTGTGATAAATTCCTACGTCTCGACGACATAGCTTCCTAACTAGATCGAGTGAGGTCTACTCGATCTAGTAAGCACTTGCACTCGGTCAAGTAAGGTTGAGTACACGATTAGAATTACAAAATTCACTGAAGGTTACTGCAAAACAATATCACGTGTCGATTCCAAACCATGTTCGGAAGTCGTCATTGGTTATCGTACTCATTCATATATTACCGTTTCTAACCAATTATATCATACAGTCTTGCCAAATAAGATTCACATCACATCATCTAATCACGAACTTCACTCAACACGATTTACCTGCTACCGAGTCATCCATGCATGCAACTATCTCATTATATCATGTCTAAAATTGGTTTACTACATTATTAACAACTTTATACTCACGCTATTTGAAGCACATAATTAACAATAAATTTCCATGTATTATCCAAGTGTATTAGCAATATATTCATGCTTCAACATAAACAAATTATTCTACACAAACTAATCACCACACAAGCGGAAACTTTCAACCATTAAACATTGCATATGCCCATTACTATTTTGGTAAATCTCACTATAACTCAACACTTCTTTAGCTATCATTATTATGGCTACCGTAAGACTTACAAAGTCGTATAGAATCACCATCACTAACAACCTGAAACAAACACCAGCATTACCACATTTCATATCACAACACACATCTCTACTCTTTTCACACGCTTCTACCGTATAGAACCTACTACATTTCTCATTATCATCACATACGCTCCTTGACTCCATCACAAATTCACCATACACGATTCTAACGTAGCTATTATACCGATACTAACTTCAACAAAGACTCAACCACAAACAATTCTCACATAATCACCATACACGTTAAGCACATACTTACTGACTCCACATTCCCATACCCAGTGACCGGCTTAAGCACAATGGGGCCAAGATTTTGAAATGAGGGCGCCTACTCACACAAAATCTAGCATCAGCTGGGGCTCCCATTATACATACAACAGGTTCATTTTATTAGACTCACTACGTTCATTAGGTTCATTTGTTACAGGTTTCAAAATCGTCGCTCTGATACCACTTTGTAACACCCCCATATACTGATGAGCCTTAACCAGACCTTCCTCAGCATATAGAGGAATTACCATCTTGGTTACCCGAGGTAAGTAATCATCAAAAGTCGATAAAAGAAAAATTACAGTTATATTACAAGTGTTACAATCAACTAATAAAAATAAAGGCACAACTCGCCAGTTATACACTATCTCTATCAGAACTCGTGACGACACACCCCTGCCAGGACTCCAGCTATCAACCATATCAGCCCCTGCTAAGACTGACTGCTCATCATAAGGGATCACGGCAGACACATAAACAAACAAGACAACCACACAAGGTCAGTAACTGAGGCAAGACACAACAAAACCAACAACACCCGTCAAACCATACAAACACAACCAGTCACACACAATCATACCCACTCCAATCAATTTCTGTCACCGTCTGTCCACTGGACCAGCCCTGCCTGTGGGGGACCGCAACCGTTACCACCTAAGCCCCGCTCATCATACCAAGCGACAACCCTGTCCCATTAATATGCACATCCCCTCCCATGGTGGGTTCCACGGAGGACGAAACTAGGGCGTGAAGCCACTCCCGCAAGTGACTCCACTCAGCCGAGGACGCACCTCGAGAACCACAGATAATCAGTCACAAACAGCTGTATCACAACAACAACAACAACCACAATGACAAAAAAACAACCGCAGCAACGACAACATCAATCAACAACAACAACCGACACTCTAACAACCAACAGAGACTGAGTAGGCGAACCCACCTTTAAGCGCCTGCGACGATTCCATGCCCATACACGTAACACCCAGCAAACAAGCAACACCTATACACATAATACAATCATCTATTACTACCATTCTAACCCTAACTGAAAAGACAGAGATACAGATGATGATGATGACATACCAACATGAGGAAACTTGGCAAAGCACCGCTACCCGACTCAAGCTATGCACTCCTAAGGCACAAGGACCTTCAAAGGCTCCCATGGAAGGCATATGGTGAAGGGAAGAGGAAGGGACGACATCTAGGTTTAGAAGAAAGAGGCGGACATAATTTGCGATTTTAGGAAAACGTGATTATAAACCCTCGCTGAAAAGACGCTACTCTATCGAGTAACTAACGTACTTGATCGAGTGGCCCATACTCGATCGAGTATCCAAGCTACTCGATCGAGTAGCCTCTACTCTATCGAGTACCACCCATAAATCAAGACACAAAATTACTTTGGCACGTATTCCTAAGGACTATTACTGCTCCCAAGGTCAGTCAACGCTGGTCAACGGGTCCCTAAAAGGGCGGGTATTACACCTACTCCTACACGTACATTGAGGACAATGTCCAAAATAAAGTGGGGGATGGGAATTTATATTCCAAAACAGATAAAAATTGAAAAATTTCGAAAAAACGCAAAAATATGTTGTAACACCTCGAAAATTTAAAATTTAAAAATTTAAAAAGTCCAAAAACATGTTGTAACACCTCGAAAATTTGAGTTAGCTTAGGAATATGTGAAAAATATTTCTACTAAAATAAAATTTTAGAAAGAAAAAAAGAGAATATTTGTAATGTAAAATTCAAATTTGAATAGTAAAGAAAATCGTTTATCGATTTGGAAATTGAATAGAACTAGAATTACCCTACTAAATATATTCCAACCTACCTTCTTGCGTCATGCTACTTATCATGATATTGACTAAAAAGATGAGATAAAAAAAACAAAGAAAAAAAATTAAAAAAAATAAAAGAAGAGTGTAGAAAAGGAAGAAGCACGGTGGTAGAACAAAGGAACAAGAAGGGGGAAAATCAACGATATTCTTAATCTTATTCAATCAATTTTCAACACCATACTCTTAATCAAAGGTAAGTAATCAGAAACCCTTAATTTAGTATTAATCTTTTAGATTAATTCTTATTAATTAGAGCTTATTATGTATAAATGAGGTGGATTAAACCTAAAAAGGGAGGATTAGACAAACGTGTGAGACGGTCTACCAGTAATTTACAAATTTAAATCAAGGGTTGATTTTATTAATCTTTGAGTAGATGAAGGTTGTTGGGTATGATGAGTTTGTGATTTGTGAGTTTTGTTTATTTGTGTATTAGATTAGTTATCATTTATGCTTCATCTGACCCGAATCATTTATTTACGTTTGTGATTGTTTGTGTTTGAATGTAAACATTAGTTGAGGTATGCAGTTAGGTCTATATTATAGTAGTAGCTTCCAGGATTGACTAGATTTAACGGTGTTATTTCAAATATAATTATGATTTTAATCTAAATGGTCATTCATTATTCGTTGATCTGAGTTATTAATGCTCTCTTAATTCCTTGTTTAATCCTTTTTGTGGATTAATTCATGAGCATAATTTGTGAATGTGAAGATGCAGAGGCTAGCTAATAGTAGTCATTTTGTGAGTAAGGAAAATCTCATTATTCGATGATTCAGTGAATCTATGAACTACTCTACACATTATTTTTCTTATTCAAATGCAGTCATAGAGGCTTACTGTCTACACTTGAACGAACATAGGCTTTTGTTTTTCTTGTCTGGCAATCATCTTTGCATTGCTAGTTATGATTTATAATAATTATGAAAAAAAAAACAATAGTTAAAGTAAGAGAGCTTTGATAAAAGTATTCAAATATATAAATTTGAATTATGAGATGGATCCATGAAGGGAATATATTACATTTTGTATAGAGGCTCTAGCATATTTGGTTTAGTAAGAATTATAGTTTGGCTCATAACCCGCAGTGGCGAGCCATGCATACAAAAATGTCGAGGATTATAGTTTGGCTCATAACTCGCAGTGGTGGGCCGGGCAAACAAAAATGCCGAGGATTGAGAATTATAATTGGGCTCATAACCCGCAGTGGCGAGTTGGGCATACAAAAATGCCTTTACTAGTTTTGTGTGTGATAGAGTGAATCCTACCTCATCCTAGTTCATTTGTTTTTATCATTGGAAATACTCAACTAAAGAATTCTCGTTTTCCTTTCCTTTAATTCTAATATTTAAATTGCCATGAGGTAGTGTCTGTTACTTAGCTCGTGTTTGTCCCATGTGGACTACCCGGTCATAATAAAGGTTTATTTTCAGGTGACTTTCGCTGCTGCTCAAAAGATTTTTAAATCGAGCTCTTGATTAAAGACTTTGTAAAAGTTTTATTTCATTATGTATCATTTTGTATAAGAAGCATTTTGTAAAGAGACTTTGTATATTGATTATAATATCCCCATATTTTGGCGACTTTTTAATGTAATGTAATTTTTAATTTAGCTGAAAAACGGGGGTGTTACACATGTTCTTTCCTTTGTAGTGTAGAATTGTATATATTTGTTTGTTTGTTTGTCACTCTTACCACATTGGGTCGACTACGCCACATTCGATGCATGAAGGAAATAGAAGACCACATGGTATGATATTTCCAAATCTCCTTCCTCCTTTTTATATGTTAATGACAATGTGGCTTCTTTTTTATTGATGCGGTTTGTACCTATCTAATATTCGGATTGTATTTAGTTTACGTCGCATAATAGTTGATAGAAGCATATGCATTAGATTGTATATATGATAGTTGCATCATGGCATGTAGTTTCACGGTTAAAAAATTTTGTGAAAATGCCTATTTGGGAAGCTTGACAAGTGTATATAAGACCCTTTTAGATAATTTTTCTCCTTGAGACTTTGTTTGCTAGAATACCTTCAAGACACCCTAGGATGTGTCATACTCGTATATTTTGACCCATGGACTATGGCCTAGTCAAGAGTACCTTATCGTGTGATAACTCTTTGGCTACCGTTTATTCCAAGGTGACCCTTAATGCCATGCAACCGTCCTTTCATTTCTATCATCATGTTTTGCCAACAAAAAGGGAATGGGCACAAAAATCTCCAATTTGAGTTCAAGTACCAAAGTGAAAGTCAAGAAAGTTTGCAAAAATTTTATCAATGAAAAGAGCAGCAAAAATAGATTCCTATGCTTCAATAAAAGTACCCTTGCTACAAAATGGGGTTACTTTGATAATGTTCAAAAAGAATGCAAAATTGAAAAGAATTGTCAAGTATCAAAATGCCAAACATAAAAAATGGCAAGATATATCCTTCAATGACAAATACCACAAGAAATCGGAGGGAAAACAAATCAAAAGCAAACTACCATTATGAAACTCAAAGCATATTGATCCCTTTTATCCATTGATCTCATTTTTGTTTCATGGTGGAGAGGGGACGACCCTTCTTCTTGTCTAGGCAAGAGGGGGGATTTCGCGATCCTACAGTGTTTCTAACACCATAGGGAGTCTACTCTTAACGAAAGCATTTAGCGATTGTGGACAAAAGTACCCTAGTTTTACACAACTTGGAGGTGATTTGTTGGTATCCTTTTAGGCTTAGTAGCTTGGAGAAATAATATCTACAACGAAATGTGTACCCTTATATTGCTTCCTTTTTAGATGATTTCCGCCACTTAGATGAGGAAAGTGGCTATTCTTTTGTAGATGCATCCTTTTACTTGATCTTGTGTGCTTAAATGTTACGGTGCATTGCTATTTTGGCAAGCCCCACCTTGCCTTGCAAGAAGGCATCTTACCTCATGGATGTCTTTTTTTGGGTTGAAGGGGCGGAGTGAGACCCGCTAATCGTCTCACATCGGCTATATTAGTATTATTAGTTTAAATAAAGGTCTAGTCCTAGTCACCTCTTTACTCGGGACGAGTAAAGGTTCGGTTTAGTTATATTTGATGTGAGTCATAATTACGCACATTTAGTCCCCTAACTAAGCCTCATTTTGCATACTAATATAGCATTTCATAACCATTTTATTCGTCATTTCTTCCTATTTGCTTTCCTAGTGCATTTTAAATGTTTTGTAGGAAAGGCGATAATGAGGCAGAATTACCGTCTCTCGCACATATTAGGAAGCTTGTTGATGGTCTTAGATGGACTAGTATGAAGAGAAGGTAAGAGTGATGACCAAAGATGATAGAAATAAGGAGTATATAGAAGCATCATAGGCATAAAAAGCAAGAAAAGGGAATGTGCTGCTCAACCCGCTCGAGTTGTGCCTCAACCCGCTCGAGTCGATTTCAACTCGCTCGGGTTGAAGCTCAGGACGCTCGATTTCAGCCCAGATCGAGCGGATTGTTCGGCGGGAAGATTGTCTTCGCAATGGGGAACCGTGGGGCTCCTTAAGGACTTGAAAGGCTCTATTCGACACCTAAGCATTTTATTTCCTAATCTACCCTTACTTAACCTAATGTTGTATCATTATATATACTCCATTTGTAATAATCAAGAGATTATACTTCCTTAGTTTAGATTAAGCTTTCTTAGATTAGATTAGGAGTAGATTAGAATAGATTAATCTTAATCATTCTACAAATTGCACTTTAATATTTCCTTAATTATTGTTCAAGATTTCTTATTGGGTAATTGAAGATTATTGGGTTATTATTTGGAGAATTGACAACTCTTCATCAATCAATCAAGTTCTCTTCTATTATTCTTCCCTTTCCACTTGTTCATCTTAAGTTTGGTATAATTTCTTTACTCTTTATTGCTTATTACTTCACTCTTTCATTATGTTTATACTTGTTAAGATGATTGGAACCATTGATAACATGTTTTCCATGATAATGAGTGAGTAGTTCCAAACTAGGGATTAGTGGGGGATTAGCGAAGTTAATCATGGGAAATATTTATGCTTAATGAGATCACATGAATGCTTGCTTATTGTTTTCCAACTTATGCACATGTCATGTTTGATGAAATGCTTGATTGATAACCTAACATGTTTCTCTTATCCTTTCAACAAGACTTGTAAGAGATAAACCAGCTTAAGGCTTGTGTTAGACCATGCATATAGTTAATTAGGAAGAATTAAGTCGACTTGTAGGAGTTGTAAAGTCTTGATCGACTCGGCTACGGGACCCAAACCTTCCTGGGACTCATTTATGTTATATCACCATGAATAGGAAAAACAAAGTCGACTTGTAGGTGTTGTACAGTCTTGGCCGACTCGGCTCCGAGACCTAAGTTTCCCCTAGAAATCGTATGATATACACTAAATTGATTCCAACAATAATAATTGCTTGCATCTATGAAGTTTGTTTGTTTGATCTCACCATGATTCCCCAATGATCCCATAATTCCCTAGTATTGTTTATCATTTGTTGACACTCTTTTTTTATTGATTGTTTACCTTTCATTGCTCTTATTAGTTTGGAATCATCAACCCAAATTAAATCGTGACACCCTAGTACAACTACAATTAGATTGAACAATTTGAGTACCCCCGTCCTTTGGGTTCGACCCTGACTTGCTTGCTATGCTAGTAGTTGGGTATAAATGTGTTTGAGAGCGTACAACGACACCGCTCATCAGTAACCATGTTTAATCTAACTCAACTAAACAAACGATTACGAGCAACAAGTATATATATACTTAAGGACACTTGTCATTATCAAAACATCACCATATAATTATATGGTCCAACAGATGCGGTGGACTCAGGGGCGACCGGGAACTTTTGGTGGCCCAGTTCAAAATGTAAGACGGAGGCCCCAAGACATATAAGATATATATATAAACAATCCACATTTTCTAATAAAACCAATATAAAATTATTGTTTTTTTGGCAAAATACAATACTTTGTCATAGCCACAATGGCTTGATCAACAATGAATAAAACATAAATAAGCATAAAGCAATAAGTCAGAACATATCACCCGCAATAATGGAATATCTTGAGGCACAAATTCATAATCACTACAAGCTTTCAATGTTCAATTTTTTTTAACCTAGAATACAATCAATAAGGATAAACAATCAACAATCAACTAAAGCAAATTAAAAAAGGCAAGTATATTTACAATCATATAGAAAAGAAAATAGTAGATTGAAAAAAACAAGATACTTAATTAAGAAAAGAAAACCTTACCATGATAAAGAATTAATGATGAACAAAAATTGTTATATAAGGCGGTCTCATACCATGAAACCAACCCATTAACATAAAGTCCAGAAAATTAAATAATTAAAAGAAAAAATACAAAACCAACTAATCTAATGAAACTGTCATCTTCACAAAAAGAAACCACCGACACACGGTGATACTACCGCCCCTAGTGCACGAGACCGATACCTTGACCATCCATCGGCGATCATAATCCTGTCATCTAGCTCACATACAAGCACTAATCTTACACCACTATCGATCAACGAAAAACACAAATTTTCATCTCAAAGTCTTAAATTTTTAACTTAACTAAGTAAGTTGTCAAATTAAAATTATCAGTCAAGATGATATTCATACTTCATAACAAAAAAAAAACACAAGTCTTAAAACATCCGGTTATCAAATTAAAACTACAAAGAGCAAACTTTGAATGAAAATTAAATCACCAAGTTACAAATTAAAGTAGAAGTAGGAAACTGTATTTCATTATACTTGCATGAAAGTTTTCAAGTTAAGATTGTAAATTATGTAATTAAAAATTCAAGATATTAAAAAATTGTGAAGAAATTTTAGTTAATTAAAAATTTTAAACCCATTGTTTTCAGATCAAATTTTGTTTCCAAAATAAAAAGATGAATTCAAATTACAAAATTCCAAAACCTTCTTATTAGTTGTGAGCGTTAGTGGTGGTGGCCAACCTTCCTCTTTCGGTGTAACTGGTTGGCTGAAGGAGATGGAGGGTCGATAGGTGATGGAGTCCGCGATCATGGAGGATGTTAGATTCGAAGGAATGAAGGTGGTTGAAAGCATGGATTGTTGCGGTGGTGATCGAGATGGAGGAGGTGGAGGCCGAGGCGGAGGAGTTGATGACGGTGGAAGACTACGCGACTTTAATGTTTGAGAATCTGGAAAAGGAGTTTTCAGCTTTATTGTTTGGGTTGGTTTTAATCTTAACCTCTCTTATTGGGCTTTGCTCCTCTATTGGACTCGTCTTATCCTATAATACGGTCTTATATGAGAGTAGCTAAAAGATGAATATTGAATGATGAGAGGACAAGACGATGAATTAATTAGTAGAATAAGGTTTGATTTTTCAGTTTTTAATTATTTTTGGGAATTGGGGAAAGCCTAATAGATTAATAGGTTGGGTTTTAGTGTACAACTTTTCTTCTTTTTTCTTTGTTTTTTATTTTTATTTTTATTAAGCAATTTAATTGCATGACTAATTTGGGCCCTTTTTATTTTTGGACCTTTATGTAGAGGACCGAACTGCACATATAGTGGGCCGCCCGTAGGTGGAGTGACTGCAGTGGTGTTGGAAAGCGAGGGGTTGAACAGTAGGTAGCCTGATATGTTGAGACTTTGGGAGGGAGGCCTTGAATATTTACATCTAGTTTTGCTTTCAATTGCTTAATATGACCTATTTTTTCTATTGACTCGTTTTATATTTATAGGACGGTTCTTATAGAAGAGTGTTACTGTTTATTAAAGTACAAAGAAGAAAACAACTGAAGTTATCCAAAACACAAAAATTTCGGAGAGACGGTCTCTTAATAGCGTTATTGAGATACCTCTCACATGATAGGATGGAGGACCCGTTGAATTTCTTTTTACCCTATTATGTCTCCCACTAAATTAGTGGGTATCCAAAATGTTATCAAGAGATACAATTGTACAAGTATACAACATTAGCACCTTACATTGCAAATTTACTATGTACATATTTCCAAAAATGAACTTGAATAATATCTCCAATTATAAAATGAAAATATTTTAAGCAATTAATTAAACGTAATTTATTCTCATGGCTAAATTGTTGCATTTTACATACTCTCATAGAATAATTTCTAACTAAAAATCATATACATCGTCATAAATAGCTGCATCGGCTACATCTTCCACCATTTCACCTACTAATAATCCTCCCAATAGGCCAGCTCCGAGCCCAGCTGCCGTCCCTAAACCAAATTTACTCCCTTTCTTTTTGTGGTGTTTCGCCGGCTGTTGCACAAATCCCGTTGAAGCTTGCCCCGGGTATCCATATCCACCAGGATATCCATAATCGTAGCCCATATGAGCGTTTGGAGGTGGCGGTGGTGGTGGTGGTTGGTGACCCGGGTAGCCTCCATATCCATATGCATTATATCCATATCCATATCCATGTCCATGTCCATATCCTTCATAGGGATAATTTTGAGGGGGCGCACCATAGCCATATGGTGCACTCCTATCCATAGTACTCGTGCCTGGATGAGGATAATTTTGAGGTGGAGCACCATAACTACTATATGGCGCGTTCCCTTCCACAACCAGGCGTGGATCTGTACCAGTACTACCAGACCTAGGCACTGGAGGATAAGCCATGACAGGTTCATCATCAAGTTTCGAGTCAGCAGAAGACATTGAGTATGGCTCATTTGTTTGAAAGGCCATGTCATTATTAGCACCATGCTGATCGATTGCCAATACGGAGGCCTCCAGTTTTTGATCAAATGTATATGTAAACTTTTCACCAAATTTGTAAGAAAACTCGAGTTGACCTTTAAATCTCCCGGTAGAAGTTTGTACTTGATAGACAACAACCTTTTCCTCGTTGGGGTGCTCCTCAATGACTCCAACGTCGTCAAAGAGCTCCTTAAGAGGTACATAAACTCGGCCCACCTCCTTGTCTCCTAAGGTCCTATTTGACATAATTTGAAAAACCAAACCTAGCCGGTTCAATCGAGCAGCTGACTCGTCCACGTTGAACCTCATAACATGATTCCATGTCGGGTTTATTCCCCCGTCCTTGTCAACCGCGGTTTGTTGCATGGACCGGGGATCACCAGAAACCGAACCCACCACGTAAACGTCCATCGTCGAAAACACGTTTACATCTTTTAGATCTTTACCACTAATTAATTTCACTTCAATTGGACGATACTCCATTATTATCATATATTATGATATATATACTCGTGTTTTCGTGTTTTGATGAAGGAAAATATTGGAGAAATGAAGAAAAGAGAAAAGAGGAGGGAAAATATGTTTGTAGTAGTAGTAGGAAATATATTGGATGAGAGGAAATTGTGGAGATTTAAAGGGGGCGAAATCTATGAATTTCAAGATACAAAGGTGTAAACAAATTTGAGTAATTATACGTTAGTGGATTCTTATTCATATGTAGCTTATAGACAGTATGGATTATTGATATAAAAAACAACTATTCTAGGAAATTAAATTAAGTTTTGCATATTATTAATTTTTTTTTTTATTTTTTGGCTTTGTACAAGCTTAAAGCTCAATTTATAATGCCCATAATTTTTTATTGAAAGAATTGGTGCGATGTCTTGGCCTTAAATTATATTTAATTTATTTTTGGGGATATTCGTTAACATTTTAAAGAAAATTTGTGTTACTTAGAAACAAAGTACTCTATAGAAGGTTTTTTTCCCGTACTTTGACATTTTGACGAGTTTTGTATCAAATGGTCTTCTATGTGCAAAGTATAGAGAGAAACTAGTTTTCATGCCCGTGCGTTGCACGGATATTAAAATAATGTGTGATAAATTTCACAATATAATGAATTATGGTACATAATTCATGTTTAAGCAATTATGTACGCCGCATGACCAACAAATAATTCTCGTTAACATAATATTGAAATGAGAATAAATGAGTGTTTGATTAATAAATATTTTTGTTACAAAAATAAAACCAAGATGAAGTTTATATATATGATACTCCAAATTTCAGAGTTTTTAGATTTTGTTGATGATACATGTTTGTTTTTCAACTGGTCAAGGAAACAATCTACTACACATAATCAACTAAATAATGCAACAAATCCCCTTATTTGGAATAACAAACTACAATTTAATCATTGTTGGATCAAAGGTAATTACTCAAAAAACATTCACAAGTAGTTACGTAGTTATATCTCCCGGTCAAACTATAGACGTACTTTTGAATGTGAATCAAGCTCCAATGCAATACTACATGCTACATGGCTGTGGCTCCTTATGAACATACACCCCCTCTCCAAGCAATCATTTGAGACCACCACCAGAATCATTCATTAGAATGGAAATCATTCGATAAAATTGTCTATTCTACCCTTGTTTAATGATGTCGTTGGAGTATGTAGTGAGATTTACCTTCTGCAAATTCACCATAGTTTCATCTCCACTCAACTTTCGCATACAATATCAACTCAACCCACCGCAATCTTGCCCCCATCTCCTTACTTGAAACAAAATCTTGCTCGCATATCCCATATTTTTCTTCCCAATTCGCACAAATGATCTAAAACAACCCCATCGCTTGCAAGATTCATCCTTGTTTCCAAAACTTATCTCAAATTTATCCACATGAGCTTTAAAGGTTTCTTGTTATTGTTTAAGGTATCTATTTGTTTTTCTGCAAGTGATATTTTTTTGATAAAATAACCTTATTTCTGATCACCCTCTACAAATACATCCTCCTCCCACCTGACTAAATTTACCCGCAAAATAAAACATCGCAGACCACTGTGATCAGTTCTTACTGAAACAACCTCCAATCCATTACCACTACCTTGCTGGCACGTTTTACACCTGAGACATCCTAAATCACATTATCCTCCATGAAATACCAATCCTTACTCCAAATGGATCCTCGTCTCCTTATTAAAGACAATTTATTTCTCCTCTAACAAATAACAGATTAAGAAGCAATCTTTCTTCCTATCTCTATCTCCCTTTCCCTTCCAACTATTTTCCCTTCCCTCTTTTCTCGTCCCTTCCCATGCCTCCATTTCTAATATTCCAACAAAGTGTTTGGGTACTATGTTGGTAGACTGACTAAGTTTGAATATTATATATATACACGAACTTTGCTACTTATTTCATTTAGCATAAATAAATTTACTCCCTCCATTCCACTTTTATTGTACATTTTCCTTCAAATTTTATCTCATAATTATCGTCGCATTTTTTTGCCCCTAGATTACAAATTATTGCACGATATTCATTAAACCTTTATGAATCAAAAGTAAGTCTATCCATATGATAATAAAGTTAGTTTGTTTCTTACTATATGTTTATTTTTCAATTTATCTAGTAGTTTCCCTACTTAATAATAATTGTTTTTTGCATTTAGTATTGGTTCGTTCTACGAACAATTTCCCCTATTGATATCTGCTTATATTCCCTAAATTACACTCTTAAACGTTAGAGATAACCCTACTCCTTCTTTAATTGATTGATATTGATCTTCGATTAAACTTCAGAAATTATCATCATTAAAATTCTCTTTTGTCATTCCCTATTTGTCTCATTTAGTTAAAGAATAGTAGTCATTGTGCGCAACTATATGGTGCAAAAGATAAAAAAGTGAACATTTTATGATAGACAGTGATAGCTATACGTTAAAATGAAATTATTTTATAATATTTTGGAAGTGGTAAATTTATAATAATGAAAAGTGTTTAATTTTTAACATAAATTAATATTTTTTGTTTTTATAAAATGGGTTTTAATTGAAAAAATTGTAAATAATTATTTTAATAATAATAATAATAATAATAATAATAATAATAATAATAATAATAATAATAATAATAATAATAAGTGTATACTTTTATAATTTTAATACGAAAATTTTAAATATTAAATTATTTCCTAATTTTAATAGGAAAATTATAAATAATTAATTTACTTAATAATAAGTGTATAATTTTCTAATTCCCCAATTCGTATCTCCTTAAGTTATATTGATGATGTGCTCAATTTATACAAAAAGAAAAAGAAAAAAATAGAGCATTAATAATAATTAGTTTGCTCGATATAATTGAATAATAACCTTTATTACGCATGTAAATTTGTCACAACAAAAGCTTGTGAAAGACGGTCTTTCACTAAGTCAGGGAAAAACTACTCTTACTTTTTTTATATGTTTTTCATGAATTTTTTTTTAAAAAACATTTGACCGTTGCTTAAATTGACTCTTTAATTTTTATGTTGTTAATCTCTTACAAACATTTTTTTGTTGTGAATTATCATATTTAACACATTTCCAAAAAATTGGATATTGCTAATATATTGAATGTTTTTATTTTAGTTTAAAATAAGTGTAAAAATATTAATGAATATTTTTCTAATATCAATAAATTGTAAATTATTTCCCATTTTTAATAGAAAAATTATAAATAATTAATTATTTCCCATGTCTAATAGACAACTTGTATTCCTATTTCTAATAGAAAATTTTAAACAATTAATTATTTTCTATTTCTAATAGGAAAATGTGTCTCGAAAAAAAGCATCTTTTATTATACATATTGATTGATTCCATAACATAACCTCTAGGATATTTTCAAGCCAATATCGGAGTATAAATTATTATAAAATTCATATTATTTTCAACACTATATTTGATTAAGAACACAAAACATAATTTGTTTAGGGAATTCCCCCTAACAAAATATTTTTTTTTTTTTTTTTTTGGTAAAATATGAGGTATGTGTGTATATATACATACATATATATATATATATATATATATATATATATATATATATATATATATATATATATATATATATATATATATATATATATATATATATATATATATATAGGCGGGATCTCGTGAGTTTGATTCTTATGATGAGTTTGTACTCACAAATATGGACCATTAAATAAGAAGAATGAAGGGCTTAGATTTAATCGCATAAAACAATAGAGATTAAAAGAATCTCGCGCACATGAAATAAAAGACTCCCAAAACAAATCACAGCCCAGTCAAAAAACAAACATCTCTCTAAAAAACCCCCCCAAATTCTCTAGAAAACCTTGATAATCGCATCATTATTTCTTATCAAATCACTAAAACTGCATCACCTTCATCAATTTAGATGGATTTCCTGTACACGAATAGATGAAGAAAAGTAATGATGTGCTCTGTAACATCCCCTTCTTACCTGGCCAAAGTAATTGGGAGATGTTATCATCTCGATTTTCCGAGGCGGTGAATCGGAGATACAATCAAGAAACATTTACTATAAATGATAAATTTAGTAATTACATAACTAAGAATGAATAAATAAAAGAATACAACTCATGACTACTATACTCTTCTAGTTAACTATACTTGACTCGGATGTTGTCAAGGCTCGTCCCGTCTCCCACTTACCACCAAAGATAACCTGTATTTAACCTGCTCCCCATATGATCGGAAATATCATATGGATCGACACAGGCCACCCCGGAAATAGGTGACAATTACACAGACACATAACACGTCGGTTTCAATAAATAATTGTAAGACACGACATGATAAGTGAACATGCAACATGCCAATAATAGGAATGAGGTACTATCAACAACCACCACGGTACCGGGACACGCCCAAACATACCGACAACCACACTGGTACAGGGACACAGTCAGACATACCAACAACCACAAATAGGTATCAAGACATGCCCAGACGTACCGAGTCCGGAAGCCAACCGGATTACCTACTAGACGTCATGTCTCAACAACACGAGTCCTTCCGTAACTCAAGCCATTAATGTGAATATCCCTCTTGAAATGGAAAGCTTCAAGACGCGACTCAAGCATAAGACAGTCTCCCAACCGTCTTACGTGTCCTCAATAACCAAGTAACACCACCAATGATCTCCAACACAACACAACAATGACCATACACGGAAAATGCAACACAACACCAATTTATATGACTCATCATGAACTCAGTCCCAACATATCATGGATAAAACTTCCTCAAATACCAATATGATATCCAAATCGACTCATACTCGAAATGATGATGAAGGACACATAAACACGCACACAAAAATATTGAAACCGAATAGGATAAACCTACCTTTTAGCATTATTCACTAGCAACTCGAATTCCTCATGATTCCGTCTCGCAAGCCATCTTAATCCTATAAAATAAAACATAATAACTATCACAAATCATCCTACACTATAACATAATACAAAACCCCTTATTATTACTCACTAATTATCCTTATTATTCATATTAATTACTAACTAATTAACCCATGTGGAAACCCCCAAAATTAGGGTTAAAACTTAAATAAAGAGGAGTGGGATTCAACTTACAAAGTGTAGATGATGAAGAAAAAGATGAGAGATTCCTCTAAAGTAAGCTTGGATCCATGGAAAAAGGTGTTTATGGGGTTTTAGAGAGAATGGAGATGATTTGGAGTGAGAAGGAAGAAGATGGAATGAATGGGAATAAGGGAATAAGATTTCCTTATCGCGTGTTCTGATTCAGCGCCACTCGGTCGAGTGGCGAGTCCATTCAGTCGATAACTCACTTGATCGAGTGACCCTCACTCGGTCGAGTGCAACGCATTTCTCAGCAATGACCAGGTTTCGTAAAACAGTTATATCTCACTTGTTTCTTGGTCATTTTGAGCGTGTGACCTACCGTTGAAATCGTAAGAGAACAAGCAATCACTTAAATTGGAATCCTATTAATACCATGTCTATATCTCAAGTTATGACAATTTTAAGATGACCCATCTGTAGACGGATATTATAACAACTACACTAAGTCTAGTATAGGTTATACTCTGTCCACTTTATAGTTATACTTCTGTCTCGGGTGGCCTCTCGTCTAGAAGAAGATCTTATCACACATCCCAAGGTTCCTTTGCGGATCCCAAAATATCCGGGTATTACAGCACAGGCGCGGTGGACTCGAGTGGGATGAGCAGGATGGTGCAGGACAGTAAATAAGGCGCGGTGGCCGGAATTCAACCGATGGACAAGGCGTGTGGCGGTGGTTCACAGTATTAATAGGTGGACATAGGAGATCGAAATTGTGGTCCCTCAGTTTGTGGTGTGTTTGGGTTGCACGCTGTCAGTGGAGCAGTGGTACGTGGGGCTAGGGCGAATGGTAAAGGAGATGTGGCGAAGGGTGGTTGTCGAAATAACATCATTTACGTGTCGGCCAAATCGCCCGTACTGAGTCCTTGTAGTAACTCACTGAGTTCGGCCTCGAGTTGCATACCGGAAATGGAGTAGAGCAGGTGGAATGCCATAGTAGGCCTTCACCCGCCTATCTAAAGGAATGCATCCTCGAGGTAGGAGCGCCACGCTGGAGTCATCATGTGTACAATGTCGTTTCGGACTGATTCGGACTTGACTCCGTAGTAGTTCTCATAGTGGTGTATGACTCGGGACACTAACTCGGACACTGACAAGTCCACTCGGGTTGGGACTGAGTTGACTCGTGGTTTTGCTCACCCAACCATGGTTCGAAATAATGGCCGAAGTGGTCGGGTCCGGGTGTTGTGTTCGAGTGTCGGATGTGGAAAGTTGGATTTGGGTCATGTCCTGTATAGGAACGAATAGTTGGGTTTGTATGGGCATGTTGTTGGACTTACACAGTGAGATTTAATGTGAGATTTATAAGAGCGTGTTGATGGATTATTGTAAAACTAGTGGCAAATTGTTCATAAATTAAGGACACTAATGTTGTGAATTTATAAGCAAGTTAATTGAACCTAAATTTCTGGGACAGAAATTAAAGGAAAGAAGTGTTGATATGCAAGTGGGTTAATGCGCCATTCCAATCACCAAACAAGATCTTAGGTTCAGTTTATGTATTATTATATCTTTATCTGACAAATGGGTGATTCGAGTCTAGTCATTTTTGACTTAATGATTACCTGGTTATATATCGGGTTTGCTTATTATTCTAGGTCGTTTGGGTTATTTTGAGTCAGCATTTTTTCTTAAAATAAGTTATCTCAGGTCTATTTGATTGTTTTCTAGTCATTTCAAGTGTAGTTTGAAGTCGTGTAGATGGGTCAACATTTGACATTAACATGTTTTGTATTGTTTTTAATCCAATTACATGCTATAATCTCGTTCACCCAAAATAACACCTGAGTAACAATTCAATAACAGCAGAAAAACACCGGAGTAACAGCACAATAATACCATAATAACAGCAGAATAACACCAGAGTAACAACACAATAACACCAAAGTAACACCGGAATAAAAACATAATAACACCAGAATAACACCGGAGTAGCAACACAACAACAGCAGAATAACACCTCCTGAGTAACTCGTAAAAAAATGTAACATAATGAGAAAATTAGGAAACCGTAAGAACATAAGAGAAACACTGGAATAACAAGTGGTAACACCAAAAAAAATGTATAAGAGTAACACTGGAATAATACGTGTAACAAAAAAAAAGAAAAAAAAAAGAATAACACTGGAATAACAAATATTAAAAAAACAAAAACAAAAAACCGGAATAACAGGCGGTATCACAAAAAATAAATAAAATAAAAGGTAACATAATGAAAAAATTAGAGAAGCATAAGAACATAATAATAACACTTGAATAACATGTAAGCACAAACTCACCATAAAAAACCAAACTCACAACTCTCTCTCTCTCTCTTTTTTTCTCTCTCTCTCTCTCTCTCTCTCTCTCTCTGTATATATATATATATATACAGAGAGAGAGAGAGAGAGAGAGAGAGAGAGAGAGAGAGAGAGATCGTGTAAAAAAAATTATAAAGATTTAACAACCATTCAATTCTAGGAGTCATGAAAACTCTCACTATCAATCCTGGTTCGAATCTCATGAAGATCCGTCCCCTAGATATTACTTTCAAAATGCATCAGCCAACTAGTTTCTTGGGTACTCTTTTTTTCACCCCTTTTCTGGTCAATGTGGTGTGTCACCTCTTCTTTGATATGTTGCACCACCTTAATTGGCTTCATCATGTTAGGTTTATATACCTATTATTAGACTCCTCTAATAATGAACTAATTAACTTTTTAATTATATGTTCTTTAGATCTAGTGCATGCATAACAAAATGAAAGATTTATAAGAAAAACAATGTCCCTTACATTAATGGTTGGTTCGAAATATAGGGCACAAGTAAGGTCACCTTCCTTTACTTGTTCTTGAGCTTAATGTGATGGATGATCCTCCAAGATCCCAAGTATAGAAATCCTCCTTAGATTGCACCCAAGACTTACCCTTAAACTAGTATATTAATTAACTAGATTATTATACTAGTATCCTTAAAATGTATTCTAATATTGTTATTATTACTACACTAGTAACCTTATTTTAATATTAGAATTGATGAACAATTTATTGTATTCTAAAACTTGTTTAGAGAGAAGTGGGAGAATATAGAGCAAGCTTTGCATGTGTTGTTGTATGAATGAATAATTGGTAGTAGAGAACAAATCTCTTAAGGGAGAAAAAAGGGGAAAACCGGTTGGGGGCAAGGGCTAGGTGCCAAAATTGGCATCTTGCTTTTTACTTTTGGTCTTCTCAATATCTTAGGTGTGTAAGCTAGTATGCACTAGCTATGATGATGATTAATTTATCTCATAAAATAATGTCATCCTCCCACCCATAATACTCCTCCATTCGGTCCATATGTCATAAAATGGACTACCATTTTATTTTATCAATTTGTCAATTGTCACACAATATGTCACATGTAGTATGTTACATGTTATTAATTAATTTTAATGCATATTTATCACATAAATATCATTTTATAAATTAATTAAATTACATACAACAAATTGACTAGTGATACTTGATCATATAAATAAAAGGGTTATTTCATGAAAATAATCCAACCTATACCTCATCTTCTCATATTAATCCATACTACCAATTAACTGAGAATAATCCAACTTATAACCTCATTTCTCTTTCACTAAACTCATGGAGGGGATAACTGATGAGCCGGTTACCTTAACTTATTTCTCTAACAACACTCTCTCTCCCCTCTCTTTTTATAATAAAAAAAACTCACTCACTACTCACTTTAATCAAATTATAAAATGAGTAAAAGCCTAAAAACCACGTCTCTCTTAATTAATCTACTCAATTAACCTACTAATAACCAAATCATACCCAACTACCTATCAATTAACATAATTAATCTGTAATGCCTAGCTCTCTTCTTCTTCTTCACTGTCAAAAGATACCCGATTACGGTTTTCTTGGAAAAAATCCAAATCAATTGAATTGAATTCATTATCTTTTTCCGTATTTCCCCTAATTTACCCATTTAACCTCATACAAACTCCTTCCATAAAAATTGAGGTTTTTTACTTCTTGAATAAAATGAAAAACTAATCAATACCCAATTCAATTAATTAACAGATTTGGGTAACACACAAACTCGAAATATGAAGAATATTTTCCCACACTCTTTCGTTAATCAATATCCAATTCAAATAATTAACAAATAAATTATTGTTGAGTGAAGTGTTGTGTGCTAATAGCAGGTGTGGATGATGGAGTAGGTCCATATGAGAGAAATGAAAATGGAATGAGTAAAGAATATTTCCTATTCAATTCATTTATCTTTACTAAATGATGAAAGTTACCAATGATGAAGCGAGTGTTGATGATGGTGATGAAGATTGTCAGATGAAGAAAAAAATGGAGGAAAGTTATGTACAGTAGGAAAGATTGTCTGTTGATGGTGTTGATGAAGAAATGGGGAAATTATATACAGGAGGAAGAAAACAAAAATGAGTCGGTGACCTGATTGTTTACATGTAGTAATAGGTCAAAAATAGGTAAAGTTCAGTGAGAGATAAATGAGCTCATAAGTCGGATTATTCTCAGTTAATCATTAGTATGGATTAATTTTAGAAGATGAGACATAGGTTGGATTATTCCCATGAAATAACCCTAAATAAAATGAGTCATAAAATTATAATTCACAACTTCTTGGAATTATAATTAACCATTCATTCTTATCTCTATTGTTTCTCAAACAATAAGCAATTTTAGTAACAAAGCATTTTTTATTACTAAAATAAATCTTATTTAATCTCATTACAATAAGATATCAATATTCTCTCTCACAAGTAAATTGTTCACTTTTAAGGATTTGATCACTTTGTATCGTCATACAATTAATCAATTTATCCATTAAGGGAATTGTCCTTTAGGTGTGACCTTAAGGGATCAACTGACCACCACCGTCACACGACAGCAATGTCAAACTCTAGTCAGCCAATCATTACCGATTAATGACGATCAGTTGATTATATAATAAATCATCCCTCACGTATTCTTTATATGAGATTTAATTATGATATTAAATCATGTGATCGCACTATTGTCGAGGACACATTTCCCAACAATCTCCCACTTGTCCGAGACAAGTGTGCGTCACCTATTCTCTTGTCCTATTACAATCTCCCACTGAATGCAAGGTGTCATGCAGGTCGTACTTATACTTGATCATATCTTGAGTGGTTTTCTCGATCTGGAGATTAACTGTCTGACCGGAATTATCTATCATAGATACCTTCCGAGCGTGGCCACGCATTTCCAGTTAACTACTCCTCGAGTGGCCTTGAGATTTCAAACAACCCTGACAAGGGGTGGACAATTCCTATCGCCCTATTCCCTTCGTTCAGCCACAGTCCATCTGATGCGATCCCGCTAAGTGTTCACAAATTAAGATGTGGTCGTTGGTCACGGTCGAATCAAAACACAATTTATAGCTCCACAAACAACTCTACAATTAGTAAAGAGGCAAGTAAAGGTCGGATCCCAAGGGACGGGAGTTGAAATGAGATTTCTATTGTAACTAGTGATGTCTAAGGGGTGTCACAAATTGGGTTGATGTAGAAGGTTACTAAACTAAAATAGCAATGAAAATAAACAAGCAAGATGAATAAAAGGGGTGTAAACAATTGATTAAAGGCACTAGGGTGTCATGGGATCATAGGGGAATCATGGGATATGATCATACAAACATGTTCTCAATTTATAAGCAAGCAATTATTGTTGTGATGGATTGAGTTGGGTTATATCTTACAATCCTAGGAAAGTTTGGGTCCCGGAGCCGAATCGATTAGATTGTACAACACCTACAAGTCGACTTAATCTTCCCTACTCAACAACATGCATGGTCTAATGAGACTCGAGTTGGGTTATGTCTTACAAGTCTCATTGAAAAGATAGGAGATGATAGTAAATGCAAGGATTCATAGGCTTAGCATTTCATCAAATATAACATGTGCATGAGTTGAGATCAAAACAAGCAAGCAAATAAAACATGAAAGCATATTAATTTAAGCATGAATCATTCCCCATGTTGGTTTCTCCTAATCACCCATTAACCCTAGCTAAGAGACTACTCACTCATTATCATGTTGATCATGCTAGCAAGGTTGTCAATCATACCAACAATATGAAACATGATGAATAAATGAAAGTTATTAACAATAATTAAAAAGGGGTTAAGAGATTATACCTACTAATGATTCCAATAACAAAGCAAGAATAATAGAAGTACTTGAATGCTTGATTGAGAGGTTGTCAATCTCCCAACAATAACCCAAAATAATCTTCAATTACCCAAAATAAAGGATGAACAAAAGAGAGATTAAAGAACTAAAACTTGGATTAAAACTTGATTAACACTTGATTACAATATTAAAGAGAGATTTGATTGATATTAACTACACTAATTATTGATAAGAAGAACATGCTCCTCTAATTAGACTAATGGGGTATTTATAGTGGAAATTAGGGAGGATGCATTAGGGTTAACTAAGGGCTAAACTAGTAATTACACTTTTTAAGTTGAGCAAGGAGGAGCCGGTATTTTCTGAGAGAAGGGCTTCTTTCTTCGTAGCTTGGAGAAGACAATCTGTGCTGTGCTAGAATCCGGGCGGAATAGGGTCGGGACGGGCGGATTCTGGCATTGGAATCCGAGCGGATTCAGGGGAATCCGGGCGGATTGTGGAGGTGGAATCCGAGCGGATTGTGGCAAAGCCGCTCGGATTGTCTTCTTTGCGGACGGACAGATTGGTGACAATCCGCTCGGATTGTCAGTCAGCAACAAATCTTCTTCTTTTCTTCCCTTTTTTTCATAAATTCCTTGGGGATTTCCTTGGGGACTCAAGGATCCTTTCTCAGCATTGCTCTTCTACTATGACATGTACAAAAGCCTTCTAATCTTGTATCTCCTTGATGCTTGGTCATTGAATTCGATCAATTTAGTCTCGTTTTGCCATGAAAATGCAAGATTCTTACTCCTTTCCTACCAAGGGATCAAAATCTCAAAGAATATGCAAAACAAAGAACTAAAGATAAGAAATGACCCAAATAAGCACTAAAAAGCATGGGAACAAGGCTAATTCGGGGGCTACATATGCGCCAATTATGGTCACATCAAATATCCCCAAACCGAACCTTTGCTCGTCCCGAGTAAAGAGGTGACAAAGACTAGGACCAATACTAACCTACCCTAATAATATAGCCGATATGAGACAATTAGCGGGTCTCACTCCGCCCCTTCAACTCACAACAAGACAACCATGAGGTAGGATGCCTTCTTGCAAGGCAAGGTGGGTCTTGCCAAAATGGCGACACATCCAAACATTAAGCACACTAAAACACATAATGGATGCATCTACAAAAAGAATAGCCACTCCCTCATCAAGTGGCGGAGGCACTAAAGAGGAACAAATTTAAGAGCATGTAATCCTTCACAAATACTAGTTCAACAAATTACTAAGTCTAAGAGGATGGCACTAAATCACCTCCAAATGGTGTTAAACTAGACTACTTTCGTCCTCAATTTCCAAATGCTTTCGTCAAGAGCGATCGGATGGTGGTGGAATGATGATACTTATGATGCTAGTGGCATATGACATGACAAGTCTCGAATTCTCTACAAAAGTAAAGGTCATGGATCGTCCCAAGCTCGACCAAGTGGCTTGACAAAAGGCTTTTTGGGAATGAAATGCTCAAATCTTTATTCACAACGGGTGGATATGACTAGTATTCAAAATTGTCCTCATTTCACTTTCACATTTCAAAAATTTAAGATGGGGTTTGTCCCTCCGGGCTAGTGTCCTTTGCTTTCGCCAATCGCTTATTAGGAAACCGGTTAACCTCTAGACAATAGCTTTTCGGGGTGATAGTCACTCTGTCTCTGGGCGGCCGAATTCACAACCGTATGGGGGCCCAATTCAATGGATCCCGCACCAAAGCACATCGAAGTGGTACGCCTCCATCAAAACAACTTAACTTTCTCAACTTTCAACAATTCATAACATTTGAGGTTTCCTTGGCATTACATTACTTCCACATGACAAAATTTCTTTGAAATGAGCACTTCAAGCTTATTGATAGAAAATATTTTTGGGTTGCCTTACCACAAGGTCAAACAAGGTCACCTAGACAAGTTAACCAAGTCCATATCGCATCATGGGGTTGGATAGGTGACTCACATGCAAACCCTTGACTAGGCCTTGGGTCATGGGTCAAAAGACACTAGTATGACACTATCTAGGGTGTTTTACAACCATTCTAGTAGGCAAAGTCTTAAGTTGAACAAGTATTTATAATGGCTTAGTTGCTCTTGTCAAAGTTCCTAAATAGGCATTTTTCAAAACATTTCTAACATGCAACTACATGCCATGATGCAACTAATATAAACATCCTAATGCAAGTGGTTTTATCAACTAATATGACATATAAACTAAATGCAAGTCCTAAATTCACATTGTTATACCGCATCAATCAAAATAAAGCCACATAGTCATTAACATAAAGAGGAAAAAGGAGATTGGAAAGATCATACCATGCGGTCTTCAATATCCTCATGTCTCGGATGTGGCGTAGTCAATCAATGTGAACAAGGATAGAACAAACACAATATATACAAGACAATATATACAAGACTACAAAAGGAAATAAACATGTTTTTGGGTTTTCAATTTTCAAATTTTATGATTTTTGAAATTTTTCAATTTTTTGGATTTTTGAATAAGAGTTAAATGTTAGAATTCCCATCCCCACACTAATATGGGCATTGTCCTCAATGGCCAAAATGATGGAAATTATGCAAAGATGATGCATGATTTCTATACTAAATGCAATCTACACTAAGCTACACTACATGATGCATGGTTTTTGTTATGACGGAGAGGATAATTTAGATTACCTCCCGTTGTGTATGCATTAACTTCCCCAAACCGAATGAGACACTATTGCTAATGTCCAAGGATGGGTATAGTTCATGCACACACTATGCTATGCATGAAACTAATTTGTCATTTTGGATTTTGAAAATGGGAACAATAGAATGAGAACACCTCAATGGTACCGTGGTGTGAGTCCTCTAATGGGGCTAGGACTACTCCAACAATGATCAAAATTAAATAAAATACAAAGAGAGAAATAGACAAACCATGAGAGTGTAGGAGTCTCCAAGGCTTGCTAATCTTCCATCATGCTATCATCATCACTTCCCTCATGAGAAGTGGTCACATTGCCACTTTCCTTGTCATTTGCTTCTTCACTTTCTTCCTCATCTTCCTCATCATCATCTTCACCATCCTTTTCTCCTTCACTTGCTTCTTCCTCAATATTATCATCAACTTCCTCATCATTTCCAACAACCTCATTGTCACCCATAACGACCCTAGATGCACCCGGAAATAAGACTTCTCTATCCGCCCAACTAGGCAAAGGACAAGATGGATCAAGTAGTCCTTGCCTAGCTAAATGTAGGAGGGGTGGATATTGAGCCAAGTAGGCATTTTTCCGATCTTCATAGGCTTGCTTGTGCATTGCTTGCATGAGAAGAGTCACATAGTCTTTCCCAACTTCAACTCCTTCCGGCTTGAACTCTTCATACTTAAAGGGGTAAGGTGGTATGACAATGGAAGAGGAGGGAATTTCAAGATCACCCTTTTGTTGTTGAATGATATACTCGGCTTCTTTGGAAAGGGGAAGTAGATAATTGGTCCGGTGGACGCTTAGACGGCAAATCTTCGAAGGCAAGGTGAACGATCTAGCTTCACTAGTGAGCCATCCATACTTAGTGTCAAGGGGGTTATGGGCAACCCACTTGAACTTGTGAATCATAGTATGCATATCAACAAGATGGCCACCCTCCTTTGCTTTGTACTTGTTATCCTTATTGAAGTTAGGATCAAAGTGCTTGGCTAGGAGTGTAACTAGGCCGCCATTGACAATAACGGTCGTGCCCTTCTTCCCACAATCGATGTTGAGCCATCTATCTACCAAGAGCCTCAAAGAATTGTAAGGCTTGGTGTGAACTCTTCCGATATTCAAAGCCGATTCAAGGAGAATAAAATCAAGTCTTGTGAAATGGTTGATATCTTTCCTAGCAATTATGGTGTTACCCACGACCTTGTGCCATACTCTTATGCCCGGATGGTGGACCAAAAGAGCACGATTCGCATGAAAATCCTCAAATTTCTTCCCGGAGATTGCCTCCCAAAGAGGTTCGGGGTCATACTTTCCATAACTCTTAAAATAACTTGGTTCATCACTAAGACCCAAAATTTCACCCAATTCCCTAAAGGTAATGCGTCTACTAACATTAGCTAGACGAAACTCGATATTCTCCCTATTATAAACTTTGGTGACTTTCAAGGAACTTAAAAATTCCAAGGTAAGGGAGGGGTATGTCAATTCCCTTGTTTCAAACAATTTCTTCAACCCCATGGCATTGAAAAAGGCTTTTGTTTGTTCAAGAACACTCAATTTTTCTAAGGTATCTTCACATATGAATTTGGTGGATTGTAATGACTTCATAGCAAACTTGACAAAGGTATTTCTATGGGTATCGGAAATAAAATTTACCTCCGGATAATGCAAAAGTTGATCAATTACCGGAGTAGAAGGTGTTGTTGCTCCCATAGAAGGTTGTTGTTGTTGTTGCACTTCCAAGTTTGGTGTTGCTACCACCATAGCCAATGCTTTCTTTGTTTGAAGAGCCTTTTGCCTTTGTGAGAGTGCCTTAGCCTTTGGTGCCTTTGTTGCCTTTGTTGCTCCCTTAGTCCTTGCCATTGATGAACTAACCAAGAAAATAATGATAAATCATCAATTTGTAGTATGCCCAAATCGATTTGAAGGTGAAAGGCTTTGCCTTTATGAAAACAAAAACCGACTCAAAGGTTGAAGATCTTGTGCTTGGTTTTGATTTTTGGTTGAAAAAGAAGTGATTGATTTGTTGTTGGAAGGATGGTTTGATTTGATTTTGGTGAATGTTGTTGAGGGTTTTTGTTCTTGTGATGGAGAGGATGAGGGTTTTGATGTTGTGGGTAGTGTTTATGAATGAATGAATGAATGAATGAAGGTGGGAGGGGTTTTAAAGAGACCGAAATTTTCAAATCTGCAGGGGCAATCCGTGCGGATTCTGCCCAATCCGTGCGGATTCTGCTCTTTCTGAACTTTGCAAAACTCGCCTAAAGACGGGCGGATTTGTTACAATCCGCTCGGATTTGCTGAACACGGGACATGCGGATTTGCTTGAAGACGGACGGATTTCAGTCCAGAAAATTTTGCTTGTTTTCCTCAGCTACAAAGACGGACGTCTTTCTTACAAGACGGACGAATTCCTCAAGACGGGCGGATTCTTCACAGGACGCCCGGATTCAGTCACAGTCAAGAAATTTTCAAAATTCAACTCAGTTCAGGACGGGCGTCTTTTCTGCAATACGCTCGGATTCTTCCAGACGGGCGGATTCTCAGGAATCCGCTCGGATTCTTCCCCTGTGTACACGGATTCAGTTCCATCCGTGCACACCGCATTTCCCATACCGTTCTTCCCTTCTTTCTTCAAGTCTTGTGTTCGTCATTGTGGGGGCACTACTAAGGCATGGATAGCCTAGGCAATTGCCATCCCCACACTAAGCTAAAAGCACTACACATCAATTGAAATCGTTAGTCCCTCCCTCACTTTCTCTCAAGCATGACAATTATTTTGATCAAAGTAAATAAAAATCCAAAGATGACAAAAATGCAATACAAGAATTGAAATGTAAGTTAGGGAGTTAGAAATATTTACAAGTGGTGGTTTAGGGAGGACTCCACCAAACTCTCATTCTTGATGAGATGTCAAGGGGGCATGTCCAAGGTGTTGTTGATGTTGCTCAACACCTTGAAGAAGTAATCAAAAGCTTGTTCATTATCATGGCAGAGGTTCTCAATAGACCGTGGCCCTTGTTGTTGGTCTTGATCGATGGCATTACCAATGTAGGGATTAAAAATCCCTTCAAATTCGTCGTCCCAAAGACCACAAACTTCATTGAGTTGATCATTGAAAATCTCTTGCTTAGATGGAGACAATTCTCCCAATTTCTTCTCTTGGCCAATGAGGCCATCCTCTTCTTCCTTGGTTGATTTTGATGAGCTTTGCAAACTCTCCTTGTCACAATTCACTTGCTCTTTGAATGGAGCATCTTCAATTTTCTTCTTCCATTGGAGTTCCGATTTCTTCCTTTCATCCTTTCGGCTATAATGATCAATCATGAAACATGGTTCATGCAAACGAGGAGCTCTCATAGTCTTGTGAAGATTAAAAGTTATGCTTTCATCTCCCACTTCTAGAGTGAGCTCACCATGTTTCACATCAATCACCGCACCGGCGGTGTGTAGGAAAGGTCTTCCTAGGATGATTGGAATGTTGGAATCTTCCTCCATATCAACAATGACAAAGTCCACCGGGATGAAAAACTTCCCAATTCGCACGGGGACATCTTCCCATATCCCTAACGGTGTCTTCGTCGATCTATCGGCCATTTGGAGTGTGATGTTGGTGCATTTAAGCTCTCCCATCCCCAACCTTTTACTCACCGAGTACGGCATGACACTCACACTAGCCCCTAGATCACATAAGGCTTTGTTGATCGTCGTGTCGCCAATGGTACACGGTATTGAGAAGCTTCCCGGATCCTTTAACTTTGGAGGTGAACTCCCTTGAAGTATTGCACTACTCACCTTAGTGAAGGCGATAGTCTCAAGCTTCCGGATCGACTTCTTCTTTGTGAGGATATCTTTCATGTATTTCGCATAGGCCGGAACGTGATTGATTAATTCCGTGAAAGGAATTGAGACTTCTAAATTCTTCACAATTTCCATGAACTTTCCAAGTTGATCATCAAATTTGGGCTTGGCTTGACGACTTGGAAAAGGAAGTCTAATCACAATGGGCTCCTTCTCCTTGGCCTTGTCTTCATTTTTCTTTGAACTTTCTTCTTTTGATGATTCTCCATCTTTAGAGTTTTGCACAATTGTTTCACTAGCTTCCACAACTTCATCCTCAACTTGCTTCTTCGGTGCTTCATACCTTGTACCACTTCTCAAGTGAATGGCACTAACCGTTTCATGTCCAGGGGGATTACCTTGAGGTGGTAATTGCCCCTTTTGTCTTTGTGAGCTTGAAGATGCTAGTTGAGTCAATTGTGTTTCCAACATCTTGGTGTGAGCTAGAATTTTGTTGATGGTGGTTTCCTTTGCTTGGCTATCTTTTTGCATTTGAGTGAAAAATTCTTATTGATTCTTTTGCATTTGGAGGACCGCTTTTTGGACATCAAAACCTTGGTAATTTTGGTGATTGTATGGATTTTGATTTTGGTAACCTTGGTTTTGATTGTAAAAGGGTCTTTGATTTTGGTTTCTCATGGGTGGTGGAGTGTATGTTGTTTGAGGGTTTTGAACATTTTGGCTTTTGTATGAGAGATTTGGATGGAATTTGGTGTTTTCATTGTAAAAGTTGGAATAAGGGGTACCACTCTTGTATGCTTGGAAAGCATTCACTTGTTCATTTGTTCCCCTACATTCACCTTGGTCATGTCCCAAAGTTCCACAATTCTCACATATCCCACTTGGGATTGATGAGGATGCCGTCATAGCATTAACATGATGCTTCGATGATTTTGAGTTTTCCTCAAGTCTAGCCATAGCTTGTTCGAACTTCAAGTTGATTGTGTCAATGTGAGCACTAAGTTGAGCACCTAATTGAGTAACGGAGTCCACTTCATGCTTTCCTCCTCTAGTAGCTTTGCGAGGTCTACTATATTGTGAGTTATGGACCGCCATTTCCTCAATCTTATTCCATGTTTGATTGTCATCAACTTCGGTGAACATTCCATTTGATCCCATATTGAGAATGTTCCTAGAATCTTCATATAAACCATTCCAAAATTGTTGTACCAAAAACCATTCGCTAAGTCCATGGTGAGGACATGAGCGACAAATTCCCTTGAACCGCTCCCAAGCTTCATAAAAAGACTCTTCATCCCTTTGCTTAAAACCCGTAATTTGAGCTCTTAGCATGTTAGTCTTTTCCGGTGGGTAGAATTTTTTGTAGAAAGCTAGAGCCAACTTCTTCCAAGAATCTATTCCAAGGGTGGCCTTATCAAGGCCCTTCAACCATTGCTTCGCGGTGCCGATTAAGGAAAAAGGAAATAAGACCCATCTAATTTGGTCTTGAGTCACGCCCGTTTGAGAGATAGCATCACAATAGTCGCAAAAGGTTTCCATATGAGAATGAGGGTCCTCACTAGGCATCCCCCCGAATTGGCTCCTCTCAACTAATTGGATGAAGGCGGACTTGGCAATAAAATTTCCGGTTAGATGTTGCGGTGTAGGAGTACCATTTGGTAGATTCTCCTCGGTGGGTACGGAGTGTGACGAGAATTTTGGCATTGTAGGTGGATTTTGTGGGGTATTGTGTAATGGGTTCTCTTCTCCTTCTATTGCGAAAGGATTGACAAACTCACTAGTGGGTTGGACAACTTCACTAATACCTCTTAAATTCCTCCTAACAACTCTCCTATTGTTCGTCAAGGTTCTTTCGATTTCACGGTCAAAAGGTAACAAATCACCTTGTAACCTTCTAGACATGCAAAATATCAAACAACTCGAAAACAATTAGAACAAACCTTGAGGAGTTTTACTTCCTCAAGGCGAAGAAAGACACAACTAATGACAATAAAAAGAAATCTAAATCAAACAAACACCGTCCCCGGCAACGGCGCCATTTTTGATGCGATCCCGCTAAGTGTTCACAAATTAAGATGTGGTCGTTGGTCACGGTCGAATCAAAACACAATTTATAGCTCCACAAACAACTCTACAATTATTAAAGAGGCAAGTAAAGGTCGGATCCCAAGGGACGGGAGTTGAAATGAGATTTCTATTGTAACTAGTGATGTCTAAGGGGTGTCACAAATTGGGTTGATGTAGAAGGTTACTAAACTAAAATAGCAATGAAAATAAACAAGCAAGATGAATAAAAGGGGTGTAAACAATTGATTAAAGGCACTAGGGTGTCATGGGATCATAGGGGAATCATGGGATATGATCATACAAACATGTTCTCAATTTATAAGCAAGCAATTATTGTTGTGATGGATTGAGTTGGGTTATATCTTACAATCCTAGGAAAGTTTGGGTCCCGGAGCCGAATCGATTAGATTGTACAACACCTACAAGTCGACTTAATCTTCCCTACTCAACAACATGCATGGTCTAATGAGACTCGAGTTGGGTTATGTCTTACAAGTCTCATTGAAAAGATAGGAGATGATAGTAAATGCAAGGATTCATAGGCTTAGCATTTCATCAAATATAACATGTGCATGAGTTGAGATCAAAACAAGCAAGCAAATAAAACATGAAAGCATATTAATTTAAGCATGAATCATTCCCCATGTTGGTTTCCCCTAATCACCCATTAACCCTAGCTAAGAGACTACTCACTCATTATCATGTTGATCATGCTAGCAAGGTTGTCAATCATACCAACAATATGAAACATGATGAATAAATGAAAGTAATTAACAATAATTAAAAAGGGGTTAAGAAATTATACCTACTAATGATTCCAATAACAAAGCAAGAATAATAGAAGTACTTGAATGCTTGATTGAGAGGTTGTCAATCTCCCAACAATAACCCAAAATAATCTTCAATTACCCAAAATAAAGGATGAACAAAAGAGAGATTAAAGAACTAAAACTTGGATTAAAACTTGATTAATACTTGATTACAATATTAAAGAGAGATTTGATTGATATTAACTACACTAATTATTGATAAGAAGAACATGGTCCTCTAATTAGACTAATGGGGTATTTATAGTGGAAATTAGGGAGGATGCATTAGGGTTAACTAAGGGCTAAACTAGTAATTACACTTTTTATGTTGAGCAAGGAGGAGCCGGTATTTTCTGAGAGAAGGGCTTCTTTCTTCGTAGCTTGGAGAAGACAATCCGTGCTGTGCTAGAATCCGGGCGGAATAGGGTCGGGACGGGCGGATTCTGGCGTTGGAATCCGAGCGGATTCAGGGGAATCCGGGCGGATTGTGGAGGTGGAATCCGAGCGGATTGTGGCAAAGCCGCTCGGATTGTGCTGCTGCGGGACGGACGGATTGGTGACAATCCGCTCGGATTGTCAGTCAGCAACAAATCTTCTTCTTTTCTTCCTTTTTCTTCATAAATTCCTTGGGGATTTCCTTGGGGACTCAAGGATCCTTTCTCAGCATTGCTCTTCTACTATGACATGTACAAAGGCCTTCTAATCTTGTATCTCCTTGATGCTTGGTCATTGAATTCGATCAATTTAGTCTCGTTTTGCCATGAAAATGCAAGATTCTTACTCCTTTCCTACCAAGGGATCAAAATCTCAAAGAATATGCAAAACAAAGAACTAAAGATAAGAAATGACCCAAATAAGCACTAAAAAGCATGGGAACAAGGCTAATTCGGGGGCTAAATATGCGCCAATTATGGTCACATCACCATCATAACCCAAAATATACCCAGTTTGACCTAATTTACGAAATCGTAGAGTATACATCAAAGCTAATCAGAAGTTGTGCCAACTTGGGCGAATAGTCTCTAGTCAAAAGAATTGACTCATAAGAATACTATAGTAGCTCTTGCCACGACCAGGCTTTATGAATTACCAGAACTCTATAAGCGGTCATTGCTCGACAGAGTGTCCCATACAGTCTGCCTATGTGATCGACTAGTCATCCCATATGACTCTATGGCACTTGAACTTGCCATTAATCGCATCACACTCTAGTCACTTTGAGACGTCACCTCATATAAGTAACTAGAGGCGAATACCATGTCAATCCAGTTCACTTTAATGGGGTTCAATTTGTCTCTACAACCCATTCGGATACGACAAGGTAGCGGGTGAGTTTAATAAAACTCAAACGATAAACGTGATTATCACATATGAATAGTCAATACACTATCACTACTTCATATCTTATAATCTTTAGTGTATTATTAACACTAGTTTAGATGCAATAAACGCTTGGAAAGTAGATATACCCGATATCAATATATTCCAACTTTATTAATTGCTATTTCCTTCCATTCAATCTCATCTCTAATGACATGAATTTATCCAGGTATATGTCTAGACTACTTACTAGACTTGGGCTCTTTAACTTGAAAGATACTCCCACTGTTATCCCATAACTTGTGACAAAATCATTTGTAGAGGGATTCACCCTTAATCCCTACATTGACGATTTTATCACAATTTACTTAGGTTCCTTTTGTAGAATTTGCAATGCACGAAACTAAAACACTTTTCTTAGTTTGTAAATCCTTAGTCAATAAAGCAGCCTAAGATTTTGACAAATCCCTTTTGGGGACTAAAGTTTGTGCAACCCTTAAGCACTTAACTTAGTTTGTCATCCAAACATATGAACAAGTCTTCAATTGTTTTTTAAGACTTTCACAAGACCATCTCATGGATTAACTTGTTATTGACTTATCATGCTTCTAGCATATGGTTCATCACAGCACGTGCGTCTGTTGGCATACATGATCGTACTAATGGCGGAAACATTAGCAAACGATTTCATGTAGTTAACAACATAATAGGTTCAGTGAATGACTATGACTCCATCATAGTAATTCCACTTTCATCATCATGAATAACCCATTAAACCTTGTTGATGTACAACATATACGAATGATCTTATCATCATAATACTCTTAACCCCATGCCAATATTCTCTCACACAGATTCAGAAATCTTAGAATATATCACACCCTTTCCAAGTCTCCCAATCACTCTTGACAGAAGAGAGCATTGGTACATTATTCTCAATAATTAATATGTTATCAACATATAAGACATGGAGAAACAATTCTAGCTCCCACTTAACTTCATGTATAATCATGATTCTTCAATCATGTGAATGAAACCACTCACTATTATCACATGAACGAAAAGTATAATCCTTTAATGCTTGCTTAAGACCATCCTAGGTTCACTTAAGAAAGCTACGCATAAGATGTTAGGATACTTAAATCTTTATCTAAGGTTTTGTGTTTCAAACACTTCCTTCTCTAAATTCCCATTTTAGAAAAGCGAATATAAATTCATTTGCCATTCATCATCAAATGAAATGCGGCAATTCCTACCATAATTAATCTTGATCAACATCTTCATCTTAATCTATGCTTTTAAGCACTCTAAAGCTCTATTCACTTTAAGGAGACCCTCGCCTTTATGTAAATCTACTCTTGAGTAACTATTTTCGGATTGTAATGCTATGACTCGTATGTAACAAAGACGATTTAGGACAATACCATTACTTTCTCAAAGCAATATTTTAACAACAAGACATATGAGCTAAACTCCCACTTAGCTATACTCCCACTCTATCTTTATAGATTATAGTTTCATTACTTTCACAAAGTAATACTATAAGACATGTTTGTGACGATCTCATCTACCCCCACTCTATCTCTTAGAAATACCTCTATCTTCTAAAGAGATAGCTTTGTGAGACAAAAACATATATATATATATATATATATATATATATATATATATATATATATATATATATATATATATATATATATATATATATATATATATATATATATATATATATATATATATATATATATATATATAGTCAAGTTCTAATAAGTCCTTCATAATATTTGAGTCCCTATGTCCTTATTAGAGCCATAGGATCTTCTAAATGAACCGTCTGGATGAAGGGAGTAATATAGGCTGATTAGGTGTTGAAAAAAAAAGGAAAATAGGGTTAGCATGAGAGAGAGAGTTGTGTCAGGGGACAAAGCTATTACCTACTGTTTACTTGCCAACATGCATGTACTTTCTATAATACTTCCTCAACACAATATCAGCAACCACCACCAAAATTAAAATACACAAAAAAAAAATCAAATTTCTTCCTCTCTTTCATGGAGATAACATTCCAAAAACTGCGCTTCAACAAAATTTAAAATCCCATTTCAACAAGAACAACAATTTGCCAACAAGAACAACAATTTGCTATCTCGCGATAATCTTACATGGTCATAATTTCTAGCAAATAAAGTAATTTTTTTTTATACTACAATTTTCAGCATATCAAAGGTACACGAAGATCCTGAGTCAACAACAACAACAAGGTTGATAAAGTGCGTACTCCAACATCAACAATGGCTGACATGCAAATTGTAACAGTGATCGATGGTAATTATTAACATCTAATAATTCTTTTATCTGTTTATGTTTTATAAATCTGAACTCTCTATATTAAAAATGAAATACTTGAAAACAATGAAGATACATATGAACAAGTTTTGTAGAGCAAGTTTTGTAGAGTGTAGAGCAAGTTTTGTGCTGTAACCTAATTCATGTACAGTGTAAAATTCTTGAGATCAATGAGTATGTAGTTAAAAAGAGTGAATTGTTTGTATTATGGTAATAGGTTTAAGTTTGACTTTAGGTTCAAAGATTACATTTTTTCCCGCTGGAATTTACATATGAACACGTGTGTTTGAAAATACGCTTTTTGTTACTTGAAATTAAACATATTTCAGTTAAAATTACAGTTTTTGAAATTAGAGTTACATCATGAAAAAGATTAAACTATTCTATTGCAGTAATGGATAAGTTACACTTTAATTCACTGAAGTTACAATTTTCTTGATTAAAGTTACACTTATTTGGGTCATCAGATAAATGTTTGCTATGCTGATTCCTTAAAATTTGCCACAAATCTTTGGAATTACACCATTGTCGACTAGAGTTACATTTCTTTGCACTAAAATTATGCTTTGTTGAAATTACACTTTTATTCACTGAAATTACACTTATTATTGTTAAAATTACACTAATATTTGAAATTACAATATTGTTGACTAGAATTACACTTTTATTCACTGAAGTTACACTTTTGTTTGTTAAAGTTACACTAATGTTTAACTTACACTTTAGGTCTAGATGATAGTTGTACTTTTTGTTGTCTTCTGCAATGTTGTCAGGATCGGGATTCTACTTTGGATCAATGGGGAGGGTAGGATCGAATCGGTAGAATCGGATCGTAGAATCGCAAGATTCTACAAACTCACTAAATATAATTTTTTATTTGGTAAAAACATATAATTGAAAATAAAAACACTTATTTATTAATATTTATTCATAAAATATTGGTAATTAATGATTTTAGTATCATCGTATGGACAACTTACACGAAATTTGGGTTTCACGGTGTCATTATATAAAAATATATATTAATTTTTTTTATTATGGAATCGGATCGTAGGATCGTAAAATCGTAGAATCGTATTATGATCCCATCTCTAGAAATTTTCAAATTAATAGGATCGTAAGATTCTACAACTATGATAGAATCGTAGGATCCAAGATCGGTCAAGCATTTTTGGATCGTAAAATCGTAGAATCGTTGGATCGAATCGCGATTCTGACAACAATGGTCTTCTGTTTAAATTACAATTTTCTTTATTAAAATTACATATTTGTTGTCTAAGATGAAGTTTGTGGAGAATATTGTTTCAACCATTGACAGATACTGCTCAGGACAATAGCAAAAGAAAGCCAAATGAGGAGGAATTTTGCAGGGTAGTAGAAGAAAAGTTTATACCATATATTGGGCAGGAATTTTTGGAAATCGAGGAAGCAGTGACATTCTATAAGATCTATGCAATTGCTTGCGGTTTCGATGTACGGAAATACACGACAAAAAGATAGCGTGACGGGGCAATCAAGTCAAAGTTGTTGGTTTGCAACCGAGAGGGGTTCAAATATAAAAAAGAAATAGAGAGAAGTGGGCGTCAGGATGGGGTGCGAAAGCACAAAGTCAGGCGCGTGGGATGCAAAGCGAGGATTAGACTATTTATGAAGAATGGGGGGTTATTCATTGATCGCTTTCATGCAGGACACAACCATGAGCTCATATCGACCCGAGGACAGAGAGTTTGAAGTCATCATGCAACTTAACAGATTATCACAAAATGATTATCCTTTATAATTATAGGGTGAGTGTTTGAGGTAGTCTTTGGCTCTCTATTTATGACACCAATCTATGGAATTACACTTTTATTATCTAACATTACACTTTTGTTGATTACAGTTATACTTATTTGGAATTACACTTTTGTCTCTTAGAATTACACTTTGTTCTATTAAAATTACACTTATTTATATTGTTCTGAAATTACACTTTTGATTGTTAAAATTACACTTTTGATTGTTAGAATTACACTTTTTTATATTGCAGTCACACATATTTATATAGTGCTGAAATTTCAGTTTTTGTGTTACAGTTACACTTACGTATATCATTCATTTACAGCTGAAATGCAACTGAACTGATTATCAGAAAATCATTATCCTTTATAATTGTAGGGTGTGTCATCTAGTTAGCCTTTTATTACAATTACACTTATTTGGAATTACACTTTTGTCCGTTAGAATTACACTGTTTTCTATTACAGTTACACTTATTTATTTACTGCTGAAATTACACTTTTGATTGTAAAAATTACACTTTTGACTGTTAGAATTACACTTTTTAATATTACAGTTACCTTCATTTATATAGTGCTGAAGTTATACGTTTAATTGTTAAAATTACACTTTGGTCTGTTAGAATTATACTGTTTTCTATTACAGTTACACTTATTTATTTAGTGCTGAAATTACACTTTTGATTTTAAAAATTACACTTTTGACTGTTAGAATTACACTTTTTAATATTACAGTTACCTTCATTTATATAGTGCTGAAATTACACTTTTAATTATTAAAATTACACTTGTATTGCTCAAAATTACACTTATTTGGGGGCATCATAAAGATGTTTCCTATGCTGATGCCTTAAAGTATATCATTCATTTACAGCTGAAGATAGGAGCAACGAAGACATACAAAATGTTGAAAGAACACGTAAATGGTTTTGAGAACATTGGAGCTAGCCTAAATGATTTTAAGAACTTTCACAGAAATGTGAAATGTTACATTCATGAACGGGATGGCCAATTGTTCATAGATCACTTTAAGGAAATGGCTGTAAATAAGGAAGAGTTCTTCTTTCACTATGATGTTGACTCTGACGGTAGCTTGAGTAGAGCTATTTGGGCTGACAGTGCTGCAAGAAGGAATTACTCTGCTTTTGGGGATGGTGTGTCGTTCGATCCAACGTATACAACCAACAAGTATGATATGGCCTTCACACCGTTCACCGAGGTGGATAACCATAAGCGGTCAGTCACATTCTATGCAGCCCTTATCGCACATGAGGACGCTGATTCCTTTCAGTGGGTTTTGAGCCGTTTCCTGGTGGCAATGGGTGGAAAGGAGCCTAATTATATTATTACCGATCAGGATCCAGGCATTTTGAAAGTGGTACCAGTTGTGTTCAAGAAAGCGAGGCACCGATTTTGCATGTGGCATATCATGAACAAAGTGCCTACTAAGTATGGCGTGACAAGAGAAGATTATATTGTATTTATAAAGAAAATAAATGCCATTATATGGGATGAGGACATTGAAGCTGCATAATTCGATACCAGATGGGAAGAGATAGGCGAAGAACATGGACTCAATAACATTGACTGGTTTAAAGAAATGTTCTCAAAAAGGAACCAGTGGGTAATGGCACATTGCAGGGACTTAGAGATGGGAGCTGTTATGAGGACGACCCAAAGATCAGAGAGTGAAAATAGTTTTTTTTAAAAGATTTGAGGGCAAATCAGGTATATTGCTTGAGTTTTTGCTGCGTTTTAAGAGTGCTATGGACCAACAACGGCATACGCATAAGAAGCTTGACAACGAAGACAAGCACACTTCTCCTAAAATGGAAACACATTTAGCTCTTGAGGCTGACGGTGCAAAGGTGTACACTCATGAAGTTTTTAAGGAGTTCCAAGAGGAGGCCAAGTATTCGATCGATACATGTAAGAGTAGAGGTTTTGCCGAAATCGACTCTTTAGAAGTGACTACTGTAAGAGATGCAAGCAGGGACATGAATTACGATGTTACGTACTGCCCAGGTTTTAGCCTTGAATACTGAAGTTCTGTTCTTTGTCCTGGTTGAAGTTACATTATTACTACTTAGAGTTACATTATTCTTGAAGAGAGTTACAGATAACACTAGTAGTGCATGTAAACTCGAGTGACTTTACGGGCGAATCTTGCGCGTTAACTTCAACTGCAGTTGCACAATAGTGACACTTAGTAAGTTTAAAAGTGTAATTCTAGATACAAAAATACACTTTATGGAAAGAAAGTATAACTTGAACCAGACTATATAAATAAGTGAAACTGTAATATTAAAAAGTGTAATTCTAGCAGACAAAAGTATAATTTTAACAATCAAAAGTGTAATTTCAGTACTATATAAATAAGTGTAACTGTAATGGTAAAAAGTATAATTCTAATAACAGAAACTGTAATTCTAACAACAAAAAGTGTAATTTTAAAAATGAAAAGTGTTACACTAACTCTTACTTGAAATTACACATTTTCCTATTGTAATTACTAAATATATAGCTGTGAAAATCTAACAATTTACTATATATTGGTGAACTAGTTACGTATAAAGCAAATTGCAGTTGCAGAATGCTTGAAAGGAAGGGAATTCTGTGCAGGCATATAATATGGATTTACTCATCTAACGGAGTGAATACTATACCGGATGAGTATATTGTGAACAAATGGTGTAAAGATGCACTCCGGTCAAAATCCTTCAATTGTAATGGTGATCCAGCCGAAGAGATTGATATAATAGATGCCAAGCAGATTTCCATGTCAAAAATGTGGTCCGAGGTACACCGGACGGTTGGGATACTGATGGGAAGAAGCAAGGAAGTAGTTGACAGCTTTTCGTCTCTGATAAAAGATTTTAAGGAAAAACTGGCACCATTAGGTTCACAAATGAGTAAAGAACAGCAAATGGTTGCGCTTATTGGGTGTTCTAATACTCAGGAAGTAACTATATTTCCACCAAAGAAATCGAAAAATAAGGGAAGTGGAAAGAGACTCTTGTTGAGTAAGACTAAAGCAATAGCCTTGGCGATGAAGCCGAAGCGCATGTGTAAAAATTGCAAGCAATTAGCGAATCACGACAAGAGGAATTGTCCTAACCCTTTTGCACAGCACCCACCTACTCCACCAGCATTTGGGGCATCATTTGGGGAAGAATCAGAAGGAGAAGAAGAAGACGAAGAGGAAGAAGAAGAAGAGGAAGAAGAAGACGAAGAAGAAGAAGAAGAAGAAGAAGAAGAAGAAGAAGAAGAAGAAGAAGAAGAAGAAGAAGAAGAAGAAGAAGAAGAAGAACAGTAAGAGTAATTGTAATTCTGATGTATAATTGAGCAACCATGAGGTCCTTTTGGCTAATATATTTTGTAATTCCCCTGGACAAACTTTTGGTTGTATAATTATTCACCAGTTATAACATTTAGTACTTAAAGTTACACTTTGTGTGATCAGAGTTACAATTTTTTTTTATTATAATTACACTTTATCTGATCAGAATAACAATTAATTTGCAGTACCATTTTATCTTTGTTAAAGTCGTAATTTTGGTGACTTATATTGTAATTCAACTGGAATTGCTTTTGGTTGGATAATTACAGTTTATTTGATTAGAACTACACTTTATTAGATCAGAATGACAATTAATTTGAAGTAACATGTTATCTTCATTAAAGGCAGAAAACGCCAAAATAAGTACAAAGTTCAAAGTCAAAAAATGTTCCTACTTACATTGTTACACATAATTAACTGTCACATGATGCTAGCTATCAACAAGATAATTTCATACAGAGCATCATTCAAAATTAGGTTGTCAAACTAAGACTTGTTATTTTTTTTACCAGCCTTGTTAATCCTACGCTTGCTTTGCACGTCTTGGAATAATTTGTCTTTGCTAACAATAAAGGTCTCCACCTTCTTCTGAACAGCAGGTCGTATGATGTTCATGTCAGCTAGTACAAGTGTTGCGACTAGCTGTATCACCAAATAACGCATTGAAACCTTCCTTTCCATGTCCGGATGCTCAAATGAAACACCCTCGTACAATAGCATCGCCATCATGGTGAACAGACCAGACTCTGGTATGTTGAGAACACTTGAGACACCACTAAACGGTATCTGGCGGACTGTAAAATTGATAATCTCTTTTCCTTTGTCAAATTTTCTTGAGTCCAAGTAGTCGCTCATTAAACTTCCCTGAAAATGTTTGAACGTACATTAAAAAGAGTATTATATTAACAAGTTTTAGATGGCAAGAATTAGAGGACAACGTACAATTAAACGAGTCGCCTTTCCCATGATTGATCTGTCCAAATCTGCATGCCGCTGGTGGTCAAGCAAGTCAATTGTCCGTGCTCTGGAGTTGATACATACACATGTCCAATGGTCGCTGATGTTGAATGGGACAAAGAGTAAATCTGTATTCATGTCAGCAGTTCGATTAGTTTCCACGATGAAGGTGTCCCACACGTTGAACAGTTTATCAACCAGGTTCTCCTGCTGTGTGCCTGTGCCCTACTGCTCAAAAGTAACCAACAATACAAGCAACATCTCCTAAATAAGCAAACAGTGACCATTAACTATAAGTAACAGCATTTAGTGAAAGTATAACTCTAATAAGAAAAACTGACTGCTTATAAAGTGTAACTGTATCACAAAAAAGTATAACTTTAACTCCAGAAATGTGTAACTACAGAACTAAGTTGAATGACCAAAGCACGTATAAATAAAACTATATAAGAGTAACTTTAATTACCATGTGCCTGATACCGAGAAATGCCATCCTTGCCTCTTTACCGTATTCCTCCTTCTCTAACTGGTTCAGCAATATCGACCAACACTCGATCACATTCCACGACATTGGTCTATCAGGGGCCATAGACATTAGGTCCTTCCTCTGTAGCTCAGCGTGCCTAGTGTACCAAACTAATTGCTCACTGCGAACGTAATAACATAAAACAAAACTGAGTGAAAAATTGTCATTTTCAGATAGCGTCATTTACAGTAGGTGAAATTCATGAAAACAGACCCATCATCGAAATTTTGGTCATCCACCAAACTGACCCACAAAATATCCTTTATCAAACTTTGGTTGTAAATTCAACCAGAGTTGAATGCTATTGCTGATCTAAAAGACTTGTCCAAGGCAAGGAACAGCTTCCTACAACAAAAAGCTAAAGTCAAGTGGTTGGAGGATGGTGACCAAAACACTGCTTTCTTTCATGGAACAATCAAGAGAAGGCAACTGAGAAATAAGGTTATACAGATTGAGGACCAACATGGGAACCTGTGTACTGAAAGCCATAGTATCCAGGAAGCTTTCCTTGACTACTATAAGAACCTATTGGGTAGCAGTACCCCTACTGAGAGCATCAGGACGTGTATTCTGAGCCAAGGTCCTTGCTGTACACAGGAACAAGGTAATCTTCTGATGATGCCTGTCACCAATGAAGAAATCAAAGGTATTTTCTTTAATACTCCTATTGATAAATCCCCTGGCCCTGATGGGTATACCAGTGGTTTCTTTAAGGATGCCTGGGATACTGTAGGCCATGATGTTTGTGAAGCCATTAAAGATTTTTTCACAACTGGTTACTTGCTGAGCCAGATCAATGCTACAAACATCACCCACATACCCAAATGTGAAAGACCTTCTTCAGTTAAACATTTTAGACCTATTGCCTGCTGCAATATGCTCTACAAGGTCATCTCAAAACTGCTTTGTAACAGACTGTCTATGATATTGCCTGACCTGGTACATGAGAATCAGGGTGCATTTATTAAGGGAAGGTCTATTATTGAAAACATCCTGATTTGCCAAGACATTGTGAAGTTATATAATAGGCCTGCTGTGTCTCCTAGATGCCTCATCAAAATAGATCTTCAAAAAGCATATGACACAGTAGAATGGGATTTTGTGGAAGATTTGCTCAAGGGTCTGAAATTTCCTCCCATCTTTTGCCAGCAAGTTATGACATGCATCAGAACTACCTCTTTCACTTTATCCCTAAATGGCAGCAATTTTGGTTACTTCAAGGGTCAAAGAGGATTGAGGCAAGGGGACCCCATATCTCCCCTGATCTTCACTCTTTGTATGGATTATCTCACAAGAACAATCAAATATGCTACCACTAAATGGCCATTTCAATATCACCCTCTTTGCAAAGAACTGAAACTCACTCACCTGATGTTTGCAGATGATCTCCTTCTATTTTGCAAAGGAAATGCCCATTCTGTGATGCTGTTACTCAGAGCATTCTCAACTTTTTCAAAGACTTCAGGTTTATCCATGAACTGTTCAAAATCTGAGGTTTATTTTAATGGGATGACAGCTGAACTAAAGGATGATATTAAGCAAGTGACTGGTTTTACAGAGGGACAGATGCCTTTCAGGTATCTGGGTGTACCAATTCAACCTACCAAGCTCACTAAGAAGGAATGTAACATTATTGCAGAGAAGATGGTTAATAGAATAAGAAGTTTGGGTGCTAAGAAACTATCCTACGCTGGAAGGCTCACTTTGATCAACTCTGTCCTCAATACTCTATACTCCTACTGGGCTAATATTTTTATTCTTCCTAAAAGTATCATCAGAAGAATAGAAGCAATATGCAGAAATTACCTTTGGGATGGGAATACTGAGTATCATAAGGTACCTCTGGTAGGATGGGACACAGTCACCTTGCCAAAAAATGAAGGTGGACTTGGCATCAAGAAAACTGAACTGTGGAACATTGTTGTTGTTGCTAAGCTGGTGGACTGGATTCTATGGGGGGCGACGAGGTTGTGGATACGTTGGATCAATCGGATATACATAAAGCAAAGTGAATGGCATTCTTACATCCCCTGCAGATCTTTGCTTGGACATGGAAGAGCATCTGCAAGATTAAGGAACTGATGAAGAGTGCCTATACTGATGGACATTGGCAACCTGATGTGAAGGGATATACTGTTAGAAATGGTTATAATTGGTTGAGAGTGCATCAAAACAAACCTTGGTGGTATGACACAATCTGGAGTAACTGGAATGTCCCTAAACATTCTTTTATCTCTTGGATCACCATGCACAATGGGATGAATACCAGGGAAAAATTACACAGGTTTGGTTGCTGCAGTACAGATACATGCTGTATTTGTGAGAATGCAAAGGAAACTATATCACACCTCTTCTTTGAATGTGAATACAGTTCAACTGTGGTATCTCTCATTCAAGATTGGTGTGGGGCTCGCATTTCGATGTCTAGTACCATGGCTGGAGGCTATGGCAATGCTGGTGGCAAACTGTTACAACGGGTATATGCTCTTGGTCTCTCTGCCTGTATTTATCATGTCTGGGAGCAGCGGAACTCAGCTAGGATTAATGGCTGTATTCTTGCTCCATCTGTGGTGGTTCAGAGAATTAAAGAAGTTATAAGGCAAAGAATTAAGTTCAAATGTTCAGCCAATTTGAATAGACGGGATGAAGTTTGGTTAGAAAAGTTGGGAATTAGATTGTAAGTTTGAGCCTCATGGGGTTCGAACTAGGATACATATAGGGCTCTTTGCTTTGTATGTTATAAGGCCTTGTAATTGGTTCATTTTTTCATATATATATATATATATATATACACATCTCACATTTTATCAAAAAAAAAAAAAAAAAAAAGTATAATTGTAATATTAAAAAGTATAATTCTAGCAGACAAAAGTATAATTTTAACAATCAAATGTGTAATTTCAGTACTATATAAATAAGTGTAACTGTAATGGTAAAAAGTGTAATTCTATTAACAGAAACTTTAATTCTAACAACAGAAAGTGTAATTTTAAAAATCAAAAGTGTAATTTTAACAATTAAATCAAAACTAGGTGAAATTCATGAAACCTGACCCATCATCGAAATTTTGATCATCCACCAAACAGTAGTCAGCAACGTGCTTTCTGAACGTTTTAATATCCTTTATCAAACTTTGGTTGTTCCGGAGCAGCTTGGACACCACTTGAGTCTTGGCACCACCACTACGACAGTCAAGTGATCAGCCCAACCCATCCCCCTTCCCACGAGGGTGGCTCTTTACGGCAGATAGTTTTTGGCCAGAAGGTGGCCGCATACTAACAGGCGTAACTACCAGGGCGGTCTCTTCAGGATCTGAAGCACTGACATGCTTGCTGCTGCTAGCCCCGATATCAGCAACTGTTTTTCTCTTGTTGGCATCCAAGTTGATAGTCAGTGGATGAGAAGCAACCTCTCTAAAAGCATCAACACGGCGTAATACATCTTCCCTTTCCTTGTTAATGTCACATAGGACAAGGGTTGCCGCAATCTCAGCACAAAACAGGTTCATATTCACAGCTTTCCCAAGGCCACATTCAAACAGGTTCCCAAAATAAAACATTATTGTAAGCATCATATAAACACCACAGTCATTTCTCGAATAACCAACTTTTTGCCAACTGAATTGAATGTTAACGAGCTTAAAATCAGCGACCTTTGAGCCTTTAGACAGACCTTTACTCACCAAATACTTCCCCATTAACGCAACCTGATATATGCATATACATGTGTGTGTGTTAGGTTGACAGTTCTTTAAAAAAAATGATTTCTCAAAATTGAGTACTTCATAGAAAAATTACCGTAATAAGTGCAATCCCACCATAAGGCAGCTTTTCTAAGTCTTCATCATACTTACGGTTGTCAGGTACTCAATTTGCTCGGTTAAGAAGTTAATGCACACACAGCTGTAATGATCACCATCACCAGATAATACAGGGAGAAAGATCTGAACATATATATGTAATGTTTAGCCAAACATTGTACAGAATAATGCTACACATGCCCTATCTTGAATTATGAAGAACTCACCATATCTGAGTCAAGCTGAAATGGTGAAGAACAGGTATCAGCCTAAGTGTCCCAACCACCGAAAACATCTTCATCTTTATTCAACACTTTTCCTTTCTTCTTGTCTTTCCAAATATACCGCGCCCAGTCCTAATGTTGCAATAAGAAAGATGATGTTGTCAGAAAAGGTTGATAAATAGCCTTTCTGTAATACATGAAAAGTGTAACTTTAGACCCAAAAAGTGTAATTTTAATGACATTTTGTGTAACTTCAATTTAAATAAAGATAACTTTGACCCGAAAAAGTGCAATTCTATTCTAAGGAATGACACTTTTATCAAAATTGTTCCCAACCATAATGTAGGAATTACCCTGCAACACAAATTTAATAAACAGTAGAATAACTTACTGTGTGACTCATGCCGAAGAAACAACGTGATACAACTGTAGGCTTCATGATATGGTTGAGAAGCAGGCACCAACCATCAATTACACTGGTCATAATTTGCTGCGAAGGCCTCAGAGTGGCAATGTCTTCCCGGGTTATGAATAAAAACTCGTTAAATGTTACCAAATGTTCCCACAAAAACGATATTTAATTAGCAAAAACAATCTCAATATATATATAACCATTTATAAGAACGAAATGCATCAATTACTCACAATTTGTCAAACGCATCTGATTCATTAAACGCATAATCAATCACATTTTTCCTCCTATTGAACACTGGGTCAAGGGCATGGTGACTCCATTCCGATACAAACGTGACGATCTTCTGATCAGGAGCAGGTGCACCGCAGTCTATCGAACAACCAAGGTTCTCAATGACGTGCTCCATGCAGGGTAAGACCTCGGACGAGTGAAGTAAAAATGGATGGTAGCTTAGATGACTATAGGGCACGTACGGTTCTGGAACAGGGATCTCCACATGCGTTGCCCCTGCCCCTACAGCTGCCGCAACCTCGCCAGTCTCAGACTCCCCTTTCTCTTGAACTGCAGCACAACGAAAAGATTCATCTAACTCTACAGTGGGATATACAGTGCATGTAAACTCGACTGACTTTACGGGCGAATCCTGCACGTTAACTTCAACTGCAGTTGAACAATAGTGACACTTAGTAAATTTAAAAGTGTAATTCTAGATGCAAAAAAGAAAAAACACTTTATGGAAAGAAAGTGTCACTTCAACCAGACTATATAAATAAGTGAAACTGTAATATTAAAAAGTATAATTCTAGCAGACAAAAGTATAATTTTAAAAATCAAAAGTGTAATGGCAAAAACTGTAATTCTAACAACCAAAAGTTTAATTGTAACAACCAAAAGTGTTACTTCGGTACTATATAAATAAGTGTAACTGTAATGCTAAAAAGTATAATTCTAATAACAGAAACTGTAATTCTAACAACAAAAAGTGTAACTTTATAAATCAAAAGTGTTATTTTAACAAATGAAGTGTAATGGCAAAAACTGTAATTCTAACAACCAAAAGTGTAATTGCAACAACCAAAAGTGTTACTTCAGTACTATATAAATAAGTGTAACTGTAATGGTAAAAAGTATAATTCTAATAACAGAAACTGTAATTCTAACAACAAAAACTGTAATTTTAAAAATCAAAAGTGTTATTTTAACAAATAAAGTATAATGGTAAAAACTGTAATTCTAACAACGAAAAGTGTAATTGTAACAACAAAAAGTGTAATTTCAGTGTAATGGTAAAAGAGTAATTCTAACAACAAAAAGTGTAATTGCAACAACAAAAAGTGTAATTGGAATAATCAAAAAGTGTAATTCTAATAGAACTGAAACTCTAACCACTCAAAAAGTAACTGCATATCAAAACTATAACTGATTACCTCCATGATCCTTCATTGCCACGTCCTCAATTGCAGTCTAAATCGCATTGTCCACCACATTCTCCACCAAATCATCCACCACATGATTTCCAACAACAACCAGATTATTTACTGCATCATTATCTTCAGGAATATCCTCGTCTTCATTTCCCAATAACTCATCAGTCACGACATTCACTTTCCCAGGGTCTACTGTTGCAACCTCACCAGGTTCAGACTGCCCTTTCTCTTGAACCGCACCCCAACGAAAGGCCTCATCTACTTCAGCAGTAGACCAAAAAGTAAGTGGTAAGTCGAATGACTTTTCAGTCGCATCCTGCACTGTAACCTCCACTGGGGTTGAACAATGGCGACGTGTTACGAAATTTGAATAAATAAGTCAAATGTCTCCTCCAAAATATAATTTCGGGAAAAATACTAATTTGAAGTTCAACATCAAATATTGGATTCAAACAAAAACTAAAAAATGGCAAATAACACTCACCTTAAAAGTGTAATTCTAATTACAAAAAGTATAGCTTTGATAGTAGATAGTGTAATTTCAACCAGACAAACACAAAAACGTAATTTCAGCAAAAAGAAATGTAACTCTAACTAAAAAAGTAACAGCAACACACAATGATGACCCTTCAAATAATACTATCATTCTAACTTCCAAATAATGTAACTCTAGGAAGCATAGCTTAACTACAACTGATTACCTCCATGATCCTTCACTGCCGCGTCCTCCATTGCAGTCTCCACCACACTGTTCACCACTTTCTCCCCCGCATCCTCCTTTACCACCACCACCGGATTATTTGCTACATCATTTCCTTCATCCATAACCGCGTCTTCATTTCCCAATAAATCACCAGTGACAATGTTAACGTTCACAGGGTCTACTGCGGCTGGTTCACATCCCACTTGAGTTCCCATCAATTGTGACTCAGTTTCCACAATTCTCCGCTCTTCATCATTAAGTTAGCGGTCGTAAAAAGGAACTGAGTAGCAGGAGGCAGAATCTCCATTGACTTAACATCCACTGACTCCTTCTCACCTGTTTCAGCATCGCCACTATTTTGTATGGATTTTGCGCAAGGCGAAATCCGGTCAGGGTAGAGTTGTGTAAGGTTAACTAGCTCTAGGTAGTCTGATGGTCAGGTCGTCAAGATACAATTATAAACTGTAAATGAAATAATAACAATAACAATAAGACAAGCAATTTTGTACGTGGAAAAACCTTGAATGGGAAAAAACCACGGGCACCAAGCCAGGAGAGGATTTCACTATATTGTTTGGGAGAAAGATTGTATGAAAAGAACAATGTTAATATTTATCTATGCAATGCGTGTGCTTCTTCCTGTGTGTGTATGAGATGTCCTCAATATCTTCAAAGTATTCCTTATATAGACCTTCTCCTTGAAAGGCTGCCTGATACGGTATTAATTGCGGTTTATTCTCCATAATTACCAGTAATAATTGCCAATTATTCCTCCCTTAATTACTGCATTTACTGCGTAATCTTCATACTTAATGCTGCGTATATAATTCCTTTATAACACGCGTATATGGTCTAATATTGTCCTGATATTTTGACCGTTGTCCTCTCCATGGCCTGGCGCCTATCTTCATGTGCCCTGATAGCCTGACGGCTGGCAACAAAGTTCGGTGAGATACTTGATCGGGAAGGTCTCATGGATTTCCAGGCCTAACAATAGCCCCTTATCTCCTCATTTGCTGTGTGCCAGAACGACAAAATGAGGAGATAACTTTATTTTTAGGAAGATTACCCAACGGTTAAGTTTTGCCTAGTCAGTTCCCTGTAACAGCTATTTTACTGCAGTTGCTGACGCGTGTGATATTTATTGCAACTTCCTTAATGATTATCCACTTTCTTTGCGGCTGAAACCCTAATCCTCTTCATTATAAATACTTGCGTGCTTCATTAAGTTGAACTCACCAAAGCTGTTTCTTCTTATTTTCTCTCTTTGATAATCTTTTTCTTCAGTTCTCTTAATTTCCAACTTCTTCAATCTTTAATCAATTCTTCATAATCTTTCAAATAATGGCTGCAAAGAAAAAATCTACCAGGGCAGCGGTTCCTGCAACCCCTCCTCCTCAGAATCCTGAGGAAACTTCTTCTGAAAATCTGCCCACTTCTTCTGCTGCTCCATCTCCCACAATCAATAAGCCGAGTGATTCTCCATTGGAGATGATCTCAATATTTGATGGTGATTTCCAATTCAAGCCTACGAAGGCTTTAAATGAGGATCAGTCTCCTGCAAACCATTTGAAGCCTGAGTTTGAGAAGATTTTGAAGGATAAGGGGATCGTCCCTGCTGATGCTTAAATCTGGATTCCTGAGATTTCTCCCATTAGGGCCGACTGGGCTTGTCCTGGTTGGTTTTGCATCCATGACTGGGCTTTCAGGGCAGGCTGTAAGCTTCCTTTTTCTCCTCTTATGGTTGAGGTTATTAAGGAGATTGGTGTTCCATCTTATCAGTTAATGCCAATGGTGTGGAAGGTTGTATGTTCCATTGAGAATCTCTGTAAAAAACACAATATTTCTTTTTCTCTTGACGATCTGAAGACTTGTTATGCTGTTAAAACAAACAGTCCTGGCCGTATAAGTTTTAAGGTCAGGGCGTCTACTACTCCTCTTTTGAGTAACTTGGACAGTGGCCATGATAAAGGTCAAATTGGTACATGTTTGTCAGGACCAATTCTGTGGGTCCTGATTTGGCGTATTTGAATCATGAGGCCTGCGTTGCTGGTGAGTCTTTATGGTTTCCTTCTTTGTTCTGCATGTTTTGTTAGTGAAAAATAAAATGAAAATTATAATAAGCCATACCTCTTATGTGTACAGTTGATGACTGGGTTACTGAAATTGAGTAACCTACTCCTAATGTTTCTGCTTTCCTTGCTATTCCTCCTTTGGAGAGGTCCTGGCCTCTCTGTTGTGGGGTTGGTCACCTTCCTCGCTGTTTGAAGGCTGGCGGTGCTCCTAGGGCGGCTAAAGCTTCAGGGGCTGCTAGTGCCACTACCTCGGGCAGTAAGTTTATCTTAATCTTTCCTTTCTTTTTACCTAGGCTTCCTGATAATGTTTGGTTTATATTGCTGATACAGTATTTTGTGTTGCAGCCACCAGGTTGTCTATTCGCCTTGCCAGGTTTGGTATGGCTGACCTCTCAGCCAGGTTGGCTAAGATCAAGGAGGAAGGTTCCCAGGGAAGTGGGGATACTGAGCCTGTTATTGACTTGACTGAATAGTCTGATGCTGCTAAGGTCACTACTGCACCTGCTGCCCCTGCTGAAACAAGTTCAGCAGCCCAAAAGAGGAAAGTTCAGGATGTTGACATTTCTGGCCCGGTCAGGGAAGTGAGAGCCAGGGTGGACAATTTGGAGGCTGCTAGGGTGAAGATCAGGGATTACGCTGCTTCTAAATCAGACGTCATGCTCACCCTTGACCCTGTTGAGACTGCTACTCAGGCAGTTGCTTCAGTGGAACATTCAGTCAGCCTCTTGGCTTGCGCCTTAGCTGCTGTAAGGGAGGTAGGTTGGCACAATTTTTATGTGTGTTTTGTTTTGGTAGTTTTCTATTATTGGTGTAAATTACTCATACTTTTCTTCCTGGTTTTGATCAGGGTGCTGCGACCTGTCTCCATAATGCCTATCAGGCTACTTCTTTGGTAGCCAGAATTGATCTGATGAGATCAGATTATGATAGGTTGAAGTCTGAGATGGATTTTGCACGGGCTGACCTGGCTGCTAAAGCTGCTGACTTGACAAGGGTACAGGCTGAGAGAGATGCTGCTAAGACCGAAGCAGTTTCAAGCAAGCGGCCATTGTAGGAGGCATTGGACAGAAATGAGGAGCTCACCCAAGAGAGGGATGACTTGGAGTTTAAGCTGGATGAGGCTTCCCTCTACTTCTATATCAAGGGAAGAGTGGCTGCTATGTCAGAGCCTGTCGAGGCCAGGGCGAGATGGGACCCTATAGCTGAGATGGCCTTCGCTGCTTCAAAGTATCCTGACCTGCATAACATGGAAAATGAATAGGAGGTCGACTCTCTAGGGGAGCAGGATATTGATGCTGATCCGGCTAAGAGCAGGGAGTAGGGTGTTGATGTTGGTGCTGTTTCTAAGGAGAAGCAGTTTATTTTTTCAGTTTGGTATTTTGGCCCATCTAGGGGGGATGTCCCTGGACAAACAATAATTTTCTTTTCCTGTGTTGGGTCATGGAGGTTATCCCTGGCTTTTATGAATATTTTGGCACCTTTGCCCCAGGGGGTAAAGGTTTTTATTAATATAGGTATGATGGCCTTCTTTTGGCTTATTCTGCTTTTGATATCTCTTTGTGAGTTTCATCCTGTTGGGCCTGTCAAACAATCTGTTTGAATAACCTGCACATTATTTTCGTTTATGTTATTCATGAGTAATTCAACCAAGTATAGTTTTTTGCTATAATGGTTGAAGGGGTGGGAAAACCGGCCTGTCAGAAAGGCTTATGTCCCCTGCCTAGCTGGAGCGCTTGGTATTCGGCCTGTCAAGAGGGCATTTTAGACTAAGTGTTTGGGAGAGAACACCCTTACAACTGTCTTGTTGCATCCAGCCGGTTGTAATCCGTGGCAGTAAACCTAGTCAGGTCAGGCAATTATTTCATGCCTGATTGGTCCTGACTCTTTACTGTATCTGGCGGCGGTTACCAACTTGTCAGGCACAGTTAAGTTGCAAATTTTTTGTTTCAGGAATGTATAGTAGAGTAGCCCTCAATCCTGAATATTTATGCATATAATATTTTATCATGTATAATTGTTCAGGATTCAAAAAGTCAATAGATGGTTAAGTTGAACAGATATAAAATACAGATAAGGCACGTAAAATATGTAGGTCATCATATAGCATGTTAGGTTGAGTAGTGATTGAATTTATACCTGTTTGTAGCCTGATCTTTACATATGGAATAATTTTAAATAGGTTATATTCCAGGATCTTGGGATCATTTCCTCTTCTAGCGTTTGGAGCCTGTATGCTCCTTGTCCAACAATTGAATCAATTAAGTAAGGGCCTTCCCATGTGTGAGCCAGTTTGCCTGCTGATTTTTCTTTTTTATTTGGAAATACTTTGCGTAGGACAAGGTCTCCTTCTTTAAAGACCCTGACCCTGACGTTTTTATTGTAAGTCCTGGCGACTGCTTGTTGATATGATGCCATCCTGATTTTGGCAGCGTCTCTTAATTCTTCTGTCAGGACCAAGTTGTCTTGCATTAGGTCTTTGTTTGCTTCAACGTTGTTCAAGCTGCATCTGGATGTTGGTACTCGTACTTCCACAGGAATGACAGCTTCATAGCCATACACCAGGGAGTAAGGTGTTTGGCTTGTTGCAGTTTTTGGAGTTGTCCTGTCTGCCCATAGTACTAATGGAAGTTCTTCAGCCCATCTGCCTCGTCTTCTTTTCAACTTCTTTTTTAGGCAGCTTATGACTACCTTGTTGCTTGACTCCGCCTGGCCATTAGCTTTTGGGAATCCAGGGGTTGATGTTACCAGGTTGATATTCCATTCTTGGCAAAATGCTTGGGTCCTTTTCCCTACGAACTGAGTTCCGTTGTCGCATACTATTTCTGATGGGACTCCATATCTGCAAATGATGTTTGTCTAGATGAAGGATATTACTTCTTTTTTAGTTACTTGCCTGAAAGAGTCAGCCTCAATCCATTTGGAGAAGTAATCAGTCATAGCTAACATGAATACTTTTTGTCCTGGAGCTACAGGCAATTTTCCCACAATATCCATGCCCCACTTTATGAATGGCCAGGGTGCGGAGATTGAATCGAGGAGTTCAGATGGCTGATGTATGATTGGTGCATGAATTTGGCAAGCTTCGCATTTTGAAGAGTATTCCGGCGATCACCCTCGGTGTAGGCCAAGATGTAGCTTTGTCCTGAGAACTTTGCTTGCCAGGCTCTTTCCTCCCTTGTGGTTGCCACAGTATCCATCGTGTATTTCTTGAAGTACTAGTTTGGCTTCGTTAGGCTCCAAGCATCTCAGGTAGGGTCCAGCCTGCGATCTCTTGAACAGAGTGTTATTGATGATAGGATAAGTTGAAGCTCTAATTTTAAAAGCCCTTGCCTCATGTCTACCCTGAGGTAGTATTCCTCGGAGAAACCAGTCATAATAGGGTTTAGTCCAAGAGTTACTGTCCTGATTGACAGGATTGACCTGTTCAGGTTTGCTGATGGTTGGCTCTAATAAGTGCACAATTGGTATTTTGTCAAAAACAGTGGGGGTGAAATTTGAACCTAGGCTGGCCAGAGCATCAGCATGGGTATTCAGGTCTCTTGATATTTGATCTATGTCAAATAAAGCAAATTTAGCGGTAAGGATTTTTGCATATTCTAAATACGAAATCATTTTTGCATCCTTAGCCGTATAAATTCCCTTTATTTGATTAGCAATTAAGAGTGAATCAGTTTTTACCTTTAGGTTTTGAACACCGAGGTCTAGACATACCTTTAAGCCTGCTATCAGGGCTTCATATTATGCTTCATTGTTGGTAGCTTTGAACTCACAGCTTACAGCCTGAGCTATCACGTCTCCCTGTGGTGATTTAAGTACTAGTCCTAACCCTGTCCCCCTGGCGTTGGATGCCCCATCTATGAATTGGGTCCATTCCATGTCTGGGGTTTTATTTTCTAGTTGGTTGACCTCTTTTATCAGGTCTGGTTCCAGGTTAGGGCTAAAATCAGCCACAAAGTCTGCTAGGGCCTGCGATTTAATCGCTGCCCTGGGTTCAAAAGAGATGTCGTATGTGCTAATCTGTACTGACCATTTGGCCATCCTACCTGAAAGTTCAGGTTTACGCAGGACGGATTTTATGGGCAGATTGGTCCTAACTATATTGGGGTGACTTTCAAAATAGGGTCTCAACTTAGTACATGACATAATTAAAGCTAAAACATATTTTTCAAGTAGTCCATACCTCAACTCAGCATCTAGCAGGCTTTTACTTATATAGTAGACTAGATGTTGCTGCACGTCCTGTTCTTTCACCAGGATCACACGATCTGTTGTGTCGTGTGATGATAGGTATACTGACAAAGGTTCTCCCTTTTCTGGCTTAGCTAGTAAGGGTGGAGATGATAAATAGGATTTTAGATCCTGAAAAGCTGCCTCATGCTCATCCGTCCACTGGAATTGTTTATTTTTCCTGAGGAGGTTATAGAATGTTTTGCATCTCTCAGAGGATCTTGATATGAAGCGGTTCAGGCGCTACCCGGCTGTCAATTTTTGGATATCCTTAACGAGACTTGGGTGACTGTAGTTCCAGGATAGCCTTTATCCTGTCAGGGCTTCTATACCTCTCTTTGTGACCATATATCTGAGAAATTTGCCTGCAGAGACTCCAAAGTGGCATTTTGCAGGGTTTAGCTTCATGTTATATTTTTCTAATATCTCAAATGCTATTTCTAGATGCTTCACATGATCTTCTGCATTATTGGATTTCACCACCATGTCGTCTATGTATACTTCCATGATGTCGCTTATTTGGTCTTTAAACATCATGTTGACCAGGCGCTGGTACGTTGCCCCTGCATTCTTCAGGCCGAAAGGCATGGCAGTGTAACAGTATATGCCTCGGTCTGTAATGAATGCAGTACTCTCCTGGTCAGCATGGTGCATCTTTATCTGATTGAATCCACTGGAAGCATCCATGAATGTTAGCATTTCGTGGCCTACTGTGGCGTCTACCATGGCATCAATATGAGGCAGGGGGATTGGATCTTTAGGACAAGCTTTGTTCAGGTCAGTGTAGTCTACACAGACTCTCCACTTCCCATTCTTTTTCTGCACAACAACTACGTTAGCCAGCCATTCAGGGTACATTACTTCCCTGATCATCCCCATATCCAAGAGTTTTTCTACTTCCTCGTTAATAATGGTATTTCTTTCAGCTGCAAACTTGCGTCTTTTCTGCTGTACAGGCTTAAAAGATGGGTCAACATTGAGCTTATGAGTAATTATATCAGCGCTAATTCCAGTCATATCAAAATGTGACCAAGCAAACCAAGATGATTTATTTTTAAAGAATTTTACTAGTTCAGGCCTGACACTACCTGGTGCGTGAGATCCTATCAATACATACCTATCAGGGTACTCAGGGTCTAGGATTACCTAATCTGTTTCCATTCTGGGAGGTGCCACATAAGTGCTCCTGACAGGGTACTGTAATTGCTATGCCAGGGACTTACCTGCCTTGGAAGGCTTCAAGGCTGCTGTGTAGCATTCCTGGGCTGTCTTGTGATCTCCTTTAATCGTGGCTATACCCCAGTCCGTTGGTATCTTGATGCATTGGTGATAGGTTGATGGTACGGCCTTGACATTATGGATCCAGGGTCTGCCCATGATAGCATTGTAGGACGATAGGCAGTCAAGGACTCCAAATTTCTCTTAAGATGAGACTCCTTCCACGTAGGTTGGGAGGTGGATTTCTCCTATGGTGCTTCTGGTTTCACCGCTGAATGCTACTAGGACGCTGGATTTCTTGATCATTTGATCCTCGTTCATCTTCATGACTTTCAGTACGTCAAGCATGATCAGGTTCACTGAGCTGCCTCCATCTATTAGGATCCTTCTTACCGTGGCTGTTCCAATCTGCATAGAAATTACCAGGCCATCATGATGAACATCAGGGATGCCCACCAGGTCACAATCATTGAAAGTGATTGTCGGGACAAGATCCGGCTTGCAGGGTGACACAGTCCTCGGCGTCCTGGCTATCTTCTTTGCTGCTGAACTTGTCAGGCCGCAAATCTCTGAACCGATAGATATGAATTTTACTTCATAGATTGGTGGTGGTGGTGGGAGACTACGATCCTGCTTATGCTCCTGATTCTCCTTATCCTGGTTTGCGTTCCTGCCCTTCATCTTGATCAGGTCTTTTAAGTACCCTGATTTTAACAGGTAGGCTACCTCCTTCCTCAGGGTGAAACAATCATCCGTGGTGTGTCCAATATCCATGTGAAATTCGCACCATTTTGAACTGTCTCTTCTGGGATTTGGATTTTCTGACTTCCTGGGCCATCTAACAGCAGATCCCATGTTGTCAAGTCTCTGGATTAATCATGCAATATCAACAATGAAGTTATGTTCGGAGATAGGTGGATAAACTTTAACCTTACCTTGATACTCATGGGCCAGGTTAACTTCTGACTGATCTGGCCTGGAATACGGAGTAGGTCTATAATTGTTTCCTTTGTTGCTTTTCCTATTGCTTCTTTCATGATCCTTTGGTCTACTGGGTGATCCAAGTATGTAGCTTTTATCTTCTTCCAGCCTGATGAAAGCAAGAGTCTTGGCCTGAACATCTTCGAAGGTGTGGCAGGGATACTTAGTGAGTTCGATGTATAAGTCTCTATATGGTAGTAACCCTTGTCTGAATGCCTCCACTGCTGTTCCAACGTCACACCTGGGTATAGACACTTTCTCTTTGTTGAATCTTACAAGAAATGTCCTGAGAGTTTCATCAGGCTTCTGTGTAACTCGGTAAAGGTCATTGGATCGTTTCTCAAACTCCCTACTACTCGCAAACTGCTGGTTGAAACTGTTGATCAGGTTGGCAAAGGAGTGGATGCTGCCGGTTGGCAGGTTGATGTACCATTGCAGGGCAGGGCCGGTCAGGGTCGTTCCAAATCCCTTGCACATGCAAACTTGTCTAAACTCGCTGGGAATAGATGCGACCAAAGATTTTCTCTTGTAAAGAGCCACGTGATTTTGTGGATCCGTGGTTCCATCATAGACCCTCATGGATGGAATTGTGAACTTTTTTGGTAGATCTACTTTTGCTATCTCGTCTATGAAAGGCGAATCAGCATAGCTGTCAGGGGCAGCTTCTTCCATGCTGGCGAGTACTCCTGGTATATTATCGAATTTTTCGTTGAGTTTCTTGATCTCCTGAACTACTGCCATCATGATGGCTGCTGCAGATTCATCGGGTTTCTCTTTATCATCATCTTTTGGTTCATCATCACCATCTACGTTAATGGCTTTAGGAATACTTGGGCTCCCAAAACTGGAAAAATCAATGTTTTTAATGATTCATGAAAATGGGGTTCCTGTTTGGAATCTAGAGCCTGCCCCCTGGGTTTTTTCAAATTTTTGCTTCAGGGCTGACTCAGATTCTTTCAATTGCAGGATTTCTGCTTCAGTTTGGGCCACTTTTTCTTCGAGGCTTTCCAACTCAATGATTTTTTGGGGAGCTGCATTCAATTGTTCTTCAGCGGTGGGTTGGGCCATTTTTGTAGGTTTTTTGAGTTTTTGTAAGATAAGAAAAAAGAATTTAAAGAGCTAGATGCCCCACGGTGGGCGCCAATTGTTTTGTATGGATTTTGCGCAAGGCGAAATCAGGCCAAGGTAGAGTTGTGTAAGGTTAACTAGCTTTAGGTAGTCTGATGGTCAGGTCGTCAGGATACAATTATAAACTGTAAATGAATAAATAACAATAACAATAAGACAATCAATTTTGTACGTGGAAAACCCTTGAATGGGAAAAAACCACGGGCACCAAGCCAGGAGAGGATTTCACTATATTGTTTGGGAGAAAGATTGTATGAAAAGAACAATGTTAATATTTCTCTATGCAATGCGTGTGCTTCTTCCTGTGTGTGTATGAGATGCCCCCAATATCTTCAAAGTATTCCTTATATAGGCTTTCTCCTTGAACGGCTGCCTGATACGGTATTAATTGCGGTTTATTCTCCATAATTACCAGTAATAATTGCCAATTATTCCTCCCTTAATTACTGCATTTACTGCGTAATCTTCATACTTAATGCTGCGTATATAATTCCTTTATAACATGCGTATATGGTCTAATATCGTCCTGATATTTTGACCGTTGTCCTCTCCATGGCATGGCGCCTATCTTCATGTGCCTTGATAGCCTGACACTCTGACAACCTGGCAGTCAGGTTCAGGTGAGATACTGATCAGGAAGGTCTACGGATTTCCAGGCCTAACAGCCACCAATAGGCCCACCCTCATCAGCAGCTTGTACTTGCTCCATCTGACGAGCAGCATTAAGGGCCCCCTTCCTAATAGCTTCATCAACATCCTCAGGTGAATAATATTTCACGATCAGTTAAGAGATCTTCGGGAATAACATTTTCTACTACTTTCACCGGCTCTTGGACAACTTTACGCCTTTTATAACATATGTTGCATTCCTGTTTTTGACGTCTTTTATAGAGTTTCAACTCAAGAGACTTTTGCAAATCCTTACCAGATGATCTCTGAACCGCTTCCATTACTTGTACACCTACATCCCCCATTGGCCCTTCCTCTTCCTCTTCCTCTTTCCCTGAATCAGCACCTTCATTAAATTCACCGCTGTTGTAAAACTTTACAGTCTCCATTATCTGTTCTGTAGCGACTTCACGATCTTTATCACGGCCTACTTCATCACTACTAAGGGAAACAGCTTCCCCATCTCCAAAATCTTCATCCCCAACATCTTCTCCATCTCCATCAACATCTGACTCCTCCTCTCCTGTGCTAACATTTCCCAGACCCACCTTCTTGAAGTATGGGTGCAAAATCAACAGAATCCTTTATTCTTTGAGCTATCTCTTGAATTTCCCCAGCATATACCTTCATCTTCTGACTTTGAAAAAAATCTTGGCTACTTTGTGTAGGGACGAGGCCGCTTGAAGAGGAAGAACCTGATGTTAACCCTTTAAGCTTTTGAGCTGCATCGGCATACCATGAATAGAAGACTATGGCATTCCTCTGCATCTTAAAATAAACCTCATGGACATCCTACATTAAAATTGCAAAATAAATTCAAATTTTAGTAGAGAAATAGAGTATAAAATAGAGTATCAATCTGACTTTGTAAAATTGTAACTTTAACAAAACAAATTGTTATTTTAGTACAGAAATCTGAAACTTAAATGCATTTCAATAAAGTGTAACTTCAACAAAGAAAACTGTAATTTTAAGGAAGAAAAGTGTAAGTTTAGTACAGAAACCTAAAACTTTAATGTATTTCATAAAAGTGTAACTTCAAGGAAGAATAGTGTAATTTTGTTCAAAAAAAGTGTAATTTTGAAAAGTGTAACACCAACTAAGAATAGTGTAATTTTATGGAAGAAAATTGTAATTTTGAAGTCAACAGAAAGTTCGATATTGAAGTTAACCTTTTATTGTTGAACAATAACACAAATAAATATATCTTTACTTAATAAAAACAATTAGGTGAAAAAAACTTACATCAACAGCCCGGGCTTTCAACTCATCGTCATCTTCAACTCCCGGTGGGAGTTCAATCTCAACAAACTTCTTCAGGTGAGTCGTGGCTCCCATATCTCCCATGGTCACAACTTGTTTGTCACTATCCATGCCACCGATGGTCAATTGGTGCTCTTGGAGGCAACGAGGATACTTCACCTCGGAAAAAGTTTGACGACCCAGGCCCCCATTGTCTAGCTCACCGTGCAACCGTTCCGAAAGTTTTGCCCGATCCCAATGCTTAATTAGTGGGAGCTCATGGGGGCAGCTCTCTCCCCGGAAATCAAATCGCTGGAAATAGGTGATCAGTAAAAAAAGGGATACAGCCAAGCAGTATCTTTTTCCCTCTGCCAACATCTGCTGCAGCCTTAACCATGCATTCAAGAACATAACTACACCAGTCAAACTCCGAGATAAGACTCGCATCTTCAATGGCTTTCAAAAGCTTGAAGTCTATCACACTGTTTGAGGTTGGAGCGAGGAATGATGACATGGCGAGCAGAACAAACAACCCGACAAATTGTTCCCCTCCATCTCTGTACACTTTTTTTCAATTTCTGCGAAGACGAGTCCTAAATTGACTCCGTCTTTTCCACTTTTGCCATTGAACGCTTTCCGCCACCGATCTTTCAAACTCTTGTTCGCAGGATCTTGAGAACCCTTGTGCCGGCCTGTAAGAACTAGTTCAATGGGTCTAGAGCCCCGCGGTAGCATGAAACAGTCAAAAACATCATGTTTCGTGACCATAAACTCCTTCAGTTCAGAGGCCCGAAACACATAAGACTCATCACTAAATGCCTGTAGAAATAGTGGAACATGGGCAAGTGGATATGTTTTCAACTTAAGCTCCAGGATCCCCCCAAACCCAACTCTTCGTACAGCCGCTCGCTGAGCTTTATTCAGCTTTTCAATCAACTCAACAAGCATCTTTGGTCAGCACTTAGCAGACACTTTAGGAGTGACTACTTTAACTTGTTCATCCTCCTCCTGACTTTCAATTTCTTCTTCAGAATCTGACATCTTGGAAAGAAGGATGGTAGAATGTAATTACTGTTTACAAAGCAAGGTAAACTTAACTTTGACAGTGAAATACACAAATAAGTTAATAGAAGAAAGAAATAAAAAACATGTAACTGTAACACAGAAAGACTGTCATTGTATCAACTAAATAAGTAACTTCAAGACCTAATAATAAGTATAACTTTAACAAACAAAAGTGTAATTCTAACAACCAAAAGTGTGATTTCAGCACTATATAACTGTAATGATAAAAAGTGTAATTCTAACAACAAAAAGTGTAATTTTAACAACCAAAAGTGTAATTTCAGCAATATATAACTGTAATGATAAAAAGTGTAATTCTAACAACAAAAAGTGTAATTTTAACAACCAAAAGTGTAATTTCAGCAATTTGTCAAGAGAATGTAACTGTAACACAGAAAGACTGTCATTTCAGCACACACAAAAGTGTAATTTTTGTAGAGAAAAGTGTAATTTCATCTGATTGCAAATATATCAAAAAAATGTGTTGATCTATTTTGCCCTAATCAAAAAAATGTGCAGATATATAAAATTCAAAATGTATGAAACTACAAAAAATGACTAATAATAATAATTAAAACTATTGCACATAATAACAAAACAATACACAATAAACTAACACTACAAAGTGAGTAATTAGTAAGAATGAATAATCAAAATAAATGAACATGAAAGCATAAAAAAGCAAAAGACCATTACATTGAAAAACGAAATGGTTGATGAACATAATTGAAATAATTGACGAACATAAATCAAATTTCAAAAGGTTAAAACAATGGGTATGAAAATATGATAAACAATCTGGGTCAAATAAATTAATATGAACATAACAATGGGCAATAATCGAAAAACTATAAAATAAATAAATTACCTTATAAGACAACAATGGCAATGGCAAGATGTAAATAATAATACACAAAACTATAAAAACCAGTAAATGATTACCTTGATAAGCGAAAATGGCGAAAATGGAGAATAACGAGTTTCTTTAGTGAGAAGACAACAATGGAAAGTTGTAAGTGAATGAAGAAAACGGAGAAGACAATAAAGTTCCTGTTTTATTGAAAATTTGGGGGAAGTTTATTTTGATCTAGGTTTAATTATGAGGGTGGTTTGAGTTTGAAAAATTGAGTGAAATGAGAAAGAGGGGGAAGGAAAAGTAACGTGTTTGACGGTTGATTGACAAGCCTGCATGCATGCTACTTACCCTATGATTGTAGGAGGAGAGACGTAATTAAGATAGTTAATAAAATAATAGACTTAGTGGGTTTTCCATCTTAATCTCAGCCATCCATATACAACATCCAAGGGTATACAATGAGACTTATGGACTCACACTTACTATAAGGACTTATATGATCCTTATACTATATATATAGTGGAGTACTAGGAGTTCCTCTAGACAGACGAATTAGCTCATAAAAGACCAGCTGTTTTACGGCAGACATTATATACGAGTCTTATCCATGTCAACTGTTAAATAGACTCTCTATTCTAGGTATCTCCAGGTTGACCCTCCAGATTAAAATAAATTCCTCAAATGTGAGTTCAACAACTCAACCTGACTCATATTAGTTTGATCTTATGGTTAGTGACACTAGGTCATAATCCATCTTTAATAAACCAAATTTATTACTTAGATCTTTGCTACTACGATCGGATCGTAATGCTTTAGTACTTTGTTCAATTGGTTCTCTACATCATTTATAAATTTCTCAAATCTCTCAAATGCTTCACTTTATATTTGATTGAGTAAATATGCCCATATCTACTTAAATTATCGGTAAAAGTGACGAAGTAGTCATAAATTCTCCTTGCGGCGATGCTCATTTGACCACATACATCGGCATGTATTAGTCCTAACAAATCACTTGCTCGCGTTCCTTTACCACTAAAGGGAGTACGAATCATTTTGCAAAGGAGACAAGATTCACATATTCCATATGATTGATAAATCAAATGGTTCAAAATCTAGTCATCACTTGCCTTTTAATGCGTTTCTCATTTATGTAACCTAATCGAAAAAGCCAAATGTACAAATCATTTGGATTACTAGTTATGAGTCTTTTGGATTGTATTATGAAGATATCTTTGCTTGAGTTGGAAGTGTCTAAAACTTGTATATCATAAAGATAAGTGACATGGCTCACATCCATGTCTATTTTCAACAAAATACAACAATTGTCTTTGATAGCAAAATTTAAATCCTTTCATGTCTCACATAGAAATGGAAATAATGTTTTAGACAAAGTGGGTACATAATAACAATTATGTAGATTATAACTCAAAGCTATTAGCAAAAATAAGTACAACTCCCTCTTGAAGTGGCGGCTACCCTAGCTCCATTTCCTTGTCGGTGATTCATATCACTCTTATTTAGCTTTTCCACATTTCCAAGTCCCACTTGGAGTGATAAGTCCAACTTTAATATCTTCCAAATACTTGGGGCAGTTACGCTTCCAATGGCCCATGACATTACAATAATGACATTCATGGTAGGATTGGGCACTCTTCTTGGTTTTGTGGTAGTCTCACTATCAACTTCCAATTCACCCATCTTTGCCTTTCCTTTATTAATACCAATACTCCTTTTGGTTGCAAAGACACTCTTGCTAGAACTCCCACTTAATTTGATATTTCTCCTTGTTTCATCAAACAAGGATATCTTGGAATTTGTGAGATTCCCCTCATATGATCCTCTTACCTAAGAGGTGAGAATGAGTATGGGAGTGGGAGGTGTAGAAGTAGTAAAAAGACAAAGATTCCCTTTTTCACCAATGCTAAAGCGTAGTACTCTAATCGGGTCGTCGATATACGAGAAGCAATTTTTATTGAATGATTGGAGCCATAAATTGATGGTGATCGATGTATGATTATTAGATAAATTTGGAGTTGCCATTGTAATTGTAAAAACGATTTTGACTAAAAAATAGGAAGTTGAAGGAATTAATTAACATCTGTCGTTTTAATAATACTCGTAATTATAACTACAAGTATTTAAGCATCTATGTAGTGACCTCCACCCAACTAACATAAATGATTTCGAGATCCAAATTCATATTAATACGGGTACGTGAGCCGAATCATCCCTCATTAATATAACTCGGTGGATTAACTCTTTAATCGATTATACTTTTAGAACTCTCGGTCGATAAAAATTACTCTAATTTTCATCTTTAGCCCGGAACACATGAGACTACGGTCACGAATACTTCCGTTGAGCTCAATCCAAATTTCGATGTAATAATATTTTACAACCCCACTTCGCCAATGTAACAAGGTTTGTATTACGGTGAAGCCGGATTAACTCCCTTTGAAATTGGTACTTCATGGGTTTATACTATTTGGTATGGCTATATCTCAATTATAGTATGTAAGAGGTCTTGTCAATTTATTATCTATCACGTTTTAAGTGAACTAAAGCGATGAACTACGATAATTATAATTGACACGGTCGATGACTCGATATGATATGCATGTGTTGTTATGGCGATTTGGCAATGCACGTAACATATTAAGAAAAATGCAAAGCAATAAATAAAATTCCTAGTATGGCCTTTCTACAAATAGAAAATCAAATAATCTATTACATATTCGGAAACCAACTCCTTTGGTCTCTTGAATCTTCAATTGGCACGCCTCCCAAGAACACCGTCTTCGTCGAATCACCTTTCCGAATGGCACCGTCTTTGAAGATACTCCATAATTACAAATAATAATAAAAATACAAAGCTATTCCTATTATACATTTGTAAAATGGAAAAACTAATAAAATAAAAGTGATACGAGATCACATTAAATTACAACCGAATCAATATTCTCTTTCATTACGGGTAATATTGATTAAACTAAGGCCATACTAAGATAAAATTACATAATTCAAAATTATATAAATAAAAGACATTCAACAATTGAAATATGCAGCATTATAATATGTACCTATCATGCCAAATGATGTGCCAAATCGCCCTATTTAACTTACGTCGTATATATAACCCGGATTTATGGAAATGCGTGATAATAACCTTTTAAAATCACTAATTAACACTTAAATCACATCTAAGCTCAATTTAATTATCCTAACACTTTTTAGGACTCAAAAATTAGTCATCACTCAATTTTTAACAATAATTCAACTTGATTTAATTTTATGCTCATTTTTGACCTTCAAATCATAATATTTATGAAATAAATCCAAATTAATTTATAAAAAATTTCAAAATTTGAATTTTAAATTTTTGAACATTCTGGAATAATTCCATAACACTCATAATATCAAAAATCCTCGTTAAAATTTTCGAATTAATTTTGAGAAAATATAGTTGCATTTTATCGGTTTTATCTCATAAAATATTTAAAGTATCCAAAAATTACTCCAATAATTTTTAGAACCTTTGATCTGATTAGTGGGATATTAATGCAACTTAAAATAATTTTCTCATGCCATGCAATACGTTTTAGCTATTTATGCTAAAATAGTCACTATTTATGCCATTTTTACTCTAAAAATCCATAAATCATGCTAAAGGAGATCTTTTAATCTCGAAATTTTCATACACTCTGTAAATTATGCATGTGACAACATAATAAATTTTCATGGCCTAATTCAAAATTTAACTATTTTTAACCATTTAACCTCTTTTAATCCATTTTTATCTCATAAAAATCACAAATCATGCAATATTAATCCAATTAATACGGGATTTTACACACAACTTGTAAAATATGCATGTGAAGTCATATAAAAATTTCAAGGTCAGAGAATAAGTTTAACCATTTTTAGTCATTTTAACCTTTATTTATGCCATTTTTACACTAAAAATTCATAAATCATGAAATATTAATCACATTAATATGATATTTTACATACAATACATAAAATATTGATGTGAGGTCATACTAAAATACCACGGCCAGTAGTGAAGGTTAACTTATTTTAGTGAATAAAAGTTCATTTTACTCATAAAAATGTAATAAAATCACTAAAAATCATTAAAATGAGCAATAAATTTCCATAAATCATAAAAATGACCTAAATACATTTTAGGACCAGAATATATAACATGCATGGTGATTTCGTGGCTTATACTTATAAATCACAAATTTTTAGTTTTATATGTTAACATTTTAACTCGGAAAAACAATAACCGATTATGCATGCAACATCCTTATGCTCTGATACCACTTGTTAGGTTTATATACCTATTATTAGATTCCTCTAATAATGAACTTATTAACTTCTTAATTATATGTTCTTTAGATCTAGTGCATGCATAACAAAATGAAAGATTTATAAGAAAAACAATGTCCCTTACATTGATGGTTGGTTCGAAATATAGGGCACAAGTAAGGTCACCTTCCTTTACTTGTTCTTGAGCTTAATGTGATGGATGATCCTTCAAGATCCCAAGTATAGAAATCCTCCTTAGATTTCACCCAAGACTTACCCTTAAACTAGTATACTAATTAACTAGATTATTATACTAGTATCCTTAAAATGTATTCTAATATTGTTATTATTACTACACTAGTAACCTTATTTTAATATTAGAATGGATGAAAAATTTATTGTATTCTAAAACTTGTTTAGAGAGAAGTGGGAGAATATAGAGCAAGCTTTGCATGTGTTGTTGTATGAATGAATAATTGGTAGTAGAGAACAAATCTCTTAAGAGAGAAAAGAGGGGAAAACCGGTTGGGGGCAAGGGCTAGGTGCCAAAATTGGCATCTTGCTTTTTACTTTTGGTCTTCTCAATATCTTAGGTGTGTAAGCTAGTATGCACTAGCTATGATGATGATGATTAATTTATCTCATAAAATAATGTCATCCTCACACCCATAATACTTCCTCCATTCGGTCCATATGTCATAAAATGGACTACCATTTTATTTTGTCAATTTGTCAATTGTCACACAATATGTCACATGTAGTATGTTACATGTTATTAATTAATTTTAATGCATATTTATCACATAAATATCATTTTACAAATTAATTAAATTACATACAACAAATTGACTAGTGATACTTGATCATATAAATAAAATGAGGCATAAAATTATAATTCACAACTTCTTGCAATTATAATTAACCATTCATTCTTATCTCTATTGTTTCTCAAACAATAAGCAATTTTAGTAACAAAGTATTTTTTATTACTAAAATAAATCTTATTTAATCCCATTACAATAAGATATCAATATTCTCTCTCACAAGTAAATTGTTCACTTTTAAGGACATGATCACTTTGTATCGCCATACAATTAATCAATTTATCCATTAAGGGAATTGTCCTTTAGGTGTGACCTTAAGGGATCAACTGACCACCACTGTCACACGACAGTAATGTCAAACTCTAGTAAGCCAATCATTACCGATTAATGACGATCAGTTAATTATATAATAAATCATCCCTCACGTATTCTTTATATGAGATTTAATTATGATATTAAATCATCTGATCGCACTATTGTCGAGGACACATTTCCCAACACATCAACACCCCATTTGTAATACCCGTCCTTTTAGGGACCCGTTGGCCGTCGTTGACTGACCTTAGACACCTGTCTAGACCTTCGAAAACCTTACGAGTTAACCTTGTGACGTAGTAAACCTTTGAGTTCTGGAGACTCGATCTAGTGGAGGCTACTCGAACGAGTAGCTCAATCACTCGATCGAGTAGAGGCCACTCGATCGAGTAAGTTACGTACTTGATCGAGTAACGGGAGTTCAGCGGGGGAGTATAAGTCGTGATATCGTGAAATCCAAACCAAATCATTTCTTTTCCTTTACTCCTAAACCTAGATGCTGTCATATCCTTATTTCTTCACCATGTTTCACCCTTTTGGAGCTTTTGAGAGTGGAGACATCATGGGGATGGAAAGCATGAGTCGAGTAGCGGTCTTGTCGCCGGAATGCTATGTATAGGTATGTGGTCATCATCATCATCGTCTTCCTTGGTTTCGTGTGTGAATGAGACAGTAGTAATAGATGGTCATACTGTTTGTTGTAGGTGATTGTGATGGTTAATTTTCGTCTTAAGGTCTTGTGCGGAATCGCTGCGGTTTACTAGAGGTAGGTTTTCCTACTCAATACTGTTGGTTGTATAGTCTAGTGTATAGAATCTGGTAGTGTTTGGTATTGTGATTGGTAGTGTGGATTGGTTGTAGTTGGTTGTGTTTGTTTGTTTGTGGTTCGCGAGGCGTGTCCTCGGCTGAGCGGAGTCGCTTGCGGGAGTGGCTTCACCCCCTTGTGATGTGACTCTTAATTACGCATATTTAGTCCCCTAATTGAACCTATTTTGCATACTAATATAGCATTTCATGGCCATTTCATCCGTCGAATCCTTTCTATTTTGCTTTCCTAGTACATTTTATATGTTTTATAAGAAAGGAGATAATGAGACGTAATCCCCGTCTCTCGCGCATATTCGGAAGCTTATTGACATTCTTGGATGGATTAGTATGAAGAGGAGGCAAGAATGATTACTAAGGCAAGCATAAAGAGTATATATAAGGATCGTAGGCTTAAAAGCAAGGAGAGGAACCCTGTCTCAGGATCCGTGCATCCCAAGCTCTGGACGAGCAACTCAGCATAGGATCCGAGCGTCCCGTGACAAAGCCGCGCGTCTCAGCTGAGGATCCGAGCGGATTCCAGACAATCCGAGCGGATTCCCTTACAGGATTAACCGTGTTTCAAGCCAAGGCGCACAAATCTCTTTAAAAGTTGCTACATGATCCGCGCATGTCCCTCCGGACTTGCAAAGCTCTATTCAATACTTAAGCATTGTTATTTACTAATCTACCCTTACTTAATCTAATGATGTAATACTATATATACTCTATTTGTAATAATCAAGAGAATTAAGTTCTCTTAGAGTGGATTAAGTCCTCTTAGATTAGAATAGATTAATCTCAATCATTCCACATTAATCTTTCCTTAATTATTGTTCAAGTTTATTTTTGGGTAATTGAAGATTATTGGGTTATTATTGGAGAATTGACAACTCTTCATCAATCAATCACGTTTTCTTCTATTATTCTTTCATTTCCAATTATTCATCTTAAGTTTGGTATAATCTCTTTACTCTTTACTCTTTATTGTTTATTTCCTCACTCTCTTATCATGTTTATACTTGTTGTGATGATTGACACCATTGATGACATATTTTCCATGATAGTAAGTGAGTAGTTACTTAACTAGGATTAGTGGGGGATTAGGGGAGTTAATCATGGGATAAATTTATGCTTAATGAGTTCATTTGAATGTTTGCTTATTGTTCTTCAACTTATGCACATATCATGTTTGATGAAATGCTAGACTATGAAACCTTCCATTTTTTACCCATCTATTGTCTACTCAACAAGGCTTGTAAGATATAAACCAACTCAAACCTTGTTAGACCTTGCATATTATTGAATAGGGAAAACCCATGTCGACTTGTAGCTGTTGTAAAGTTTTAACCGACTCGGCTATGAGACGTAAGTTTTCCTAGGAATTGGTTTATCATGCATGTAGTTTAATAGGAAGAATTAAGTCGACTTGTAGGTGTTCTAAAGTCACAAATGACTCGGCTCCGGGACCCAAATCTTCTTATGAATTATATGACATGAACTAACTTAATTCCAACAATAATAAATTGCTTGCACCTATATAACTCATTTATCCTATCTTACCATGATTCCCTTATGATCCCATGACATCCTAGTATCCTTTATTATTTATTTGCATCTTTATTTGATTTATTTTTTGTCTTACTTTATTGCTTTCATTAGTCTAGAATCAATCAATTCCAAATCAATTGTTACAACCCTTAGCACAACTACGATTAGATTGAACAATTTGAGTACCCCCGTCCCGTGGATCGACCCCGACTTGCTTGCTATGCTAGTAGTTAGGTATAAATGTGTTTGATGGCGGACAACAACCCGCTTCACCAAAATGGCGCCGTTGCCGGGGACGGTGTTGTGTATTTGAATTGTTCTTTTGTATAGTTTTAGTTGTGCTTCTTGTTGAGGAGCCTTGGTTCCTTGGGAATTTCATTTCTTGTACTTTAACCTTGAGGAACTTGTTCCTCAAGGTTTGTTCTTACCATTTTATTGTAGTTTCCGTGGTTGTAGTTGCCCCTTTATTCTAGCAATGATGATGACACATGACTTCCAATAAGAAGAAGTATATGGGCAAGTTGGAGTAAATGAGTATGACATGTATGAATGGAGAAGGTTTGTTGCGCAAGAAAACACACCCATATCCTATGACTTCTACAATGGAAACTCAAATCACCCCACAAACTTCCCATACCAAAGTCACCCCATCCAATATCCACAACAACCACCCTCCCAATACCCACTTTACAATGAATTCCAAATGCCACAATACAACCACTATCATACCCACCTACAACAAGAAGATGATCACGAATTTAACATTCAAAGAATGGTTCTCCAAATGATGGGAGAATAACAAAATTTCTTCAAACAAGTGTTAGAGAAGAGCCAAAATAGGGACAATGTTCTTCAAAGCATTGTTACCCATGGTGAGGAGTTGGCAATTCAAATTGCCCAAATGAAGGAAGCCCAAGTAACTACTCCTCACCATTCCTTAGACATTGATCATGAATGTGAGTTTGAAGGACTTACTTTTGATGAGAAGTGGGAAGAGCCAATCTCCTTGAGCTCTTGTGAGTATGAAAGTGTGGTGTTTGATGAAAAAGACATGAGGTTGAGTAAGCCAAGTACTCTTAGCCTTTATGAGTATGAGGGTGTATCATTTGATGTGAATATTGAGGTGTTAAAGAAAGAGTTAATAAGGAAGAGTGAAGCCCCCATTTATGATTCATATGAAGATAGCGATGATGACAAGCCTATGGAAGAATCTTATGCAGAAAATGTATCTTGAAATGACTTATGGAATGAAGAAGAGGAATGGACTTATGAGATTGCCTCACTTGAGGAGCCCATCCTTGAGAAGTTTTAGGTATGCTTTCATGAAGAAGATGAATGTCTATTTCCTATTGACTATGAAGACCTTTTCGCACCCACCATGGAACCTATGATTGTTGGAGATGATATGGTATGCCTTCTTCAAGAGGTAAAATCGTCATATAAAAGGTACTTGGTGGAGAAGCTCAAGAGCAAAGTTATGAATGAGCTTATTTGTGGAGATTTGACACCCACAATTTCAATTTCTAAGGTTTCGGTCATCAATGTTATGAGAATTCTCCTTGTGGACGTGGGCCCACCTGCGTATGCCCAGCCGATCCGTGGACAATGGCAGCGGTCTTTTGAAAGCCACGCTCGGCGGCATAAAGGTGCTTTCGACCGGATCGTTTTAGATCGGTCGGTTTCGTCTCGGTAAGGGTCTCGAAACGATTAGAGATGTTCGGAGTCGCCACCAAGCATTTGTGGGATGCCTAGAACCCGTTCGAATTCCACTTTATACCTCGGTCAAATCGAAGCACAAAGCAGCGTTTGACATAGGTACTAAAGATAAGGAAATCGTCCCTCTTTAGCATCCTATCTCTAGAATGACTCTCGTACCGCCCGGATAAGGTCATCCACTATCCAAAGTTTCTGAGTAAGAGGTGAAGGTACGTATTGGGAAGCCCTTTAATCAGACACCTAATCCCGCCCGCGTTTAGCGGCCTCTACTGATCGATCTTGGTTGGTTGAATGCAAAAGTTGATAAAACGGTTTAAATGCATGAATGCGCATCCAATGATTTAAACCTAACATGTGAGAGCTTTCTAAGTCGGTTGATTTAATCCAAATATCAAGTATAAGATGTCGAGTTGGATTAATGGTTGATTTGCATGCAAGACGGAAATTACACATCCATTTACCGTATCAGGTTTAGGGTGCATAACATGATCCATTTGTCTTAGTAAGGCATTTTGCAAATATGGTTTTGAATAATTGAATAGTCATCTGATCCGTCCTATATCCGGGCTAACCGGAGTCGGGATCGTCCTAGACTAATGCTGGAAGGGAACAGGCCCTGTACCAGACGGCTATAAGAGGCGCGAGCCAGCCGGCGGTGTAAGGGGCCTCCCTTTGGTTTTGAAAATGAGAAATGGGGAGCCTGTTTAGGCACGGGTTAGCCCAAGGTTTATGTGCCGTGTTCTGACCTTTTATAAAACGTTATAAAACGTGTTGAAAATGGGTATTTAAACCCGGTTTGATTTTGAAAGGGTCGTTTAGATCGCATTTGTTGATTTGAAAAACTAGACTCGAATAATCATCATTATTTGATGATATTCGGTGTCAGGTTCGGTTTGACAAACTTGACATGAATAGTTTTGAAAAATGATTATGGACTAATTGTTTTAAGTCCATTTGAATATAATTAGTCGATACTTGTCATCGTACCCGGGTTAAAATCCGGCATGGTATGTAGAACCAAGGATGATTTTGTGTTGGTGACTAATATGTTTGTTTGAAAATGTGAAGAAATGAAATAAAAGGTTTTAAAATACCTTCTAAATGTCATTAACCAAATATTATCACCGACACCCGGATTTAACCGTCATGGTATGAGGAACCATGGGTGAAAAATGCTTTATGGTTAAAACATGTGAAATGAAACAAAAAGGTTTCGAAAATACTTGAAATGGTGAAAACCGATTACAAATATGAAAAATGGATTAAGGGAAATGAGGAGAACAAACACGGTTGATTTCTGGTCTGAATACCCCATTTAGGCGCGAGCCAGTTGGCGACCTAAGGGGCTTCTGCCTCAGACCAAAAATCAGTTTTGACTCGTTTATTCCATGTTTTGGTTCATGTTATGCATGTTTTATCATGTTAGAGTCATGAAACAAATGAAAACATAATAAAAGAGGATTTTTACACCCTCATACTTACATGTTTGGTTATGGCGAGTGACCGACGTAAGTGTAACAACTCGTTTGATCGGAAAAAACTCGGTTTAAACCGTTTTGGTAAGTAAAAAGAGTGTTTTAAGCTTTAGTGATGGTGTAGTGGTCGAAATGGTCGGTCAAGTGATTTAATGCACGATGACGGTACCAAAAAATGTGTAAGGCTCGTGTTTACGATCGGTAGGTCGTAAATACGCGTCGGATTGTGACTTTAGAAGTCGAGTCGAGAATTTTAAGGGAGAAAAGAGGGGGCGGACACTCGCGTAAGTCTCAAATGGGTGGCATTTGAGGGGTATTTATAAAAGAATGAGTGGTTGTGTGAGTTTTGAGCGATGTGGCCACCTGGGCTGCTCAAAGAGGCGCGAGCCACGTCGCGGGTCTTCGAGCTGTGTTGTCGCTTTCACAACAAACGCAATCATGATTTGTTCTATCCTAGGATTTGTAGTCATATGTTTGGTACTTGACCAAACATAAATCCGGGAAATCTTAGCATAGAAGGTTTGAAATGTTTGTTTTTTGTGTTTGATTTGGTTTGACTCATTGTTGGAGTCGGGATTTGAATTTTTGAGTCGGTTTTGGTCCGGTGTCGGTTTTGACTCTAGTTAGTGTCATTGCGACCCCGTCGTCGTGCATTAAACACTCCAGGTATTTTTTAAATGTTTTGAGATGTTTTATTTTCGAAATCGTTTTAAGTTTTCCGACGTAAAGTTGTACACAAACTGTCGATCAAACGCCGCGATTCCAAAACATGTTGTAGTCCGATAATCATCGGGTGTTTGTTGGAGTTTCAGCAGATACTGGGTATCTACAGAGCCCCCACTTTGACTGAGGCTTGGACAGGGCGAAAGTCAAAGTAGAGTCCCCAGGTCAATCGAAGATTACAACCTGGAGACCCAAGCGACGTCGAGGCGGCTCGAAAGGATTCGGGCCAAGGACCTTCCGTCGGGAAGGGTGACGCCAAGGCGACTCGAGGGTACAAGTCAAGGACCTGTCGTTGGGGAAATTTTAGAGTCTGTGACTATCCGCGCGGGTCGTTTAAAGTCCGTAAGACTACGTACAAAGGCTCGCCAGCCATAGGAAGGAGTCATACCTGAGGCATCTTCGGATATGTCCTTGCATGTTTGCGGACAAAGCCTCGCCAACTGTGGTAAGGAAATGTACCCGAGGCATCTTCGGGATGTGTCCTTAAAGGGTTGCGGACAAAGGCTCGCCAGCTGTTGTAAGGAAATGTACTCGAGGCATCTTCGGGATGTGTCCTTGAATGTTTGCGGATAAAGGCTCGCCAGCTGTGGTAAGGAAATGTACCCGAGGCATCTTCGGGATCTGTCCTTGAATGCTTGCGGACAAAGGCTCGCCAGCTGTTGTAAGGAAATGTACCCGAGGCGTCTTCGGGATGTGTCCTTGAATGTTTGCGGATAAAGGCTCGCCAGCTGTGGTAAGGAAATGTACCCGAGGCATCTTCGGGATCTGTCCTCGAATGTTTGCGGACAAAAGCTCGCCAACCATGGTAAGGAATGTACCCGAGGCATCTTCGGGATCTGTCTTCGAATGTTTGCGGACAAAGGCTCGCCAGCCAATGATAAGGTCGGTTAATGGACCATGGGAGTAGCCGCGTCGAATGGGGTTGTTTTGAAAGTAGCGAACTCGTGATGTCGCCGGGGAAATAGTGAGTATGGATTCTCACTATCACTATTTTGAAATGAGTGGGTTCCGCGAGGAAGCCCCCCGCTGGTATTTGAAGGAATAGTGAATTTGGAATCTTCACCATTCGTCGGCTTGAATTTGCAGTGGCGGTTTTGATCGCCGTTTGTTCTAATTTTGAAGGAAAAAATAGCAAATTTGAGTTTGCTATTGTGCTTGAAGTGACGGTTTATGTGCCGCCGCTGACGTTTGTAAGGAATAGTGAATTTGGAATCTTCACCATTGATTGAAGTGACGGTTTATGTGCCGCCGTTGACATGTGATGGAAATAATGAATTTGGAATCTTCACTATTGATTGAAGTGACGGTTTATGTGCCGTCGTTGCTTGAAATTTGGAGAAATAGCGGTTTTTGAATTTTCGCTGTTATTTTTGAAATTGACGGTTTTAATTGACGTCGTTCGGATTTTGAGGAAATAGCGATTTTGAATTTTCGCCGTTATTTTGAAGTTGGAGGAAAATAGCGAATTTGAATTTTCACTATTTTTGAAGTTGGCAGTTTTGATCGCCGTTTGCTTGAAATTTTTTGAAAATAGCGAATTTGAATTTTCACTATTTGGTTTTGTTTGTTTTTTGAGGAAATGACGACATTCAATATCGTCAACGAAAATCCGAATTTGTTGTGTGGAAATTGGGCCAAAGCCCAAATTTCGCTGAAAAAGCAAGGGAGAGGCCTGGTTTAGGCGCGAGCCATCTGGCGATGAAAGCTGGCTTCCCTATTTTCTGTTAAAAAGACGCGAGATTGAGCTGCGGATGATTATTCATCTTCAACCTCAAAATCTCGCAAAATCGCCATTAAAGGACCTTCTTGCGTGTTCAAGTTCTTGCCTTTCATCAACAATGTCATCTCAAGGTAAGTATTTCCTCTTCAATCCATTCAAATTTGTTGATTTTTAGCTTGATTGAATTAGGGCAAAATTTTGCCCTAAAAAATCGAATTGGGCGTTTTTGATTGAGCCAATTTCGAGTGAAATTGATGTTTGCATTAGGTTAGAAACCTGTTTAGGAGTATAGGGGTGCTTTTAGTTTGCATTTTGGTCCCCGTTCCCGCTCCCTATGCTCGAAAAACGTGAGTGAGGCGAGTAACCGTCTCATTTTGCAATGCCAAGTTTATTTGCTTGGGTAGTGGGTCCCACTAGGTTGCATTGTAGTTGGGAAAACCCGTGTTTGCCATCTAAGGACCTTCGTTGGATGTTTGTGGGCAAAATTGGGTTTTTGCCTTTTGCGACGGTCTTACGTCTGACAAAATAAGCGTCTGTTTGGGCTTGAATTGAGTCAGTTTGCCTTGAAATGGACCTTATTGGTATTTTAGGTCACCTTAAGGCGTGATAAAATCACGTTTGCCTTTTTGCGGTCGTTTTTGAATTTTTGACCGGTTTGGGCTCAAATTAGCGTATGAATTGCCTTTTTGAACCGTAGAAAAATCTCCATTGTGCCGGGAATGCATTTTGGGTTGTTGGCGTACCTTGTATGGGTCTTGAAATGCCGTTTTTGTGGTTTTGACTCGTCTTTTGCTTGAAAAGAGGGGCGAGTCGTTTTTGTGTTTTTTTTTGTGAATGGTTTGGGGCGGGATTGCTCCTTGTTTTTGTATTGCAAGTTGTGTTTTTTTGTTTTTGGATTTATCCATTTCATGCCGTCGTAATGCCGAAATTTCGGCTGACGTTTTTTGTTTGTAGGAGAGTGTTCGGGGCAGGCCGAGTCTCTTGCTGCGACTTTTGAGGAGTTGTTCGGGTCGGGCCCGGTTAGTACTCCGGTTAGCACGCCCGCCGTGGTTGTGGAGGACGTTACTGAGGAGGAGAGACCTCCTGAGCAGACTGTTGGGGCCTCAGGGGCCGTCGAGGAGCGTGAGGAGCCCGTTGTTGGAGTTCTTAGCACCGGTAGAGCTCAGACTGGGACTGAGGCGAGTACCTCCGGGAGGAGGGTTTCTTCGAGGGAGCGACGTCCTCGGGCGACTAGGCGGACGTTGCGGGACGTCAACAGGGTTGTTGAGTTGGGCCCTATCCACCACGTTGAGTCTCGCGGCCATAAGAGGCGGAGAGCGGAGACAGCCGAGGATGATGCTGACGTCGCGAGCTGGAGAGCTAGGCGAGTTACGGCCCCGCGGGGGTTGCTTTTACGGGCGGCGCCTGAGTGGGCCGAGGGTTTTGACGGTAGCCAGTTGTTGCTTCGACTAGACCGACACCTTTCCTACCGTGCTCACGAGGGCATGGTGAGTCGCATTCCCTGGATTTTGTCATTTTTGAAGTGTCAGGCCTAAAATAGGCATTCTGACGTTGTCTGTTTTTGATTTCAGGAGATCGGCACCATGAGGACTTTCTCGGGCTTTTCTACCTGCTTGGGTCTTTACGACGTTCTCCGAGCCGGGTCGAGGGCGTTGATAGAGAGGTCGCCATTTGGGCCGTTGGTGGCCGCTTGGCGGGACATTCACAGGTCCTCGATTAGGGCCAACCTGTGTTTGATCCGCGCTATGTTGGATCGGTACTGGGACACGACGTCGTCGTTCCACATGGAGTTTGGGGAGGTCGGCGTGACATTAGAGGACTTCGCCATGGTATCCGGCCTTCCCTGCGGCGAGCTGCCCATTGAGTTTACCGCGACACCGGAGTGAGTGTCCTCTCCTGCGGTCACTGCTTTGATCGGTACTTCTTTGCCGGAGCCTTCCGACGTCACTCCGTACCTGATTGCAAGTTCCTACGTGAAGGACCACTTCACTGAGAGGGTGGCAGGTGTTGCTCCGGCAACGTTGGCGAGTCCGGAGGCAGAGGTTGAGGCCGACGCGAAGGAGGCGCGGCTGTGGTTGTGGTACTTTTTGGGTGCCACGTACTTTGGTGACATGGGTGAGCGCTTGTCGACCAAGGTGCTTCCTCTTCTCACCGACCTTGACACTTTGGGTCGGTTTGACTGGGTTACGCCGGTTTTGGCGAGTTTCACCCGGTACTTGCACGCGGCGGTGCGTCCGGAGACGGTGGGAGCGGGTAGTGCTCCTGTTCTGGTTGGTCCCGGCCTCATCTTTGAGGTACGAATTTTTTGTGGTAGTTTTTTGTTTGAGTTTGATTTTGATTTTGGCAATTTTTAAGAAATTGGCTGATTTGTGTTTGCTGTGTTTGATTACAGGCTTGGTTGTATGCTTACTTCACTCTTCTACGTCCAGGGACTACAGGCGATGTTCCCTCGGCTTACCCTGCTGTGAGAGGTTGGACGGTGGCTCGGACGAAGTCGACCAAGTCGACTTACGAGGACTGCAGGCGTCGCGTGAACAAGCTTCGGGTCGCTGATGTAAGTTCTTGCTCTCTTCCCCTTTCTCCCTTATAGAGATAGATAGAGATAGGATGATTAGGTAGCTTATGAAGCCCCCAGTTAGCTGAGTAGCTTTGTTTCGAATGCAGTTTGTTGGGCGGCCTCGGGAGCACTACACGGGTGTGCCGGCTGCCATCAGGGAGCGTTTGCGGCCTCGCAGCTCCCTGCGTATGTACTTGGAGACGGCGATTGAGACGGTCTGGTACCTGGGTGAGCGTTTAGTTCGCCAGTGCTTTACCGAGACTTTCGTCGTGCCGGTTGACCCGCCTAGGGTGTTGTTCCAGGAGTCGACCCCTGACGAGGTTGAGGAGCACCTTCACGGTCGGGGAGGTGAGGAGCTGTTGCTGCGGGACGCCGACTACGACACCTTCCGGTTGTCGAGGCTTGCTTGGTACCCGATTGAGGTATGTTTTCCTCTTTCCTTTTGTTTTCATTGCCTCTCTTGATAGGAGGGTTTGTTATCTTTGATGTGGATCCGAATGGCAGGGAGTTGACCCTTGATGAGGACTCAGCCCCCAGCTTTCCCGACGGAGACCACTTTTCAGGGGCCAGGTGGCAAGGAGCTTCAGTTGCGCTTTCCGGAGCCCGCGGTGGCCGAGGTGACCGATGCCGCCATGGAGTGGAGGTTGACTGTTCTAAGGGTGAGTTCCTGACTTGAACACTTTCTCCGATTATACTTTGCCTTACATTGTATTGAAGGACATATTTGTTTTGTAGGTGACGACTGTTAGTCATCAGAGCTTGTGGCGGATGGCTAACCGCTGGAGGGCGCTTGCTGGTGACCTGGCTACGAGGGAGGCTCGGCTTTCTCAAGTACGTTTTGTGTGTTGTATTTCGTGTATTTGGTGTTGTATTTCATGTTTTTAGATCCCGAGGATCTGTTATTGTGTTTTGTAGGGCACTGCGGATCCGGCGGAGCTTGCTCGGGTCCGTGCTGAGTTAGAGGCAGCCAGGTCGATGATCGCGGGCCAGGAGCTGGGGATCATCCGTCGGGACCAGGACTTAAGGCGTCATGAGGACGAGCTGCGGAGTCGAGATGCGGAGATTGCCTCTCTGAAGGCTCAGTTGGCTGCAGCGGAGGAGCTTCATGTCGAGATGGAGCACGAGACGCTGGAGAGTTCTTCGGAGAGGGAGCCTGAGCAGGTGGTGGTGTCTGCGTTTGTGGCGACTCCCCGTGAGGCCTAGACCGATCCGACGGTAGCTGCTGAGTAGTTGTTGTAGTTTGTCCGTGTCTTGGACTCTTGTCTGTACATATTTACATTTTGCGTGAGGCGGTTTGTATATATGTGTTTTTGGACTGTGGTTTATTTTGTGATTTTCGGCTTTTTTGTGTTGTGTTTCAGAGGAGCGCTGTCGGCTGTTGATTCTCCTTTTGCTTTGCACCAGTTCCTGCATCGTTAGTTGTAGAAAACAGGCAACATATAGCACATATACATAAACGCAAACACGTAGAAGCATTTGATTGAAAATCAAAAATTAACCAAGATGACTTGAAGTTAAAATTTGAAATTTTGAAAATTCCGTGACAAATCGTTGCGTTTGGAATTCAAAAGGAATTGATTTGAAAATTTGAGCAACTAACTCGTGTCGTGAATCGAAATTTTTTTTGAAAATGACTCGAAAAAAATCAAACTCAAATCGTCGGGAAAAATTTTTAGAGAAGGATTTTTGCGAGTATATTTGGCTTTTGAGGTCAAGACTCGAATTTGTGAGTGCTTGAATTTTTGAGGAAAATTGATGTCGTGTTATCAATCTTCGATTTTGATTTTTGCCGGAAAATTGCGAAAAAGCGAAAAATTTTCGGAATTCGACTGACATGGAAACGATCCATCACGGATCGGGGCGACTAGCCCTTCCCCCTTTTAAAAAAAGAACGAAAAATCCGTATGTATAAAGCTCCGTCATGGAAACCGTGTCGGATTTCGTAAAACGTGAAAACAAGGAAATGTGAGTGTGATGAAACACAAAATTTCCTGAATCATCCCGAAGAGGCGCGAGGTTCCTGGCGGGAGGTTTGAGGTGTCAGGAGAAAACACATGTTGAAAGAGACAAGTCCTCAGCGGGAATCCTGGAGGACCCTCAAAGAGGCGCGAGCAACCTGGCGATGGAAGCCGGCTCTCCCCTTTTTCTGAAAAATACGCTGATCATTTCGTATAAATAGGGACGTTTGCGCTTCATTGTTTCATCATCCGAAACACAAAATCATCTCTACAAAACCTCCTCTTCTTCTTCCACAAAAATATTTCATGGATGCTTTTGATAACGCATTGCGACAATGGTGCCGGGATTTTTCGCCTCCCGAAAAGTATCAACTCGTTTGCATGGGAGTTGGTGAATTGTTGGTGCTTCGTCAAGTCAAGGTGCAACCTTCGTTTCTTGAAGCATGTTCTCGGTTTTGGGATTCGAAACATCATGTTTTCATTTTCCCGAAAGGTGAGCTTTGTCCTCTTGCCGAAGAAGTTGGAGTCATTGGTGGGTGGCCGGGTTGCGTTCCGGTGCTTCCTCCGACTCGGTTGTGCTACAAGGAGAAATTCCGTTCCATGTTGGGCTTGTCAACAAGCCAAGTCAACTTTCTTCTTGCTCCACATGGTGTGGATATGTTGGCTCTTATCAACATCTTTTCAAACCGATTAGATGCTAATGTCTCGGAGGTGGCTAGGAGAAGGGCTCTTGCATTTTGCCTTGTCCATGTGTACCTCTTTGTTGATGTCTTGAAGAAGAAGGGGCCAAGATGCCATGGTAGCATGACCCTCATCCATGTGATTGAGCAAATGGAGCATGGTAGAGATCCATCATGGCTGGTGCTTGGAGAGATTATCCAAGCTTTGGACAAGGAAGGCTCTTGTGGTGAAGCTCCCTCTTTCGGATCCCCGAGGATCCTTCAAATGTGGCTATTGGAGAGGCTAAGGTATGTAGAGCCTCTGGTTAATCCTTCTTCTTACTCTTTCTGTCACCTCACCATGAGGAAGAAGTTGTACCCGGATAGTTTTGCTTCCACCGAGGCCTATTGGGCCGCAAGATTGGCGGAGGAGGGTGGTCCTCGTACCCGTTGGGTGGTGCCGTGCTGGCACTTGAGGTCCTTCACGGGGTTGCCCGCTTCGGGTGCTAGTCCTCGTTCTTTGATGGTGGTGGGCTTGAAGGTTGTTTCCTTCATTTATCCCGAAAGGCTCATGAGGCAAATGGGGCGTCAACAAAAGGTGCCCGCTCAAGATACTCTTGTCCAAGAGAATGTTTTCCGGAACTCCGAGCTCGTGGAATTCTTTGAAAGGTAGTGGGCCACTCGGCCACTTTGGGAGGTGCCAAACCCCGTTGCCACGACATGGGTGACTCCCGCTTATGTCAAGTGGTCACGTGCCCCGTCCTTGGAAGAGAGATCCAAGTTTCGTAAGAACGAGGTTGTAGATTTGAAGTATCGAGAGGTTGGCAAGGCCAACCGTGCCTTCTTTGAGGAGTATGTTGATGGAGCTACTCCCGATGTGATGAGACCACCGAAGAGGAGGAGTTCCGGTCCAAAGAATATGGTGGGCCGTGCATTGGCTCGTCTTGGGTCGAACATGGGATCTTGTGCTAGACCGGAGGCCGTCGCCGTCTTAGATCCGTTTAGGATCCGTTCTGAGGAAGAAGTCCAAGCTAGGCGGGCCAACAAGAAGAACAAGGGGAAGATGTACCCCGAGGGAAAAGGCAAGGGTAGAATGGAAGAGTGAAGACCTCCATTACCCACTTTATTATTATGTTGTATTATTGTTGTGAGTTTTTATTATGCTGTACTAGCTAGTTGTTGTGTGTTTTGTGCTAGTTTTACTATGTGAGGTGTGTTAGTTGACACCTTAGCATCGACAAGTTGTAGACTCGTCGAGCTTTATTTGTTGAAATTGTAATCCCTCCCATTATTAATTAAATAAGAGGATTACTCGTGCCGAAAATTGTGAACGCTTGTTTCTTCCATCCATTTTGTGAAGGCAATTCGATTTGAATCGTCCTAAACATTTGCACTTGGGAAAGTGGGATTTTGTGGAAAGGGAGAAAGGCTCATTTTTGTATTTTGGTGGGAAAGGGAATGGTTTTCCCTTTTCTCTTTTTTTTGGGATGTTTTTTTGTATGTGGGGATGGTTATTTTTTATTGTGGGAATGGTTGTATCCTTCTTGCGTAAGAAAGGACTGCCTACGTATCCACCTGACGAGGCGAAATCAAACCATGATCGTAGTTCAAAATGTTATGTGAATTTGAATTGGGTTTTGTGGTTGTATCCCTCAGGCATAAGAGGGACTGCCTACGTATCCACCTGAAGAGGTGAAATCAAACCATGCTCGTAGTTCAGGGAGTTTGTTTTGTTTTAGTGCAAATGGACGTTGCCTTTGACGGATCAAAGGACATTCGAAACGGGCAAGGTGCCGCAACTTAGACTCGATAAAACATGCAATTTCAAATCAGAACACGTTGAGGAACTTGACTTGAAAAGGGTTGAGGTCGTTGCTAGTTGCAAAACTAGGCTAGGTTGTTGGTGGCTATGGTTCAAGGGTAGTATTTCTTGAGTTGGTCTAGGTTGGTTGGGTTTTTGAAGTCCAACCAGTCTAGGTCACTCAGTCTCACTGCGCCCCCCGAAAGTATTTTCTTGACCAGGTATGGCCCGGCCCAGTTGGGTTTGAATTTTCTCCTCGGATCGACGGGTAATGGTGCTCGAACTGACTTGAGGACCAAGTCGCCCTCCTGGATGTTTCTGGTATTGACCTTCTTGTTGAATGCCCGTTGTATACGTCGTTGGTATAGTTGGACGTTGTGCAAGGCCTTGAGTCGCCGTTCGTCTAGAAGAGTGAGTTGTTCGTACCTTCGACGGGTCCATTCCGCCTCAGGGACTTGACTCTCTAGTAGGATGCGTATAGAAGGGACCTCTAACTCTACCGGTTGAACCGCCTCCATACCGTATACTAGGTAGAAGGGTGTGGCGCCTGTCGGTGTTCGAATGGAGGTTCGTTATCCCCAGAGTGCGAATGGGAGTTTGCTCGGCCAATCGCGGTAGTTGTCTTGTATTTTCTTGATAATGGTAACAAGAGTTTTGTTCGCTGCCTCCACCGCTCCGTTAGTTTGGGGACGGTAGTGGGATAATCGATGTCGCTTGATCTTGTATTTGACCAGCAAAGCTTGAGTTTCCGCCCGGAAGTGAGAGCCTTGATCGCTGATGATTTTGTGGGGTACCCCGTATCGGGAGATGATGTTGTTTTGAATGAACTTGGCCACTTGTTTGGCGGTCAAGACTGCATATGACTGTGCTTCTACCCATTTGGTGAAGTAGTCGATGGTGACGAGGAAGAAGCAATGCCCCTTGGTGCCGATCGGGTTGACTTTCCCGATGATGTCGATGCCCCAGGTTGAGAATGGCCAGGGTGATGTCATGGTGTATAAAAGGGATGGTGGTATGTGTTGTATGTTGGCGAAGATTTGGCAATTGTGGAAATATTTGACGTAGTTACGGCAATCGGCTTCCATGGTGGTCCAGTAGTAACCTAGCCGCATGATTTTCCGTGTAAGCATCATTGCACTCATGTGAGGGCCACGTTCTCTGTCGTGAACCTCTCCCATGACCTTCTTGGCTTTGTGATGGTCAATGCAAAGGAGGAGAATTCCTTGGGGTGTTCTTTTGTAGAGTTGATTTTGGTTTATCACGAATTGTCATGCAAGTAAACGGATGGCTCTTTGTCCTCTTTGATCAGAGTTGGGAGGAAATTCGTTTTTGGTTTTATAATTGAGGATGGCTTGGTACCAAGGTTCATCATGGCTTTCCTCGTCGTCGATAATGGCACAAATGTGGGCTGGCTCGCTCCGTCTTTCGACACATAGGGGCATCGATGTCATGTCGTCAGGTATGTTGACGAGCGCGGCGAGTTTTGCCAGGGCATCGGCAAATTGATTTTCCTCTCGCGGCAAGTGGAAGTAGTCGACTTGGTCGAAGAACTCGGCCTCTTGATTGATCTTTGCTCGGTAGGGAGCTAAGCTGTTAGATCGGATTTTCCATGATCCGGATACCTGATTGATGATGAGTGAGGAATCGTCACGGACCCTCAATCTCTTGATGCCAAGTGTGATGGCTGCTTGTAGGCCGATGAGACATGCTTCATATTCAGCGGCATTTTTGGTGACGGCAAAGTCTAGCTTGACCGAGATCGGAACATGTTCTCTCTCTGGTGATATTAGAAGGATTCCTACCCCGAAGCCTCTCAGATTAGATGCACCATCAAAGTATAGGTCCCATGCGTCGGAGTCGGCACAAAGGATGTCTTCGTCAGGAAGTGACCATGTGTCGGTCGTTGGATCTTCGTTGACGGGATTTTCTGCTAGGAAATCAGCGACTGCTCTTCCCTTGATAACCTTGAGGTGTACAAACTTGAGATCAAATTCGGATAGTATGAGTGTCCATCTAGACAGCCTTCCGTTTAGTACGGGTTTTTCGAAGATGTATTTAACCGGGTCAATCTTGGAGTAGATGTGGACCGTGCAGCTGAGCATGTAATGCCGTAGATTCTTTGTTGACCATACTAGGGCAAGGCATGTGTTTTCAAGTTGGGTATACCTCGTCTCGTACTCAATGAACTTTTTGCTGATGTAGTAGATGGCTCGCTCCTCGTTGCCAACTGTTTGTGCTAGCATTCTCCCATGGCCGTGTTGGTAACAGTCAGGTATAGGGATAGAGGAATCCCCGGTTGAGGTGGCATGAGGACAGGAGGTTTGAATAGGATCTCCTTTATCCTGTCGAATGCCTTCTGACAGTCGTCGTCCCAATCGGTGTGATCGGAGGCACGAAGCTTCTTGAATATCGGTTCACAGATCATAGTGAGCTTGGCAATGAACCGGCTGATGTATTGAACGTGACCGAGAAATCCCTGAATCTCCTTCTCGTTCCTAGGCCGAGGTATTTGTTGAAGGGCTTTGATTTTGGTTGGATCAATCTCAATTCCTCTTTTGCTGACGACATGTCCCAAGAGTTTTCCGGAGGTGACCCCGAATGCACACTTCTGAGGATTTAGCCTCATGTTGTATTTCCGCAGACGAGCAAAGAATTTCCGGAGGGCATTGATGTGGCTGTCCCGTTCTTTTGATTTGACGATCATGTCATCGACATATACCTCTACCTCCTTGTGCATCATATCATGTAGGAGAGTGGTAGCGGTTCTTCGATAGGTTGCTCCGGCGTTGATGAGGCCGAAAGGCATGACAGTGTAGCAATATGTACCCCACTGTGTAGTGAACGCAGTTTTGTGCATGTCTTCCTCATCCATTATAATCTGGTTGTACCCGGCATACCCGTCCATGAATGATAGGAGAGCATGTTCGGCAGTGTTGTCCACCAGAATGTCAACATGTGGCAAAGGGAAGTCGTCCTTTGGACTCGCCTTGTTCAGATCCCTGAAGTCGACGCAAACCCGAATTCTTCCGTCTTTCTTTGGTACCGGCACAATGTTGGCCATCCAATCCGAGTATTCAGACACTTTGATGATTCCAGCCTTGAACTGTTTGTCCACTTCTTCCTTGATTTTTAGGGCCCATTCAGGACGCATCCGGCGTAGCTTCTGCTTCACGAGTTTAGCCCCGGGTTTAATGGGTATCCGGTACTCTGCAATTTCTCTGTCAATCCCAAGCATGTCTCTGTAAGACCAGGCGAATACGTCCTTGTATTCGTGGAGGAGGTCAATGAACTGTTGTCTTTTCGAGGGGTCCAGGGTTGTCCCTATCCTAAGTTCTTGAGGTGTATTGTCGGTTCCTACGTTAATAGGTTCGGTTTCCTCAATGATGGGGGTTCTGGTTTCCCGCTTGTTAAGTTCTTTGGCCAAGTGAGGTGGGTAGTCACTCAAGTCAAGTTCCTCATGATCATTCAGAATTGCATTGCAGTTAAATTGAGACGAGTCATAAGCAAAATTAGCGTTCATTAAGTTGACACGAGCTAAAAGCTCGAAAAGGACATATATCTCGTGTTCAGTCAGAGGCGACACGACAGAGGAAGTGGCCCCTGGAACAGGCTCCAGGTTTGTCACCTTTCATGGGAGTGGGGGTGACCTTAGTAGACTCAGCCTCTGAATCAGCCACGACTTTGTGATAAAACAGTGGGAAGGGGACCTTGACTGGGACATCAGGAGTGACAGACTCTGACTCCGACTCAGACTCAGACTCAGATCCTCCTTCACTTCCCTCCTTTAACATAGGGCCTTCTCCAGTTGTTATCTTGAGAATGCGGCCTTGGCAATCGGTCCACTTGATGGTTTTCCTCCAGCCCTGGGTGGCTTTCTCCGGGTCAGTATCGGAGATCAAGGCGGTTGGATCAAATTAGTTGTCTTTCAGGGCGATATTGATAATGTCCTCATAGTCGAGGTGTTTGACGTTATCTTCCCCAAATAGGAGTGTGACAGCTTGTCCGTCAAGGCATGGTGACGGTTTGGACTCAGTTGATGCAGCTTCGATGTTGTCGGGAATAAAGTAGCAGTCCTGGAAGACTTCCACTCCCGGATATCTAGCCCTGGCCACAGAGTCATAGATTGGCTCCGGAAAGCCGTGGTAGAGTTCAGACTCTCCCTCGGGGACAAAGTATCCGTTGAGAGTCAGATGGTAGGGACGGAGGATGACTCCGTGATTCTTGCGTTTTCGGATTAGGAGGTTCATCTCCTAGATGTCCTCATCGGTAGGTTCGTATCCCAGCCCAAAGGGAATGTTGGGGACCTTAGCCTGTTTCAAGGGAGGCAGCGGGTCCTTCAATGAATTGAGTGGCAAACCCGGGAAATAACCCTGACGCATCATGATACGGTTGACCGTGAGGTTGGTGAACGGGTCACAGTCAGAGGTCGCCGATTCGTCAGTTACGGCGTTTACGGCTTGGAAACCCTATATTTCATTGTCGCCCTCCTCAATGGCTTGGGAGGCTACCCCTCTTCTCATAACTGCTTTGATTGGGGAAGCGGGAATCGTGATCGTTTTCCCGTTGAAGGGGACCCTGATCTTCTGGTGGAGAGTTGATGTGATCGCCTTGACGGCGTGAATCCAGGGACGTCCCAGGAGCATGTTGAAGGACGCGTCGATGTCGACCACTTGAAAACTGGTTTGTCTTTCTAATGGTCCGGTTGCGACGGTCAAAGTGACTAGCCCAGCGACCTTGCGACGAGTCCCGTCGTAGGCGCGTACTCCTTGATTCGTTGGGATTAAATCAGATTCCTTAATACCCAGCCTGTGGGCAGTTTTGAGAGGAATGACATTCACGGCGGAACCGTCATCCACGAGGACCATTGGTATATTTTTCTGGAGGCATTGTACGGTGATGTACAGATCCAGGTTATGATTGGCTCCGAACGGTGGGATATCCTCGTCGGAGAAGACGACCGGGTTGCCCAGATAAGGGGCGTCTCTCGTCATGTGTGCCACTATTTCTTCTGGGGAAGAGGTGGAGGGCACGGTTAACTTTCCCGAGGCCTGTAGCAAGGCCTGTCGATGCTCAAAAGACGTTGCGATCAGTTGCCAAATTGAGATTTCGGCTTTCGCTTTCTGGAGATGTTTCAGGATTGAGTTCTTAGGAGCCTTTGGTTGAGTGTCCACTTCCGGGACGACTTGGTCATTCGTTGTTGGAACGACCGTTGGGTTGCTCAGATTCTGATAGGGACCTCCGGACAGGGTGAGATGTCCGATTTCCTTCGTCCGCTTCTCCTTCCCTGGGAGGATATAGACATCCTCAACATCATCCCTCCAAATGCCGTTAATTTCAGGGTCTCGAGGATACCTTAGAGGGGTATTCCTCGGTGGGTAGTTCTTGTGGGGAATATTTTTGTGAGGGCGATTTTTATGGGGGTAGTTATTTTGAGGGTGGTTATTTTGAGTGTAGTTATTTTGAAGGTGATTTTCGTGAGGTCTATGCCAGAATGGTCGCGGGAGCAATCCATCCTGGGGCGGGTAGTTTTGAATACTTGGGGAATTCTCCCTCAGACGCGGTATTGGTGGATTGAAGATGAGTCGACGGTAGGCGCCGTCGAGTCGGGTGATTCTCTCAGAGAGGCTGGTTATGGCCTCTTCCACTTGCTGAAACATAGTGAGCATGGTGGCAGCACTGAACAAGAACACTCCGTCTGATGGAGCCTTTTCCAGAACATTCACCTCGTCGTCAATCGGCAAGATGAGATGAGAGCAGTCTAGGGTCGGCTCATCGTCAGAGATGGCATGAATTCCCAGGGGATTCGTTTTGTTGTTCGGTTTAGTTGGTGGGGGTATAGGCAAATCTCCCTTCTCAATCATGTCTTGAATGAGGTGCTTGAGTTTGAAGCAATTTTCGGTATCATGTCCTTTCCCTCGATGATGCTGGCAGTAGGCGTTGGGGTTCCAAAATCGGGATTTCTTGGCGTCGGCCGGGTCCGGGGTGGGCCCGATCGGTTGTAACTTCCCTTGATCCATGAGCCTTATCAAGGCACTTGCATAAGTCGACCCTATGTTGGTGAACACTCTCTGGGGGCGTTCATTTTTCTTGGCAGATGGTTCGACGAGGTTAACCTCATCAATCTTGTTTGTCTGATTGTAAGGGCGAGAGCTGGTTGAGGTGGATCCTTGATAACCCCTGCCAGTGGTCTTTGCTAAGACACCCTTTCGGAGGTCGTCCTCAATACGTGTCCCCAGAATCTGCAGGTCTTGAAAAGTTTTGATATTCTGATACCTCAGTAGGTTGGCATAAACCGGGCGGAGGTTGCTGATAAATTTTTCCACCAGAGTTGATTCACTCGGCTTACTGACCAACTGAGTACTCACCCTCCTCCAACGGGTTAGGAACTCAGTGAATCCTTCCTTGTCGTTTTGGGTTAGCACTTCGAGAGTATGGGTGTTGGCGTGGATCTCGACATTGTCGGCATACTGTTTGGCAAACTCGACTGTGATCTCATCCCAAATGGTAAGGTTTTTCGGATCCAGGGAGTAGTACCATTGGCGAGGAATCGGCTCCAAAGAGGATGGGAAGATCCTGGTAAAAAGCTCCTGTTTGACCCCTTTAATGGCCATGTAGTCTTTGAAAGCACGGATGTGGTTGAGTGTGTCCTCCACTCCCTTGAACTTAGGCACATCAGTCAGGGTGAAGTTGTCAGGTAACTGGTCCCCAACAGGTTCGAACCTTCGGTTATTTTCGAGGTGGATATTGTTACCCCGGGCTAGGATCTGTTCTTCAAAGAGTTTCAGTCTCTTCTCAGTTTCAGTCAGAGGTGGGGTATTATGTTCCCCAATTTCCTTGTTCTCGAGGGCGTCGATATGGGTCTCGACGCGATCCAGAGTGACCTTAAGAGCGGTAAGCAGGCTGGCTAGTTGATCAGTTGTGACATCTCTGTTGTTATCATTGTTGTTGTGGTTGACAGACGAAGTTGAAGACGTGGCCATGGCTCTGAGGCAGAAAAACGGCTCACATTACAACTCAATCCGACACGGTTCCAAGACTGAACGCAAACAACACAGAGGACGAGACAAAGATCAACTCAACAAGACGGGGTGACTGTGTGTGGTCCCTCGGTGCTGACTCGATTTATGACGTGACGGTGTTTGACCAAACCTTTGACACGAGTCCAATCATGACGGCCCGACGCCATTGGACGTGTCTCGTGGTGAGACGGCTCATAAGTAAAGACCCATAAGTACGTTTGCTTTGACTCGATAGACACGAGGCGGAATTGGAATGGTAGACTGAAGTTTTCGAAAATAGGAATTTCCAAAAAGATTAATTTGTCGCTTTAATTGACGGCTCTCGAAGGTAGAAATCTCCGCAAGTCGATCAGTTGAAAAAGGTTGTCTTAAGTTTATTTGCAAAAGACGGTTTGAGTTTGAGTCGGCTCGGAAAACAGTGTGTTGCTTCCCAAGACGGTTTTGAAATTCAAAATTGTATGTTTTGAAAATCGAGTTTGAAATGTTTGAAAAGGTCTCGGGGATGATGCATGGTCCTCGGGATCTGAAAGTGTCTCGAGAAAAGGGTGTGTGCTTTTCTCGGGTTTTGAAAGAAAGCCATTGTCGGCGCGAAACGGGTTAAAATCCATGTCTAGACGCGGCGATTATAACGACGTAAAAAGGTGATTTGAAATGGTTATACAAAACCGGGTTTGAAAATCATCATTACGACGGCCTAGAAAGGCGTGTTGAAATGGTTATACAAAACCGGGTTTGAAAATCGTCATTACGACGGCCTAGAAAGGCGTGTTGAAATGGTTATACAAAACCGGGTTTGAAAATCGTCATTACGACGGCCTAGAAAGGCGTGTTGAAATGGTTATACAAAACCAGGTTTGAAAATCGTCATTACGACGGCCTAGAAAGGCGTGCATCGGTCGGCGAAAGACCGAGGTTTGAAATGGCCATTATAACGGCGCGAAAAGGGTATTTTTTGAAAGTTTGAAAATGACACGGAAGGACTTATGATCAGATAGCACATAAGCACTCACAGTTCATTATATTATGCATCATGCTGACACGGGTTTTGGCTTAGAAGGCTGGGTTACACACCAAGCAATCAAACCCCGATTTGCGAGAGGGATACCAATCTAAACAAAATGTGTTAGGAGGGTGCCCTAGCCTCGTGCTCGACAGTGATGAAAGCTCTTTGACGAAACATAAATGTGTAACGTCAATGGTATGGTTGACTCAATCGGGATTCGAAACGCGGGGATGAGAAAAACTCACGCCGACGAAGCGAGCCAATCGGTCGAAAAGGGTTAGGTTGTGGGCCCGGACAAGGAAACCCGACCGTGACCGTAATATCAATTAATGCATTCCAACCAAGACCTCGTTCGAGTCTCACCATCTAGGGATCACAAAGATGTAAGTGTCCTAGTTTTCCCCAGCGGAGTCGCCAATCTGTGGACGTGGGCCCACCTGCGTATGCCCAGCCGATATGTGGACAATGGCAGCGGTCTTTTGAAAGCCACGCTCGGCGGCGTAAAGGTGCTTTCGACCGGATCGTTTTAGATCGGTCGTTTTCGTCTCGGTAAGGGTCTCAAAACGATTAGAGATGTTCGGAGTCGCCACCAAGCATTTGTGGGATGCTTAGAACCCGTTCGAATTCCACTTTATACCTCGGTCAAATCGAAGCACAAAGCAGCGTTTGACATAGGTACTAAAGATAAGGAAATCGTCCCTCTTTAGCATCCTATCTCTAGAATGACTCTCGTACGCCCTGGAAAGGTCGTCCACTATCCAAAGTTTCTGAGTAAGAGGTGAAGGTACGTATTGGGAAGCCCTTTAATCAGACACCTTATCCCGCCTGCGTTTAGCGGCCTCTACTGATCGATCTTGGTTGGTTGAATGCAAAAGTTGATAAAACGGTTTAAATGCATGAATGCGCATCCAATGATTTAAACCTAACATATGAGAGCTTTCTAATTCGGTTGATTTAATCCAAATATCAAGTATAAGATGTCGAGTTGGATTAATGGTTGATTTGCATGCAAGACGGAAATTACACATCCATTTACCGTATTAGGTTTAGGGTGTATAACATGATCCATTTATCTTAGTAAGGCATTTTGCAAATATGGTTTTGAATAATTGAATAGTCATCTGATCCGTCCTATATCCGGGCTAACCGGAGTCGGGATCGTCCTAGACTAATGCTGGAAAGGAACAGGCCCTGTACCAGACGGCTATAAGAGGCGCGAGCCAGCCGGCGGTGTAAGGGGCCTCCCTCTGGTTTTGAAAATGAGAAATGGGGAGCCTGTTTAGGCGCGGGTTAGCCCACGGTTTATGTGTCGTGTTCTGACCTTTTAGAAAACGTTATAAAACGTGTTGAAAATGGGTATTTGAACCCGGTTTGATTTTGAAAGGGTCGTTTAGACCGCATTTGTTGATTTGAAGAACTACACTCGAATAATCATCATTATTTGATGATATTCGGTGTCGGGTTCGGTTTGACAAACTTGACATGAATAGTTTTGAAAAATGATTATGGACTAATTGTTTTAAGTCCATTTGAATGTAATTAGTCGATACTCATCATCGTACCCGGGTTAAAATCCGGCATGGTATGTAGAACCAAGGATGATTTTGTGTTGGTGACTAATATGTTTGTTTGAAAATGTGAAGAAATGAAATAAAAGGCTTTAAAATACCTTCTAAATTTCATTAACCAAATATTATCACCGACACACGGATTTAACCGTCATGGTATGAGGAACCAAGGGTGAAAAATGCTTTATGGTTAAAACATGTGAAATGAAACAAAAACGTTTCGAAAATACTTGAAATGGTGAAAATCGATTACAAATATGAAAAATGGATTAAGGGAAATGACGAGAACAAACACGGTTGATTTCTGGTCTGAATACCCCATTTAGGCGCGAGCCAGTTGGCGACCTAAGGGGCTTCTGCCTCAGACCAAAAATCAATTTTGGCTCGTTTATTCCATGTTTTGGTTCATGTTATGCATGTTTTAGCATGTTAGAGTCATGAAACAAATGAAAACATAATAAAAGAGGATTTTTACACCCTCATACTTACATGTTTGGTTATGGCGAGTGACCGACGTAAGTGTAACAACTCGTTTGATCGGAAAAAACTCGGTTTAAAACCGTTTTGGTAAGTAAAAAGAGTGTTTTAAGCTTTAGTGATGGTGTAGTGGTCGAAATGGTCGGTCAAGTGATTTAATGCACGATGACGGTACCAAACAATGTGTAAGGCTCATGTTTACGATCGGTAGGTCGTAAATACGCGTTGGATTGTGACTTTAGAAGTCGAGTCGAGAATTTTAAGGGAGAAAAGAGGGGGTGGACACTAGCGTAAGTCTCAAATGGGTGGCATTTGAGGGGTATTTATAGGAGAATGAGTGGTTGTGTGAGTTTTTAGCGACGTGGCCACCTGGGCTGCTCAAAGAGGCGCGAGCCACGTCGCGGGTCTTCGAGCTGTGTTGTCGCTTTCACAACAAACGCAATCATGATTTGTTCTATCCTAGGATTTGTAGTCATATGTTTGGTACTTGACCAAACATAAATCCGGGAAATCTTAGCATAGAAGGTTTGAAATGTTTGTTTTTTGTGTTTGACTCGGTTTGACTCGTTGTTGGAGTCGGGATTTGAATTTTGGAGTCGGTTTTTGGTCCGGTGTCGGTTTTGACTCTAGTTAGTGTCATTGCGACCCCGTCGTCGTGCATTAAACACCCCAGGTATTTTTGAAATGTTTTAAGATGTTTTATTTTCAAAATCGTTTTAAGTTTTCCAACGTAAAGTTGTACACAAACTGTCGATCAAACGCCGCGATTCAAGAACATGTTGTAGTCCGATAATCATCGGGTGTTTGTTGGAGTCTCCGCAGATACTGGGTATCTACACTCCTTCTACTTTTGAAGGAATGACAAATCCAAATGCTATCATCATCACCAAATTTGAAGAGGAAGTTGGTGAGTGGAAGTCTCCTGATGAAAATAAGCCATGCTTCACACCCAATGTTGACAAGAATCATGGGCTTGTTGATTTGAGACATTACAAAGGCTCAAGTTCCAAGGGCAAGGTGAAAAAGAGAATAAGTGACAAGCCACCTTGGCCAAGCTTCATACTGAATTGGACCAAACCGTATTCATGCTTGTTTGAGGCTTGCTCACAAGCCTTTGACCTTCTTCTAAGAGCCTTGAGCTCTATGGACGAAAGATTTCGACAATTTGAACTAGTTTGGTGGAGTCCTATCTCAAACCACGAAAGATTACTTGCATTTTCCCACATGAGAGTTGTGAGAGAGGGTTACTCATCCATTCTTTCAGAAAATTTTCAGAAATTGATAAGAAGGAAGCACAAAAGGGTGGAAAGGAAAAGATTCGCATGAAATTTTTGAAGGGTTGATAAAGAGCAACTCAGGACGCTCGTCCCGACAGTAGCCCGCTCGTCCCGAGCCCTACAGGCAAAATGATTGTTGTCACAAAATCCGAGGAAATTGGAGCCAGGACGCACGTCCCAATACTAATCCGCTCGAGCTGACACCAGGACGCTCGTCGTGACCCATGCAGTGACCAATATTTTTCGTGTAAGGAAATCCGATCAGAACTTTCTTAGGACGCACGGCCCATTCAAGATCCGCTCATCCTGACCCCAAGACGCTCGCCTCAACCTGAATGCAAAATAGGGAAACCGGCTATAAGGGAATCCGCGCGTCTCCTTAACAGGACACTCGTACCCCCCCTCCCCCCCACACCATCCTTATTTCCTTATCTTATCAACTTAAAACCACATCTCATCATCCACAAACAATCCCCATCACAAAAATCAAGTAAAACCATAACAATCACATCAAGCAAAGATGAATCTAAGAAGCAAGAGCAAGAAATTAACCGAGGTCGTGCCTAAACATCGCAAGGGTACTTCATCCACCTCACGGGAGGCAAGAGGCCGAGAGAATGTAGTGATACACGGTGTTCCACAACTTGAGTATTTTCCGGAGGTACTCTTCACCAACAATGACCACCGCCAACGATTTGAGCAATTGCTAGGTAAGGACTATGAGCCTACTCAATTTATTGATCTTGATGAACTAGAAATACTTGGCATAAGGCATCAAACTGAGGTATTTTTCAATGGTTTGGGTCTTGAGAAGATGTTCTATGCCCATGAGGACACTTACTTGAGTCTCACCCTAGAGTTGTTGTGTAGTCTCCATGTTATCACTAATCAATGGAGAATATTGGTATGGAGTTCCGTCTTTGCAATAGAGACCATAGGTTGACTCTTGACCATTTTGCAAGTATTTTTGGTCTTGAGGTACCGAGGGAAAACACCGATAAGCCCTCCGACTTCACCGTTAACCACCTATGGAGGGCCATTTATGGGAGAGAACTCCATTCCTATAAGCAATGCTATACCTTTGCCATCCAACATCTGGTGATTAGGATTACAGAACGGTTTATAGCCGGAACTATTAATGGAAGGCTAGAGCAAGATATGTGCACCCTTCTCGACTTGACCTTTCTTGAGTCTTACTTGAATGTACAAGGGACAAGGCCTTACAATTTCAACACACTCCTTGAGATACTTACAAGGCTCAATGATTTTGCTCAAGGAAATTCTAATATCAAAACCTTTGTGATGGGAGGCCTAATCACAATTTTGGCCAATGAACTTTACCCCGGGTTTAACCTTAATGGGAGCTATGAAAAGTTTAAGGGGACCACTTTGATAGATGAGGATGCTATCTTCAACCACCATCGGTGGTGTACTTACAACCAAGCTGGAAGTGTAGAGTGGTTCACAAATGGATGCACACCACTTGCTCTCTTGGGGTGGAACATACCACCTACCAAGCCCCGCTTGAGCCGGTACTTGCCTAGACCGACCTACCTCCTCCCCATTGAGATCCATGAAAACCCACCACCAAGAGAAGAAGCACCTCATCGACCTCGTGAGTTGCCAGAATGGGGTGATGCACCACCATCCTATGTACCCATTCTACCCTACCCAACACCACATGTACCATTCACTCCTCAGGATCCGAGAGCTCCATCCATGAATGATTTAATGCAGCTCATGCAAAATGTTGATCTTGGAGTGCACATGGGAGGGTTGACAACTACTTGGCCCAATACCCCTCCTACTACAACATGGCTTAACAAGGGTACATCAACCCTAGAGGCCCCCATCCATCTTGGGCTCAATCACATCTCTTATTCCCTAAATACGGCAACCAAGGAGAGAACTTTGGCGACCAAAGCGGGGGATTCTTTAACCAATGAGGAGGCTATGACCAAGGAGGATCTAGCAGACGTGGAAACTGCAATGATGATGATGATGAGTGAGATGGCTATAGAGGTGCTTCACCACAACACCTTCATTTGTATAATACTCTTTCCCTATCTCTCATGTATAGTTGCATTATAATATATACCTTATGATTAGATTTGTTTGCATTGTATATACATCTCACATGATTCATATAGCTAGTTGCATATAGACTAGAATTCCTGCATAATCACTAATGATCAAACCTATTCATTTCTACACTAGAAATAGTTCTTAAATCGGTTTGGAGAGGCTTGACCATAGGTGACCATAGTTTAAATAGAGAACATGTATCATTTAGTGTAGTTTAGATTGCATTCATTTGTTATATATGTCATATAGAATTGCATTTAGTTACAGCATGCATTCATTCATTCATATCATATCATTGCATTTTTACTTCAAATTCCATAAAACTTTAAAAATCCAAAAACATGTATTTCTTTTTCATTCCTACTCCTACATGTACATTGAGGACAATGTCCACAATAAAGTGGGGGATGGGAATTTATATTCCAAAATACAAAAAAATTGAAAAATTTCGAAAAATCCCAAAAATATGTTCTTTAATTCTATTAAAACAAAATCCATAAAAATTTGAAAATTTCAAAAACCCAAAACATGTTCTTTAATTTAGTAATGTAGAATTGTATATACTTGTGTTCTTGTTCTCTTCTCACATAGATACGACACTTCATTTGAGGCATTAGCAATGGAATATGAAGACCTCTTGGTATGATCGCTCTAATCTCTATTTCCCTTCCATTTACTTTAATTATTCATATGAGGAGGATGGGCTTACATGTCAAGGAGGATGTGGTGTATTTTATTGTTGCGGTTTATGTATCTATGTGTTGTTTGGAGTTTGCGTTTAGTTTATGTGGCATAATAGTTGATAGAAGCATATGCATTAGAGTTGTATATATGTTAGTTGCATCATGGCATGTAGTTGCATGGTTAGAAAATTTTGTGAAAATGCCTATATGGGAAGCTTGACAAGTGTATATAAGGGCCTTGTAAATAATTTTTCTCCTTGAGACTTTGTTCACTAGAATACCCTCAAGATACCATAGGATGTGTCATACTAGTATCTTTTGACCCAATGACAAAGGCCTAGTCAAGAGTACCTTGTGGTGTGATAACTCCTTGGCTATCGTTTATTCCAAGGTGACCTTTGAAACAATGCAACCGTTCTTATACTTATATCAACATATTTTGTTAACAAAAAGGGAATGGGCACAAAAATCACCAAATTGAGTTCAAGTACCAAAATAAAAAGTTAAAAAGTTTGCACAAATTGCATCAATGAAAAGACGAGCAAAAATAGACTCCCATGCTTTAATAAAAGTGCCCTTGCTACGAAATGTGGTTAATTTGAAAATGTTCAAAAAAAAAATGCAGAAACTGAAATATTGGCAAGTATCGAAATGCCAAACATAAAAAAAGGCAAAGAAATGTTCTCAAAAAGTCAAATGCCACAACAATTTGGGGGGAAAAATAAATCAAAAGCAAACTACAAATGTGAAACTCAAAACATCTTGAATCCCTTGTATCCATTGATCTTATTTGTTGCATAGTGGATAGGGGAGGACCCTACTTCTTGTCTAGGCAAGAGGGGAAATTCCGCGATACTACAGTGTTTCTAACACCATAAGGAGTCTACTCTTGACGAAAGCATTTAGCGATTGTGGACAAAGGTAACCTAGTTTAACACAACTTGGAGGTGACTTGTTTGTATCCTTTTGGACTTAGTAACTAGGAGAACCAATATCTATGACGGAGTGTGTACCCTTAGATTACTTCCCCTTTAGAAAATTTTTGCCACTTAGATTAGGAAAGTGGCTATTATTTTGTAGATGCATCCATTACTTGGTTTGTGTGCTTAATACATGGATGTATCACCATTTTGGCAAGCCCCGCCTTGCCGTGCAAGAAGGCATCTTACCTCATAGATGTCTTGTTGTGAGTTGAAGGGGTAGAGTGAGACCCGCTAATTGTCTCACATCGGCTATATTATTAGATTAGTATAAATAAAGGTCATAGTTTTAGTCACCTCTGTTGGGAAATGTGTCCTCAACAATAGTGCGATCATATGATTTAAATATCATTATTAAATCTCATTTTAAGAATACAATTGGGAAGTAATATTGTTACTGTCAACTGGTCAACATATATCGGTAATGATTGGCTGACTAGAGTTTGACATTACTGTCGTGTGACGGTGGTGATCAGTTGACCCCCTAGGTCATACCTAAAGGGCAATACTCTTAATTGATTATTTAATTAATCGTATAATGTTGCGAGTTAATTAAATTACTTGAAAATTGACGGACGATTTTGGAAGTAAAATTTACGTATCAAATTGAAATGTGATTAAATGAGATACGGTCTGAGTAATTAAATTGTATAATTACTCGGATGAAATAAATTGTTTAATGTAACAATTAAATTGAATGAATTGTTATAAATACAATCAGTTGTGATTTATAAATTGGTAAAAATTATTTCGGCACAGTAATTATGGAATTACTAAATCAATTTTTGTATGTGACGTATTTTTATTAATACGTTGATTTTTAATATGTTAAAAATACATTACAAATTATGTTACATGTGACATGTTACACATTGACAATTGACAAAATAATATGGATTCCATATTATCATATGGACCGAAATAAAGAAGAGGTTTAAGCTAATTAAATTGTTTAATTAGTAGCTAAACATAATGATTGTTTTGCTTTAGTAGCCTTACATGCCTATAGTGCATTGTGAAGACAAATGAGCCCATGCATTGGCTCCTTTCCACCTCCTCTTGGCCGGATTTTTAGAGAAGAAAAACCACTTGGTTTTTCTTCTTATTTTTGATATACACCATAATGTAATGTGTGTATTATTCATTCTAACTACTCATCCAAAATACAAGTTCTAGTGAGAAGGAAAATCCTCTCTTCTCCTCTCTTAAAAACCGAGACTATTATGTGATTTAAAGTGTTTTGGTTCAATTTTCTACTAAGATTAATATTATACTAGTACTTATAATATTAATTAGATTAAGTGAAAGCCTTGGGTATAAAGCTTGGGGAGAGATCTTATACTTAGATCTTTGTTCTTCCATTGGAAAAGCTCAAGAACAAGAAGAGAAAGGTGATCTCTCTTGTGCCCAATATAGCCGAAATATTGAATGTAAGGACATTATTTCTCTTCTCTTTTATTAATGTTTGCATGCATAAAATCCGTTTTAATTTTATGACAAATTAATTTCGACATATATGAGTATGTTAGAATGTATATGAATCTACATTTCCTTCAATCGGTATCATGAGCCACGGTTGTTTGCATGCAAATTGGTTAAAAGTTTTTCCGAGTTATATGAATAACAAAATAAAACTTGTAAAATTTGTGTTATTATGATATATCACGAAATAATTACATGCATGTTAATATTTCTGGTCCTAAAGTGTTTTAGGATATTTTGGTTAATTTTTCGGATTTTTATTGTTCATATTTAATGATAATGACATTTAAATGTGATTTTATGAGTAAAAATGTCATTTTTGGTCGAAAATTAGCTATACTTCGAATTTTAAGTTGGTTTTTGGATATGTTGTCACATATATTATTTTGAGATAACCTGTAATTTTTCATAATTTTTGCACCTGTTATGCTCGAAAAATGAATTTTTCATTATTAAATATGGATTTAAGAGAAAAATAGGTTAATATGAGTTAAATTTCGAATCTGGTCATAGCAAATTAATATGTTGTCACATGCAATTTTACAAGATGTGTGTAAAATAATTGGCTATAAAGAAGTCTTTTAGCATGATTTATGAATTTTTGAAGAAAAATAGCATAAATAGTGACATTATTAGTTGGAAATTAATAAAACATAATCTATGACTTAGGAAAAACGTCTAATGTTGCATTTTATTGTTTTTTTCAGATCTAAAATTTAAAAGTTATGAAAATAATTTTTCCATGTTTTTATGATTATTTTATTAAATATCGATAAACCGCAACATTGTTTTTCCGGAAAATTTTCGAAATTTTTAACCTAAGATTTTGAACATTATGAGTGTCATGGAATTTTTCCAGAATGTTCATGAATTTAAATTTCAAATTTTGAATTTATTTGAAATTTTTGGATTTATTTGAAGTTTAATAGCTTATTTTTGTAATATTGGTCCATTTATGAACAATTTTGTAAATAAAAGTTAATTATGGTCAAAATTATTAGTGAAGACTATATTTTGAGTCCTAAGAGGTTAGGGTAATTAACTCATGCATAAATATGAGTTTATGTATTTTTGTGATTATAAAATGTTGAAATCACGCAAATCCGTAAAAACCGAGTAATATACGATATTGGCTAATTAAAGGCGATTTAGCATAAAAATTGAGCATGTTCATACATATTATAATGCTGCATTTTTCTCTATGATTGTCATAATTTTAATTTATGTAATTTTGAATTATGTAATTTTACTTAGTATGGCCTTAGATTTTAATTGGTATTTCCCGAAATGTATGGGAATATCGATTCGGTTGTAATTTTTATTGTGATCTCGTATCACCGTTTTGTAATTTAATAGATTTATTTTATTTTAGTTACAAATGTATAATAGGATTTATGTAATTTATTATGTAATTTTATTCATTCCGGAGTTCCTAAAGACGGATTTCTTCAAGAATGGCGATACATAAAGACGGTGTTACCTCGAGATGCGTGCCACAACCGAAGTTCAAGGGACCAATGGAGTTGGTTTCCGAATTTGTAATAGTTAAAGAGTTTTTCTATTTTAGGAAAGGCCATACTAGGATTTATTTATTCTTTTATGCTTGCATTTTATTTTATGTTACATGCATCGCTAAATCGCCATAACTAAACATGCATTGTCATTTTATCGAGTTTATCGACCGTGTCAATTAGAATTATCGTAGTTCACCGCTTTAGTTCACTTAAAACGTGATAGATAATAAATTGACATGACCTCTCGCTAAAACAATTAATTGAGATATAGCCTTACCAAATAGTAGAAACCATGAAAACCTATTTCGCGAGGGAGTGCACTCGGCCCTACCGGGGTACAAACCTTGTTACGTAGGGGAAGTGGGTGATGAATGTTAATCCACCGAATTCATGTTGATAAGGGTTGAATCGGCCCTACCGTGCCCAAGTTGATATGGATTTGGATCATGGACACATTTATTCGAAATTTGGATTGAACTCAACAAAAGTTTTTCGATAAGGGATGTATCGGCCCTACCGTGCCCTTGTCGGATGTGTTTTGGGCTATAGATAATTGTTAATGTAATATTATCGACCAAGAGTTCTAAAAGTAGAATCGATTAAAGAGTTAATCCACCGAGTTATATTGATAAGGGATGAATCGGCCCTACCGTGCCCAAGTTAATATGAATTTGGATCTTGGAATCATTTATCATAGTTGGGTAGAGGTCACTATGTAAATGCTTTACTTGTTGTTTACAAGTATTAATAAAACGATAAATGTTAAGTTTTCCACTATTCCGTTGTTATTTTGTTCTATTTCTTTACCACAATTCATATACGATATCATTTTGATTTTGATTCAAATCTCCATTAAAATATCGTAACTAAAGACAAATATGAGTTTGCTTCTAAAACCTCAAATGAACCATTGCTAAGAATCTCTTGTAAAGAGTATAGATTAAAGTTATTCATTATCAAACAGGTTTTTGATTCTTGACTAACACATCTACTTGCAATGGATTGTTTTTCCATGTACTTAAATGCATTAAGTACATCGAAGCGATAAAATTGTTTTGGTAATTAGTTTTGTCAAGAATTCGTAATTGACCAAAATAACGCAACCACTTCAATGAAAGTTTTTAAGACTAAAACGAACAAATGAAGAGTAATCTTCATGAATTCAATTTTGCTTCTCAAAGCAAAGACTCATTGAAATGAGTGGGAGCATTCTCTTAAACCGTTAAGATGAGAACGAGGTTCAAGAAGTAAAGATTATAGTGGAATTGATACTAGGTAATGTTAAAGGTAAAGTTGTTGAGAATGACAATACTAAACCTATCAATCCCGACCGATATAGTTTCCATTGTCTTAAATGTTGGACACGAGAAAGGAAACTACCCCAAATTATTGAAGAATCAACAAGTTAGTTGTGGGACATCTAATGGGACCTTCTTCTTTAAAAATGTTTATTTGATTAAACATAAATTTTGCTAATACTACTTCGTCAATATTAGAAACCAATGGAGGTTTTCATCATTGTACTTGATACATAGGATGATTAGAATATGACGACTAGCAACAATGAAGTTGAGAGATAGAGTAATTGTGTACTCAATCTAGTTTTTTGGATTTAAAGTAGTACTTAATTGTGACTATTAAGTGCATAAACTCTAAATAAGAATATAAACTTGTTAAGAGACAAAAGAGGTTTTCACTTTTGTGACCCTATACACCACGATTTGATGAATGGCTAGGCCATTATCAAGGTGATTATATTCTAAACCAAACTAGAATGACATATCATGTAGATGATGTAAGATTCAAATTGGTAACCCAAGATTAAACCTTAAATTTTGGAATGATGAACGCAAAGAGTTATCGAGTACTCTTGAAACCATTAGATTGTTAATGGTATATGCGTATCTTGTATTCAAAGCAAGATGTCTCGTGCCTTTTGTTTGAAAAAGGAGATCGAGATTGTAAATCATTGATCCAAAATAGGTTGATCATTTTCTTTTACCAACGATTTAAGTTGACACTAGTGTGTTCACTTAATAAGGTAAATTGAGAAATCTTTGAAGAAGTTCAAAAGTTCAAGGAATCACGATTTAGTCGTGATGGGATTATCAAAGTGAAGACTTTGATATAAGCCAAAGGAAATGTGATATAGTATCACAAGTTAATCTCTCTTAGCACGCATCATGGAATAATGTGTGATTAGATAAGAAATCAAACGCTATTCGATATGGTTTGGATTTCAATCAAGTTACTTTGAGTTACTTGATCCTTTTGGGGATTTTATCATTTTTGTCTAAATTATTTTTCCACTAAAACGAATCATATGAGATATGAAATGGTAAAGGTACCATGTTTGTAAGTTTTCACAAGAAACAGATGCTCATTTTTCCCTTTCAATAATCACGAGCACGACGGGTTTGCGGCTCATGAAGTCAGTCTTTCTAAAATACAAGTTTATTTTTAGAAGACAGAGTGGGAGAAATTATTCAAAGAGCCACAAAGATGTTATGTCGCAAGAAACTGGTCTTTCTTGGCTACGTGAGATGTTTTGTGTAAAACGTAGTCGCAAGAAACTGGTCTTTCTTGGCTACATGAGACGTTTTGTGTAAGACATTGTTTCTTCAAAACCTAGGAGGTTAAAATTCGTCACTTGTTAAAAATGATGAATTCATGTTACTTTTAAGAAAGTAAAGAGCTTATAACTTACAAAGAAATTGTTTGATTCAAGATTGATTACTTCTGGAAAGTAATGAACATATGACTTACATAAGAGTGATTAAGTCACAACTCAATATAAGGCTTAGAGCCATGAAAATCCGAAATAAAAAGGCTTGATTAGTTGCAAAGGGTTTTGCACTAATAAAGAGAGATTTCAAAGTTTGATTGGTTGCAAAGGGTTTTGCACTAATTGAAATGCTTGAGTCTATTTGGATCTTCTTAGGGATTGTGTTTCATTATGAGGTTATGAAATACATAGCAAGTGAATCTAAAACCCACTTCTTCAATAAAAGGAATGTATTCAATACATGTCTTGAGTTTTGAAGATTCTTGCAATCCTAAGATAATGTGAAACTTAATGAGAGGGTCTTAAGTAGGACATCAATGAGTTGGAATCAACATTTTTGGATCATGTGATAAAACATTTCTCGATAAGTCGAGAAGTTGTGTTTATACATGAAGTTTAGTGGGAGTTACGGAAATTTTAATTAGTCCGATATGTGGATGACATATTGATCATTGAGAATGATTCAAGACTTTTGGAGTATTATAATACATCTTGAATATCCGGATTTATGAAGATAAATCCACATGATATTAGCGTCAGTAAGAAGTCTTATGTTGATAAGATTCATGACTAGTTCAATTAAATTGAACATATTTGATTGATTTCATTTGCTTCCGCTGCCGAATCAATTAAATGAGTAATGATGTATAACACTTCATATACTTTGAGTATGATGAATTGTTTTCAAAATCGAATTTAAGTAATCTTTACCTAGTATATAAAGATTACCCTTAAGTGCTTGCAGAAGCATTAAGGAAGTAAAAAAAAAAAAGTGTTTATGATGCAATTTTGTGTAAGGATGTTACACAAGTGACAATTGACAATTGAGGTTGCGCATGGTTTCCGACAAAACCATAATCAAAACACATTAGGATGGTTAAGATACCATTGTGGCTATGATAATTAAGAAGTAGATTTTCTAGAATCGTTCTAGGCAATAAAGAACAATGAGAGATATATATAACGGAAATTGAGTACACTTGCAATCATGAGATGTGCAAGAGGATGAGTCCCGCACACTGTGAAAACAGTGGGAGCTATTCTTAGGCTAAGAGGGCCTATGTCTTGATTGGATCTCGACACGTACTCAGAAAGTGTTGTGATGCAAATGTATACATTACAAAGGAAAACGAATATGTAGTAAGGTTGAGTAAGGTACAAGAAGTTGATAAAACCTACTAACCAAAGCCTTCCCAAAGGCTAAACATGATGAGTCATGTCATTTCAATTGAATTGAAATGAACAACTACGTACAAGATCAAATCAGATTATAGAACATGAAATAGTAATCAGGCATTGACTATTCATGTGTGATAATCGCATTTGTCGTTCGAGTTTTATTTTAAAACTCTTTTATTATACTTTGTTACATCCAAACGGGTTGTGGAGACAATTGAACCCCATTAAAGTGAACACGGATTAACATTGTATTTGCCCATAGTTACTTGTATGAGGTGACGTCTCGAAGTAACTAGAGTGTGATGCGATTGATGGCAAGTTCAAGTGCCATAGAGTCATGTGAGATGACTAGTCGATCACATAGGCAGACTGTTAGGAACGTTTTGTCGGGCCTTATGACCGCTTATAGAGTTCTGGCAAATTTATATAGCCTGGTCGTGGCGAGAGCTGCTATAGTATTCAAATGAGTCGATTCTTTTGACTAAAGACTATTCACCTAAGATGGCTCGGTTTGATTAACTTTGATTTGTGTTACTACGACCTTCGTAAATGGGGTCAAATGGGCATATTTTGGGTTATGATGGCTGTGGCTAGTCGAAGGGAATGAGTGCGATAGGAATTGTCCACCCCCTTGTCAGGGTTAAAACAATATCTCAGGGCCACTCGAGGAGTAATGAACTGGAAATGCGTGGCCACGCTCGGAAGGTATCCAGAGTGGATAAATCCGGTCAATCAGTTATTCTCCAGATCGAGGAAACCACTCTCGATATGATCACTTGCAAGTACGACCTGAAAGACACCTTGCATTGAGTGGGAGATAGTAATAGGACAAGAGAATTGGTGACGCACACTTGTCGAGGACAAGTGGGAGATTGTTGGGAAATGTGTCCTCAACAATAGTGCGATCATATGATTTAAATATCATTATTAAATCTCATTTTAAGAATACAATTGGGAAGTAATATTGTTACTTGTCAACTCGGTCAACATATATCGGTAATGATTGGCTGACTAGAGTTTGACATTACTGTCGTGTGACGGTGGTGATCAGTTGACCCCTAGGTCATACCTAAAGGGCAATACTCTTAATTGATTATTTAATTAATCGTATAATGTTGCGAGTTAATTAAATTACTTGAAAATTGACGGACGATTTTGGAAGTAAAATTTACGTATCAAATTGAAATGTGATTCAATGAGATACGGTCTGAGTAATTAAATTGTATAATTACTCGGATGAAATAAATTGTTTAATGTAACAATTAAATTGAATGAATTGTTATAAATACAATCAGTTGTGATTTATAAATTGGTAAAAATTATTTCGGCACAGTAATTATGGAATTACTAAATCAATTTTTGTATGTGACGTATTTTTATTAATACGTTGATTTTTAATATGTTAAAAATACATTACAAATTATGTTACATGTGACATGTTACACATTGACAATTGACAAAATAATATGGATTCCATATTATCATATGGACCGAAATAAAGAAGAGGTTTAAGCTAATTAAATTGTTTAATTAGTAGCTAAACATAATGATTGTTTTGCTTTAGTAGCCTTACATGCCTATAGTGCATTGTGAAGACAAATGAGCCCATGCATTGGCTCCTTTCCACCTCCTCTTGGCCGGATTTTTAGAGAAGAAAAACCACTTGGTTTTTCTTCTTATTTTTGATATACACCATAATGTAATGTGTGTATTATTCATTCTAACTACTCATCCAAAATACAAGTTCTAGTGAGAAGGAAAATCCTCTCTTCTCCTCTCTTAAAAACCGAGACTATTATGTGATTTAAAGAGTTTTGGTTCAATTTTCTACTAAGATTAATATTATACTAGTACTTATAATATTAATTAGATTAAGTGAAAGCCTTGGGTATAAAGCTTGGGGAGAGATCTTATACTTAGATCTTTGTTCTTCCATTGGAAAAGCTCAAGAACAAGAAGAGAAAGGTGATCTCTCTTGTGCCCAATATAGCCGAAATATTGAATGTAAGGACATTATTTCTCTTCTCTTTTATTAATGTTTGCATGCATAAAATCCGTTTTAATTTTATGACAAATTAATTTCGACATATATGAGTATGTTAGAATGTATATGAATCTACATTTCCTTCAACCTCTTCACTCGGGATGAGTAAAGGTTCGGTTTGGGGATGTTTGATGTGACTCTTAATTGCGCACATTTAGTCCCCTAATTGAACCTATTTTGCATACTAATATAGCATTTAATGGCCATTTCATCCGTCGAATCCTTTCTATTTTGCTTTCCTAGTACATTTTATATGTTTTATAGGAAAGGAGATAATGAGACGGAATCCCCATCTCTCGCGCATATTCGGAAGCTTATTGACGTTCTTGGATGGATTAGTATGAAGAGGAGGTAAGAATCATCATCAAGGCAAGAATAAAGAGTATATATATAAGGATCGTAGGCTTAAAAGCAAGGAGAGAAACCCTGTCCCAGGATCCGTGCATCCCAAGCTCTGGACGAGCAACTCAGCATAGGATCCGAGCGTCATGTGACTAAGTCACGCATCTCAGCTGAGGATCCGAGCGTCCCCCAAACAATCCAAGCAGATTCCCTTACAGGATTAACCGTGTTTCAAGCCAAGATGCACGGATCTCCTTAGGAGTTGCTACATGATCCGCGCATGTCCCTCGGGACTTGCAAAGCTATATTCAATACATAAGCATTGTTATTTACTAATATACCCTTGATTAACCTAATGATGTACTACTATATATATTGTATTCGTAATAATCAAGAGAATTAAGTTCTCTTAGAGTGGATTAAGTCCTCTTAGATTAGATTAGGAGTAGATTAGAATAGATTAATCTCAATCATTCCACATTAATCTTTCCTTAATTATTGTTCAAGTTTATTTTTGGGTAATTGAAGATTATTGGGTTATTATTAGAGCATTAACAACTCTTCATCAATAAATCAAGTTTTCTTCTATTATTATTCTTTCCTTTCCAATTATTCATCTAAAGATTGGTATAATCTCTTTACTCTTTATTGTTTATTTCCTCACTCTCTTATCATATTTATACTTGTTGTGATGATTGACACCATTGATGACATGTTTTCCATGATAATAAGTGAGTAGTTACTTAACTAGGATTAGTGGGGGATTATGAGAGTTAATCATGGGATAAATTTATACTTAATGAGTTCATTTGAATGCTTGCTTATTGTTCTTCAACTTATGCACATATCATGTTTGATAAAATGCTAGACTATAAACCCTTGCATTTTTTACCCATCTCTTATCTATTCAACAAAGCTTGTAAGATATAAACTAACTCAAACCTTGTTAGACCTTGCATATTGTTAAATAGGGAAAACCCAAGTCGACTTGTAAGTGTTGTAAAGTCTTAATCGACTCAGCTCCGAGACATAAGTTTCCCTAGAAATTGGTTTATCATGCATGTAGTTTAATAGGAAGAATTAAGTCGACTTGTAGGTGTTGTAAAGTCACAAATGACTGCGCTCTGGGACCCAAATCTTCTTATGAATTATATGACATGAACTAACTTAATTCCAACAATAATAAATTGCTTGCATCTGTATAACTCATTTATGCTATCTTACCATGATTCCCTTATGATCCCATGACATCCTAATATCCTTTATTATTTGTTTGCATCTTTATTTGCTTTATTGCTTGTCTTACTTTATTGCTTTCATTAGTCTAGAATCAATTAATTCCAAATCAATTGTGACAACCCTTAGCACAACTACGATTAGATTGAACATTTGAGTACCCCCATCTTGTGGATCGACCCTGACTTACTTGCTATGCTAGTAGTTGGGTATAAATGTGTTTGATGGTGGACAACGACCCGCTTCACCACCTTGATTCGCCCTCTGTGGAACCTGCCACAAAAGAGGATGTGCACATTAAGGAACGTGGGGTTTCGCTCGGGATTGATGAGTGGGGATTTTGTGGGTACGACTGCGGTCCCCCACTAGTGGTGTGGATTACTGGTTGTGATTGGTAATCTGGCAGGACTGGACCTACGGGCAGTCAGAGGAGTGTGGGTGATTGGAGAAGGTGTTGTGTGTATGTTTGTTGTGTCTAATTTTGTGTGTTCCTTCAGTTACTGATCTTGTATGGTGTTGTTGTCTTTATTCTTATGTTGTGTCTGCCGTGATCCACTATGGTGAGCAGTCAGTCTTAGCAGGTTGATAACTGGATCATAACTAGGTGCTGGAAGGGACGAGTCTACCACGAGTCATGGCAGAGAATGTCTCACATAGTTGATAGATGTCACGAGTTGTATCTTTTATTTTGTTTAATAACTTATAATTAAATATAATAGTTCTTTTATCGACATTTGATTACTACTGTTCCTCGAGCATCCGAGATGGTAACGCTCTTATCTGCTGGGGAAGGACTTGTTAAGGCTCCTTGGTAGATGGGGGTGTTAAACCATTCACCTTTACATTGTTTCGTTGTGGACTAAATTGTGATGCTTTAAGAAAGGTACAAATTAAACACGCGAATGGACTGTTAAAAAGACGAAATTAAGTGAATTAGGACTCGAAAACAGACTGCTCAAATGCTTGAAATTTAGTGAAAGGATATGACTTGAACCAAACATAAAGCCAAGATTCAAACCTAAAAGTTAATCCAAGCACAAAGCAATGGATTCACTTAACTCCAAGCACTTATCAATAGAGAATCTTCTAGCACTAAGCAAAGAAATAATGTAGAAAAGTTGGTTTTGAAACTTATATTTTTATCTCAATCAAATATGAATGTTCTCATTAGGTTTGCTTGGTTTATATAGACCAAGACAATACAATCTCCACCATTCATTCTAATCTAAGGGCCACACATTGGCTAGAACAAGAGGACAATAAAAATGGCCCCAAGGCCTTAGATCATCTGAAAATAAAGCTGAAATGTTGAAATAAAAGTAATAAAGCATAAAGTAAGTAAGCTAATAAGACAACCCTCCTTGTTTGCTTACTCTTGCTTATTTATGAAAAGGGTGGACTTCTTGTGCTGCAAAGTGGACTGTGTTTTCTTGAAAATAAGATCCAATTGGTTGCAAAAAGAGTCAATAGAGCTTCCTTGATCAAAAGAGGAATGTTTAAAGCGACATTTGCCCTTGTTCTTAAAACCGCACCAAAATCGATAGTCTGAAAGTGCTCTTAAGCTAATTTTTGATAGGATCATTTTTGGGACAAGAGATCCTAGACAAAAATGCTCTAAACTCTCCCAATATATCATTTTGGGCGGTGGTTGCATGACTTAGGCTGTTTTGGTGGCGTTAGACCTCACATTCCGAGTTGGTCCAAAACCGGGTGTAATCATGTTTGAGCCCGTTGCCATTTTTCTTCCAATATCCCCTTGTTGAAAAAGATTTATCCTCAAATCCTCGGAATTATCATCTTCAGTCTATTCATAATAAGGACTCAAATCACTAATGTTGAATGTGCCATGGACTCCATATCCTCTGGCAAGATTAACCTTGTATGCATTTGACCCGATTTTCTCAAGGACCTTGAATGGGCCATCATCTCTTGGCAAGAGCTTGTTATTACTTTTCTTGGAGACCCTTTCCTTGCTCAAGTGTATCCGTACAAGATCTTCGGGCTCAAAGCTTTTGGTTTGATTAGGACCCTTAGACCTTGCCTTACAAGCTTCATTGCACTTCTCGAATTTTATCTTGACTTGAGCATGGATGTGGAGCTCTTCTTTAGCTCTTTTCTCGGCATCATCCCATTCTTCACCAAAGTTAGCATTTGACTTGAATTCTTGTAAGAGGTCAGTCTCATTGTCGATTGCTATTCTAGTCGAAATTCAGTAGAGCAAGTGTAGAAGCTTCACAAAAAATTCTTTTGCTTATGAGCTCTCTCACTTGTTGTGATTGCTCTTGAACGGCCTTAGGTTCACTCCTATAGGCAGCCTTGTCGGACCAAATAGCACCAGGCATTAAATTAAATTGATGCTCAATGCCTCTTAGAGGAGACAACTCACTTGGAAGTTCATTTGGGAACACATCTCCATAGGACTTGACCAATTCTTGGACACCATTAGATTTCGGCATTTCATGGTCTTTGGCCTTATCCTTGGCAAGGAGAACATGGACATCCCTTATTTCATTTAACTATCGGGTCATTTCAGCCTCATTGATCAACAATATTTCTTTGGAAGGCTCAAGCATAGAGGGTGGTGGGAGGGGTGCTAGAATGACTTTCCTCTTGCCAAATTCGAAGGTGTATGTGTTATCTTTCCCATTATAGATACCTCATTTCTGCATCTCCCGCAAACCACCCGGTGATGATTGGGCCGCATGTTTGGTACGTGGAACGATTTGTGACAGTTCGTACGTTTATCGTCAAGTGATTGCTCAAACACTGACGTCTACCTCTTAATTGTCATCTACGCGCCGATACGGTCGTTTTGAAAGTAATTAGAGTACATTTGGAGTCCGGGCCTAAAACAGTCTTCATTCTCTGATAACCGCTAAATCCCGAGTCAGAATGTTCTGGAATGTTCCGGATATTTCTATTCCATATTTTATAAATCTTTCACAATCTTTTTAATCTTTGGTAAAGGATTTCCCGTAATATTCATACAAAATATTAAGGAAAATAAGATTAATCCGTTATTCCATAAATTAAACACGGAAATCTTTCTTTCGCAGGAGGAAACCACCTGGGAACAGACGCAGCAGGTGCTGCGCCTCTTCCAAGGGACGCAGTGACTGCTGCGCCTCTTTCCAGGTCCTTGTCTGCGTATTTTTTCGTATCTTTTCATATCTTTTCGAGATTCACTTCCAAAGTTTCTCCGAAAACCCTAATTCCTTCACGTGATTAGTATAAATAGGATCCTTCGCTCCTCATATTTCTCACGCGAGTGTCCTCCCTTCTCTTCTCCCTTTGCATTCTAGACCACGTTCTTACATTTTGGCGTCTACGTGCTTGAACATTCGACCACGTAAGCTCGGATCCTTCTGAGTACCAGCCTTGTTTGCATGACCGACCAATTTGACCAACTCCACAATAATCAACTTAATTAATCTTAATCGTTTTCCTCTTACGAGGGCACTTTCGTTACATTCGAGTCGAGCATCACTAATCATAAACTTAGTTCATCTCGTTTCGTCAAACATGTAAGTCTGAGGATGTAAATCGTTCTTTATTTATTATTATTTACTTTTTGTATCATTAATGTAAGATTTATGTCGAAAATACTTCTTGAAACCGATTTGTAAAACCGTGTTTAAATCCCTTTTTACGGATTACCAGAAGATGACCGTCGAGAAAGGACGCAGCAACTGCTGCGCCTCTTCGAGAGGCTGCCGCAGTTCCTGCTTCCTTTCTTCATCCTTCGTCCTCTGTCAATTCATTGTTTTTTATTTGTTTTCGTTTGTTCTTCAATTCCTTGACATAATAGCATAATAATTTCACATGTATATTGTTTATCGTCATTAACACATTTAATTCATCATTAAAATCCCGACTTAAATCCCTTATAACCAATATTTGCGGGTTTTCGTCATTAAAATCAATCCGGGTTGTTGAGATTCGATTCTTTCAAATTGAATTTCAGGAATTCGATCTTTGGTATATTTCCATCTGTCTATTGTCATGTTCATCATTAGTTCTTTATTAATTCGTCATATTTAACCTATTTACTTCACCCATGTTACTAATCAATATTTCATTCATGTAATTAATTCATCTACACTCGTTTCATCCATGTTTTATTGCTTTTATGACTCATTCGCATGTAATTAATGTATTAAATCACTTTCATCCGAGTCGAATATCATAATTAATCATTAAATTCACCCAACGAATATTAACGATTTGCAGTTCCGGCTTCACAGCCAGAACTCACCCTTGGAACAGACGCAGCAACTACTGCGCCTCTTCTAGAGGGCGCAGCTCTGCTGCGCCTGTTCCAGGTTGACTTCTGTCTCTGAACTTCCGTTCTGCCTTGACCTAGTTTAATTAGTTTACGTATTAATTAACTATTATTCGTATTATCGCCTAATTCCTGTTCGTTAATTTATTTATTTGTTCTTTCTCAAATTATCCGTTTTAAAAGTATTTTCGACATAAATCGATGAATCCATTGTAATTATTGTAATTTTCGTTGTTGTATTATTGTATTTCTTTTATTGTACCATTTGTATGCCTTCACATGAAATTGAACTTAAATTCCTACTTCGACCTAATTGTATGCTAAATTAATTGTTCACCGACTTAGTTAAATCTTCACATGCTAGGATTAAAACTTGGATGTTGCATTGCATGCATATAATCGACAATATATCGAGTATAGATAATTTCCCTAATTATTATTAGAGGCCGCTATCGAGGCGGGCAGGATTAGGTGTTCGATCAAAAGAGCTTCCTAATACGTACCCTCACCCCTTATTCCAGATCTCTGTGAACATCCGTGTTCATTGGCATCCACGAGAGTCATTCTAGACATAGAATGCTAAGGATAACGAGTTCTTGGTGTTAATGTCACTACTTTGTGTCTTGGCATGGCACGAGGTATTCGAACGGTTTCCAATTTTCCACAATAAATTGGCGGCGACTCCACAAATGCAAACGCTTATTCTCTCCTCCCAAGCGCCCCCGTAGGCCCGCGTCCACAGTTTGGCGACTCCGCTGGGGACAATACACTTACGTGTAGCCAAAAGGGTGAAACTTGAACAAGGTTAGGGAATAGTTTGTACAAGACAATTGTCGGTTTTCATAACTCGGTCTTCCTAGATCATTTCATTCGGCCTTCTTAGGCCCAACCCAACCCATTCAACCAATCGTCCGGTCTAAACGGTCCTAATTATTATTTGGGCCTAAGGATGGATAGCGATTGACGTCATCCATACCATGGTACTTACTCTTGTTTGTATCAAGGACTTTCACTACTTGAGGAAATAGACTAGGAATCGGCCTTACTCTTGTTTGGTAAGAGCCTCTCCATAGACTTGGGGTTTGATTGTTCGGTATGGCAACCCACCGTTTAAACCAAAACCCTTTTAAATGCACCCAGCATCCCGTTATAATGCTTGTATAAATGTTTGTACCTTACGTGATCACCATTTCTAAACGAAACCATGACGATTTTTGCAAAATCAAAATCCTTTTAAAGTGTAAATTTCGAAAAAAAAGGCCAATGATTAGCGCAAAACCGAGTCAAAATTCTGTCCATTTGTCGAGTCAAATTTTGGGCCCAACCCCATTTCAAAACCTCACTTCAAGTCCACTCCTACAACTACACTATAGTTGACTAGGACCAACATTTTTCAAATCTTGTCATTTCTTCAAAAGCTCACTGACACAAGTGGCACACAGCCACTTCACGAGTCAAAACATTTCTTTTCAAGTAAGTGTGTTAGAATGGTCGATCGTGTTTTGATTCGTCGTCGATCTCTTATCCAATTTCCAAGATGCCTGAAACAAGCGACGTGAACTTCAATCAACTCCAAGATGGTAATGATCGAATCCTAACCGCGCTAGATCAACTCCAAGTTACTCAAGACCAAGTGTATGATCGCCTTGGCGCCATCGGGGGCCGGATTTATACAGTAGAAACGAGGTTGCCTCCCCGGGAAAGTGAAAACGTTGATGACTTCGTGAATGACTTCAGGGACGAAAACCCTCCAATGGGTATGACTGCAGCTGAGAAACGACTCCAATAGTTAGAGGAGCAATTGATGTATCTTAAAGGGGATGACATTTATAGGGATAATAATCGCAAGTATGAGGCCGTGAGTTCCAAGTTGCCAACCAACTTCAACATGACGGATATCCCTAAATTCAAGGGGCATGAAAACCCTTTGAACCACATCCGTGCTTTCAAGGATTACATGTCTATCAAAGGCATCAAACCCGAGATGTTTTTAAGGATCTTTCCTTCATCTCTTGACACCATCCCAAATCAATGGTTCTACTCTCTTGAACACAAGAAGATCGCCACTTGGGAAGACGCCGCAATCGAGTTTGCTAAGCAATATGCGGATAATGCTGAGATCCAAGTTAACATGCGCACTCTAGAGGTTCTTACCCAAAATGACAAAGAAGATTTCACCGACTTCCTAAGTAGGTGGAGGAAGACTAGTACTCAACTAGTTGAACGCCCGGATGAGGCTACCCTTGGGTGGAGAAATTCGTGGACAACCTAAAGCCCATCTATGCCAATCATTTGAGGTACCAAAACATTAAAACTTTCAAGGACTTAACCATACTAGGAACAAGGATCGAAGATGACATCCGTAAAGGGCTCTTGTCCAAAACGGTAGGTCGAGGATATCAAGGCTGAACAAGTCATTCTTACGGCTCCACTAGCAAGACCGATGAAGTTAACCTCCTCGAGCCATCCAAGAAGAGTGCCCCACCAAGGAAATATACAAATCTTGGGGACACTTACTCCAATGCTATAAAAAGGTTAATGAAACAAGGCAAACTCCAACCCATAAGACCAACGCCCGAACCAGAAAAGAAATCCAAGTTCTGGGACGAGCACTCATACTGCGAATATCATAGGGGTAAGGGGCATGACACAGAAAAATGCTACAAATTGAAAAATGTGCTTCAAGACATGATTGAGGATGGTCGACTACCAATACCGTCGGGAGGTAAGCCCAACAACACTCAGAATCCTCTTGTAATTCTAGTGATCACAAGTGAAGAATCTACCTTTGATTGTTCACACCTCATTTCTCCAGTCAAAGATGGGATCCACGCAATCAAGAATGAAGGGTTCTACTCTACCATTTCCCCTACCATTACCAACTTCATCGCATGGGCAAGGAGTGTGGATAGGCAAGTTTCAGAATTGAAAAATGTGGTGACAACTTTACATGACCCCAACGCGACACCTAAAGAACATGCGCCACTAATCTTTTCTCAAAATGCTATTATGCAAGAAATAGTCGCCGTGGTTGATAAACTAGTCGATCAAATCACACAATTAGAGGACGAGATCATGAGAATGAGGGAACTAGCTACAGTCAATGGAGTATGGGCCGATGATGATGAAGACGAGTATCTCATTGAACACTCCCTAGTCAAGGAAATAGTCCAAAATGGTGAAGACCAAGATGTAGACCACATAACTCGTTCGGGGCGTCCATATCAAAGCACTACTCAAAATGGTCCAACCAACGTTATCACACCAAATGATAACGAAGATGACTCTACTAATCATTTGCTCAAGCAATTACAGAAAACAAAGGTTGATCTTTCAATCTGGCAATTAGTAGAAAGCTCATTCCTACATCGCCAAGCTTTAGTGCAAGCTTTGGCCAAACTAACTGTAGCACATAACTCCACACCCGACGATGTAGTCAACTTGGTCTTCCAAGAATCCCTGAAGCTAAGTAATCCTATTACTTTCTCAGATGAAGATTTGCCACCCTTTGGCGCTAGTCACAACTTGGCTCTTTACATCACTGTCATTTGCTTAAAGAAGAATGTGCCAATGACCTTGGTGGATGATGGCTCCGTGGTCAACGTCATACCCTTGAAAACGGCATACAAACTAGGCATGGAAGAGTCAGATTGGACCCCCACCAATCAAGGTGTTCGCGCATATGATGGTACAAGACGAAAAGTAGTAGGACTCGTTAACCTAACCATAGCCACAGGGCCAATTGAGCGAAAGGTTAACTTCCAAATAGTGGACATTGAAGCTTCCTTCAACATACTTCTGGGAAGACCTTGGATTCACGCTTCCAAAGCGGTAACATCCACCCTTCACCAAAAGATCAAAATTCCACTAAATGGCAAAGTGGTGACGATCACTTCGTCGCCCATCAACGCAATAGTCGAAAAGAAGTCAAATAATCAAGTCCTTGCGGATCCAGTACGTGAACTTGGGAGCTTTCAAAGCATAGGTGTCATATAAAGCGAGTTGGCACCCCTATACTACGATCCCTACTCCAACTTGGTGGTCAACCACATACTCAAATCCCAGGGATACTTACCGGGAATGCCTTTGAACCCTGCCCGAAGAAACACCTTCGCACCCTACAAGGAAGGCAACTCAAAAAGAATACCATTTGGACTGGGATACAAACCCACTAAAGAGGAAGTTCTCGAGATGCTCGCTCAAGTTCAAAGCCGTAAGCACGTAGGAGTCCAAATGCGACCATATTTCCCTACCCTAAATGGATACTTTGTTAGGGAAGGAAGTCAAGAACTCTTTCACGGATTTCCCAAACCTTGGCACTACCTCGGAAGGAAACTAGCCGGAATCGAGATCTTTCACGATTGCTACTTCATTCCTCCAAAAATGGTTCCTACCGTCAAAGCACGTCAAGCACCTTGCTTAGACGAATAAGCTGTTAGTCTACTATTTGGAGAAGATTGATTTGTTAGAGCCGCGCAGGATGAGATCATTACCATGATACTTCAAGACAACCACTTCAACCCTACCGCGTTAATCACAGAAACAAACGCAAACCAGCAGAAAGGATGGAGAAAATCAATCAAGTAGACTAACAATCAAGGAAGACTCTTCAAACTCACCACTGGAGAAGGAGAGATGTTCAAAGGAGAACCAGAAGACGATGAATTCGAGTCAGAGTCAGAGTCAGAGTCGGAGTCAGAGTCGGAGTCTAGAGAAGTCACTAAGGAGTCTCCTCCTGTCGTCACCCCTATTCCCTTTGTTTCTCCTAGCTTAGCCTCAAATAGTAACGGTAGTTCGGGAAATGTCCCAACAACTGTCTCTTTTCCGCCGCTGACCACAGATCATATGGCCTCTTTGTTTCAACTTTTCTCAAACTTTAATATGAATAAATCAGGTTCTGCTTATTCTTTGTGTTATCTTGAATGCAATTCTGTTTACGATAATACTGAGGATGACCCAGACCCAGACTCAATTGAGATACCTCCCTACATAGCCAAGGAAATGCTACAAGAGGGGGAAGGGGAAATGAGTAATAGAGAACACCGAACCCATCAATGTAGGAACCGAACTATAACCCCAAGAACTTAGGATAGGGACAACCCTGAGCCCCACCGAAAGGGCCAGTTTCATAGACCTCCTACACGAGTTCAAAGACGTTTTCGCTTGGTCTTACAAAGACATGCCAGGGATCGACAGGGATATCGCCGAACATAGAATCCCGATTAAGCCAAGTTTCAAGCCCGTGAAACAAAAGCTTCGTCGAATGAGGACAGAATGGGCTCTCAAGATTAAGGAAGAAGTCGATAAGCAATTCAAAGCCGGGTTCATCAAAGTTTCCGAGTACTCTGACTGGGTAGCCAACATAGTACCCGTACCCAAAAAGGATTCGGAGAATCCGTGTTTGTGTTGATTTTAGAGATTTAAACAAAGCAAGTCCTAAAGATGACTTTCCTCTACCACATATCGACATATTGGTGGACAATACCGTAGATCACACGTTACTATCCTTCATGGATGGGTACGCAGGTTATAACCAAATCAAGATGGCCATAGAAGACATGCATAAGACTGCCTTTGTCACTCAATGGGGAACCTATTGCTATACGGTCATGCCGTTTGGGTTAATCAACGCCGGAGCTACATATCAACGCACCGCAACTACACTCCTACATGACATGATGCATAAAGAAGTTGAGGTATACATAGACGACATGATTGTCAAGTCCAAGGATAGAGAGGGGCATATTGCGAACCTTTGCAAATTCTTCTTAAGGCTACGAAAGTACAACATGAGGCTCAATCCTCAAAAGTGCGCATTCGGAGTAACATCTGGCAAACTCTTGGGATACGTCGTTAGCCAACGAGGTATAGAAATAGACCCTTTTAAGATCAAAGCTCTGATCGAAATGCCGCAACCTCAAACGGAAAAAGAAGTTAGAGGATTCCTAGGCAAGGTGCAATATATAAGCCGATTCATATCAAAACTCACCATGATCTGTGAACCTATCTTCAAGAAGTTAAAGAAAACAGATCACACCATGTGGGATGATGACTGTCAGAAGGCATTCGACTGAATCAAGGAGATATTAGCTAAACCACCCGTGCTCATGCCACCTCAACGAGATTAACCTCTTGGTTTATATCTCACAGTAACCAAAACAGCCATGGGCGCCATGCTAGCTCAAACCATAGGAAAGGAAGAAAGGGCTATCTACTACCTTAGTAAGAAGTTCTTGGAGTACGAGTGCAAATACTCACAACTCGAAAAGACATGCCTCGCTCTTGTGTGGGCAACGAAGAAGCTACGTCATTACATGCTTAGCTACTCCATCAAAATATACTCCAAAATGGATCCAGTCAAATACCTCTTCGAGAAACCCGTCCTCAACGGACGCCTAGCAAGATGGACTTTGATGCTCTCAGAGTTCGATCTCAAATACGTGCCCCTGAAGGTTATAAAAGGGCGCGCCGTTGCCGAATTCTTTGCAGAAAATCCCATCAATGATGCACAAACAATAGATACTTGGTCATTTCCAGACGAGGATATACTCCAAACCGATGTAGACACCTGGGACCTTTACTTTGATGGAGCATCAAACTTAAGAGGATTTGGAATAGGAGTGTTGCTCATTTCTCCTGAAGGCGAGCATACACCGATCGCTATCAAACTCGACTTCGAGGTGACAAATAATGCTGCAGAATATGAAGCCTGTCTCATTGGACTACAGGCGGTGGTAAGCTTAGGTATTAAAAACCTCCGAGTGCATGGGGATTCATCCCTGATCATCAATCAAGTTAAGGGATCTTGGAAAATCCGAAGCGAAAGCCTAGCACCTTACCAAGCTAGAATAGACCAAGTTGCCCAATTCTTTGATCACGTGACCTATCTACACCTACCTCGGGAAGAAAATCAATTTGCGGATGCTCTTGCAAAACTCGCATCTTTGATTAATATGCCAGATGACATGGTGGAAATGCCTTTATGCATCGAACGACGATCAGAGCCAGCTTATGTCCACCAAATCACCGATGAAGAGGAAATCACAGAGAAACCTTGGTTCCAAGCAATCCTAAATTTCAAGCTCAGCGGTACCTATCCACCGGATATGGACAAAAGGGGACAACGTGTTATACGCCTACTAGCTTCCCAATACGTTCTCATGCAAGGAGAGTTGTACAAAAGAACACCTCTTGGTGTAATCCTACGTTGCCTTGATCATTCACAGGCACGGAAAGTGATGGAAGAAGTCCATGATGGAGCGTGCGGTCCTCACATGAGTGGGCCCATGATGGCGAAGAAAATCACACGTTTGGGGTATTATTGGACCACAATGGAATCCGATTGCATCAAATACGTAAGACATTGCGACAACTGCCAAATCTTCGGGAATGTACAACATGTCCCTCCTTCATTACTCTATACGATGACATCTCCCTGGCCATTTTCTGCCTGGGGAATTGATATAATCGGGAAGATAACTCCAGCCGGAACAGGAGGTCACTGTTTCATCCACGTGGCAATTGACTATTTCACCAAATGGGTAGAAGCGGCTTCCTACACAAGTCTTACGGCTAAAAACGTGGCAAAGTTCATACAAAACAACATCATCTGTCGATACGGTTGCTCACATGAGATCATTAGTGATAATGGATCACATTTCCAAGCCGAGACTGAGCAATTGCTAGCCAAGTACAAAATTAGGCATCACCACTCTTCGCCATATAGACCAAAGACTAACGGCGCGGTAGAGGCGGCAAACAAGAACGTTGTCACAATTCTCAAGAAAATGATTGACAACTATCGAGATTGGCCAAACAAAATACCCTTTGCTTTGTGGGGATATCGCACATCTGTTAGGACGCCCTCTGGGGCCACCCCTTTCTAGTTGACCTATGGCATGGAAGCTGTACAGCCAGTCGAGTTAGGAATACCATTATTGCGTATCTTACTCGAAAGTCAAATCCCTGAAGCCGATTGGAAGAGAGATAGATATGAAGAACTCATCCTCTTGGATGAACGTAGGTTACGCGCACTACATAATGTCCAAACATGTCAAGCACGTATCAAACGAGCCTTCAACAAAAGGGTCAAGCCAAGGAACATCAAGGAAGGAGACTTAGTACTCAAGTCGGTTAGAGCTCTTTTACCTGCCGATCCACGGGGAAAATTCAAACCTAATTGGGCTGGGCCATTTCTAGTCAAGTCCATACTTCCAGGGGGTGCGGTTAGAATCACAGACCTAGACGGGAATGAATTTGCCAACCCGACAAACCTTGACCAACTAAAGCGATATTATGCCTAGAATAGGAACAAAAAACGCGCCTCGCGTAACCTCACGTGTCGCTCTTGTGGCACTAAATAAACGGCCCCTGGCCAAGCTGAAATAAGCTAATGTCACTATGCTCTTGCATTTTGACAATCTGTCATCCTCACATCATCAAATAAACTAAATTGCAGCTTAAGATTAAGTAAAAAGCTCATGCTTATCTTCTAAGTTCATTACAAGCTCTTGCTTAGAACAATTATTCTTTTACATTTACTTGAACTACGCGCAAGGGTTTGATTTCATTTTAAATGAATACGTAGGCAATCCTTCACGGGATGCAACCCATTAACTTCAAAATGTAAATAGAAGGACATTTGCAGTTGCATTAGGAATTCGATAAGAATAATAAATAGAAAATCACAACGGTTTCATAACCAATTAACCTCTTTTATTTCATTCATTTCTAATAATAATAATAATAATACGTTACATATAATAATAATGCTAAAGAAAAAGAAAAATAGGCTAGGATTCTAGAAACCCCACCTTCTTATTACAATAATAATAATAATAAATAATAATAAAGACTAGGGCTATTCCTCCATTTTCCCTTTGCTCTTGTCGTTTTTGTCATATTTCTTGTCACGACCTCGAGCCGGACGCTCTTGCGCCACTTCGGACCTAATCACCAACGGTCTTTCTCGAGGCCTAGCCTTCCCATTCTTGTCAATCACTTTGTCCACGGCAGGAGAGGTCTTCGGTTTCTTCGAGGGATTAACAACTCAAAACCCGGCTTCCTCCTCTCCCTCAGTCAGATGCTTCTTTTTCTCCTTTTCCACCTCGCGCACCTTGTAGTCAACGGGCTCGCGCTTCCTTAATCTCTCACGCTCCTCCGGAGTAGTAGCTTTCCTCCACCGTAGATAGGAGTCCGACACCCATAAGGCACTAACAGAAGAGTTCAAGAATCATAGATTTCTTTGAGCCCATTTAATGGCCCACTCCCTTCGACCCTCAGTAGTAAGTGCCACGGCAGTCTGCGGGACAGTGTCAAGCTTCCGGATGGTCTGCTTCAGTCCAACCTGTCTCATCAGCCTCTCCGGGAAGATGCATGCCATGAATTCCAAGCCGGGAATGTGCACAGATCGGGTAGGATCCAAGGAAGATACTCCAGTGACATATTTGAGATGCCACCATGGTACAATCCATCTAATCAAGGGGCCATCATCACTCTTCAGTTTGTTTTCCCAGTAGTTGCACACTCGAGAGAAGTCCACCATGTAAAGCCTGATTCTCATTGCAATTGAGCGAGCATGATAAAAAGGAACATGAACTGGGGGCTCGATCAATCGAAGGCGCTCCATAAGCCAGACCTACCAAAAGCAGGTATTAACAAAAAAAAAACAAAAAAAAAACAAGAAAAAAACAAAAACAAAAAACAAAAAAAAACAAAAAATATGAACGAAAAAAAAAAGAAGAAAAATAAGAAAAAACGAAAAAAAAAGAGAGAAAAAAAAAGAAGAGAAAAATGTTCTTTTACCTGCAAAATAACGGGACTCCCCAAATAAGGTAGGTCGCGATTGGCTTTCCTGTTATCCAAACCCAATAGGATCTCTCCTAAACATAAACAGGCTGGGCTCCTGCGCAGTTCTATTTGCTCAACCAGGCCCAGGAGACGGGAATCACCTCTCAAGTCCTCATCAACATGCCCTTGAAGGACATATACATGTGACAAGCAAAATCCGAATGCCCTTCGCCTAGCAACATAAGAGATGGTGGGGTCGGCCTTGTTAATGAATCGGTCAATAAAGTCCAACATTCGCACTCCTTTCGAGGTCACTAGACGGTCCACCTCAATTCTTGTCAACCCAAGCAAGTCCCTAAATTTGTTCTTATACCCTTGTGAAGTAGAAGGAATAACATGCAAGTGTTCTGGGTCCTACCCACCGATCGCAGCAATTTCTTCAGGAAATGGGCAAATGTCACATCCAGGGAGAGCAAAAACATGATAATTCGGGTCCCAATAATCAAGACAAACATCTAGGAATGGTTTGACCACCTTGATAAGCTTCAAGATCAACAATGATCCAAGATTATAAGCACCCATGTCGTGTTTCTCCACGTTGGAAAACTCGTTGGTCCACTCTTTTAGACGAATCTCTAAAGTATTCATGATGAGTGATTATTTTGAGAATTTTATGTAATAAGACGAAGGAAGAGACGGAAGAATTGTGTGAATAAAACCTCTATCGACGTCTCTATTTATACTAAAATCCGTTTCCTAAAATCCGCCAGGACGGATGCACCGGGGAACAGGCGCAGCACCTGCTGCGCCTCTTCAAAGAGACGCAGCTCCTGCTGCGCCTCTTCCTCAGCAACGTTTCTGTGATTTTCCGCGTTGGATCTTTCCTAAATTCCTTAACGAATAATTTCCTATTCATACTGCTTATTATTTTGGTAAATACGTCAAAGTTTCCATATTTCGCGTTTCCTAATTCCGCGGGCACGCATTTCGAGGCAATATCAACATTTTCGTCATTTTAGCACACTTACATATTTCTTTCTATTTTCTTCCTTTTTAGGAAATCATTTATACAATTTATTTCAAACTTATATGTTTCTTTTTTATTTATTTCTTTTTTTGAGAATCATTTCGCTCCCGTCCCATATTACATTTCTAACTTATAGATTTCTATTTTTTTTCATTTTTTTGGGGGTAACCCTCCCTACTGTCCGGTCATTTATGGCAAATGTTTTGCATTTTGGCATTTTTTTTGCATTTTTGAGTCATTCGTTTTGCGCCAATTTAGGCCATACATCATCAAATATATGTTCTATGTGATTTCTATGTAAATTTTGGCAGCATGACGGCATAAACTGTCATCTACCAAACCTGTTCAAAGCTAACCTGCAGGTACAAGCAACAAAACCCAGCAGCAAAGGCACTCAGGCCATCATATACAACCAAAAGAGGGATATGTACAACAAACTGGGGGCTCGAGCCCTAAGCAAAATCCAAATGTCCAAAATGTAGGTCCTAAAATGTACAAATGTGCAAGATACAAATAACAACAAAAACTACTGCCGGTCACCGCCTAACTCCGCAACTCTCGCCTCGAGAGCAGCAACCTCGGCGTCACGAACCTCGAGCTCCCTCAGCAAACGAGTTGTCTCCTTCCGAGACTGGGCCACTCTCGCTCCAGCTCGTGCTCCCTCTGCAAACAGTAAAATTGGCTCATGTCAATCATTTCAAGCAATCATAAGAAAATTAGAAAATTCAAAAGAAATAGGCGAAAGGTTCATACCTGACGACCTCGATCGCCGACAAGTGCCTCGACGGCAGTAGCTCGCAGCCGGTTGGCTACCCTCCATAACGCCACAAACCGAGACGGCGCAACCTGCATTTTCAAATAAGAGGTTCTCAATAATTGGATAAGTTCAATCAAATGTGTTCTTACACAAAAATCATACAAATTAGAGGCTCACCCTACGAATCAGATGCTGCCAATCGTCCAAGCCAGCATCCGTCACAGCCACGTCAAAGTCACGCAGCTCGGAGATCGTCGTCCTCCCCGTCGTGTCAGTGTACTCAAGGGTCTCGGGGTACTCTGGGGCTCGATGCCCGCCGCCTCGACCTCCTGCAAAGTCAAATGATTCTCATTAATCGATGATCTTTCATCGTATTCTAAAAAAATCAAAAATAAAGAAGGATAAAGCACTTACCACAACCGGCTAGTACGCCAACCTCCCGTAGAGGAACGCCGAGTAGTCCTCACCAGGAAGAAGGAGGGCGTCACCACCAACGTCAGCCAGGTCAGCCTCCCTCTCAGCCTCAGAAGACTCCCTGAACAACGTCCTAGGAGGATCAGTGGGAACCGTCAAGACATCCCGAGAGCACTGACGAGCCAAGCGCTCGCCCAAGTACCACACAGGACCCATCGACGTCCTCAGCACCAACCGGCTCGAGCTCCTTGGTCGAAGGACCTTAGCCACAAAAGGAGGAGCGCCAGCGTACTCCGCCCAAGGCCTGGGCACCCACTGGGAAAAGACAAGCAAGAAATCATTCTTATGATCGGTAAAAAAAGTAATAAAGAAGCAAAACGAATATAAGTGAGATGCTCACACTATCCAGCTGAAGAGCGTTCACATCCCGCCGGTAGACATCGTCAGAGGAACGCTTGCTCCTCGTGCGACACATCACCCACTCCCTCACAACGGGATAGGCCTTCTCCAGCGGCTCCGTTCTCTTGGGCGAGAGGCTCGGAAAGTAGGAGTACACCCACGCCTGTGAAGCAAGATAGTCAATAACGATCTTTCGTAATTCGATAAAGGAAGGAAGTGATTTTAGTCTAAATGAAGGTTCATACCTCCAACAGTAGTCCAGGACCGACGGCACCAGGAGAAGTCCCCTTCTCCATCAACTCCGGACGAACCATGGCCCTCATGAAGCGGATGAGGACCACAAAACCAGCAGTGACCCAGTCCCAACGTCTTAGGGAGCTCAGGTCAGAAAGAAAGGGAAGGAGCTTCGTCGACAGCCTCTCTCCCTTGTCTCCGAGGTAGATCGAAGACAGAAACAACCAAAGCCACAAACGGGCCCTCTCTCGGTCACCAGACAGGAGGAGGAGGAGCCGTCTCTCTCCCGTCAATCACCACCCGCGCAGGGGTCTTCCCCGCAAAGTAGTCTCGGACATAAGAACTAGGCACCAAACCAGGCACTGTAACAGACTTCGGCGCCAAGTTCCAGCCGATCAACCTCCTAGCCTCAGCCGAGTCCACCCTCATGGCAGTCTCCGGCCACTCCACCACCTCAGTCCCACATGGGAGCCCAGAGATCATGCCGTAGTCCTCCAACATGACTCCCACCTCACCAAAAGGCATGTGAAAAGTGGAAGTCGTATCCCAGAATCGGTCCAAGAAAGCGCGGACCAGGCTGAGGTTAGCCTGCATCTTCTTCTTCGCGATATCCCTCCAAGCCTGCACCAGGGCGCCGAATGCTCCCCGCTCGATCATGGCTCGCTCCTCCACCGACAGCCTCTCGTAGCACTCCATCACCGTCGTGTAGCCCGAGAACGATCTGATGTTCCCGGCCTCCTATTGTGATTTGAAACAAAAGCTATATTTAGTTTGAATGAAATTGGAAAAGAGATGGGCAAATGAAATGAAAGAAGATGAGTGATGGGTAATGAATTCAAGATTACCAAGCTCTTCACCGTCCTATAGGACAGGTGACCCTCTGCAGCCCAAAGCAAGTGCCTACTGCCCAGGTCTCAGCCCACGCGGGTGCTCCCCCCAGCTGACGACCGGCTCGCCCAACGTTGGCCCGCCTCGGGGCCTCCTCCTCCTCCTTCTCGAGGATCTCGTCCTCAGCAACCTCACCAGCTGCCCCAACCGCAGTGAAAGCCTCCTCGAGAGCACGAGAAGCGTCAACGGCAGTGTCTATGTCCATGGGAGCTCTCCCAGACGTAGAAGCCCCGTCACCTGCAAAATTAAGGTAAATTTTAGGCCGCGTCAAGTGACGACAAGCCTTGATTAGGGGATTTTCGAGTTTTAGAAGCCCTGAAGTCGCTCTTTTCTCGCCATCTTTGGCAATATTCCCACAAACCCGATCACTCATGTGGTAATTTGGGTTAAGTCAAGCCTAAGTTGAAGCCTAGTCATGGGTTCGAGTCGAAATTTCGACAGCATTTCGTTATAACGACGATTATGCCCTAGAAAAGTGTCCTGAAAAAGCCGTCACAAACCAAAATTCAGAGATGGTAGGAATTTTAACCATCATCCAAGGATTCCAAATATCAAGTTTCATCGCAAATGGGCAATCCTAAGGCCATTGTCGAAGCAATTTACGGTTTAGCTGTGAAACCGTCTCAATTTCACTCGAATGCCCAAAACTCAACGAAAATTCGAAACAAATACATGGTTATGATCCTTATACTACCAATTAGCCATTTACATGGTCAATTTTACAAGGCAAGATCATTTGGGGGAAAAGCCCCAAATTTTCGACATTTTAGGGTTGAAAACCCTAAATTTTGTCGATCCAATTCGTCCATTATAGAAGATTAATGCAAGAATGATATACATACCTCGATTAGTCATGGCAAATGCAAGCTTTTGGATTAAATTTTGGCGGAAATGGTCGAGATTTGAGAGAGAAATTGATGAATTTGTGTTTCGAAATAATGAAATGAATCCCTGTTTCATCGCGCTTTTACGCAGGAAAGACACCCTCAGGAATAGACGCAGCAGGCGCTGCGCCTCTTCCAAGAGACACAGCTCTTGCTGCACCACTTTCTTAGCTTCCCTTCATACGAATTTTCAAAAAATCGTTATGAGTTAGTTATTTGTGGGGCCATCTTTGGTGCGCCTCTTCCCCGATGCCATTTTATCTTTTTTTTGGTCCGTTTGACGATTATTCTTCGTTCAGACCCGCATTTTTAAGCCGACTGCAGACTATCATACATTATTTGTCGCTTCCAAGACCTTGCTTGTCACAACGAGCAGGTATTCTTTGACAGGTGTTTCGACACGCCTTCATTATATTCCCTCAGCGAGAGTAAGCGGATATACAATCCCTCTCGAGACATGGAGATAAGTTCCTGATAAGGTTTCCCCAACGAGAGTTCACGACATACAATCGTCCTTCTCAAGTTCTTCTGAAGTTTGTTTGAAGACGACTCAAGCAGATTTCTCCCAGCAGTTCCCGCATGTGTCATGCTACTCACGATATTTCTTGTTTCCCCACGGAGTGCGATACAGGTGTCGTTCTCCAGAAGTTCCCAGACCGGTAGAGTTCTTACACTCAGGCCTTAGTTACCCCTTAGATTGAAATTATATTTGGGCCTCCTTCCCATTGATCCTTTCCTTTGGGATCCCACACCCTAGCACAATCCTTATATATTTTTTAGGTCTTACCCTTTAGCTCCTATTCTTATCCCTTAGCTCCTATGCTTATCCTTTAGCTCTTACGCTTGTCCCTTAGCTCCTACGCTTACCCTTTAGCTCCTATGCACCTCCGAAAGCATCTCAAGAAATAAGTCTCAGGTATGGTTTCTTCTTATGGCTGGCGAGCCTCCTTACGTAGTCTAATGGACTTTAAACGACCCTCCCCGATAGTCGACAGACTCTAAAATGTTCCCGACGACAGGTCCTTGGTTCAGACCCCTTGAACCGCCTCGCGTCGCTATAGTCGTCAGGTTGTAATCTTCGATTGACCTGATGGCTATACTTTGACTTTCGCCTTGTCCAAGCCTCAGTCAAAGTGGGGGCTCTGTAGATACCTTATTTCTTCACCTCCCGCAAACCACCCGGTGATGATTGGGCCGCATGTTTGCTACGCGGAACGATTTGTGACAGTTCGTAAGTTTATCGTCAAGTGATTGCTCAAACACTGATTTCTACCTCTTAATTGTCATCTACGCGCCGATACGATCGTTTTGACAGTAATTAGAGTACATTTGGAGTCCGGGCCTAAAACCGTCTTCATTTTCTGATAACTGTTAAATCCCGAGTCAGAATAATCTGGAATGTTCCGGATATTTCTATTCCATATTTTATAAATCTTTCACAATCTTTTTAATCTTTGGTAAAGGATTTCCCGTAATATTCATACAAAATATTAAGGAAAATAAGATTAATACGTTATTCCATAAATTAAACACGGAAATCTTTCTTCCGCAGGAGGAAACCACCTGGGAACAGACGCAACAGGTGGTGCGCCTCTTCCAAGGGACACAGTGACTGTTGCGCCTCTTCCCATGTCCTTCTCTCCGTATTTTTTCGTATCTTTTCATATCTTTTCGAGATTCACTTCCAAAGTTTCTCCGAAAACTCTAATTCCTTCACGTTATTAGTATAAATAGGAGCCTTCGCTCCTCATATTTCTCATGCGTGTGTCCGCCCTTCTCTTCTCCCTTTGCATTCTAGACCACGTTCTTACTTTTTGGCGTCTACGTGCTTGAACATTCGACCACGTAAGCTCGGATCCTTCTGAGTACCAGCCTCGTTTGCATGACCGACCAATTTGACCAACTCCACGATAATCAACTTAATTAATCTTAATCGTTTTCCTCTTACGAGGGCACTTTCCTTACATTCGAGTCGAGCATCACTAATCATAAACTTAGTTCATCTCGTTTCGTGAAACATGTAAGTCTGAGGGTGTAAATCCTTCTTTATTTATTGTTATTTACTTTTTGTATCATTAATGTAAGATTTATGTCGAAAATACTTCTTGAAACCGATTTGTAAAACCGTGTTTAAATCCCTTTTTACGGATTACCAGAAGATGACCATTGAGAAAGGACGCAGCAACTGCTGTGCCTCTTCGAAGGGACGCAGTACCTGCTGCGCCTCTTCGTGAGGCTGCCGTAATTCCTGCTTCCTTTCTTCTTCTTTCGTCCTCTGTCAATTCGTTGTTTTTTATTTGTTTTCGTTTGTTCTTCAATTCCTTGACATAATAGCATAATAATTTCACATGTATATTTTTTATCGTCATTAACACATTTAATTCATCATTAAAATCCCGACTTAAATCCCTTATAACCAATATTTGCGGGTTTTCGTCATTAAAATCAATCCGGGTTGTAGAGTTTCGATTCTTTCATATTGAATTTCTGGAATTCGATCTTTGGTATATTTCCATCTGTCTATTGTCATGTTCATCATTAGATCTTCATTAATTTGTCATATTTATCCTATTTAGTTCACCCATGTCACTAATCAATCGTTCATTCATGTAATTAATTCATCTACACTCGTTTCATCCATGTTTTATTGCTTTTATGACTCATTCGCATGTAATTAATGTATTAAATCACTTTCATCCGAGTCAAATATCATAATTAATCATTAAATTCACCCAACGAATATTAACGATTTGCAGTTCCGGCTTCACAGCCAGAACTCACTCTTGGAACAGACGCAGCAACTGTTGCGCCTCTTCCAGAGGGCACAGCTCTGCTGCGCCTCTTCCAGGTTGACTTCTGTCTCTGAACTTCCGTTCTGCCTTGACCTAGTTTAATTAGTTTACGTATTAATTAACTATTATTCGTATTATCGCATAATTCCTGTTCGTTAATTTATTTATTTGTTCTTTCTCAAATTGTCCGTTTTAAAAGTATTTTCGACATAAATCGATGAATCCATTGTAATTATTGTAATTTTCGTTGTTGTATTATTGTATTTATTTTATTGTACCATTTGTATGCCTTCACATGTAATTGAACTTAAATTCCTACTTCGACCTAATTGTATGCTAAATTAATTGTTCACCGACTTAGTTAAATCTTCACATGCTAGGATTAAAACTTGGATGTTGCATTGCATGCATATAATCGACAATATATCGAGTATAGATAATTTCCCTAATCATTAGTAGAGGCCGCTATCGAGGCGGGCGGGATTAGGTGTTCGATCAAAAGAGCTTCCTAATACGTACCCTCACCCCTTACTCCAGATCTCTGTGAACATCCGTGTTCATTGGCATCCACGAGAGTCATTCTAGACATAGAATGCTAAGGGTAATGAGTTCTTGGTGTTCATGTCACTACTTTGTGTCTTGGCATGGCATGAGGTATTCGAACGGTTTCCAATTTTCCACAATAAATTGGTGGCGACTCCACAAATGCAAACGCTTGTTCTCTCCTCCCAAGCGCCCCCATGGGCCCGCATCCACACCCATGATTCACCTAAATATTATCAAACTCCCAAGGCCTACCAAGTAGTATATGGCAAGCATCCATAGGTAGAATATCACAAAAAGCCTCATCCGAGTAGTTCTTGCCAATGGACAAGGACACTAAGCATTGCTTATCCACTCTAACTTCCGCCCCTTTGTTGAGCCACCTCAACTTGTAAGGATTAGGGTGGTCTTGTATAGGTAAAGATAGCTTCTCAATGATAGTACTAGAAGCCACATTGGTACAACTCTCGCCAACAAAAATGAGATTGCAAACCCTTCCCTTAATGGTGCACCTAGACCTAAAGAGTTGTTGTCTTTGGTCCATTTCCAATGGTTGGGGTTGGGTATGCATCACTCTCCAAGTAACCAAAATCAAACCCGAATCCGGCATCACCAAATCAGTCTCCTCATGACTCGTTTCTTCCTCATCCTCGTCACACACAAGGAACTCATCATCACCCCAATGAACCACCTCAAAGCTACTAAGGGCTTTCTTGGTTGGACATTCTTTAGCAAAGTTACCATAACCTTGCCATTGGTAGCATATTTTTAGATGCATGGTCTTTTATTGTGAGGTTTTGGGTGCTTTGCCTTTGTCAAGGGTAGGGGTTTTGGTTTGGAATGTGAGTCTATCACTTTTGGTTCGGTTGGGGGTTGGTAGGGGGCTGTTTTGCCGGGTGGCTTTGTGGTGGTGGCTTTCCCCTTGCCCAATTTCTCAACCCTCGTTGCCAAATTTACGGCTTCATCAAAGAAGCACACTTGTTGCATTCGGACCCTATGGCAATTTTAGTATCCAACCCTTCCAAAAACCTAGCAATCTTTTGTTTGGGTTTCTCATTGATTTCACATTGCAGGGTAAGTTGTTCATGACTCAAGTAGTTGTTGGTCTTGTTTAAGTTGTGTGAGCTTAATGAAAATGTCTTGGGTGTAGTCTTTAGGTACAAACTTTTCCTTAAGCTTCTTTTTCGATTTTAACCATACTTAATAGGTTCCTTACTATCCCTTCTCCTTTGATTTTTAAAGATCTCATACCAAAAGGAAGCTTAGCCTTTGAGTTTCAAGATTGCAACTTTAAAAGCTTTGATATTCGAATACCCCTTAAACTCAAAGACTCTTTGAATGTCCTAAACCAATCTAACAAATCCTCGGGGTTTTAGATACCATAAAAATCATGAATTTCTACCTTTAAGTCCTTGTTGTGCTCTCCTTAAAATATCTCGGCCATGGAGTCTTCCGAATCAAAAAACGGCTCTTCCTCTTGGACACCTTGACCTCTTCCTATTCCCATGAAAGCACGGCCTCTCCCCCTGCCTCGTGGTTATCTCCCTCCTCTTGGTGGTGTCAGGATGTTAACCATGATGGCGTTGAAGTAATCCAACATTAAGTTGCATTTTTCAGAAAGTTGGGTCACTTGTTTTTCAATTCCGGCAAGCCTCTCTTCACTCATGGTTATTTTTTTGTTTTTTCGTTGTAGTTAGGGTATAATGAACTCACAAGAATGGCTTTTCCCAAGACTAACACAAGGTGGAATTGTGTTATTGAAGGAAATGTAGATTCATATACATATTAACATACTCATATATGTCTAAACTAATTTGTCATAAAATTAAAACGGATCTTATGCATGCAAACAATAAAATAAATAGAGGAGAAATCATGTCCTTACATTGTAGATTTCGGCTATTAGGGCACAAGAGAGATCACCTATCTCTCTTGTTCTTGAGCTTTTCCAATGGAAGAATAAAGATCTAAGTGTAAGATCTCTCCCTATGCTTTATACCCAAGGCTCCTCTTAATATAATTAATATTACAAATACTAGTTATAATATTAATCAAGGTAGAAAAAATGGAACCAAAATATTTATAAACTCTTATATATTTCGGTTTTTAGAGAGATAAAGAGGAGGATTTTATTCTCTCTAAAACTATATTTTTGGATGAGTGAATAATTGAATGAATACTCTACACTTAGAAGTGAAGTGTTAAGCAAAAAATCTAAGGCAAAAACCCTTGCCTTTCCTTGGTAAAACCGGGTAGGAGGGAGTAATTAGGGGAGCCAATGCATGAAATTGTTGCTCTTAACAATGTTCATAGGCTTGCATGGCTAGACTACTTTTTAATCATTATGTTTTCTTATTAAAATATAAACACAATATTAAGTCTATTCCTCCTCTTATTTTCGGCACTTTACATAATATGGTGTCCATATTATTTTTGTCAATTGTCTATATGTTACATGTCACATGTCACATATATTTGTTATGTATTTTTAACTTATTAAAAATCAACGTATTAATAAAAATACGTCACATACAAAATCGACTTAGTAATATCATAATTACTTGTACCAAAATATTTTACCAATTATAAATTACAACTGATTGCATTTATAACAATTCATTCAATTTAATTGTTACATTAAACAATTATTTTATCCGAGTAATGATACAATTCAATTTCTCAGACCGTACCTTATTTAATCACATTTCAATATGATACGTAAATTTTACTTCCAAAATCGTCCGTCAATTTTCAAGTAATTTAATTAACTCGTAACATTATACGATTAATTAAATAATCAATTAAGAGTGATGCCCTATAGGTATGACCTAGGGGGTCAACTGATCACCACCGTCACACGACAGTAATGTCAAACTCTAGTCAGCCAATCATTACCGATATATGTTGACCAGTTGACAGTAACAATATTACTTCCCAATTGTATTCATTTTAATGAGACTTAAACATGTGATCATCATGATCAACAGTCGTGATCGCATTATTGTCGGAGGACACATATTCCAACAATCTCCCACTTGTCCACGACAAGTGTGCGTCACCAATTCTCTTGTCCTATTACTATCTCCCACTCAATGCAAGGTGTCTTTCAGGTCGTACTTGCAAGTGATCATATCAAGAGTGGTTTCCTCGATCTGGAGAATAACTGATTGACCGGATTTATCCACTCTGGATGCCATCCGAGCGTGGCCACGCATTTCCAGTTCATTACTCCTCGAGTGGCCCTGAGATATTGTTATAACCCTGACTAGGGGTGGACAATTCCTATCGCACTCATCCCTTCGACTAGCCACACCATCATAACCCAAAATATGCCCATTTGACCCCATTTACGAAGGTCGTAGTAACACAAATCAAAGTTAATCTGAAATCGTGCCATCTTAGGCGAATAGTCTTTAGTCAAAAGAATCGACTCATTTGAATACTATAGTAGCTCTCGCCACGACCAGGCTATATAAATTTGCCAGAACTCTATAAGCGGTCATTAGGCCCGACAAAATGTTCCTAACAGTCCGCCTATGTGATCGACTAGTCATCTCACATGACTGTATGGCACTTGAACTTGCCATCAATCGCCTCACACTCTAGTCACTTCGAGACGTCACCTCATATAAGTAACTATGGGCAAAAACAATGTTAATCCATGTTCACTTTAACGGGGTTCAATTGTCTCTACAACCCGTTTGGATATAACAATGTTCAAGGTGAGTTAATAATAACTCAAACGACAAGTGTCGACATCACACTCGGGTAGTCAATATCATATTACAACCTTGTGATGTTTATCATAAGTGTAAACACTTATTGATTGCAATAGAAGTTTAACATCCCATGTGTCCACGTGTTCAAACTTCTTACACTTGCATTTTCCTTCACATTCATGTTCTCACTCATAGCATGAATCTTACCAAGTACACATCAAGGTTTTCGACCTTGGTTTTGGTTCTTTAACTTGAAAGAACTTTCTTATCGACTATCACATAACGAACGAATTTGTGATGAATGATACAATATTGTACCGATCAAGTATTCCATCCACACACAATGCACTAGGTATATCTTTTGTAGAATCTTACAACAATTGACAAGGTTATTAGCCTAGCACTTCTAACAAGTCCTAGCTTATTGGGAAAAATTAGTTTCAAGCAACTTCTTGTTCAACTAAGTGTCTTCCCACAACTTCTTGTTTCTCTTTCTAGCTCGAAAGTTTTAGGATTCTCATAAATCCTTACATGTGTTCGGATTTCATATATATGTGCAACCTATTGTCACATAATCGAGTATTCCGTCAAACACCGAAATCGCTCATCGGATTCTACTCGAGAATTCATGACGTTTCTATTATGGCTCACCAACCAATCATCATGCTCTTATGCATATGATTCAAAATTGGACATGTACATGATTATTCTAATGGCGGAAACATTAGTTACTAATAATCATGAGATCAACCGTTCTCAGGTTCAATGAACTACCATGACTGCTAATGGTAATCCCATTTTCATTCATATGAATAACCTATGTATATGTTGATATGATGTGTATCTCTTTAATACTAATCCAACATCCCATGATGTAATTGGATTCATCATTGTCCATTTTCATCCAGAATTGAAAACTCAAAAGCTTCTTTATGAAAGAAGGTATTAGCTCGTCATTCTTTAATGAGTAATGAGTTTTATACATTCAAGGATGATAGCTCCCACTAAATTCCATGTCTTCACATGAGAATTTCCTAACTCCCACTCAATTCAACATATTTCGAAATTGACTTCTCAATCGAAATTTGTCAAGAATATAAATATAAATTGCTTTGCCAAGTTACTAGGATAAAACCATATATGTTCCCATCATATCCTTTCAAAATGCCTATTTTGAAGTGATCTCATCTCAACCTTACGGAAAGAGATTTCAATTCTCTAACACACTCATGTCATAATGATGTGTAGCAATGTCATTATTCAAATATAAACAATATCTAGAATACGTCCTTCGGAATACTCTTTCGGAAGGAGGATTAACCATTTCCTAGCGAGGTTAAGCAATGACATTTGCGTGGTTAAAACGTTGGCTATTGAAGATATCGGAATATCAATCTTTGCAACTTAATCTGGATCATAACTAGTATGTTACTTTGATCCTTTTAGGCTCTTAAGTAAAACTCATGATTGAAACTATTTGGTCAAAATTTATCATATAGAACTTAGTAAAAAACTTGTTAAGACTTTGCATTAGTCATTTTCATCCAAAACTTCTTTTGGTCTCCTCGCGTAGTTATCTTGAGAATATACTCTTATGATTACTACACTTGGTCTCTTTAGTCATATAGAACTAACTTGAGACCATAGATCTCATCTATTCGGCATACTATGTAAATAGATATACCTTTATTCAAATCATTTTCTCTTGCGTAGATCTACATTTACACAAGTACACAATTTGATTTTTGTCTTGTGTGTTGTGTCCTTATTTTTCTCCCACTCTATCTTTAGAATGAATACACTAAACATTCAAAGATAGCATATGAGACACACATTAATGATGTTGAATTATAAGGAGAACTACCTCATAGGTTGACTAATTGTTATTGATTTCATATGTGTACTCGGTGATTGACATACCTTTAAGAGAGTTCATAGACTCAAAATCGCTTTATAAATGATCATACACAAGCCTTAAGCATGTGGACATATAATGAAACCCGTCATTATAATTGTCTATTAGATCATCTTAAGTGAATAATCTTATGTTTCAAAACGCATGCATTTAAAGATGAAATTTTAGAACATAAAGGATAAATGATAAAACGGGTGACTTGGGTTGCAAACCAAGTCACCAACATCCAAAATACAAACCATTATCCAAAATACCTTTCCATGTCGAACACGGAAACTTAAAGTTCTAAAATCCAAAACATTACTTAAAATAAGACAATGAAAAACAAAGCTCCATAAAAGCTATCCTTAGCTTCTCCATGGTTTCTCATGCTTGTTTTTCTTTTCCTTTGTCTTTGCTTGGTGGAGGCCCTATTTACAATAAAAAGGGAGATACATTATCACAACTTTGCATCATAATACCATAGTTGAATTAGAAACATAAAAGAAGGTTAGTCATTTACCTACTGGAGTGATCTTTCCAGCTTTGATATCACCAAGGTATTTGGAACAATTCCTCTTCCAATGTCCCATGCCATTACAATAATGGCATTTGTCAAGAGGACCCTTCTTGACTTTGGATGTGCTAGCTTCACAAGACTTAGCTTTGGTGAATGTGGGAGCTAGCTTCTTGCCCTTTCTCCCATTCTTCTTGAACTTCCCCTTACTCTTTGTGCTTATGTTAAGCACATCCTTGGGAGGGTACACATTTAACCCCATGTCCCTCTCGGCTTGCACAAGTAACTTGTGCAACTCCTCAAGAGACACATCCTTGTCTTGCATGTTGAAATTCACCCGGAATTGCACATATGCCTTAACCTTAGACAAGGAGTGTAGAATCCTATCTACGATGAGTTCTTTGGGGATTTCAACCTTTTGAATCTTCAAGGTCTCGACAAGCTCCATGAGTTTGAGCACATGAGGGCTAACCTTTTGGCCCTCTTTGAAGTCGAGATCAAAGAATGCCGCGGCCGCCTCATATTGGACGATCCGCGGAGTTTGTGAAAACATGGTCACAAGTTTGGAGTAAATCTCATTAGCATTGCCCATTTTAAAGGCTCTCCTTTGGAGTTCCGCCTCCATCGCAAATATTAAGACATTTTTCATTGCGGCGGACTCCTTTTGGTAAGTCTCATAGGCTTCCCTTGTGGCCGCGGTGGACCTAGTGGAGGGTTCGGGTGGAGAGGCCTCGGTAAGGTAACGAAGCTTGTCGTCACCTTCGGCGGCTAATTTGAGTTGGGCATCCCATTCGGAGAAATTTGACCCATTCTTTTCAAGTTTACATCGATCCATAAAGGATCGGAGCCAAGATGAAGTAGCGAGTGGTTTAGCATTAGGAGTTGGTGTTGCCATTTGTTATGAAAAAGAAGTTGTCTACAAAACAAAATATAAGGAGTAAAACAATTGTCATTTTAATTATACTCGTAAAAATGAATGATTTAAACAAGTTTTATGCATTTTTCTAGTGACCTCTACCCAACTAGAATAAATGATTCCAAGACCCAAATTCATATCGACTTAGGCACGGGGTAGCCGATGAAACCCTCATCAATATAACTCGGTGGATTAACCTTTTAATCGATTCTACTTTTAGAACTCTTGGTCGATAAAATTACTCTAATATTTATCTATAGCCCAAAACACATCAATAAGGGCACGGGGTAGCCGATGAAACCCTTATCAATTACTTTTGTTGAGTTCAATCCAAATTTCGAATAAATGTGTCCATTGTCCAAACCCACATTAACTTAGGCACGGGGTAGCCGATGAAACCCTCATCAACATGAATTCGGTGGATTAGACATTTATCACCCACTTCCCCTACGTAACAAGGTTTGTACCCCGGGGTAGCCGAGTGCACTCCCTCGCGAAATAGGTTTTCATGGTTTCTACTATTTGGTAAGGCTATGTCTCAATTGATTGTTTTAGCGAGAGGTCATGTCAATTTATTATCTATCACGTTTTAAGTGAACTAAAGCGGTGAACTACGATAATTCGAATTGACACGGTCGATAAACTCGATAAAATAACAATGCATGTTTAGTTATGGCGATTTAGCGATGCATGTGACATAAAATAAAATGCAAGCATAAAAGTAAATAAATCCTAGTATGGCCTTTCCTAAAATAGAAAAACTATTAATCTATTACATATTCGGAAACCAACTCCATTGGTCCCTTGATCTTCGGTTGTGGCACGCATCTCGAGGTAACACCGTCTTTATGTATCGCCATTCTTGAAGAAATCCGTCTTTTGGAAACTCCTAATGAATAAAATTACATAATAAATTACATAATTTCCTATTATACATTTGTAATTAAAATAAAATAAATCTATTAAATTACAAAACGGTGATACGAGATCACAATAAAAATTACAACCGAATCGATATTCCCATACATTTCGGAAATACCAATTAAAATCTAAGGCCATACTAAGTAAAATTACATAATTCAAAATTACATAAATTAAAAATTATGACAATCATAAAGAAAATGCAGCATTATAATATGTATGAACATGCTCAATTTTTATGCTAAATCGCCTTTTAAATAGCCAATATCGTATATTACTCGGTTTTTACGGATTTGCGTGATTTCAACATTTTATAATCACAAAAAATACATAAACTCATATTTATGCATAAGTTAATTACCCTAACCTCTTAGGACTCAAAATATAGTCTTCACTAATAATTTGACCATAATTAACCTTTATTTATAAAATTGTTCATAAATGGACCAAAAATTACAAAAATAAGCCATTAAACTTCAAATAAATCGAAAAATTTCAAAAAAATTCAAAATTTGAAATTTACATTCATGAACATTCTGGAAAAATTCCATGACACTCATAATGTTCAAAATCTTAGGTTAAAAATTTCGAAAAATTTACCGGAAAAACAATGTTGCGGTTTATCGATTTTTAATAAAATAATCATAAAAACATGGAAAAATTATTCTCACTAACTTTTCAATTTCAGATCTGAAAACGATAATAAAAAGCAACATAAGACGTTTTTCCTAAGTCATAGATTATGTTTTTATTAATTTTCAACTAATAATGTCACTATTTATGCTATTTTTCTTCAAAAATACATAAATCATGCTAAAAGACTTCTTTATAGCCAATTATTTTACACACATCTTGTAAAATTGCATGTGACAACATATAAATTTTCTATGACCAGATTCGAAATTTAACTCATATTAACCTATTTTTCTCTTAAATCCGAATTTAATAATGAGAAATTCATTTTTCGAGCATAACAAGTCCAAAAATTATGAAAATTTACAGATTATCTCAAAAAAATATATGTGACAACATATCCAAAAATCAACTTAAAATTCGAAGTATAGCTAATTTTCGACCAAAAATGACATTTTTACTCATAAAATCACATTTAAATGCCATTATTGTAAAATATGAACAATAAAAATCCGAAAAATTAACCAAAATATCCTAAAACATTTTAGGACCAGAAATATTAACATGCATGTAATAATTTCGTGATATATCATAATAACACAAATTTTACAAGTTTTATTTGTTATTCATATAACTCGGAAAAACTTTTAACCAATTTGCATGCAAACAACCGTGGCTCTTGATACCGATTGAAGGAAATGTAGATTCATATACATATTAACATACTCATATATGTCTAAACTAATTTGTCATAAAATTAAAACGGATCTTATGCATGCAAACAATAAAATAAATAGAGGAGAAATCATGTCCTTACATTGTAGATTTCGGCTATTAGGGCACAAGAGAGATCACCTATCTCTCTTGTTCTTGAGCTTTTCCAATGGAAGAATAAAGATCTAAGTGTAAGATCTCTCCCTATGCTTTATACCCAAGGCTCCTCTTAATATAATTAATATTACAAATACTAGTTATAATATTAATCAAGGTAGAAAAAATGGAACCAAAATATTTATAAACTCTTATATATTTCGGTTTTTAGAGAGATAAAGAGGAGGATTTTATTCTCTCTAAAACTATATTTTTGGATGAGTGAATAATTGAATGAATACTCTACACTTAGAAGTGAAGTGTTAAGCAAAAAATCTAAGGCAAAAACCCTTGCCTTTCCTTGGTAAAACCGGGTAGGAGGGAGTAATTAGGGGAGCCAATGCATGAAATTGTTGCTCTTAACAATGTTCATAGGCTTGCATGGCTAGACTACTTTTTAATCATTATGTTTTCTTATTAAAATATAAACACAATATTAAGTCTATTCCTCCTCTTATTTTCGGACTTTTTACATAATATGGTGTCCATATTATTTTTGTCAATTGTCTATATGTTACATGTCACATGTCACATATATTTGTTATGTATTTTTAACTTATTAAAAATCAACGTATTAATAAAAATACGTCACATACAAAATCGACTTAGTAATATCATAATTACTTGTACCAAAATATTTTACCAATTATAAATTACAACTGATTGCATTTATAACAATTCATTCAATTTAATTGTTACATTAAACAATTATTTTATCCGAGTAATGATACAATTCAATTTCTCAGACCGTACCTTATTTAATCACATTTCAATATGATACGTAAATTTTACTTCCAAAATCGTCCGTCAATTTTCAAGTAATTTAATTAACTCGTAACATTATAAGATTAATTAAATAATCAATTAAGAGTGATGCCCTATAGGTATGACCTAGGGGGTCAACTGATCACCACCGTCACACGACAAAGAATGTCAAACTCTAGTCACCAATCATTACCGATATATGTTGACCAGTTGACAGTAACAATATTACTTCCCAATTGTATTCATTTTAATGAGACTTAAACATGTGATCATCATGATCAACAGTCGTGATCGCATTATTGTCGGAGGACACATATTCCAACAGTTATAACCTGGCTCTTGGTACAAATTTGGACTAAAACGTGATGCTTTAAGAAAATTACGAATTAAACACATGAATGGACTGTTAAAAAAGACGAAATTAAGTGAATTAGGACTTGAAAACAGGCTGCTCAAATGCTCGAAATTGAGTGAAATGATATGACTTGAACCAAGCACAAAGCTAAGATTCAAGCCTAAGAGTTAATCCAAGTACAAAGAGATGGATTCACTCAACTCCAAGCACTTAGCAATGGAGGAACTTCTAGCACTAAGCAAAGAATTGAAGTAGAAAACTTGGTTTTTAAACTTGTATTTTTATCTCAATCAAATCTGAATGTTCTCATTAGGTTTGCTTGGTTTATATAGACCAAGGCAATATACGATCTCCACCATTAGCTAGCAAAAGAGGACAATAAAAATAGCCCCAAGGCCTTAGATCATCTAAAAAAAAAGCTGAAATGTTGAAATAAAAGTAACAAAACATAAAGTATGTAAGCTAATAAGACAACCCTCCATGTTTGGTTGCTCTTGCTTATTTATGAAAAGGATGGACTTCTTGTGTTGTAAAGTGAACCGTGTTTTCCTGAGAATAAGACCCAATTGCTGCAAAAAGAGTCCATATAGCTTGCTTGATCAAAAGAGGAAGGTTGAAAGCGACAGTTGCCCTTGCTCTTAATACTGCACCAAAACATATAGACTGAAAGTGCCCTTAAGCTAATTTTTGATAGGATCATTTTTGGGTCAAAAGATCCTAGACAAAAATGCTCTAAGCTCTCCCTAGCTATCATTTTGGGTGGTAGTTGCATGACTTAGGCTGTTTTGGTGGCAGCGGATCTCACATGTTGAGTTGGTGAAAAACCAGGTGTAATCATGTTTGAGTTGTTGCCACTATTGTTCCACGTTTTGCCCATATATGGTAATAACAAGCATTAATACTAGAGCATATACACATTTCTGAACCTATAGACCTGCATTACTGAAGCCTCCCATCAGTGCTCTTCTTGTTGGCATTAGAAAGCCATACCAGTCAGCTATCTGAGCAATAATACTAGCACTATAATCACACTCAAAGAAAAGATGGTCCTGAGTTTCAGTAGCATTCTCACAAATGCAGCAGCTGGCAGAGTTGTAACGATGTTTATCATTTAGATAATAAAAGACTCAAAACAGGTGATCCTGATCAATCTTATTTATGACATTGTCGATTAGGACACATTAACGAGAAACGCATTAAAAGCCTAGTGTCGACTGGTATAATTAAACCTTTTGATTTCGAATCATTTGGTACAAGCGAATCTTGTCTTCTTGGCAAGATGACTCGTTCACCTTTTCTAGGAAAAGGATCTCGAGCTACTAAGTTGTTGGGTTTAATACATACTGATGTATGTGGTCCAATGACAGTCACTGCTAGAGGTAATTATGACTATTTCATTACTTTTACCGATGACATGAGTAGATATGGGTATATCTACTTAATGAGGTATAAAAGTGAAGCTTTTGATAAGTTCAAAGAGTTTCAGAATGAAGTAGAAAACCAATTAAATAAGAAGATTAAGGCATTACGATCAGATCGTGGTGGGGAGTATTTAAGCAATGACTTTAGAGATCACCTTAAAGACTGTGGTATTGTATCTCAGTTAACTCCTCCTCACACACCACAATTAAATGGCGTGGCTGAAAGGAGGAATCGAACTTTATTAGATATGGTTCGATCGATGATGAATCAAACAGAGTTACCTAAATCATTCTGGGGTTTTGCCATTTTATCTGATGTACAATCACTTAATAAAAGTCTCACTAAAGCAACTGACAAAACTCCATATGAGATATGGAAAGGGAAAGTCCCGAATCCGCGATACATGAAAGTATGGGGTTGTGATGCGTATGTCAAGAGCAAGTCTGACGATAAGCTTGCACCTCGTTCTGAAAAATGTATTTTTGTAGGCTACCCTAAGGAAACTTGTGGATATTACTTCTACAATAGTAACGAGAATGAAGTGTTTGTTGCTCGTGAAGCTGTCTTTCTAAAAAAAGAGTTTATTTTTAGAAGACAGAGTGGGAGAAAATTTAAACTTGACGAAGTTCAAGAGCCACAAACTGATGTGACAGTACGGGAAGATGTTCCTTCTACGTCTGAATCAGTTATTGTTCCTTCTGAACCTAGGAGGTCAGAAAGGGTTACTCGCCAGCCTGATAGATACCTTGATATTATCGAGGAAGATGGTGACTATGAGGTTTTACTTTTAGAAAGTGATGAACCCAAGACCTATAAAGCAGCTATTACGAGTTCTGACTCTAAGCTATGGCTCAAGGACATGCAATCCGAAATGGATTCCATGTACGATAATCAGGTATGGGACCTGGTTGACTTGGTTGACTTACCTAAAGATGTTCGACCTCTTCAGTGTAAGTGGATATTCAAGATTAAAATTGGCATGGATGGACATAAAGATGTCTAAAAAGCTAGATTAGTGGCAAAAGGTTTCACTCAGGTTCATGGTTTACACTATGATGAAACTTTTGCACCCGTTGCTATGCTTAGATCTGTTCGGATAATGTTAGCGATTGCTACATTTCATGATTATGAGATATGGCAAATGGATGTCAAAACTAGAAGAGGAAGTTTTCATGACACAACCTGAGGGTTTTGTGGATCCTAAAAATTCTAACAAAGTATGCAAATTTAAGAGATCCATTTATGGTCTTAAGCAAGTGTCAAGGAGTTGGAATCATCGTTTTGATCATGTTATTAAACAGAATGGTTTTTCTCGAAGTGTTGAGGGACCATGTTTATACATTAAGTTTAGTGGGAGTAAAGTTGTTTTCTTACTTCTTTATGTGGACGACATATTACTCATTGGGAATGATGTTGATATGCTTGCTTCTGTTAAGAAGTGGTTGGGAAATCACTTCCAAATGAAAGATTTGGGAGAAGCTCAGCGCATCTTGGGTATCCGAATCTATAGGGATAGATCCAAAAGGATATTAGCATTGAGTCAAGAAGCCTATATCGATAATATTCTTGACCGATTTAATATGAAAAACTCCAAGAAAGGTTTTCTTCCTCTGGGCAGTGGGATTACTTTGAGTAAGTCACAGTGTCCTACTGAGCCTAAGGATATTGAACGCATGAAATCGATTCCATATGCTTCCGCTATTGGATCGATCATGTATGCTATGATGTGTTCTCGTCCTGATGTCTCGTATGCTTTAAGTATGACGAGTCATTTTCAGAAAACTCCAGGTGAGAGTCACTGGATAGCCGTCAAGAATATTCTAAAGTACTTGAGAAGGACTAAAGATTCATTCTTAGTGTTCGGAGGAGAATCTGAATTACGTATAAGAGGTTATACGGATGCCAGTTTCCAAACCGATAGAAGGGATGATTTGAAATCCCAGGCTGGTTTTGTTTTTTTGTTGAACGGAGAGGTTGTTTGCCGGAGAAGTTTCAAGGAGTCTGTGACTGCTAATTCTACAAAGGAACCTGAGTACATTGCAGCCTCTGAAGCTGCAAAGGAAGCTGTTTGGATTAGGAAATTTTTAGAGGGACTAAAGGTAGTTTCGACCGCCGAGGATCCTATCACTTTGTATTGTGATAACAGTGGTTTTTTTTTCAAGCAAAAGAGCCCAAGTCTAGTAACAAGTCTAGACATGTACTTAGGAAATTTCATGCAATTAGAGATTTAATCGAAAGGAAAGAAATTACAGTTTGTAAGGTTGGGACAGCTGACAACATCGTTGATCCTTTAACCAAACCTTTGTCTCAAGCTAAACATGATAGTCATGTAGTTTCGATGGGGTTGAGACGAATGCCAGAACTGTTGTAAATTATATGATATGTAATAATCAAAATATTGTATTTATTATTTCATATATGATAAGTTGCATTTATCATTATATTCAGTTTTATGTCTGAATTTATATACTTTGTTTTCTCCAAATAGGTTGTAAAGACAATGTCGAACCTTACTAAATGAATTGGATTAACATTGTATTTTGTCCCTAGTTACTTAATGAGGTGACGTCTCGGAGTGACTAGATTGTAAGGTGATAGATGACAGGTTCGATTGTCATATGGTCATAGTGATGACTGGTCGATTACATAGGCAGATTATGAGACAATTTGTCGGACAGTGACCGTTTATAAAGTCCTTTTTTTGCTAGGTCGTGGCGAGGATTTTTATTTATTCCTTCGAGTCAATTCTTTAGACTGGTGACTATTTGTCTGAGTTGGTACGATTTTCCGGTGGCTTTGGTTTTTGTTCTAGGTCGCACCGTAAAAGGAGGCCGATGAGCATTTACTGGGTCATTGTGATCTGTATCGAACGAAGGAAATAGGTCAATAGGATTGTCCATTTATGTCATATTTTATCTAAGGGCCACTCGAGGAGAGATGACTGTGAATGCGTGGTCATGCTCGAATGAGATCTATAGTAGATTATCCGGTCAGACAGTCATTCTCCTGATCGAGGAAACCACTTTATGATATGATCACGTGCAAGAACGACCTGAAAGACATCTTGCATTGAGTGGGAGATATTATTGGACAAGAGAATTGGTAACGCACACTTGTTCGGACAAGTGGGAGATTGTTGGAGTAGTGTCCTCCACAATGAGTGCGTTTACATATTAAATCTCGTAAAAGAAATATCAGGGGTTTATCTTTTTATTTGTCGGCTGGTCATCGTTAATCGGTAATGATTGGCTGACTAGAGTTTGACATTACTGTCGTGTGACGGTGGTGATCAGCCGATCCCTTTAGGTCACACCTATAGGATGATACCCAAAAAGAAATAATTAATTGTTTGTATGAGATACGAGATAATTAATTCCTTGTATTATTTGACTTTTAATTAGTCACGTAAATGTATTATTTGATGACGGGTTACGAACTCGGGGCAAGGAGATTTATTATTTAATTATGTGATATTTAAATAATAAATAAGTAAATTAGAATTTATTAATTAATTGTTAATTAATTAATTTTATACGATATGTGTATATGTTTTGAGGTGGAATTAATTAGTTATTAAATTTTACAAGAGGTTGTAAAATTAGCTAAGTGGGTTAACATTGATACATTGTATGTTGATAAAATGGTCTTATGATTACTTAATGGTTAAGTAGTTATTGGTAGTTAATTTTTATTATTTAAGTGTTAAATAATTAAATTAATATTTAATTATGTAAGTGTTAAATAATTAATTTTTATTATTTAAGTGTTAAATAATTAAATTAATATTTAAATATAAGACTTATAAGCATTTGGGGGGCAAATGTCGAAAACCGTAATGGACCGATATAAGTCCATTTGGCTGATTTTTTAGAGGACACCAAGTGTCCTTTTAAGTGGAAAATTCCACTTAGATTTGTCTCCCATATTTGGCTATAAATACCCAACTATTCACATCATTTTATAAGTTGGAAAAATTTGAAGAAAATTGTGTCTTTGTTTGGGCACTTTATCAAGAGGCCATTTTTCTTCTCATTTGTTCATCTTCAAAACACATATATAAATTAACTAGTAATATTATCAAAGTAATAATATTATTTGGTACATCAAATATACAATAAACAAGGTTTACTACTACATATACCTAGTTAGTATTTTAGTAGTATTTTGGGTTGATTCTTAGGTGCTTCCTTAGGAGACCATCTATTTTGGTGGTTTGTTGTCTTGGAGGATCATCCATTTTCATAGCTCAAGAATAACATCAAGGAAGGAGTCCTTGAGTTGTGCCCAAAACTTGCATTAAACAATGTAAGGAACATTTGTCTCAAGATGGTTTAATACCATCTTTTATACTTTTATTTGCATGCATGTAGATTTACACCAGTTTAAATTAATTTGTAATTTTAATATCATAAGATGAGTATTAATATGGTCTAAATAACTAACACAACTCCCATGAACCCATGACACCCTAGTGCCTTTAATCTATTGTTTACAACCCCTTTTAATTGCCTTGCTTTGTTTTCATTACTTTACATTCATCTTGTTGATTAGTTTAGTTTATCTCCTACCTCAACCCAAATTGTGACACCCTTAGACATAGCTACTTGCAATTGAGAATCCTACATCAATACCCGTTCCTTGGGATCCGACCTTTACTTAACTCTTTACTAAGAGTAGTTTGTGAAGTTATAAATATTGTTTTGGTTGGTAGCTTTTGACGACGAGTTTGAAACCGACCAAAAAATGGCGCCGTTGTCGGGGACGGTGTTAAATTGATTTGATTTTCATTAATTCTTTTTAGTTGTGTCTTTCTTTATCTTGAGAAAGTTAATCTCCTCAAGGTTGTTCTAATCGTTTTCAAGTTGTTTGATATTTTGCATGAATAGGAGATCACATGGTAATTTATTACTTATTGATTTCGAGATTGAAAGAACCTTAACCAACAATAGAAGAGTTGCTAGAGGTACATTAAGAGTTGTAGGTATTGGAGAGATTGTGGACATTAAACCAAATAACATTGAGTTCACCAACCCTTTTGCGAGAGAAGGAGAGGATAACCCAATACAAAACCCACCACAAAATCAACCCACAATGCCTAAATTTTCATCACATTTCGTACCAACCGAGGAGAACCTACCAAATGGTACTCCTACGCCACCACATCTAACCGGTAATTTCATTGCCAAATCCGCATTCATACAACTAGTTGAGAGAAGTCAATTTGGAGGGATGCCTAGTGAAGACCGTCATTCACATATGGAGACTTTTTGTGACTATTGTGATGCGATTTCTCAAACCGGAGTTACTCAAGAACAAATCCGATGGGTATTATTTCCTTTTTCTTTGATCGGTATCGCAAAGCAATGGTTGAAGAGCCTAGACAAGGCTACCCTTAGTATTGACTCATGGAAGAAGTTGGCACTTGCTTTCTACAAGAAATTCTATCCTCCAGAGAAGACCAATATGTGAGAGCCCAAATCACCGGGTTTAAGCAAAGAGATGAGGAATCATTGTATGAAGCATGGGAGAGATTTAAGGACACTTGTTGTTCTTGTCCACACCATAGACTTAACGAGTGGTTCCTTGTGCAACAATTTTGGAATGGTCTATATGTAGACTCCCGTAACATTATCAATATGGGGTCCAATGGAATGTTCACCGAAGTTGATGACAATCAAACATGGGCCAAAATCGAAGAGATGACGGTTCATAATTCACAATATAGTAGACCTCGAAAGGCTACTAGAGGAGGAAGGCATGAGATAGATTCCATCACTCAATTGGGTGCTCAACTAAGTGCACATATTGACACCATCAATTTGAAGTTTGAGAAGGCCATGGCTAAGGTTGATGAAGCTTCCAGATAACTCAAACAACATGTTAATGCTATGGTGGCATCATCCTCAATTCCAAGTGGAGTATGTGAGAATTGTGGAACTTTAGGACATGACCAAAGTGAATGTAGGGAAACAAGTGAACAAGTGAATGCTTTCCAAGCATACAAGAGTGGCACCCCTTATTCCAACCATTACAATGAGAATACCAAATTCCATCCAAATCTCTCATACAAAAGCGAAAATGTTTACAACCCTCAACCAACATACACCCCACCTCCAATGAGAAACCAAGCTCAAAGACCCTTTTACAATCAAAGCCAAAGTTATCAAAATCAACCTTCTTATAATCAATCCAATGACCAAAGCTTTGATGTTCAAACAGCGGTCCTCCAAATGCAAAAGAATCAACAAGAATTTTTCACCCAAATGCAAAAAGATAGCCAAGCCAAAGACATCACCATCAACAACTTACTAGCCCACACCAAGATGCTAGAAATTCAAATGACTCAATTAGCATCTTCTAACTCTAAAAGACAAAAGGGGCAATTACCACCTCAAAGTAATCCTCCAAGACATGAGACGGTGAGTGACATCTATTTGAGGAGTGGTACAAGATATGAGGGGCTAAAGAAGCCAACAATCGATGGAGATGTTAAGAATGCTAGTGACAAGTAAAGAGTTGTGGAGAACTCTAAGGAAGAAGAACCCACCACCAATGAAGTTTCAAAGAAGAAGAATGAAGAAAAGGCTAAAGAAAAAGAGCCTATTGTGATTAGACTTCCATTCCCAAGTCGTCAAGCTAAACCTAAGTTTGATGAACAAGTTGGAAAGTTCATGGAGATTGTTAAGAACTTAGAAGTCTCAATCCGATTCACGGAATTATCAATCATGTTCCAGCCTATGCAAAATACATGAAAGACATTCTTACCAAGAAGAAATCCATCCGGAAGCTAGAGACTATTGCCTTTACCAAAGTTAGTAGTGCTAATCTACAAGGTAATTCCCCTCCAAAACTCAAAAATCCGGGAAGTCTCTCCATTTTATGCACCATTGGCGACACTACAATTAACAAAGCATTATGTGACCTTAGAGCAAGTGTAAGTGCCATGCCATACTCAGTGTGCAAGAGGCTAGGAATGGGAGAACTCAAGTGCACCAACATTACGCTTTAAATGGCGGATCGATTAACAAAGATACCTTTAGGGATATGGGAGGATGTGTCCATGAGAATTGGCAAGTTCTTCATCCCGGTAGACTTTGTCATTGTAGACATGGAGGAGGATTCCAACATTCCTATCATTTTAGGAAGACCTTTCTTGCACACCGTGGTAGCGGTAATTGATGTGAAACATGGAGAGCTAACACTTGAACTGGGGGATGAGACAATTACTTTTAATCTTGACAAGACAATGAGAGCTCCCCGACTACATGAGCCATGTTTCATGATGGACCATTATAGCCGAGAAAGTGATAGGAAGAGGTTAGCATCTCAATGCAAAGATCAAGCTATAGGTAAAGAATCACCGCCCATATGGAAGAAGAAAGTGGATAACACTGAAGATGCTCTATCCGGAGATCAAGGGAATTCCAACAACAATGAGAGTTTGAATAGCTCACTACCAATCATGACAAGAAAGGAAGAAGGCCTCATTGGCCATGACAACAAGAAAGAGGAGTTGCTCTTGTCAACTCATGATACCATTGGGGAGCAAATAGATGAAGTGTGTGGTCTATGGGATGACGAATTCGATGGATTGGTCAATCCCTATATTGGCAATGCTATGACCTTAGACCAAGGCTTTGGTGACCATCTTGATTCGAGTCACCACCATGAGGAACACAATGAGCAAAGGTCTATTGAAGATCTTTATAATGAAAATGAACAAGCCTTTGACTACTTCTACAAGGTGTTGAGCAACATCAACAATACCTTGGCTATGCCCCCTTGACATCTCATTCAAGAGTGAGAGTTTGGTGGAGTCCTCCCTAAACCACCATTTGTAAATATTCTAACCCTTAACTTACATTTTACTTCTTGTATTGCATTTTTGTCAATTTTGGATTTGCAATTTTATACTTTGATCAAGATTTTCATAATGAGAGAAAGTGAGGGAGGGATTTTAATGTGTTTTGATGTGTAGTGTTTGATCTAGTGTGGGGATAGCAAATGCCTAGGCTAACCGAGCCTTAGAAGTGCACCCATAATGTTGAACAAAGGAATGAAGAAAGAATGAAACGGGAAATGAAGATCCCCACGGGTGGAACTGAACGCGTGGGTGCAGAGGAGAACCCAAGCGTCCCAGGGGGAATCCGCTTGAGCTGACTATGATCCGAGCGTCCTGGTTCTAGGAAGTGGGTCTTGGGAGTGCTGAGATTGAAGAATTGGGTCTGTTGCAAAATCTGAGCAGATTATATTGAAGACGCTCGTCCCAGTCTGGAAGCCGCTCGGCTTGGCAAGGATCTGCGTGTCCTGGCATGTGCAAAAACTTAAAGTTCACACTGACTATAAATCCGAGCATCCCCTGTAGAAGGCGAGCGTCCCCAGAGAAAAGATTCGCTCGTCTCCAGCAGAATCCGCGCGTCCTAGCACGGGTTAGAAATTCCTAACTTACTGACTGAGGATCCGAGCGTCCCCAGTCCAAGACGCTCGTTCCATGCTGCTACTTAGCCATAACACGGGATTCACCCTCCTTCCCCAATTCATTTCTTTCTTATACAAACACAAAAACACACCCTTTCTCCCTCAAAACCCTCAATCCCCTCATCAACAAAACACAAATCCTCAACCAAATTCACCCAAATCAAAACAAAACTTCCTAAAATCAAGATTAAACTACTCCTTTATCAACAAAAGACCACCCAAACATCAAAATCCTCACAAATTGAATCGATTTTCTAGGGTTTGAGCACAATTTCGAAAATCTTAAAATCGATTGGGAATTGATTGAAGCTTGAGGAAACAAGGAGCATTCAAGCACAATATTGGTTTGTTGATACAAGTTTGACAAGGAGAACAACATGGCAAGAACAAAAGATGGAAATAAGTCACCCACAACCTCAAATCTATCCAAAAGGCAATAAGCTCTTCTTGCCTCAAAGGCTATGGTAGTGCATCAACTAAGGGTGGAGATTTAAGAAATTGCTACTCCTATGGTGGAAGCTACACCTACTCCAGTCATAGAACAATTGCAAGATTATCTGGAGGTAACTTTCATAAACGATTCTCATAGGAAAGCATTTGTATCCCTTACTAGAAATACCATTATTTCTACCAAATTCATATGTCAAGATGCCTTAGACAAAATGGGTGTGCTTGGGAGAACTAAGACATTTTTTGAGTCCATGAAATTGCTTACCCTCTTTGAAATGCAAGAATTGACTTATCCTTCCCTTACCATGGAGTTCATAAGCTCCTTGAAGGTGACTAAGGTAGATACTCGGAAAAATGCTGAATTCCGCCTTGAAAACAAGGATAGACGAATGTCTATGAGTGAGTTTGGCAAAGTGTTTGGTCTTGAAGAACATTATCATTATGAGAAAAAAAATCCTTCACAATATGATGTCGCACCCCTTTGGAAAGCGATCACCAGGCGAAATTTTGAGTCTTTCCGGGAGTGCCATGTTCTATATATCGACCATCCGGGTATAAGGGTATGACACAAGTTTGTGGGAAACACTTTAATTGCAAGAAAAGGCACCAATCACCTTACCGAGCTCGATTTTGTCTACCTTGAAACTACCATGAATATGAATAAAAAGTTCACCAAGAAATACAACATACTTCAACTCTTACTTGATCGGTGGCTTGAAATTGACAATGGTAAAGAAGGAGCGGCTTTTATCGTCAACGGAGGCTTAGTAACATGGTTAGCCAAACACTTTAACCCGGATTTTAACAAAGACAAGACATACAAACCGGTTAAAGGAGGCAACCTTCTTGATTTGACCACTATGATCAACAAGTTTCAATGGGTCAAGAATGATAATCTTAACAACAGGTATGAGTGGCTCACTAAAGAATCTAAGTCCTTCATCTTGCCTAGCAAGATATGCCGCATCAATGTCCGAAGTCCAAGCTACCTACTACCCGTCTCCGATGAAGCCGAGATGATTATGAAGCAACATAGGGAATCACATGCCGAGCCCTCCTCCTCCTCTATTGTGACTCCACCATATCCATTTTCTTATCATGAATTCACTCCAATTGGCACTAATGTCGAGGTAGGCAATGACTACTTGACTCAACTATTGCAACATATGCATAAGGAAGCTCATGAGGATCGGGTCAATGCTTACCGAGCTCAATATCCGCCCCTCCTTCATTTAGATAGGCAAGGACTACTTGATCCTACATGTTCTTTGCCTAGTTGGGCGGATAGGGAGGTATTCTTCCTAAATGATTCTAGAGATGCCAACATGGATAGTGAAGTTGCTAAGGGGAAGGAGATTGTTGTTGATGACGGGAAAGGTAGTGACTCTTTCCATGAGGAAGAAGTGCAAGGCTCAAGTGATGATAAAGATGGTCAAGCCTCTGGGTCCATGGAGGTAGATGATGAAGATGATAATGAGGAAGTTAATGATGATAGCAATGATAGTGATGAGGATGTCGCAATGAGCGACAATTGAGGATTGCCAAGCTTTTGGAGGATGGCACAATCCATTGTGAGTTTCCAACACCTCCTCTTAGCTTTGTTTATGTCTCTTATTTCAAATTTTTAATCTTGATCATTTGTTTTGAGTCTTAGCAACACTTAGAGGACTCCCACCTCGGTTCCATTGAGGTGTCTCATTTTGTTCCCACTTTTGAAAATCCAAAATGACAATTAGTTTCATGCATTGAATTAATTGTGCATGAACTCCCCCATTTTTACACTAGAAATAGTGTCTTACTTGGTTTGGGGAAGTTCAAGCACAAGCATTGGGAGTTAATCTAAATTAGCTCTCCAACCAATAAAATCATGCATCATATAGTGTTTTTTAGAATGCATCACTTGTATATATGTCATATAGTTTGCATATTAGTGTAGAAATCATACATTCTCATTTCGCTTGCATAATTTCCTATCGTTTTGGCCATTGAGGACAATGCCCATACTAGTGTGGGGATGGGAAATTCTAACTTGACTTTTTAAATCAAAAATGATAAAAATTGAAAATTTTTGAAAAATACAAAAGCATGTTTCCTTTATTTCACAAAAACAAAAACCATAAAAATTTAAAATTTGAAAACCCAAAATCATGTTCATTCCTTTATAGTGTAGATTGTATATTTTGTATATACTTGTTTGTTTGTTTGTCTATCTTTTTTTCACATTCATCGACTACGCCACATCCGAGGCACGAGGATTATGAAGACCGCATGATATGATCTTTCCAATCTCATTTTTCCTCTCTATGTTAATGACTATGTGGCTTTATTTTGATTGATGTGGTATACACCAATGTGATTTTAGGAGTTGCATTTAGCTTATATAGCATACTAGTTGGTAGAAACATATGCATTAGGTTGTATAAATGATAGTTGCATCATGGCATGTAGTTGCATTTTATAAAATTTTTGTGAAAACATCTATTTAGGAAACTTGACATGTGTATATAAGGCCCTTTTAGATACTTTTTCTTATTAAGATTTTGCTCATTAGAATGCTTCTAAAACACCCTAGGATGTGTCATTCAACTATCCTTTGACCCATGAATTAAGACTTAGTCAAGAGTACATTGTGATGTGATAACTCCTTGGCTACCGTTTATTCCAAGGTGACCCCTGAAACCATGCAACCATCTTCCACATCCATCACATTTTGTTAACAAAAGGGAAAGGGCACAAAAAGTATCAAATTGAGTTCAAGCATTGAAATGAAAAATAAAAAATTTTGCAAAATGCATCAAAGAAAAGAGGATTACAAAAATAAGAATCCCTACGCTTCAAATATAAGCACCCTCGTTACTAATTGGATGACTTTGAAAATGTTCAAAAATGCAAAAAGTTAAAATTGTCAAGCATCAAATGCCAAATATCAAGAAATGGCAAAAAGGAATTCTTCTCAAAAATATCAAATGCCACAAGAAATTGGGGGGAATAACAACAACATCAAAAGCAAACTCCCATATGAAACTCAAAATACATTTATCCCTTTATCTATAGAATCCACTTTTGTGCATGGTAGAGAGGGGACGATCCTTCTTCTTGTCTAGGCAAGAAGGGGAATTCCGCGATCCTCCAGTGTTTCTAACACCATAGGGATACTACTCTTGACGAAAGCATTTAATGATTGAGGACAAAGATACCCTAGCTTGACACAACTTGGAGGTGATTTATTGGTATCCTTCTAGGCTTAGTAGTTTGAAGAAACCGTATCTATAATGGAATGTGTACCCTTAGATTGCTTCCCTTGTAGATAATTTCCACCACTTAGATGAGGAAAGTGGCTATTCATTTTTGTAGATGCATCCATTACTTGCTTTTGTGTGCTTAATGCTTGGATGTATCGCCATTTTGCCAAGCCCCACCTTGCCTTGCAAGAAAGCATCCTAAATCATGGTTGTCTTGTTGTGAGCTGAAGGGGCCGAGTGAGACCCTCTAATTGTCTCATATCGGTTATATTAGTAGGTTAGTTTAAATAAGGGTCCTAGTCTTAGTCACCTCTTTACTCGGGACGAGCAAAGGTTCAGTTTTGGAATGTTTGATGTGACTCATATTTGAGCACATTTAGTCCCCGAATTAACCTTGTTCCTATGCTTTATAGCACTTATTTGGGTCATTTACTATCTTTAGTTTCCCATTTTGCATATTCTTTGAGGTTTTTTTCTCCTTGGTAGGAAAGGATTGATAACCTTAAATTTATGAGGCGAAATGGAGCTAAATGGATCGCATCTAATGACCAAGCATCAAAGAGAAGACCAACACTAGAGTTCTAAGTAGATAATAAAGTGAAATGGGCAATGATGAAAGGATCCTTGCATCCCCGACATGATCCTTGTGGATTGTTAAGGACGAAAAGAAGAGAAGCAGTCTGTCCAGGAATTCGAGCAGATGGAGCACGAACCGAGCATCCCAGAACACCAGGATCCGGGCGTCTTACTCCCAGGACGAGCGGCTTGAGAAGCCAGAACCCGAGCGTCTTCCCTAGGATCCGAGCGGATCACAAGGCAGAACAACCCGTGCCATACCACGGGACAAGCGGACCGAGGCAGGACTAGTAAGGAGGATCCGCTCATTTCCCTCGGAAGTAGCATTTCCTCAACTTTTCTTAAGGTCTTAATAGTCATTTAAGCCCTTAGTAACCCTAGTTCTTTTACCTAATCTTTAGTATAAATACCCCTTTGTACTACTTAGATTAGCATCCTTCCTTAATCAACTATTATGTTCTCTTAATCTATTCTTAATTATCTTAATTTAGTTGTAATACAATTTCTCAATATTAGTCACTTCTTAAGCTTTCCTTAATTTCTCTATTGTTCTTCCTTTATTTTGGGTAATTAGAAGATTATTTGGCTTTATTTGGAGGATTGACAACCTTCCATCAATCATCAAGTACTTCTATTATTCTTTGCTTTATTATTTGGAATTATCTTCATAGGTATTATTCTCTCTTAATCTTGTTTAATTATTGTTAATCACTTTCATTTATTCATCATGTTTTGCTTTGGTAGTATGATTGACAACTTTATTAGCATGCTAAACTTGATCATGAGTGAGTAGTTTCCTTAACTAGGGTTAATGGGGAATTAGGGGAAACAAACATGGGGATTGATTCATGCTTAATCTAATATGTTTTCATAATTAAATTGCTTGCTTGTTGTGATTCCAACATATGCACATATTATGTTTGATGAAATGCGAGCCTATAAATCCTTGCATTTTTTACCCATCACCTATCTTTTCAATGAGGCTTGTAAGCTTATACAACAACTCGAGCCTCATTAGACCACGCATATAGTTGGATAGGAAGGATTAAGTCGACTTGGAGGTGTTGTACAATCTAATCGATTCGGCTCCGGGACCCAAGCCTTCTTAGGGATTGTAAGATATACACTAACTTGATCCCATCAAAACAATAAGTGCTTGCTATATAATTGAGAACATGTTTGTATGATCAACTCCCATGAATCCCCTATGAACCCATGACACCCTAGTGCCTTTAATCAATTGTTTACAACCCCTTTTAATTGCCTTGTTTTGATTTCATTACTTTACTTTCATCTTGTTGATTAGTTTAGTTTATCTCCTACCTCAACCCAAATTGTGACACCCTTAGACATAGCTACTTGCAATTGAGAATCCTACATCGATACTCGCCCCTTGGGATCCGACCTTTACTAACCTCTTTACTAAGAGTAGTTTGTGAAGTTATAAATATTGTTTTGGTTGGTAGCTTTTGACGACGAGTTTGAAACCGAACCAAAAGTCCATTCCACAAAGTCATAAGCTTTTTGTTAATCAATTTTGAACGGACATTTGGAAGACACATCAGTTCTATTATACATTTGTACAATATCATGGCAGATAAGAAAATTCTCCAGAATTGACCTACCTTTAAAAAAAGCCCCCTGATTCTCATGGATGATATCTAGTAGAATTAAAGGAAGTATATTTATAACACCCCGATTATCCGGCCAAGATAATTGGAGCGTTACCGTTTCGGTTTCCCGAGGTAGTGAAATCGGAATTACAATTAAGAAACTTTATTAAATAAATAACAAGTTTAGTTATTACAAACGTAAACTAATAAAGGAAATAAAACTCGTCTATGACTATGCCATCTACTTAGTGACTATGTACTCGACTCTAAAGTCCGTAGCGCGGCCCGAATCCCGATCACGTCAACAAACAAACCTGTACTTAACCTGCTCCCCATATAACCAAAGAATATCATATGGATCGACACAGGCCACCCCAAAAGATATAGGTGACAAAGACACAGACACAGAAACGTCAGTAACGATAAATGAAAGTGTGACACAACTAAAGTGCGTGAGTCAACAATATGACCATGATATGAATGACACACAATTATCCAACCATCACGCCGGTACCGGGACACGCCCAGACGTACCCACAACCAGTGGTGCCAGGAACACGTCCACGACACCACAATCACACAAGGTACTCCGAACATGTCGGTGGTACAGGGCCTAAGAGCAAATCAGGTCCCATGCCAGACGTCGTGCCTCACCACACGCGTCCCTCCAAACTCAAGTCATTAATGTGCAAATTCCTATTGGGGTGGGAAAACCCAATAGGCGACTCAAGCGGAAGACGGTCTCCCAACCGCCTTCCGTCTGCATAGAACAAGTAATCAACCAACACCGCAATATCCACCAATATACATGACAAACACAATAAATGCAAGATGTCGTATAATATGCCAATTACCGACTCATTAAATGCAATTAATGACAAACAACTCATTTAACAAATAGACACATTATCGAAACTGAGTAGAATAAACCTACCTTTTCGCAAGCTCCATAAGCAAACCCAAATCCACTAGTAATACCGCTTCATAAAGCCGTCACCTAAATATAATAATTAAATAAAATAAATAACTAATCTAATCTAATTAAATTATATACGAATTAAATTAATTAATTAATTAAAAACCTGTCTTAAGCTATTCAAAACCCGTTCAAACAACCCATAACCTATGGCCAACCACCACCTACCACCGTGGACCACCGCCGCCAACCATGATGGCCACGGCCCGCAATGACATCCACCACGGCTCTCCCTACCAACAACAATCAACAACACTGACACCAACATGAACAACAACACAAACGATCAAACCACTGCCACCACCAGCCGCCGCCAACCACCACAGGGTGTCCCTGACCCTTGTCGCCACCAGCAATCACCACGGCTACAACCATGGCAGCCGTCATCAAGAAAACAACAACAAACACAACACAAACAAGCAACCTATATAACTCCCTTTGACCCCCATTTCGACCACCTAACACCACCCATTCCACCACCCATCACCACCGCTACAACCCCCACTCAACCCTCGATAAAACCCACTCAAGGTCAGCCCATAACAACCAAGGAAAGAGGGTTAAAAATCCTTCTTAAGACGGTATAAAAACAGCACACTAAACATGTTATAAGACTCGGTCAAACCCGCATTGGGTGGTCAACGGTGCGTCAATGGCCGGTCAAGATCAGTCCCAAGGTGGTCAAGGTCGAGGTGGGTCACTTAAAATAATATATAAGCTAGTGAGACGGTCTTACCTTACGATCTCGAGGCGGAGGGACAAAATCTTCATCTTCCTTCTGATCTCTCCTTCTCTCTTTTCTCTCTTATCTCTCTTATCTCATATTTGTGAATTTTGTGAGATTACAAAAGGATAAGGGTTGGGGTGGATAAGGTAGGGTATATATAAGGTGAGTGCGATATATACGGCCCGTATAGTATATCGTATTATTATTATTATTATTATTATTATTATTATTATTATTATTATTATTATTATTATTATTATTATTATTATTATTACTATTATTACTATTACTATTATTATTATTACTATTATTATTAGTACTATTATTATTAGTACTATTATTATTAGTACTATTATTATTAGTACTATTATTAGTACTATTATTATTATTATTATTATTATTATTATTATTATTATTATTATTATTATTATTATTACTACTACTACTACTACTACTACTACTACTACTACTACTACTACTACTACTACTACTATTATTATTATGAAGGATTCGCGCAGCTTTCATTAAAAGAAAAATAAAAGTTTACATGAAATTGGTGGGGAGCCGAGAGACAATCTGGGCTCCCACACCCTTAGCAATAGCAAAGCTAAGTCTAGTAAAAATGTAAGCGACCACCCGAGCCCCCGCATCCCGAGATACCGAGAATTTCGGATCCGCTTGAGCAATGCAACAAAGATCCGAACCCAGACTCCCAAGTGAAGAGAAAGAGAAAGGAAGGAAACCATAACCGCTACCGCGCACAAAATCCCCATACTTAGCACACTTTCGCCGAGCAAAGATCGGCGACAACCCGGTCATGCACAAAATCCGTCATCCCGATCCCGAGTCAAAGGAGAAGAACCTGTCAAGTCAACGCACACATCACGCCCCCGTCCCAAGAATAAAGCAATAAATCCGCAGGACGAAGAGAGCCACCATGTCCATCAACCGAACCGATATCAACCTCCTTTCCCGCATGATAATACCGGATCTATTATTATTATTATTATTATTATTATTATTATTATTATTATTATTATTATTATTATTATTATTATTATTATTATTATTATTATTATTATTATTATTATTATTATTATTATTATTATTATTATTATTATTATTATTATTATTATTATTATTATTATTATTATTATTATTATTATTATTATTATTATTATTATTATTATTATTATTATTATTATTATTATTATTATTATTATTATTATTATTATTATTATTATTATTATTATTATTATTATTATTATTATTATTATTATTATTATTATTATTATTATTATTATTATTATTATTATTATTATTGTTGTTGTTGTTGTTATTGTTATTATTGTTATTATTGTTATTGTTATTGTTGTTATTGTTATTGTTGTTGTTATTATTATTATTATTATTATTATTATTATTATTATTATTATTATTATTATTCTTATTATTATTATTATTATTATTATTATTATTATTATTATTATTATTATTATTATTATTATTATGATTATGATTATGATTATTTCATTATTCCGTCTCAAACACAATTCGTATAAAATATAACATAATATTATTATTATATAATTATAAAATACGGACTATTACAATCTCCCCCCTTAAAAAGAACTTCGTCCCCGAAGTTCACCTCACTCTCTCATTTCCACAAATCTCATGCATTCTCTCGCACCTCATATGTCTATCAACCGTATACGCTCTTTCTAAATATCGCACTCATCCTAAAGTTCTTCACTCAATTCTCACTACTTTCTCACATTTTGTACTTTCTCTTTCCTTATTTTCGGAATTGTTACATTCACTGTCCCTAAAAGAGAACTTCGTCCCTAAGTTCAACTGTCAAACCGCATAATGTGTTCTCATACGCTCATTACCAAATTTCACAAATGTTTATGTTTCAGGTTCAACACTCTCTCTTACCTATTTCAAATCCATAATCAGATCTCGTGTAGTTATAATTCCATCGATATAAACCCCCCATCTACCAGCCTCCCAAAAGTCAAGCGTCAGGTGAAACCCACAGTTTCAATTTAAGTTTTATAAATTCATGTTGGTTATATGTAACCATATCTATCTCGGGTATCATTGATTATTACTACGTATCTATATCCCGTCAATCCTCATACATAAACATGTATGCACAACAAAACACCAATACGCGGACTCTAGGAAACAATAAATTCATGCAAAATTCTTATAATGTGACTCAACATGATTAACATTCCCAATTCCGGACATCATGCCACGCATATACCGTGTCAAATCCACCACGTGATCACACACATGCTTCCATATCCGTTCTCATCCATCATCACTTTCCGCTTATACGAAAGGTCACTATTACTATCATGCAAAGACCACTATGCGACACATAACTTGCATGTTTCATCTTACTTTTACACAACAAAACAAAATCACGTCGATTAACACATATCCAATAATATTATCACCTCCTTTGTCATCCAATTACTCATGTTAAATCACGATTTCCATTTAATTGCAACATGCCACTCAAGATGATCAAACTTAAACAATTCACAAGGTCTCATTCATATGGGGTCAACATATTTATCTGAAAAAAACCAACCAATATAAATTTCGAAAATAAGGGTATACACCCCTTACTAGGTCGAGTATCGACAAAAACAAGAGTCAAACCAGACCACTCGGTCGAGTATTGGAGCCCACTCGGCCGAGTAGGCGGCCACTCGGTCGAGTATATGGTGTACTCGGTCGAGTGTCACTTGGGCATGAGGTTTTCCTTCTCAAAGTCTGAGCCAAACTTTCCTATTTTATCACACCAACGCTAATAGACGAACTCTTGGCCTAAAGCCATCATTCTAGATCCTCACATGGACACTACAAGAAGATCACAATTTATGCCGTGGATGCTTCACTCAAAGATTGGGAGGCAACTTTACAAGCAACATCTATACTACCGCTCATAGGAAAGAATTTTACCAACTACGTTACTTTCACACGTCATGCATACTTATATTAAACTATTACCCTATATAACCTCAATGATCAACTAGCTTAATAACACAATTTACCATTCCCCGAAAACCGACTTTCAAAGTACAATCATCAATTACCCTATCAAACGTGTACATTAGATTTCTTAGAGTCTCGTCATTCACTTCTTACTACGACTTTTGTTAGATAACTTTCACCGTCCAATCTAATTGATCACCTCGAGTTCTATCTAGTTACCTTCTTTTCAATTCTCATCAATCCTTGAACTCAATTTACATATTCCCACAACTATGAACAACCCAAGATATCGCCTCATTCTATGCTTAGGTACCTCAATTTATTTCTCATTATTCCACAATTCAAACCCCAACTATTTGCCAACTATAATTTTCACATCATGTTCACTTACAACATCTTTCAACATGCAATCCATAAGTCCAAACCATCAACAAATACTCAACCTTGATTACACATCACTCATTATCCATAAATTACCTCATGTACTCATCTTAGTCAACCCAAGACACCTCACGTAAGCAAAGCTCACTTTTTTGTTCTCCCAATTTCCGGCATAAACTATCCACAACATCACATCAATAGTCTTGAATCACAAAATAATACTTCCTTAATAGCGAAACATTACTACTTAGCATAATAGATTCCTTCCTCAAAAGTTGATTCCCTTATTCACAATACTTACATCACCACTTTATCGACTCTAAACTAGTAACTATCTTTTCCAAAAATTTAGACCAATAACACCCCATCTACCAAATAACTCTCTCCTTCATGACATCATATGCTTGCCTACAAACACGACTCAAATCCACATCAAACGAATAAACTTGCATGAATCCCAATAAAACACATGTTTCACCTTTATACTCTCAAGATGCAACCTTCACTCATCACGCATTATCAACTCTTGCCCCTTTATCCATAGAAACCCATTGACTCACTCCCATTTAACATCCCCTCAATCCCAATCATGGGTGTCTACACTTCTGAATAGCCAAGACCATACAACCCATAAGGTAAACAAGTATTGAGACCCATATCCAAGCAAAGCACTACATTATTAACAAAGAAACAACACCATGAAATAAAGTGTAACACCCCGGTTTATAAAAGAAGTCCTCGTCAAGACATTCTCTAATAAAACGGACTGTTACCATCTCGGTTTCCCGAGGTAGTGAATAACAAATTAAACTCCAAGGCACTTATATAATATTTTAACTTAATTATTACAAACCTCTTTTCAACTCGATTACAAGAACTGACAAAATAAAAGTGAAAGTCTTCTAAATGATGATCTAGCTACTAAGTCGTCTGATCCAATGTCTCACGCCCATCACGCTCCCGTCCTATCTCTTAAACCTGTCAAGTCTGCTCCCCATAAAACGGATCATCACAGGTGTTCACGAATACACAGGGTCAACCACGAGGTTGAGTAGGGAAAACATAATAAGTACGACAATAAAATGCATAACTTTATTTCCGATTCGTCACATACTCCACCTCTTCGTATCACAGACCCTGAATAATCTCCACACCGTATCGCAGACCCTGAATAATCTCCGCACCATATCACAAGACCCTGAATAATCTCCGCACCGTATCACAAGACCCTGAATAATCTCCATACCGTATCACAAGACCCTGAATAATCTCCATACCGTATCACAAGACCCTGAATAACCTCCATACCGTATCACAAGACCCTGAATAACCTCCATACCGTATCACAAGACCCTGAATAATCTCCATACCGTATCACAAGACCCTGAATAACCTCCACGCCATGTCACACAACATCCTCCAACTCTAATGCATATGAATGCTCAAAAGAAATTGATGCAACACGTTATATAAATCAATTAAATGATGAATCGTAAAATCATGCCAGTTATCCGATATTGTACTATCATACTCGATATGATCAATTCAAATCAATCACCTTTCCGAATATAAATGATAACGTAAATCAACCACGAATCCAACCAACACAATTCAACAACAACGATATTAGGACAAGTGTATTTCCCCTACCTCAAGTGCCAATGAATCCAATTAAGCGAAATCGAAATAAAGCAAAGAATTGATTATCGATCCTTCACGAATCCGCCACCTAAAACAATTATAATATTTATAATTACTAACTACTAAATATGGAGATCTCTCAATTAGAAGTCTTCTCGAAATATAATCCCGACACCAACTTATGTCCGACTGATAATTAAAATAACCCGATTAGTATTTGACCCAACTTCCCAAAATGGAAGTTATTAAAGTATAATCTCTTAAAGTGGAACATTCCCGATATAGTAACCTTTTCATTTTAACACACCCGTCTCAAAATCTCGTTTCTAGTAAATAAATTATTATTTTATTTTAATTAACTCGGAACTTAAACCAACCCAATAATTTAAACGAATTATACTTATTTTAAGAAAACCCGAATCCAACCTCGAACAACTCAAACATTCCCTACTCAAGATATGTCTTTAATTATTTTAATACTCGGGAATTGAATTAAATAGCTAATATGATATTTAAAAGATTAAACAGATTATTCGATTAAGAGGAACCCGAGTTAGTTCTTGAACAACTCACAACCCGTCTTTAATTAATTAACAACTCGGAATTAAATTAATTAATTAAGCGTACGATAACTTAACGAATTCCAGTGATTAAACAATGACCAAAATCCCGATTCAAACACTAAAATAACCCGTCTTCATCGCTACCCCTTCACTCTCACCCACGCACCACCGCCGGCCACCACAAGGCCGTGTCAACCGCCATCCCAAACACCCACTTTGCCCCCGTCACTAACGGCCACCCCCACTGGGGTCGACGGCCGCCGGCGAGGTGAACCACGGCCTTCCTTTGGCCTGGTTCACAGCCGTGCCTCACTAAACACTCCTTGTTTCTCGACCTGCAACCACCGCAGCTCACCCCTAACCTTTGCCAAGCCACCACCCACCTGTTCATCGTCAAACAGTGCACCCAGGTACAGTGGCGCCGCCAGCTCGACCTCACCCTAGTCAATGGTGGCGCCACCCCAAGCCTAACCCTCTAATTCGCATGTAAACCCGCATTCGAATTACCCGTGTACTACCCTTGTCGCAGCCACCTCTCTCTGCCACTACCACCACCCATAACCACCCCAACAACCACCATGCCACTCGTCCCATACCATACTTTCCCTAAACCCCGACAACAACTAACGGAAACAACTACAACAGACACGCAACCTCCCATAAAACAGCTAGAGATTCGAAACAGAGGGAAAGGGGTTGAGTCTTACCTTTTTCCGCCGCCATAATAGCCGCCAGGGTTGCCACCGGAGGTCGACCATGGCCCTAGCTCTCCCTTGCTGCACCACCAACGCTTATGCTCTCTCTCTCTCTCTCTCGTTTTGCGCAGATGGGGTGTGTAAAACATGGAGGAAAAAGGGTGGGGGTTGACGGGTTTAAAAGAAAGAAGGGAACAAAGGGGTATGGTTGTATAGAAGTTGGTGTAGGCGTGGAGTTGGAGTATGGGTTGACATGAACAAGGGAGTATGGGTAGTCTAGGTTCCATAAAAATAATCAAGCATGCCTTCTTATTTGTATTTAACCAATACCCGTAATCCTTACTTAATTATCTTATGTGTAACGTAAACTTACGATCGTTGGATGTAATTATCGACTCACCATTAACTTGATATAATTTGTAATCTGAATTGTATAATAATTAATATATAATAATAATATCCGTTTAATTTATTATATAATATCCATTTAATTTATTATATAAAATACGGGGTATTACAGTCTTCCCCCCTTAAAATGAACTTCGTCCCGAAGTTCGCTCCCATACTCAAACCTCAAAAGGGTATTGTATATTGTACCAACAGACGTCACGCATTTCTAACTCGGTTAACACACTCTTTTGACACATCAATTAATCATAACAAATACGGAATGTTACATTCTGCCCTCCTAAAAATAAACTTCGTCCCGAAGTTAGACTCGTCTTTTCTTGACCCACTAACTGCAACTAATAACTACCTGAGAACACAAATGTATAACAACTAAATACTCATCTGAGAGCACCATCATCTTCCATCTAAATTCCGATCTTAAACTCAACATAAACTCATTAACCATGGTCGCACTGGACCGAAAACATAACTCCCGTAATCATCACTCGGCTCATAGGCCACTCATAACTCATTACCAGCAGTTTATTCACACTCTCCTTTTTCACATCAACCAACTAACCGAAGTAGGAACAAAGCATATAGAACTCATTTGCATAGGTACCCCACAACTAAACATCAACTTGATCAACTATAATCTACAAACAAGTGCAAATTAAGCATCAAGATTTTACAATCCTACCCAACTAAAAGCATGGTTACGTCCCCGTAACCTTCATAACAATGTCCTCAAATTACTGCTAACAACTTAAAAATGATAAAAGGTTCTCTACTTTCGCTTAAGTTAACTAGTCCTTACCAAGGACAATCTATATGCAAGCTCTCTCGAGGAAGCTACCGTTACCCGTACAAATCATTAGTAATCATTCGTCTCACCAATCCTTGTAATCTCCTACTTTAGAAACCCCGGGGAATCCATCAACATGCGAAAAGAATTATGGTCAACACTTTGATAACTCGATTTATGAAAAATTATAACATAATAGGTCCAATCTGACTTTCCTTTGCTTAATTGTACGGATTTAGGTCAAGACACAGAATCACCAATAGAAATGAAGACAACCAGTTTCGCAGTACTTATCGTGACAGAAATATTTTCAATTCTTTTAACAAAGGGTTTAGGAATTATTCACGAATGACGAATGCGCCTTGATTGAAAAATTCTACAAACATATTGGTCGAGTCAAACAAGCGAGTAACCTCGATATTGGGAAGTTAACATACAAGACTATCATGCATAAAATTTCGTTATTGGTATTAAATATGTTTAACTGCACCCAACACAATGACATGCAAGGTTAATGTATTTATCGACACCAATTTTTACCATTATTCGTTACCTGTCATGCTAATATCAACTTACCATGTTAACACGTAACTCATTTAAATCACCAAATCACATTTCCCGTTTCGACATTCGTAACCAACCATAATCCACCAATTCGCTACATGGACGAACAACATGACTAACTTGACCCACCACCTGTGACTCCGTTCTACTTTCATTACTCCAGACTTAGCAACGATCATGAAACCATTCGACCAGACACTTGCTGGAACTCTCTTTCCGAATTTATACTTACATGACAAAGTTTAACTTCATTTTCAAAACCTTTACTTTCATATTGGACGGTGATCAAATTCTTAATATCCTTCGTATAACATAGCCGTCAGAGAATTCCTTTACAACTTACTACGAGACTCAAACTCAGGTAGCTTAATTCAATTCCTTCCAACAAAACAAGCTTGGGCGTCGACTCATATATTATAATCTTACAGATTCACTTATTCATTTCAAATCCTATCTTTACTAATGAGCGACTATTACCTCAATCATCAGGATTTTAGTTGCACTTCTTTACTCAGTTATATTCACGACTCAATTAAGCGTAACTATAACAACTATCATTTAAACCAATGTGTGTCATGTGAATCATAAAAGGGTTATCCCATTATAGTATTGCCAACCTAGTTATCATGAACAATCTTTATTAGAATATAATTAATAGTGATGACTCCAGAATCTAGATATACCAATCGTCGTATTATATCAACAATTTCCTTTATATCATACTCCTACAATTGCAAGAATCTCTTTAGCATTTTATGACGATCTAATGACGATCATTTCCAATACGAAATAACACACTGTTTATTATCGCGTCACAGGTTTAGGTTCAATTGAAATCATTTATTGCGATGAAGATAATAATTATAACTATGGGCACACAACTCATATGGAAGACATTAGAACTCAGATGACACTCTACACGTGTGATCATTTAGACACAATCATTACTACCATCCATGTGTAAACTTTTAAACATAATTATTGTAATTATTCATGTGAGTATATTAGCACAATTAAATTACTTTTAATACCATCAACTTTACCAAGTTACTTTTAATATCATCAACTTTACCAAATTACTTTTAATATCATCAACTTTACCAGGATACGACAACATAGTTTTATATTTATATGTATCCGACCACCATGCAATTATGATGAGCACTCAGAGGTATCACCACGTGTCAAATGTATATTAATATGTGTAAACAACTGGACTCGTATAAACACTTCACCCTCGATTAAGAATCAATTTAAACTATTCAATTTCACTCATACTATCATGCCAACAATATTATCAATTAGGTTTTAATTTTTATCACTGGTTGAGATACATAACCACTGAACATGTGCGCTACAATCGTCATGTCGACATTATAATTTCACATTCCTAAGGCTCATGAATTAATCAAACAACTGTATGAAAATTCAACATAGAATGCACATTTTAATGTTTTGATTTACGTTGTACCTTCCAAAATCGCGAATAAATAATTGTACGATTAAAACTTGATTCTGTAACACCCCGGTTTATAAAAGAAGTCCTCGTCAAGACATTCTCTAATAAAACGGACTGTTACCATCTCGGTTTCCCGAGGTAGTGAATAACAAATTAAACTCCAAGGCAATTTATATAATACTTTAACTTATTATTACAAAACCTCTTTTCAAATTAAATTACAAGAACTGACGTAATTAAAAGTGAAGTCTTCTAGATGATGGTCTAGCTACTAGGTCGTCTGATCCAGTGTCTCACGCCCATCAAGCTCCCGTCCTATCTCTTAAACCTGTCAAGTCTGCTCCCCATAAAACGGATCATCACAGGTGTTCACGAATACACAGGGTCAACCACGAGGTTGAGTAGGGAAAACAAAACAAGTACGACAACAAAATACATAACTCCATTTCCAATTAGTCACATCCTCCACCTCACCATATCACCAGCATGCACTCAATAATCTCCGCACCGTATCACAGTCCCTGAATAACTTCCACACCATATCACAGTTTCACAGACCCTGAATAACTTCCACACCATATCACATATTCACAGACCCTGAATAACTTCCACACCGTATCACATATTCACAGACCCTGAATAACTTCCACACCGTATCACATATTCACAGACCCTGAATAACTTCCACACCGTATCACAGACCCTGAATAACTTCCACCATCCTCCAACTCCAATGCATATGTATGATCAAAAGAAATTGATGCAACACAATATATATAAATCAATGAACTGATAAATCATAAAATCATGCCAGTTACCCGATGTTGTGATATCATGCTCAATACGATCAAATCAGTCAATCACCTTTCCCAATATAAATGATAATATAACTCGACAACCAGAAATCCAGTCAACACAATTCGATCAATAACGATAATAAGACAAGTGTAGTTCCCCTACCTCAAGTGCCAGCAAATCCAATTAAGCAGTCCAGAATAACGCAATGAATTGATTATCGATCCTTCACGAATCTGTCACCTAGCACAATTATTTATAATTACCAACTACTAAATATAGAGATCTCTCAATTAGAAGTCTTCCCGAAATACAATCCCGACACCAACTTATGCCAAACTGGTAACTAAAGTAACCCAATTACTATTTGACTCAACTTCCCAATATAGGCAGTTATTAAAGTATAATTTCTTAAAATGGAACTTTCCCGATATAGTAATTGATGTGTCATATAATAACTTTTCTCTTTTAACAACCCGACTCAAAATCCCGTTTCTAGTTAATTAATTATTATTTTATTCACTTAACTCGGAACTTAAACCAAAACGATAATTAGCGGTTTAAATGAATTATATGATGAAACGAATCAACACTTGAACAACTTGAACAATCCCGACTCTAATTATATTAATTAACTCGGGCATTAACTTAACTCATTTATTTAATGACACGGGAATTATATTAATTAATTAAGAATGCGTCCCATTAACAATTATAACGATTAAACTAATAAAAACCCGTCCTTAATTAATTAAATAACTCGAAATATTAATTAATTAAGCATACGACCGTTTAACGGATTATAATGATTAAACTAATAGAAGCCCGCTTTAATAAACAAACATAACCCGTCATCAATTATTTTAATCAACTCGAGAATTAAATTAATTAATTAAAAGTACGACCAATAAACAATTTGTATCGATTAATTATGAAAACCCGTCTTTAAATAACTCGGAAGTTAATTTAACTACTAAATACGATAATTTAAATAACTCGGAAAACGAATCAAACCGACTACGCACGCACTCTTTTCCACTCGACACAACTGCCTCCCACAACCACCAACCCTCACCGCCAACCACCAGGCCTGACACCAGGTCTGGCCTGGCCACCTCCGACCACCACCATCGTGGTCGACCCACGCCGGTGGTCAGCACCACCACCACCAAAACCCCTTGTCTGCAACTCAGCCGCCACAAAAGCCCATCTTTACAACCTCATAGCCGCCACTGTTATCAACAGTACTCCCTCCTACCACCACGACTTATCTCTCCGTCAGCCCACGAACCCAGCCACCGTGGCACCACTGTTTCGACCTCCCCCGAGTCCACAGTGGTGCCACCCCAACCTACCCATCTCAAAACCCACCTGAAAGCGCATACATCAACTCGTTGTTACCCCTTGTCAAAGCCGCCTATTACGGCCACCATTACCACCAGGAACCACCCTAACCACCACCCCTGACCTCGTCACTAACCACCCTTTCCCCCTACCCTTGTCAACAACTACTAACACAGCCTTAACAAGACACGAAACCCCCCCCAAAAACCCGACTGAAATACGAAAAACAGAGAAGGATGAGCTGCTTACCTATTTCCTGCCACCACCACGGCCACCAGGGCCACCTAGGAACGTCGACCACCGCCCTTATCTCCTCCCTGCTGCACCGTCACCACCCACTCTCTCTCTCTCCCTCGAATTGCGTGAAAGTAGGCGTGAAAGCTGGTGAAGATGGAGTAGGAGTCATGCTTGCCTTTTGTAAAGAAAGAATAAAGAAGGAAAAGTATGGTATGGTAGGCGTGTCATTTGTTTATCAAGGGAAATGGGTAGTTTTTGGAAGGATATGGCATGCCATTAGAATATTAGAGTAGTGGTAGGATTTAGGTAAGGTTTATTACATAATTAAGGTGGTATTAATTAGGTATTGTATTAATAATTAATTAGATTATGGTACTTATTATTAATTAAGGTCAAATTGGCTGGACAATTATTGAGTCAGCTCAACTGATTAGCTCACAATTCGAATTCTTATAAAACCGTCACAATTAACTTATATCAATACAACGCGAGTTAATTAAAATAACTTATCACAATTATCGACTCGATAATTTATCCGACTTAATTAGTAATATAAATTGTATAATAATTAATATATAATAATATCCGTTTAATTAATTTTATTATATAAAAATACGGGGTATTACAGTCTTCCCCCCTTAAAATGAACTTCGTCCCGAAGTTCGCTCCCATACTCAAACTTAAAAAGGGTATTGTATATCGTACCAACAGACGTCACGCATTTCTAACTCGGTTAACACACTCTTTTGACACATCAATTAATCATAACCAATACGGAATGTTACATTCTGCCCTCCTAAAAATAAACTTCGTCCCGAAGTTTGACTCGTCTTTTCTTAACCCAACTAACTGCAACTAATAACTACCTGAGAACACAAATGTATAACAACTAAATACTCATCTGAGAACACCATCATCTTCCATCTAAATTCCGATCTCAAACTCAACATAAACTCATCAACCATGGTCGCACTGGACCGTAAACACAACTCGGCATAAAGGCCCCACAACTCATAACTCAATAATAGTAGTTTAATCACACTCTCCTTTCACACATCAACCAATTATCAGATGTAGGAACAACACATATAGGACTCATTTTCAGAGGCAACCTCACAACGAAACGTCCACCTGATCAAAACTACAATCTACAACAGGTGCAATTCAAGCATTAAGATTTTACAATCCTACCCAACTAAAAACATGGTTACGTCCTCGTAACCTTCATTATTATAACCAAAGTTCTCAAACTACCGCTAACAACTGAAAGAGGATAAAAGATTCACAACACACGCTCAAGTTAGCTAATCTTTACCAAGGACAATCAATATTCAAACTCTCTAAAGGAAGTTACCGTTACCAGTAAAATCATTAGTAATTATCCATCTCACCGATCCTTGTAATCTCCTACTTTAGAAACACAGGGAATCAATCCACATGCGAAAGAATTATGGTCAACACCTTGATAACTTGATTTATGAAAATTTATAACCTAATAGGCCCAATCTGACTTTCCTTTGCTTAGTTGTACGGATTTAGGTCAAGACACAGAATCACCAATAGAAATGAAGACGACCAGTTTCGCAGTACTTATCGTCCCAGAAATATTTTTAACTCTTATAACAAAGGGTTTAGGAATTATTCACGAATGACGAATGCGCCTTGATTGACAAATTCTACAAACATATTGGTCGAGCCAAACAAGCGAGTAAACCTCGATATTGGAAAGTTAACGTACAAGATTATCATGCATAAAATTTTCGTTCTTTGTATTAATATATTTAAACTGCACCCAACACAATGACATACAAGGTTAATGTATTTAACGACACCAATTTTACAATTATTCGTTACTTGTCATGCTAATATCAACTTACCATGTTAACACGTAACTCGCTTAAATCACCACATCACATTTCCCGTTTCGACATTCGTAACCAACCACAATCCACCAATTTGCTACATGAACGAACAACATGACTAACTTAACCCACATCTTGCGACTGCTTCTAGTTTTATTCCTCCAGACTAGCCAATCGCATGGAACATACAACCATACCCTGGCTGGACATCTCATTCCAATTTATACTTACATGACAAAGTTTAACTTCATTTTCAAAACCTTTACTTTCATATTGGACGGTGAATAACTTTCCTAATCGTAAATCTTATAACAGAGCCGTCATAGAATCCACTTACGGCTTACTACGAAACCCAAAATCAGATAAACTTAATTCAATTCCTTTAAACAAACAAGCTTGGGTGTCGAATCATATATTATAATCTTACAGATTCAGCTTATTCGTTTCAGTCCTATCTTTACTAATGGACGACTATTACCTCAATCCTCAGGATTTTAGTTGCACATCTTTACTCAGTTATATTCATGACTCAATTAAACGTAACTATAACACTTATCATTTTAACCAACGTGTATCATGTGAATCATAAAAGGGCTATCCCATTATAATATTGCCAACATAATTATCATAAACAATCCTTACTAGAATATAATTGATAGTGATGACTCGAGAATCTAGATATACCAATCGTCGTATTATATCAAACAATTTCCTTTATATCATGCTCCTACAATTGCAAGAATCCCTTTAATATTTTATGACGATATGGCGATGAACATATCCACTAAGAATTAACAACACCATTTATTTTCATGTTATAGGTTTTAGGTCTAACTGAAATAATTTAATGCGATGAAGGTAATAATTATAACTTATGGGCACACAACTCATATGAAAGACCTTAGAACTCAAATGACATCCTACGCGTGTGAACATTTAGACACAATCACTACTATCATCCATGTGTAAACTTTTAAACACAACTATTATAATTTTCATGCGAGTGTATTAGAATAATCAAATTACTTTCAATACTATCAACTTTACTAAGATGTGACAATATAGTTTTATTATTCATATATGTCCGACCACTATGCAAATATGATATAAAATATTACTAACATGCCAAACATATATAAAACATGTAACAACTGGGCTCGTTTAAAATATTTCACCCCCGATTACGAATCAAATTAATTTATTCAATTTTTACTCATACCATCACGCCAACAATGTTATCAACTAAACTTCAAGTTTTATCACCGGTTGAGATACGTAACTACTGAACATGCCTGCGACTATCATCCTATAAGGACATTATAAATTCATATTATTAAAGCTCGTGAATTAATCAAACACTGTATGTAGACTCAACCTAGAACACACATTTTACAAATCATGATTCACGTTGTAACTTTCAAAGATCACGAATAAGTAACCGTTCGATTAAAACTTGATTCATATTACTTTTACAAACTCGGAGAGTTAAAATCACAGGGACAAGAATTAGGTTCAAAGCACAAGAATACCATTTTAAAGAATTTTACAACTCAGTTGGTCCAACCAAACATGTGACAGCTATTGGTCCAAAACTTGGGTCAGTTTGCAAACTTATTATTTAATATTGAGACATCAAGGTTTTTCGTGGCTTATCAATTTAAACACACTTGTGAATTTTACGATCGATGGAGTTGGAATTATGCGAAAATTATTAATACCATTTAAACGAGGATTTTCACAAAATCGTTGGTCAAAATATCGCTGCACGGAACTTCCTAACCACAGCTCACCAAAATAATTATTACTCCTAGTCTGTATATCTTGTAAGCATGAAACCAACGCTAAATGAACACTAACTGACGAGACTACCTCTCATAAAATTTTCATTGATAGGCAATAAACAGAAAAGAAATGGTAGTAAGGTCAATTAAAGGGTAACATCAACCAAAACAAGTCTCATCACTAAGTCAATTCATTTTATATGTTCCAACTCTTTCAACCACACTATTGTTACTAACCCATACCAACTTAGATCTCACACTGTACTTACGTAAACATATACCCCATAGAATCCCTTCGCATCTCGATCTATTCCGTATATCTAATCACGATTGCTATGACTATAAACATGCAATTCAAATAATGTTTCTAATTATTATCACAATACTATACTAGCATGGCTTTGGGATCACATAACCGCATATTACTTAGTCATAGTAGTGCTATCAACACATCATTCATACAAATTACTTACCGTAGCTTTGTCGTGCAATAATCAATGTATCAATAAGTCAACACTTAGGCAATGATATATGAATTTCTGTTCAACCTCAAGCAACTTTCTACCCTTTCTCTCATATACCCTCAGGGTTTTCCGAGTCAAACTGAGAGGGCCACTGGTTCGGTGTGAGGGGGCCCCTAACTCAAACCTTACCTCAGTGTGCTCCTAACAGTTCTATCCCGGTGTTCATTTTAATTAGACACATCCTAGGTTCATTGGGTTCATTGGTTTAGGCCTGAGGATCGTTCGCTCTGATAAAAGAAGTCCTCGTCAAGACATTCTCTAATAAAACGGACTGTTACCATCTCGGTTTCCCGAGGTAGTGAATAACAAATTAAACTCCAAGGCAATTTATATAATACTTTAACTTATTATTACAAAACCTCTTTTCAAATTAAATTACAAGAACTGACGTAATTAAAAGTGAAGTCTTCTAGATGATGGTCTAGCTACTAGGTCGTCTGATCCAGTGTCTCACGCCCATCAAGCTCCCGTCCTATCTCTTAAACCTGTCAAGTCTGCTCCCCATAAAACGGATCATCACAGGTGTTCACGAATACACAGGGTCAACCACGAGGTTGAGTAGGGAAAACAAAACAAGTACGACAACAAAATACATAACTCCATTTCCAATTAGTCACATCCTCCACCTCACCATATCACAGACAGACTCTGAATAATCTCCGCACCGTATCACAGTCCCTGAATAACTTCCACACCATATCACAGTTTCACAGACCCTGAATAACTTCCACACCATATCACATATTCACAGACCCTGAATAACTTCCACACCGTATCACATATTCACAGACCCTGAATAACTTCCACACCGTATCACATATTCACAGACCCTGAATAACTTCCACACCGTATCACAGACCCTGAATAACTTCCACCATCCTCCAACTCCAATGCATATGTATGATCAAAAGAAATTGATGCAACACAATATATATAAATCAATGAACTGATAAATCATAAAATCATGCCAGTTACCCGATGTTGTGATATCATGCTCAATACGATCAAATCACCAATCACCTTTCCCAATATAAATGATAATATAACTCGACAACCAAAATCCAAATCAACACAATTCGATCAATAACGATAATAAGACAAGTGTAGTTCCCCTACCTCAAGTGCCAAAGAAATCCAATTAAGCGAAATCCCGAATAACGCAATGAATTGATTATCGATCCTTCACGAATCACCCTAGCACAATTATTTATAATTACCAACTACTAAATATAGAGATCTCTCAATTAGAAGTCTTCCCGAAATACAATCCCGACACCAACTTATGCCAAATCGTAACTAAAGTAACCCAATTACTATTTGACTCAACTTCCCAATATAGGCAGTTATTAAAGTATAATTTCTTAAAATGGAACTTTCCCGATATAGTAATTGATGTGTCATATAATAACTTTTCTCTTTTAACAACCCGACTCAAAATCCCGTTTCTAGTTAATTAATTATTATTTTATTCACTTAACTCGGAACTTAAACCAAAACGATAATTAGCGGTTTAAATGAATTATATGATGAAACGAATCAACACTTGAACAACTTGAACAATCCCGACTCTAATTATATTAATTAACTCGGGCATTAACTTAACTCATTTATTTAATGACACGGGAATTATATTAATTAATTAAGAATGCGTCCCATTAACAATTATAACGATTAAACTAATAAAAACCCGTCCTTAATTAATTAAATAACTCGAAATATTAATTAATTAAGCATACGACCGTTTAACGGATTATAATGATTAAACTAATAGAAGCCCGCTTTAATAAACAAACATAACCCGTCATCAATTATTTTAATCAACTCGAGAATTAAATTAATTAATTAAAAGTACGACCAATAAACAATTTGTATCGATTAATTATGAAAACCCGTCTTTAAATAACTCGGAAGTTAATTTAACTACTAAATACGATAATTTAAATAACTCGGAAAACGAATCAAACCGACTACGCACGCACTCTTTTCCACTCGACACAACTGCCTCCCACAACCACCAACCCTCACCGCCAACCACCAGGCCTGACACCAGGTCTGGCCTGGCCACCTCCGACCACCACCATCGTGGTCGACCCACGCCGGTGGTCAGCACCACCACCACCAAAACCCCTTGTCTGCAACTCAGCCGCCACAAAAGCCCATCTTTACAACCTCATAGCCGCCACTGTTATCAACAGTACTCCCTCCTACCACCACGACTTATCTCTCCGTCAGCCCACGAACCCAGCCACCGTGGCACCACTGTTTCGACCTCCCCCGAGTCCACAGTGGTGCCACCCCAACCTACCCATCTCAAAACCCACCTGAAAGCGCATACATCAACTCGTTGTTACCCCTTGTCAAAGCCGCCTATTACGGCCACCATTACCACCAGGAACCACCCTAACCACCACCCCTGACCTCGTCACTAACCACCCTTTCCCCCTACCCTTGTCAACAACTACTAACACAGCCTTAACAAGACACGAAACCCCCCCCAAAAACCCGACTGAAATACGAAAAACAGAGAAGGATGAGCTGCTTACCTATTTCCTGCCACCACCACGGCCACCAGGGCCACCTAGGAACGTCGACCACCGCCCTTATCTCCTCCCTGCTGCACCGTCACCACCCACTCTCTCTCTCTCCCTCGAATTGCGTGAAAGTAGGCGTGAAAGCTGGTGAAGATGGAGTAGGAGTCATGCTTGCCTTTTGTAAAGAAAGAATAAAGAAGGAAAAGTATGGTATGGTAGGCGTGTCATTTGTTTATCAAGGGAAATGGGTAGTTTTTGGAAGGATATGGCATGCCATTAGAATATTAGAGTAGTGGTAGGATTTAGGTAAGGTTTATTACATAATTAAGGTGGTATTAATTAGGTATTGTATTAATAATTAATTAGATTATGGTACTTATTATTAATTAAGGTCAAATTGGCTGGACAATTATTGAGTCAGCTCAACTGATTAGCTCACAATTCGAATTCTTATAAAACCGTCACAATTAACTTATATCAATACAACGCGAGTTAATTAAAATAACTTATCACAATTATCGACTCGATAATTTATCCGACTTAATTAGTAATATAAATTGTATAATAATTAATATATAATAATATCCGTTTAATTAATTTTATTATATAAAAATACGGGGTATTACAGTCTTCCCCCCTTAAAATGAACTTCGTCCCGAAGTTCGCTCCCATACTCAAACTTAAAAAGGGTATTGTATATCGTACCAACAGACGTCACGCATTTCTAACTCGGTTAACACACTCTTTTGACACATCAATTAATCATAACCAATACGGAATGTTACAGATTCATATTACTTTTATAAAACACGGTGAGTTCAAAACACAGGGAAAAAAAAAATTAGGTTGAAAGCACAAGAATTCCATTTTTAAAGGAATTTTGTAATTCAATCGGTCAAGACAAGCATGTGACAATGATTGGTCTGAAACTTGGGTCAGTTTGCAAAACTCATTATTTAGTATTGAGACATCAAGGTTTTTCGTGGCTTATCAATTTGAAAACGCATGCGACTCTTTTGATCGGTGGAGTTGAAATTATGCAAATTATTAATACAATTTAAATGAGAATTTTATAAATCGTTGGTCAAACATCACCGCACGGGAACTTCCTTACCATAGTTCACTTAAAGTATTTATTACTCCTAATCCGTATATCATATAAGCATGAAACCATTGTCAAATGAACACTAACTCACGAGGCTATCTCTCATAAAATTTTTATCCTTAGACAATGAACGAAAAGGAAATGGCAGTAACGTCAATTAAAGAGTAACAGCAACCAACACAAGTTTCATCACTAAGTCTTTCATTTCCTATGTCCCAATTCTTACAACTACACTATCGCTACTAACCCATACCAACTTAGATCTCACACTGTATTTACGTAAATATGTATCCCATAGAATCCCTTCGCATCTCGATCTATTCCGTATACCTACTCACGATTGCTATGTCTATAAACATGCAATTCAAATAGTGTTTCTAATTACTATCACAATACTATACTAACATGGCTTTGGGATCACATAACCGCATATTACTTAGTCATAGTGGTACTATCAGCACATCATTCAACATCCACCTAGGTAGTTATCATCGACTTGCAATTATTTTCATGTTCACGACTAGCACAACACTTCATTGATTATTAACCTGAACTCGAAAATTTATTTCTCATTTCCCAACATTATATGATCACGCCATCATTCATACAAGATACTTACCGTAGCGTTGTCCTGCGGAATGGTTAGAATATATGGGTTCAAAGTTTATATCAACTCGATTATGCAATAATCAATGCACCAATCAATTAACACTTAGGCAACGATATATGCATTTCAGGTTCAATCCTTAGGCAACTTTTCTACCCTTTCTCTCATATACCCTCAGGGTTTTCCGAGTCAAACTGAGAGGGCCACTGGTTCGGTGTGAGGGGGCCCCTAACTCAAACCTTACCTCAGTGTGCTCCTAACAGTTCTATCCCGGTGTTCATTTTATTTAGACTCTTCCTATGTTCATTGGGCTCATTGGTTTAGGCCTGAGGATCGTTCGCTCTGATACCACTTTGTAACACCCCGGTTTATAAAAGAAGTCCTCGTCAAGACATTCTCTAATAAAACGGACTGTTACCATCTCGGTTTCCCGAGGTAGTGAATAACAAATTAAACTCCAAGGCACTTATATAATATTTTAACTTAATTATTACAAACCTCTTTTCAACTCGATTACAAGAACTGACAAAATAAAAGTGAAAGTCTTCTAAATGATGATCTAGCTACTAAGTCGTCTGATCCAATGTCTCACGCCCATCACGCTCCCGTCCTATCTCTTAAACCTGTCAAGTCTGCTCCCCATAAAACGGATCATCACAGGTGTTCACGAATACACAGGGTCAACCACGAGGTTGAGTAGGGAAAACATAATAAGTACGACAATAAAATGCATAACTTTATTTCCGATTCGTCACATACTCCACCTCTTCGTATCACAGACCCTGAATAATCTCCACACCGTATCGCAGACCCTGAATAATCTCCGCACCATATCACAAGACCCTGAATAATCTCCGCACCGTATCACAAGACCCTGAATAATCTCCATACCGTATCACAAGACCCTGAATAATCTCCATACCGTATCACAAGACCCTGAATAACCTCCATACCGTATCACAAGACCCTGAATAACCTCCATACCGTATCACAAGACCCTGAATAATCTCCATACCGTATCACAAGACCCTGAATAACCTCCACGCCATGTCACACAACATCCTCCAACTCTAATGCATATGAATGCTCAAAAGAAATTGATGCAACACGTTATATAAATCAATTAAATGATGAATCGTAAAATCATGCCAGTTATCCGATATTGTACTATCATACTCGATATGATCAATTCAGTCAATCACCTTTCCGAATATAAATGATAACGTAAATCAACCACGAATCCAACCAACACAATTCAACAACAACGATATTAGGACAAGTGTATTTCCCCTACCTCAAGTGCCAGCAATCCAATTAAGCAGTCCAGAAATAAAGCAAAGAATTGATTATCGATCCTTCACGAATCCGCCACCTAAAACAATTATAATATTTATAATTACTAACTACTAAATATGGAGATCTCTCAATTAGAAGTCTTCTCGAAATATAATCCCGACACCAACTTATGTCCGACTGATAATTAAAATAACCCGATTAGTATTTGACCCAACTTCCCAAAATGGAAGTTATTAAAGTATAATCTCTTAAAGTGGAACATTCCCGATATAGTAACCTTTTCATTTTAACACACCCGTCTCAAAATCTCGTTTCTAGTAAATAAATTATTATTTTATTTTAATTAACTCGGAACTTAAACCAACCCAATAATTTAAACGAATTATACTTATTTTAAGAAAACCCGAATCCAACCTCGAACAACTCAAACATTCCCTACTCAAGATATGTCTTTAATTATTTTAATACTCGGGAATTGAATTAAATAGCTAATATGATATTTAAAAGATTAAACAGATTATTCGATTAAGAGGAACCCGAGTTAGTTCTTGAACAACTCACAACCCGTCTTTAATTAATTAACAACTCGGAATTAAATTAATTAATTAAGCGTACGATAACTTAACGAATTCCAGTGATTAAACAATGACCAAAATCCCGATTCAAACACTAAAATAACCCGTCTTCATCGCTACCCCTTCACTCTCACCCACGCACCACCGCCGGCCACCACAAGGCCGTGTCAACCGCCATCCCAAACACCCACTTTGCCCCCGTCACTAACGGCCACCCCCACTGGGGTCGACGGCCGCCGGCGAGGTGAACCACGGCCTTCCTTTGGCCTGGTTCACAGCCGTGCCTCACTAAACACTCCTTGTTTCTCGACCTGCAACCACCGCAGCTCACCCCTAACCTTTGCCAAGCCACCACCCACCTGTTCATCGTCAAACAGTGCACCCAGGTACAGTGGCGCCGCCAGCTCGACCTCACCCTAGTCAATGGTGGCGCCACCCCAAGCCTAACCCTCTAATTCGCATGTAAACCCGCATTCGAATTACCCGTGTACTACCCTTGTCGCACCACCTCTCTCTCTCGCCACTACCACCACCCATAACCACCCCAACAACCACCATGCCACTCGTCCCATACCATACTTTCCCTAAACCCCGACAACAACTAACGGAAACAACTACAACGGACACGCAACCTCCCATAAAACAGCTAGAGATTCAAACAGGAGGGAAAGGGGTTGAGTCTTACCTTTTTCCGCCGCCATAATAGCCGCCAGGGTTGCCACCGGAGGTCGACCATGGCCCTAGCTCTCCCTTGCTGCACCACCAACGCTTATGCTCTCTCTCTCTCTCTCGTTTTGCGCAGATGGGGTGTGTAAAACATGGAGGAAAAAGGGTGGGGGTTGACGGGTTTAAAAGAAAGAAGGGAACAAAGGGGTATGGTTGTATAGAAGTTGGTGTAGGCGTGGAGTTGGAGTATGGGTTGACATGAACAAGGGAGTATGGGTAGTCTAGGTTCCATAAAAATAATCAAGCATGCCTTCTTATTTGTATTTAACCAATACCCGTAATCCTTACTTAATTATCTTATGTGTAACGTAAACTTACGATCGTTGGATGTAATTATCGACTCACCATTAACTTGATATAATTTGTAATCTGAATTGTATAATAATTAATATATAATAATAATATCCGTTTAATTTATTATATAATATCCATTTAATTTATTATATAAAATACGGGGTATTACATAAAGGGACTATGTTTTAAATATAAAATTTAAAGTTTAACTATATATATATATATATATATATATATATATATATATATATATATATATATATATATATATATATATATATATATATATATATATATATATATATATAGAGAGAGAGAGAGAGAGAGAGAGAGAGGTTCAGGTAAGTCCACAAATTTGGTTGAGTCCCTAAGTCCTATTCTTAGCCAATCATTTCTGAGTGTAACTTTACTACTTTATGAGTGTAACTTTAGTCATTTATTGATTTATGAGTGAAATTTTTGTCTTTAAGGTCATTGTGTATATGAAAATTTGAATTTATAAATTTGAATTTATGTAATTTTAACAAAAATATATGTAACTTTATTGTTTTACGAGTATAACTTTAGCTGTTTTAGGTGTAACTTTAGTCGTTTTAGGTGTAACTTTAGTCGTATGGTGGTTTCTATACTTTTACGGGTGTAATTTTACCCCTTTCAAGTGTAACTGTAGTCGTTGGAGTCGTAACTAGTCATAATAATAACTTGTATGTATAAATTTGAATTAACAGACTTTACTATTGTAACTTTAGTCCTTTCTAGTGTAATTTTTGTCCTCCTTCAAGACGGTAACTTTAGTCTGAAAGTGTAAGTTTAGTCAAAGAGGTGTAATTTTATTGTCTTAAGAGTGTAACTCTATTCCGTAAATTTGTAACTTTAGTCATCGGAAGTGTAACTTTATACTAATAACTCTTTTTTCACCATCACCGCCATCCTACCACCTCGTACCCCAAACACCACAGCAACACCACCTCCAAACCGCAACAACCAACACCACCACCAAGCCCTTATTATCTCAGATCTGGAAAAAAAAAGGCGGCAGACACACCACCAGCCGCATCTCGCACAACACCACCAACCCACTCCCACTCCCATCACCACCTCCAAACCGCAGCAACCAACAACACCACCATATAAATCTCAGATTTGAAAGAAAAAAAAAAAAGGAGGCGGCAGCCACGCACCACTAGCCGCAAAAATGCCACCACCGCCATTAAAACACCACAACCAACAACACCAAAAGTTTCTGAAAAAAAAGAGAGAAAGGAGAAGGGGAGAAAGGCGGCAGACGGAAATGGCGGTGGTGGTGCCAACAAACCTTTCAGATCTGGAAAAAACAAGAGTGGTGGCAGAGAGGAGGCTGGCGACGGGAGTGATGGCGTCGGTATGGTGGTGGTGAGGGCGGCCGCGGTGGGGCTTTGGTGTGCTGCCACCTTTGTCAGAGAAGGATGAGAGAGAGGTGAGAGATGTGAGAGAAGGAGAAATGAGAGAAATGTGAGAGAGAGGTAGGGTTTGGTTTGTTTTAATCTTGGCCATCCATTTAAATTTAATCTCCACCACTCATCTAATAGATTCAAAGGCCTACATTAGGACTTATGGACTCAACCAAAAAAGGTGGACTTACATGATCCTTTCTCTCTCTCTCTCTCTCTCTATATATATATATATATATAGTATAAAGATCAAGTAAGTCCACCCATTAAGTGTGAGTCCATAAGTCCTCATCAAAGCCATTGGATGAGGAAGATGGGTGGTGGAGATCAAAGCACAAAAAGGTGATTAATTAGCTAAATAAACACTCTCTCACACTACCTTAACTAATCCATCCTAATTATCACTAATTTCACTATATATAATTTATCATCACATCTATTTATCTTTCATCTCACACAATTCATTCACCTTCTCTATCAAAAACCCAATAAATTCAAAACCTAAAAATTCAAAAACAATTCCCCCTCTTTTCCTCACCCACCCACCCCCTCACCCGACACCACCATTCCCGACACCACCACCATCTGACGCCACCACCATCCACGACACGCCCACCACTACCACCGTCACCCTCTCCTTCCTTTGCCGCCTCTCCTCCTTCCATCCACGACAACGCCGACCACACTGCTCCGTCCTCCTTGCACCCGTTGCCACGCCGACCACACAGCCACGACCCTCTCTGCTTCATAACCTCCTCCACTAACCACCACCACCGACACTCCCTCCTGCCGCATGCCGCCTACCGTCCTCCATCAGCCATTTTTGTCCCTCCGCCTGCCTCCTTTTGTCCTTCATTTCACTTTTTTCAGATTTGCTTTTTCAGATTTGTTTATGATTTTTTTCATTTTTTTTTTAAGTTTTGATGGTGGTTATGTAAAATCGTCATAATGTTGTGTTTTGTACTCCGTATTGTTTTATTTTTCTTTCCTTTTTTTGTTTTTGTTTTTATTTTATTTTTTGAAGTTTTTGTTTTAAGTTTTAGATTTGTTTTTTTGTTTTTGTTTTATGTCATAAAGTTTTAGATCTGAATTTTTTGTTTTTTTAAATTTTTGTTTTATGTCGATAAAGTTTTAGATCTGATTTTTTTATGTCGATAAAGTTACATTTTTCTTAATTAAAGTTATAATTTTCTCTATTAAAGTTACATTTCCTCTATTTATTAAAGTTACACTTTATTTTTTTAAAGTTACACTTTTCTCTATTAAAGTTACGCTTATTAAAATTACAGTTTTCTCTATTATAATTACACTTTTTTCCATTAAAATAACACTTTTTTCTAATAAAATTACACTTTTTTCAGTTAAAATTACACTTTTCTCCATTAAAATTACACTTTTTTCTGTTAAAATTATACTTATTTCCATTAAAATTACATTTTTTCTGTTAAAATTACACTTTTTTTTATTAAAATTACACTTTTTTCTATTAAAATTACACTTTTTTCTGTTAAAGTTACACTTATCTCTATTAAGGATACCCTCTCAAGGACTAAATACTCTCAATGGACTAAAGAAAAACTATCAAAGGACTAAAGTTATACTCTCAATGGATTAAAGTTACACATTGAATATGGACTAGAGATTTATACTCTCAATGGACTAAAATTACCATTTAATGGCCTAAAATTACACTTTTGTTGACTAAAGTTACACTTCTGGACTAAAATTATAATTTAATGGACTAAAGTTCCACTTTTGGACTAATATTACAATTTAATGGACTAAAATTACACTTTAATGGACTAAAATTACACTTTTAAAAGACTAAAGTTACACTTATAAATCACTCAATTTAAAATGAGTTGTGTTAAAATTTGAAAAAAACAAAACGTCTCAAAAATTGACGTAAATATGGTTCGAAATTTCAAATTTATCGTAAAACGCAAAATTTGTCGTAAAGTTGCTTCAAAATTTGAAATTTCAAAATAATATCTGTCAAAACCGCTTTCTTTTTGTTAAAATTACACTTTTTTTTTGTTAGAATTACACTTTAAAAACAGTAAAAGTGTCATAAAATTTGTATAAACTTTCTCTCAAATTTTTTTTTTTGTAAAAACTTGAAAATATAAGAAGGCAAAAAATAATGTTAATTGGGTAGAATAATCAATTAGTGAATGTATAATTTAAGCAATAGAGAAAGTTGATTAATTAGTGTATAGGAAACTAATTAGTGTTAAGTGTGTTTTGTTGCTTTCAATCTCAACCATCCTTAGTGGAAGATCTAAGGGATGTAGAGAGGACTTATGGACTCAAATATTTAGGTGGACTTATAAGAACTTGACTCTCTCTCTCTCTCTCTATATATATATATATATATATATATATATATATATATATATATATATATATATATATATATATATATATATATATATATATATAGGCGGGATCTCGTGAGTTTGGTTCTTACGGTGAGTTGTGAGTATGGAAAATCTAGACCATTGAATTGAGTGAGAATAATGGGGTGGGATTAATTAACTTATCAAATAAAAGCGCATAAAATCTCTCAAGTCTCATACTGTCTGTCTCCAAGAATAAAAAAAAAAAAAAGTAAAAAATTAAACCTAACCCTATCAGACAAACACTGGGTAATCATTCATATGATTCCACCAAAAAAAATTTCTTAAATTGAACGATGAAAAATCAAAGTTTCAAGATCAATAAATTAATAAATCGAATCGATTAATCGGCTATGCAATTACTTGAACCAGCATCATTATTATCACGAGAGCAACAATCATGACGATGTTGATCAGAATAAGGGTTTTGATCATCTTTACCATCATCACTGCAATCTTCATCGAATGATTTCTCCTTGTGAAAAATACAGCGTTTCTGCTATTCTTTATCGCCATCACCGGAATTGCGTTTATCTTGGGATCTCTGCTCTTTCAGAAGAAGTCTGACATCACTCCAGGTCATTAGACGTCAGGCGGCACATTACACTTTATAAGTATTTACAATTTGAGGCTCTATATTATGTGTATCTGAACCAATGTGCAGAATTTGTCTTTCGACCAAAAATGTTTGCTTTAAATGCTTGTTAAGCATTAGGCAATGAATGTGGTTGAATTTTTCAGAACTGATTAGTGAACAGCAGTAAATACGTCTTTCGATCAAAAATGTTACCTTCTTTGTGCTTTTGTTCGATGTATGTTAGTTTGTTATGCATTGAAAGTAGAATAAAATCGTCCTCTGTTTATTGAATCCCCTTGTTGCACAAGATGCTCTTCATTTAGCATCCCGTCGGCTTGCATCATTTTCAAATAATTTTTTTATTTTTTGAAATTAAATGATGGGGTAACGTTGTGAATGTTTGTCAATCGGAATTTCCGCCTGCTTCTCGAGTACTTAATGTTGAGGCATCCTGAACTTCGGCTCTCACTTCATGCAGGTAGCAACATGCCTACTCAGACGGTCGATGATGCGGGTGTTGGCTGGAGTAAATATGATTTTTTTCCGACTTGGTAATCTTAATTTCATTTTCAATATCCAATTTCGTGGAAGAGTATGATGAAATCAAACCAATTAAATTCCGAAGAAAGAGGGTTTATTATTGGTGGTGTTGTTGATTTGGGGATTATGATGTTCCTAGGTTCCTGGTTTGGGTGATTCATGGCGTCGATGATCTTATTTTCGTCATTATTGATCGATTGTTGTTGAACCATATAGTTTATATGTTTATGTTTTGATGATGTCAAGGTGCTTTATAATTTATATACTTGTCGCGCGTAATCGTTTGTCTAAGTATTTTAGATTCAACTTATTTAAATACAAGTAACAAGAGAAATTGTGATGGAAGTATACAATAGTCAAGCCTCTATTCAAGATCAAACGATGTGAAGATTCATTCAAGATTTATGTGAAGACGAAGTCCGTCTAAAGATTAATCAAGCTTGGATGATGACGTAGCATATACTCGAAGATCTCCTTGAAGATTAGAATAGTATAGGTGATTATCTCGTAATGATAACCAAGAATGAGTTTCTTGAATTAGTAAAGTTATAGCTTTGCAGCTATAACATTACTAGTAAAAGAGCTCAATGTTATAGCTCTCTTACTATAACATTGAGATGCTGAGTTTCTATACACGACATATAATGTTTCAAAATTGTTTTGAAAATTGTTTAAAGTTTATTTTAAATGTTTTGATAAAAGTATTTATTTAATAAAGCCCGGTTTAGTGCGGAGTTCGGTTTTATGTTGGACGTTGACTAGTAGTCGCATTGGGTTAACTTATGAGTTGGACCATGATACTAATTAGGGTTTCAACAAGGCCTCTCTTAAAACCTAAATTCTAACCCATATATTAAGCTAGGATTTACACGAGGCATATGAGCCGTGACATCTCATGTAACCTAAGATGTTTCTATAAACCGAATTGCCTTGATCTTTCCTTCCTATAAATACTTTGCTCTTTACAACATTTAAAGTAGAGACCTTAAGCATAAAAATTGATTTTAATTTTACAAAGCAAACCGTGTGTTTTCGAAGCAGAAAAACCATTTAGTTATTTTTTAAAGGTCGTGTGTCTTAAACTCGTATACTCGTTCTTATTGTTATCATTATAAGATAATAGTGCTTATTTGATTTCTTACTCGTTCATTAACGTGAACCTTTGCAAGAATCATTAGTACTTTCTTATTAGTGTAAGTTAGTCACTCGAGTATTTAACGGTACTCATTGAGTTACAACTAGAGTTAGTTGTACGAGTTGGGTTAGTAAATTTGTAATCCGTAGAAAGGTACTAAATTTATTAATCGAGAATAGTGGACGTAGGTTTCGACTTTTGAAACTGAACCACTTCAAAAACCGTGTGTCTCCTCTCTTTCATTCTTTCGTTTACTTTGTTTTAATCGTTCATTAGTTGATTAGTTAAATTTTAATCAATAAACTTTAAATAATCAATTATATACACATAATCGAAAAAGCTTTCAAAAGTTTTAAATCCTCAATTCATCTCCCCCCCCCCCCCCCCTCTTGAGTATTTCGGATCAATAGACTCTTCAATTGGTATCAGAGCCTCGTGCTCTTGATTGCCTAACCACAAAGAGACTGATCTATCTTGTTTTTATTTATCTTATTATTTTATATTCCGCTGCCTATCACGTGATAAATAGATTCCAAATACCTCAAGTGTCCCGTCTTTGATGGGAAGAATTATGGATGGTGGAAAAACATGATGACTCACTATGTGAAAGGTCACGATTGGGAGTGCTGGAGGATTATCCAAAATGGACCGCACAAAATTCTTGTAGCATCCGAGGAAGGCACTACCTATGAAAAGAAAGAAGAGGACTATGTCGAGGCCGACTATAAGAAGGCGGAAAAGAACTCCAAAGCAATAAGTCTCCTGCAAAACGGAATGACTTCTACAGAGTTTGATCGGTTTTCTTCGTGCTCTACGACCAAGGATATATGGGATGGGCTTGAACTAGCTTATGAAGGTACTTGCATTGTTAGGAAGCACCGAATAGATTTGCTTATGCAAAAATATGAGCTATTCATTATGGAGCCTAATGAGTCCTTAGATAGTATGTCCGCAAGGTTTTCAAGCATCATAAACGAACTGAAAAACCTAGGTAGGAAATTCAGTACTGAGGACATTGCAAGAAAGGTTCTTAGGAGCCTGACTAAGAAGTGGTGTGCTAAAGTCACTGCAATGGAGGAATCACGAGATCTTGAAAACCTATCCTATCAAGAACTCATCGGTGCTCTCATGGCCCATGAAATTACTCTTAACAAGGATGACGCTGAACCTAGCCGAAATAAGAGTATGGCCTTGAAGAGCGAAGAAGTTGACTCTGAGTTAGAGGATGAGACTGTTTTGTTTGCACGCCGCTTCAAAAATAAAATATTTCGAAACAAACAAACAAAATCATCCTACAACAACAACAACAAGTCATCCAACAAAAAGGTTACTGAATCAAAGTCATCTTTCGCAAACAGAGGTTGCTTCAAGTGTGGAGAATCTGGTCACATGATCAAGGATTGTCCAACATGGGAGAAGATCAAGGACAAGACAAAACCTGAGAAGACAAAGAGAGAATTCAAACAAGTTATGATGGAATCACGTTGGGGAGACCTTGACTCAGAAGATGACGAGGAATCTGAAGACGACGAAGTAGAAAACCTTTGTCTCAGCAGTGTTAGTCTTGACCTAATCTCCGATAGCGATGATGAAAGCACAATCTCACACTCAAACTATTGCTTTCTTGGAGAATCAGACGAAGATGACGATGAAGAGGTAAGTTATCTTGAGCTTAAAAAATGTGTTAAGAAATTGTCTAAAAGTGCTTTAATTGAATTCTTTGAACAATCTCTCGATAAGTGTCACGAATAGGACTTGGAGCTAAAAGATCTAAAGGAATAGATTCTCGAAATTGCAGAAGAGAATCATACTCTGAAGGCCAAAGCTAAGAAGTTAAAATCTAAGGTTATAGCTGAGAAAGCAACAACGTTAGATTCTACTATAGCTGAAAAGAAGGAATTAGAGTCCAAAGTTATATCTAATGAAGCAATAACTTCAGACCTAAAGCTTAACATCAAGCACCTTCAAGCCAAAGTTATAGCTAATAAAGCTATAACTTTAGAACTTAGAAAAGCCAAAGAACTTTTGGAAACTAAGGTCACATCTGATGAAGCAGTGATCTTAGACTAAAAGAAAGAGATATATTCCCTTTCAAAGCAATTAAAGGAATCTAAGACCAACATGATCAATTTTAAGAAACAACATTCCGATGTTGTATTCCTTCTTAACAAACGATTCCAAGACTTTCGTGATAACTTTAAGAAAGACAATGATGTAGATCACACGAAATGTCAAGAGGAAATTAAAACCCTAAAAGACCTACTCCTACATGCTATAAAGGTCCATGATAAGTGGGAAGGTAGCAGAAAAGTCCTGAACTTCCTAACTGAACAATCTGACAATAATATGAAGATGGGGTTAGGACATGAGTGCTACAGCCATAGAGATCACGCTAAATGCAAATCAACACCTTCGGATTTTGATTTTAGAAAAAGGAAGTATGCCGATCTTCCTGAATACCTGATTTGCAATTACTGTGGTCATACGGGTCACATCCAAATCAATTGTATCAAAAAGGCTCATGATATACGAAAAAATGTCGACCATGCTAAAACTGTTGACACGGTTGACGAGAATGATGAAACTCCCATTAATGAACCTAACGTAGAAAGTAACAATAAATTTCATTGGTTCTATGACATGGCCTTCGACTACAGCAAGAAACCTAGCACCTCACAAAACCCTTGTTGATCTCAACCTAGTAAACCTATTCACAAAGGAAATAGTCACGAAAGACCTAGAGAAATTCCTAGACCAAGAGAAAATCCTAACCCTAGAACTCCTCCCAAGCCAAATAAACCAAGGGTTAGAAAAACGGTTATTAGACAAGTTTGTATTCAAAAAGATTTAGTATATAAAGTAACCAATCTTAAGGGACCCAACTTAGCTTGGGTACCTAAAAACTGTATCTAATCCTTTCTGCAGATAATGGTGAAAGAAAACAATCAATGATATCTTGACAGTGGATGTTCAAGACACATGACTGGATACAAGAATCTATTTCTTTCACTCAAACCTTTCAACGGAGGAAAAGTGACGTTCGGGGATAATAAAAAGGGAAAAGTAATCGGCATTGGCAAAATCGGAATTTCTAACTCTCACGCGATTAGTGACGTTTATCTCATGGATGGTCTAAAACATAACTTGCTAAGCATATCTCAACTGTGCGACAAAGGTAACAAAGTTGTTTTCCATACTAACAGTTGTCGCATAATTATTGAAGGAACTAGCAGTGTTATTCTTGAAGGCCACACGAAAAGAATGTCTATATGGTAGATTTAAATGTTGTGCCTACTAACTCCTTTTCGTGCATGAAAGTTACACTTGATGATCCCTGTTTATGGCATAAGAGTTTTGTTCACATTAGCTCACTAACCTTGAACAAACTCAAGAAGTGGGACTTGGTTGAAGGATTACCTAAAATCAAGTTCGACCAAGAAAAGATGTGTGACACATGTGCAAGGTGCAAACAAGTAAGATCATCGTTCAAACCGAAAAGAGTAGTAAGCACAAATCAAGATTTGGAATTAGTACACATGGATTTATGTGGACCCATGAAGGTAAGGAGTAGAGGAGGATCCAGGTACGTCTTCGTTCTTGTAGATGATTACTCAAGGTATGTATGGCCTATCTTTCTTCATTGAAAAGACGAAACGTTTGATGAATTTGATTGTCTTATGAAACGTGTTCAAAACAAATATAACACTAATCTTGTATCTATTCGTACGGACCATGGCACCGAGTTTGACAATCAAGACTTCATAGAATATTGTAGAGTTAATGGTGTAGGGCATAACTTCTCTGCACCAAGAACTCCTCAACAAAACGGTGTCGTTGAAAGTATGAATAGGACTTTGGAAGATATGGCTCGTACAATGCTTTTGTGTAGTGGTTTACCTCGTAACTTTTGGGCTGAAGCCATTAGTACTTCTTGCTACATCCATAATCGTGCTATGATCCGACCTATTCTTAAGCCCCTTACGAACTCCTTAGAGGCCGAAAACCTAATATCTCCCATCTTCGTTGCTTTGGGAATAATGTTTTGTTCACAACAATGGTAAAAACCGGTTAAGTAAATTCGACCCTAGGAGTGATGAGGCAATTTTCATAGGATACTCAGATCATAGCAAGGGTTACAAAGTCTTCAACAAGAGAACTCTTGTATTGAAGAAAGTGTCCATGTTATTTTTGATGAAGATAACGTGTTTGATAAGCCCTTACAGGATGAGGAAGAAGACTTGGATGAACCCGACTTCCGTCTTGCAAGAGACGACCCCCGGAATTGGAATTGGAGGACAATGACATAGAAGGAACAAGTGATGAACTTGATCGTTCTTCAAAAGATAAAAAAGAGAAAACCAAAGTTATAGTTGATGATACTATAATATTGACTCAAAATAAGGACTCCCAAACTAATGTTATAGGTGATGTTACTATAACATTGAATCCAAATCAAGGGGTAGAATCCGAGGTTATAATCGGTTCTAATACGACACCCGGATTGGATTCAGGGGGAACTTCCTCCAATCCCGAGCCAAATGAAGTTGGGTCAAGCTCAAATAACGATGAAGAACCAAGTACTTCAACAAAGTGGAAATACAAGAGCTCACAACCCATGGACAATATTTTAGGGAATATTAAGAAGGGTGTTCAAACTAGACGTTCCTTGAATAACTTCTGCTCTTTCTACTCTTTTCTGTCCATGATCGAACCAACAAATGTCAGTGAAGCTCTTGCTGAATCAGATTAGATTATAGCTATGCAAGAAGAGTTACAACAGTTCGAAAGAAACAAGGTTTGGCATTTAGTTCCTAGACCAAAGGATCGATCTGTCATTGGAACAAGGTGGGTCTTTAGAAACAAACTAGATGATATCGGAGTCATTATCAGAAACAAAGCAAGATTGGTGGTTCAAGGTTATAATCAACAAGAAGGAATAGATATTGACGAGACCTTCGCACCTGTCACTTCTGATAGAATTCTCGGTTCATAAAGGAATGAAGCTCTTCCAGATGGAAGTCAAGAGAGCATTTCTGAATGGATATTTACAGGAAGAAGTCTTCGTTGAACAACCCCCCGGATTTAAAAATAGCAAATTTGAAGATTACGTCTTCAAATTGGATAAAGCCCTATACGGATTGAAACAAGCACCTAGGGCATGGTACGACAGATTATCCAAATTTCTACTTGACAGTGGATTCAGCAGAGGATCTGTTGATAAAACCCTATTTCTAAAATCCGAGGGATCTGACCTTTTAGTTGTTCAAATATACGTCGATGACATTATCTTTGGATCAACCAACCGAAGCTTGTGCAAATACTTTTCTGACTTAATGACCTCCGAGTTCAAGATGAGTATGATGGGAGAATTAAAATTCTTCCTAGGTCTGCAAATACAACAAACTGAAGAAGGCATTAAAATCCATCAACAGAAATATATTAAGGAATTAATTCGAAAATTCGAAATGGAAAATTCTCATGCTATGCCTACTCCAATGGTCGAGAACAAGAAATTAACATTAGATGAAGATGGTAAATCAGTTGATGAAACTACTTACCGTGGAATGATTGGGTCATCGTTATATTTGACCGCAAGTAGACCCGATATTATGTTTAGCGTATGCGTTTGTGCGAGATATCAATCATCTCCCAAAGAATCGCATATGACGGCCGTAAAACGAATATTACGATATTTAATTGGAACGGTCAAGTTGTATTTATGGTATCCGATGGAGTGTAACTTTGATCTAGTCGGTTATTCCGATCCTGACTACGCAGGATGTTCTCTAGACAGAAAAAGTACGTCATGTGTCGCCACATTTGTCGGACCGTGTATTATTACGTGGGGTTCGAAGAAGCAAAATTTGGTTGCCCTCTCAACTGCTGAAGCCGAATACATCGCTGCAGGACTGGTATGTACTCAACAATTATGGCTTAAGCAACAATTACGTGATTATGGTATTGATGTAGAATGCATTCTTATTTTATGTGATAATACTAGTGCAATAATAATTTCTAAAAATCCCGCACAACATTCACGTACTAAGCACATTGAGTTAAGACACCATTTTATTAGAGACCATGTTGAGAAGGGGAATATAAAACTTGAATTTTGTAGTACTCAAAAACAATGGGCTGACATTTTGACAAAATCGTTAGCTAGAGAACGATTTGAGACTTTACGGTTGGAAATTGGTTTAATCGGTGGTACCTATGTTTCTGTACACGTTCAATGTCTTTATGACTGACTAGTTTAAGTTAAGATTGTATGACTGTGTTCGTATATTGCGTTGCATGAAATAATTTCGTTAATAGGAAAATATTTATCATAATTTCTATTTGTTGTTTAGAATTTAATTATCATACAAACTTTATACTTTAGCAAGATACACCATATTTTGTTTGTTTCCTAATTACATAAAATTCTCACAAAAATAGCTTTACAAAATTGCATGTATTATGCTTCCTATTCCTAATATATTCACATAATCATATTTCCATATCTTATCTTTTACCATATTCAATTATTCACCTAACATCCTATTCATACCTTAACTCTTGTCACTTACCAAAATTAATTAACTCTTCCCTAAACCTAAAAACCTAGCCTATAATTACTCACCTTCCTTCTTTGCCGTGTAGACATATCCACACCCCCACTTGCATAACTTTTTCTCTTTTCAAAATATTTACCATCATCTCACCATCACTTCCTATACTCAACCATCAACATCACTACGAATCCCAATCATGCAAAAACTCGATCATCAACCCGCCATCAACAAAGCCGCCACTTTCACAAACCATCATAACCACTACCATCTTATGATCTTAACTCTCCTAGTTTTCCTTCACCTCAACCCAACCCAACTACGCCCCTGTTTCGTGGTCGGGAAGACTCGGTGTCCGAGGGAAAGAGATGTCGCCTTTTCAAAGGAAAAAATAAGGTAGTTGTTGATGAAGGTGAAGATATTGAGGAACCCGAGGTTGTTGTAAGAAACGGTGTTGCACGAACCTTGCTCCGGGATATTTCGAAAACCGCCACAAAAGAAGGATTAAATCGTGTTCGGTTAACTCATGACGAAAGCATCCTTGTTTCTCGTGTTTTGAGGTATTCTATCCATGGAGGAAGGTATTATTCCAAATCTTGGTTAATTAATGTTCCCGCTCTTAAGTTCTTTTTTGATTTTCTTGATTTTCAAGGGTGGAGTCACATTAGTCAATTTTCGGGTCCTATTTATCCAGTTGAAGTTGTTCCATTCTTTGCTAGTGTGTCGATTAAGAAAGGGGTTTTGCATGCGACGGTTAATAGTGTTGATGTGACGGTTTCTATTTCGGATTTTTGCTCTGCTTTTTCGGTTCCCGATGACGGAATTGAAATTAATCCGAGTCTTGAATGGTCTAATTTGGTTAGTGAAAAGGAGAGATTGGTTAAAAGGTACTTTGAGGAGGTTGGAATGGACTATGGAAACATTGTTGTTCGTCCTCTCTCGGCGAAAATTAAGTTCCTCTTAAATTTTCTATGGAACACGGTTGTGCTAAGGAGAGGAGGACGAGACAAGGTTTCGAGTTATGAGGCAATCATTATTTACTCATGGTTAGAGGGACAAAAAGTAAATTTAGCAAGTCTTTTTTTACATTGTATCATCCAAACAAGTCTCACGGTAACCAAGAAAAAATTAAGCATAACAATCGACCTTCCATATGAGATGTGGGTGTCTCGGTTGTTAGAAGTGAAACAAGTGGTGGGACGGGATAGCTAGGATGTAAGTGCAAAGGATTTCATGTGTGATCGCTTGATTAAGCTTATGGGTCTTGTCGTTGATGGATCCGAGTTACTTCTTGTTAAGGATGTTGAGAAGATTCCGAGTGATTCCGGTTTGGGGCCAATAGAGGCGAAATTGGGCACTTTTATGAATACTTTAATGGAGAAGTTTGAGGAGCAATCCACCCACTTGGCTACGGTTTTGTCACATGTTGGACCATCACGGTCTTTGAAGTCGGGTTTGGATGCTTCGCGGGTTTATTTTTGGATGGATGAGGTGGATAAGAGGCTAGAGGCTTTTGAACGGGAACTGAACACAATCCGTGGGGAAGTGTTCCCACATTGAGATCGTCTCACTTTCCTCACGAGTCAAGGTGAAGCGTTGGTTATGCATGGCAAGACTATGGCAAATGATCAATCGCTTGCCTTGGAGGCGACTAAAGCCTTGTCCTTGAAGGTGCTCAAGTTTGAACGGAGTATTCAAAATTTGTCGCAACTTGTGCGGAGCTCATTCGATCGTCTCGATGCCTTGGAACATCGTACCCGCCCCGACTACGTGAACCCTTATGAAACTCGCAACATTTGATCTACCCGTGCCTTCCCTTCATTAGCTCTTTTTACTTTTAGCCCTTCTTTTTCTTTTTCTAGTGGTGTGTTTTGCAAACTTATAATTCGGCCCATTTTGACATACACTTGTGGATTATGGCCCAAGTGTCTCTTTAAACATGTGTTTCATTCGGCCCATCGGCTTTAAACATGTTTTCTCAAGTTTGTTTGATACTTAATCCTCTAGATGCTTATAGTTATGCGTGCTAATATTATTTTCTATGACGTTTTATCTCTTGTCTCGTCTTATATTATTCTAGTCATGTTTGATTTGTTCTTAAGTTTTCGATGATGTAAAGAGGGGGAAAGAACGTCTATGGTAAGCATCTACCTAAGCATCTACCTAAGCTTGCTGCTTGTCAAGACCAATTGTCTCTTAAAGTCCTTAAAGTTTCGATTTTATGTTAATCGTCTTGATCTTGCATTGATCCTTATTATTAAGATGACGATATTATATTGAGGGGGAACTACATACTTAGTCACAATTTTAGGAGACTTGTCATCATCAAAAAGGGGGAATTTGTTGAACCATATAGTTTATATGTTTATGTTTTGATGATGTCAAGGTGCTTTATAATTTATATACTTGTTGCGCGTAATCGTTTGTCTAAGTATTTTAGATTCAACTTATTTAAATACAAGCAACAAGAGAAATTGTGATGGAAGTATACAATAGTCAAGCCTCTATTCAAGATCAAACGATGTGAAGATTCATTCAAGATTTATGTGAAGACGAAGTCCGTCTAAAGATTAATCAAGTTTGGATGATGGCGTAGCCTATACTCTAAGATCTCCTTGAAGATTAGAATAGTATAGGTGATTATCTCGTAATGATAACCAAGAATGAGTTTCTTGAATTAGTAAAGTTATAGCTTTGTAGCTATAACATTACTAGTAAAAGAGCTCAATGTTATAGCTCTCTTACTATAACATTGAGATGCTGAGTTTTCTGTACACGACATATAATGTTTCAAAATTGTTTTGAAAATTGTTTAAAGTTTATTTTAAATGTTTTGATAAAAGTATTTATTTAATAAAGTCCGGTTTAGTGCGGAGTTCGGTTTTATGTTGGACGTTGACTAGTAGTCGCATTGGGTTAACTTATGAGTTGGACCATGCTACTAATTAGGGTTTCAACAAGGCCTTTCTTAAAACCTAAATTCTAACCCATATATTAAGGTAGGGTTTACACGAGTCACGAGGCATATGAGCCGTGACATCTCGTGTAACCTAAGATGGATTTGGTAAAGATTTTATTCCTTAATAATATCTTTACATATCTTGTATATCTTACTTAATATATTTGTTTATGATAAAAGATATTTTTGATTTAGGAAATCTTATCATATCTTAGAATTTATAGTAAAGATAATATTTGAATAAGATTATATTCTATCTTTTGGAATATTCTTTATTATCTTTTAGGCCTTTAGGAAAGAAATAATAGAAGATACGATTTGTTAACATATCTCCTATTATTCGGCAATTAGGGTTTCTATAAACCGAATTGCCTTGATCTTTCCTTCCTATAAATACTTTGCTCTTTACAACATTTAAAGTAGAGACCTTAAGCATAAAAATTGATTTTAATTTTACAAAGCAAACCGTGTGTTTTCAAAGCAGAAAAACCGTTTTGTTATTTTTGAAAGGTCGTGTGTCTTAAACTCGTATACTCGTTCTTATTTTTGTCATTATAAGATAAGTGTTTATTTGATTTCTTACTCGTTTATTAACGTGAACCTTTGCAAGAATCATTAGTGCTTTCTTATTAGCGTAAGTTAGTCACTCGAGTATTTAACGGTACTCATTGAGTTACAGCTAGAGTTAGTTGTACGAGTTGGGTTAGTAAATTTGTAATCCGTAGAAAGGTACTAAATTTATTAATCGAGAATAGTGGACGTAGGTTTCGACTTGTGAAACTGAACCACTTCAAAAACCGTGTGTCTCCTCTCTTTCATTCTTTCGTTTACTTTGTTTTAATAGTTCATTAGTTGACTAGTTAAAGTTTAATTAATAAACTTTAAATAATCAATTATATACACATAATCGAAAAAGCTTTCAAAAGTTTTAAATTCTTAATTCACCCCCTCCCCCCTTCTTAAGTATTTCGGATCAATAGACTTTTCAATTGTCTATGGTTTTTTTTGTTGAATTACCAGATGACGATGTATGCCTGACTGATAGTGTTAGGATCTATATTCACTACCCCTATAACATAAGTTGTGGTGTACTGAATGAAAATTTTATCCTAAGTGGTGTGTGGTCTGGTGGTTACTGAATCATGATTCTTTGGAAGGTGTTTGTAGCGTAATAACACTACAACAACATCAAAATAACGCTACAATAACAACACAATAACACTGAGGAAAAAAAGACAAAAAAATCAAAGTGACACCGGAATAACATCACAATAATACCAAAATAACAATACCACCAGAATAACAGCACAATAACGCGTAGAAAAAATATAAGTAAAAAAATCAAAGTAGTAAAAAAAATCAAAGTGACATCGGATTAACATCACCATAACACCAGAATAACAATAACACCAGAATAACAGCACAATAACATGCGGTAAAAAAAGAGTAAAAAAATCAAAGTGACACCGCAATAACATCACAATAACAGCAGAATAACAGTAGAATAACAGCACAATAACACGTGCTAAAAAAAAGAAAACAAATCAAAGTCGTAAAAAAAAATCAAAGTGGCACCGGAATAACATCACAATAACACCAGAATAACAGCACAATAACACGCGGTAAAAAAAGAGTAAAAAAGTCAAAGTAGTAAAAAAAAATCAATGTAGTAAAAAAATCAAAGTGACACCGGAATAACATCACAATAACAGTAGAATAACAGTTGAATAACAGAACAATAACACGTGGTAAAAAAAAATCAAAGTCGTAAAAAAAATCAAAGTAACAGCAGAATAACATCACAATAACAACGGAATAACAATAACAGCGGAATAACAATAACAGCACAATAACATGTGATAAAAAAAAAAAGAGAAAAAAAATCAAAGTCGTTAAAAATCAAAGTAAAAAAAAAGCACAATAACAGCATAATAACACGAGGTAAAAAAAATAAGAGTAAAAAAAATTCAAGTAAAAAAAATCTGGTACAAAAAGAAAAAGAAAAAAGGTAACATAATGAGAAAATTAGAGAAAAACATAAGAGAAAAAAAAAATCAAAGTTGTAAAAAAAAAAAGCATAATAACACGAGTTAAAAAATGGAGATAAAAAAAATTAAAGTAAAAAAAAAGTAGTACTAGAAATAAGAGAAAATAAGTAAATGACAGCGATTTTATATGACAGGTAAGATTAGATCTTGCCCATTCATCTCTAATATAATCTAGTGGCTGATATTTCCAAGCACAAACTCACGACTCACCATAAGAAACAAAACTCACAAGAACCTAACTCTCTCTCTCTCTCTCTCTCTCTCTCTCTCTCTCTCTATATATATATATATATATATATATATATATATATATATATATATATATATATATATATATATATATATATATATATATATATTTTTTTTGAGGCTAGTTCAAATGAGTCCACCTAAATTGGTGAGTCCACTAAGTCCTAATCCTAGTCATTGATCTTCTAAGATTGATGATTGAGATTGTAAAATTTTAAGATGGAAACTTTAATGTTTTATAAATGAAACATTAATTTATGAGTGTAACTTTAATTCTTTTCAATTATAACTTTAATATTTAAGCTCATTTTATAAATAAAAATTTAAATTTATGTTATAAAATTTTATTTTAAATCTATAAAATTTATTTTTGAGTGTAACTTTAGTGTTTTTCGGTGAAACTTTAATGCTAAAATTTGTCAATTTAATTTTTTCACAATTTCTAATATAAAAATTTAATTTATTTAATTTTACAGATTTATAAATGTAATTTTAATATTTTACAAGTGAAACTTTAATTCTAAAAATTGAAACTTTAATTTTTTTAGCCATTTTCTAATATAAAAATTTGAATTTATTTAATTTTACTAATTTATAAATGTAACTTTAATAAATTTGAATTATTTAATTTTACTAATTTATAAATGTAACTTTAATGTTTTGCGAGTGAAACTTTAATGCCAAAAATTGAAAATTTAATTTTTTTAGACAATTTTTAATATAAAAATTTTATTTTAATTAATTTTACTGATTTATAAATTTTATGTAAATAATGTACTTTTATGAATGTAACTTTAATGTTTTACGATTGTAATTTTAATCATAATTTTGGAAACTTTTTTTTGTAGGATTGTAACTTTATATTAATTTGAATTTATGTAATGTAATTTTAACGGTCTATGAAACTTTATTCCCTTAGGAAAGTAATTTTAGCCCTTATCATGTGAAACTTTAGTCATATAAAGTGAAATTTTAGTCCATATCTTTAAAATTTTAATCCATATCACCACGTCATTATCCTATGACCACGACCCCACCACCACCACCTCTGGCCACCAACCACCACCCTCACCACCATGAGGCCCCTCCTGCAACAACTGCCACCACGCACCACCAAACTGAAAAAAAAAAAAAAAAAAAAGAGGAAGACACGACATCCCCACCACCACGAACCCCACAAATGACCCCCTGAAACCACCACACGTGTAACACCCCAAGTTATTGAGAGTAAGGTTGTCCCACATCGGGGAATTGAGGAGGTTGTGATATGTTTATAAGGGATTTTGAAGGAAAAAGTGGATCTTTATACATAAACATACTCATATATGTTATAAATTTAATTTGTCATAAAATTAAATATGGATTTTATGCATGCAAACAAATGATAAAATAGAGGAGAAATCATGTTCTTACATTGGTGATTTCGGTTTTATTGGGCACAAAAGAAATCTCCTTTTCTTTTGTTCTTGAGCTTTCCCTTAATGGAAGAACCAAGATCCAAGTGTAGGATCTCTCCTTAGGATTAATACCCAAAGCTTACCCTTAATCAAATTAATATTACATGAACTAGTATAATATTAATTTAGTAGAAAAATGACCCAAAAATATTACAACACACTTAATATTTTCGGTTTTATGGAGGGAGAAGAAGAGAGCTTTTTATCTCTCTAGAAATCTTATTTTTGGATGAGTGAAGTAGTGAATGAATAATACAATTACATTATTGTATATGAGGTAAAAATTAAGAGAAATACCAATTGTTTTTCCCTTCTTAAAAACCGGACAAAGGGGAGTGGGAGGGGAGCCAATGCATGGAAAAATTGTTCTTCACAATAAACAATAGGGTTGCATGGCTAGTGACTAGGGTAATCATCATGCCCTCCACTAATTATAATCAACATATAATTAGCTTAAAACTCCTCTAATTTTCGGCACACTTGATAATATGGATTCCATATTATTTTTGTCAATTGTCAATATGTCACATGTCATATGTGACATAAATTTGTTATGTATTTTTAACATATTAAAAATCAACGTATTAATAAAAATACGTCATATACAAAAATCGACTTAGTAATTTCATAATTACTTGTACCAAAATATTTTACCATTTATAAATCACAACAGATTGTATTTATAATAATTCATTCAATTTCATTTGTTTCTTTAATCAATAATTTCATCCGAGTAATGATACAATTCAATTACTCAGACCGTATCACATTTAATCACATTTTAATGTGATACGTAAATTTTACTTCCAAAATCGTCCGTCAATTTTTCAGGTAATTTAATTAACTCGTAACATTATACGATTAATTAAATAATCAATTAAGAGTGTTGCCCTAGGGGGTCAACTGATCACCACCGTCAAATCGCACGACGAGAATGTCAAACTCTAGTCGACCAATCATTACGATATATGTTGACCGATTGACATAACAATATTACTTCCCAATTGTATTCTTTATAATGAGATTTAAACATGTGATCATCATGATCAACAGTCGTGATCGCATTATTGTCGGAGGACACATATTCCAACAATCTCCCACTTGTCCTCGACAAGTGTGCGTCACAATTCTCTTGTCCTATTACTATCTCCCACTCAATGCAAGGTGTCTTTCGGTCGTACTTGCAAGTGATCATATCGAGAGTGGTTTCCTCGATCTGGAGAATAACCGATTGACCGGACTTATCTATCATAGATACTTTCCGAGCGTGGCCACGCATTTCCAGATTCATTACTCCTCCAAAGGGGCCCCCGAGATATTGTTATAACCCTGACTAGGGGTGGACAATTCCTATCGCACTCATTCCCTTCGACTAGCCACAGCCATCATAACCCAAAATATGCCCATTTGACCCCATTTACGAAGGTCATAGTAACACAAATCAAAGTTAATCTGAAACTGTGCCATCTTAGGCGAACAGTCTTTAGTCAAAAGAATCGACTCATTCGAATACTATAGTAGCTCTTGCCACGACCAGGCTATATATATTTGCCAGAACTCTATAAGCGGTCATTAGGCCCGACAAAATGTTCCCGACGATGCCTATGTGATCGACTAGTCATCTCACATGACTCTATGGCACTTGAACTTGCCATCAATCGCATCACACTCTAGTCACTTCGAGACGTCACCTCATACAAGTAACTATGGGCAAATACAATGTTAATCCATGTTCACTTTAACGGGGTTCAATTGTCTCCACAACCCGTTTGGATATAACAATGTACAAGGTGAGTTAATAATAACTCAAACGACAAATGTCGACATCACACTCGGGTAGTCAATATCATATTACAACCTTGTGATGTATATCATTAGTGTAAACACTTATTGATTGCAATAGAAGTTTAACATCCCATGTGTCCATGTGTTCAAACTTCTTACACTTGCATTTTCCTTTACATTCATGTTCTCTCTCATAGCATGAATCTTACCAAGTACACATCAAGGTTCCCGACCTTGGTTTTGGTTCTTTAATTTGAAAGAACTTTCTTATCGATTATCTCATAATGAACGAATTTGTGATGAATGATATAACTTGTACTGATCAAGTACTCCATCCACACACAATGCACTAGGTATATGTTTTGTAGATTCTTGTAACAATTTGTCAAGATTATTAGCTTAGCACTTCTCACAAGTCCTAGCTTAACTAGGAAAGATTAGTTTTGAATAACCTCTTATTCAACTAAGCATCTTTCCAAAACTTCTTATTTCTCTTTCTAGGCTTGAAAGATTTGGGATTCTCATAAATCCTTACATGTGCTCGGACTTTCTATAATATGTGCAACCTCTTATCACATAATGGAGTATTCCGTCAAACACCAAAATCGCTCATCGGATTCTACTTGAGAATTCATGACGTTTCTATTATGGCTTACCAATCAATCATCATGCTCTTATGCATATGATTCATAATTGGACATGTACATGATCATTCTAATGGCGGAAACATTAGTTACTAATAATCATGAGATCAACCGTTCATAGATTCAATGAACCACCATGACTGCTAATGGCAATTCCATTTTCATCTACATGAATAACCTATGTGAGTGTTGATACGATGTGTATCTCTTAATACTAATCCAACATCCCTTGATGTAATTGGATTCATCATTGTCCATTTTCATCCAGAATTGAAAACTCAAATGCTTCTTTATGAAAGAAGGTATTAGCTCGTCATTCATTAATGAGTGATGAGTCGTAAACATTCAAAGGATGATAGCTCCCACTAAATTCCATGTGTTCACATGAGAATTTCCTAAATCCCACTCAATTTCACACATTTCGAAATCGACTTCTCAATCGAAACTTTATCAAGAATTGAAATATAAATTGCATTGCCAAGTTATTAGGATAAAACCATATATGTTCCCATCATATCCTTTCAAAATACCTATTTTGAAGTGGTCTCATTTTAACCTTACGGAAAGAGATTTTAAATCTCCAACACACTCATGTCATAATGATGTGTAGTAATGTCATTATTCAAATATAAACAATATCTAGAATACGTCCTTCGCAAATACCCTTTTGGAAGGAGGTTTAACCATTTCATAGTGAGGTTAAGCAATGACATTTGCGTGGTTAAAACTTTGGCCATTGAAGATATAGGTATATCAATCTTTGCAACTCGATCATAACTAGTATGTTACTTTGATTCATTTAGGCTCTTAAGTAAATCTCAAGGTTGAAACTATTGTTCAAATGTTTCATAAACTTAGTCAAAAACTTGTTAAGACTTTACATTAGTCATTTTTCTTCCAAAACTTTCTTTTGGTCTCCTCGTGTAGTTATCTTGAGAATATACTCTTATGATTACTTCACTTGGTCTCTTTAGTCATATAGAACTAACTTGAGATCATAGATCTCATCTATTCGGTATACAATTGTGAATAGATATACCTTCATTCAATCATTCTCTCTTGCGTAGATCTTCATATACACAAGTACACAATTTTATCTTGCCTTGTGTGTTGTGTCCTCATTTTTCTCCCACTCTATCTTTAGAATAAATACACTATAGATTCAAAGATAGCATATGAGACACAAATTAATGATGTTGAAGTATAAGGAGAACTATCTCATAGATAGACTAATAGTTATTGATTTCATATGTGTACTTGGTGATTAACATTCCTTTAAGAGAGTTCATAGACTCAAAATCGCTTTATAAATGATCATACACAAGCCTTAAGCATGTGGACATATAATGAAACCCGTCATTATATTTGTCTATTAGATCACTTTAAGTGAATAATCTTATGTTTCAAAGTGCAAGCATTTAAAGATGAATTTTAGAACATAAAAGGATAAATGATAAAACGGGTGACTTGGGTTGCAAACCAAGTCACCATCATCCAAAATACAAACCATTATCCAAAATACCTTTCCATGTCGAACACGGAAACTTAAAGTTCTAAAAATCCAAAACATAATTTAAAATAAGACAATGAAAAGCAAAGCTCCATAAAAGCTATTCATAGCTTCTCGATGGTTTCTCATGCTTGCTTTTCCTTTCCCTTGTCTTTGCTTGGTGGAGGCCCTATTTACAATAAAAAGGGAGATACATTATCACAACTTTGCATCATAATACCATAGTTGAATTAGAAACATAAAAGAAGGATAGTCATTTACCTACTGGAGTAATCTTTCCAGCCTTAATATCACCAAGGTATTTGGAACAATTTCTTTTCCAATGTCCCATACCATTACAATAATAGCATTTATCAAGAGGACCCTTCTTGATCTTTGAGGTGCTAGCTTCACAAGTCTTAGCTTTGGTGAATGTGGGAGCTTGCTTCTTGCCCTTTCTCCCATTCTTCTTGAACTTCCCCTTACTCTTAGTGCTTATGTTAAGCACATCCTTGGGAGGGTTCACATTTAACCCCATGTCCCTCTCGGCTTGCACAAGTAACTTGTGCAACTCCTCAAGAGACACATCCTTGTCTTGCATGTTAAAATTCCCCGGAATTGAACATACGCTTTCACTTTAGACAAGGAGTGTAGAATCCTATCTACAATGAGTTCTTTGGGGATTTCAACCTTTTGAATCTTCAAGGTCTCGACAAGCTCCAATAGTTTGAGCACATGAGAGCTAACCTTTTGGCCCTCTTTGAAGTCGAGATCAAAGAATGCCGCGGCCGCCTCATATTGGACGATCCGCGGAGTTTGTGAAAACATGGTCACAATTTTGGAGTAAATCTCATTAGCATTGCCCATTTTAAAGGCTCTCCTTTGGAGGTCCGCCTCCATCGCAAATATCAAGACATTTTTCATTGCGGCGGACTCCTTTTGGTAAGCCTCATATGCTTCCCTAGTGGCCGCGGTGGACCTAGTGGAGGGTTCGGGTGGAGAGGCCTCGGTAAGGTAACGAAGCTTGTCGTCACCTTCGGCGGCTAATTTGAGTTGGGCATCCCAATCGGAGAAATTTGACCCATTCTTTTCAAGTTTACATCGATCCATAAAGGATCGGAGCCATGATGAACTAGCGAGAGGTGTGGCGTTTGGAGTTGGTGTTGGTGTTGCCATTTGTTATGAAAAAGAAGTGGTCTACAAAACAAAATATAAGGAGTAAAACAAATGTCGTTTTAATAATAATACTCGTAAAAATGTATGATTTAAACAAGCTTTATGCATTTTTCTAGTGACCTCTACCCAACTAGATAAATGATTCCAAGACCCCAATTCATATTAACTTGGGCACGGTGTAGCCGATGAAACCCTTATCAATATAACTCGGTGGATTAATGTTTAATCGATTCTACTTTTAGAACTCTTGGTCGATAATATTACATTTAACATATATCTTTAGCCCAAAACACATTCAACAAGGGGACGGTGTGGCCGATAAAACCCTTATCGAAAAACTTTTGTTGAGTTCAATCCAAATTTCGAATAAATGTGTCCATGATCCAAACCCACATTAACTTGGGCACGGTGTGGCCGATGAAACCCTCATCAACATGAATTCGGTGGATAGACATTTATCACCCACTTCCCCTACGTAACAAGGTTTGTACCCCGGTGTGGCCGAGTGCACTCCCTCACGAAATAGGTTTTCATGGTTTCTACTATTTGGTAAGGCTATGTCTCAATTAATTGTTTTAGCGAGAGGTCATGTCAATTTATTATCTATCACGTTTTAAGTGAACTAAAGCGGTGAACTACGATAATTCTAATTGACACGGTCGACGAACTCGATAAGAAGATAATGCTTGTTTTAGTTATGGCGATTTAGCGATGCATGCGACATAAAATAAAATGCAAGCATAAAAATAAACAAATCCTAGTATGGCCTTTCCTAAAATAGAAAGCTATTTAACTATTACATATTCGGAAACCAACTCCATTGGTCCCTTGAATTTCGGTTGTGGCACGCATCTCGAGGTAACACCGTCTTTATGTATCGACATCTTGAAGAAATCCGTCTTTGGGAACTCCGAGATAAATAAAATTACATAATAAATTACATAATTTCCTATTATACATTTGTAAATAAAATAAATCTATTAAATTACAAAACGGTGATACGAGATCACAATAAATTACAACCGAATCGATATTCCCATACATTTCGGGAAATACCAATTAAATCTAAGGCCATACTAAGTAAAATTACATAATTCAAAATTACATAAATTAAAATTATGACAATCATAAAGAAAAATGCAGCATTATAATATGAATGAACATGCCCAATTTTATGCTAAATCGCCTTTAATTAGCCAATATCGTATATTACTCGGTTTTTACGGATTTGCGTGATTTCAACATTTTTATAATCACAAAAATACATAAACTCATATTTATGCATAAGTTAATTACCCTAACCTCTTAGGACTCAAAATTTAGTCTTCACTAATAATTTGACCATAATTAACCCATATTTTATAAAATTGTTCATTAATGGACCAAAAATTACAAAAATAAGCTATAAACTTCAAATAAATCACAAAATTTCAAATAAATTCAAAATTTGAAATTTAAACTCATGAACATTCTGGAAAAATACCATGACACTCATAATGTTCAAAAACTTAGGTTAAAAATTTCGAAAATTATCCGGAAAAACAATGTTGCGGTTTATCGGTTTTACTAAAATAATCATAAAAATATGGAAAAATTATATTCATTAACTTTTCAATTTTAGATCTGAAAAAGATAATAAAAGGCAACATTAGACGTTTTTCTTAAGTCATAGATTATGTTTTATTAATTTTTCACTAATAATGTCACTATTTATGCTATTTTTCTTCAAAAATCCATAAATCATGCAAAAAGACTTCTTTATAGCCAATTATTTTACACACATCTTGTAAAATTGCATGTGACAACATATTAATTTTCTATGACCAGATTCGAAATTTAACTCGTATTAACCTATTTTTCACCTAAATCCGAATTTAATAATGAAAAATCCATTTTTCGAGCATAACAAGTCCAAAAATTATGCAAATTTACAAGTTATCTCAAAATAATATATGTGACAACATATCCAAAAATCACAGGAAAATTCGAAGTATAGCTAATTTTAGACCAAAAATGACATTTTTACTCATAAAATCATATTTAAATGCCATTATTGTATAATATGAACAATAAAAATCCGTAAAATTAACCAAAATATCCTAAAACATTTTAGGACCAGAAATATTAACATGCATGAATTAATTTCGTGACATATCATAATAACACAAATTTTACAAGTTTTATATGTTATTCTTATAACTCGGAAAAACTTTTAACCGATTTGCATGCAAACAACCGTGGCTCTTGATACCGATTGAAGGAAAAAGTAGATCTTTATACATAAACATACTTATATATGTTATAAATTTAATTTGTCATAAAATTAAATATGGATTTTATGCATGCAAACAAATGATAAAATAGAGGAGAAATCATGTTCTTACATTGGTGATTTCGGTTTTATTGGGCACAAAAGAAATCTCCTTTTCTTTTGTTCTTGAGCTTTCCCTTAATGGAAGAACCAAGATCCAAGTGTAGGATCTCTCCTTAGGATTAATACCCAAAGCTTACCCTTAATCAAATTAATATTACATGAACTAGTATAATATTAATTTAGTAGAAAAATGACCCAAAAATATTACAACACACTTAATATTTTCGGTTTTATGGAGGGAGAAGAAGAGAGCTTTTTATCTCTCTAGAAATCTTATTTTTGGATGAGTGAAGTAGTGAATGAATAATACAATTACATTATTGTATATGAGGTAAAAATTAAGAGAAAAACCAATTGTTTTTCCTTTCTTAAAAACCGGACAAAGGGGAGTGGGAGGGGAGCCAATGCATGGAAAAATTGTTCTTCACAATAAACAATAGGGTTGCATGGCTAGTGACTAGGGTAATCATCATGCCCTCCACTAATTATAATCAACATATAATTAGCTTAAAACTCCTCTAATTTTCGGCACACTTGATAATATGGATTCCATATTATTTTTGTCAATTGTCAATATGTCACATGTCATATGTGACATAAATTTGTTATGTATTTTTAACATATTAAAAATCAACGTATTAATAAAAATACGTCATATACAAAAATCGACTTAGTAATTTCATAATTACTTGTACCAAAATATTTTACCATTTATAAATCACAACAGATTGTATTTATAATAATTCATTCAATTTAATTTGTTTCTTTAAACAATAATTTCATCCGAGTAATGATACAATTCAATTACTCAGACCGTATCTCATTTAATCACATTTTAATGTGATACGTAAATTTTACTTCCAAAATCGTCCGTCAATTTTTCAGGTAATTTAATTAACTCGTAACATTATACGATTAATTAAATAATCAATTAAGAGTGTTGCCCTATAGGTATGACCTAGGGGATCAATTGATCACCACTGTCGCACGACAGTAATGTCAAACTCTAGTCAGCCAATCATTACTGATATATGTTGACCAGTTGACAGTAACAATATTACTTCCCAATTGTATTCTTTATAATGAGATTTAAACATGTGATCATCATGATCAACAGTCGTGATCGCATTATTGTCGGAGGACACATATTCCAACAGATTTCTCCCACCACTTAGTAACAAGGCCTTGTGCTTTTGGGCTTAAGTGAGGACAAGTAATGGGCCCAAAGGTGCACACCCATCTTATTGGGGTTGTGTTACGACCGTGGTGGGTCGGGCTATTATAAATGTTATTAGAGCGACCCTGCGACCGTGTGGTGAGCCCGTGGTCGGGAGTACCCGGGTCACACACCTAGTGGGGGGAGGATTCTGGGCTTGGCTGCGGTCAAGTTGGAGGCAGAACGAGGACGTTGTGTTCTTTAAGTGGGGGAGATTGTAACACCCCAAGTTATTGAGAGTAAGGTTGTCCCACATCGGGGAATTGAGGAGGTTGTGATATGTTTATAAGGGATTCCACCCACCACTTAGTAACAAGGCCTTGTGCTTTTGGGCTTAAGTGAGGACAATTAATGGGCCCAAAGGTGCACACCCATCTTATTGGGGTTGTGTTACGACCGTGGTGGGTCGGGTTGTTATAACACGCCATCAGATTTGAGGAAAAAAAAGACAGAAAACGACACCAACAGCAACCACCAGATCTGAAAAAAAGAAAAAAAATATATAAAAAAAGAGAAAGGAGAAAGGGGAAGGAGGAGGCAGAGGTGCGTGGTGGAGGCCGAGGGAGGAGAGAGGGAGGCCGCAGAGATGTGTGGTGGAGGCCGAGGGAGGCACGGGAGAGAGGGAGGGGTTGGTGGTGTCGGGGTGGTGGCCGAGGGAGGCAGAAGTGAGGCGGAGGAAGAAAAAAGGCAAAGGACGACGGGAGGAGAGGCGGTGGTAATGGCGGCGGGTTGGGTGCAGCAGTAGTGGCGGTGGCGGAGGTTTTGGTTTTAGATCTAAAAAATGAAAAGGAAGGCGGCAGTGGGTTGTTGTTGGGGTGGTTATCAGTGAAGGGATGCGGCGGCATCGTTTGTTTTCATGGTGGATGTGAGTGAAGGGGTTGGGTGGGTGGGTGGTCAGGGTGGTGGTTCTGAAGTAAAACGAGAGTGTGGTCCTTAATCAGCCCAAAATAGGGCGAAAAACGCAGAAAAAACGACAACAATTGCAAGGAAATTTAAGATCTTTGAAAATGATCCCAAAATTAACATAAAAATAGACCTAAAACCGGGCTAGGGATAGGACGGTCCCGGAAACAGTTTGGGTTATCATCACCCTCACATTAGCATGAGCAAATGAGAAAGGAATGAAGAGCCATGACCTAAAAACAACAAACCCAACATACGACACAAAACAGGAACAAAATGTCAAATCGAACAGTCGTACGGACTGTTTAAACTTCGTTGAGACAGGCTGTTTTTGTGTATTTGTATTGTTTTCGGTTTGGATTATTTTGTGAGGTTTTATTTGAAACATAAAATGAAAGATATGACTTAAACAAGATCACAAAGCATTTTTAAGCCTAGGATAATACTCTTCCAAAGCACTAATCAAATGGAAAGAGTCATCTCCAAGCACTAAGCAAAGGAGGTTGTTCTAGCACTAAGCAAAGAACTAAACAAGGGTTTTTCAAAAACCTCTTAAATTCATTTTCATAATCTTCCAATCTGATTTTTAAAATGGGATAAAAGCTCTTTAAATAGAGGCTTAAGTTGCATCTTGGCCATACATCTAACATTAAATCTTAAGGCCATAAATTAAAGAGAAACAACTAAATCCTAGCCATCCATCTAAGACTTAATCTAAAGGCTACAAATTAAAGTGGAACAAAACAAAAGATACAAAGTTGACAAAATACAAAGAGCAAGGCTAAATGGACAGCTCCTTGGACTGTTACAAACCGTGACAAAGGGCTGCCATATTGATGCTTAAAGTTCCTTCCTTGCTTGGCATTTTGTTTGTACAAAAAGGGTACCATTTGATATCGCTTTCCAATGGAATCTTTGCAATTTGTGCTCATCTTTTCTCCCTGGAAACCGGCTGTTTTGGCTCAAAAATCTCGGTTGCCACATTTGCTTCAAACTCCCTTTGTTGAGAAAAGTTTGTCCTCAAACTTTCGCGGTTAAAAACATGGTATAACAAAAGACGATTTCAAAAACAAATACAATTTCAGAAAAATGTAGTATAGATGTTAAAGAGGGCGAACAACAAGAACCATCCCAACCTGAGAACACACAGCACGTACTTGGGACCTAATTCTAAACCGAGAACACACAGCACGGACTTAGAACCGCCTTGTCAGCCAACACCCTAGAACACCAAGGACCACCATTTCCCAAGATCATCTTGGTTTAAGAAAATGCAAGAGCCGAAGCTCTGATACCATTTTGAAGTAAAACGAGAGTGTGGTCCTTAATCAGCCCAAAATAGGCCGAAAAACGCAGCAAAAACGATAACAATTGCAAGGAAATTAAAGACCTTTGAAAATGATCCCAAAATTAACATAAAAATAGACCTAAAACCGGGCTAGGGATAGGACGGTCCCGGAAATCGTTTGGGTTATCATCACCCTCACATTAGCATGAGCAAATGAGAAAGGGATGAAAAGCCACGACCTAAAAACAACAAACCCAACATACGACACAAAACAGGAACAAAATGTCAAATGGAACAGTCGTACGGACTGTTTAAATTTCGTTGAGATAGGTTGTTTTTGTGTATTTATATTGTTTTCGGTTTGGGTTATTTTGTGAGGTTTTATTTGAAACATAAAATGAAAGATATGACTTAAACAAGATCACAAAGCATTTTTAAGCCTAGGATAATACTCTTCCAAAGCACTAATCAAATGGAAAGAGTCATCTCCAAGCACTAAGCAAAGGAGGTTGTTCTAGCACTAAGCAAAGAACTAAACAAGGGTTTTTTAAAAACCTCATAAATTCATTTTCATAATCTTTCAATCTGATTTTTACAATGGGATAAAAGCTCTTTAAATAGAGGCTTAAGTTGCATCTTGGCCATACATCTAACATTAAATCTTAAGGCCATAAATTAAAGAGAAACAACTAAATCTTAGGCATCCATCTAAGACTTAATCTAAAGGCTACAAATTAAAGAGGAACAAAACAAAAGATACAAAGTTGACAAAATACAAAGAGCAAGGCTAAATGGACAGCTCCTTGGACTGTTAAAAACCGTGACAAAGGGCTGCCATATTGATGCTTAAAGTTCCTTCCTTGCTTGGCATTTTGTTTGTACAAAAAGGGTAGCATTTGATATCGCTTTCCAATGGAATCTTTGCAATTTGTGCTCATCTTTTCTCTTTGGAAACCGGCTGTTTTGGCTCAAAAATCTCGGTTGCCACATTTGCTTCAAACTCCCTTTCTTGAGAAAAGTTTGTCCTGAAACTTTCGCGGTTAAAAACATGGTATAACAAAAGACGATTTCAAAAACAAATACAATTTCAGAAAAATGTAGTATAGATGTTAAAGAGGGCGAACAACAAGAACCATCCCAACCTGAGAACACACAGCACGTACTTGGGACCTAATTCTAAATCGAGAACACACAGCACGGACTTAGAACCGCCTTGTCAGCCAACACCCTAGAACACCAAGGACCACCATTTCCCAAGATCGTCTTGGTTTAAGAAAAAGCAAGAGCCGAAGCTCTGATACCATTTTGAAGTAAAACGAGAGTGTGGTCCTTAATCAGCCCAAAATAGGCCGAAAAACGCAGCAAAAACGATAACAATTGCAAGGAAATTTAAGACCTTTGAAAATGATCCCAAAATTAACATAAAAATAGACCTTAAACCGGGCTAGAGATAGGACGGTCCCGGAAATCGTTTGGGTTATCATCACCCTCACATTAGCATGAGCAAATGAGAAAGGGATGAAGAGCCACGACCTAAAAACAACAAACCCAACATACGACACAAAACAGGAACAAAATGTCAAATCGAACAGTCGTACAGACTGTGTAAATTTCGTTGAGACATGCTGTTTTTGTGTATTTGTATTGTTTTCGGTTTGGGTTATTTTGTGAGGTTTTATTTGAAATATAAAATGAAAGATATGACTTAAACAAGATCACAAAACATGTTTAAGCCTAGGATAATACTCTTCCAAAGCACTACGCAAATGGAAAGAGTCATCTCCAAGCACTAAGCAAAGGAGGTTGTTCTAGCACTAAGCAAAGAACTAAACAAGGGTTTTTCAAAAACCTCATAAATTCATTTTCATAATCTTTCAATCTGATTTTTACAATGGGATAAAAGCTCTTTAAATAGAGGCTTAAGTTGCATCTTGGCCATACATCTAACATTAAATCTTAAGGCCATAAATTAAAGAGAAACAACTAAATCCTAGGCATCCATCTAAGACTTAATCTAAAGGCTACAAATTAAAGAGGAACAAAACAAAAGATACAAAGTTGACAAAATACAAAGAGCAAGGCTAAATGGACAGCTCCTTGGACTGTTAAAAACCGTGAAAAAGGGCTGCCATATTGATGCTTACAGTTCCTTCCTTGCTTGGCATTTTGTTTGTACAAAAAGGGTACCATTTGATATCGCTTTCCAATGGAATCTTTGCAATTTGTGCTCATCTTTTCTCTTTGGAAACCGCCTGTTTTGGCTCAAAAATCTCGGTTGCCACATTTGCTTCAAACTCCCTTTGTTGAGAAAAGTTTGTCCTCAAACTTTCGCGGTAAAAACATGGTATAACAAAAGACGATTTCAAAAACAAATACAATTTCAGAAAAATGTAGTATAGATGTTAAAGAGGGCGAACAACAAGAACCATCCCAACCTGAGAACACACAGCACGTACTTGGGACCTAATTCTAAACCGAGAACACACAGCACGGACTTAGAACCGCCTTGTCAGCCAACACCCTAGAACACCAAGGACCACCATTTCCCAAGATCGTCTTGGTTTAAGAAAACGCAAGAGCCGAAGCTCTGATACCATTTTGAAGTAAAACGAGAGTGTGGTCCTTAATCAGCCCAAAATAGGCCGAAAAACGCAGCAAAAACGATAACAATTGCAAGGAAATTTAAGACCTTTGAAAATGATCCCAAAATTAACATAAAAATAGACCTAAAACCGGGCTAGGGATAGGACGGTCCCGGAAATCATTTGGGTTATCATCACCCTCACATTAGCATGAGCAAATGAGAAAGGGATGAAGAGCCACGACCTAAAAACAACAAACCCAACATACGACACAAAACAGGAACAAAATGTCAAATCGAACAGTCGTACGGACTGTTTAAATTTCGTTGAGACAGGCTGTTTTTGTGTATTTGTATTGTTTTCGGTTTGCGTTATTTTGTGAGGTTTTATTTGAAACATAAAATGAAAGATATGACTTAAACAAGATCACAAAACATGTTTAAGCCTAGGATAATACTCTTCCAAAGCACTAAGCAAATGAAAAGAGTCATCTCCAAGCACTAAGCAAAGGAGGTTGTTCTAGCACTAAGCAAAGAACTAAACAAGGGTTTTTCAAAAACCTCTTAAATTCATTTTCATAATCTTTCAATCTAATTTTTACAATGGGATAAAAGCTCTTTAAATAGAGGCTTAAGTTGCATCTTGGCCATACATCTAACATTAAATCCTAAGGCCATAAATTAAAGAGAAACAACTAAATCCTAGCCATCCATCTAAGACTTAATCTAAAGGCTACAAATTAAAGAGGAACAAAACAAAAGATACAAAGTTGACAAAATACAAAGAACAAGGCTAAATGGACAGCTCCTTGGACTGTTAAAAACCATGACAAAGGGCTGCCATATTGATGCTTAAAGTTCCTTCCTTGCTTGGCATTTTGTTTGTACAAAAAGGGGACCATTTGATGTCGCTTTCCAATGGAATCTTTGCAATTTGTGCTCATCTTTTCTCCTTGGAAACCGGCTGTTTTTGCTCAAAAGTCTCGGTTGCCGCATTTGCTTCAGGTTGGGAGTGGTAGGAGAAAGAGGAGAGAAAGGGATTTAGAGAGAGAGGAAGTGGGAGTGAGTGAGGCAAGTGAGTGAATGAATGAAATTAGGGTTTTTTGGGTTTTATATGGACCTTTTATTTTAAGAATTAATCTTAGCCATTGATTTTGTTATAATCTAATGGCTAAGATTAGGACTCATTGACTCACCTAAGGGAGGTGGACTCATTTGATCCTAATTCTATATATTATATATAATATATATATATATATATATATATATATATATATATATATATATATATATATATATATATATATATATATATATATAAAATTTGGGCAAAATTTTAAGGTAGATTCTCAATTTAGGGCAATACATAGTATTATTAACAAAATTGGAGTCTTATTATTACTCAATTAAATCAAGAAAAGCTTTGAGACAAAATTTTCAAATTTTAAAATCATGCCAACATCATTTAGATAACATTTGCAACTTAATGACTTAATTAGATAAGAACAGAATAAAAATCAACTGTTTCGGTATAAATAACATACTTGTCAGAATTTAAGGCAATTTGCAAGGTAAGTCTCCTAGGTTAATGTAACACCATGCATCATCAATAAGGACTCAGTACCAAGAAACAAGTGGATCATGTTTTGAGTGCCGAAAAAATCAAAAATCATTCATATATACTACGGGATTTCAAAAATTTTGGGCAACGTTCTAAGATGATATTTTGGATTTTACGATAATATATGCCGTTACCAACAGAGAAAATTAAAACTTAAGCATGGGAAGATTCTTTAGCCTCATTAGTCGGCTAAACTATGTCTCAAACACCAACAAATCAAAGCTTAAGAATGAACCTTAAAGTTTCAAAATTTTCAAGACAAAATTTCAAATGTGCGATAAAATTAGCAATAACAACTAAACCTTGGTCCTTGTTAGACAATTAACCAAGCAACAAGATACAAAATCAAATTATTGACTCCGAAACATATATTCTCGAGTTCATAAAAATAAATTGAGCAAAATTCAACATAAAATTCTATACTCGACATCATAAATGAAGTAGAAGGTGATTACTATCATGATTCAATCAAAATATGCAATTACTTGACAAAATTCAAAGGAATAAACATAGATTTAAACACAATCAAATTGGAAAATAAGAGGGAAGAAAACCTCAATTACATAGTGAAATCAGTCGAATTAAAATAGGGAAAAACTTGAATTCGGGCAACAAACAATCAACAATGATGTTTACAAGCAAAATGATCTTAGATGAATGAATAGAGATAAAATAAGGTAATAATGCAATCTTTATGAAATCCACAACTCAGATAGTGGCACTCGGTCGAGTGCTGAGTCCACTCGGTCAAGTGACAGTCCACTCGGTCGAGTGACTCACTTCCAGAAAAATTTAAGTTTCTGGAAATTGGTCCACTCGGTCGAGTGGTAGGGTTCACTCGGTCGAGTGACTGGTACTCGGTCGAGTACTAGCTCGTACTCGGCTGAGTGCCTCTCTTATGGTTTGCAATTCCCGACTCAGAAACATTACTTTTATACTAACGACTAATCTACTAATCAATCATTACTACTCATATTCTAACACGTAATAATCATTCATTAAGGCACTTTATACATATGAATACTCACATCCAATTTTCACACGATAGATGCACATCATAAAGAACGATATCTTGCAAAACTTATCGACTTGTTATGACAAACAAGTAATCACGCCACATTTCACATATCATCATGCATTGAATGAACCCATATATATAAGGCAAGTAATTAAACTATGATCACAACTACATCTAATCAAGCAACATTTCATTTTAGTAAATAAATCATGCAAGATACTAAGCAAAATTATATCACGCATACAATCATGCAACATGTTACTTCACGTTTCCCGACTCATAACCGCCCACGTAGTGACCAACCGAAACAACAGATTCTAGTTTTGAAATGAGGGATCCTTCTCACCCAAAACCGACCTCCTATTGCACTCAAGTCAGGTTCATTTTATTAGACACACCTAGGTTCATTTTAGTCCATTGGTTTAGGTTCCAAAATCGTCGCTCTGATACCACTTTGTAACACCCCGATTATCCCGCCAAGATAATTTGAGTGTTACCGTCTCGGTTTCCGAGGCAGTGAAATCGGAATTACAATTAAGAAACTTTATTAAATAAATAACAAATTTAGTTATTACAAACGTAAACTAATAAATGAAATAAAACTCGTCTATGACTATGCCATCTACCTAGTGACTATGTACTCGACTACAACGTCCGTAGCGCGGCCCGAATCCCGATCACATCAACAAATAAACATGTACTTCACCTGTTCCCCATATGACCAAAGAATATCATATGGATCGACACAGGCCACCCCTCAAGAGATAGGTAACAAAGAAACAGACACACAAACGCCAGTAACGATAAAAGAAAGTGTGACAAGACTCAAGTGCGTGAGTCAACAATATGACCATGATATGAATGACACACAATTATCCAACCGTCACGCCGGTACCTGGACACACCCAGATGTACCCACAACCACTAGTGCCAGAAACACGTCCACGACACCACAATCACACAAGGTACTCTGAACACGTCGTTGGTACCGGGCCCAAGAGCGACTCGGATCCCCTGCCAGACGTCGTGCCTCACTACACGCGTCCCTCCAAACTCAAGTCATTAATGTGCACATTCCTATTGGGGTTGGAAAACCCAATAGACGACTCAAGCGGAAGACGGTCTCCCAACCGCCTTCCGTCTCCATAGAACAAGTAACCAATCAATACCACAATATCCTCCAATATACATGACAAACCCAATAAATGCAAGATACCGCATAACATGACAATTACCAACTCATTAAATGCAATTAATGACAAACAACTCATTTAACAAATAGACACATTATCGAAACTGAGTAGGATAAATCTACCTTTTCGCAAGATCCATAAGCAAACCCAAATCCACTTGTAATACCGCTTCATAAAGCCGACACCTAAATATAATAATTAAATAAAATAAATTACTGATCTAATCTAATTAAATTATATACGAATTCAATTAATTAATTAAAAATCAATCTTAAACTATTCAAAACCCGTTCACACAACCCATAACCTATGGCCAACCACCACCTACCACCAGTGGTTGCAACCGTGGACCACCACCGCCAACCATGGTGGCCACGACCCGCAATGACAGCCACCACGGCTCTCCCTACGAATAATAATCAACAACACCGACACCAACATGAACAACAACACAAACGATCAACCACGGCCACCACCGGCCGCCGCCAACCACCACAGGGTGTCCCTAACCCTTGTCGCCACCAGCAACCACCACAGCTACAACCATGGCAGCCTTCATCAACAAAACAACAACAAACATAACACAAATAAGCAACCCGTATAACCCCCTTTGATCCCCATTTTCGACCACGTAACACCACCCATCACTACCACTACAACCCCCACTCAACCCTCGACAAAACCTACCTAAGGTCAGCCCATAACAACCACGAAAAATGGGTTAAAAATCCATCTTAAGACGGTATAAAAACAGCACACTAAACATGTTATAAGACTCGGTCAAACCCGTATTGGGTGGTTAACGGTGGGTCAATGGCCGGTCAAGGTCAGTCGCAAGGTGGTCAAGGTCGAGGCGGGTCACATAAAATAATATATAATCTAGTGAGACGGTCTTAGCTTATGATCTCGAGGCGGAGGGACAAAATCTCCATCTTCCTTCTAATATCTCCTTCACTCTTTTCTCTCTTATCTCATATTTGTGGATTTTGTGAGATTACAAAAGGATAAGGGTTGGGGTTGATAAGGTAGGGTATATATAAGGTGAGTGCGGTATATACGGCCCGATATAGTGTATCGTATTATTATTATTATTATTATTATTATTATTATTATTATTATTATTATTATTATTATTATTATTATTATTATTATTATTATTATTATTATTATTATTATTATTATTATTATTATTATTATTATTATTATTATTATTATTATTATTATTATTATTATTATTATTATTATTATTATTATTATTATTATTATTATTATTATTATTATTATTATTATTATTCCGTCTCAAACACAATTCGTATAAAATATAACATAATATTATTATTATATAATTAAAAAATACGGAGTATTACGATATTGCAAAGGAGTTTAGAGATTACTTTATAAATCATGTTGCAGCAGGCAATAGGTCTGAATTGTTTCACTGATGTATGCCTCTCACACTTTGGGAGCAAAGTGATGTTAGAAGCATTAAGTTGGGTGAGCAATTTACCAGTAACAAAGAAATACTTAATGGCATCACATATATCAGGACAACTAACTTCCCAAGTCTCTTTGAAAAATCCACTAGTATACCCATCTAGACCTGGTGATTTGTCAGTGGGAACTTCAAAAAAGATATTCTTAATTTCCTCGTTTGTAACAAGCATGTTCAGGATATTAATGTGGGCTTGAGTGCAAAATGCTCCCTTATCTAGAATTGCTGCTCTAACCTTCTCAGTAGGTTTAGTGTCCCCCAGTAACCCCATTTAATTATCAAGAAATGTCCTTTGGATGCTCTGGCAATCCTGGCAGACTTGGCTATGTTGATCCTCAATTTAAGCAACCTTATTAACGATGCATCTTTTTTCTGATGGCACCATTGTAACCAAATATTTGTCTATTACTCCGTGTGTGTATATATATATATATATATACATATATATATATACATACATATATATATATATATATACATACATATATATATACATACATATATATATACATACATATATATATATATACATACATATATATATACATACATATATATATATACATACATACATATATATACATACATATATATATATACATACATATATATATACATACATATATATATACATACATTTATATATATATATATATATATATATATATATATATATAGACTTATCTCACAGTAGGTAAAATAACTTCATACTTGGTTATAAGACTCGATATATGGGTTAGCTAGGGAGCATAGACAGTTCTTCTATCGATCTGTCTCGTGTTCGACACCGTGCCAGATACCGACACTCGCTAGACACACACCTAAACGTGTTATAGTTTAGATGAGAAATGAGATGTCGAAAGAGATTGATTAGAAGATGGATTTGGGTAGGAAATGAGAATTAGTTATAGTCAAGATTAAATTTTACTTTCACTTATTTAAATTTAATATCAAATACATTTCAAAAATAAAATCATACGTTATTTATAACTATAAAATATATATTTTACTAAATTTAAATAACGTGTGTTGTGTTCATTGTCCGTTTTGGTGCCACCTAGTGGTCAATTGTTTCTACATAGCTTGGATGTTAATCTCTCAACTTCGGATTTCATATTTGTATTTATTCTCTCTCAAAAAGGAGGTTGGAATGTATAATAGGTAATAATGTAGATTATAGAGATGAATACATCTAGTTTTGACTCTTCGGTGACATAATAGATAGAGGTAAGAAAATTTAAAAGACGACGAGCGGAAGTGACTAGACTAACCACGGGCTTGTCAGGAGTCTGGTTAAGTTGTCTTGCCAATATATAAATTTAGTTGATGTAGGTATTAAAGTCCTTTAATGATAAAACTTTCTAAGCGTGTGGTTCTATTAAGGATAGGCAATGGATCGGGGTTGGAATGGTAAAAAAAGGGGGCTATACATACGGAAAAAAAGGAGTAGAGAACTCCCACGATTTTCGCGGCAAATCAAACTAATTTTCGGCATGGAAAAAAAAAACTTGTGTGAAATCGACCTAATCCACCATTAATGGAGTAGCTTGATAAGAATATAAGAAAGATGAAGGAAAGTTCTAGAGAGGCAAAGAGTAAATAAAAGTGATATTATGATTAATTTAGAAGAGTTAGTAACAATGTTAGCTTATATACAAAGCTAGATGGAGTTAGTTAGAGTTTACTAACCACATCATTATTGACTAACTAACTAGAGTTAGGTTAACTAACTAGTTAACTAATTCACATCCTCTCATCAAGCTGGAAGGGAAGTATTCAGTTTCAGTCCAAGCTTGGCAGAAAGAAACTGGTGCTGTTGAGCTCTAAGGGGCTTGGTCATGAAGTCTGCCAACTGTAACCCACTCCTCACATTCTTGGGACTAATAAATCCTTCCTAGAACTTGTCTCTCACAAAATGACAGCCCATGTTTAAGTGCTTGGTTCTCTCATGGAACACTGGGTTTTCTACTATATGTATAGAAGCTTTATTATCACAGAATAGGGTATGAGCAATGATAAAGCAATCTGCATGTCATTCAAAAGAGCATATACCCAAACCACTTCAGCAGTTACATAGGACATGCTCCTATACTTAGCCTTAGTAGTGTTTCTGCTTACCGTTTTCTGCTTCTTAGTTTTTCAAGAAATTAAGGAATTCCCAAAAAAAAACACCATATCCACTTAGTTTTTCAAGAAATTATGGAATTCCCCAAAAAAACCTCATATCCACTCAATGATCTGCAACTGTAAGCACATGTTGCCCAATCTGCATCACTGTATGCAGTGATGTTCAAATCATTTTCAGCAAGGTAGAAAAGACCAGTGTTAATTGTACCCTTCAAATATCTGACATGTAAAGCTGCTTGGTAGTGAGGCAATCTTGACTGGCTGAGAAATTAAGACAAATGTTGTACAGAATATAATGCATCATGCCTTGTAAATTCAGATACAATAATCTCCCTATTAACATTATAAATTAATCAGGTCTGTCAAGAATATCTCCAGAATCTGTTGATAACTTAAGACTCCTAGGCATAGGAAAATCTGAGGCATTATAATTCTCCATGTTTAAATCAGTCGAGATATCAAGAATGTATTTTCTTTGATTCAGCATCAACCCTGATTCAATCCTTGCTACTTCTAAGCCCAAAAAATATCTCATTAATCCAAGATCCTTAATTGTAAACTTGATGACTAAGATCTTCATAGTATGTGTAATGCCAAGAATATCATCTCATGTTATCAGAATGTCATCAACATAAACTAGTGCCATTAAGCAACTTATGTCTGTTTTCTTGATGAATAAAGAATACTCTTCCCTAGACTATCTAAAATCTAGCCCAACCAAATGCTTGGTGAGTTTAATCTTCCATTGTTTGGAAGCTTGTTTCAGACCATAAGTTGATTTTCTTAACTTACATACCAGCCATGGAACAACTTTGTTATACCCTTCTGGAGGCTTCATATACATCTCTTCTTCAAGATATCCATTCAAGAATGCATTATTGATGTCAAGCTGTTGTAATGGCTAATTTCTAGCTAATACAATAGCTAATAGTGTCCTTACAGTTGTAAACTTTGCTACATGAGAGAAAGTAGCATTGTAATCCTTATCTTTGATTTGACTGAAGCCCTTAGCTACAAGTCTAGCCTTATACCTCTCAATAGTACCCTATGACCTATATTTCATCTTGTAAACCCATTTAGATCCAATAACTTTGTGATTAAGGGGTCGTGGTACTAATTCCCAAGTTTCATTGGATTCTAAAGCAGTGATTTCTTTGTCCATTGCTTCAATCCAGTTGGGATTATCTTTGGCATGTTCATAGCATGCAGGTTCAGCAACCTGGAACGCATTAACCAAGAAAGCTAAATATGTACTATCATAATCCTCAATTGTTTGCAATACAGTTACATAGAAAGCATTAGACTGAGAACTTGTTGAATCAATTTGCACCTGTTGTTTAACATGTTTCAATAAGTAGCAATGAAAATCCTTAAATTTGTTTTGAAATTGTCTTGGTCTTGTAGATTTTCTGACATTTGTGGTATGGTCTTCATTTATTCTAGAACTTGATGCAGAAACAGTCACTGGTATAGTACTATGCATGCCTGCATGAGTATTATTGGAATTCTCTAAATTATGAAAAATTGTACTATTATTATCTGTATTTGAATGATGTATAGAATTGGTATTTATGATGTTAAAATTGTCATCATGTGGACGCGGGACCACGGGATTCGCTTGGGAAGACAAGCTTTTGTATTTGTGGAGTCGCCACCAATTTATTGTGGAAAATTGGAAACCGTTCGAATACCTCCTGTCATGTCAAGACACAAAGTATTAACATGAACACCAAGAACTCGTTACCCTTAGCATTCTATGTCTAGAATGACTCTCGTGGATGCCAATGAACACGGATGTTCACAGAGATCTGGAGTAAGGGGTGAGGGTACATATTAGTAAGCTCTTTTGATCGAACACCTAATCCCACCCGCCTCGATAGCGGCCTCTACTAATGATTAGGGAAATCGTCTATATTTGATATGTTGTCGGTTATTTGCATGCAATGCAACATCCATTAGATTAATCCTAGCATGTGAGAATTAACTAAGTCGGTAAACACGTAGTTTAACATGCATTAATGTCGAGGTAGAAATTTAGGATAATTGCATGTGAAGGCATACAAACAATAAATAATAAAGAATAGAATAAAAAATACAATAATTAAAATAATTACAATGGGTTAATTGATTTACGTCGAAAATACGTTTAAAACAGATGATTTGAGAAAAGAAAAGAGAAAACAAATTAACGAACAGATTAATGGGTGATAATACGAGTAATAGTTAATTAATACGTAAGCTAACGAATTAGGTCAAAGCAACAACGGAAGTTCAGAGCCAGAATTCACCTCAGGAACAGACGCAGTGAGCACTACGCCTCTTCCAAAGGGCGCAACAGAGCTGCGTCCTTTGGAAGAGGCGCAGTGCTCACTGCGTCTGTTCCTGAGGTGAATTCTGGCTGTGAAGCCGGAATTGCATATCGTTAATATTCATTGGTAATTTAATGATTGATTATTTATATTTGACTCGGATAGAAGTGGTTTAATGGATTATTTACATGCAAATTGGTCATAAAAACGATAAAACATGAGATGAAACTAATTAGAACAAATTAATTACAATATAAATTAGAAGGTTAATTATAAATTAAACTTATCAAAACAAATTAATTAGGTTATTAATGCTAAACTATTGATGATGATGTCGATAAAAAGACGAAAATATAGAAAAGATGAATTTCAGAGACTTGATATTGATGAATCGAATCTCTAAAACCCGGATTTGTTTTTATGACGAAAACCCGCAAATATGAATGACTTGGGATTTAAGTCGGGAATTTAAAGGTGATAAATTACTATTAAATTATATGCTAAAATTATCATGCCAATGAAATAAGAACAAACAAAGACGAAGCAAAAATAAACAGACGAATTAAACAAAAGACGAAGGAAGAAGAAGGAAAGCAGGAACTGCGGCAGCCTCAGGAAGAGGCGCAGTAGGCGCTGCGTCCCCTCGAAGAGGCGCAGCAGTTGCTGCATTCCTTCTCGACATTTGTCTCCCGTTAATCCGTAAAAAGGGTTTGAATAAAGGTTTTATAAATCGGTTTTGAATATATTTTCGACGTAAACCTTACAATAATGATTACAAAAATAAAATACAATAGTAAAAGATGGGATTTACACCCTCAGACTTACATGTTTGACGAAACGAGATTAACTAAGTTAACGTTTATTGATGCTCGACTCGAATGTACGACGAAAGTGCCCTCTAAGAGGAAATTAAACAAAGTTGATTAAGTTGATTGAGGTGGAGTTGGCAAAGTGGTCGGTCATGCAAAACAAGGCTGGTACTCAGAAGGATCCGAGCTTATGTGGTCGAAAGTTCAAGCACGTAGACACCAAAAAGCAAGAGCGTGGTCTTAGAATGCAAAGGGAGAAGAGAGGGACGGACACTCGCGTGAGAAATATGAGGAACGAAGGTCCTTATTTATACTAATCACACGAAGGAATTAGGGTTTCGGTAGAACTTTGGAAGTAAATCTCGAAAAGATATTAAAATACACAGAAAGGGGCTGGGGAAGAGGCGTAGCAACCACTGCGTCTCTTGGAAGAGGCGCAGCACCTGCTGCGTCCTTTCCCCAAGGGTTTCCTCCTGCGGAAGAAAGATTTTCCGCGTTTTTATTATGGAATTGCGGTTGATCTTAATTTCCTTATTATTTAAAATATAATTTCGGGATATAATTTAACAAAAGATTAAAAGATTGAAAATATGGAATAGAAATATCCGGAACATTCCAGAATATTCTGACTCGGCATTTTAAACGGTTATTAGAAAATGCAGACGGTTTTTGACCCGGACTCCAAATGTACCCTAATTACTGTCAAAACGACCGTGATGGCGCGTAGATGACGACCAAGGGGTTGACACAAGGATTTTTGAGCTATCACTTAACGATAAACTTATGAATTATCATAAATCATTCCGTGTACCAAACATGCGGCCCAATCATCACCGGGTGGCTTGCGGGAGGTGCAGAAATGAGGTATCTACAGAGCCCCCACTTTAACTGAGGCTTGGACAAGGCGAAAGTCAAAATATAGCCATCAGGTCAATCGTAGATTACAACCTGACGACTATGGCGACGCGAGGCAGCTCAAGGGGTCTGAGCCAAGGACCTGTCGTCGGGAACATTTTAGAGTCTGTCGACTATCGGGGAGGGTCGTTTAAAGTCCACTAGACTATGTAAGGAGGCTCGCCAGCCATAAGAAGAGACCATACCTGAGATTCCTTGAGACTCCCTACTCTGTCGGACTCCAACGGGAAACAAAACGTAATATTGAAGGATTGAAGGGGCAGCAGGATGTCGGTAAAAACTGCTGAGATAAATCTGCTTGGGTCGGTCTTCAAACAAACTTCGGTAAAAACTTGAAATTGAGTTGAACTCCACGTCTTAAGAGGAACAATTGGCTGTCTTGAACTCTCGTTGGGGGAACATAATTGAGGTGTGTCAAAACAGCTGTCAGAGAATATTCGCTCGTTATGGCAAACGAGGTCTTGATAAAGTACTGCGACGGTTCGTAGCCTGCTCGAAAGTACGGGTCTGGACGAAGAATAAACATCAAATGGACCAAATATACGATATATGGTGTTGAGGAAGAGGCGCACCATAGATGGGCCCACAAATAACGAACTTATAACGAATTTTCGAAAATTGATTTGGAGGGAAGCTAAGGAAGAGGCGCAGCAAGAGCTGTGACTCTTGGAAGAGGTGCAGCACCTGCTGCGTCCTTTCCTGCGTGTGTCTCTGTCCGAGTAAAAACTCGACAGAGGACGTGTTTTATTGCACAATAACAAAACACAAATCATCAAAACTCTCTCAAATTCCAACCATTTCTCGTCAGAATTTGATCAAGATCTTGCATTTGCCATGACTAATAGAGGTATGCGTTCTATTCTGCATTAAACGTCCGTATTAAGCAATTTGGACCGACAAAATTAGGGTTTCCAACCCTAAATGTCGAAAAATTTGGGGCTTTTCCCCCAAATGATCTTGCGTTGTTAAATTGACTTTTTAAATGGATAATTGGCAGTACAAGGATCATAACCATGTATTCATCTCGAATTTTCATCGAGTATTGAGCATTTGAGTGAAATTGTGACGGTCTCACACCTGAGTCGTAAATTGCTTCGAAAATAGCCTTAGGATTGCCCATTTGTGACGAAACTTGATATTCAGAATTCTTGTGTGATGGGTAAACTTTCTACCATCTCGGAATTTTGATTTGTGACGGTTTTTTCAGGACACGTTTCTAGGGCATAATCACCGTTATAACAAAATGCTGTCGAAATTCCGACTCGAACCCATGACTAAGCTTGAATTTAGGCTTGACCTAACCCATATTACCACATGAGCAGTCGGGTTTTTGGAGAAATGGCCAAAGATGGCGAGAAAAGAGCGATTTCGGAGCTTTGAAAACTTGAAAATCCCTTAACTAAGGCTCGCCGTCACTTGACGCGGCCTAATTCATTTTAATTTTGCAGGTGACGAGGCATCTACGTCATGGAGAGCTCCCATGGACGTGGATACTGGTTTTGACCCTTCTCTTGCGCTCGAGGAGGCATTAGAGGAGGCTTTTGCCGCGGTGACGACGGCTGTTGAGGACGAGGTCGTTGAGGAAGAGGCTGTTGAGGAGGAGGCTCCGAGGCGGGCCAACGTCGGACGAGGTGGTCATCGGCTGAAGGGAGCGCCCACGTGGGCTGAGAGATGGGATAGCCGATATCTCATCTGGGCAGCGGAGAGTCACCTGTCCTACAGGACGGTGAAGAGCTTGGTAAATCTCGAATTATTCATTATTTGATTTACCTTCTTTCTTGTCTTTCATTTGCCATTCCTTTTCTCTTTCATTCGAACTAAAGATAGCTTTCACATTGAATCAAAATAGGAGGTCGGGAACATGAGATCTTTTTCCGGCTACACAACGATGATGGAGGCTTACGGGAGACTGTCGGTGGAGGAGCAGACCATCATCAAGCTGGGAGCTTCTGGGGCCTTGGTACGAGCGTGGAAGGATATCAAGGGGAGAAAGATTCAGGCTAACCTTTGCCTGGTTCGAGTTTTTCTTGATCGGTTCTGGGACACGACCTCGACCTTTTATATGCCTTTCGGCGAGGTTGGGGTCACGTTGAAGGATTACGACATGATTTCTAGTTTGCCGTGTGGGATTGAGGCTGTGGTGTGGCCGTCGACGGCCATGAGAGTGGATTCGGCTAAGGCTGGGAGGCTGATCGGCTAGAACCTGGCGGCGAACGCTGCTACGGTTCCCGGGTTAGTGCCAAGCACTTACGTCAGGGATTACTTTGCTTACAAGGTCCCGACGGTGGTGATGATTGATGGGAGGGAAGAGGCTCTGACAGGGTTGTCGTATACCTATCAAAAATAACTAACTAAACTAACTATATAACTAGGGAAGTCCGGTCGATCTCCTCAGGGAGGCAAGATATCTGTAAGAGTCCATCTATTTGGTTACAAATGGGGTGTTTTGTAATAGGTTTTCTAAACTAAAAGTGAAAAAGGAAGAGAAGCAAGGAAAGAGCAATAAAGGCAGAAAATGAGATTAAACTATCAATAGAGAGGGAGCATGTCGGAATTTCGGTTCACTACGGTAGTCCAGTGACTCAATTGTAAACAACTTAGATGAATTACTGCGAGACGGATATGGAAAGGTCCTTCCGGTCCACTTTCTATCCTAAATTACCACTAACTTAACTTCCGTCCTCGTCAGGGTAGTCTACTGTTCATAGCAGGTCTATTTAGTCCAATCTTCCGATCCAGGATTAAATTTAACCATATTAAAAAGGTGACTCAGAAGCGTGCACTCAACTAAGTCGGTAAATTTAACCATATTGCTATGGGGACAGATTCTCACGAGTAATTCCTCTAACCTATTCACTACATCGTCACATTTCTACCGTAGATTCCCTAATCCTAACATGAAACAGATTAGCCACTCATGCTATTAATACTGTCAATACTAATAACAAATAAATAACTAATATTAAACATGATGAGACAATAATAAAATTGCATAAAAGGTAATTAGGGCAGAGAATTAAATGAGGTAAAACAAACAATTAAAGTAAATGAAAGAGAGATTAATATTGAAAAGGGAGAAAGAGATTACAATCGCAAGAATCCGGCGTAAAAAACAAACAAATCCGAGCGAGAAAATCCGAAAGCAAAAGTTACAGTGAAGAAGAAAAAGTAACGCAGTCTTGAGAGTGAAAGATGAATAATAGATAAAAACTTGGATAGAATCGATACTAATGACCTAGTTATTATGCGCTTAAATAGAAAAACTACTAAATCCATAAGCTATAACACGTTCACGGACTAATTAAAGCCCACGACAGCCAAAACCACTCGATCTTGTAGTCTGAAACCAGTGGATCGAGCATTTCTCCAAATAATCTACTCGATCGAGTAGAATTGTTACTCGATCGAGTAACTCCTAATTCCAGCACTTCTTGATCGAGTAAAATATTACTCGATCGACCAACCAATGCCATAGAAACCACTCGATCGAGTGATAAAACAGCTCCATCGAGTATTCTTCTTCCAAAACAGCTCAAACTCGTGACCGACTGCCTCGTAGACCGTTCCTTCACGCATCCCAATGCAAGATCTCACTCTGAAAAATCCCGTCTCCTCAAAATGCATGCAAAAAGGGATGAAAATGGTACGACTCCACTACTTTCGCGTTCATTTCTACAAAATGGACAAAACGAACCAAAGTAGCCTATTCGGGACAAAATGCAATATAGACCGTACCAAAGTACATAGAAATACGTGCAAAAATAGGCTAAAAAGACTATACAAAATGCACGTATAAAATCTCCCCAAACCGAACCTTTACTCGTCCTCGAGTCAACAAAAATGCAACTAATGGAACGGAAATGAAAACTCAGAGCTAGCCTAACTTGTCTACTTGAACCAATTTAATGCAACAAAAATTAACAGTTATAGCTACGCAGTCAATACGCAAACGAGTTATAAGCTGTTCAGAAATATAGCCGATCTATCGACCTTACAAGACCAACAAAATCGGACTCTCACGTGGTCACTCTTCTCTCATGAAGCAAAGGGTGAATAATATATGTGAAAGAGAGAAAGAGAAACAGTCACTCACCTAACTGCGACCTACATAGCATGCATGCAACAAAAATGAAAGACGATTCAAGTACTAATGCACACAATCCAACAATTAATGTCCGTCACAACCGAGGGCTTACAAATGATATGGGAATAGTGAGGTTCAGGTGAGAAAAGGCAAAACAAGTTATGGTAATGTGAAGGTAAAAGCGCCAAGCTAGCTCCTAAACAAGACATACTAAACTAGCTTGACTAGACAAGCTCAGTTTGGGATGTAGCTAGTGGGTCAAAAAGGCAAGTTTTGGCTTAAGTGGAGCTAAATGGGTGAAAAATATAAGAAAAGGGGAAAATTTGCAAGCACCTCCTTGCATGTGACACCGACCACAAACCCGAATGTGTGCATTTGACAAGAAATCGAATGTCATAAAAGTGCAAAAATGATAAACATGCTATGCAAGGAGTACTACTCTCAATTCCTAATGAACTGGTCATGAATGTCACCAGTTATGGGCTCTAAATCTCAGAAATTGTAAAGTAGGTTGCCAATTTATCAGGTCAAGTCTAAACAGTCAGCTATATTTGAACAAAAACTCATAGATTATGCGTATGACAAAGCTAATAACCATCAACAGAAGTGCAAGGCTCAAGTAAAATGACAAGTTATAGTGCAATATCATCACGGAAGTCAACCGTTCCGACTCAACCTATATGCAAAAGTAAACGTGAATATTTTTGAATTGTTTTGAAATTTTCTAATTTTTTTGAATTTTTTGGATATTCAATGAAATAAATAAACAATGCAAGCTGAAATAAATAAACGTGAATGCAAAACAAATGCAAATGCAGACGCAAAAGGATGCAATACCCTCCCCAAACCAAAACGAACAACACCCTCGTTGTCCTCCAGCATACACCAGCAGATATATACAGGGGAACGGGAATATACAACCAATATAGAATGAAAAACAATAAAATAAAAAGGAGACAAAATAAATAAAAGAGCGAGGAAACATACCAAACACGAACTTCCCCAAACCAGCCAGAAAACTTGGGAAGTGAGTAGACCAGAAGCTACTCGTCAGCCTCCTCGTCACTGTCACACACGTCTTCCACCATCACCGTGAAGTCCGGATCTACCTCCTGCTCTCTCCTCCTCCTCCTCTGCTCAGCTCGAGCTCTCTCCGCCGCCACTTCCGGTTCCTCGGCCTCCTCCTCCTCACTAGCAGACTCCGGGTACCCCTCAGCTGGGTACCGGTCAAAGGAAGGGTGTGGCCAACCCTCTGGGATCGGAAGTTGTCGCCTCAAGTGATACTCTTATAGAGGGAACAAAGTAAAAGCTATGTCCCGCTCCATACGAGCCTGTCTCTCTGCAATCTCAACTAACAAACCGTCACGGCACCCTTGGTCCATGACCGAGGACGCTTCAAAGGGTGGTGGAGGTACAAAATTAGCTGGTAGGACCGGCTGTGTCTGTGTCTGGTCGGCGGGTGCGGGAGTAGGAGTAGGAGTAGGGATCGGGGTAGGTTTGGCCGTGGAAGTCTGGCTACCCGTGGAAGGTGCGGATCCCTCTCCGGTCTCAAGTCTACGCCGCTTCTTAGCGGCGTGTAAGGTAGTAGGTAGGCGGACCAGGAGGTGGTATTGAGGTAAAGATGGTGGTGGTGGTCGGGGGTCGCATGCAACAGTGGGCAAAGGGGCTAGACGAGGCAGGGTGTCACAAGGAAGGTCCACGGACAAGGAACCATCTATCTTCCATGTTCGGTAGTCTGTGGTCAGCCAAGTCTGAGAGTGCATGGCAGCTAGGCTCAGATACCTATCACCGTCTATGTAAGGTAAGTCACGAGGCAAGACGGTGAGGAGAGCACGGGCAAGAAATGTGGCTATGCCACCGCAGACGATAGTGCCCATGAGCTTCTCTCCCTGAGTCTGGAAGTACCTGGCGGTCAAATAAGCGATGTTGAGGGTAAAGAGACCCTCGTTGTTGATGTTTAGGTAACCGCCTAAGATGGAGAGCTCGTTGTTGTTGATGTTGTTTGGCTCCTTTCGGCCAAAAATAGTGCTCCCCATCAGTCTAAGAAAGTAACGGGTGGGGGGGTAGGTGGACCTGAGCGAGCTTTCGTTCGTGAAAAGGGGTCTGTGCCAAAGCCCGCCAAAGAAGACTAATGACCTTCCTAGGGGCAACAGTGGTGCCCGTAAAGGAAAGGCCAAGTCGGGTACCAAACTCCTCAAGTGTCATAGAAAAGGTCCGGTTATACAACCGGAAGGACACAAAAAGACTAGTAGGGACAGCGTCGTGTGCCCCTGAGGAGAAGGTAAAGGAGCTGAAGAACTCAAGGCTCAGCTCCCTGAAAGTGTGGCCACTCATAGTGATGAGTCCAGCCATCCCCGTGCCCCGTAAAATCTCACAAACTGGCTCGTAAAAGCCGAGCCTCTGAAGTGCCGGACGGTCTAAGAATCGGGTAGGGAGAAACTCACATTCAACTAACTTATAAAATCGCTCACGATGAATACCGTTTACAAAAATTACCTGAGGGAACCGAGGGTGTGAGTCAAGAGAGTCATCCCCTCGAACAGTGACGGTGCCAGAAGGAGTAGCAAGAGTACTAGGAGCTGGCGTAGCACGAGCACGACCGCGACCCAGGCCACGACCTCTAGAACCTGAAGTAGAAGACCGTCCACTGACGGTACGAGGAACTAGAGCGCCCGTAGCACCGTGATCGGGTGAGTCCGCCACGGTGTGCTCACCGTGGGTCGGTAGAGGTTGTGGGTCTGCACTGTTACCGCCACTTTGTGGAAAAAAGGCTAGCGAGAGTAGTGGGCGTGGATCGAGGTGGTAGTCGGGTGGGCTAGCAGCAGTGCTAGCAGGCGTAAACACAACCAACAACAAAGACTAAGAACACGGGAGCTGCGGTACTAACAGAACTGGAGGCGGTGGTGACAGCAGGGACCACCGTCTCAGATAAGGACGGACTAGAAGTCAAGCTAGTAGAGGGCACAGAGCTAGAATCCATCCTAGTAAAATAGGGCAAGGGAAAATCAATATGAAATTGGCGTGAAAACAGCATAAAAATTTCCCTAAACAGTCGAAAAATTCGACTAACAACCCAGAAATTCCCAAATGTTCCTTAAAAATTCGAATGATAGTAGGTAAACAGCAATAGGGGCGGGGTGGCAGATGATAGAAGCAGCAATTTAAGCAACTGGAGACAAATTGAACAGATGGCAGCAGCAAAAACCGGTTAACAGTCGAAAATTTCGACTGAAATTAGCCCTAATTGCAAATTTCCCATGAAATTCGAAATAATCATGTAAAAATCATTGAGGCATGGGAATTAAGCATCAAGTAAGACAAATTAGCCATTGAATCAAAATTATAGTCGAAAAATTCGACCTAATATGAAAACCGAAACCCTAATTCTTGATTATCCTCATAAAAAGCAAAAATTAAAGTAATTAAAGGATAAAGAAGAGTAAGGATTACTTACTTGATGATAAAGAACCTATAAAGAACAATTAATCGACAAGAAACAAGCAAAATGGGCGATTTTTGATCGAAAAACCGCGGAAACCTAATTCCTCTAATAGACCGAGTAAAACAGCACGAATTAAGGGGAAAGTAGAGGGCAAATGACGATTAATTAACAATAAACACAATGTAGGTGGTGGATTTGGCAAATGGGCAAGAAAAATGAAGATTTTGGGGGTTTTTTTTAATCGCAAATAGGGAAGAAGGACGAAATAAGGATGAAGAAAATGAAATAATAAAACAAAGGAGGGAGTTAAAGAGACTCCTTGCGTGTAAATTCCAATTTTACTCGATCGAGTGGTTTAGAACTGCTCGATCCAGTACTTCTTGTTTTCATCTACTCGATCGAGAAAAAAGTTACTCGATCGAGAACTCCCCTTTTCAGCTTTAGTCGATCGAGTAAAATGGGATCATTCGATCGAAAAGAATCCACTCGATCGAGTACAAAAAGTACTCAATCGAGATCTTTTCCTCGTGTAAGCTCTTGAATTTGCTAATATTCCTTTGAGTTTGCGTATAACTCCAAACCTGCATAAAAACACTCACAAAAATATCCCAAAATACCAAATACGAAAAGTAACAGTCTAAAGTCCCCTATCTACGCTAAAAATTGTCTAAATTCTAATTATCCTAATTAAAAGCAATAAATAAAATACAACGGAAAATTTAAAAATTGTTTATACAATTTGTTACACGGGGCATTTCCCCGCTCACTTCTCGAAGCAATTTAGTAGCTCCTCGGAGGGCTTCTGACTGGAGGACGTCATCTCAACAACATTAATCGTCCTCTTTAATTTCCACAAGCTTGAACTTGAATCATTGGGAGGAGAATAGTTGACGTCCACATACGCGCGAACTTTTCTCGTCTTTACTCCTTTCTCACCAGCTTTAGCATCATCGCTCCCACTTTGACTGACATTAATTGCACAAAAGCCATTGACAGCTCCTTCATTATTTTCATCTGTACCTGCAGCAAGGAAAACAGACGAACTTTCCTCCTTTTTGCTCTCAACCTGAGGCGGAGGGGTCACGATAGCAGCACAATATTCCAAATTTTGAGTTGGAGTGTCAATAGAAGAGAGGGCATTGCAAGGCTGAGCTTGCATGGGAGCCCTTCGGAACTTAGACTGATGGAATATCAATTCCTCGTCCCTAACCTGAAAAGTCATTGTCTTGCCCCCGACGTCTATTACTGCACGGGCAGTGAATAAAAATGGTCTCCCTAAAATAATAGGGGTATGGGCATCTTCGGGGATGTCAAGTACAACGAAGTCAACGGGAATAAAGAACCTCCCGATCTTAATAGGTATGTCTTCTATGACACCTAGTGGCCGTGATATACTACGGTCGGCCAACTGAACAGTCATATTTGTGCAATTAAACTTGGTCAAACCAAGTCTCTTAGCCAGAGACAGCGGTAAGACACTCACGCTAGCGCCAAGATCGCATAACAAGTTATCAATTAAGTGGGTACCAATATGACACGGAATCGAAAAACTACCCGGGTCTGACTGTTTGGGAGGTAACTTATTTTGAACTAGGGCCGTCCCTACCTCGGTCAAAGCTACCGTCTCATGGTCGTTAATATGCCTCTTACGCAATAAAATTTCTTTCAAAAATTTAAGGTAATAGGGTACATGTGTCAGCAATTCGGCGAACGACACAGTGACTTGCAAGCTTCTCAGGAGTTTAGCAAATTTGCCGAATTATTGATTAGCCTTAGTACGCTGCAAACGCCTCGGGAAGGGCACCGTGATGGGTATCTCGAGCCCTTTGTTCCTCTCTTCCAATGTATCAGCCGGATCAAGCTCTAAATCCTTCGAACGAGACTTCTTTCCTCTCGAACGAGGTCTTTCAGGCGATATTTCAATCGATCGAGCACTAGCAGGCTCTCGATCGAGCTGTTCTTTAACAGCATTACTCGATCGACCAAAAATGTCATTCGATCGAGCAGGTTCTTCAACAAAATCACTCGATCGAACAAAAATTTCATTCGATCGGGTAAAGTCTTTTTCCTGTTCACTCGATCGAGTAGAAATTTCACTCGATCGAGTCCTTTCTTCAGCATTTTACTTGATCGACCCCCAGAAATTTGTCGATCGAGTACTTTCTTTGTCATCAGCTCTTTTTCTTCGACAGAACACTGTTCATCAGCAGTAATTACCTTCCCCGGGTCTGATTTAGGTCCTTCATATGAATAATCGCTCCTCAAATTAATTAAATTCACCGTCTCATGTGGATTCTTATCGGCTTGTGACGGTAAATGTCCCGGTTTCCGTGTGGACTAGTTCGCGGCTAACTGGGCAACTTGAGTTTCAAGTGCTTTGATAGATGCATCTTTTTGTTGATCACTCAGCTGCCACTGCTTTGTCAAAGACTGCAACATCGTCTTCAACTCACCTAGCTCACTTACCCCACCAGAAGATGATGCACCTTGATTAGGTGTAGGAAAGGAAGGAGGCTTCTGAAAGCCTTGTTGAGCCTTATGAGGAGGGACATATGGCTACTGCTGTTGCGGAGGGGGGGGGGGTAGGATTGAGCATATTTTGACTTGTCCACCTCAAATTTGGATGGACTGCCTCGTGGTTGTTATAATAGGAACCCCCTCCTTGTCTGTATTGTTGAAAAGCAAGGACCTGTTCCTTCTCCGTAAGACAGCCAACAACAGTGTGACCGTCGTTGCTCCCACACCTCTCACATGTGACAGTCTCCCCTCTAGTAAGCAAATGGACCGTCCGAGGCTCCCCAACAGAATGCAGCTCTAACTTATCAAATCTAGCATTCATGGCTTCCAGCTGAGCCACAACTTGCTTATCGACTGCATGAACTGTTCTAATACCATCCCTTGGGTTCCCATACTCAGCACAGTGGGTCGCCATCTCTTCAATAAGAGCCTATCCCTTATCATCGTCTGTGTTCTTTTGGAATCTTCTGTTGGATGATGCATCAAGTATGGCTATTTGATCATCGTATAGCCCATTATAGAACTGATTGGACAGGAACCACGGATCAAAACCATGGTGAGGAATAGACCTCACCAACCTCTTGAAACGGCACCATGCTTCATAGAAAGTTTCATCAGGTGCTTGCTTGAAACTGGTAATCTTGGCCCTCAGCTGATTAGTGCACTGCGGAGGGAAATATCTCTTATAAAAAGCAAGATCAAGGGTCTCCCAGTCTGTGACCCCTGCGGCCGTGCGGTCCAAATCAGTCAGCCACTCCCTGGCCGAGTAAGTCAAAGAAAAAGGAAACAGAACCTCCTTAATCTTGTTTTAAGTTACCCCCTTTGTGGCGGGGATAGTAGAACAGTAGTCCGTAAAGACATCCATATGCTTCCTCGGGTCTTCACCTGCCACACCTCTAAAGATATTTCTCTCCACCAGATTGATATAGGACGGATGGATGTCAAATGTATTCCCATCCTCAGTCTGGAGATTGAAAACTTTAGGAATAGATGATGCTTTAGGCTCCGAGTGACTAGCAATGTTCGGCATCTTTACTAGTTGGTTTACAGAACTGAAAGTGTCTTCTTCAAAAGATGGATTTTCTGTAAAAAGGAAATGCTGAAGTTCGAGTTCGAAAGTACTCAAGTCTTCTTTTCGTGATTCTCTTTGCAGACGGAGTCTATGCCTGAACAGTCTCTCTGGTTCAGAATAAGCTGAAACTAACTCAAACCTGTCTGACCTGGGCATACACAACACTGAAAGAAAATAAATAAGAACTGTCTTAAGGAATAAAAATTCTCTGAGACGAATAAAATAAACGAAACAAAGACAGATAGGGCAATTGCCTCCCCGGCAACGGCGCCAAAATTTGACAGGGTTGTCGTATACCTATCAAAAATAACTAACTAAACTAACTATATAGCTAGGGAAGTCAGGTCGATCTCCTCAGGGAGGCAAGATATCTGTAAGAGTCTATCTATTTGGTCACAACTAGGGGGGTTTTGTAATTGGTTTTCTAAACTAAAAGTGCAAAAGGAAGAGAAGCAAGGAAAGAGCAATAAAGGCAGAAAATGAGATTAAACTAGCAATAGAGAGGGATCATGTCAGGATTTCGGTTCACTACGGTAGTCCAGTGACTCAACTGTAAACAACTTAGATGAATTACTGCGAGACTGATAGGGAAAGGTCCTTCCGGTCCACTTTCTATCCTAAATTACCACTAACTTAACTTCCGTCCTCGTCAGGGTAGTCTACTGTTCATAGCAGGTCTATTTAGTCCAATCTTCCGATCCAGGATTAAATTTAACCAGATTAAAAAGGTGACTCAGAAGCGTGCACTCAACTAAGTCGGTAAATACAGTTATATTGCTATGAGGACAGATTCTCACGAACAATTCATCTAATCTATTCACTATATCGTAACATTTCTACCGTAGATTCCCTAATACTAACATGAAATAGATTAGCTACTCATGCTATTAATACTGTCAATACTAATAACAAATAAATAACTAATATTAAACATGATGAGACATTAATAAAATTGCATAAAAGGTAATTAGGGCAGAGAATTAAATGAGGTAAAACAAACAATTAAAGTAAATGAAAGAGAGATTAATATTGAAAAGGGAGAAAGAGATTACAATTGCAAGAATCTGGCGTAAAGAACAAACAAATCCAAGCGAGAAAATCCGAAAGCAAAAGTTACAGTGAAGAAGAAAAAGTAACGCAGTCTTGAGAGTGAAAGATGAATAATAGATAAAAACTTGGATAGAATCGATACTAATGACCTAGTTATTATGCGCTTAAATAGAAAAACTACTAAGTCCATAAGCTAAAACACGTTCACGGACTAATTAAAACCCACGACAGCTAAAACCACTCGATCGAGTAGTCTGAAACCACTCGATGGAGCATTTCTCCAAATAATCTACTCGGTCGAGTAGAATTGTTACTCGATCGAGTAACTCGTAATTCCAGCACTTCTTGATCGAGTAAAATATTACTTGATCGACCAACCAATGCCATATAAACCACTCGATCGAGTGATAAAACAGCTCAATCGAGTATTCTTCTTCCAAAATAGCTCAAACTTGTAACCGACTGCCTCGTAGACCGTTCCTTCACGCATCCTAATGCAAGATCTCACTCTGAAAAATCACGTCTCCTCAAAATGCATGCAAAAAGGGACGAAAATGGTACGATTCCACTACTTTCGCGTTCATTTCTACAAAATGGACAAAACGAAGCAAAGTAGCCAATTCGGGGCAAAATGCAATATAGACAGTACGAAAGTACATAGAAATACGTGCTAAAATAGGCTAAAAAGACTATACAAAATGCACGTATCAAGCTCCACCTCCTTGCACTGCGGAGCAGAGAGCTCGTATGTGGCTCTGGTGGTTCTTGTCTTCACTCTACCTTGGAGACAAGGGGGAGAGGCTGTCGACGAAGCTTCTTCCTTTTCTTTCTGACTTGAGTGACTTAGGTCATTGGGACTGGGTCACTCCTGGCTTTGCGGTCCTCACCCACTATATGTGGGCCATGGTTCGTCCCGAGCTGGTGGAGAAGGGGACTTCTCCTGCTACTGCTGGCCTTAGACTGTTGTTGGAGGTATGAACCTTCATTTCGTATCATAAAAGATCATTCCTTTTCCGTTATTGAAACACGAAAGATCGTCATTGATTATCTTGTTTTGCAGGCGTGGGTGTACTCCTACTTTCCGAGCTTCGTTCCCAAGAGGATGGAGCCGAGGGCGAGAGCTTATCCCATTGTGAGGGATTGGGTGATGTGTCGGAAGAAGAGCCAGCGTTCTTCTTACGACGTCTGTCGACGGGGCGTGAACGCCCTGCAGCTGGGTGGCGTAAGTATCTTTTACTCACTTTCCTTTGTTTGTTGCTTCATCATTTCTTTCAGAAACGATCATAAGAATGACCTTTTATTGTTTTGTCTTAGTGGGTGCCCAGGCCTTGGGTGGACTACGGTGACGTCCCGCCTTTTGTGGTTGAGGTCCTTCGACCTAGGAACTCGAGCCGGTTGCTGCTGAGGACGTCTATGGGTCCCGTCTGGTACTTAGGCGAGCGTTTGACTCGCCAGTGCTCTCGAGATGTATGCACAGTCCCCATCGATCCTCCTCGGACGATGTTTAGGGAGCCTTCCGATGCTGAGAGGGAGGCTGACCTGGCAGACGTCGGCGATGACGCTCCCCTTCTTCTCGACGAGGACTACTCTGCGTTCACTTACTGGAGGTTGGCGTACTGGCCGGTCGTGGTAAGTGCTTCACTTTCCTTGCCGAGTTAATTTGAAAAAATGATGAATGATCATCGATTAGTGGAAACCATTTGGCTTTTGTAGGAGGTTGAGGCGGCGGGCGTCGAGCCCGCAGCGTACCCTGAGACCATCAAGTACACAGATGCGGCGGGGATGACGACGATCTCCGAGCTTTGCGATTTTGGCAAGGAGGTGACAGATGCTGGCATGGACGAGTGGCAGCATATGATTCGGAGGGTAAGTTCCCTGACTTGATTAGCTTTTGTATAAGAATGCATTTGTTTAATTTTGTCCAATCATTGAGAATCCTTGTTTATTGAAATGCAGGTAGCGCCATCTCGGTTCGAGGCTTTGTGGAGGGTAGCCAACCGGCTACGGGCTACTACCGTCAAGGCACTTGCTGGCGGTCGAGGACGTCAGGTATGAATCTTCTGTTTACTTCATTTTTGAATTTTCTAACTTTCTTTATGTTTGAAATGATTGACATGAGCCAATCCTTTGTTATTTGCAGATGGAGCGCGACCTGGAGCGGGAGCTGGCGCAGTCCTAGGAGGAGACGGCTCGCCTATTGAGGGAGTTGGAGGTGCGCGACGCCGAGATCGTTGCTCTCGAGGCGAGAGTTACTGGGTTAGGCGCCGACCAGCAGTAGTTTGTTTTTGTTTTTGTTGCTTTTGTTGGCTGTACCGTACATACTTTTGTACATTTTAGGATTTTCAATTTGGACTTTCGAACTGCGTTTCAGGCACGAGCCCCCAGTTTGGTGTACATATCTCCTTTTGGTTGTATATATGACGGCCTGAGTGCCTTTGCTGCTGGGTTGTCTTGCTTGTTCCTACAGGTTAGCTTTGAAAAGGTTTGGTAGATGACGGTTTATGACGTCATGCTGCCGAAATTTACATAGAAATTGCACATAAAACACGTATTTGTACACATGGCCTAATTATCGCAAGAAAAGACTCGGAAAAAATGCAAACAAAAGTTGCCGAAAAACAAAAATGCAAAAAAGTTGTCGAAAATGACCAGACGGTTGGGAGGGCTACCCCCTAAAAAAATGAAAATAGAAACGTATAAGTTTGAAATGAAATATGAAACGGGAGTGAAATGATTCCCCCAAAAAGAAAAATCAAAAAGAAAATGGGTAGGTTTGAAAATAAATAGTTAAATTGGTGAAATGATTCCCCAAAAAGAAAAAATAAAAAAAAGAAATGGGTAAGTGTGCTTGTTTGACGAAAATGCCGATTTTGCCTCAAAAAGCGTGCCCGTAAGATTAGGAAACTCGAAATATGGTAATTCGACGGGATTGCCAAAAATAATATCCTATACGAATAGGAAATTATGTTTAAGGAATTAGGAAAGATCCAACGCGGAAAATCACAGAAATATCTCTGAGGAATAGGCGCAGCATGAGCTGCGTCCCTTCGAAGAGGCGCAGCACGTGCTACGCCATTTCCCAGTGTGTCCGTTCTGACGGATTTTAGGAAACAGCTTTTAGTATAAATATAGACGTCGATGGAGATTTTATTCACATAATTCTTCCGTCTTTCTTCCGTCTATTACATAAAACTCTCTAATTAATCATACAACATGGATGCTTTAGAAATCCGTCTCAAAGAATGGACAAACGAATTCACAAATGTGGAGAAACATGATATGGGTGCCTACAACTTTGGATCGATTTTGAGCTTGAAACTAGTTAAGGTTGTTAAACCATTCTTGGATGCTTGTCTTGAGTATTGGGACCCTAATTTCCACGTGTTTGCCTTCCCTGGAGGCGACATCTGTCCGTTTCCCGAAGAAATTGCTGCAATTTGTGGATGGGACCTAGAACATATGCCTGTTATACCCTCTACTTCTCAAGGGTATAAAAACAAGTTTAGGGATTTGCTTGGATTGACAAGAACCGAGGTTGACCGTCTTGTGACCTCAAAAGGAGTTTGAATGCTTGATTTTATCGATCGGTTCATAAATAAGGTAGACCCTTCTGTCTCCCATGTTGCGAGGCGTAGGGCGTTCAGATTTTGCCTATTGCATGGTTATGTCCTCAAAGGGCATGTTGACGAGGAGATGAGAGGTGATCCTTGCTATCTGAGTTTAATTGAACAAATAGAGTTGCGCAGGAGCCCAGCTTGCCTATGTTTAGGAGAGATCCTATTGGGATTGGATAACAGGAAAGTCAACCGCGACCTTCCTTATTTAGGAAGTCCCATCATCTTGCAGGTAAAAGAATACAACGTTCTTTTTTCTTTTGTTTCGTTCGTTTTCTCTTTTTTCTCTTTTTCGTTTTTTTTTTTGGATACTAATACCTGCTTGGTAGGTCTGGCTTATGGAGCGTCTGCGGCTGATCGAGCCCCCAGTTAATGTTCCTGCTTACCATGCTCGCTCGATTGCAATGAGGACCGGGCTTAATATGGTGGACTTCACTCGGGTTTTGCAACTATTGGGAGAACAAGTTGAAGAATGAGGATGGTCCCCTGATCAGATGGATTGGACCATGGTGGCATCTCAAGTCTGTTACTGGAGTATCGTCTCTGGATCCTACTCGGTCGGTGCGCATTCCTAGCTTGGAATTTATGATACGCATCTTCCCAGAGAGACTGATGAGGCATGTTGGCTTGAAGCAGATGATTCCTAAGCTTGATACTGTTCCTCAGACTGTCGTGGCAATCACTACTGAGAGTCGATGAGAGTGGGCCCTCAAATAGGCTCAGAGAAACATGCGGTTCCTAAACTCTTCGGTTAGTGCATTATGGGTATCGGATTCCTACTTGCAGTGGAGGAAGGCGACTACTCCAGAGGAGCGTGAGAGGCTAAGGAAGCGCGAGCCTGTTGATTACAAGGTTCGTGATGTAGCGAAGGAGAAAGAGAAGTACTTGACCGAAGGAGAGGAAGAAGCCGAATTCCGAGTTGTTCATCCGTCGAAGAAATCGAAGACCTCTCCTGTCGTCGCAAAGGTGGTTGATAGGAATGACAAGACTAGACCGCGAGAGAGACCGTTGGTGATTAAGTCCGAGATAGCGCAGGAGCGCGCGACTCGTGGTCGAGATAAGAAATATGACAGAAATGACAAAGGCAAGAGGAGGATGGAAGAATAGCCTAAGTCTTAGTATTATTTATTATTATTATTATTATTATTATTATTATTATTATTATTATTATTATTATTATTATTATTATTATTATTATTATTATTATTATTATTATTATTATTATTATTATTATTATTATTATTATTATTATTATTATTATTATTATTATTTGTAATAAAATAGTGGGGTTTTTTGAATCCTAACCTATTTATTTTAGCATTATTTTTATTATGTGGCGTATTATTATTATTATGGAAGGAAATGAATAAAAGATTAATTGGTTATGAAACCGTCGTGATTTTCTTTTATTATTCTTATCGAATTCCAAATGCATATGCAAATGTCTTTCTATTCACATTTAAAAATAATGCGTTGTGTCCTGTGAAGGATTGCCTACGTATTCATTTTAAAAATGAAATCAAACCCTTGCGTGTAGTTCAAGTAAATGTAAAAGAATAATTGTTCTAAGCAAGAGCTTGTAATGAACTAGAAAATGAGCATGAGCTTTACTTACTCCTAAAGCACAATTCAGTTTATTTGATGATGTGAGGATGACGATTTGTCAAAATGCAAGAGCAAAGTGACAGAAGCTTTATTTCAGCTGGCCAGGGGCCGTTTTTATTTCGTGCCACATGAGCGACATGTGATGTTACGCGAGGCGCGTTTTGTTCCTATTCTAGGCATAATATCGTTTCAGTTGGTCGAGATTAGTTGGGTTGGCAAATTTATTCCCATCTAGGTCTGTGTTTCTAACCGCACCCCCCGGGAGTATGGACTTGACCAGGAATGGTCCGGCCCAGTTGGGTTTGAACTTTCCTCGTGGATCGACAGGTAAAAGAGTTCTAATTGATTTGAGGACTAAGTCTCCCTCTTTGACGTTCCTAGGCTTAACCCTTTTGTTGAAGGATCATTTGATACATGCCTGATATGTTTGAACATTATGTAATGCACGCAATCTTCGCTCATCCAGGAGGATGAGTTCTTCATATCTATCTCTCTTCCAATCAGCTTCTGGAATTTGACTTTCGAGTAGAATATGCAAGGATGGGATTTCTAGCTCGACTGGTTGCAAGGCTTCTATGCCGTAAGTCAAATAAAAAGGAGTGGCCCTAGTGGGTGTTCTAACGGATATGCGATATCCCCATAAGTCGAATGGTATCTTGCTTGGCCAATCTCGATAATTGTCAATCACTTTCTTGAGGATTGTGACAACGTTTTTGTTTGCTGCCTCTACTGCGCCATTAGTTTGTGGTCTATATGGCGAGGAATGGTGGTGTTTGATCTTATACTTGGCTAGCAATTGTTCAGTCTTAGCCTGGAAATGTGACCCATTTTCACTGATGATCTCATGTGGGCAACCGTATCGACAGATGATATTGGTTTGTATGAACTTTGCCACGTTCTTGGCTGTGAGACTAGTGTAAGAAGCCGCTTCTACCCATTTGGTGAAATAATCGATTGCTACCAGAATAAAACAGTGACCTTCTGTTCCGTCTGGGGTGATGTTCCCGATGATGTCGATTCCCCAAGCGGAAAATGGCCAAGGAGACGTCATGGTGTAGAGCATCGAAGGAGGGACATGTTGCACATTCCCGAATATTTGGCAGTTGTGGCAATGTCTGACATATTTGATGCAATCGGATTCCATCGTGGTCCAGTAATATCCCAAACGTGTGATTTTCTTTGCCATCATTGGTCCACTCATGTGAGGGCCGCACTCTCCATCATGGACTTCTTCCATCACTTTCTGTGCCTGTGAACGATCAAGGCAACGCAAGACTACACCAAGAGGTGTTCTTTTATACAACTCTCCTTGCATGAGGACGTACTGGGAGGCTAGTAAGCGTATAGCACGTTGCCCCCTCTTATCTATATCTGGTGGATAGGTGCCATTGAGTTTGAAGTTCAAAATTGCTTGGAACCAAGGTTCCTCCGGGTTTTCGTCTTCATCTGTAATTTGGTGCACATAAGCTGGTTCTGACCATCGTTCAATGCATAAAGGCATTTCTACCATATTATCCGGCATATTAATCAAAGATGCAAGTTTTGCAAGAGCATCTGCAAATTGATTTTCTTCTCAAGGTAGGTGTAGGTAAGTTACTTGATCGAAGAATTGGGCAACTTAGTCTATCCTGGCTTGATAGGGTGCTAGGCTTTCACTCCAAATTTTCCAAGACCCCATAATTTGGTTTATGATCAAGGATGAATCTCCATGTACTCGAAGATTCTTGATACCTAAACCTACTGCCGCTTGTAGCCTAAGAGGCAAGCTACCTATTCTGCTGCGTTATTTGTCACCTCGAAGTCGAGTTTGACAGAGAATGGTGTATTCTCACCTTCAGGAGAAATGAGCAACACTCTTATTCCAAATCTTCTTAAGTTCGACGCTCCATCAAAATAAAGGTCCCAAGAATCTACATCGGTTTGGAGTATATCTTCATCCGGAAACGACCAGGTGTCTATTGTTTGTGTATCATTGATGGGATTTTCTGCGAAGAACTCGGCAACAGCGCGTCCTTTTATAACTTTCAGAGGTACATATTTGAGATCGAACTCTGAGAGCATCAAAGTCCATGTCGCTAGACGTCCATTGAGAACGGGTTTTTCGAAGAGGTATTTGACAGGATCCATTTTGGAGTATATTTTGACGAAATAACTAAGCATGTAATGGCGTAGCTTCTTCGTTGCCCACACAAGAGCGAGGCATGTCTTTTCGAGTGGTGTGTACTTGCACTCGTACTCCAAGAACTTCTTACTAAGGTAGTAGATAGCTCTTTCTTCTTTTCACACGGTTTGTGCTAGCATAGCTCCCATGGCTATTTCGGTTACTGTGAGATATAAACCAAGAGGTTGATCTCGTTGGGGTGGCATGAGCACTGGTGGTTTGGCTAGTATCTCCTTGATTCGATCGAACTCCTTTTGACAGTCGTCATCCCACATGGTGTGATCTGTTTTCTTTAGCTTTTTGAAGATAGGTTCATAGATCATGGTGAGTTTCGATATGAATCGACTTATGTATTGCACCTTGGACAAGAATCCTCTAAATTGCTTCTCTGTTTGAGGTTGCGGCATTTCGGTTAGAGCTTTGATTTTGGAAGGGTCGATTTCTATTCCTTGTTGGCTAACGACATATCCCAGGAGTTTGCCGGATGTTACTCCAAATGCACATTTCTGAGGATTAAGCCTCATGTTGTACTTTCGTAGTATTGAGAAGAATTTGCGAATGTTATTAATGTGACCTTCTCTATCCTTGGACTTGACAATCATATCGTTATGTAGTAGTCTAGTTGCGGTGCGTTGATACGTAGCTCCAGCATTGATTAACCGAAACATCATAACCGTGTAGCAATAGGTGCCCCATTGTGTGACGAAGGCGGTCTTGTGCATGTCTTATATGGCCATCTTGATTTGATTATATCCCGCGTATCCATCCATGAAGGATAACAACGTGTGGTCTGTTGTATTATCCACCAATATGTCGATATGTGGTAGAGGAAAGTCGTCCTTGGGACTCGATTTGTTTAAGTTTCTGAAATCAACACAAACATGGATTCTCCCATCCTTTTTGTGTACGGGTACTATGTTGGCTACCCATTCTGAGTACTCAGATACTTTGATGAACCCGGCTTTAAATTGCTTATCGACTTCTTCTTTGATCTTAAGATCCCATTCTGTCCTCATTCAACGAAGCTTTTGTTTTACGGGTTTGAAACCTGGTTTGATTGGGATTTTGTGCTCTGCGATATCCATGTAGATCCCTAGCATGTCTTTGTAGGACCAAGCAAAAACGTCTTTGAACTCGTGTAGGAGGTCTATAAAACTGGCCCTTTTAGTGGAGCTCAAGGTCGTCCTTATCCTAAGTTCTTTGGGTTCTAGTTCGGTTCCTACGTTGATGGGTTCGGTGTTCTCTATAACTGGTCCCTCTTCCCCTTCTTGTTGTATTTCTTTAGCTATGTAGGGAGGTATTTCGATTGAGTCTGGGTCTGGGTCATCCTCATTATCATCGTAAACAGAATCGCATTCAGAATAACACAAAGAGTAAGCAGAATCTGATTTATTCATATTAAAATTTGAAAAGAGTTGAAACAAAGAAGCCATCTGGTCAGTAGTCAATGGCGGTAAAGGGACAGCTATCGGGACATTTCCCAAACTACTGTTACTACTCGATGTTAAGCTAGGAGAAACAAGGGGAGTGGGAGTAACGACAGGAGGAGACTCTCTAGGGACTTCTCTAGACTCGACTCTGATTCCGACTCTGACTCTGACTCGAATTCGTTGTCTTCTGGTTCTCCATTGAACATCTCTCCTTATCCAGTGGTGAGCTTGAAGAGTCTTCCTTGGTTATTCGTCCACTTGATCGACTTTCTCCATTCTTTCTGCTGATTCGAACTGGTTTCTGTGATCAATGCGATAGGGTTGAAGTGATTGTCTTGAAGTATCATGGTAATGATCTCATCCTGCGCGGCTCTAACGAATCGATCTTCTCCAAAACGTAAGCTAACAGCTTTTTCGTCTAAGCAAGGTGCTTGACGAGTTTTGACGGTAGGAACCGTTTCCGTAGGAATAAAGTATCAATCGTGAAAGATCTCGATTCCCGCTAGTTGCTTTCCTATGTAGTGCCAAGGCTCGGGAAACCCGTGAAAGCGTTCTTGACTCCCTTCTCTAACGAAGTATCCATTTAGGGTAGGGAGATAGGGTTGTATTTGGATTCTCACATTCTTGCAGTTTTTGAATTGAGTGAGCATCTCTAGAGCTTCTTCCTTGGTGGGTTTGTATCCTAATCCTAGTGGTATCCTTTGTGAGTTACCTTCTTTGCAAGGTGCAAAGGTATTTCTTTGGACAGGATTCAATGGCATTCTCGGGAAGTATCCCTGAGATTTGAGCATATGGTTGACAACTAAGTTAGAGTAGGGATCGAAGTACAAAGGTGCCAACTCACTCTCTACAAGGTTTATGCTATGGAATCCCCCAATTTCATATACTGGATCTGCGATTACTTGGTTGCTTGACCTCTTTTCTATTACCGCCTTGATGGGTGACGAAGTGATCGTCACCACTTTACCATCTAGTGGGATCTTGATTTTCTGGTGGAGGGTGGATGTTACTGCTTTGGAAGCATGAATCCAAGATCTTCCCAGAAGTATGTTGAAGGATACTTCGATGTCCACTATTTGGAAGTTAAACTTTCGCTCGATCGGCCCTATCGCTATGCTAAGGTTAACTAGTCCTACCACTTTTCGTCGTGTACCATCATATGCGCGAACACCTTGATTGGTAGGAGTCCAATCCGACTCTTTCATGCCTAATTTGTATGCTGTTTTCAATGGTATGACGTTGACCGCCGAGCCATCGTCTACCAAAGTCATTGGCACATTCTTCTGTAAGCAAATAACAATAATGTATAGAGCCAAGTTGTGACTAGCTCCGAAAGGTGGCAAATCTTCATCCGAGAAAGTAACTGGGTTACTTAACTTAGTTGAATCTTAGAAGACCAAGTTGACTACGTCATCAGGTGTGGAGTTATATTGCACGTTTAATTTGGCCAAGGCTTGCAGTATAGCTTGGCGATGTGGGAATGAGCTTGTAACTAGTCGCCAGACTGAAAGATCAGCCTTTGTTTTCTATAGTTGTTTTAGTAAATGGTTAGTAGAGGTATCCTCGCTATCATTTGGTGTGACAACGTTGGTATTGGTGATTGGACCATTTTCTATGGGACTATTTTGAGAAACATTTTGATATGGACGCCCCGAACGAGTAAGGTGGTCTATATCTTGGTCCTCATTGTTTTGAACTATTTCCTCAGTGATTTTGACTAGGTAGTGTTCGGTGAGGTATTCATCTTCATCATCATCGGCCCACACTCCATTGATAGTAGCGAGTTCTCTCAACCTTATGATTTCGGCTTCTAAGTGGATGATTTGGTCGATTATCTCATCGACCACGGCTACTACCTCTTTCATTGTAGCATTTTGAGAGAGAGTTAGTGGCGCACGTTCTTTAGGTGTTGTACTTGGATTACGTAGGGTGGCCACTATGTTGGGGTTGGTGTCCTTAACAGTTAGTGCAAGGACTTATAAACCTCTCAAAGGATCAAAGGGCATACTTTTGGTATTATTATCAGTTGATCCACGTTTATCAATAACGGTTGGCTTGCTAGATAAGTTTGACGTTATTGTCATACAGATGGCGGTGATCAACTGGTCCCTAAAAGTCACACCTATAGGATACGTTTGAGAGACGTGACATTATGAAAATACAGTCATGTAGATGCCAATTTTGACTAACCAGTTAGTCTGAGTTATTTGACTAATATTTAGTCAAAATGTGATGTTGAGATATGTTATTTAATACGGATTAAATAATAATGGCTAAGACGAATTAAACGGTTAATTCGTAAAATTGAATATAAGCGTTTTATATTTAATTAAATGTATATTGAATATAATTATACAATATTGTCTTTGTCGGACATGTATTAATAATTCAACTAATCCGTGTTATTAGTTGATGTTTTAATATCCGATAACCGATGATAGTTTATAATATATACCGCGTCGTATACATTTTAGCCTCGGACCACGAGTTGAACGTAAGGAGAAAACGGAAGCCCATTCCCTCCTTGATCCACTCGGCCAAACCGAGATTAGGAGAACAAAAGGAGAGCTCCTCCTCTTGTTTAACCTAATCATCATTAGTGAAAAAGAATTAGGGTTTTGGAGATTAAGTTTTCTCTGAAACCGAGATCTCACATCTCGAGAAAAACTCACATCAAGTTCTCCCAATATTGCAAGACAATCGGAGAACACGTTCTAGCACAAGGGCATTTCTCGGACGGTCTTGGGTGCAACAATTAGGAGGGAATCTCTGTTGATTTCTGTTCTTTACGCCGTGCATCAAAGGACCCGAGGTTGATTCTTTATCTTTATCGTTTCATTGTTGTATTTCGTTTATGACCATATTTCACATGTTAAATTTACGTTATAGTCCTAAATTTAAAGGGTCTTATACGGATATTACCCCACAAGTGGTATCAGAGCGAGGCCACGTAAATTTTTCTTTGTGATTTTTCATCAAACGATCTCGAAACGATTTTTATTGTCTTGAAATTCGTGCGGCAGCAGCGTTTTTATCCTCTCGGCAGGAATTTTTTTGGCTGTTGCAATTTTTTTTTTTTGATACCGTGACATGTTTTACACGGTTATATCATCTTGTTTTCGATTTGTTTTCATGCATATTGTTGTTTTATACGGAGATTATAACAATATGTCAAGTTTTATCAAATTGTTAAATTGTTTTGATGCGGTTTTGATCAAAATTGAATTTGGTTTTGTGTTCACAAACTGTTTTCACGAGGGTTTTAAGTTTTCAGAACTTGTTTGGTCTCGATCGAATGGATTTCTACTCGATCGAGAGCTTTTTCTGTCTTGTTTTTGTTCGATCGAGTCCTTGCAGTACTCGATCGACCCCTGTTTAAAACCCCACTGCTCGATCGAGAAGCCCTCGTACTCGATCGAGCAGATTAGCTGATAAAAGCTCTCGATCGACCTCCAGTACTGTCGATCGAGTACTTTCTGATTAGCTTACCTCTCGATCGACTAGCAGTTCAGTCGATCGAGCCCTTTTGTTCCTCGATCGAGCACTAATGTCCCTGGATCGAGTGATTTTTGGTTTGGCAGCTTTGAAAATTTATTCTTTTGTTTTAAATTTTCTTTTGGCCTTAATATGTACTTTATACGGGTATTGTACACTCGCTATGATTGTGAAACGGTTCACACACGTACCATTAAGTTATTTTAAAGCGTATTTAAAGTAACGGACTGTATTAGATTAAAATTAAATTGATAGAAGCGGTTTTATCACATGAATTTTAATCATTAATTGGTGGTTTGGATAAATTTAACATAATTACGGAATTATGTCACGAATAAATTTAATTTTTAGTTGATGCATTTTATTTATCGTTAATTATGAATGTTTTTGAATGCTTTTTATTACGTATTTATTTATTTATTTTGCAAACAGTTGTAACCTAGTGTGGCCTTAGTAGAACGTGTTACCGTAATGATGGAACACGGTCTTGGTTGTATTTTGAGATCTCGTATCTCCGTTTTGGATTTTTCACTTGTAATTACAGTTTTAATTAGAATGTAAATAGGTTTATATTTGTAATTTTAAATTGTAATTTTTTGAGAAGACCAAAGATGAAGATCGGATGCTCACTCCCGCTACATGGATCAAGATGGAACATCAAGACAAGCTTGTCGGGTCCAACGGTGGATTCCAAAGTTGTTTTATGTTTTATTTTACTAGGATAGGCCACACTAGGAATTTTTTATTTACGCATTGCATTCTTTTTATTTATTTTCGTAACGATAATATGCATCATATTCCGCCTAAAACCCAAACCACCTAATTATTGCATGAAAACTGACACATATAGAGGTCACGAGTTAGTTTTCTTTTGACATTCTCATGTCACACGATCATGCTAAGCCATCACCTAAATTGATTCATTCACGCAGACGCTAGTTATTCGTTCACTTAAAATGAATTATAATTAAGTTGATGGGATCTTCCTCGTATAAACCAAAATTGAGAACGGTCTTTATAGGTCAAACTCCAATGAGTCCCTTCTTCGTCGGTAGGCATAATATGACCCCTTCTACGTCGGGTAAGTTGGAACCGATTGACCTATTTTATCTCAACACTATGGTCACTCGTACGATCCTGTGATTATGGTGGACTATAGATAGGATTTACGGAAATCTATCGACCAAGAGTTCTTACGGAAGAATTAGCTAAACAGTTGGCTTATCAATTTACGGAAATTGAGTCTTGGGATCACTTGTATTATTCTTGAGGGAGATCAATTATACAAGTGCAATGAGTCTACATGATTAAAATGAATTTTAATAGACTTAAATCACCTCGATGAGTTGCTTATTTCGTTTTTGTTTTTCTTTCTTTTTCAGTGTAGATCACGTTTTTTTAAACTGCTAATAACAAATGGCTGGTTCTACTGATAACCCAATGCCAAGTGCCACATTGGACCGTGAGTCCTGGCTTCGGATCTTCATGAATCGGATGAATCGTCTACTCGATCAAGAATGATGGATCAAACTTCGCGGACTGGGAGGCGGCATTACGGAATGCCGCCGCTGCTGACGGGAAGCTCAAATATCTATTAGAGCCCCTCCCGAAACCCAGTCCCACGGCTAGAGCTGCTGAAATCACCAAGTTTAATGATTTCTGTATGGAAGCGGGTGCGATTAAAAACGTACTCATTTTTGCAATGGAACCCAATTTGCAGAAACGCTTCATAGCCCATGGTGCGAACAAGATTTTCACCACGCTTACCAAGGAATTCTCGAAAGCACCGAGAATCGTGACCTATGAGCATACCACTCGCTTCTTTGATGCGAGACTCCGAAGGGCCAACCAGTTAGCCCACACATTCTCGGATGATTGAGAATGTCGAGAAGTCGGAAACCTTTGATTGTAAGATCAGCGAGAACATTGTGATCGACCGCATACTTCACTCACTCCACGATGGTTATTCGCAATTTAGAGCGAATTACTATATGAATGATTTGAAGAAAACTCCCCATGAACTGCACTCCCTCCTCGTACAGACCGAGAAGGACATGAAGTTCAGTGGGAGCATGAAACAGGATGTTCTCGTTGTGACAAACAAGGGAAAGGGTAAGGGCAAAGCTCGTGCAAACCTAGCGAGAGGTAAGGCGAAGTTCAAGAAGTCGGGTTCGGGTAAGAGTGGACTGGTGAGTCGAGCACCTCATCAAGCGCGACAAAGAGCAAGAATGAAAACATGGAGTGCCATCATTGCCACAAGACTGGGCATTGGAGGCGTACATGTCCCGTTTATCATGAGGACTTAAAGGCGGTCGTGTTAAACCCGTTGGTATGTCTTCTTCCTCTTCTACTTTTATTCATATGATTGAGATTAACCACGCAAGTTACGGAACTTGGGTACTTGATACTGGTTGTGGTTCTCATCTGTGTAATCATGTGCAGGGGCTCCGAAACATCGAACCCCTCGTAAAGGGTGAGGTGGACCTGCGTGTTGGGAATGGAGCAAGAGTGGCTGCCGTCTCAAAGGGGACATATGTGATCCAGCTTCCTAGCGGATTTGAGTTGTCATTATATGACTGCTATTATGTACCCAGTCTTTCTAAGAACATTATTTCGGTTTCGCACTTGACAAACTTGGATTTTCATTTGTAATAGAGAATAATACTTGCATTTTCTCATTACACGATATGATTTATGGCAAGGCAGTCTCCATGAACGGAATTTATGTTTTAGATCAGACCACCGAAATATTACACGTAATGAATAAAAGATTAAAGGTTGGTGACAAAGATCAAACGTATCTATGGCACTGCCGTATGGGACACATTAATGAGAAACGCGTGAAACAGCTCATCAAAAATGGAGCTATCTCGGCCTTTGATTTTCAATCATTTGGCACGTGTGAATCATGTCTCATCGGTAAGATGACTCGAATTTCCTTCAAAGGTGTTGGAATGCGCGCTGCTGACCTATTAGGACTCATACACACGGATGTATGTGGCCCTATGTCAATCACCGCACGAGAAGGCTATAGGTATTTCATCACTTTCACGGATGATTTAAGTAGATATGGCTATGTCTACTTAATGAAACATAAAAGTGAATCCTTTGAGAAATTCAAAGAATACCAGAATAGGGTACAGAACCTATTGGGTAGAAAGATTAAAACACTACGTTCAGATCGTGGTGGCGAGTATCTTTCTCACGAGTTTGATCAACACCTAAAGGACTCGTGGGATTGCCTTACGCTTAACTCCACCGGAACACCTCGGTTAAATGGTGTGTCCGAACGGAGAAATCGAACACTACTTGATATGGTTCGATCCATGATGAGTCACACCGTGTTGCCCGACTCATTATGGGGTTATGCTCTTCTCGTCACCGCTCTAATACTTAACCGAAGTCCGTCTAAAGCTGTTGACAAGACTCCATATGAACTATGGAAGGGAACGGTCCCTAACTTGTCCTTTATACGGGTTTGGGGCTGCGAGGCTTATGTCAAATGGAGACACGAGGATAAGCTCGGCCCGCGATCGGTCAAGACATACTTTATAGGTTATCCTAAAGGAACACTTGGTCATTACTTCTATTCGCCAACCGAACAACGTGTTTTTGTTGCGGCTAGTGCGACATTCTTAGAGAAGGAATTTCTCGAGAATGCAAAGAGTGATAGAACCTTCGACCCGTCGGAGATTCCAGAACCAAATACCGAGCAACCATTGGAGGAACCTATTCCTTCAATCCCGGCTGCGGTGAATATTCCCGAGGAACCTAGGAGGTCGGGAAGAGTCTCTATTCCTCCGCACATACATTGGTATGGTCGAGGAACATGACATAGATGACGTTCTACTCTTAACGAGTAGTGAACCCGCAACCTATAAAGGTGCCATGACTAGTTCCGACTCAAAGCTATGGCTTGAGGCCATGCAATCCGAGATGGACTCTATGTATGAGAACAACGTATGGGATCTTGTTGACTTACCTGCTAAGGTTCGTCCCCTTCAATGCAAATGGCTTTACAAGATAAAGCATTCTGTGGAAGGTCAACAAGATATCTATAAAGCACGACTAGTTGCTAAAGGTTTCACCCAAGTGCCAGGTTTGCACTACGATGAAATTTTTGCACCCGTAGTCATGCTGCGTTCCATTCGGATTATCTTAGCGATCGCCGCGTTTCATGACTATGAAATTTGGCAAATGGATGTGAAAACCGCCTTCTTAAACGGCTTTTTGGAGGAAGAGTTGTACATGGTACAACCCGAAGGTTTCATCGATCCACAACATCCTAAGAAAGTATGCAAACTTAAGCATTCCATTTATGGACTTAAGCAAGCATCTCGGAGTTGGAATCATCGCTTCGACCAAGTGATTAAAGAAAATGGATTTACTCGATCGGTCGAGGAACCATGTTTATATATCAAGTCGAGTGGGAGCAAGATTGTTTTCCTAATATTGTATGTTGACGACATACTCCTGATTGGGAATAACATACCTCTCTTAACTTCGGTGAAAGTATAGTTGAAAAACCATTTCCAGATGAAAGATCTGGGAGAGGCGCAAAGAATTCTAGGCATCCGTATCTATCGAGATAGATCACGACGGATGTTATCTCTCGATCGGGAGTCTTACATAGACAAAGTCCTAGAGAGATTCAGCATGACTAACTCCAAGAAGGGGTTTCTTCCTATGGCTCCGGGGTGCATTTGAGCAAATCTCGGGCACCGAGACACCGGAAGAGAAAGAGCGCATGACACGGATTCCTTATGCTTCGGCTATAGGATCAATCATGTATGCCATGATATGCACACGTCCGTACGTGGCATATGCATTGAGTATGACAAGTCGATTCCAACAAAGATCCAGGTGAATCACATTGGTTAGCTGTCAAGAACATTCTTAAGTACCTCCGGAGGACTAAAGATTGGGCATTGACTTATGGAGGCGAACAAAAGCTATGCGCAACCGATTCTGCAGATGCTAGCTTCCAAACGGATCGTGATGACTCGAAATCTCGATCTGATTCGTTTTTACTCTTAATGGCGCTGCAGATCACCGGAAGAGTTCGAAACAAACTGTTACAAAGAGATTCTACGACCGAGTCCGAGTACTATGCCGCGTCTGAAGCTACAAAGGAAGCGATATGGATGCGTCAATTCTTACATGGACTATCTGTAGTGCCTAGTTCGAATGACCCGATCACCATCTATTGCGACAATAGTGGTGCCATCTTCCAAGCTAAGGAGCCTAAGTCTAGCAACAAGTCTAGACATGTACAACGGAAAGCTCATCTAATCCGGGATTACGTGGAGCAAAAGGAAGTAGTGATAGAAAAGATTGCTAGAGATGATAACATAGCAGATCCTCTCACTAAAGCATTACGACAAGATAAGCATGAAGGGCATGTTAATTCCATGGGAATTAAACGTGTTCCTAAGTTGTAGTACTCTTTTATGGATTAGATTCATTCCCTTTTGTACTCTATACGACATCATCGTTTTGATATTTTATACATATTTTGTTTTTTCATGTGGAATTGTACGACAATTTTTGAACACCACAAAGTGAACTGAACGAACATTATATTTTTTTCAGTCCTTAATTGCCCACATGAGCTGATAACTCGGCAATTATTTTGTGACGTTGGTTGATGGTGGGTTCAACGAGCCATAAGTCGGCCGGTTGACCGACCAATCACAGAGGCGATTTATACGGATATCTCGTAGGACACAATTGTGACATCGACGTGAGTCCTAAATGTTTTATAACATTCGGTGCCCGGTCGTGGATAGGACTTCCATGGTGATCCTAAGAGTCGATTCTTTTGACTATCGACTGTCTCTTGAGACTAAGGCCGATTTTGGGTGACTTTGGTTTCTTTCTCACGGTCATCCGTAACAGGGGGCCAAGTAGATTTTTTCTCGGTCATTTCATGCGTGCTTAGATCGGAAGGAGTCGAGTTGAAGGAAATATTCAGCCTTTATCAGGTACTCGATATTTCTCGGGGCCACTCGAGGAGTCAGAATCGAAATGCATGGCCATGCTCGGATACGGATTCGTTTTATCAGTTAAGTTACTCTCTAGTCGGGGAAACCACTCTAGATACGGATCGATTGTAAAATACGACCTTTGCGGATCCGGATCTTCAAATTGTTTTACATTGAGTGGGAGAAATTTTAAATGAATATGAGAATCGGTTATCGCACATACACTTGTACGGACAAGTGGGAGTTTGTTGGAGCTTGTCCCTCCGGTTAGTGCGGATAACGTCATTGCACATACACTTGTACGGACAAGTGGGAGCTTGTTGGGGTTGGTGTCCTTAACAATTAGTGCAAGGACTTATAAACCTCTAAAAGGATCAAAGGGCATACTTTTGGTATTATTATCGGTTGATCCACGTTTATCAATAACGGTTGGCTTGCTAGATAAGTTTGACGTTATTGTCATACGGATGGCGGTGATCAACTGGTCCCTAAAAGTCACACCTATAGGATACGTTTGAGAGACGTGACATTATGAAAATACAAATCATGTAGATGCCAATTTTGACTAACCATTAGTCGAGTTATTTGACTAATATTTAGTCAAAATGTGATGTTGAGATATGTTATTTAATACGGATTAAATAATAATGGCTAAGAACGAATTAAACGGTTAATTCGTAAAATTGAATATAAGCGTTTTATATTTAATTAAATGTATATTGAATATAATTATACAATATTGTCTTTGTCGGACATGTATTAATAATTCAACTAATCCGTGTTATTAGTTGATGTTTTAATATCCGATAACCGATGACAGTTTATAATATATACCGCGTCGTATACATTTTAGCCTCGGACCACGAGTTGAACGTAAGGAGAAAACGGAAGCCCATTCCCTCCTTGATCCACTCGGCCAAACCGAGATTAGGAGAACAAAAGGAGAGCTCCTCCTCTTGTTTAACCTAATCATCATTAGTGAAAAAGAATTAGGGTTTTGGAGATTAAGTTTTCTCTGAAACCGAGATCTCACATCTCGAGAAAAACTCACATCAAGTTCTCCCAATATTGCAAGACAATCGGAGAATACGTTCTAGCACAAGGGCATTTCTCGGACGGTCTTGGGTGCAACAATTAGGAGGGAATCTCTGTTGATTTCTGTTCTTTACGCCGTGCATCAAAGGACCCGAGGTTGATTCTTTATCTTTATCGTTTCATTGTTGTATTTCGTTTATGACCATATTTCACATGTTAAATTTACGTTATAGTCCTAAATTTAAAGGGTCTTATACGGATATTACCCCACACACTAAACTTTCTAGTTCTGAGACTTGTCTATTCACACTCTTTGCCCATGCGATAAAATCAGTGATAGTAGGGGAAATGGTGGAGTAACAACCACATCGATAGTCATCGCAACTTATTCAATCCATAAACACTTACTCGGTATAATTTCCTTGACAAGAAAACTTCCTTAAAACTGCTCTACTAGATCACAATGCAACAAATCATACGGAATAAACAGATAATAACCTTACGAATGTCATCCATACTATGACTCATGAGGTCGAAACATCACACTATCACTTACATATATCGTAAATAACATACAAGTATAACTAGCCATGCCAGATCACTCAAATTATTTCTTTTTGTATATCATCCTATTAGGTTACCGTACACAACATATTTTACGGAACATTCATATAACAGCTTTATGACCATCGCATTATAACACCATGCGTGAGGTCAGAACCTCACATAAACACTTTCACAAATCATAGACCCATAATCGAACCTAACCAACCAATCCTGATTACGTAAATTATCACCTGATAACGGTTACCTCTCGTCCGAGCGTAACTCGTATACCCCTCATAACACATCCTCCCATTCGCGTGACCATCACCTCTTGACAAATGTAACCATGTAATTAATACTCAACTACTAGCAACCACCTTTTAACCACATCTTATACTCTCTCACAACCATATATATCAATCCGACCTCTACAAAATCAACCTCTTTAGAATGGTTATCTTTCCTATTTATCATCACCCTTAACCACTACTGACAACACCTCAACACTACCACTGTTCATATATCATACCTCTTACACTCATCTGTAAATATCACGATTTCCTTCCCATCTTCGATTAACATCCCAAATAACGAGCATCAAAACCATCAACAAAATTACCTAAACATTCATTCCAATTCTATCCTTAATTGTATCATCACCTAACTCCCACCAAAATCTCATATCTAGTCAATACTTTACCAACTTTTACTCTCCTTAATTCCTCGAAACTCATGGCTAACATGTTGTCCTGAAACTCCTATATAACCATTAACTCATCTCCTCATGATAGTATCATACATCTCGACGATTCCTTACTTATATATCACATAACTCCGAGCAACATTCTCCTAGTTTACTCCCCCTCATTTTTTTTTTACACTCGACAAAATCAATTAACAATTCAACTCCTTATTCCTTCTACCTAACTATTTAGTGCTCCGGTTACCTTCTCATTGCTCCAAAACTCAAATCCCTTTATTTCATATCAGTAGCATCTCACTCTTTCTTACCATGGATCTTCTCTCATCATGCTTTCACTCACACTTGTCACTAATCCGTCCACACAGGCAAAGTTTATTCTTCAACTAAATTTTTTTTCCGCCTTTAGAAACCAAAACTCATTCCATACTGTTAATTGCCCAAGGAAATCACACACTAACTTCACCTCTTGATGATACAAATTCCCAAACTCGGCCACTACCTACACATCGTGGCATAACTCGATCTTACTATACATCATTTATTTTCATCCCTGTATAACGACCTTCCATCACATATATCCTTAGCCAACACAATTCTAAACATCTCCCACCATATATAAATCCTTACAAATCCCAATTTGCCACTATTCGCATCCCTCATCTCATCCTCTTCATTCTCACGTTCCTTACACTTATATCACCCCTTTCCCATATACACTTACCTTACATTACCCAAACTTGCAATCATATCACTCACCACATTTCACAAAACATGTTGCATGCCTCAACAAGGTCATCAATCTCCCTTCCCTTTTTCCACTATCCATCACAACCACATATAACTCATTTCCTCCCCACCGAACTCATACCCATCATAAGGTGTTACTCATTACATCATAAGATTGGGTAACTTACGCATCAGGACAAACATATATGTAAATCAATGCCTAAAGAAGCAAAAGAACACCCTTCAACAAAATACGATATGCGACGAGGTAAAAAGATAAGAATATGACCCAAAACAGGGGTCACTAGATCGAGTACAGCCTACTTGATCGAGTAGGTGAAGGTCAGAAGCACGTATAATAAATTACCAGGGCTACTCGATCGAGTAACATGGGGTGCACTCGACAGAGTAAGCCCTACTCGATAGAGTCCCCAACAGCACATAAAACCGTAGTATTACAGGCATGCTCTTCCTTGGACTTCGAAAAGATGAGAATATCGTCGATGAATACCACAACACACTTGTCCAAGAACTCACTAAAAGTCCGGTTCAATTGGTCCATGAAGATGGCGGGAGCATTGGTTAAACCAATGGGCAACACCTTAAATTCGAAATGTCCATATCTCGTGCTAAAGGTGGTTTTTGGAATATCGGAATCACGAACGGGAATTTGATGAGAACCGGATCTCAAATCAATCCTTGGTAGAGGGTACTTGTTCTTGATAGTAACACAGTTTAGCTCACGATAATCAATACAAAGTTTCATGGATCCATCTTTCTTCTTCACAAAGAGAACGAGAGCACCCCAAGGTGAGGCACTATGTCGAATAAATCCTTTCTAAATCATCTCATCAAGTTGCTTCCTTACCTCTTTAATTTTGTTTGGCGTCATATGGTATGGAGCTTTAGCAATCGGTCCGGTTCCGGGTACAAGGTCGATAGAAAATTCTACATCAAGCTCGGGAGGTATCCCGGACAACTCCTCGGGAAAAACATCGGCAAATTCACAAACCACTGTCACTTATTCAAGCTTCGTCAAAGAACAAGAAGTAGAGGTCACCACACACAAAAAGACTTGGTGACCTTTCCTCTCCAAACTCATCAACTTCAAAGCGGAAAACAACTTCACACCTTCAAGAGAACGGGCTCCTTTATAGGAAACACGGGTTCCTAGCGGACTTTTGAGGCGAATCTTTTGATCTTTACACTCGAATCTTGCATCGTACTTAGACAACCAATTCATACCCAAAATCACATTGAATTCCTTAAAGGGAAAACGAAGTAGGTTAGCGGGGAAAAGAATTCCCGGGATTAAGATAGGGACATCGGGAAAAGAATATGAACATGAAATGATCTCTCCAGATGGTAAGGATATAGGGGTATCCTCACTAGGTATAGGCTCAAGAGCTAAATTTTCCTAAAACTTGGAAGAAATAAAAGATAAATATGCGCCGGTATTGAAAAGAATAAGGCATGGTTGATCAAAAAGTGAGAACATACCCGTAATGATGTCAGGATGAGCGGTGGCTTCAACACAACTTGTGACATAGATGGTTCCTCTTGGCTTTGCTTTTGGAGCTTGAGTGGAAGAAGAAGTAGTAGAAGTCTTCCTATCGGGGCAATCATTGTAGCGATGACCGCGCTTCTTTCAATGATAACAAGTCAAAGGTCGATTGTAGCATCCAACTCCGGGGTGTAAGGCTTGCTTACAATTGAAGCACTTGCGAGCTTTTTCCAAGTTGAGGTTGTTGTTGCTTGGTTGGGATAATTGTCCGCTTGGCTCTTGCCTTCTTTTTTCTTGCACTCTTGGTTCTTGTACTCTTGGCACAAACCTCTTCTTAGCAAAGTTTGGTGAAGGAGAAGGCACATAAGGTCTCTTGCCATGAAATTTAGGACGGTAAGTATTAGAGTAGGAACGAGACTTAGCATCATCATTAATAGCCTTCAAGGACTTCTCGGCCCAAAGAGCATCATCATAGATGGCCACAAAGGTTGTGGAGTCACTTCTCACCATAATTTCCAACTTAGGACTCAACTTGCTTCGGTAGAAGTAGAGACGCTCATCTTCATCATTCACAAACTTAGGGGCATAGTGAGCAAGATCATTGAACTTGTCGGTGAAACCTTGAACGGATAGGCTTCCTTGCTTGAAATCAATGAACTCCTTCAATTTTTTTTGCTTGAGTTCCTTAGGTAGAAACGAGTTTCCACAAGAGTCTTGAAACGGTTCCAATCAAAGGTGGGGTCTTGAGTGGCGGAAGGTCTAGTTATAGTCCACCACCTATCGGCCTCCTTCACAAGGAAATGAGAGGTAAGCTTCACTTTGTCTCGATCTTGGACATCATAAAGAAAGAATTTCATCTCCATGTCACGAAACCACTCGGAAAGCTCAATAGGATCCACTTCACCACCATACGTCCTAGCCTTGTTTCTTGGCAGTTGACTTGTAATCCAAGCAAAATTTCCTTGAGGATCCATTTGTTGAGCAGGATTGGCCTGAACATTGACATGAGCATTGGCATCTTGTTGATTTTGGACGATTTGAGTAAGGTCTTGCAAGATAGTATTCTGCACATTGTTTGGTCGCATCATCTTCTTAAGGCACCAAAGAAAATCAAACAAGTTAGTACTTAACAAATAGCATACATAATAAGACTACCAACTTAGGTCCTTAGTTCTACCCATCTCTCATTCATTATTCAAGGTTAAGTTCAAAATTAAATTTCGGGTACACGTGTGTGCGTCGGGAGTTTCAATGGCTCTGATACCAACTGTGACTGTAATACTACGATTTTATGTATTGTTGGGTACTCTATCGAGTAGGGCTTACTCTGTCGAGTAAGTGAGTTTTGGTTTCGAACAGTGTACTGTCTATTGGGTACTCGATCGAGTAAGAGGGGTACTCGATCGAGTAGGGGTCACTCGATCGAGTAAGTGGCTTACTTTATCGAGTAAGTTTGTTTTACGGGTTATTTTGTCGGGTTTTGTTAGCAATGCGAGAAATATATACAAACACCTTCCGTCAATTTCTTTGTCATATTTACTTTTTCTAAACATCATAAAAACTTAAACAATTTACGTTGCTCTCTTCTTCGCATTGCTATCAAATCCTATGGGCTAGAGTCGTCGGATCGTTGTGTTCTTTACGCCGTTGAGATCGTCGTATTGTAGGTAAGATCCTTGCACAATTTTTATATCGTTTCATTGATTTTAGTTGAAACCCTAATTGGGTATTTTTGGGGATTTTGGGAGTATGGTGTTTATTAGATGGTAATTGTATGATTGTGTGCTTATATGAGGTGATTTCATAGAAGAACGGTTTGGATTAGCTGATTGTGACGATCTTGGTGAATTGCTTTTTCGGGTAGAGTTTTCCTACTCGGCTATTGATTACATAGTTGATTGGTGATGGTTGTGATGTTGTTAATCTTTATCATCTTGGTATTATAATTGGTGTTTGTTGTTGTATAATTGGTTGGATGTGTTTCTCAATGGTTTGCGAGGCGTGTCCTCGGCTAAGTGGAGTCACTTGTGGGAGTGGCTTCGCGCCCTTAATTCGCCCTATATGGAACCCGCCACAGGAGGGGATGTGCACATTAAGGAACTTGGGTTTTTGCTCAGAATTGATGAGCGGGGATTTGGTGGGTACGGCTGCGGTCCCCCACTGGCGACGTTGAATATCTGTTGCGATGGGTATTCTGGCAAGACTACGCATTAAAAGTGTGTAGTCAGGTGTATGGAGATGTGACGGAGTTGGGTGATCTGTGTATTGTTATCTTGCTTATCTTGTTTTGTGTAATCAGTAACTGACCCCGGTAATAGTTTTAAAAACTGTGGCGGTCCATTCCGGGATGGTGAGCAGTTATTGAACAGGAATGAGATGGCTCGCGCGAGGGATAGCTGGGATGGAGTCACCACGTGTCACTAGAGTCTTCCGCTGTGTCTTGAACTTATATTTCTTTCACTTGGTTTGATAAGTTTGGAATAGATGTATTTCATTTTATTGTATTTGGGTTTTGGATATGTAATCAGCTAAACTGATTTATCTAAAGTATGTTTCTTTATGGTCAATTTGATGTACATTGTTTCAGGTAACCGAGATGGTAGCTCTTCAATGCATTAGGTGGTCTTGGTAAGGCACCTTGGTGTATGGGGTTGTTACAAAGTGGTATCAGAGAGACGATTTTGGAACTTGTAACTAATGAACCTAATGAATCTAGGGAGTCAAAATAAAATGAACTCGGGTAGGAGTTGTTAGGAGCTAATGTAAAGGCTTAGGAGACGTTCTAAAGTCGCGAACTTGCCCTACAACTTTGAACCGATCACTATGGGGTGTCATGGGATCGCTATGTGTTTACTAATGTTCTATTGCGTATGTTGGATGATATGTTGTATAGCAATCTTTGATGAATGATTGTGGTGGATTGGTGAATGTGATGGAAAAAGGTGAAGAAGATGTATATAGTATTATGTTGTGGATGATCATGTTGTATGGTGGCAGTGATTTATAATGTGGCAATCTTAGTAACATGTGATTAGGGGATGTGATATGTTATACTAATTTGTTGTGATGAAAGTTATAGAATAAAAGCATGTGGGTACTACATGAATTAATAAGTTGAATAATATATGTGCATGATGGATGTTGTTGTTTGGCTTTTGTAGATAGTAACATATGGGTAGGGATACTGGTTTTATGAGTATTGAGTTGTTTTTGTTTACTTTGTTGTTGTTTAAGTTGTTTGGAAGAAAGAATCAAGTAGTTATGTTGTCTGATTACAGAGAAGTTATCTTTAAATTATTATAACTTGAGATTCATATAAGATTTTGATATGATTCTACTTTGAAGTTATAGCTTGTTCTTTGATAGTAACATATAGCTTGTTCTTTTACGATTCTAACCATGAAACGAGTGAGATATGACCGTTTTACGAAAATTGGACTGTGCGGAGAACTGCGTAGGGTACTCGATCGAGTGGCCTTTACTCGATCGAGTACACCTCTTGTTACTCGATCAAGTAGCCCTGGTAATTTGTCATACGTGCTTCTGACCTTCACCCACTCGATCAAGTAGGCTGTACTCGATCTAGTGACCTCTGTTTTGCGTCATATGCTTATCTTTTTACCTCGTTGCATATCTTATTTAATTGAAGGGTGTTCTTTTTCTTTTTTATGCATTATTTTAAATATGTGTTGGTCTTGATGCATAAGCTACCCAATATTATGATATAAGAGTAGCACCTTATGGTATGAGTTTGGTGGGGAGGACATGAGTTATGTGGTTGTGATGGATAGTGGAAGAAGAAAAGTGAGGTTAATGAGCTTATTGAGGCATGGAGCATGTTTTGTGAGATGTGGTGAGTGATATGATTGCGAGTTTGGGTAATGTAAGGTAAGTGAATATGGGTAAGAGGGTGATGTAAGTTTATAGAATGTGAGAATGAAAATATTGAAATGAGGGATGCGAATAGTGGTACTTAGGATGTTTATGAATTATGAAGGGAGATAGTTATAAATGGATTGGTTAAGAATGTATGAAATGGGAAGGTCGTTGTAGATAGATGGAAAAGAATGGTGTATAAAGAGCTTAAAATGAGTTATGCCACGATGTGGATTTGTAGCTAGAGATTTAGTTTGGGAATTTGGGATTATCAAGAGGTGAGCCTAGTGTGTAATTTCCTTGGGCAATTAATAGTGTGAAATGAATTTTGATTTCTTGAGATGTAAAAGGGAGATGCAATTGATTGAACAGTAAACGTTGATTTTGTGGATTGATTAGTGGCAAGTGTGAGTAGACCTGGCAAAAGCAAGACTGACCCGAGACCCGAAGTGACACGAATGGGACCCAAAAACCCGAATTGACCCAACCCGACCCGAACATGACCTGAGCTTTCTTGACCCGTAACAGCCCGACCCGAAAATGACCCGATCCGAAACCACCAAACCCGAAAATGACCCGATAAAATATAACTCTAATTGAACCGAAAACGCTTGAAATGGCTATTTCTCTATTATTCATTGACCCGAAAATGACCCAACCCGAAATAACCCGACCCGCTTGACCCGAACAGACCCGACCAACAAACCCGAAACAGACTTGAAACTCGAAAAGACTCATCCCGACACAAATTAACTCGAAATCAATGAGAGACCCGAACTAACCAGACCCGAATTGGCCCGACCCGAACCCGACCCGTTGACCCATTTTGCCAGGTCTAAGTGTGAGTGAGTAGCATGATGAGAGATGACCCATGGTAAGAAAGAGTGAGAAGGTACCGATATGAATTAATGGAATTTGAGTTTTGGAGTAACGAAAAGGTAACCGGATTACTAAAGAGTTAAGTACAAGGAGTAAGGAGATGAACTATTATTTGGTATTGTTGAGTGTAAAGGGAAAACAAGGATGAAAGTAAGCTGAGAGAATGTCGACCAGAGTTAAGGAACATGAAAGTAAGGAATCATGGAAATGTACGATAGCATCATGAGAGGGTGTGAGTTAAAGGTTATATATGAGTTTCACGACAACATGATAGCCATGAGTTTCGAATAATTAAGGAAAGTAAAAAGTTGGTAAAGTATTGACACGATATGAGATTTTGGTGGGGATTTAGGTGACGATACAATTAAGGATAGAATTGGAATGAATATTGAGGTAATTTTGTTAATGGTATTGATGTTTGTTATTTGGGATGTTAGCCGAAGATGGGAAAGAAACCGTGAAATTTAGAGACGAGTGTAAAAGGTTTGATATACGAAAAGTGGTAGTATTGAGGTGTTGTCACTAGTGGTTAAGGGTGATGATAAATAGGAAAGATAGCCATTATAAAGAGGTTGATTTTGTAGAGGCTAGATTGATATGTACGGTTGTGAGGGAGTATAAGATTTGGTTATAGGAGGCGGTTTCTAGTAGTTGGGTATTAGTGGTATGGTTATATGTGGCAGGAGGTGATGGTTATGCGAATAGGAGAATGTGTTATGAGGGGCATACGAGTTAAGCTCGGGCGAGAGGTAACCTTTATCAGGTGGTAACTTACGTGATCAGGATTGGTTAGTTAGATTCGATTATGGGTCTATGGTGTGTGTAAGTGTTTTTGCGAGGTTCTGACCTCACGAGTAATGGTATAATACAATAGTCATAAAGTTGTTATCTGAATGTTCTGTAATATATGTTGAGTACGGTAACCTAATGGGGTGATATTCAAAAGTGATAATTTGGGTGATCTGGCATGGCTAGTTATACTTGTATGTGTATTCATGATATATGTAAGTGATAGTTTGAGGTTCCTACCTCATGAGTAATGGTATGGATGATATTCATAAGGTTATTACCTCATGAGTACCGCTCTTACTAGATCGAGTACCCATCAGACAGTACACTGTTTCGAAACCAAAACTCACTTACTCGACAGAGTAAGCCCTACTCGCTAGAGTACGTAACAGTACAGAAAACCGTAGTATTACATTCTTCCCTCCTTAAAAACGAACTTCGTCCCCGAAGTTCAAACCCATCCTATAAAACATGAACTCTTAACACTAACTCCACCAACTATGCCTACCTCCACAACATGGCTCACGATATCGTATCAACTACATTATAGTCTCTCGACAATAACTCCATACACTACCAAATATGATCCACAAACGCCGCTAGCTCCGTCTCACTAACATATTATCCATCAGAAAATCCAATATCAAGACAATCCACTAAGCAAGATCAACCACCAAACGGAATGTTACAGTGACGCCCCACGATAAAGCGGAAAAATAAACTACTAAATATATGCGGAAAATGAGGAATTTTTAAAACTTTTATTTAATAAATAGATTTTAGCATGCGGGAGTCACTAACATTCAACGGTGAGAATTTACGGAAATAAAAACATAAGTTCATACAAATAAAACGGTCAAATGTGGGGAAAAGATATCCTCGAATGACATAATGAGAAAGGTGAGTCTAAGTGGGTGAACAAGTAATCTAAAAGTCTGGGGTACTCGCTAGCTCACACTTCTAACCCCACATAAGCATCTTCACCAACCTATCATTCATGTAAACATGAAAGCTACAGTCAGTGGGGAGTAACTCAAGGTTCTCCCAGCCACAAAACGTCAAAACGAACATAGCGAAGAACATAAACAAATAATCATATTGAATTATATATGAAAGAATTGAATTTTAAGTAAACATGGGATCATACATGTTTTAAGATAACAAGAATAGGGAAAAGGAATGAGATAGACAAGTAAGCAAGGCATAAGCAACATTAAATGATAGGGAAGGAATGTAAAGGTAGCAAACAAAGACCACGTAACCACGAGCATGTATTTCAAGGAGATATGACCAATGTAACCATCCAAAATGCAAATCCTTTACTACACTCATCAAAATATAATTTCCCCTGTAGGACGACAATGATAATCACAAAGACTCAGTCTTAGTCTTAATCTGGCCAGACTCTCGAGACAAAATGGTTCCCGATTCGACATGCGGCAGAACAGTCCGCATCCAAGACTCGATCGACAGAACGGAAGTCGAGAACCCACAATCGGCAGAACAGACCGAAAGAGGCGGAATAAATGAGTTAAACCCACACTTGGCAGAACGGCACAAGTAGGCATAAAGGCATATCAAGCATATATGATAGTATTATGGCATTTCTACTAGCACACGACTCCTTACAAGTAATTATTTATAATAATCTATTCATACCTGTAACATATTAATAAACATTTCATTTCATAATTAATCATGTCGGTTAAATAAAATACAACAAGCGGTAATGAATAATTTACGTTATGTGAAAGTTTATGGAATAAAATATGGTCAAGCCCAATTGACTCACTTGTGAGCCCAATAAGCAAACTATGAGAAGCCCAATAATTGAATCAACTTAAGCCTAACAACAAGACATGTTACCAACATATTACTCATGCAAAATCCAACCATTAAATCATGTGAAGCCTAACAATTTGATCATGCGAAACCCAACCATTTGATCATGTAAAACCCAATAATTTAGTCATGCGAAGTCCAACAAATTACTCATGTAAAGCCCAACAAATTACTAACTACAATTTACCAAAAATAAGAGAGAAGGGGAAATAAGAGGGGTGTGAACCCGCCCTTTACCCGAGACCAAACCACTGCCAATAGGTCGTGGTTGCACCACTAGCCATCGGCCCTCGGCCAGCCACCACCCCTGGCCAGCTACCCAAGACCAACACTACCGAGGACGGCCCAAAACACTACCACAATAACTCATCTAAAACAAGTACACCATGAGACGGGATTATGAGCATGCTTAAGACGGATATTTACACAAGTTTTACTGTACATATCAACCATCCTTTATAAACTAAAACCAACCCGAGACCGCCCCTAGACAGCCTGTAAAGACACCCAAAAAGAACGCCATCCATAGCTGCCAAAACCGTGACACTACCATACAACCCGCAGCAAATTGTGTCTAAGGCAAGGCAATTTAAAGCGATAATTTCGAGTATACACATGATGATATTTACATTAAGTGAATAAGCAAGAAAATTGATCCGAGGGACTGTTATATCCATCCCGAAACAGAGCTCAAAAAGAGCCCCGTCACGGTTCTAAAACCGCGTTCAGTAGCTCCATTTTAGCTCCATTCTAAGACGGTTATAAATCCGGGTTGAAACGGGAATGAGCATGCTTAAAATATGAATATCCAAACCCTAATTTATCAATAACAATACTCATGAAAACCGAAAAGGGAGTGTCCATAGTAGCCCGCAAGAGAAACACAACAGACATTCGAACAAGATATGGTCGGTTTCACTTAAGGAAATTTTAGCTATGAAAACAGCCAAACAAACATGTAAAACACTTACTAAACTCACATAATCAACCATACACATGAGAAAGGCATAAAGGTTTAAACTTTACGACAAAAACGATTGAAAAACCGAGTAAAATGCGAAATATCGACACTTTGTCGTGTAACCTATCACTTTTACCTTAGCTTCTTCAATCGTCTATAGAATCATCCACTTCAAAGCTATCCTCCTCCAAATTGTCCAGATTCACACCTAAAAGGAAACATATAAGATATTAGCAAAAGATTTCGGACCATAAATGGTTTGTCCGAGAGGAAAAAGGGGAGGAAAGTTGGTATCTTTCTTACATAGACGGATGGAGAACGGAATGAGTAAGAATTTGGCGCAAGAATTACGGAAGTTGGTCAAGAAACGGAGACGGAATATGAGTTCCAAGCTCGCACAAAAATGGTGTTTTGGCTCACTGTATTGTTTGCTGTTTATTGGGGTTTATTTCCAAAAAGGAAGGAGGAGGGGGAAAAGGGGATTGGCCGGTCACTTTGTGTGAGAGAGAGAGAGAGTGGGTAAAAAAAATTATTATTTTAGTTGGGTTCCAAAAGTGAGAAATGTGTTGTCGGTATGGGATAGGTCGGGGTTAATCTAGTCTCACTTGTGAAAATGTGACGATCTTTTGCTAGACGAAAATACATCTTAAATCTATTATAATTTAAAACGAAATTTTATTATTATCATTGTTACCCTATCCGACTAAAACGTATATTTTACATAAAATATGCTTTAAAATTATAGCTTTAATAAAATTTACGTTTAAAATAAAATTAATTAAATAAAATAATATAAAAATATTTTTATAACTATTATACGAAAAGAGCGGGTGTTACAAGCACAAGTTAAAATGATTTGGTTTTGAGAAGAAATTCTCAGGTTTTTTCATTCAATCATAATCTGCCTTGTTACATGGTGGTTTCTTGGTTTATATAGACCAAAGGATTACATCTTGATCTTACAAAATAACAATCTAAGGCTCTAATTTCCCCTCACAAGGATACAAAAATAACAGCGACAAACTATTACATAAACTAAAGTAGAAACAAGACAAAGTTTAAAAAGCATAAAGTATAAAGTAATAAAGCTGAATTTTGATTTGTTTGCTTGCACAAGGTCAATTAAGATGTGTAGGGCCTTGCAGAAGGGTCCTTGGCAGCTCAAGGGCTCTAACAGGAGCTTATAAGTGAAGAATTGTCCAAGTTCATTTTGTCCTTAAAATGCATCTGATTGTGTCATTGTTTTGGACAATCCCATGGAATGTTATTTTGGTTTGAAAATTAAGGACCCTTGCCCCTATCTCCTGCTGCAATAGTGCCACAAGTATGCTGCACAAACTCTGTGCCATGATCAGATCTAACTACCTTAATAGTCATACCAAACTGTGTATTCACCATATTTAAATTTATTTCAATAAACTAGGTGTCTGGTACTAATTATGCATCAAGTTTAAATGGAGTCCAATAATATGAACTTTATAAAGTTCATAGTTTAAATGAAGCTCAGTCTTTCTATAAAATCTTTCAGTAAACCATAGAACAATCATCTACAATGGTCAAGAAAGATTGAGCTCCATTTAAACTACTAACTTTATATGGACCCCAAAGATCTATATGAATAAGTTCAAAACAATTAGAAGCATGAGAAACACTTCTATTAAAAGGCAGTCCATGATGTTTAGACATCATACAAGTTTCACAAAAAAAAACTTCTTAAATCCAGTGGCGTTAAGCCCTGGTACATGGCTTAATTTCTCTACTGATGAGTGACCAAATCTATCATGATAAAGCTGAAAACTAGCCTTATTACACACATGCTTTTTTACTACATTGCAACCTTTAGTATAGGAAGACGGGTAATATCTAGAGGAAATTGCATCTTGTACTTGTAATCTATATAATCCTGCAACCTTCTCTGCTTTTGCCCAGATAACCTTACTTGAAAGGTCCTTGAAAAAAGCAAAGAGTCTGAGTAAAAAGAACAATTAAAGGTGATTTTTCAAGTAATTTTCTAACTGATAATAAATTTTGTTTAAAACCTGGAACAATCAAGACAAACTTAAGTATAACATCGTCATTGATCTTTATTCTTCCAACCGTATGAGCTGTCTTGACAGTGCCATCAGGTAGGGATATATGAATAGGTCTGACTAGTCTATTTACATCAAACAGAAGGTGTTCATATGGAGTCATATGATCAAAGGCTCCTGTATCCACAATCCAACTATGCATACTATAAAAGTCATTAACAGCAAAGACATAAGAGTCAGGTATTATACCTGTAAAGTTTACAAAAGATGTAGTTAATGTATTATTGAAAGAATTCATAACCCTTTGGTAGATAAATTAGCAATTCCATCAAGCATCTGCTCATCAAAGTGACCTGAATGTTCTGATTGTGCATTCCGAGAAGCATTACTGACTGGTGCAACAACAGGCACCTCCTCATAATCCAGTGGAGAAAAATCTTCAGCAACAAAAGCACCAGAGGTACTGGCAACATTGGTAATTTTTGTATTATTTACAAACCTTCTATAAACATTGCTTCCATTAGTGTAATGTACATCAGCAGGCCTACAAGAGTATCCACCTCTACTGTCATAACCTCCTCTAGCATTAGATCCACCTCTTCTCCCCCCATTATATTTAGGGATAATTCACGTGGTACCCCTGAGGTTTGGCTTAATTCACGTGGTACCCCTGCGTTTAAGTTTGTGCACATGGTACCCCTCAACTTTCATTTTACTGGACCATCTACCCTTTTTCATTAACATTGTCAAATATTAAATGGCAGCAGGTTTATTAACTTGTTGACCTATTTTGGGGGAAAAGTTTGTTGAAACCCAACAACCTTTTGAATATACAACTAACTAAAATTTGTAACTAACTACAACGAACTAATATGAGTTTCACCAAATACCCCTGAAGTTTGAGAATTGTGCACCAAATACCCCTGAGGTATGAGAATTGTGCACCAAATACCCCTGTTACTAGAAATGACCTACAATGGTTAGAAAAGTAGCCGTTGGACTATAGTTATTGCATATAAAGAGAGTTGATGTTAAAATTTAGAGCGGTGACTCTTAAAACACTACTATAACACCCCCATTTATTAGGAGCCTTTAGCAAGACATTCCCAATAAATAGGATTGTTACCATCTCGGTTGCCTGAGGTAAATGATACAAATTAAAACAAACCAAAGTACTTTAATAACTTAAACTGAAATAACGGTTTTATTACAACATAATTAAACCCAACTGAAATAATAATCAATACAAACTCGTAGTGGAAATAAAATGAATAGACTATTAATTAAATTGTGATGAACTAATTAAGTCAGCTAGACGCCTAGGCCACGGTCAAGTCCTCACGCAATCCCATGCTCCCAAATCAGCTAACTCAAGTACCTGTCAAATCTGCTCCCCATTATGGTTCATCACAGGTGTTCACGAATACATTGTCAACCACGAGATTGAGTAGGATAAAATACTTCATAATAAATAATCAATAATAATTCCACAACCGTCAAAATGCCACGTTCCAATTTCAACTGTCCACGTTATCCACCAGAGACTAAGCCTGGGGCCTTCCAATTAACCAAACATGTTATCCACCAGAGACTAAGCCAGGGGCAGTCCATTCACCGTACTCATTATCCACCAGAGACTATGCATGGGGTCGTCCAATTCTCATAAACTCATTCTCGTAGTTAAATACGAAAAACATGTATATAAACCATCCAATTAAATAATATGATAAACTCAATTGTCAATCAACCATATTTTCATATCATAATCATATGATAAATAACACCAATTACACAATCAGTTGAGTAGATTATCCTATCTTTTCAGCAATACTCCAATTTACGCAATCAACTAAAATGTTTTTCAGTAAATCCGTCACCTAAACAAATAATGATTTTTCCAATATTAATTATTTATTCATAATTTATAATTCGATATTTATGTTAATTACTTATTATTATTATTATTATTATTATTATTATTATTATTATTATTATTATTATTATTATTATTATTATTAATTATTAATTATTACAATATTCAAAACCCGCCTCAAGAATTAAACAAACACATTGAAGAGTCTATCGATCCGAAATACTCGAGAGGGAGGGGGGTGAATTGAGGATTTAAAACTTTTGAAAGCTTTTTCGATTGTATGAATATAATTGATTATTTAAAGTTTATTGATTAAACTTTAACTAATCAACTAATGAATGTAGAATAAAATAAACAAACGAACGAAAGAGAGGAGACACACGGTTTTTGAAGTGGTTCAGTTTCACAAGTCGAAACCTACGTCAACTATTCTTGATTAATAAATTTATTACCTTTCCACTAATTACAAATTTACTAACCCAACTCGTATAACTAACTCTAGTTGTAACTCAATGAGTACCGTTAAATACTCGAGTGACTAACTTACGCTAATAAGAAAGCACCAATGATTCTTGCAAAGGTTCACGTTAATGAACAAGTAAGAAATCAAATAAACACTATTATCTTATAACGATAACTTAACAAATGGATATATGAGTTTAAAACACACGACCTTTCAAAAATAACAAAACGGTTTTCTGCTTTGAAACACACGATTTTGCTTTGTGAAAATAAGATCATTTTTTATGCTTAAGGTCTCTCTCTTAAATGTTGTAAAGAGAAAAGTATTTATAGGAAGGAAACAATAAGGCAACTCGGTTTCTAGAAACCCTAATGGCCGAAAATAGGAGATGTGTTAACAAATCATATCTTCCTTTATTTCTTTCCTAAAAGCCTAAAAGATAATAAAGAATATTACAAAAGATAGAATATAATCTATTCAATTATTATCTTTACTATAAATTCTAAGATATGATAAGATTTTCTATAACAACAATATCTTTTATCATAAATAAATATATTAAGTAAGATATACAAGATATGTAAAGATATAAAATCTTTACCAAATATATCTTAGTTTACACGAGATGTCACGGCTCATATGCCTCGTGACTCGTGCAAACCCTAGCTCAATATATGGGTAACCCTAATTAGTAGCATGGCCCAACTCATAAGTTGACCCAAACAACTACTAGTCAACGTTCAACAAGGAACCGAACTCCGCAATAAACCGGGCTTTTTAAGTAAATACTTTTATTAAAACATTTAAAATAAACGTTAAACAATTTTAAAAACAATTTTAAAACATTATATGTCGTGTATAGTAAACTCAGCATCTCAATGTTATAGTAAGAGAGCTATAACATTGAGCTCTTTTACTAGTAATGTTATAGCTGCAAAGCTATAACTTTACTAATTCAATAAACTCATTCTTGGTTATCATTACGAGATAATCACCTATACTATTCTAATCTTCAGGGAGATCTTCGAGTATATGCTACGTCATCATCCAAGCTTGATTAATCTTTAGACGGACTTCGTCTTCACGTAAATCTTGAATGAATCTTCACATCGTTTGATCTTGAATTGAGGCTTGACTATTGTATACTTCTATCATAACTTCCTTTGTTGCTTGTATTAGATAAATTGAATCTAAAAGACTTAGACAAACGGTTACGCGCAATAAGTATATAAATTATAAAGCAGCTTGACATCATCAAAACATAAACATATATATTATATGGTTCAACAAATTCCCCCTTTTTGATGATGGCAAGCCTCCTAACTTTGTGACTAAGTAAAGAGTTCCCCCTCAATATAATACCGTCATCTTAATAATAAAGATCAACGCAAGATCAAGACGATTAACATAAAATCGAAAATTTAAGGACTTTAAGAGACAATTGGTCTTGACAAGGAGCAAGCTTAGGTAAATGCTTACCATAGACGTTCTTTCCCCCTCTTGACATAATCGAAAAGTTAAGAACAAAACTAAAATGACTAGAATAATATAAGACGAGACAAGAGATAAAACGTCATAGAAAATAAGATTAGCACGCATAACTATAAGCATCTAGAAGATTAACATACAAACTTAAGAAAACATGTTTGATGCCAAAGGGCCGAATAAACACATGTTTAGAGAGATACTTGGGCCATAATCCACAAGTATATGCCAAAATGGGCCGAATTTAAGTTTGCAAAATACACCATCAAGATAAAGAAAAGATACTAAAAGAAGAAAGTGCTAGAGAAGGCAAGGTGGGACAAGGTCAAATGTTTCGGGTTTTGAATGGGTTCACGTAGTCGGGGCGGGTATGATGTTCCAAGGCATCGAGACGATCGAAGGAGCTCCTCACAAGCTGAGAAAGACTTTGAATACTTCGTTCAAAGTTTAGTATCTTCAAGGACAAAGCTTTAGTCGCCTCCAAAGTTAGTGATTGATCGTTTGCCATTGCTTTTCCATGCATAATCAAAGCACCGCCTTGCCTCGTGAGAAAGGTAAGACGATCTCCATGTGGGAACACTTCCCCACGGATGGCCTTCAACTCCCTCTCAAAACCCATTAGCCTCTTATCCACCTCATCCATCCAAGAATAAACCCGAGAAGCATCCAAACCCGACTCCAAAGACCTTAATGGTCCAACTTCTGATAAAACCGTAGCCACGTTGGTGGATTGCTCCTCAAACTTCTCCATCAAATTAGTCATAAAACTTTCCAATTTGGCCTCCATTGGCCCCAAACCCGAATCACTCGGAATCATCTCAACATCCTTGACAAGTAATAACTCGGGTCCATCAACTACAAGACCCATAAGCTTAATCAAGCGATTACACATACAATTCTTTGCACTTACACCGTAGCTAACCCGTCCCACCACTTGTTTCACTTCTAACAATCGAGACACCCACATCCCATATGGAAGGTTGATTGTTGTACTAAATTTCTCCTTGGTAACCGTGAGACTCATTTGGACTATACGATGTAAAACAAGACTCGCTAAATTCACCTTTTGTCCTTCCAACCATGAGTAAATAATAATTGCCTCATAACTCGAAACCTTGTCCCGTCCTCCTCTTCTCGGCACAACCGTGTTCCAAAGAAAGTTTAAGAGGAACTTAATTTTTGCCGAGAGAGGACGAACAACAATGTTCCCGCCATCCGTACCAACATCCTCAAAATACTTCTTAAGCAACAACTCCTTCTCACTAACAACATTGGACCATTCAAGACTCGGATTAATTTCAAATCCGTCATTGGGAACCGAAAAAGCCGAGCAAAAATCCGAAACAGAAACCGTTACATCAACACCATTAACCAATGCATCCAAGACCCCTTTCTTAATCGAGACAATAGCAAAGAAATGAACAACTTCAACCGGATAAATTGGACCCGAAAATTGACTAATGTGACTCCACCCTTGAAAATCAATAAAATCAATAAAAAACTTAAGAGCGGGAACATTAACCAACCAAGATTTGGGATAATACCTTCCTCCATGTATAGAATACTTCAAGACACGAGAAACAAGGATGCTTTCGTCATGAGTCAACCGGACTCGATTTAACCCTTCTTTTGTTGCGGTTTTCAAAACATCCCGGAGTAAAGTTCGTACAACGCCATTCCTTACAATAACCTCGGGTTCCTCAATATCGTTACCCTCATCAACAACTACCTTATTCTTCCCTTTAAAAAAGCGGCGTCTTTTTCCCTCGGACACCGTGTCGTCCGACCGTGAAACAGGGGTGTAGATAAGTGTGGTTGAGGTGAAGGAAGGCTAGAAGAATTAAGATCATGAGTTGGTAGTGGTGATGACGGCTTGTGAAGGTGGCGGTTTTGTTGATGTCGAGTTGATGATCGGGTCTTTGCAGGTTGGGAATTCATGGTGATGTTGATGGTTGAGTGAAGAAGGTGATGATGAGATTGTGGTAATTTTTTTGAGAAGAGAAAAAGTATGCAAGTGGGGTGTTGTAATGGTTTACACGGCAAAGGGAAAGGGTAATTATAAGGCTAGGACTAGGGTTAGGTGATATAAGGCAAGTGGCATCCTAGTTTATGGTAAATAGGAAGTGATTAATTTTGGTAAGTGTCAAATAGTGACAAGTATTAAAGTAGTCATAGGAGTTGTTAGGTGATCAAATTTATATGGTAAAAGATAAAATTTGGAATGTAAGACAAATTTTTAGGAATTGAATTGTGTGTAGGAAATATGAGGCGTGAGATATGGAGAGCAATATAGGAGAGTTTCGATGTGATTTGGAAAATAAAAGATATGGTGTGTCTTTTTTATTTTGATAAAGGATTAAGTTTGTATAACAATTAAATTCTAAATAACAAATAGAAATTTATGATAAATATATTCCTATAAACGAAATTATTCATGCAACGCAATATACGGATACAGTCATACAATCTTAACTTAAACTAGTCAGTCATAGGGAAATTGAACACATACAGAAGCTTAGGTACCACCAATTAAACCAATTTCCAACCGTAAAGTCTCAAATCATTCTCTAGCTAACGATTTTGTCAAAATGTCTGCCCATTGTTTTTCTGTACTACAAAATTCAAGTTTTATATTCCCTTCTCAACATAGTCTCGAATAAAATGGTGTCTTATTTCAATGTGTTTAGTACGTGAATATTGTGCGGGATTTTTAGAAATTATTATTGCACTAGTATTATCACATAAAATAGGAATACATCCCACGTCAACACCATAATCACGTAATTGTTGCTTAAGCCATAACAATTGAGTACATACCCGTCCTGCAGTGATATATTCGGCTTCAGCAGTTGAGAGGGCAACCAAATTTTGCTTCTTCGAACTCCACGTAATAATACACGGTCCGACAAATGTGGCGACACCCGACGTGCTTTTTCTGTCTAGAGAACATCCTGCATAGTCGGCATCGGAATAACCGACTAGATCGAAGTTACACTCCAATGGGTACCATAAATACGGCTTGGCCGTTCCAATTAAATATCGTAAAATTCGTTTTACGGCCGTCATATGCGATTCTTTGGGAGATGATTGATATCTCGCACAAACGCATACGCTAAACACAATATCGGGTCTACTTGCGGTCAAATATAACAGTGACCCAATCATTCCACGGTAAGTAGTTTCATCAACTGATTTACCGTCTCCATCTAATGCCAATTTCTTGTTCTCGACCATTGGAGTAGGCATAACATGGGAATTTTCCATTCCGAATTTTCGAATTAATTCTTTGATATATTTTTATTGATGGATTTTAATGGCTTCATCAGTTTGTTGTATTTGTAGTCCTAAGAAGAATTTCAATTCTCCCATCATACTCATTTCGAACTCGGAAGTCATCATCTCAGAAAAATATTTGCATAGGTTTCGGTTGGTCGATCCAAAGATAATGTCATCGACGTATATTTGAACAACCAAAAGGTCAGAACCCTCGGATTTTAGAAATAGGGTTTTATCAACGGATCCTCTACTGAATCCACTGTCAAGTAGAAACTTTGATAATCTGTCGTACCATGTCCTAGGTGCTTGTTTCAATCCATATAAGGCTTTATCTAATTTGAAGACGTGATCTTCAAATTTGTTATTTTTAAATCCAGGGGGTTGTTCAAAGAAGACTTCCTCTTATAGATATCCATTTAGAAATGTTGTCTTGACATCCATCTAGAAGAGCTTCATTCCCTTATGTGCTGCGAATGCTATCAGAAGTCTAATAGCTTTAAGATGAGCAACAGGTGCGAAAGTCTCGTCATAATCTATTCCTTCTTGTTTATTATATCCTTGAACCACCAATCTTGCTTTGTTTCTGATAATGACTCCAGCATCATCTAATTTGCTCCTAAAGACCCACCTTGTTCCAATAATGACAGATCGATCCTTTGGTCTATAAACTAAATGCCAAACCTTATTTCGTTCGAACTGTTGTAGCTCTTCTTGCATAGCAACAATCCAATCTGATTCTGCAAGAGCTTCATTGATATTTGTTGATTCGATCATGGATAGAAAAGAGTAGAAAGAGCGGAAGTTATTCAAGGAACGTCAAGTTTGAACACCCTTGTTAATATTCCCTAGAATATTGTCCATGGGGTGTGAACTCTTGTATTTCCACTTTGTTGAAGTACTTGGTTCTTCATCGTTATTTGAGCTTGACCCAATTGCACTTGGCTCGGAATTAGAGGAAGTTCCTCCTGAATCCAATCCGGGTGTTGTATTAGAGCCGTTTATAACATCGTACTCTACTCCTTGATTTGGATCCAATGTTTTAGTAACATCATCTATAACATTAGTTAGGGAGTCCTTATTTTGAGTCAATGTTATAGTATCATCAACTATAACTTTGGTTTTCTCCCTTTTATCTTTTGAAGAATGATCAAGTTCATCACTTGTTCTTTCTATCTCATTTTCCTCCAATTCCAATTCCGGGGGATCGTCTCTTGAAAGATGAAAGTCGGGCTCATTCAATTCTTCTTCCTCATCCTGTAAAGGCTTATCAAACACGTTATCTTCATCAAAAATAACGTGAACACTTTCTTCAATACAAAGAGTTCTTTTATTGAAGACTTTGTAAGCCTTGCTATGATCTGAGTATCCTATGAAAATCGCCTCATCACTCCTGGGGTCGAACTTACTTAACCGGTTTTTACCGTTATTGTGAACAAAACATTTACTCCCAAAGCAATGAAGATGGGAGATATTAGGTTTTCGATCTCTAAGGAGTTCGTAGGGGGTTTTCTTAAGAATAGGTTGGATCATAGCACGATTATGGATGTAGCAAGAAGTACTAATGGCTTCAGCCCAAAAGTTACGAGGTAAACCACTACACAAGAGCATTGTACGTGCCATATCTTCCAAAGTTCTATTCATACATTCAACGACACCGTTTTGTTGAGGAGTTCTTGGTGTAGAGAAGTTATGCCCTACACCATTAACTCTACAATATTCTATGAAAGCTTGATTGTCAAACTCGGTGCCATGATCCGTACAAATAGATACAAGATTAGCCTTATATTTATTTTGAACACGCTTCATAAGACAATCAAATTCATCAAATGTTTCATCTTTTGAATGAAGAAAGATAGGCCATACATACCTCGAGTAATCGTTTACAAGAACGAAGACGTACGTTGATCCTCCTCTACTCCTTACCTCCATAGGTCCACATAAATCCATGTGTACTAATTCCAAGGCTTGATTTTTGCTTACTACTCTTTTAGGTTTGAATGATGATCTTACTTGTTTGCACCTGGAACACGTATCACACATCTTTTCTTGGTCGAACTTGATTTTAGGTAACCCTTCAACCAAGTCTCACTTCTTGAGTTTGTTCAAGGTTAGTGAGCTAATGTGACCAAACCGTTTATGCCATAAACAGGGATCATCAAGTGTAACTTTCATGCATGAAAAAGAGTTAGTAGGCACAGTATTTAAATCTAACATATAGACATTTCTCTTCCTGTGTCCTTCAAGAATAACATTGCTAGTTCCTTCGATTATAATGCGACAACTATCAGTATGAAAAATGACTTTGTTACCTTTGTCGCACAGTTGAGATATTCTTAGCAAGTTATGTTTTAGACCGTCCACGAGATAAACATCACTGATCGCGTGAGATTTAGAAATTCCGATTTTGCCAATGCCGATTACTTTTCCCTTTTTGTTGTCTCCGAACGTCACTTTTCCTCCGTTGAAGGGCTTGAGTGAAAGAAATAGATTCTTATCTCCGGTCATGTGTCTTGAACATCCACTATAAAGATACCACTGATTGTTTTCTTTCACTACTACCTTCAGAAGGGATTAGACACAGTTTTTAGGTACCCAAGCTAAGTTGGGTCCCTTATGATTAGTCACTCTATATACTAAATCCTTTCGTACCCAAACTTGTCTAATGGTCGTTTTTGTAAACCTTGGGTGATTTTGCTTGGGAGGAGTTCTAGGTTTAGGGTTTTCTCTCGGTCTAGGAATTTCTCTGGGTCTATATTGACTGTTTCCCTTGTGAATAGGTTTACTAGGTTTAGGTTGACAAGGTTTTTGTGAAGTGCTAGGTTTCTTGGTGTAGTCCAAGGCCATGTCATAGAACCAACGAAATTTATCGTTCCTTTCTTCGTTAGGTTCATTTATGGGGGCTTCATCATCCTCGACAACTGTGTCAACAGTTTTAACATAGTCGGCATTTTTTCAAATATCATGAGCCTTTTTGACACAATTGTTTTGGATGTGACCCGTATGACCACAGTAATTGCAAATCAGGTATTCAGGAAGATCAGCATACTTCCTTTTTCTGAAATCAAAATCCGAAGGTGTTGATTTGCATTTAGAGTGATCTCTATGGCTGTAGCACTCATGTCCTAACCCCATCTTCATATTATTGTCAGATTGTTCGGTTAGGAAGTTTAGGACTTTTGCGCTACCTTCCCACTTGTCATGGACCTTCCTAGCATGTAGAAGTAGGTCTTTTAGGGTTTTAATTTCCTCTTGACATTTCGTGTGATCTACATCATTATCTTTCTTAAAGTTATCACGAAAGTCTTGGAATCGTTTGTTAAGAAGGAATACAACATCGGAATGTTGTTTCTTAACATTGATCATGTCGGTCTTAGATTCCTTTAATTGCTTTGAAAGGGAATCTATCTCTTTCTTTTGGTCTAAGATCACTGCTTCATCAGATGTGACCTTAGTTTCCAAAAGTTCTCTAGCTTTTCTAAGTTCTAAAGTTATAGCTTCATTAGCTATAACTTTGGCTTGAAGGTGCTTGATGTTAAGCTTTAGGTCTGAAGTTATAGCTTCATTAGCTATAACTTTGGACTCTAATTCCTTCTTTTCAGCCATAGTAGAATCTAACGTTGTTGCTTTCTCAACTATAACCTTAGATTTTAACTTCTTAGCTTTGGCCTTCAGAGTATGATTCTCTTCTGCAATTTCGAGAATCTGTTTCTTTAGATCTTTTAGCTCCAAGTCCTGTTCGTGACACTTATCGAGAGATTGTTCAAAGAATTCAATTAAAGCACTTTTAGACAATTTCTTAACGCGTTTTTTAAGCTCAAGATAACTTACCTCTTCATCGTCATCTTCGTCTGATTCTCCAAGAAAGCAATAGTTTGAGTGTGAGTTTGTGCTTTCTTCGTCGCTGTCGGAGATTAGGTCAAGAGTAACACTGCTTAGACAAAGGTTGGCTAATTCGTCGTCTTCAGATCCCTCGTCATCTTCTGAGTCAACGTCTCTCCAACATGAAGCCATCATTACTTGTTGAATTCTCTCTTTGTCTTCTAGCGTTTTGTCTTGTCCTTGATCTTCTCCAATGTTGGACAATCCTTGATCATATGATCAGATTCTCCACACTTGAAGCAACCTCTGTTTGTAAAATATGACTTTGATTTTGTAACCTTTTTGTTGAATGACTTCTTGTTGTTGTTGTAGGATGATTTTGTTTGTTTGTTTCTAAATATTTTATTTTTGAAGCGGCGTGCAAACAAAACAGTCTCATCCTCTAATTCAGAGTCAACTTCTTCACTTTTCAAGGCCATACTCTTATTTCGGCTAGGTTCAACGTCATCTTTGTTAAGAGTAACTTCATAGGTCATGAGAGCACCGATGAGTTCTTGATAGGATAGGTTTTCAAGATCTCGTGATTCCTCCATTGCAGTGACTTTAGCACGCCACTTCTTAGTCAGGCTCCTAAGAACCTTTCTAGCAATGTCCTCAGCACTGAATTTCCTACCTAGGTTTTTCAGTTCCTTTATGATGCTTGAAAACCTTGCGGACATACTATTTAAGGACTCATTAGGCTCCATAATGAATAGCTCATATTTTTGCATAAGCAAATCTATTCGGTGCTTCCTAACAATGGAAGTACCTTCATAAGCTAGTTCAAGCCCATCCCATATCTCCTTGGCCGTAGAGTACGAAGAAAACCGATCAAACTCTGTAGAAGTCATTCCGTTTTGTAGGAGACTTATTGCTTTGGAGTTCTTTTCGGCCTTCTTATAGTCGGCCTCAACATAGTCCTCTTCTTTCTTTTCATAGGTAGTGCCTTCCTCGGATGCTACAATAATTTTGAGCGGTCCATTTTGGATAATCCTCCAGCACTCCCAATCATGACCTTTCACATAGTGAGTCATCATGTTTTTCCATAACCCATAATACTTCCCATCAAAGACGAGAAACTTGAGATGTTTGGAATCCATTTATCACATGATAGGCAGCGGAATATAAAACGATAAGATAAATAAAAACAAGATAGATCAGCCTCTTTGAGGTTAGGCAATCAAGAGCACGAGGCTCTAATACCAATTGAAGAGTCTATCGATCCGAGATACTCAAGAGGGGGGGGGGGTGAATTGAGAATTTAAAAATTTTGAAAGCTTTTTCGATTGTATGAATATAATTGATTATTTAAAGTTTATTGATTAAACTTTAACTAATCAACTAATGAATGTAGAATAAAATAAACAAACGAACGAAAGAGAGGAGACACACGATTTTTGAAGTGGTTCAGTTTCACAAGTCGAAACCTACGTCCACTATTCTCGATTAATAAATTTAGTACCTTTCCACGAATTACAAATTTACTAACCCAACTCGTATAACTAACTCTAGTTGTAACTCAATGAGTAGCGTTAAATACTCGAGTGACTAACTTACGCTAATAAGAAAGCACTAATGATTCTTGCAAAGGTTCACGTTAATGAACAAGTAAGAAATCAAATAAACACTATTATCTTATAAAGATAACTTAACAAATGAATATACGAGTTTAAAACACACGACCTTTCAAAAATAACAAAACAGTTTTCTGCTTTGAAACACACGATTTTGCTTTGTGAAAATAAGATCAATTTTTATGCTTAACGTCTCTCTCTTAAATGTTACAAAGAGCAAAGTATTTATAGGAAGGAAACAATAAGGCAACTCGGTTTCTAGAAACCCTAATGGCCGAAAATAGGAGATATGTTAACAAATCATATCTTCCATTATTTCTTTCCTAAAAGCCTAAAAGATAATAAAGAATATTCCAAAAGATAGAATATAATCTATTCAATTATTATCTTTACTATAAATTCTAAGATATGATAAGATTTTTTATAACAAGAATATCTTTTATCATAAATAAATATATTAAGTAAGATATACAAGATATGTAAATATATAAAATCTTTACCAAATATATCTTAGTTTACACGAGATGTCACGGCTCATATGCCTCGTGACTCGTGCAAACCCTAGCTCAATATATGGGTTAGAATTTAGGTTTTAAGAGAGGCTTTGTTGAAACCCTAATTAGTAGCATAGTCCAACTCATAAGTTGACCCAAAACAACTATTAGTCAACGTTCAACAAGCAACCGAACTCCACACTAAACCGGCCTTTTTAAGTAAATACTTTTATTAAAACATTTAAAATAAACTTTAAACAATTTTAAAAACAATTTTAAAACATTATATGTCGTGTATAGTAAACTCAGCATCTCAATGTTATAGTAAGAGAGCTATAACATTGAGCTCTTTTACTAGTAATCTTATAGCTACAAAGCTATAACTTTACTAATTCAAGAAACTCATTCTTGGTTATCATTACGAGATAATCACCTATACTATTCTAATCTTCAGGGAGATCTTCGAGTATAGGCTACGTCATCATCCAAGCTTGATTAATCTTTAAACGGACTTCGTCTTCACATAAATCTTGAATGAATCTTCACATCATTTGATCTTGAATTGAGGCTTGACTATTGTATACTTCTATCACAACTTCCTTGGTTGCTTGTATTAGATAAGTCGAATCTAAAAGACTTAGACAAACGATTACGCGCAACAAGCATATAAATTATAAAGCACCTTGACATCATCAAAACATAAACATATATACTATATGGTTCAACACCCATCTTGAAAACCCGACTCATCAACTACTAATTAATTAATTAAATTAAACCCAACAATACCCATAATCCCGTGTCAAGCCGTCATATACACATAAACACCCAAACACCTACCGGTTTAAACCCACCACACTACACTCACAAAACCGGTGTGTTATGCCCACACCCGACACCACCCTGACCTGTCACCATCACCACCACTAGCCTCCACCAACACGACACCTAATGATCTCCAACCACCAGACCAACCGTCCCCTACAACTCACAACCTCACGCCCTAGCAACAACAATCACGAACATTACTAATTACCGAAAACCAGACATCGACAAACATTGTGTAAAGAACCCTTCGCCACCACCACCACAGCCACCACTGCCGCCTATAGCCACCATAGTGAGCACCATTATCCCACGGTGACTCCATAGGTGGTCCCTTTTCCCCTGTACAGTCGCAAAAACAACCACAGTGTCCGTCTTAAGACAGCCACGACAACACCCTTGTTTTACTCTGTTTTGCCGCAACCTCCGTCACCAACCACCACCTGCCACCAGACTGACACCTACCCCAAGACCGACTCAACTACCCCATCACTACCCAACCATGCCCAGGTCAAGACTCGTCCATTAGAAAGTTCAAAATCCGAGTTTAAACACTCGGCACAAACACTATCCATTTCACGACAACCACCCCTTGTTCCCAGCCCTGGTTGGTCAACGTCGGTCAACAAGGTCTCATGGTGGTCCAACGTGGTTCACGGTCAGTCATGCGGCAGTGGCGGGTCAGATGGTGGTCAATTTAATGAGTTATTAAAATCGATTATAAGCGAGTTATACTATGAGACGGTAATTATAGCGAATTTACCTTGAGACGATTTAGACGGAGGCTCCTTCTCTAGTTTCTGAAATTATGACCCTAATATGGTATGCATGGGTATTTATAGAGCTAAATAGGGCAACTTAGACAACGAATAGGAAAACAGGAAATTACTAGTTATTTAATTATATTATTTATAATTATATTAATATATCTCTTAAATTTAATACCTTATTATTATTATGAACCTTATTACTATTACAATAGAAATCGACTGATATTACTAGCCAAATACAATTCACTAAGTCCATTCCAAATCACTTTTACTTCATTATTTTATTTATTATTTTATAATGTCATTCCGTCTTACTCACGATTATTAATTATAAACGTCATAATTAATTATTAAAAATGCTCAAAACGTAAATATAACTCTCCTCAAATTAGGGGGTATTACAGTCTTCCCTCCTTAAAAAGAACTTCGTCCCCGAAGTTCATCCCAAAGTACTCAAAATATTAACTCCGTACATTCCAATAATAGATAACGATAATCGCAAAGTTATAATATATATAAAGCATCGATAAAAAATCGTATAAACAACATAAGCAAAGTTATAATAACTCAAAACATTTGTAGTATCACATTCTACCAACTAAAAATAAACTTCGTCCCGAAGTTTCGGAACTACTACTACTTTATTAAAACTACTAACAACTTAATACTTATATAAATGACAAGAGTCTAATCCTCTCAAATAAATACTAGTTACTCTTCTTTCCATTCCCTTGTACTGTACTAGCTGTTCCAAATGTCTTCCTACCATTACTCTGATCACCTTCATTGCCTTGCCTATTATTGTTGCTCCTCTGGGTACTTCATTGCCCTGCATTTCTATTGCTCCCTACACTCTGTACTGGAGTTTGGTAGTTCCTTTGATTCCCATTTCCATATCCTCCATTTCCATTGCCACCTCCTTGCTTGCCCAAATTTACTCTGCAGTCTATGATCTTATGTCCCAACTTGCCACACCTGAAACAACTACCCACAAAATCTCTACTAGCCACCAACCGACCATCACTTCCACGGCTCACTCCTTCCATTGGTGCACTATTAGCAAAGTAAGAAAAGTAAGAGTGATATTGGTTAAAACTTTGTTTCTTACTCCCAACATTCTCACTAGAAGACTCAGCCTTTCTCTTATCACTCTTTCCCTTCTTCTCCTCCTTCTCCCTCCTCTCTTCCCTTAACATATCTGCAATCCTCTCTGTATGCCCAGCTTGCTGATAAACATCATCCATGGTACTTGGATAACCAGCTGCAAGCCTCTTCTTAATAGTGGTTGTTAATCTCTTTTCAAATCTGAGTGCCAACATCTCATCACTAAAATTCAAATCAGCTACATATTCTGACAATTCCATAAACTTATTGTGATAGCTTTCCACCATCATCTCATCAGTCATCTTGAACGAATCAAATTCAGCTCTCATCTTACTCCTAACATGTTCTGGTACAAATACAGCTCTCATAGTCTCCTTGAAATCCTTCCAAGTGATAAACGGTTCATCACTCTCCCTCCAAGCTTCCCTTAAGACCTCCTTACTACGATTCCACCACAAACCCGCTTTTCCCCTCAAATAGTAAGCAGCTTGATCTACCTACAGCTCCGCAGGATAACCTAGTAACTCAAAAAGATTTTCACACTCCCTATGCCAATCCCCAAGTAAAGATGGTTCACCTAATCCGTCATATTTCGTCGGGTTGTGCCTTGCGATACTAGCACTCATTTTTGCTGGATCGTGAACTGACCCCTTAACCTTCAGTGCCGCAGTCAAAGCCTCATTCATAGAAATCAAACGCTCAATATCCTCTTGGGATATGGTAGAGGGTGTAGGTGTAGATCTCTTTGGAGGCATGGTTCTAAAAAATAAAACAAGACAACATAAGTTTATACTCGAGGAAACATGGCTTAACATTTTTAAACATTCTATACCTACAAAGACAAGGTGTGGTCAATTCTATCCTTTCTTACCCCTTCTTAGGTCCTCCTATCATCAGTCCTACCTCCCAACTATCACAAGTTAAGAATTGATAAAACATTTATATTGAACTTTTGGTAAAACTCGTGTTTTCGGAAATCAAAGTCAAGCTGTAACTTTCAAAAATCACCATTAAATAATCGTTACATTCTAAGTTGAGTTTTTATACTTTGCAGAAAATATAAAGAGTTTTCAAAACATGAGAAAAAGGATTAAGCCCAAATCCCCGAATAATCATTTTATAAAGATTTTTACAATTCAGTGGGTCAAAACAGAAACTGATCACCAATTTGTCAAAAACGTGGGTCAACTTGTAAAAATCACTATTAATTGTCAAAAATTCACCTTGCAACGTGGCTTATCAATTTGAAAACATATTTGAATCTTTTAAGCAGTGGATTTGGAATTAAGAAAAATAATAAGTACGAATTAAATGAGAAATTTTACAAAATGGTTTGTCAAAAACATGACTGTACAAAAACATTCTGACCACTATCCACCAAATTATTATTTCTCCCAAACCGTAAAACTTTTTAACATGAGACCAACCACCCTGGAAAGTTAACTCACTAAGTTATCACTCATAAACATGACAAAATTAGACGATTAACAGAGGTCAAATGGCAACTAAATCAAATAGGGGTAAAATCTGACAAATAAGGTCCAGCTTTTACATTACTTTTTACTGGATCATAAATCCCTATTAACACCCTCCTATACTTGTAGTAACAGAACTTGGTCATCATACTTCACACATGACTAATATCTACTCTAAATCATTCCTAGCACAAGTTTAATCATTTCATAATATTGTAAATAGCATGGTTTCGAGATTCACATAACCGCATATCGCTAGACATGATACTATTATAACATCAAATCACATAATCAATATCAATTCACAATTACTTCATGCTTATGATAAAAACAATTCAATCATCAAATCCTCATTTCATCCATTCCACTCTCCTTAAAATTAAGGTTATGTCCTGTAACCTTGGTCATCAAGGAAGACAAAATTCATCTTAAGGCAAGCAATGACTCCTAAGAAACTAAACAACATTCATTTTAAATGACCTCACTCTTCCATATCTCTCAAGGTAACTGGTTCAAAACTGGAAGGGCTGAGGTTCGGAGTGAGGGTACCTTCTCATCCTAAGCCAAAAGGGCTCCTAACAGTTTCTACCCGGGTTCATTTTATTAGACACATCCTATATTCATTATTAAATTCATTTGTTAGGCCTGAGGATCGTTTCGCTCTGATACCACTTTGTAACACTCTCATTTATTTAGGAGCCTTTAGCAAGACATTCTCAATAAATAGGACTGTTACCATCTCGGTTGCCCGAGGTAAATGATACAAATTAAAACAAACCAAAGTACTTTAATAACTTAAACTGAAATAACGGTTTTATTAGAACATGATTAAACCCAACTGAAATAATAATCAATACAAACTCGCAGCGGAAATAAAATGAATAGACTATTAATTAAATTGTGATGAACTAATTAAGTCAGCTAGATGCCTAGGCCACGGTCAAGTCCTCATGCAATCCCATGCTCCCAAGTCAGCTAACTCAAGTACCTGTCAAATCTGCTCCCCATTATGGTTCATCATACACTGTCAACCACGAGGTTGAGTAGGATAAAATACTTCATAATAAATAATCAATAATAATTCCACAACCGTCAAAATGCCACGTTCCAATTTCAACTGTCCATGTTATCCACCAGAGACTAAGCCTGGGGCCTTCCAATTAACTACACACGTTATCCACCAGAGACTAAGCCTAGAGCGGTCCATTCACCGTACTCATTATCCACCACAAACTATGCCCGGAGCCGTCCGATTCTCCTAAACTCATTCTCGTAGTTAAACACGAAAAACATGTATATAAACCATCCAATTAAATAATATGATAAACTTAATTGCCAATCAACCATATTTTCATATCATAATCATATGATAAATAACACCAATTACACAATCAGTTGAGTAGATTATCCTACCTTTTCAGCAATATTTCAATTTACGCAATCAACTAAATTATTCTTCAGTAAATCCATTTCACGAATCCGTCACCTAAACAAATAATGATTTTTCCAATATTAATTATTTATTCTTAATTTATAATTCGATATTTATGTTAATCACTTATTATTATTATTATTATTATTATTATTATTATTATTATTATTATTATTATTATTATTATTACTATTATTATTATTATTATTATTATTATTATTATTATTATTATTATTATTATTATTATTATTATATTCAAAACCCGCCTCAAGAATTAAACAAGCCCATCTTGAAAACCCGACTCATCAACTACTAATTAATTAATTAAATTAAACCCAAAAATACCCATAATCCCGTGTCAAGCCGTCATATACATATAAACACCCAAACACCTAACGGTTTATACCCGCCACACTACACCCACAAAACCCGTGTGTTATGCCCACACCCGACACCACCCTAACCTGCCACCATCACCACCACTAGCCTCCACCAGCACGACACCCAACGATCTCCAACCACCAGCCCAATCGTCCCCTACAACTCACAACCTCACGCCCTAGCAACAACAATCACGAACATTACTAATTACCGAAAACCCTACATCGACAAACACTGTATAAAGAACCTTTCGCCACTACCACCACAGCCACCACTACCGCCTATAGCCACCATAGTTAGCACCACTGTCCCACGGTAACTCCATAGGTGGTCCCCTTTCCCCGGTACAGTCGCAAAAACAACCACAGTGTTCGTCTTAAGACAGCCACGGCAACACCCTTGTTTTACTCTGTTTTGTCGCCACCACCATCACCAACCACCACCTGCCACCAGACCGACACCTACCCCAAGACCGACTCAACCACCCCATCACAACCCAACCATGTCCAGGTCAAGACTCCATTAGAGGGTTCAAAATCCGAGTTTAAACACTCGGCACAAACATCATCCGTTTCACGACAATCACCCCTTGTTCCCAGCCCTGGTTGGTCAACGTCGGTCAACAAGGTCTCATGGTGGTCCAACGTGGTTCACGGTCAGTCACGCGGCAATGGCGGGTCAGCTGGTGGTCAATTTAATGAGTTATTAAAATCGATTATAAACGAGTTATACTATGAGACGGTAATTATAGCGAATTTACCTTGAGACGATTATAAGACGATTTAGACATAGGCTCCTTCTCTAGTTTCTGAAATTATGACCCTAATATGGTATACATGGCTATTTATAAGGCTAAATAGGGCAACTTAGACAACCATTAGGAAAATAGGAAATTACTAGTTATTTAATTATATAATTTATAATTACATTAATATATCTCTTAAATTTAATACCTTATTATTATCACATATTATTATTTCATAATGTTAGTATGGAAACTCATTATAAACATTATTATTATTATTATTATTATTATTATTATTATTATTATTATTATTATTATTATTATTATTATTATTATTATTATTATTATTATTATTATTATTATTATTATTATTATTATTATTATTATTATTATTATTATTATTATTATTATTATTATTATTATTATTATTACTACTACTATTATTATTTATTATGAACCTTATTACTATTATAATAGAAATCGACTTATATTACTAGCCAGACACAATTCACTAAGTCCATTCCAACTCACTATTACTTCTTTTTTGGTGGAAAGTAAGTATATTATATAAAGGATATCAATGTACAGAGTTCATATGATCACATTACAATAGATTTCTACTGGCTAGCCATTCAAGATCATCTATTCTCATCTGTTTCTTGTCCCTCTCTCGTATCCTGGACCTCATCTCATTCACAATCCCCTTTGCAAGCACTTCTGGTTGTATGAGAACCATCTTCATCCTGCATTTGTTGCGCTGCTCCCATACCTGGTATACTGCACACAAAACCATAGCAAACTGAATCTCCTTCTGGGCCTTGGTCCCTATTCTTTGCAGACACCAGTCCATAACATCAATGCCAGGGATGCAATCCCCAGTGCTCTAATTCTACTTAAGTATTATTTGCCTGTTGTATGAACAGGAAAAGAACAAGTGCTCCTGTGTTTCACTCCCCACTCCACAAAGCTGACAACTATTATCATCAGTAACCCCATATAGGAACAGTTTGTTGTTAGTGAGCATAGCCTCATGAGCCCATATCCACCCCATAAAATTATGCTTAGGTAGACTCCAACCATTCCATACAACTTTCCTCCAGTTAATCTGTGGATTATGCCCCTTCAACCACTGATAGCAACTTGCAGGAGGGTAACCCTCCGGTTGTTCATGCCATTTCCCTGCAGTGTAGCATGCATCTATTTCCTACTTCACCTTACAAATTCTTCTCCATACCCAGCTAGCTTAGAGTTAGAGCTAGGTATATACTCCCTCATTTACTTCCCCCTCAGATAGTTACAGTTCACCCAATGGACCCAAATAGTGTCCTTTTTCTCATACACTCGGTCCACCAGTCTAACTCACTATTACTTCATTATTTTATTTATTATTTTATAATGTCATTCCGTCTTACTCACGATTATTAATTATATATGTCATAATTAATTATTAAAAATGCTCAAAACGTAAATATAACTCTCCTCAAATTAGGGGGTATTACAGTCTTCCCTCCTTAAAAAGAACTTCGTCCCCGAAGTTCATCCCAAAGTACTCAAAATATTAACTCCGTACATTCCAATAATATATAACGACAATCGCAAAGTTATAATATATATATATATATATATATAAAGCATCGATAAATCGTATAAACAACATAAGCAAAGTTATAATAACGCAAAACAATTGTAGTATCACAACTACTACAAACACATTCCTACTATAATAATGCAATCATCATCTAATTCAAGATCTAATTCAAAATGGGTGCAAATTGATAACAAAAATTGCCCTAAATGTAAGAAGAGATTCAACATAAGGTCATCTGGATCTTTGGCAGCAAATCCATCAAGATTGTACTACAAATGTGATGAATGTGAATGCTTTCAATGGTGCAAACCAAAAAATGAAGACATGAATGAGTTGGTTGGTGAGGGAGCTGCACAATTTCATGATGCTAATGCTATACAAGAATTTAAGAAGAAATTGAAGGAACAAACAACTAGCATTTGTGACTTAAAAAGAGAAATTGTAGATTTATCTAAAAAGTTTCAATTTAGTTTGAAAATAGGGATAATAATGTATATATTTTTAGTCTATATTATAATGAAGTAAGTGTACTAGCATTGTGATATCAAAAAAGAAGATTTTAGAAACCTAAAACAAATTTCATGCATTATATAACATCATTGGCATCCAAGCATCCAAGAGTTTAACCCAAAAACTTACATGACTCATCTAGTTCAACAACTAACAGCCAACTTACTGAAGAAATACTGCACAAGATGACTGATCTAAACAGAGTTACCAGTTCTTCTAAACTGGCATACCAGGATTTGCAGTAAATTCATCTTCTAATTTAGAGGCCATCTATTCAGTTGTTGTCATAGGATTGCACTTCAGGAAACGACATTGGATATGTTCACCAGTAATTGTCTTGATTGCCCAAGTTAATTTATCAGGGATTATGAAAACATGTATCTTCCAAGTATAATGTTCTCCACTACATTCAGCTGTGTTCCTCACCTTATCAGATTTGCTGACTATAACATTGAATCCTTCTTGAATGCAGTAATCAGAGAGCACTGACACAAAGTCACCCTTGGTTTGGAAAAGTAACCACGGCCTCAACTTAATCTCACCCCACCTTTCAGGTGCATACATCTTACCATTCTTGTATGCCTTATACAAAGTAACTGCCTCATCCCCTTCCTTTGCTTCATTAACTGTCTTATCAAATGGATGCATTTTATCCCCTTCCACTGTTTTATCAAATGAATCCCTGCTACACTCAGATGATTGCTCATCCTCAGTACCATCTTCATCTCCTTCACTCTCTTCATCAGAGGCAGAGTAGTCTTCATCAAATTCCTCACTCTCTTCACCTTCATCCTCATCCAAGCCCAAATTTATTGGCTCACCCCTTTTCTTTCCCCTTCCTGTCTTTATCTCAGTTGCCTTAGCGTCACTTTTAGGAGCACTTGACTTAGATTTTGGAGTATAAATACCTTTTTTCTTAGTAGTTGATCTAGGAATTTTCTGCTTTGGGTCAGGCCTTTTTTTAAACAATTGAGACAAGTTAAGGGTACTTTCAGGGGCACTTTGATTTTCTCTGCTAAATCTATTAGCAGTTGGGCAATTTTGGGTAAATTGACTTGGTGTAGTGTTTGTTTGAGTTTCAGGTACAGTTTCAGGTATGGTGGTGATTGGACTTTTAGGAGTAGTTTCATGAGAAGTTGGGTTGCTGTTTGTTTGTGATTCAGGGTTAGGCTTTTTTTGAGGTTCAGGGTTGGTCTTTTTTTGAGGTTCAGGGTTAGTCTTTTTTTTAGATTCAGGGTTAGGCTTTTTTTGAGGTTCAGGGTTGGTCTTTTTTTTAGGTTCAGGGTTGGTGTTTCTTTGAGGTTCAGGGTTGGTGTTTTATTTTGCTGGATCAGCCAACTCTTGAGACTCATAGACTCTAGTATAAATGGTCTCATTTGTCTCCACATCAAAAGTAGGTACTTCAATTGCCAAAGGTTCAACTAACAAACCTTGACTCTCCACTCTGTTTTGTTGGAATATGTGTCCTCCGACAATAATGCGATCACGACTGTTGATCATGATGATCACGTGTTTAAATCTCATTATAAAGAATACAATTGGGAAGTAATTTTGTTACTGTCAACTGGTCAACATATATCGGTAATGATTGGCTTACTAGAGTTTGACATTACTGTCGTGCGACGGTGGTGGTGATCGATTGACCCCTAGGTCATACCTATAGGGCAACACTCTTAATTGATCATTTAATTAATCGTATAATATTACGAGTTAATTAAATTACTTGAAAAATTGACGGACGATTTTGGAAGTAAAATTTACGTATCACGTTATAATGTGATTAAATGAGATACGGTTTGAGTAATCGAATTGTATCATTGCTCGGATGAAATTATTGTTTAAAGAAACAATTGAAATTGAATGAATTATTATAAATGCAATTTATTGTGATTTATAATGGGTAAAATATTTTGGTACAGTAATTGTGAATTGCTAAGTCGATTTTTGCATATGACGTATTTTTATTAATACGTTGATTTTTAATATGTTAAAAATACATAACGAAATTTATGTTACATATGACATGTAACATAAGACAAATTGACAAAGATAATATGGAGACCATATTATCTATTTGGCCGAAATATTGGGTGGAATTAACATATATAATATGTTGATTAAAGTTAATGGAAAGCATAATGATGATTAACCTAATTCTAGCCATGCACCCTACACATTCTTGTAAAGAACAAATTGTGCATGCATTGGCCATACTTCCCCCTCCTACCCGGTTCTACCTAGAAAAGAACAAGGGTTCTTTTGCTTAAATTATTTTATTCACCATATGAATGGGTGGGTGATAATTTTATTCATTCACTTGACAAAAATTATTTTAAGAGAGACAAAAATAATACTCTTCCTCTCCTCTTCTCTTACCCGGTTTTAGGAGCCAAAAACAAAATATTTTTGGGTCATTTTTTCTTATAAAATTAATATTACCTAGTATACATAATATTGATTTTAGTTAAGAGTAAGCTTTGGGTATTATTCCTAAGGAGAGATCCTACACTTGGATCTTGTTTCTTCCATTAAAGGAAAGCTCAAGAACAAAAGAAAAGGAGATTTCTTTTGTGCCCATAAGAACCGAAATTACAATGTAAGGGTGATTTCTTCTTTATTTTGCTAATTTGTTTGCATGCATAAGACCTTTATTAATTTTATGACAAATTAGTTTAAACATATATGAGTATGTTAGTATGTATATAAATCTACATTTCCTTCATGTTTATCTCCATCCTTTCCTTTTCCTTCTCCTTCTACATTTCCGTCCTCTATTCTTCCATCATTCTTGCCTTTTTTATTTCAACCACTAACCCAAACTCCTTAACTGGCTTATTTGTGTCCTCAATCCAAATTCACACGTCAATTGTCTCATAGCTTTCATAATCCCAAAACTTTTTCAGTAAATCCCCATCATCCTTAATATTTATCTTAGCATCATTCCTTCCTCTATAATACATAGCATAGACAGGGGGCAATAAAACTTGTTGTTTCTCAGCAACAACTCCAAGATCAGCAATTACATCTAGTAATTGTATAAAATCCACATCATAAATAGCATAATCAAATTTTTGCCTTTGGTAGTGACATTGCAACCAAAACGCAGCTTTCAGCCTACCATTTTAAACCAAGCATTACTTAAATACAGTCAAGTAAAACCCTAACCCTAATTATTTCAAAAAAAATTTAATAATTGACAATATTATTAGTCCAAATGAAAAGGGATAACAAAATCAGAAAAACAAACAAATACCCTAATTATTGAATTGAAATACTCATAAAACCACATCAAAAACCCTAATTAAAAATCACAAAACAACAATTATCTACATATAAATAAAATCGTTCACAAAAAAGCTCATTTAGGTATGAGTTAATCACAAAACAAAAAGAATAAGATACAAACAAACTAATTTTAACCAAAAAAAAAACAACAAAAGGAATAAAGATGAAGATGGTGTAAGATTCATTAATCTCTTAATTATTGACTACTAATAAATTAAGTAATTTAGTTTAGTCATAAAACTAATTAGATCTTATGCATGCATAACAAAAATACAAGGTAAGAAGAAAATCAATCAACTTACAAAGAGTGCCGAAATGGATATACTAATTGGACTCCTTCCAAATTAGTCTTCTTAAAGAAAATCCAAATGCTCCAACAAAACCCTTAGATTCAATAGTAGAATCTACTCCTCAAGGATTGTACCAAGGTAATCCCTCTTAATACAAGTACTGATTTTGTTACTAGAAATTAGTATTTGTGTCCTTCAATTATAACTAATATAATTGTATACAACTTCTGGTAATGGAGGAATAATATTAGATTTAATAAACAAATTTATTCATAAAACCATTTAATGTGAGAGAGAGGATGGTAGAATATATGAGAGATAAGTATAAGTTTTCTACACTAGAAAAATGAGAACCAAAAATATTCTCACATAGAGAAGAGGGATCCGGTTTTGGCTCTTATTGGGAGCCAAAATTATTCTTCTCAATTTGCTTTTTGTCTTCACAAGAAAGGCTAGATGTAGGTCTAGTTTAGGTTAGTAATGATGGTGTTTCTTAATTAAAAAACAATAAACCATAAAACCATAAACCACCTACTTAAAACCGGCACACATAAGTAAAATGGACTCCATTTTATCTTTTTGTAATTTTTCATTTGTAATTTGTGTGACATATGACAAGTAATATGTCATTAGGCATAATAATGCATATTTAACAAATTAAATATCATTATATAATTAAATAAATTACATTTAACAAATTAACAAGTAATTCAAAATTACATGTAAATAAAATGGGTCACATTAAGTCTAGTTAATATAATCTACAACATCTTGTAATTATAATTAACTAATTACTCTTATCTCAAATGTTTCACAAACCTTAATCAATTTTAGTAATATAACAAATTAGTTACTCAACTGAATCTTATTTAATCAAATTACAATAAGATATAAAACTCTCTCTTATAAATAAAATTTGTTCAATTTAAGGAATTAATTAACTTGTATCAACATACAATTAATTAATTAATCAATTAAGAGCGTTACCCTAGAGTTATGACCTTAAGGGATCAACTGATCACCACCGTCATAAGACAGTAATGTCAAACTTTAGTCAGCCAATCATTACCGATTAATGTGGATCAGTTGACAATAAAATATTATTTTCCCTCAGCATTCTTAATATGAGATTTAAACATGTGATCGCATTATTGTCGAGGAAACATACTCCAACAATCTCCCACTTTTCTGCGACAAGTGTGCGTCACCAATTCTCTTGTCCCATTACAATCTCCCACTCAATGCAAGGTGTCTTGCAGGTCGTACTTGCATTTAATCATATCATGAGTGGTTTCCTCGATCTAGAGAATAACTGTCTGACCGGAATTATCTACCGTCGATACCTTCCGAGCGTGGCCATGCATTTCTAGTTCATTACTCTTCAAGTGGCCTTGAGATATAAGATAACCCTGACGGGGATGGACAATTCCTATTGCACTCTTCCCTTCGAATAGCCACAACTCATCATGACCCAAAACATGCCCATTTGACCCCAATTACGAAGATCGTAGAACATAAATCAAAGTCACTCTGAAACTGTGTCATCTTAGGCGAACAGTATTTAGTCAAAGAATCGACTCATAAGAATACTATAGCAGCTCTTGCCACGACCAGGCTATAAAAAATGCCAGAACTCTATAAGCGGTCATTGCCCGACAGAGTGTCCCATACAGTCTGCCTATGTGATCGACTAGTCATCTCTCATGACTCTATGGCACTTGAACTTGCCATCAATCGCATCACACTCTAGTTACTTCAAGATGTCACCTCATATAAGCAATTAGGGACCAATACTATGTTAATCCAGTTCACTTTAATAGGGTTCAACGTTGTCCTTACAACCTATTTGGATATAACAAAGTAATAAAAGAGTTTTAATAAAACTCAAACGATGAATGCATTATCACATATGTAAAATTGATACCATATTAATTACTACATAATCTATAATCCATACTCAATATTGAATATAACTATACATCTCAACTCAATTGAAATGGCATGACTTATCATGCTTAGCCTATGAAAAGGCCTTGGTTAGCAAGTTTTAGCAACACTATGCACTTTCCTTAACCTTGTACCATTTCCCTTTGTATAATCTTTATCATAAAAACCTTTTGAGTACATGTCCAGATCCAATCTAGAGATAGGTTCCTTAGCCTTGGAATCACTCCCACTGTTCTCGCAGTGTACAAGGATAAGACCTTCGGTTGTTGGAATGAACTACCATGGTTCCTCCAATTCATAAAACCGAATCCTACTAACATCCCTTCCTATTTGCATTTTTCATAATTGCAAGTGTACTCAATTTTCGTTGTAAATCTCTCATTGTTCTACTGCCTATAGCGTATCTAGCAGATATCCTCCTTAATTAATATAGCCAAAATGTTTCTCTAACCATTCTAGTGTGATTAGAATATGGTTATCCTGTAACTGCTTGCACATAAATCCATATCAATTTTAATCACTCAGCTTCATTTCTTTAGTGCTCCAAGAGAACTAACCAATGAACTATATGGCTATATTGAGACTTCTCTCAAAAATTCGATTTGTAACTTTTCGTCATACTCCAAGTATACGAAATTTAAGAATGGTGATAAATCTAAGCGTAATGAATTAATCCCGCAGCGGAAGCAAGTGGATTCAATTTCTACATGTTCAATACCTTTGAACTTGACTAGACTCTTATCAATATAAAAATATTCATTTAACGCTAATATCCTCTCAGAACTATCTTTATAGGTCTGGATACCTTAGAGATGTATTATTATTCTCCTAAGTCTTCCATCATTCACAATGATCAATATGTCCCTTTCATATAAGACTAATAACACCACATTACTCCCACTAAACTCCATGTATAAACAGAACTACTCGACAATTCGAGAAATGTTTATCACATGATCAAAACATACAATTCAACTCTTTGATATCTAGTTAATACTTCCTCTCAAGTTCGGATCCTACTTTAGGATAGTTACGATTTACAAAACTCTTGCGAGATGATTTTAAAATCCAACTATATCAAATCATATCCGAATACAATGAAGCATTGTTATTGCGTGCAAAACCCTTGCCACCAACCAACCAAGCTAAATAAACATTTTCATGTTTATGTTTGCTTCGGACTTTTGCAGCGTTGATACTAGATAAAGCATCATAATAAGTTACAGGTTTGTTATTTTCTAAAATAACATAACTCCTGTCCACTTAGAGTTCGAAGAAATATTTACTGATTTTGACCAGGAAGGAACGTCTTCCTACGTTTTATTCTCAGTTTGTGGCTCTTGAACATTTTCTCCCACTCTGTCTATAAGAGATAATCCTCTTTTCTCTAATAGATAGCATCACGAGCCACAAACCCTTTATTCTCGTGATCATGTAGGAAGAGAGACCACATGTTTTCTTCGAAACAAGCTACAACTTAGGTACCATGCCTAATCATATCATATATGAATTGTACTTGATTGCTTTAACTATGTTTTGTTTTAAGGGAATAAATAAATACTAGACAAATTGTGATAGAAACAACTTCCAATTTTATAGTAAAGATAAAATCATATCGTATAGGATTCTTTGTCACTTTTTTTAATATTATGAAGGTGAACTTGTGATACCATATCATACTCCTTTTGGTGCATATAAATGTCTTCACTTTATTATTCCCAATATTAACAAAGTACTAATACTTTGGTCATAATCTCTAGGTTATGATACTTTTAAACATTCATTGATCTTATTCAAAGAATTTCTCTTCTTACCTCATTAAGTGGATACCAAGTATCTACCTAGTTCATTGGTAAAAGAGATGAAGAAGTAATAACCCCTTTTGATTGAAATTGTATTCGACTATATACTTCAAAGTGTAAATAGGGTGAATATCTTGCTATACTCATAATTCTTTTCTAGAAAGAAGTCATGAATTAATATTGCTTTGAATACAAGATACACACACCAAGAGATTCTCAATCAAGTGGTTTGGGACACTAATCAAAACTAGTCTTTATGAGTAATTTCAATCGAGAATCGAGAAATAATGGGGTTCACCAATTTGAGTCTTATACAATATGTATGACATTTATTTTAGTTTGAATATAATTACCTTGATTTGTATGGTCTCACCATAAACTTAATCGTGGTATGTAAGGACATAACACTTGTTTTAATTGCATAATGGTAAAACCCTTTACCTTTTGTGCAAAACTACAAATTATATTCTTATTTAGACATATTATACATCATAACAATTATTGAGATATATATATAAATAAAAACTAAAATGAGTACACTACAACATTCATATGTTCATTGATGAAATGGCAACTACCCTAGTTCCATTCATGCAAATTTTTTTTTTTTTTTTGAACTTATTCTTGCTAGTCATCACATGATAATGCCAAATATGATGATGAAATCCACTAATTTGTATCAAATACTCATGATGTGGTATTTGGCAAGAAGGCTATGACAATGTTATACATATTTACGAAGGACTATGTTGGTGTCACACAACCAACTTCCTTAATCTTTACTTACTTAGGAATGTCTCTATTTTTAGTGTCTAACACTTTCTCTTTCAAGCCTAGTTCTATCCTTAACAATTAACATAGATACTTTACTTCTTATTGCTCCCACTCACTTCAAGAATTTCTACTTGATGAAGACTTATCTTCATATAAATTCCTAGTTAATCCTTTACAAGGATGAACTCTATTGTGGTATTTGGTTAATCAAAATTTCTAACGAATTAATTTACCAATTTTATAATGTCATGTGCTTAACAACTTAAGTGCTTGGTGACATTTGTTTGGATTGAGCAATAAGACTTTTGAACCATGTATGCAATGAAGATATTATCAAAACATCTTTTGACTAAGTACTACTTTTTTTTTTTCGATAAAATGTAAGTATATTAAGGAAAAAAAACCGTCACCATACATCAAATAATCAGGTGGTCACTAGACCCATCCCAACCACTCTACCAAACTGCTTAAAGCTGAGCCCTCCCAAACAAAACGGGCCCAAACCAATATCTACCACAAAACCAAATAGATCCAATTTACTCTAGGCAACAAAAACATACCAAACAACACAGATCATACAGCCTCTAAAACATCGACTTCATCTTCAACCTTTTGCCTCCTTCAATCACCGCCTGTTCTGAAATCTGGCCATTAGAGATCGATCCTGATCCCCTAACTTAGCAACTGGAATGCTCAAAATCCGGCGAGAGATGTCAATAACAATCTGATTAGCCAATTTATTTGGACGGATAAGGATAAGCTCATGCTTGCTCAGATTCCGTTGTCGCCAAATGGAATATACACAGGCATTGAAAGTCGCGTTGATAACATCCTTCCTTAGCCTTGTACCTGTCATGTTCAGTCTCCAATTTGTGGTATCCTTGTACGGAAGGGAGATCCCTAATTGCTCACCAATGTATGCTATAACCCGTCTACTGTAAGAACACTCGAAGAAGAGGTGTGAAATGCTCTCAATTCCAGCGCCACAAATACAGCAGGTATTTTCCTCGCTAATGCCCAATTTTTGCAATTTTTCATTAGTATTAAGGCTTGAGTGATGATAAATCCATGCTAAAATGCCATGTTTGGGTATAGTATGCTTGTTCCAGATGAGGTCAGACCATAGAGCCGTATCCCCTTTCTTTCTGATGAGTTCATATCCTCTGGCAATAGTGTACTCCTTCCCTTTTCCTGTTGTCCACCTTTGTAGCTGGTATGATTCCTTAAAAATGTCTTTGGTCTGGCAGATTTTCCTCCATGACCAACTGGAATTGCTGGTAGGAGTGTACTCTAGCCAATCTTTTCCTTTGATATATATTTGATTGACCCATTTGACCCAAAGATGGTCAGATTTCGATGCTAACCACCATACCAGTTTCATATTTCTTCACAGGAAATCATACATAGGTATGTTAGGAATTTAAGATACAAATCTTGTATTTGCATAGGACGACTCCTATCTAGTTCTATGGAATAGAACGATTCCTATGGAGTTAGTCCACAACCTATGATGCGGTTCAATTTTAGAAAGAGATTCTTTGTCGTTAGGAATAGTGGTTTAGCGGAGACTCGTGTTACAATCGAATTGATATCATATATGAGTAGGAGCGATAATAAAGAACAACATAAAACAACGAAATAGTGGAAAAATCAAACATTCATCGTTAAATATAAAACATTTAAGAATGTTTTAGCAATTATATAGTGACCTCTACCCAACTATTATAAATGATATCGAGATCCAAATTTATATCAACACAGGCACGGTGAGCCGATTCATCCCTAATCAATATAACCCGGTGGATTAACTCTTTAATCGATTCTACTTCTAGAACTCTCGGTCGATAAAATTACTTTAATATTTATTTTTAGTCCGGAACACATGCGACTGATCGGTCCGTTTCGTGTTCACAATTAAAGGTGTGGTCGTTGGATCACGTCCGAATCAAAACACAATTTATAGCTTCACAAACAACTCTACAATTAGTAAAGAGGCAAGTAAAGGTCGGATCCCAAGGGACGGGTAATGAAATGAGATTTCTATTGAAACTAGTGGTGTCTTAGGGGTGTCACAAATTGGGTTGATGTAGAAGGTCACTAACTAAAATAGCAATGAAAATAAACAAGCAAGATGAATTAAAAGGGATGTAAACAATTGATTAAAAAGCACTAGGGTGTCATGGGATCATAGGGGAATCATGGGAGTTGATCATACAAACATGTTCTCAAATTATAAGCAAGCAATTATTGTTGTGATGGATTGAGTTGGGTTATATCTTACAATCCTAGGAAAGTTTGGGTCTCGGAGCCAAATCGATTAGATTGTACAACACCTACAAGTCGACTTAATCTTCCCTACTCAACAACATGCATGGTCTAATGAGACTCGAGTTGGGTTATGTCTTACAAGTCTCATTGAAAAGATAGGAGATGGTGGTAAATGCAAGGATTCATAGGCTTAGCATTTCATCAAATATAACATGTGCATGAGTTGAGATCAAAACAAGCAAGCAAATAAAACATGAAAGCATATTAATTTAAGCATGAATCATTCCCCATGTTGGTTTCTCCTAATCACCCATTAACCCTAGCTAAGAGACTACTCACTCATTATCATGTTGATCATGCTAGCAAGGTTGTCAATCATACCAACAACATGAAACATGATGAATAAATGAAAGTAAATAACAATAATTAAAAAGGGATTAAGAGAATTATACCTACTAATGATTCCAATAATAAAGAAAATATAAAAGAAGTACTTGATGCTTGATTGAGAGGTTGTTAATCTCCCAATAATAACCCAAATAATCTTCAATTACCCAAAATAAAGGATGAACAAAAGAGAGATTAAGGAAATAAAACTTGTATTAGAACTTGATTAATTGTTGATTACAAAACTAAAGAGATATTTGATTGATATTAACTACTCTAATTATTGATAAGAAGAACATGCTCTTCTAATTAGACTAATGGGGTATTTATAGTGGAAATTAGGGGGATGCATTAGGGTTAACTAAGGGCTAAACTAGTAATTACACTTTTTAGATTGAGCAGGGAGGAGCCGGTATTTTTCGAAGGAAGGGCTTCTTTCTTTTTAGCTTGGAGAAGACGAAATCGCGCAGTAGAGGAATCCGAGCGGATTAGGGTCGGGACGGGCGGATTCTGGCGATGGAACCCGAGCGGATTCAAGAGAATCCGGGCGGATTGTGGTGATGGAATCCGAGCGTCTTGGTGGAAAAACGAACGGATTGTGCATGTGGAGGACGGCCGGATTGTAGACAATCCGCACGGATTGTGTCTCAGCAAGACTTCTTCTTCTTTTCTTCCCTTTTCTTCATAAATTCCTTGGGGATTTCCTTGGGGACTCAAGGATCCTTTCTCAACATTGCTCATCTACCATCATATGTACAAAGGCCTTCTAATCTTGTCTCTCCTTGATGCTTGGTCATTGAATTCGATCAATTTAGTCTCGTTTTGCCATGAAAATGCAATATTTTTACTCCTTTCCTACCAAGGGATCAAAATCTCAAAGAATATGCAAAACAAAGAACTAAAGATAATAAATGACCCAAATATGCACTAAAAAGCATGGGAACATGGCTAATTCGGGGGCTAAATATGCGCTAATTATGGTCACATCAGCGACTACGGTCACGAATACCTCCGTTGAGCTCAATCCAAATTTCGATGTAGTAACAATTTACCACCCACTTACCCAACGTAACAAGTTTAGCACCCCGGTGAGCCGAACCTACTTCCTTATGAAATTGGGGCTCATGATTCTACTCTTTGGTAAGGCTAATCCTCAATTATTATTTAGTGAGAGATCTTGTCAATTTATTATCTATCCGCATGTGTAGTTATGGCGATTTGGCTATGCATGTAAACATATAAAACAAATGCAAAGTAAAAACAAGAATGCAGCAGTCTTGTGGAGAAAATGGTGATAAGAATCAGAAGTATTGGTGCTAAAAAGCTATCCTATGCTGGTAGGGTTGTCTTTATAAATTCAGTTCTTAACACGTTGTATAACTACTGGGCTGCAATGTTTGTCATTCCAAAAGCTGCTATTAAGAGAGTTGAGGCTATATGCAGGAACTTCCTGTGGGATAGTTCCACTGAATTCCAAAAAGTTCCTTTAGTGGGTTGGGACAGAGTAACCATGTCAAAATCTGCAGGAGGACTTGGGATTAGAAAAGCCAGTACTTGGAACATTGCTTCAGTTGGAAAACTGGTGAATTGGATATATGTGAAGGCTGACAGGCTCTGGATTAAGTGGATAGATAGTGTTTATCTCAAAGGAGCAAACTGGAATGATTATACACCTGCAAATGACTCTACATGGACTTGGAAGACTATATGTAAGGTGAAGGAGCAGCTTAAGAATGGATTCATTGACAATTGATGGGCTCTTCATCAAAAAGGTTATACAATTGGCAATGGATATGAATGGCTTATGGGAACAACTCCTACTCAGGATTGGGCAAAAATAGTATGGAATGTGCCCAAACATTCTTTCAATTCCTGGCTGATAATGCAGGGTGGCCTGAATACTAAAGCTAAACTCTTTACTTATGGATGCTGTCAGGATGATTTGTGTGTCCTATGTGCTGAACAGTCTGAGACTATTGAGCATTTGTTCACTGAATGTAATTAAGTTCAGTTGTCAAGTTCAGAAATATGTTGAAGATTGGATTGAACGTCCTTTCCCCACTGATAGTGAGCTGCTGAATGTCTCTGGCAGCAGCATGAAATGGAAAGCTCTAGCTTTGGTGTTGTCTTGCTACAGGTACACAGTTTGGTTTCAACGTAATCATGCACGAACTCAGTTCAGTGTTATGAGGCCTGTGATAGTAGCAGAACGGATGAAGATGGTGGTCCAACAACAAATTCGCAGATTTACTGATCGTAGAGGTGGACAAACTGATTTGGATGAAAGGACTTGTGTTGGTTTCTGTTAATAGGAATGATGTCTTTTATTGTTTCTATTTGTAGAAAGCTCTTTGGTCCTTTTGTAATTGGATAAGTTATTTTTGAAATATATATATATACACTCACATTTCACCAAAAAAAATGCAAAGTAAAAACAATAAAATCCTAGTATGGTCTTCCTAAAATAGTAAATTAAATAAACTATTTACAAATTCGGAAACAAACTCCTTTGGTCTTTTGAACTTCATATGGCACGCACTCCAAAGCAACACGGTCTTTGTCGGAACACCTTCTCGAATGGCACCGTCTTCAAGGAACTTCGGAATAAATAAATCACAAAGCTTTTCTACTTTATACATTATAAAAAGAAAAACAAAACTAAATAAAATAAAAGTGATACGAGATCACAATAATTACAACCGAATCGATATCCCCATTCATTCGGGAAATACCAATTAAAAACTAAGGCCATACTAAGTACAAATTACATAATTCAAAATTATATAAAATAAAATATGACAATCATACTAAAATTTCAGCATTAATATATGTATGAAACATGCCATGTGATGTGCCAAATCGCCCTATTTAAGCTAATATCGTATATTATGTCCGGTTTTATGGATAATTGGGACAATTAACTTATTAAAATCACACAATATTACATAGATCAAATCTATGTCCAAGTTAATTATCCCAACCTCTTAGGACTCAAAAATTTATTCTTCACTAAATATTTGACAATAATTCAACTTGATATTTTATTATTGCTCTTTAAACACTTTTATTCATAATTAAAGGAAATAATTCCCAATAAGTCATAAAAATTCGAAAATTTCAAAATCATAATTTTGTATATTATGAAAATTCCCAACATTCCACAAATGTTAATAAAAATTGCCCTTAGATTATTTTAATTTATTTCACAAATAAATTTTATAAAACATAATTTTAACCTATTAATTCCAAATTAATCATAAAATTATGCAATAAATCAAAATCAAAATTTTGAATATTCCATATAAGTTTTTAAAACCTGGAAATGACAAATATAAAGTCCAAAAGTCGAATTTTTATATTAGTGACTATTAAAATTGTTATTTATCAATTTATATCCCATAAAAATTAATAACCATTCAAATCAAATAAAATTTGACATAAAACTTTAGATCTGATGTCCTTATCACATATATAACATTGGAAAAAAATTTCATACCTTAAAATTCATTTTAGCTATTTTTGCTAAAATAGTCACTATTTATTCGATTTTTACATCTAAAAATCATAAATCATGCAAAATGAAACTATTTCATCTCAAAATTTACATACAGTGTGTAAATATTAAATGTGAGAACATACTAAAATATCATGGGCTTAAACAAAGTCTAACCATTTTTAACCAAAATACCTCTATTTAATCGACTTTTATCATGTAAAAATCATAAATCATGCTATATAAAACCATTTTATATGAAATTTTACATACAATGTGTAAAATATGCATGTGAGGTCATGTAAATATTCCAAGGTCGGAATCATAGTCTAACTAATTTTAGCATTTTAAGTGTCATTTTATTCAATAAAATGTAATAAAAATACTAAAAATCATTTTAAAGAGCAATAAATTACCATAAATCATCAAAATGACCTAAAATAAATTTAGGATCAGAATTTTTAACATGAAAAATTTTTGTGGCATTTATGTTCATAAATCACAAATTTTTAGTTTTATATGTTAACATTTTAACTCGGAAAACAATAACTGATTATGAATGCAACAACTCTTGCTCTGATACCAATTGTAAGATTCATTAATCTCTTATTAGTGACTACTAATAACTTATATTAGTGACTACTAATAACTTAAGTAATTTAGTTTAGTCATAAAGCTAATTAGATCTTATGCATGCATAACAAAAATACATAGTATGAAGAAAATCAATCAACTTACAAAGAGTGCCGAAATGGATATACTAATTGGACTCCTTCCAAATTAGTCTTCTTAAAGAAAATCCAAATGCTCCAACAAAACCCTTAGATTCAATATTAGAATCTACTCCTCAAGGATTGTACCAAGGTAATCCCTCTTAATACAAGTACTAATTTTGTCACTAGAAATTAGTATTTGTGTCCTTAAATTATAACTAATATTACTGTATACTACTTCTAGTAATGGAGAAATAATATTAGATTTAATAAACAAATTTATTCATAAAACCATTTTATGTGAGAAAGAGGATGATAGAATATATGAGAGATAAGTATAAGTTTTCTACACTAGAAAAATGAGAACCAAAAATATTCTCACATAGAGAAGAGGGAGCCGGTTTTGGCTCTTATTGGGAGCCAAAATTATTCTTCTCAATTTGCTTTTTGTCTTCACAAGAAAGGCTAGGTGTTGGTCTAGTTTTGGTTAGTAATGATTGTGTTTCTTAATTAAAAAAACAATAAACCATAAAACCATAAACCACCTACTTAAAACCGGCACCCATAAGTAAAATGGACTTCATTTTATCTTTTTTGTAATTTGTCATTTGTAATTTGTGTGACATATGATAAGTAATATGTCATTAGGCATAATAATGCATATTTAACAATTTAAATATCATTATATATTTAAATAACTTACATTTAACAATTACATGTAAATAAAATGGGTAACATTAAGTCTAGTTAATATAATCTACAACATCATGTAATTATAATTAACTAATTACTCTTATCTCAAATGTTTCACAAACATTAATCAATTTTAGTAATATAACAAATTAATTACTCAACTGAATCTTATTTAATCAAATTACAATAAAATATAAAACTCTCTCTTATAAATAAAATTGTTCAATTTAAGGAATTAATTAACTTGTATCAACATACAATTAATTAATTAATCAATTAAGAGTGTTACCCTAGAGGTATGACCTTAAGGGATCAACTGATCACCACCGTCATACGACGGTAATGTCAAACTCTAGTCAGCCAATCATTACCGATTAATGTGGATCAGTTGATAATAAAATATTATTTTCCCTCGGCATTCTTAATATGAGATTTAAACATGTGATCGCATTATTGTCGAGGACACATACTCCAACAGATGGTTACCTGGAATACAATAGCAACGACGAAGATTATAAAGATGTGATCAAAATGAAGAAGATTGATGAAAAATAAGAGTTGATTTGGGGTTTTTCGGGTTGATGTGATTGAGTGTTGAGGTGTGTGGAGGATAATCGTGTAATGTTATAGGGAAGTGAGAGAGTTGTCCTTTTTTAATTTGTTTATGACTAAAATGAGGGGAAAAGAAGTTAGGTTGAGGGGGAAAAGGGGGGAAAATGAGTTAGGTTGAGTTAAGTGGTTGAGGGAGATGACGACGTTATAACGGAAAGAAAAGTAAGGGTAGTTCCTGCACTAAAATGAAAGTTGAGGGGTACCATATGCACAAACTTAAACGCAGGAGTACCACGTGAATTAAGTCAAACCTCAGGGGCACCACGTGAATTATCCCTTATATTTATCATTCTGCAAAGCCCTAAGTTCATAACAGAATTCCACGGCATGATCACCTTTTTTACCACAGTATGTATAGGTCTTGAGCTTGTTACGATTTTCAACCACATGCCCTTCATTTTGACAGAAAGAGCAAACCTTAACCACAACATTTTGATTTGTCTTTGGCTTCTTCCGGTGTGGCCCCTTGCCATCTACATTCCTAGAGCTAGCATAAGCATTAGCCTTAGCTAATGAATCCACAACCTCAGAAAGTTTTTTATTCCCTTCAATACTTTGTAATAAGGAGAAAGCTTTGTTGAGAGGAGGAGTAGGATCCATGGAAAACACATTAGTTCTTACAGTGTCAAACCCTTGATTCAATCCCATGAGGAATTGAATAAGTTTGGAATGAGTTTCTCTATCCAGCATCTTCTTCAACAAAGAACAAGAACATTTGTCTAATGCTTCACAAGTAAAAGTAAGAATGGGATCTAAACTGTCAAGATGCTCCCAAGACCTTTTAAGCTTGCAATAATATTCCACCAAGGGAGAATTCTCTTGAGAAATGCCAGTCAATTATTTACGAATGTGATAAATTTTCAATGTTATTAATTTGTCCATATCGTTCATTAAGCTCAACCCAAAGTTCTTGAGCACTTCTAGCAAAGTCAACAGAATCCTAATTTCTTGAACTAGAGAGTTAGAAATCCATCTTCTAACAAGAATATCAACTTGTATCCAGTGATTGTTGATAAGTCCATTTTATATACATTTTGACCCCTACTTTAGCTCTAATATTTATGATTATTATTGCACTAACCTTAGTATTTTTATGAGCTAATATTGTATTCTAGTTGTCTTTGCATGGTTTGTCACATTTTGTAGGAACTTGAGCTTTTAGAAGCTTATTTCTAACAAAATTGCAAGAGCTAGTATACAAGGCTAAGTGTGAAGAATGACTTGGACCGACATTAAAGTGCTACATGGATTTGCATGCACAAAGATATGGATTAAAATGAAAATGCAAAATAAAGTCTTATGTAAAGTCAAGCCCAAGATTTGAAGTCCAAATAAGGTGGAAACATTGGATGCTTAGTGAAACTTAGGATACTAATTGAAGAGTTTAACCAGGTGATTAAACAAGACATTAAACATCAACTTAGGATTTCTTGAGCATTAACTAGAGAATTAAGAAAACGGAGCCAAATCATCACGACCCCGATCAGGGTTGGCGGCGCTAATCGGGGTTACCTCCCTCTTGATTGCTTACGTTTCATCATTCACCCCTATATAAAGGGTGTTGATCCGGGACCAAAAACACACTTCTAACACACCTTCTACACCACTTTTATACTCTCATTTTAGTTCTTAGTTTAGGTTAGATTAGATTTCCCTTTAGCATTTCCATTACGTTATAAACAATTTCAATTCAAATTATATACAATTTACATTTCAAGTTATTTCCATTTGTTCTATCTTGTTCTTCATTTCCATGTTCATTCCCAATTGTTATGGTAATTTTATTTCCAATATTGTTTTGTTATTCTGTGGACATGGGCCACAGGCCGGCCTGCGGGTGCGATGCCGCCTGCCGGTCCGTAGTCACGGGCCACCTGCATGCACGCCAAGCCAATCCGTGGACATGCAGCGGTCTTTTGAAAGCCATGCTCGGTGACGTAAAAATGCTTTCGACCGGATCGTTTTAGATCGATCGGTTTCGTCTCGGTAAAGGTCTCGAAACGATGCAGAGATGTTCGGAGTCGCCACCAAGCATTTGTGGGATGCTTGGAATCCGTTCGAATCCACTTTATACCTAGGTCAATCAAGGCAAAAAGTGGTGTTTGACATAGGTACTAAAGATAAGGACTCGTCCCCCTTTTAGCATTCTATGCCTAAAATGACTCTCGTGCGCCCTGGATAAGGCCATCCACTATCCAAAGGTTCTGAGTTAGAGGTGAGGGTACGTATTGGGAAGCCCTTTAATCGGACAGCCAATCCCGCCCGCGTTACCGGCCTCTACTGATCGATCGTGGTTGTTTAAGTGCAAAAGTTGATATAACGGTGTAAATGCATGAATGCACATCCAAAGGTTTAACCTAACATGTGAAAGTTTTCTAAGTCGGTTTGTTTATCCACATAGCATGAAATTGATGTCAAAGTTGGATTTAGATTGATTTGCATGTGAAAACGGAAATTAAACATCCATTTACCAACTTCGGGTTATGATGCTTAACACGATCCATTTATTTGAAAAAAGGGTGTCAAGTGACAAAATATAAAACACAAACTCGTCAATCTAATCCGTCACGTATTCGGGCTAACCGTAGTCGGGATCATCCTAGAAAAGTACCAAAATGAAATAGAATAGTGCCAGGCAGCCCCGTTGGGGCGCGAGCCTATTGGCGAGGAAAAGGGGTCTGCCCAGGTTTTTAAAAGATGAAAATAGAAGGCCTTAGGGCGCAAGCCATGAGCCGAACCAAGAGGAGTCTCCGGTTGTAAAAAGGTTGTTTAAAACCATTTTAAAAGGTTGTTAAAAAAGGTTATTTAAAACCGTATTTGTGATGAATGATTTGCAAGTATGATTTGCATAACTCGGAATAATTACTATTATGTTAGTAATATTCGTTGTCGGATTTGCATGTTTGAAAAGCATAGTTTATAAATAAAAATGTAAAATGTTTGATTTGAACTAATTATGTTAAGTTCATTTCTTTGTAATTAGTCAAGTTTGTCATCGTACTCGGATTAAACCGACATGGTATAAGGAACCAAGGATGATTATGAATTATGAATAATATGTTTACAAATGTAAATAAATGATACAAATGCTAAATAAAATAAAAGGGTGTTAAAATACCCATTAAAATATAATTAACCAAATAATATCACCGAGTCACGGATTAAATCGTCATGGTATAAAGAACCAAGGGTGATTATGATTTATTGTTAAATTATTTGTCATAAAAATGATTTGAAACATTTGAAATGGTAAAAACCGATTACAAATAAGAAATGAAATAAAGAGGAAAGACGAGAACAAACACGTTTGAATCTAACCCGAGAACCCACAAGAGGCACGAGCCTCTTTGCATAGCAAAGGGCTTCTGTGTCGGGCCAAAACTCGGTTTTGGCTCGTCTAACCTATATTTGAATCGTGTTATGCATTGTTCATGCATGTAAACTCATAAAAACAGTAAAGACATGAAATAAAAGAGTTATTTACACCCTCAAACTTACGTGTATTGATGTTTGTGACGTAGACGACTTTAGAGACGGTTTTCTCGTAGCGACTACTCACGATCAAAGAAGTTTAAAAGAGTGTCTTAAAAAAGGATTTTGTTTTGAAAATGAGTTGAAAATATGTTGTTAAAAAACATGTTGATTAATGAATTGAGTTGGTCAAATGGGTCGGTCGAATGCACGGCGACGGTACCAAACAAAATGTGTAAGGCTTGTGTTTACGATCGGTAGACCGATCGTAAATACGTGTCGATTTTGTGACTTAGGAAGTCGGGTCTAGAAGTTTAAGAGAGAGGTGAGGGGCGGACACTCGCGTGAAGATTATGGTGTGTGAAGGTTGGTAATTATAGAGAAATGTGGGATGGTAGATCGGTTGAGTTTGCTTAGAGGTTAAGCAGACACCTGCTTTAGGCGCGAGCCACCTTTTGATTGAAAGGGGTGTATTGTCCCTTTCAATTTGGACGTGGCCTTTGCTCTATCTATTGTTTGGTTGGTTTGATTTGTGGTATTGAAATGAGATGTCGTGTAACAATATGGGCATCTAATAAGATGATTTTGGGTGTTACTTGAGGTAGGTGTTTTGTGTGCTTGACTCGGGTTTGACCCGTGTGAGTCGGGATTTGAATTTCGAGTCGGTTTTTGGCTCGTTGTCGGTTTTGACTCTAATTAGGGCCATTTTAATGCAAATGACATGATAAAGACATTCATGGCATTATTTTTGACATTCGAGATTTGGGTTGACTCGGATTGACTCATGTTGACTCGAGTTGCGGGTTTCTGAGTCGGTTTTGGTTCCGAAGACGGTTTTAACTCTAAATAGTGTTGTTTTAAAGGAAATGACATGATAAAGACATTCATGGAATTATTTTTGAAATTCAAGATTTGGGTTGACTCGGGTTGACTCAGGTTGACTCGAGTTGCGGGTTTCTGAGTCGGTTTTGGATCTGAAGACGGTTTTAACTCTAAATAGTGTTATTTTAATGCAAATGAAGTTAGAAAACTTTTGAAATCATTTTTCATATCTGAGTAGTGTATTAAACCATCTCATGTATAGCCAATCCACGCACGCATATCAAAAACACGTTATAGTCCAATCATCATCGGGTGGTTTTTGGAAGGTGCGAATCTTTGGGTATCTCTGAGCCCCCACTTTGACTGAGGCTTGGACAGGGCGAAAGTCAAAGTATGGCCTCCAGGTCAATCGAAGATTACAACCTGAAGACCATTGCGACGTCGAGGCGACTCAAAAGGGTTTGAGCCAATAACCTGCCGTCGGGAAGGGCGACGCGAGGCGACTCGAGGATTCGAGTCAAGGACCTGTAGTCGGGAACATTTTAGAGTCTGTCGACTTTCGATTCGGGTCATTTAAAGTAAATTAGACTATGTATAAAGGCTCTCCAGCCATAAGAAGGAGTCATACCTAAGGCATCTTCGGGATATGTCCTTGAATAGATTCTTGTTCGCGCACAAAGGCTCGCCAACCGTGTTGAAGGTGCATTTTGAGGCTCGCCAGCCATAGGAAGGAGTCATATCTGAGGCGTCTTCAGGATATTTCCTTGAATTATTTGCATGCAAAGGTTCGCCAGCCGTGTTGAAGGTGCGTCTTGAGGCTTACCAGCCATGTTGAAGGTGGTGCATTGTGTAGCTCGCCAGCCATGTTGAATGTGCATTGTGAGGCTTGCTAGCCATGTTGAATGTGCGTTGTGAGGCTTGTCAGCCATGTTGAATGTGCGTTGTGAGGCTCCCCAACCATGTTGAAGGTCGAATGATCGACTGTGGGAAATAGCCTGAAACATCGGGCTTATTTCAAGGTATTATCCGGTAATGACTTCAAACCAAGTTGACGTTGGTAGGTCCGGCTAGGGAGCAACGAACTCCAACTTGATGGGTGCCCTAAACGAGCTCTGCGGGGATGAATCATTTAAGCAAGGCTCTCTGAAAAACCATTTAGGGAGAGCGTTGCGTCGGGATCATAAATGATGTTGCGGGGATCTTTGGAAGACCTGTGGGACTTTCATTTGAAAATCGGCACTCGCTGGGGAGTTAGAAACTTCTCAGGACTCGCCGAGGATATGAGTTGCCGCTCGTTGAGAGGTAGTGTATGCCATGTAATCGAGCCCTTGGACTTGACGGGTCGGTGTTTGTTGGGAAGAACCCAGTACTCAGTTGGTGTACGTTCTTCTCAAGATTATCTGCACGGTTAGGGACCACACAAATCTGCAGTGGCATAGACAAGCATGTAGCACTCAAGCATATAAACACATAAGCATGTGAGCAGTTAGCATATAAGCAACTAGCATGTATTATCTCACGTGATGGGAGATAGAAGTTTCGAAAGTTGTTAAGCTTAAAATTGAGTCTTATTGCTAGTAGATCTGTGATTTGATAAATTGGAGACATGTGACCGTTGTGACATTGACTCATAGGGACGCATACTGACAGACTGACAAACAGACGGTCGTGAACGTGATATAAACTTAGTATTGACACAACACGGGGGTGACTCTGACAGACTTTGCTTATGTATGTGCAACTCCTTAGCCAAAAGAGGGTGACAACGCACATCAGATCATCGGAGTAAAAGATCTGCTCGGCAGGGGAATTAGAATTAATTATCTTCTCCAGACATCCTTTCCTCCGTTTGATTGTTTGAGATACCTTCTCGAGTTTTGATGATTCGGAGAGCGAAACCAAGACCTTGTCGTCGTCCGAACCGAGCACTAGGCTAAAGGTGGTTTATTTTTTACTGTAGTTGAGACTCAAAAGATGTTTGAGGGTAAAGGATGGGTGGCATCTCGAAAGAGGAGCCCCCAGAGTGAGAAGACTGGAATTTGGCAAAAGGAGGAATGGGCGACGTCTTATGGAAGAAGCCCCCAGTAAAGAGATTAATTTTTGCAGCTGGATGGGCCGCTTTTGAGGATTGATGTTAATGGTTGAGATTGAAATAGGTGTGCGGTTGTGTCCCTGTTGGGGACTGCCTACGTATTCGCTTGTGTGCGAAATCAAACCAGATCGTAGTTCTGAGCTGGTTATTGAGGATTGAAAATTAGAAATGTTATGGAAGGAGTATGCGGTTATGCCCTTGTAATAGGACTGCCTACGTATTCGCGTGTTGGCGAAATCAAACCAGATCGTAGTTCTGTGTGTGTGTGCAATGGGTTGCAAATTGAAGGTGTGAACATTGAATGTGTGTGGGGGTGTGGTTGTGCCCTTGTAATAGGACTGCCGACATATTCGCGTGTTCGCGAAATCAAACCAGATCGTAGTTCTGCATGTGTGTTTTGATAATTGATTTTGAGGTGTATAGTTGTGTCCTTGAAGGACTGTCTACGTATTCACGTGAAGTGAAATCAAACCAGATCGTAGTTCTGAATGTGTGCCTAAGCGAGTTGTTAGGACCTTAAAGTGTGAGGGTCACGACGGTAAACTCCGTTTGGTGACTCGAAAATTGATTTGAGAGAATTCCCCTCGATCATGAATCGAAGAGGTGTAATTCGTGAAAAATGTTCCTTATCATGTGAGCACACTAAAAAGTGGACCCTAAGGGTAGACTAGGTATGTCCCGTTCTCGGTAGCAAATCATTCGAGGACTTTGTATCTGGGTCAGGGTGAAAATGGCTTCAACATTATGGAATGTGGAGCTTGGTAATGTTAGATTTTGTTTTACAGATAAAAATATGGAGTTGAGGGTCACGACGGTGAATTCTATTTGGTGACTTAAAAGTTGATTGGAGAGAATTCCCTCTTGATCATGAATCGAAGAGGCATAGTTTGTGAAAATGTTTCTTGTTTCACACTAAAAAGTGGACCCTAAGAATGAAATGTGCATGTCTCGTGATACCGTCGTAGAGTACCAAAGATAAATTTATATTTCCAAACTACTACTATAGCTAGTGGCAGTCAGGGTCGAACCACAGAGAGGCGAATATAATTTATAGTTGTCTAATTCTAGTCTAAGGTAACAAATGTGAGGGGGATTTGATTTGAGTTGATCTATAACTAAAGGCAATAAATGAAAAGTAAACTAAGCTAGAAGATGAAATCAAATATAAAAAGGGTGCTAAGATGGTCGGTTCATTATAGTTTCAGCGGCAACATCCTAGCTAAGTCTGAAATAATCACGTGAGGCGGGCAAATAAGAAGTCCTCTCGGTCCACTCTTAACAGGTAACATCTTTCGATCTCGCTACGGGTCCCTAATATCACTAATGCTAACTTTCGTCCTGAAAAGTGATTTAAAAGCCTAAATTAACTTATCTCTCGATCTTATTAATTTAGTCGTCTTAATTAAGCAGTCTATTTTACTCCCCTATCTTTCGATCTTTATTGGGTCAGTCAATTCCTAAGCATTCAACTAGTCGCGTACACTCGATTCGTCAAATATAGCAATTAAATTAATTAAAACGAAGGTGATCTCACGTGGCCAGTCGATCGACCAGAGAACCCAGTCGATCGACCATGGCGCGTTCTAGGTCTTCCTATTCTAATGCCGCCTAACCTACAGATCCCCTACATCCTAGCACAGGGTATTTAGCTACTCATAATCATGATAAAAACAGCAATAAGATTATCAAATAAAGCTAACGAATTCATACTTAAATTAATTAAATGAACAATTAACATAAAACGATAATCGGCTTTGGGAATTCTAACCTAACAATTCTATACTACGAATGAAAGCAAATAAACTGAATATTGGAACAGAAGAATACCGTATAAAGGAATTGGAGAGGAAAGATCAAAACCGAATGCAATAAGAACTTTATTAATGAAAGAACAAACTAAACTAATGACTAATCGAATTGTATCTTAAGAACTTGATGAATAAAACTGGATGATTATTCTGAAAACTAGAGCTACGTTATATAGGAATATCACGCAACTCTTATTCCTAAACCTAATATACAATGGGCTTCTAACTTCTCGATCTTTAAACTTGCGTCAGATTAACGGTTTGGTCGATCGACCACTGGGACCGGTCGATCGACTGGACAGCGCTGAACAGGAGCTACTAGAAGTCGTGCTCTAGTCGATCGACCATGGACAGCAGTCGATCGACCACTATAGCTGGTACTCCGCTTCTAATTTTTCATAAAGTTGTCTTTCAGCCTCGAAATGCGCACCAAGTTCGTTTCTTGAATAAATACTTTACGTCAAAGGCAATGCCTAGTACTCGGGGACGGATTTTGCTCGATATCTACTCATTTCCGCATAAATCTGCAATATTACATAAAAATACGAAAGTAGACGAAATGGGGCAAATAGTAGCATAAACTACATAATTGAGCTCTGAAATGCATGTAAAATAGGGCGTAAAACAACATATTTAGGACACGCATCAAACTTCCCCAAACCAAACCCTTGCTTGTCCCCAAGCAAGAACTAGACTCGATCCTAGGACCTAATGGAACGAGTTCAATCTCAGAGCGAAATGCAAACTGAATAGCCTAAACCAATTTAATGCAACAACTAACAATCAATTAGCAATGTGAATCATGCAAACGAGTTATGGAGTCGTTAAAAACTGTTGAACCGTCAACTGTAGAGACTTATCAATTCGGACTCTCACGGGTCGCTCATATCACACATAAGCACAGGTGAGTATATCTAAAGGATAGAAAGAATTCATTTTGTAGTGACACTCACCTAACTACGACCTATAAGAACATGCCTGCAATCTAATATGAAAATAATCTCTACAACCGTACATATGCATTCCAACCAATCAAATGACCATGACACATGCCGAGGTAAATATGGATATGTGAGGTAATGGGTAAGAAGAGGCTAAGACGAATTTGGATAAAAACAGAGTTAAAAGCCAAGCTAGTAACTAAGGGAACCAAATTAATAACAACATCCAACTTCTTACTCAAGATTTCAATCGAAACGGTGCTAATAGCAAGCACAAATCTCACAATCTCCGAGATAATTGTAATTCCCCAAATGATGATAATAAAGCATAGGAATAAAATCACCAACTAATCAAAACTCCAACCATATGATTTTGATTTTTGTTTTTCTCGGGCTTCAGTCGATCGACCAGGATGGCCAGTCGATCGACTGCCCTCTACAGTACAGCACTCATTTTCTCTTTTTTTTTTTTTCTTTTCTTCTTTTTTTTTTCTTCTCTTTTTTTTCAAGTCTTCCTTTTTCATCTTCCCAACATCATCTCAAAATGACCATTAGCTACCAAAAACAAAGTAACAATCCCAAGAACATAAACTACTAGCTTGACAAGGGCAGGCTAAGTGTAGGATGTAGTTAACGGGACAAGAAGGCTATTTCTGGCAGTGTGGAGCTTATGGGCAAAAATGAATAAAGGGGTGACCTCTTCCACATGTGTCAACTAACCACGAACCGAATGCATACAGGTATTAGCCAGATCAAGTTCATATTTATGCATATTAATGTAACATGTCTTACAAGGAATAACTACTCACATCCTAGATGGACTGGTCATGAATGACACCAGTTATAGGCTCTAAACCTCGGAAAATGATGTAGTTTGCCAAAAATCAAAGTCAAGTCTCGGGTTCAGCAAGAAATTTAACGAAAACTCGTAGACTATGCATATATGATTCTACTAATAACATGTCAATTAGCAAGGCTTAGACGTAAACAGCTGAAAATGCAATGTCATCGTGGAAATACTACCGTTCCGACTCGACCTATATGCTAAAATAAACGTGAATTTTTTGAAATTTTTCAATTTTTTTTGGATTTTCTGAATAAATAAGAAATGAAATAAACGATGCAAACTGAAATGCGATAAACGTGAATAGAAATGTAATAAAAACAATGCAAATGCAACGCAAAACCCTTCCCCAAACCAAATCACACAATGTCCCCATTGTGCAAAATCATATAAAAGAAACAAAAGGGAAATGGGATTTTTGCGTTATTATAACTAAATAAGACATGAAGAGGAACTCGGAAACTCACAAGACTTTAAGCGCAGCAAAAGGAAACCTCCCCAAACCAGCGTGAGCTAGGAGGTTTCAGTAGCCAGCAGTGCTACCATAGGTACCTGAAGAGACAGAAAATACAGCGCATAAATCCGAGAAAACAATTTATTAAACGCAACATTATGTGTAAAATATAGAAACGGAAGAAAACAGAAATGAGTCGGAGAATAAAGTGGAGAAAAGACTCCCTCAACTCCGCAAATTGATCAAACACAGCAGGGGAATGATCGAAAACAGGTACAGCAGTGAACATGGTCGATCGACCACATCACCCAGTCGATCGACCAGAGTGAACAGCAACAGAAGCTCCTGGAATTCGCAGTTCAGTCGACGACCATAGGAGGCAGTCGATCGACTGAATAACCTGCTGTAAGTTCTGATTTTCTTCGAATTGGCTCAATAAATTAAGCCAACATGGTCTATAAACCAGCGAATACACATAATAACGCGCCCAAAATTGCGCAGAACCCAAAGTAACAGTCTAAAGTGTATAAAATCCTAACCAAACTTATTAAAATGCGAAGTCTCGCGCACACAAAACAATAAAAAGAGTTTAACGAAAGCAATAAAATGTATTATAAAGCATTTGATCAACTAATAGTTGATCAAGAATGGCCACGGAATGGCCCACTTGCTCGGCTCCTGGCTACAAGAGGTAGCCTCTACAGTGCCCATCCCCTCAGCTGCACTCCTATCAACTTCAACATCCGCAAAACTCAACGGATCAACAGCTTCAACATCCTCCCAAGCAATGACCTCTTCTTGCTCATCAAAATCCAAGTCGAACTCCGTCACTTTGACTGGCTCCTCATCAGGCTCCTCATCAGTGCCATAGCTAAGACATCCTAGGCCGCCTCTTTGAACTATTGGCTCCTTCACAGCTGGAGCAACATGCGGCTCTTCCTTCCCCAAACCAGTTCCTGCAATATCCAAAACAGAAAAATCTTCCTTCAGGTTGCTCTCAATCTAGGGCGGAGGTGTTACAACAGGAATAGGCATAGAGGCAGGCATGTCAGAAAGCACAAAATAGGATTTCTTTTCAGAAACCGTATTACAAGTGACTGGCCACATAGGATCTTTCTTCTTAGCTGTCTGGGCAAAGACGATGGAATGTTTCCCTACTTTGAAGGTCAAAGTCCCTGAGCCAACATCTATAACTGCACCAGCAGTGTGCAGAAATGGTCTACCCAAAATGATAGGTATGTGAGCATCCTCGGGCATATCTAGCACAACGAAGTCAACAGTGAAAAAGAACTTTCCTATTTGCACAGGAATGTCCTCTAAGACTCCTATAGGCTGGACCGCAGATCGATCAGCCATCTGTACTGTCATGTTAGTAACTGCAAACCTAGTCAATTTCAACTTCCTAGCAAGACTTAAAGGCATTACAGTAATACTGGTTCCTAGGTCACACAAGGTCTTCTCAATAGAAATGTGCCAATACTATATGGGACTGAAAAGCTACCTGGGTCTTCTAGCTTGTGAGGTGCCGTATGAGTCAAATAAGAACATGACTCCTCAGTTAGTGCGACAGATTGCACAGTTTCAAGTGACTTCTTTTTAGATAAAAGTTGCTTCATAAATTTCATGTAAGCAGGCACTTGATTAACTAATTCAAGAAAAGGAACTTGTACATTTAAGCTACGAATAACATTTTCAAATTTGTTAAACGATACTTGTTTCTTTGTCGGCAAAAATCTCTCCGGATAAGGGGCTGTAATAAGTAACTTAGCCCTCTCCTCTAGGTCTCGCATACCCGCGTCAGTGGATTTAGGCTGAAAATCCACTACCTTATCCTTGTTGAAGCTCGAACCCTCACAGACTGTCTCAAGAATGAGCCATTAATCGTCATTGGGTCATACTTTGGAACCGGGACTGACCCATCAGCATTTGGGTCTTGCCTCAATATTTTCGGAGCCGTCGTACCCCGAAACAAGTGGTCTCTCAAGTTATTCGGCATTGGAGGACGAAAAGGTTTATGATCAGCAGCGCTGTCAGTCGATCGACCATGTTAGTCAGTCGATCGACTGACTTCTACAGGACCAGAAGCTGTACTGTTTCGCGATTCAGTCGATCGACCGGGTATGTCAGTCGATCGACTGATATACCTGGTAGACGTCTTTTTCTTGCCACTGTTCGTCACTGCCTTCTTCTTGCTTGGTTCCGCCTCATCTTTTTCAGTGACATCCTCAACCATAGCGGGCCCATCGAGTGTAGACCCACTCCTCAAAGTAATAGCATTTAGGGTCTCTTTTTGATCCGGTTGCGATGGTAAATGCCCCGGAGCTCGAGTTGCACTCTTGCTAGCCAATTGAGCAATTTGGCTCTCCAACATTTTCATCCCGGCCTCTCTAGCTTGAGACTCTTTCAGCAACAAATTTTTCAATTCGGCAAAATCGGAGCCTTGGGACTGCTGCTGCTGCTGAGGGACATACGGAGGCTTTTGGTACGGCTGCTGCAGCTTATGAGGGGGCACATAACTTTGCTGCTGCTGCTGTGGGGGTGGAGTCGAATTTTGGACATTTTGGCTACTCCACCTCAAGTATGGATGGACATTCGGCTCAAAATATGTATTTGTCTGCCTATAATGTTGAAAAGCAGCACAAGACTCATAGGGATTAGGACAAAAATCTGAAATATGTCCCTCAGCTCCACATCTTTTGCAGACGAAAGAACCGTCTGACATAGCATTCACTTGATAAATCCCTCCTTTTGAAGCTCCTCCTAACTCGTACTTATCAAATCTCGCCGTAAGAGCCTCTAATGCAGCTACAGAAGGGGATTCAGCAGCTCTCCTTTGATTTCCCCTGGAATTTCCATACTCAGCTTTATGGGTGGCCAAATCATCAATAATTTTTCACCCCTTAGTTTCTCCAACATTCTCCTGGAATCTGCCACTAGCTGCCGCATCCAAGATAGCCCTCTGATCGTCATAAAGCCCATTATAATATTGATTACATAGGCTCCATTTCTCGAACCCATGGTGCGGAATAGTTCGCACCAGCTTCTTGAAACGGACCCACGCCTCATGAAAATTCTCATCAGGACCCTGTTTAAAGCTCGTGATCTGAGCTCTAATGGCATTGGTGTTCGAGGCAGAGAAATATTTCTTGTAGAATGCAAGGGCCAGAGAATTCCAATCCGTAATCCCGTTAGCAGCTCGATCCAGGTCTCGGTACCATTCCCTTGCAGCATCACGAAGCGAGAATATGAACATCGTCTTCTTCACCTGGTCCTGGGTCACACCTGCTGGTGGGGGTATGGAGCAACAGTAGTCAATGAATGTCTCCATATGTTTAGCCGCATCTTCATTTGCGCTCCCAAATTGGTTTCTCTCAACCAAGTTAATATAAGACGTTTCGGCTCAAATTTTCTATCCGTCCCTCGGTAATGCGAATCCCTTATAGAGATTCTCACTGTCGGCTCGAGTGATCGGCTATACTCGCTTCTTCACCATGTCCGAGATGTGACGGTCTCAGCTGAGGAAGTAGAAATAGGTGACGAAGGTGGATACTCCTCAAACAGCTCGTTCTCGTAGTAACTGGACAGAGTACTCAGCTCTTCCTCTGTCGGCAATACCCTAGATGATCGTCTCAACTCGCGCAAAGTCTTCTCAATCTCAGGATTGGACGGTAATAATTCACCACCCTGTGACCTGCGCATAAGAGGAAACTACAAGTTGGATATGAGAATAGTTTAAGGAACAGATGTCCCTTAAACTGAGAAAAGACTAAAATAAAAACAACTAAAAATTTAAACAATTGCCTCCCCGGCAACGGCGCCAAAATTTGATACCGTCGTAGAGTACCAAAGATAAATTTATATTTCCAAACTACTACTATAGCTAGTGGCAGTCAGGGTCGAACCACAGAGAGGCGAATGTAATTTATAGTTGTCTAATTCTAGTCTAAGGTAACAAATGTGAGGGGGATTTGATTTGAGTTGATCTATAAGTAAAGGCAATAAATGAAAAGTAAACTAAGATAGTAGATGAAATCAAATATAAAAAGGGTGCTAAGATGGTCGGTTCACTATAGTTTCGGCGGCAGCATCCTAGGTAAGTCTGAAATAATCACGTGAGACGGGCAAATAAGAAGTCCTCTCGGTCCACTCTTAACAGGTAGCATCTTTCGATCTCGCTACGGGTCCCTAATATCACTAATGCTAACTTTCGTCCTGAAAAGTGATTTAAAAGCCTAAATTAACTTATCTCTCGATCTTATTAATTTAGTCGTCTTAATTAAGCAGTCTATTTTCCTCCCCTATCTTTCGATCTTTATTGGGTAGGTCAATTCCTAAGCATTCAACTAGTCGCGTGCACTCGATTCGTCAAATATAGCAATTGAATTAATTAAAACGAAGGTGATCTCATGTGGCCAGTCGATCGACCAGGGAACCCAGTCGATCGACCATGGCGCGTTCTAGGTCTTCCTATTCTAATGCCGCCTAACCTACAGATCCCCTACATCCTAGCACAGGTTATTTAGCTACTCATACTCATGATGAAAACAGCAATAAGATTATCAAATAAAGCTAACGAATTCATACTTAAATTAATTAAATGAACAATTTACATAAAACGATAATCGGCTTTGGGAATTCTAACCTAACAATTCTATACTACGAATGAAAGCAAATAAACTGAATATATGAACAGAACAATACCGTATAAAGGAATTGGAGAGGAAAGATCAAAACTGAATGCAATAAGAATTTTATTAATGAAATAACAAACTAAACTAATGACTAATCGAATTGTATCTTAAGAACTTGATGAATAAAACTGGATGATTATTCTGAAAACTAGAGCTACGTTATATAGGAATATCACGCAACTCTTATTCCTAAACCTAATATATAATGGGCTTCTAACTTCTCGATCTTTAAACTTGCGTCAGATTAGCGGTTTGGTCGATCGACCATTGGGACCGGTCGATCGACTGGACAGCGCTGAACAGGAGCTACTAGAAGTCGTGCTCTGGTCGATCGACCATGGACAGCAGTCGATCGACCACTATAGCTGGTAGTCCGCTTCTAATTTTTCATAAACTTGTCTTTTAGCCTCGAAATGCGCACCAAGTTCGTTTCTTGAGTAAATACTTTACGTCAAAGGCAATGCCTAGTACTCGGGGATGGATTTAGCTCGATATCTACTCATTTCCGCATAAATCTACAATATTACATAAAAATACGAAAGTAGACGAAATGGGGCAAATAGTAGCATAAACTACATAATTGAGCTCTGAAATGCGTGTAAAATAGGGCGTAAAACAACATATTTAGGACATGCATCATCCCGTTCCAGGGAGCAATGTTTTTTGAAGACTCTATATCTGGGTCAGTGTGAAAATGGCTTCGACATTATGGAATGTGGAGCCTGGTAATAATAGGTTTGTTTGACAAATAAAAATCTGGAGTTTGTATTTTGTGGTGTTTAGGCCAATGGGTTACGGCTTGTTATGTGGTGCGGAATGGGGTCTCAGGCTTGATGTGGCCTGAGCACGAAATGGTTGGTAAACAAATGTGGGATCAGAATCCTATGTCTGGACTTTAAAGGTTAAGGTGTGATATTACGAGCTTGAGGGGAATCCTTAGAAGCCTAGATAGTTCTCCCTATAACAGTCTCTAGAAGGACTTAGGGGTGAAGCAGTTTTGGTTATGATCTTGAGGGGAATCCCTAGGATCTTAGATAGGTCTCCCTGTAGCAGTCTCTAGAAGGACTTAGGGGTGAAGCAGTGTTGGGTTTGTTGTTAGTTGACGAGTCTTAAGCTCTTGTTTTAGCTCTTTGACATTAGGTTTTGGTATTTTTGTGTTTTGTACTTATTGGTCTCGGAGTTTGGTGGGAAGAAATGTTGGTCATGGGCTTTGGACTTGTTGGTCCTGGACTTGGTGTTTTGGACTGACTTGTTTGGTGTTTTGGACTAGTCGGTCCGGGATTTTGTGTGTTGGACTCGTTGGTCCTGGGCTTTGGACTTGTTGGTCCTGGACTTGGTATTTTGGAATCACTTGTCCAGGATTTGGTGTGTTGGATGCTTTTTTTGGATTTTGGTCTTTTTGAGAAAAGGGTTTCAATCTTGTTTTATTTTGATTTTGGCTTGGGTCTTGGCCTTGACGTTGGGTGAGTAGCCTTTGTCTTTAGCTTTTGCTTTGAGTGAATTGACATTGGTTTTTGCTTTGACTTTGACTTTGACTTTGACTTTGACTTTGACTTTGGCTTTGGCCTTGAGTGAATTGCTTTTGGCTTTGGTTTTTGCTTTGGCCTTGAGCTTTTGCTTTGGGTGAATAGTTATTGGCTTGGGCCTTTGATTTTGGCCTTTCTCTTTGACTTTGGGTGAATGGATATTGGCTTGGGCCTTTGATTTTGGCCTTTCGCATTGGCTTTGGGTGAATGGATATATTGGTTTTTTGCCGTCCTTCGTTCGAGGAAGGTAGAGGTGCAGACGGGGATGTACCCGTTGGTGAGAGGTTGATATTTGGTGATGGGATGTTTTGTGGGGAATGGGCTTGCCTTCCGTCATTGATAATGAACAAGGAGAGGTTCTGGTTTGTTATCTAGGTTCGTCGTAAAATCCTTTTGATTGAGATCTTGTTCTAGATCAGGTGCTAATGAAAGGTTTCTATTGCCAGACATGGATTAGGTAAAGAGAATGGACACGGAGTTTCGAGTCCTCTGCTTACTCGGTACGGAACGTCACTCGAGTGTACTCACATTGAATTGGAACATATTATTTGTTTTAAATCAATTCTCAAATCAATTCTCGCTGTCAACGGGAAATGGTAAAGGAGAGAATATATGATAGTTGAAAATCGTGCTTTTATTTAGATAAATAAGAGGTTAGCACAGACTCGATGAATACATGTGACTCATGGGGACAGCCCCCAGTTGTTATTTAGGAATAAAAGGACAGGCGCTAGGATAGATATGAGAAAGCCTAAGACTCGGACTCGGACTCGGACTCAATCGTAGATACGAACTCCTAATCATCATGTTCCTCCTCGAAGGTCTCTTTCGCAGCATCCAGCAGCTTGAATGTCTGGTTTTGAGCATTGACCCACTTGAGCACTTCACTCTCGTTGTTTGGGACAATATGAGGAAAATAGTACATGAGGCTTTCATCTCCTTGCAGAAAGAGATGTTCATGAGGGTTGTTTTCATCACTTGGTTGGCCTAGAGATGAAGTTATCTGTTAATGGTTGTCGATCATATTTTGAATAACATGTTTTAGTTTGAAGCATGTTTCAGTACCATGACCCTTTCTTTGATTATATTGGCAATAGGCACTCTCATCCCAGAAACGGGTTTTTCTGTTTTCAGACGGGTCCGGAGTGGGCCCGATTGGTTGTAGTTTTGCTTTGGTCATAAGCTTTGGAAGGGCTGCGGCATAGGTTGTGTTGAGGTTGGTGAATGTCCTTTAAGAACGTTCAACCTTGCTGTTTGACTTGAGACATCCGAGAGGATTGTCTTGACTGAGAGGTGGAATTATGACTTTGCCAGCTTCAATCATATCTTGAATGGCATGCTTGAGTTTGAAACAGGTTTTGGTGTCATGGCCCTTGCCTTGATGGTATTGGCAATAGGCATTACCATCCCAGAATCGGTTTCTCTTGTGTTCTGGTGGGTCCGGAGTCGGACCAATGGGTTGGAGCATTCCTTCTGAAGCAAGAATCTCCACTACGGTGCCATATGTTATTCCCGGATCTCTGAATACCCTTTGATGTTTTCAAATGGTTCACACATTGGCGTTTTTGGGGATGTTTTTGTGAGTTTTGTTTTTGTTTACCCCGAGCGGAAACAAGATTTTGTCCTTATTGATGGAAAGTTTTGGGGATGTTGCTTGATATTTTGAAGGGTATTTTGGCAAGCCAATTTCATGTTCTTTGTTGGTGGTTTTTTGGGTGTGGGAACCATCAGACGGTTCCTCACTTTCAGCATTTATTTGTTGGCGAATTAGGTGTTGGTCTTCTCCTTGGTGGTCAGATTCATTTTCGGTACTACGAAACCTCTTCTCCAAATTAGCTACCCGAGTGTTGAAATTATCGATAGCCACTTGCAGCTTTGAGAATATGTTGTTGATGGCGACGGAGAGCATCATTATACTGCTTTGTATGCCATCCTCATCAATTGTATGAATTTTCTCATCGTCAGGAGAGATGAGATGAGAGCAGTCTAGGGAAGGTTCATGACTGTGTCCAGCAGGGTTTTCTGGAGGATTGTTTTTGTCATTTGTTGAGGGAGGTTGTAGTAATTCGCCATTTTCAATCATATCAAGGATGGCACCTTTTAGAGGGAGACACATCTCGGTGTCATGTCCGCGACCTTGGTGATATTGACAAAACAGTTTTTAATCCCATCTTCGACCTTGCTTGTGTGGTGAAGGGTCTGGAGTTGGACCAATCGGTTTGAGCTTTATTTTAGATATTAGCCTTTCCAAGGCTGTGGCATAAGGCATAACCAAATCAGGGAAGGACCTATTAGGTCGTCTGGTTTTGGTTGGTGGAGCACCTGAGGAATTAGCTTCAGTGGTTTTGGTTGTTTTCCAACTAGGGTTGGTTTTGTCGTTGGCAAGTAGCTGGCTTTCAAGGAGCTTAAGCCTTTGCTCAATATCAGAAGAGGGAAAATTCCCGGTTATCAATTTGTCCTCAACTTGGGAGAGACGAGTGCTCAAGTTTTCCAAGGTAGCTAGGAGTCGAAGGACCATGTTGTTGGTTTCAGCAGGAGTCATAGCGGGTGCAGATTGATCAGCTTCTTGAGTTTCTGGTCGGCGATTGATGGCGCCCATGGGATTCCTAATTGCTATAACTTGTCATGGCAAGGGATTGCACAAACAAAGGCAAGTACGACACACATATATACAAAAGGCGGTTTTGTTGTGAAGACGCGACGGTGTGACTATGTTATGAGTTCATTAAAGATCGTGAATGACTTCTTGTGTTTGAACTCAGGGTGCATGACATTGAAGTTAGACTCGAGTGTCAACTTTGGCATAGTGATGCCTAGACAGACGACTTCTCGCTTAGTTCGAATGTTTGTTGATGGCAAGACGCCACTGGATAAGACATGTACACAAACTTGACCTTTAACCCGTAATGTAGGGGAAAAGCGGGTTTAAAACCTGATAGGTTTTGACTCTGCTAATGCCATTGAAGATGTCTTGACAATTAGGCACCACGACCTAGACCAGAAGGTAGGTACTAACGTCGGTGGAGACTCGACGTTATCTAGACGACTTGACTTGAAATCGATTGGACTCTAATCGACTCGAGGCTGAATCAGAAAGGTGGATTGAAATACTCGAAAATAGAAATATTCAAAAAGATGCAGTTGTCGTTTTGTGGACAGCTTCCGAAGAGTAGGGATCTTCAAAAGGTTGGCCAGTTGAAAGGGTTGTCTTAGGTTTGTTTTCAAAAGACGATTTGAGTTGAAATTGCAGCGGCTCTGAAAACAATGTGTTGTTTTCGAAGACAGTTTTTGAAATTCCGAATCACGGATTTGAAAATCTAGAATTGAAGAATTTGAAATCGTCATCACAATGGCCATGAAAACGGTTATATTTGTTTTCAAATGATTTAAAATTGAGTCAAAAATTTGAAAACGGTTAAATTTGTTTTCAAAGATTTGATTTTGAATTGAAATCTGAAAACGGTTAGATTTTTTTTCAGAGATTTGAATTTGAATTGAAATTTGAAAACAGTTAAATTTGTTTTCAAATGATTTGAAATTGGATTTGAAATCTAAAAACGGTTAAATTTGTTTTCAAAGATTTGATTTTGAATTTGAAATTCGAAAACGGTTAAATTTATTTTCAAATGATTTGAAATTTGAATTGAAATTTGAAAACGGTTAAATTGGTTTTCAAAGATTTGATTTTGAATTGAAATTTGAAAACGGTTAAATTTGTTTTCAAATGGTTTGAAATTGGATTTGAAATTTAAAAACGGTTAAATTGGTTTTCAAAGATTTGATTTTTGATTTGAAATCTGAAAACGGTTAAATTTATTTTCAAATGATTTGAAATTGGATTTGAAATTTGAAAATGGTTAATTTTTTTCCCAAATGATTTGAAATTGGATTTGCAATTTGAAAACGGTTAAATTGGTTTTCTAAGATTTGATTTTTGAAATGAAATTTGAAAACGGTTAAATTTGTTTTCAAATGGTTTGAAATTGGATTTGAAATCTGAAAACGGTTAAATTTGTTTTCAAAGATTTGATTTTGGATTTGAAATTTGAAATTTAAAATTGTGAGGATTGAATTAAATTTACGACGGCTTAGAAAACCGTTTTAACCTTTGAAAGACGGTATGCAAATTGAAAAGTGTGAGAATTGAAATCGTCATTACGACGGCTTAGAAAAGCCAAATTTGATTTCGAAAACGAAATTAAAAATTTGGAAAGTTGCACGGGTTGAAATCGTCATTACCACGGTTTGAAAAACGTTTTTGTTCTGATTTCGAATTTTGAAAATTCGAGGGTAGAATTTGTCATTACGACGACGTAAAAAGTGATTTGAAACGGTTGTGAAAAACCAAGATTTGAAATCGTCGTGATGACGGCATAAAAAGGTGCACAACGGTCGGCGAAAAACCGAGGTTTGAAATGGCCATTATGACGGCGTGAAAAGGTGATTTTGAAATGGTTTGTGAAAACCAAGGTTTGAAATCGTCATTACGATGGCATAAAAAGGTGATGCAATGGTCGGCGAAAGACCAAGGTTTGAAACGGTTGTGAAAACTCGAGTTTGAAAATCGTCATTACGACGACATGAAAAGGTGTATTTGAAATGGTTATAAAAACCGGGTTTTGAAATGGCCATTACAACGGCATGAAAAGGTGTATTTGAAATGGTTATAAAAACCAGGATTGAAAATCGTCATTACGACGGCCTAGAAAGGCGTGTTGAAATGGTTGTAGAAAACTGGATTTGAAAATCGTCATCACGATGGCCTAAGAAGGTGTGTTGAAATGGTTGTAGAAAACCGAGTTTGAAAATCGTCATTACAACGGCCTAGAAAGGCGTGTTGTTTGAAATGGTTGTAGAAAACCCAGTTTGAAAATCGTCATTACGACGGCCTAGAAAGGCGTGTTGTTTGAAATGGTTGTAGAAAACCCAGTTTGAAAATCGTCATTACGACGGCCTAGAAAGGCGTGCAACGGTCGGCGAAAGACCGAGGTTTGAAACGGCCATTATAACGGCGCGAAATGTGTTTTTTGAAATTTTGAAATGACACGGAAGGACTTATGATCACATAACACATAAGCACTCGCAGTTTCGTTATATTATGAATAATGCTGACACGGGTTTTGGCTTAAAAGGGTGGGTTACACACAAAGCAATCAGACCCCGATTTTCGAGAGGGATACCAATCCAAGCAAAATGTGTAAGGAGGGTGCCCTGGCCTCGTGCTCGAAGGTGATGAAAGCTCTTTGACGAAACAGAAAGGTGTAACGTCAATGGCATATTTGACTCAATCGGGATTCGAAACGCGGGGATGAGAAAACTCACGCCGACGAGACGAACCATTGGTCTAAAAAGGTTAGGTTGTGGGCCCGAACAAGGAACCCGACTTATGACCGTAATATCAATTAATGCACTTTAACCATGACCTCGTTCGAGTTTCACCTCTAGGGATCACAAAGACACAAGTGTCCTAGTTTTCTCCAGCGGAGTGGCCAATCTGTGGTCATGAGCCACAAGCCGGCCTGCGGGTGCGATGCCACTTGCCGGTCCATAATCACGGGCCATCTGCATGCCAAGCCAATCTGTGGACATGCAGCGGTCTTTTGAAAGCCACGCTCGGTGACGTAAAAATGCTTTCGATCGGATCATTTTAGATCGGTCGGTTTCGTCTCGGTAAAGGTCTCGAAACGATGCAGAGATGTTCGGAGTTGCCACCAAGCATTTGTGGGATGCTTGGAACCCGTTCGAATCCACTTTATACCTAGGTTAATCAAGGCAAAAAGCGGTGTTTGGCATAGGTACTAAAGATAAGGACTCATCCCCCTTTTAGCATTATATGCCTAAAATGACTCTCATGCGCCCTAGATAAGACCATCCACTATCCAAAGGTTCTGAGTAAGGGGTGAGGGTACGTATTGGGAAGCCCTTTAATCGGACACCCAATCCCGCCCCCGTTAGCGGCCTCTACTGATCGATCGTGGTTGTTTAAGTGCAAAAGTTGATAAAATGGTGTAAATGCATGAATGCACATCCAAAAGTTTAACCTAACATGTGAAAGTTTGCTAAGTTGGTTTGGTTATCCACATAGCATGAAATTGATGTCAAAGTTGGATTTAGATTGATTTGCATGTGAAAACGGAAACTAAACATCCATTTACCAAGTTCAGGTTATGATGCTTAACACGATCCATTTATTTGAAAAAGGGGTGTCAAGTGACAAAATATAAAATACAAACTCGTCAATCTGATCCGTCACGTATTCTGGCTAACCGTATTTGGGATCGTTCTAGACAAGTACCAAAACGAAACTGAATAGTGCCAGGCAACGCCGTTGGGGCGCGAGCCTATTGGTGAGGAAAAGGAGTCTGCCCAGGTTTTTAAAAGATGAAAACAGAAGGCCTTGGGGCGCGAGCCATGAGCCGAACCAAGAGGTGTCTCCTGGTTGTAAAAAGGTTGTTTAAAACCATTTTAAAAGGTTGTTAAAAAAGGTTATTTAAAATCATATTTGTGATGAATGATTTGCAAGTATGATTTGCATGACTCAGAATAATTACTATTATGTTAGTAATATTCGTTGTCGGATTTGAATGTTTGAAAAGCATAGTTTACAAATAAAAATGTAAAATGTTTGATTTGAACTAATTATGTTAAGTTCATTTCTTTGTAATTAGTCAAGTTTGTCATCGTACTCGGATTAAACCGACATGGTATAAGGAACCAAGGATGATTATGAATTATGACTAATATGTTTACAAATGTAAATAAATGAGAAAAATGCTAAATAAAAGAAAAGGGTGTTAAAATACCCATTAAAATGTAATTAACCAAATAATATCACCGAGTCACGGATTAAACCGTCATGGTATAAGGAACCAAGGGTGATTATGATTTATGGTTAAATTATTTGTCATAAAAATTATTTGAAACATTTGAAATGGTAAAAACCGATTACAAATAAGAACTGAAATAAAGAGAAAAGACGAGAACAAACACGTTTGAGTCTGACCCGAGAACCCACAAGAGGCGCGAGCCTCTTTGCATAGCAAAGGGCTTCTGTCTTGGGCCAAAACTCGGTTGTGGCTCGTCTAACCTATATTTGAATCGTGTTATGCATTGTTCATGCATATAAACTCATAAAAACAGTAAAGACATGAAATAAATGAGTTGTTTACACCCTCAAACTTACGTGTATTGATATTTGCAACGTAGACGACTTTAGAGACGATTTTCTCGTAGCGACTACTCACGATCAAAGAAGTTTAAAAGAGTGCCTTAAAAAGGATTTTCTTTTGAAAATGAGTTTAAAATATGTTGTCGAAAAATATGTTGATTGATGAATTGAGTTGGTCAAATGGGTCGGTCGAATGCACGGCGACGGTACCAAACAAAATGTGTAAGGCTTGTGTTTACGATCGGTAGGTCGTAAACACGTGACGATTTTGTGACTTAGGAAGTCGGGTCTAGAAGTTTAAGAGAGAGGTGAGGGGGCGGATACTCGCGTGAAGATTATGGTGTGTGAAGGTTGGTATTTATAGAGAAATGTGGGATGGTAGGTCAGTTGAGTTTGCTTAGAGGCTAAGCAGACACCTGCTTTAGGCGCGAGCAACCTTGTGATAGAAAGGGGTGTATTGTCCCTTTCAACTTGGACGTGGCCTTTGCTCTATCTATTGTTTGGTTGGTTTGATTTGTGGTATTGAAATGAGATGTCGTGTAACAATATGAGCATCTAATAAGATGATTTTGGGTGTTACTTGAGGTAGGTGTTTTGTGTGCTTGACTCGGGTTTGACTCGTGTGAATTGGGATTTGAATTTCGAGTCGGTTTTTGGCTCGGTGTCGGTTTTGACTCTAATTAGGGCCATTTTAATGCAAATGACATGATAAAGACATTCATGGCATTATTTTTTACATTCGAGATTTGGGTTGACTCGGGTTAACTCGTGTTAACTCGAGTTACGGCTTTCTGAGTCGGTTTTGGTTCCGAAGGCGGTTTCAACTCTAAATAGTGTTGTTTTAAAGGAAATGACATGATAAAGACATTTATGGCATTATTTTTTACATTCGAGATTTGGGTTGACTCAGGTTGACTCGAGTTGCGGGTTTCTGAGTCGGTTTGGGTCCGAAGACGGGTTTAACTCTAAATAATGTTATTTTATTGCAAATGAAGTTATAAAACTTTTGAAATCATTTTTCATATCTGAGTAGTGCATTAAACCGTCTCATGTATAGCCAATCCACGCACGCATATCAAAAACACGTTATAGTCCGATCATCATCGGGTGGTTTTTGGAAGGTGCGGATACTGGGTATCTACATATTCATTTGACATTTACATCACTATTTAGTATGTTTATCTTTATCATTTCATATGTCATTAGATTAGTTTCATTATGCATAAGTAATTCAATTGTCTAGGGAATAAGGAAAACCATGCATAAGTAGTTCTTGCAATTGTTAAACTAGGATGTTATAATATTGTTTCATTGTATCTTCTACATGTTTGCATTGTTTTGTTAGTTTTTGATAATTGATCACTATCTTAGATTAAATTTGTTAATTCGTTCTATAAGTCGAGAGGCATGGAATCGGATTAGACTAAGCATGTGTAGTAGGATGACCTAGTCATAAACGAGAGTTTCTCAAGGACCCGGTCTATGGTTGACACTAATATCGAGAGGTGGATGTCTCTAAGCCTAAACAATTAACGATTTATCAACTCCTATGTTTAATTTGAGCATTTACATAATTTGCATGTGCGACCTGACCTCCCTAGACTATTTCTTTATCATTATTATTTTCTTCCATTATCCAACCAACCAATCATACGATAATCGACTCAAGATAAAATTCATTCCATAACAACTAATTAACAACTACCGTCTCAAAAATTCTTCCATTTTTGCAGACCTTGCTACAACTAACTAAGAGAAATTGTCTTTTGCACGAGTAATGGTGGAAATTGATGTTTCAAAGGATTTTGTTGATTCTATGGTTATTAATACACCTTTTCTTAGGCAAATCACTCAGAGAGTTGTCTATAAATGGGCTCCTTTTTACTGCATTGGGTGTGGTAAGTTTAGGCATAAGAGTAGTACTTGTAAGTGGCTTAAAGTGTCTACTGAGAGTACTGATGTGCAGCCTTATCAGGGTAAGGATCAAGTTCCTCAGCAGGTTTCTGGGTCTGTAGTTCAGGATTCTTATGAGTCTATTGCTCCTAAGCCTTTTTCTACTTCTGAGTCTCTGATCTCTTCTGTCACCCCACTTGTTCCTAGCTCTTCCCTTCACAGGTCTAAGCATCTCAATAGCCCTGCTGCTAATGCTACTGTGCCAATTAGTAATCCTTTCCAGGTGTTGGAACCTGGTAAAATATCTCAGGATGAGTTACCACATGTTGTGGTTAGTTCAGAACAAGGTGGTACCTTGGGGCTCCTTCAGGAAAGAACAGGAGACCATTTGGAGAATGTAGGCTCAACATGTGTTAAACTAGGCCAGAGATCTCCTTTTATTGCTCCTGTTCCTCCTTATATCAGTCTCAAAATGCACTCAGGATGTTCTATGTTAGCTAGTCTTGCTAATAGTGTTGTTCCAAAACCTCCCAATATTTCTTTATGAAGATTTCAGCCTGGAATGTTAGGGGTTTTAAGTGTCCCATTAAACATAGTGAGGTCCACCCTTTTTTGAAGGATAATAGTATTGATATTCTTGCATTATTGGAAACTAGAGTCTTTAGTACTAATGCTACTAAAATAATTCATCAAAAATTCAGAGATTGGGTAGTTGTCACTAACTATAGTAAGCATTAATGGGAGGATTTGGGTTCTTCTTAACCCCACGTCTACAAATATTGTTTCTCAAAAAATTACTGATCAGGTTATTAGTTTTCATATTCACCACTTTTAATCTAATAAGGTTTTTCACCTGAGTATGGTTTATGGAAGTAATTGTGCTATAGCCAGGAATAGATTATGGGCTGATTTGAAGCAGTTTGCCCCCCTCTACTCTCTGGATAGTCTTAAGAGACTTCAATGTAGTAAGGGATCCTGCTGAAAAGCTCACTACTAATCCTCTAATTCTTCAGGAAATGATGGCTTTTAATTCTTGTCTTTTCTCTTGTCATTTGGAAGATCTTACTAGCACTGGTTGTGAGCTCACTTGGACTAACAAGCAAGATTCTACTACTCGAGTTTCGTCTAAGTTGGATAGGGCTCTCGTTGACCCTAGCTGGCTCTTTGCTTTTCCCCACTCTTTTGCTCATTTTAGTGAGTCTGAAATTTCTTATCACTCTCCCATTACTATTCACATTACTGCTGATAGGAAGATTTAGAAGAGGTTCAGTTTCTTGAATCAATTGATCTCTCATCCCGATTACATTAGTACTATTGCTGATGCTTAGAAAACTGATAAGCAAGGGAGTCCAACTTTCTGTTTCTTTGAGAAGCTTAAGTCAGTTAAACATGCTCTTACTAAACTTCACAAGAAGGATTTTTCTCATATCTCTACTAAAGCAAGGTCTTCTAAAACTGCTTTGACTGAGTGTCAAGCAAAACTGGTCCAGAATCCTCTCTAATACTCTAATTCAGGAGGAAAGGCAATAGCTAAAGGAATTCATTACAGTTAAAGGTCAAGAACTAAATATGCTTACTCAATAGGTAAAAATCAAGCACATTCAGGATTCTGATTGTAGTTCCAAATATTTTTTTGCTAAGATCTCTGAAAGAAGGCATCAGCAGCAAATTGGTATCCTTAAAGATATTCATGGGGTTCCCCAGGTTAGGCATGACCAAGTCAGCCAGGCTTTTCAGGACAATTATCAGGGGTTGCTTGGTCAGTCTTCTCATGTTCAACCACTTTCTGATGAGGATTACACTGGCAGCAGGTTATCTCCTGAAGACAGTTTGAATATAGCTGCTAACATTACTTTAAAAGAGATTAAAGATGCTCTCTTTAGTACGGATATCAATAGTAGTCCTGGTATTGATGGGTTTTCTGCTGGTTTCTTTACATCGGTTTGGGCTATAATAGGCATGGATTTTAGCAAAGTTGTCTACCATTTCTTCCAAACTAAGCACATGTCTAAACAGGCTAATTCTACTATTCTTTCTCTCATTCCTAAGAAACTTGTCCCTAATTCAGTAATGGATTATAGACCCATATCTTGATGTACTGTGTTTCATAAAGTGATTAGCAAAATCCTGGCTAACAGACTTCAGAAAGTTCTTCCCTCACTTATTGGTGAAGAGCAAGCAGCTTTTGCCAAAGGGAGAAGTATTTTTGAAAATGTCATGTTGTCTCAAGCATTAGTCAAGGGATATACCAGGAAGCATATTTCTCCTAGATGTCTCATTAAAGTGGATATCAGAAAAGCATTTGATTGTCCATTATCTTCACAAATTTGGCTTTCCTCAGAAGTTTATTTATTGGGTTCTAGAGTGTATTATTAATCCTTGGTTCTCTCTTAAACTCAATGGTGAGCTTTCTTGCTATTTTCAGGGGAGGAGTGGTATTAGGCAAGGTGATCCCTTATCACCTTATCTTTTTATCTTGGGTATGGAGATCTTGTCCAGAGCTATGAGGAAGATTTGCACTAAACCTGAGGTTTCCTATCATCCTAAGTGCAGCAGTACAAATCTGACACATCTTATTTTTGCTAATGACCTAATGGTCTTTATCAGAGGGGATGTTCCTTCAGCATCTGTTGTTGCTGGGGTGCTTGCTAGATTTACTCAGGTCTCTAGTCTTGCTGCTAATTCTGACAAAACTAGTACCTATTTTAGAGGAGCGGATCCCTCTGCGAAAGAGCTTATTCTCCATGCTACTGGTTTTTCTGAAGGAGATTTTCCCTTCAGATATCTAGGTCTCCCATTGAATTCTTCCAGAATCATTGTCACTATGTTTGATTCCCTTATTATTAAGACTCGGAAAGTTGTAGCTCATTGGTCTACACACCTTCATTATTATGCTGGGAAACTGCAACTTATTAATTCCATTATCTTTGGGGTTGAGAATTTATGGTTCTCAAACATGCTCTTACCTCAGACTATTGTTCAGCACATTCAAAAAATTTGTAAGAATTTTTTCGAAGGCATACCTGATGGAGAGAGGAGAATGGTCTTTAAGAATTGGCACCAGATTTCTTCTCCATCCTTTGCAGGTGGTGCCAATGTCAAGGATCTAACAGCCTGGAATTACTCTCTTCTTTGTAAATGGATTTTGAAACTATCTCTCCCTTGTTCTAGTAAATGGAAGAGTTGGGTGATGTATGTTCTGAAACAAGAGGATTTTTGGTTTGTCAAAGCAAAGGATCACTTCTCTTTCAGTATGACTAGTATTCTAACAACTAGAGATCACTTAATCAGTCTGGCTGGATCTGAACAGGCTGCAAAGCTGCTTATCCAAAGTTGGATTGTGAATTCTAAGTTCAATATACAATCTGCTTATGGTTTTTTTAGGAATGCTTCTGCTGTTGGTAGTTGGACTGCTGGTCTTGGTCACTCTAGCATCATTCCTAGTCACAAAATTATCTGCTCTCTGGCTGCTCAACACCAGCTAGCTACTGTAGATAATTTGCAGAGGAGGGGCATTTCTTATGCGAATAGATGTGTCCTATGTCTAGCTCATGAGGAAAATCATGCTCATTTATTCTTCAGCTGTTCGGTTTCATCTGAAATATGGCAGTAGCTCCTTACTTGGATGGGTGTCTCCAGGGCATCGTCTTCTCTTCGTGAGGAATTGCAATCTGTTGGTACTGGCAGGCACTGGCGTAAAGCCTGGATGGGTATAACTCTAGCTGCAACGATGGACCAACTTTGGTTTGAGCGAAATCAGTGGATTTTTAAAGGGGTTGTACAGTCTGTTTCTTATATTGTTAGACGGATTAAATTTTTGGTGGCTATTAGATGTTAATGTGGTTGAGAAATGCTAGTTTCCCAATAATATGTGCTAGTATGTGCTCTTAGGCCACTTTGTTTGTGTCCTAGAGTTGGTTGGTTCATTCCTTAATGGATAGCTTTGCAAAGAATGTAATTTACTTCTTTAATGAATGAAATGATAATATTTTGCAAAAAACACAACTACCGTCTCTCTGTGGATTCGACCCCTACGTACTACATTCATTTGTGTCTAGAGTATTTATTTTTGCATAGGTGTGCGATAGCCTATCAAATTTTGGCGTCGTTGTCGGGGAGACGGTTTTGTTTGTCATTAGTTGTTGAATTTTATCTTGTTTTATTTTGTCTCGGGGAATACTTGTTCTTTGGGATATTCTCATGGTTTCTTTGTAGTTTTAGTGCCTATTTTTTAGGTAATAAAGCTTGGCCTTTCATAATGAATTACGAATTCATCCCACAACTCCAAGATGAGCCTTTTCCTGACTATCTTGATCGATTCTACTACTTTTGCGATGGTCTCATCTCCCTTGGACATGTCCTTGATGGAGATTACTTGGGTCATTTCGTGCTTGGTGGCATGGATTCTGAGACCCATGGATTGGCTCTAAAGTTGAGTAATGGGAGTCTCTTCTACATGATGGGGCCGGAACTTTGGAACTTCTTAGATTTCATGGCTACCGAATGTCGGGAGTTAGCGCACTAATTCGATGTGTGGCGTATCCAAGAGGAGCTTAAAGTGCTTCAAGCTCGTTTGGAACAACTTTCTCAAAAGGAAGCAAGCCAATGTGAGATTATTTCCTCTCCTCATGCTCTCCCAACCTCCCAATGTGAGTCTTTTGACCCTAACCATTTTGAATTATTGGATGACGATGACGATGACGATGACGATGAACCGACTTTCATTATTGAAATGCCCCCTATTGTCGCTCTAATTTACCATTTCGTGGAGGAGGTAGTTGACACACGTGCCATGGATAAGCTTGAGCCCGACCATAGTGAAACGGATGAGGTTTTACCCGAGACATGTGAAACCTTTGAAAATATTTTCACATGGGATGTAGTTAACCAATTCGAAGTTGATGGAGGACTTAGTGATGCTAATATAGAGGTTAAGTGGGATGCCCCCCCCCCCCCCTTTTGATGAGTCCTACAACTTAGAGTTTTCATACCACCAATTTAAGACCGTTCATGATTATAATTTGAGCACTAACGGTTATTTTTATGGTCTTAAGCATGATGCTCCTTCTCTTGATGACGAGGGGAGTAGGATGGTTCTATTTGAAATCTTTCATGGGTAATTTGATAAGATTAATCCTTTATTGCCTTTAATCTTTCATGCTTATATTGTTGGAGCTTGTGTCCTCCACAAATTAGTGTGATAACATTTGTAAATCTCTTACAGGTTCACAAGGGTATACTTCGTATATTTAATCAGTTGATTAACGTTTACCTAATAACGGTTGGCTTGCTAGAAAGTTTGACGTTATTATCATACAGATGGCGGTGATCAACTGGTCCCTAAAGGTCACACCTATAGGATGTGTTTGAGAAATGTGGTTATAGAAATATAATCACATTGATGCCCAACATGACTAAAAAGTTAGTCAATGTGTTGATGAGATAATTATTTAATAAAATTAAAGAATATTAAGTTGAGACGAATTAACTGTCAATTCGTAACTTAAATATAATAAGTTATATTTAGTTAAATATATTTAATGTTAGCTTGGACGAATTAATCTGTTAATTCGTAATTAAATATAATCAGTTATGTTTAATATCAACAAGATGAATGTGTCATAGTGGTAATAGTGAGGGTACACATACCAAGAGGTCATGGGTTCGATCGTCACTAGATGACAATTCAATACATATTATATATTTTTGGAAAGACCAAAAATAAGGATTATACACTCCTTATTTCGGTTTACTTGGCCGAAAATTAGGAGAGTTTTTACTTTCCTAATTGACTCCAAGTTTCGGTCTATATAAAAAGAAAGGTAGAGAATTATTTCTACCCTAATGCTTTTTCTTGACCTTGCCTGCTCTCTCTCATCACAAAACACAAAACAACTAAATTTTACAGAAAATTTTAGATCGATTCTAGCATTATCAAAGGGCATATCTCAAATCGTCTTGGGTGCAACTAATAGGCGAATATCAATTTTGATATTGTTCTTAGGCCATATTTGCTAGGACCGAAGGTTAATTCTAAATCCTTATACTTTATTTATGTATTTTCTTTATGACCTTTAATCATCATTGTTAAATCGTTATAATCCTTCTAAATGAAGGGAAGTATACAGATAATTTCCCACAAGTGGTATCAGAGCACTAGGCTACGATTTTAATCTTGATGATTTTCATAAATTTGTATATGAACAATGAGGATACTCGAAAAAAAAAAATTTTAGGGTTTCGTTTTTTTTGGATTCGGCAATTTGATTGTGCCGATTTGTTTTTTTTTTTCCTTCTGCCATTTTTTTTCTTTTACTTTGATGATATTTTTACATTTTATTTTTCATATTATTGTTTTAATCAGTTAAAATTATCATATGAAGAATTGGTAGGTTTTGATTTAATGCAGATTAAGTTAAAATTAAATGGAATCGTTATGTTTATGATAAAAAGATTGTTTTTGCTATATAGTTTTTGGCATATAAATTAATCATGTTTATTATTTCATATGCTAATCATGTTCTAATAGCAAAGGTAAACAATTTAGTCATCAAATCTTGTTTTAGGGCATATTGCCGCAAAAGGAAAAAAAAGGAGGCCGTTTTTTTTTAGGGTTTACCGAAAAAATTTATTTTGTTTTTGTTTTCTTTTTGGTAAACCGAGAAAAATAAAATAGGAAAGTTTTTTTATTGCCTTTTTGCCGAAAAAGAAAGAGAAAAAATTTATGGAAAGTTTTTCCTTGTTTTTCCTATTTACCGAATTAAAAAAGGAAGGGGGCTATTTTTTTTTTTTTAATTCAGCCGTGACAGCTGAATAAATAAATAAATAAATAAATTGTTTTTTTTTTCAGCCGAGACCAATTTAAATAAAATTGGATTTTGTTTTTTTTGCCAATTAGTTATTGTGAATCGGTTCACAATTTAAAGATACCGAGTTATTTTAAAGCGGTTTAAAATTTTGACGGATAGAATTCATATTACAAGTTTAATATGGATTGAAATGAAATTAATGTGATTAAATTGCGGAATTGTCACTTAATTTAATTTAAATAGGTGGTTTGGATAAATTAATCAACATAATTAATGTATTGTGTTATGCATGTTTAATTTATTTTAGTTGATGCTTTTAATTTTGTTGAATGAATCGAATGAATGAATTTTATTTACGTATTTATTTTTGCAATCGGTTGTAATTTGTAATACTTAGTGTGGCCTTAGTCAAATTATGTTTTCGTAATGAAGGAAACATGATTTCTTATTTAATTATGAGATCTCGAATCTCTTTTATTTTAGTTTTGGGTTTTTGAAATTAGAATGTAATTAATAGGTCAATTATGTAATTTTATTTAATGTAATTTCAAAGAAGACTAATGATGAAGATTCAAGCTCACTCCCGCTACATGGATCAAGATGGAACATCAAGACAAGCTTCTCGGGTCCAAGGATGGATTCCAAACTTGTATTTATTGTTCATTTTGATAGGATAAGCCACACTAGGACTTTTACTGTTTTTTTTACGTTTTTCATTTTATTGCTTTTCATTCACATGTTAGTAATTGCATCATTTTCCGCCTAAAACCAAACCACCTACTACTAAAATGCATGAAAATTGACTCATATAGGTTGTATGTTAGTTTTCATGGACATGCAGATGTCACAGTCTATAAGCCATCACCTTAGTTTATTCATTCTCGCATGCTAGATTATAGTTCACTTAAAATGAATTAAAATAAAGTTGATGGGATCTTCCTCTAAAACGGAAATTGAGATTAGTCTTTATAAGGGCAAACATCTATGAATCCCTTCTTCGTCGGTAGGCCTAATATGACCCCTTCTACGTTGGGTAAGTAGTTGTGTTGACTTAGTTTACCTCAACATCATAGTCCGAAGAGTTTCTCGTGATTATGATGGACTATAGATAGAATTTACAGAAATTTATCGACCAAGAATTCTAACGGTAGAATTAGCTAAAAGGTTAGCTTATCAATTTACAGAAATTGAGTCTTGGGGTCATTTATATAATTCTTGAGGGAGGTCAATTGTATAAATGTTTTTGAGTCTTCGCGTTATGACATTAGTTCATTAGACTTAATATAAAAACGATGCACATGCTTATTATTTTATTCTTGTTTCGCAGTGTAGAACACGTTTATTATCAATAATACTGTTACAACAAATGGCTAGAAATAACGCAATCCCAATGCCTAGTGCCACACTAGATCGTTCATCCTGGCTAAAAGTGTTCATGGACCAAATGAATCAGTCCACGCGACTGAAGAATGATGGGTCCAACTTTGCGGACTGGGAGGCGGCACTACGGAATGCTGCCATTGCTGACGGTAAGCTCAGGTATTTAACTGAGCCAATACCGGTCAACCCAGGCCCAAATACAGGAGTCAACGAGTCACTCGCTTATAGTGACTTTGTTATGGAAGCGGGTGCGATAAAGAACGTATTCATCTTTGTAATGGAAACCAATTTGCAGAGACGCTTCATTGCCCAAAGTGCAAACAAGATTTTCACTACGCTCACTAACGAGTTCTCAAAAGCACCGAGAATCGTTACATATGAGCATACCTGTCGCTTCTTTGATGCGAAACTCCAGAAGGGCCAACCAGTTAGCCCACACATTCTTCACATGATTGAGAATGTCGAGAAGCTGGAGACACTGAATTGTAGAATCAGTGAGAGCATTGTCATTGACCGAATGCTTCATTCTCTTCACGATGGTTTTGCCCTTTTCAGGGCGAACTACTACATGAATGACTTGAAAAAGAGTCCTCATGAGCTACACTCCCTTCTCATACAGACCGATAAGGATATGAAATTGAGTGGGAGCATGAAGCAGGATGTTCTCACGATTCACAACAAGAGTAAAGGTAAGGCCAAGGCTCATGGCGACCTAGCTGTAGGCAAGCCAAAGTTCAAGAAACCGGGAAACGGTAAGAGTGCGCCTGGTGAGACTAGTGGCTCACAGGGCAAGACAAAGAGCAAGGGCGGTGACATAGAGTGCCACCATTGTCACAAGACTGGACATTGGAGGAGGAACTGTCCCGTCTACCGTGAGGACATCAAGGCAGTGCGTCGTTCTGTTGGTATGTCATCTTATATTCATATGATTGAGATTAACCATGCAAGTTTGAACTTGGGTACTAGATACTTGGTTGTGGTTCTCATCTGTAATCATTTGCGGGGCCTAAAAACATCATACCTCTCGAAAAAGGTGATGTGGACCTGCGAGTCGGGAATGGAGCACGAGTTGCTGCTGCCTCGAAAGGAACATATGTAATCAAACTCCCTAGTGGTTTTGAGTTATCTTTAAATAACTGTAACTATGTACCCGGTTTATCTAAGAATATTATTTTTGTTTCCGTACTTGCTAAAGACGGTTTTACATTTTCAATAAAGGATAATAGTTGTATTTTCTCTTTTAATGAAATGATTTATGGCAAAGCAGTTTCCATGAATGGAATTTATATCTTAGATCAAACCACGGAAATATTACACATGAATAATAAGAAATTAAAGGTTGGTGACAAAGATCAAACCTATCTATGGCATTGTCGAATGGGACACATAAATGAGAAACGCGTAAAGAAACTCGTCGATAATGGGACTATTCCCTCATTCGGATTTTCTGCATATGGCACGTGTGAATCATGTCTCATTGGCAAGATGACTCGAATTTCCTTCAAAGGTGTTGAAATGCGCGCTAGTGACCTATTAGGACTCATACATACGGACGTATGTGGACCTATGTCAATTACCGCTAGAGATGGCTATAGATATTTTATCACTTTCACGGACGATTTGAGTAGATACGGATATGTCTACTTAATGAAGCATAAAAGTGAGTCCTTTGAGAAATTCAAGGAATACCAGAATAGGGTACAGAACCAACTGGGTAGAAAGATTAAAGCACTTCGTTCAGATCGGGGTGGCGAATATCTTTCAAATGAGTTTGATCAACACCGAAAGACTCGTGGAATTGTTTTGCGCTAACTCCACCTGGAACACCTCAATTGAATGGTATGTCCGAACGGAGAAATCGAACCTTACTTGATATGGTTCGATCCATGATGAGTCACACCGTAGTGCCTGATTCATTATGGGGTTATGCTCTTTTGTCAGCTGCTCTTATACTTAACCGAAGTCCGTCTAAAGCTGTCGACAAGACTCCATATGAAATGTGGAAGGGAACAGTACCTAACTTGTCCTTTATTCGAGTTTGGGGCTGCGAGGCTTATGTCAAGTGGAGACACGAGGATAAGCTCGGCCCGCGATCGGTCAAGACATACTTTATAGGTTATCCAAAAGGAACATTTGGTCATTACTTCTACTCGCCTACCGAACATCGAGTTTTTGTTGCGGCTAGTGCGACGTTCTTAGAGAAAGAATTTCTCGAGAACAAGTCGAGTAATAGAACCTTCGAGCCTGTCGGAGATTCCAAACCAACGATCGAGGAACAGATGGAGGAAGTTGTACCTCCAACTGATGATACGGTTAATATTCCCGAGGAACCTAGGAGGTCGGGTAGAGACTCTCATCCCTCCTGGACGAGATACATTGGTATGGTCGAGGAGAATGACGTTTTACTTCTAGAAAGTAATGAACCCGCAACCTATAAAGGTGCTATGGCCTGTTCCGACTCAAAGCTATGGCTTGAAGCCATGCAATCCGAGATGGACTCCATGTATGAGAATAACGTATGGGATCTAGTTGATTTACCTAATAAGGTAAAACCTCTACAGTGCAAATGGCTTTACAAAATAAAGCTTTCTGTAGACGCGCAACCAGATATCTATAAGGCACGACTTGTGGCAAAAGGTTTCACTCAATTGCAAGGATTGCATTATAATGATATTTTTGCACCTGTAGTCATGCTACGTTCCATTCGGATAATCTTAGCGATTGCCGCATTTCATGATTATGAAATTTGGCAAATGGATGTGAAAACCGCCTTCTTAAACGGTTATTTGGAGGAAGAGTTGTACATGGTGCAACCCGAAGGTTTCATAGATCCTAAGCATCCTAAGAAAGTATGCAAGCTTAAGGGTTCCATTTATGGACTTAAGCAAGCTTCTCGGAGTTGGAATCATCGTTTCGACCAAGTGATAAAAGAGTATGGCTTTATTCGATCGGTCGAAGAACTATGCTTATATATCAAGTCGAGTGGGAGCAAGATTGTATTCTTGATATTGTATGTCGATGACATACTCTTGATTGGGAATGACATTCCTCTCCTATCTTCGGTTAAAGAATGGTTGAAGAACCATTTCCAGATGAAAGATCTGGGTGAGGCACAGCGCATATTGGGAATCCGTATCTACCGAGACAGATCACGACGGACGTTATCACTTAGTCAGGAGTCTTATTTGGATAAGGTTCTTGAGAGGTTCAGCATGACCAACTCCAAGAAGGGGAACCTTCCTATGACGACTGGGATGCAGTTGAGCAAGTCTCAGTCACCCACAACGCCTGAAGGGATAGAGCGCATGAGTCGTGTTCCTTATGCATCTGCAATAGGATCGATCATGTATGCCATGATATGCACACGTCCAGACGTGGCATATGCATTGAGTATGACGAGTCGGTACCAAAAGACTCCAGGTGAAACACACTGGATAGCAGTCAAAAATATCCTCAAGTACCTACGGAGGACTAAGGATTGGGTATTGACTTATGGAGGCGATACTAAGCTATGCGCAACCGGTTACGCAGATGCTAGCTTCCAAACGGATCGAGATGATTCAAAATCTTAGTCCGGGTTCTTCTTCACTCTTAATGGTGTTGCGGTCAGCTGGAAGAGTTCCAAACAGAGTGTTGTAGCAAATTCTACTACTGAATCCGAGTACTATGCCGCTTCGGAGGCAGCAAAGGAAGCGATATGGATGCGTCAATTCTTACAAGGGCTTTCGGTAGTTCCTAGTTCGAATGACCCGATCACCATCTATTGTGATAATAGAGGTGCCATCTTCCAGGCTAAGAAGCCAAAGTCTAGCAACAAATCTAGACATGTACTTCGAAAGGCTCACCTGATCCGTGATTACGTGGAGCAAGTTGAGATAGTGATTGACAAGATTGCGACGGATGATAACATCGCGGATCCTCTCACCAAACCTTTGAATTATGATAAGCATGTAGGGCATGTTAATTACATGGGAATTAAACATGTTCTTGAGTTGTAGTACTTGATTATGGATTTGATACATTATCTTTTTCATATACTATTTATAACTTCATCGTTTTATATATATAATATTTTGTTTTTCATGTGGATTGTATTGACAACATTGAACGCCACAAAGTGAACTGAATTACATTATATTTGTTTTGTTCCGTAATCGCCAATGTGAGCTGATAACTCCGGCTATTATATTGTGCAGTCGATTGATGGTGGGTTCAACGAGCCATAAGTCAAACGGTTGACTGATCGATCACAGATGCGAGATTATGACGATACCTCGTAGGACAACTATTTGTGACAACGTAATGGAGTCCTAAATGTTTAATAACATTCGGTGCCGGGTCGTGGATAGGACGTCCATTGTGTTCCTAGAGTCGATTCTTTTGACTATGGACTGTCTCTTGAGATTAAGGCAGTTTTTGGGTGACTTTGGTTTCTTTCTCACGGTCTACCGTAACTGGAGCTAAGTAGTTTTTTTCTGGGTTATTTCATACTGCGCTTACATCTGCAGGTTTTGAGTTGAGGAAAATATCCAACCCTTATCAGGTATAGTTATTTCTCAGGGCCACTCGAGGAGTTGTAACTGAAATGCATGGCCATGCTCGAATGTTGATTCGTTTATCAGTTAAGTTACTCTCTAGTCGGGGAAACCACTCTTGATATTGATCGCTTGTAAAATACGACCTTTGTGAATGCGGATTTGCAAATTGTTTTACATTGAGTGGGAGAAATTTTATAGGATATGAGAATCGGTTATCGTACATACACTTGTGAGGACAAGTGGGAGTTTCTTGGAGCTTGTGTCCTCCACAAATTAGTGTGATAACATTTGTAAATCTCTTACAGGTTCACAAGGGTATACTTCGTATATTTAATCAGTTGATTAACGTTTACCTAATAACGGTTGGCTTGCTAGAAAGTTTGACGTTATTATCATACAGATGGCGGTGATCAACTGGTCCCTAAAGGTCACACCTATAGGATGTGTTTGAGAAATGTGGTTATAGAAATATAATCACATTGATACCCAAAATGACTAAAAAGTTAGTCAATGTGTTGATGAGATAATTATTTAATAAAATTAAATAATATTAAGTTGAGACAATTAATCATCAATTCGTAAATTAAATATAATAAGTTATATTTAGTTAAATATATTTAATGTTAGCTTGGACGAATTAATCTGTTAATTCGTAATTAAATATAATCAGTTATGTTTAATATCAACAAGATGAATGTGTCATAGTGGTAATAGTGAGGGTACACATACCAAGAGGTCATGGGTTCGATCCTCACTAGATGACAATTCAATACATATTATATATTTTTGGAAAGACCAAAAATAAGGATTATACACTCCTTATTTCGGTTTACTTGGCCGAAAATTAGGAGAGTTTTTACTTTCCTAATTGACTCCAAGTTTCGGTCTATATAAAAAGAAAGGTAGAGAATTATTTCTACCCTAATGCTTTTTCTTGACCTTGCCTCCTCTCTCTCATCACAAAACACAAAACAACTAAATTTTACAGAAAATTTTAGATCGATTCTAGCATTATCAAAGGGCATATCTCAGATCGTCTTGGGTGCAACTAATAGGCGAATATCAATTTTGATATTGTTCTTAGGCCATATTTGCTAGGACCGAAGGTTAATTCTAAATCCTTATACTTTGTTTATGTATTTTGTTTATGACCTTTAATCATCATTGTTAAATCGTTATAATCCTTCTAAATGAAGGGAAGTATACAGATAATTTCCCACATATATATTATCAATTGCTTACATATGCTTGTGTATTGGTCATGTGCAAGAATATGATCAACTTCTAAAGGCGTTGACATGCTTTTTAGGGGACAATGGATATTTATTTTGTAAATTTTGTTTTATTTATGTTTTTTGAGCCAATTTATAGTTTTTGGACGATTGCAATTTCAATTTGGTTTTGATGTAATAGTTAGGAAAATAAGACATTTAGTTTGCTTTAGTTTGTAGTAGCTTGTCTCTTGCAGGTACTTTGCTACTTGGATTGGACCTTACCCCGTTTTCAAGCTAGCTTGGGGGAGGCTTTTACACTTTAGTATGTTTTCTTTCCTTCCTTTATTTCCGCATGTGTCATTCTCATCTCCTCACGTTGGGTGTCCTTCTTTGTTTTACACATTGAGGACAATGTGTTGTTCTAGCTTGGGGGAGGGATTTAGTAAGTCTAGTGATGGGAAATATACTAAACTAAAACTTTGAAAAAATTGAAAAAAATGAGAAATTTTCATAAAAAGTGTATGTTGTGTCCGCCCTTTTGTCTTATGCAAAATGTCTTAGCTTTTCTCTTTTCTTTTCCCATATTGTAGCTTTTTAAAGCTAATGAGTCGCTTTTTTGATGGGTTTTGCATACATGGGGATGTCTTGACATAGTAGGTAGAAGATGAAATTTGAACCAAATAGGCTTGATCTTTTCTTTTGGCAAGCCACAAGATGGTAAGGTAGAGCCTCGTCTTGGACCAGTTCATCCATTTTCGGTCTCACTTAGGTAAGTGTAGGTCTTCTTATGGTGTGTGTTATATCAATAACGCACAAGTATGGTTTTTATTTCAACTCTTTTATGGGCATTACTTTCATTACATACTTGCATTTGAAGCCATCCACATAGACATTATTGCCCATTTCTAGCCCCTTCTTACACATGTTTTAAATCTTATCTAGCTACATCATACTTGCCTACCTTGTTAAGCTAGTAGCTATGTCATTGGTGTTAGGGTGCTCATTTTGGATTTGCTTAATTTTTGGTCTTTGTGAGCTTGGTTATGCCGGATTTTCTAGTTTCCGGAATTGGTTAATGAAAGAAAAGAAGTGAAAAAAGAGTTGTGAAAAAGAAAAGAAGAGAAAAATGAAGAAAGAAAAGAAAGAAAAATGAAAAAATCACATGAATGAAGAAGAAGAAAAAGAAGCATGAATTGTATTGAGATAAAGAAGAAGAAGTGGAAATTAAGGAAATTCTCATGTTAGATGATCATCTTTGGAGAATGTTCTTATGATTTGTAGTGAAATATTGGGTTTAGTTTTGGGATTGAGCATCCTTTCACTTGGTTGTTGCTAGCTTGACTTAGCTCCACATACCATAATTCATATGTTCCCCCTTTATTACCCATTACATATTGCCTTCTTCTACCCATTGGCTTCTTTTATATGCTTGCATTTTGATTGTTTTTGACTTGTGATTTAAAATGACTACCATATTAGATTGCGGGCACACTCTCATGAGTCGAGGATAGGTGAGTGCTACTCATATAAATATCCTTTCACATATAAAAGAGTTTGAGTGTACCGTGAGAGTCCAAAGTCAAAAGATCATGAAAGGGCCAAAAAGTTCATTTGAAGTCATTCATGCTACGCCGTTATATAAATATCATCCATGTTGTTGCATTTTCCCTATGCCCATGTTGTTTCGGGATTTGATTCATTAAGCTTTAAAGATTACTTGACCGGAATTGCATTTGGATATGATGATTGTTGCTCGTACCCTTGTCCTTATCATACATTGTATTGTGTGCTTGCTTGAGGACAAGCAAGGGTTTAGCTTGGGGGAGTTTGATAAGTAATTTTTATATACATTTTGACCCCCTACTTTAGTTCTAATATTTATGATTATTGTACTAACCTTAGTGTTTTTATGAGCTAATATTGTATTCTAGTTGTCTTTGCATGGTTTGTCACATTTTGTAGGAACTTGAGCTTTTAGGAGTTTATTTCTAACAAAATTGCAAGAGCTAGTATACAAGGCTAAGTGTGGAGCATGAGTTGGAATAACATTGAAGTGCTACATAGATTTGCATGCATAAAGATATGGATTAAAATGAAAATGCAAAATAAAGTCTTATACAAAGTCAAGCCCAAGATTTGAAGTCAACCTAAGGAGGAAACATTAGATGCTTAGTGAACCTTAAAATGTTAATTGAAGAGTTTAACCGGGTGATTAAACAAGGCATTAAAAATCAACTTAGGATTCCTTGAGCATTAACTAGAGAATTAAGAAGACAGAGCCAAATCACCACGACCACGATCGGGGTTGGCGGCCCCTATCGGGGTTACCTCCCTCTTAATTGCTTACGTTTCATCATTCACCCCTATATAAAGGGTGTTGATCCGGGACCTAAAACACACTTCCTACACACTTCTTACACACCTTCTACACCACTTTTATACTCTCATTTTAGTTCTTAATTTAGGTTAGATTAGATTTCCCTTTAACATTTCCATTATGTTATAAAAAATTTCAATTCAAGTTATATACAATTTACATTTCAAGTTATTTCTATTTGTTCTATCTTGTTCTTCATTTCCAAGTTCATTCCCAATTGTTAAGGTAATTTTATTTCCAATATTGTTTTGTTATTCATTTGTCATTTACATCACTAGTTAGTATGTTTATCTTTATCATTTCATATGTCATTAGATTAGTTTTCATTATGCATAAGTAATTCAATTGTCTAGGGAATAAGGAAAACCATGCATAAGTAGTTCTTGCAATTGTTGAACTAGGATGTTATAATATCATTTCATTGTTTCTTCTACATGTTTGCATTGTTTTGTTAGTCTTTGATAATTGATCAGTATCTTAGATAAAATTTGTTAATTCGTTCTATAAGTCGAGAGGCACGGAATCGGATTAGACTAAGCATGTGTAGTAGGACGACCTAGTTATAAACGAGAGTTTCTCTAGGATCCGGTCTATGGTTGACACTAATATCGAGAAGTGGGTGTCTCTAAGCCTAAACAATTAACGATTTATCAACTCCTATGTTTAATTTGAGCATTTACATAATTTGCATGTGCGACCCGACCTCCCTAGACTATTTCTTTATCATTATTGTTTTCTTCCATTATCCAACCAAACAATCATACGATAATCGACTCAAGATAAAATTCATTCCATAACAACTAATTAACAACTACCGTCTCTCTGTGGATTCGACCCCTACGTACTACATTCATTTGCGTTGAGGGTATTTATTTTTGCATAAGTGTGCGATAGCTTATTAATTGTGCTTACGATCAGTAGAAGCAGGAATCTTACAAAATTCGTCTAAGAAACCTTTCATATTCTTCGAGATCAACGCGAGATATGCCTCACGTTTCCAAGACACAAAATTAACTCTAGAAAAATCCTTTTTAGTCAATGGTTGAGAAGGTTGATCAGTAGGAACAAGGTATAAAAGATCATCATATATTGCATAAGAATTCGAAGGAGTAGCAGAATCAGCTGGCATTTTTTTGAGATTTTGTGAAAATTATGTGAAAAAATCGATCGAAATTGCGCCGTAAAAGTAACGAACATGATGTGACTCATATTTGAGCAAATTTAGTCCCCTAATTAACCTCATTCCCATTCTTTATAGTGCATAATTGGGTCATTTAATATCTTTAGTTTTGCATTTTGCATATTCTTTGAGGTTTTGTCTCCTTGGTAGGAAAGGATGGCTAACCTTGCATTTACAAGGCGAGATGGAGCTAAATTGATCGCATCTAATGACCAAGCATCAAAGAGAAGACCAATACTAGAGGCCTAAGTAGATAATAAAGTGAAATGGGCAATGATGAAAGGATCCTTGTATCCCCGAAATGATCCTTTTTGGATTGTGAAGGAGGAAAAGAAGAGAAGCTGTCTGCCCAGGAATCCAAGCGGACCAGGCACGATCCGGGCGTCTCACAACAGCATGATCTGGGCGTCTTGTGGCCAAGACGAGCAAATTACAGCCTAAGGAGCCAAGCGTCTTCCTCTGGATCCGAGCGGATCCTAAGACAGAAGAGCCCGTGCCTTACCTCAAGACGCACGGATCGTGGCAAGACTTGCACGGGAATATGCTCATTTCCTTCGAGAGGAGCATTTCCTCAACTTTTCTTAGGGTCTTAATAGTCATTTAAGCCCTTAGTAATCCTAATCTTTGTACCTAATCTTTAGTATAAATACCTCTTTGTACTACCTAGATTAACATGACCTCTTAATGCTCTATTAGTGATATCTTAATCCATTCTTAATCATCTCTTAATTACTCTCAAATTAGTTGTAATACAATTTATCAATATTAATCATATCTTAATCTCTTCTTAATTTCTCTATTGTTCATCATTTATTTTGGGTAATTAGAAGATTATTTGGGTTTATTTGGGAGATTGACAACCTTCCATCAATCATCAAGTACTTCTATTATTCTTTGCATTATTATTTGGAAACATCTTCATAGGTATAATTCCTTTTACCCTTGTTTAATTATTGTTAATTACTTTCATTTATTCATCATGTTTAGCCTTGTTAGTTTGATTGACAATCTTATTATAATGTTGAATTTGATAATGAGTGAGTAGTCTTCTAGCTAGGGTTAATGAGGAATTAGGGGAAACAAACATGGGGAATGATTCATGCTTAATCTAATATGTTTTCATAATTAATGTGCTTGCTTGTTGTGATTTCAACTTATGCACATGTTATGTTTGATGAAATGCGAGCCTATGACTCCTTGTATTTTTTTGATCGATCACCTATCTCTTCAATGAGGCTTGTAAGCTTATACACCAACTCGAGCCTCATTAGATTATGCATATAGTTGAATAGGAAGGATTAAGTCGACTTGTAGGTGTTGTACAATCTAATAGATTCGGCTCCAGGACCCAAACTTTCCTAGGGATTGTAAGCTTATACACCAACTTGATCCCATCACAACAATAAGTGCTTGCATATAATTGTGAACATGTTTGTATGATCAACTCCCATGAATCCCCTATAAACCCATGACACCCTAGTGCTTCTTATCGAATTGTTTACATCTCCTTTTAATTACCTTGCTTGTTTTCATTGCTTTACTTTCACCTTGTTAATTAGTTTAGACCAATTTCACCTCAACCCCAAATTGTGACACCCTAAGACATAACCACTTGCAATTGAGAATCCTACATCAATATCCGTCCCTTGGGATCCGACCTTTACTTGCCTCTTTACTAAGAGTAGTTTGTAAAGTTATAAATATTGTTTTGGTTGGTAGCTTTTGACGACGAGTTTATACCGCACCAAAAATGGCGCCATTGCCGGGGACGGTGTTAAATTAATTTTATTTTCATTAATTGTTTTTAGTTGTGTATTTCTTTACCTTGGGGAAGTAAAACTCCTCAAGGTTATTCTGATTGTTTTCGAGTTGTTTGATATTTTGCATGACTAGGAGATCACAAGGTAATCTATTGCCTATTGATTTTGAAATTGAAAGGACCTTACCCAACGATAGAAGAGTTGCTAGAGGTACTTCAAAAGTTGTAGGTATTGGTGAGATTGTGGACATTCAACCAAATAACATTGAGTTTACCAACCCTTTTGCAAGAGAAGGAGAGGATAACCCAATACTAAACCCACCACAAAATCAACCCACAATGCCTAAATTTTCATCACATTCCGTACCAACCGAGGAGAACCTACCAAATGGTACTCGTACACCACAACATCTAACCGGTAATTTCATTTCCAAATCCGCATTCATACAATTAGTTGAGAGAAGTCAATTTGGAGGGATCTCTAGTGAAGACCCCCATTCACATATGGAGACTTTTTGTGACTATTGTGATGCGATTTCTCAAACCGGAGTTACTCAAGATCAAATCCGATGGGTATTATTTCCTTTTTCTTTGATTGGTACCGCAATGCAATGGTAAAGGAGCCTAGACAAGGCTACTCTTGGTATTGATTCATGGAAAAAGTTGGCACTTGCTTTCTACAAGATATTCTATCCTCTGGAGAAGACCAATATGTCGAGAGCCCAAATCACCGGGTTTAAGCAAAGAGATGAAGAATCATTGTATGAGGCATGAGAGAGATTTAAGGACACTTGTCGTTCTTGTCCACACCATGGACTTAGCGAGTGGTTCCTTGTACAACAATTTTGGAACGGTTTATATGAATATTCCCGCAATATCCTCAACATGGGATCAAATGGGATGTTTACCGAAGTTGATGACAATGAAATATGGGCCAAAATCGAAGAGATGGCGGTTCATAATTCACAATATAGTAGGCCTTTAAAGGCAACTAGAGGAGGAAAACATGAGGTAGATTCCATCACACAATTGGGTGCTCAACTAAGTGCTCACATTGACACCATCAATTTGAAGTTTGAGAAGGCCATGGCTAAGCTTGATGAAGCTTCCAAATCAACCAAACAACATGTTAATGCAATGGTGGCATCATCGTCAATTCCAAGTGGAGTATGTGAGAGTTGTGGAACTTTGGGACATAACCAAAGTGAATATAGGGGAACAAGTGAATGCTTTCCAAGCATACAAAAGTGGCAACCCTTATTCCAACTACTATAATGAGAATACCAAATTCCATCCCAATCTTTCATAAAAGAGCCAAAATGTTCAAAACCCTCAACCAACATACACCCCACCTCCAATGAGAAACCAAGCTCGAAGACCCTTTTACAATCAAAGCAAAATTTACCAAAATCAACCTTCATACAATCAAACAAATGACCAAGGCTTTGATGTTCAAAAAGCGGTCTTCCAAATGCAAAAGAATCAACAAGAATTTCTCACTCAAATGCAAAAAGATAGCCAAACAAAAGACATCACCATCAACAACATACTAGCCCACACCAAGATGTTGGAAACCTAAATGTCTCAATTAGCATCTTCTAGCTCTCAAAGACAAAAGGGGCAATTACCACCTCAAGGTAATCCCCCAAGACATGAGACGGTGAATGCCATACATTTGAGGAGTGGTACAAGATATGAAGGGCCGAAGAGGCCAATTGATGAAGACATTGTGGATTCTAGTGACAAGCAAAGAGTTGAGAACTCTAAAGAAGAAGAACCCACCACCAATGAAGTTTCAAAGAAGAAGAATGAAGAGAAGTCTAAGGAGAAAGAGCCTATTGTGATTAGACTTCCATTCCCAAGTCGTCAAGCTAGGCCTAAGTTTGATGAACAACTTGGAAAGTTCATGGACATAGTGAAGAACTTAGAAGTCTCAATCTCATTCACGGAATTGATCAATCATGTTCCGGTCTACGCAAAATACATGAAAGATATTCTTACCAAGAAGAAATCCATCCGGAATCTAGAGACTATTGCATTCACTAAAGTGAGTAGTGCTATTCTACAAGGAAATTCCCCTCCAAACCTCAAAGATCCGAGAATTTTCTCTATTCCATGCACCGTTGGCGACACTACAATCAACAAAGCATTATGTGACCTTGGAGCAAGTGTAAGTATCATGCCATACTCGGTGTGCAAGAGGCTAGGAATGGGAGAACTCAAATGCACCAACATTACGCTTCAAATGGCGGATCGATCAACAAAGATACCTCTAGGGATATGGGAGGATGTGCCCGTGAGAATTGGCAAGTTCTTCATCCCGGTAGACTTTGTCTTTGTAGACATGGAGGAGGATTCCAACATTCCTATCATTTTAGGAAGACCTTTCTTGCATACCGCGGAAGCGGTGATTGATGTGAAACATGGAGAGCTCACACTTGAAGTGGGAGATGAAACAATCACTTTTAATCTTGACAAGACAATGAGAGCTCCCCGATTACATGAGCCATGTTTCAAGATTGATTACTATAGCCGAGAAAGTGATAGGAAGAAATTAGCATCTCAATTCAAAGAACAAGCTATGGGTAAAGAATCACCACCCATATGGAAGAAGAAAGTGGATAATCCTCAAGATGCTCTATCCGGAGAGCAAGTAAATTTCAACAACAATGAGAGCTTGAATAGCTCACCACCAATCATGACAAGAGAAGAAGAAGGCCTCATTGGCCATGACAACAAGAAAGAGGAGTTGTTTCCATCAACTCATGATACCATTGGGAAAAAAACTAGTGAAGTATGTGGTCTATGGGATTACGAATTCGATGGAATGGTCAATCCCTACATTGGCAATGCTATGACCTTAGACTAAGGCTTCGGTGACCATCTTGACTCAAGTCACCACCATGAAGAACACAATGTGCAAAGGTCTATTGAAGATCTTTATAATGAAAATGAACAAGCCTTCGACTACTTCTACAAGGTCTTGAGCAACATCAACAACACCTTGGCTATGCCCCCTTAACATCTCATTCAAAAGTGAGAGTTTGGTGGAGTCCTCCCTAAACTACCATTTGTAAATATTCTAACCCTTAACTTGCATTTTACTTCTTATATTGCATTTTTGTCAATTTTGGATTTGCAATTTCATATTTTGATCAAGATTTTCATTATGAGAGAAAGTGAGGAAGGGATTTTAATATGCTTTGATGTGTAGTGTTTGCTTTAGTGTGGGGATAGCAATTGCCTAGGCTAACCGAGCCTTCGAAAGTGCACCCACAATGTTGAACAAAGGAAAGAAGAAAGAATGATGTGGGAAATGAAGTCCCCACGGGTGGACCTGAACTCGTGGGTACAGGAGAAGATCCGAGCGTCCCCAGAGGGAACCCGCTCGTTCTGGGAGAAATCCGAGCATCCTGGCTCTAAGACGCTCGTCTTGTGAGTGCTGAATTTGAAAAATTTGGGACTATTTAAGAATCTGGGCAGATTACAAACAAGACGCCCGTTTCAGTCTGAAGCCGCTCGTCTCAGGAGCAATCTGCGCATCCTGGCTGCTTCAAAAATTATCAGTTCCCACTGTCTCTAAATCCGAGCGTCCCCAAATAAATATGCTCGTCTCCTGTAGAAATTCGCCCGTCTCCTGAAGAATCTGCACGTCTCAGCACGGGCTAGAAAATCCTGAGCTCTCTAACTATGGATCCGAGCGTCCCCAGCCTAAGAGGCCCGTCTCCTACTGCTGAATGGCTATAACACGGGATTAAAACCTCCTTCCCCAAATCATTTCTATCTTATTCAAACACGTTACACACACCCTTTCTCCCTCAAAACCCTCAATCCCCTCATCAACAAAACACAAATTCCTCACCCAAATTCACCAAAATCAAACCAAAACTTCCTAAAATCACAATCAAATTACTCCTTCATCAACAAAACACCAACCAAACATCAAAATCCTCAAAAATTGAATCGATTTTCTAGGGTTTCAAGGCAATTTCGAAAACCCCAAAATCGATTAGGATTAATCGAAGCTTGAGGAGACTAGAAGCATTCAAGCAAAGCTTTAGTTTGTTGATAAAATCTTGAAAAGGAGAAGACATGGCAAGAACTAAAGGTGGAAGCAAGGCACCCACAGCCTCCAATCTTTCCAAAAGGCAACAAGCTCTTTTAGCCTCAAAGGCTATGGTAGCGCATCAAGAAAGGGTAGAAAGTCAAGAAATCGCTACTCCTATGGTGGAAGCTACTCCTACTCCGACCATTGAACAATTACAAGATTTTCCGGAGGTAACTTTCATAAACGATTCTCATAGGAAAGCATTTGTCTCCCTTACTAGAAAGACTATTTTGCCTACCAAATTCATATGCCATGATGCCTTAGATAAGTTGGGTGTGCTTGAAAGGACCAAGAATTTTTTCGAGTCTATGAAGTTGAAAACACTCTTTGACATGCAAGAGTTAACCTACCCCTCCCTTAACATGGAATTTATAAGCTCTTTGAGGGTGACTAAGGTAGAGACTCGGAAAAATATTGAATTTCGCCTTGAAAATAAAGATAGACGAATGTCGATAAGTGAGTTTGGCAAAGTGTTTGGTCTTGAAGAACACTCTCATTATGTGAAAAAGCCCTTGAAATATGATCCCGCACCTCTATGGAAAGCAATCACCGGGAGAAAATTTGAGTCCTTCCATGAGTGTCATGTTCTTTATGTCCACCATCTGGACATAAGAGTGTGGCATAAGGTTATGGGCAACACTTTAATTGCGAGAAAGGGCACTAATCATTTCACCGAGCTCGACTTTGTCTACCTAGAATCCACCATGAATGTCAACAAAAAGTTCACCAAGGAATACAACATACTTCAACTCTTAATTGATCGGTGGCTTGAAATTGGCCATGGAAAAGATGGGGCGGCCTTTATTGTCAACGGAGGCTTAGTAACATGGTTAGCCAAACACTTCAACCCGGATTTTAACAAAGACAAGACATACAAACCGGTTAGAGGTGGCAACCTTCTTGATTTAGCCACTATGATTAACAAGTTTCATTGGGTCAAGAATGATAATCTTGACAACAAGTTTGAGTGGCTCACTGAGGAAGTTAAGTCCTTCATCTTGCCAAACAAGATATGCCGCATCAATGTCCGAAGTCCAAGCTACCTACTTCCCGTCTCCGATGAAGCCGAGATGATCATGAAACAACATAGGGAATCGAATGCCAAGCCCTCCTCCTCCTCTATTGTGACTCCACCTTATCCCATTGAGTATCAAGAATTCATACCAAGTGGCGCAAATGTTGAGGTAGGCAAAGACTACTTGACTCAATTATTGCCACATATGCATAAGCAAGCTTGTGAAGATCGGGTCAATGCCTACCGAGCTCAATATCCGCCCCTCCTTCATCTAGCTAGGCAAGGACTCCTTGATCCTACATGTCCTTTGCCTAGTTTGACGGATAGAGAGGTATTCTTCCCGAATGCTCCTAGAGATGCCAACTTGGATGGTGAAGTTACTAAGAGGAAGGAGATTGTTGTTGAGAGCGGGGAAGGTAGCTACTCTTGCCATGAGGAAGATGAGGAAGAAGTACAAAGCTCAAGTGATGAAGATGATGGTAAAGCCTCCGGGTCCATGGAGGTAGATGATGATGATGATGATGATAAGGAGGATGATGATGACGATGATAGTGATGAGGATGTCGCAATGAGCGACAATTGAGGTTTGACAAGCTTTTGGAGGATGCCACAATCCATTGTGAGTTTCCTACACCTCCTCTTAGCTTTGTTTATGTCTTTTGTTTCTAATTTTTAATCTTGATCATTGGTTTGAGTCCTAGCAACACCTAGAGGACTCCCACCTCGGTTCCATTGAGGTGTCTTATATTGTTCCCACTTTGAAAATCCAAAATGACAAACTAGTTTCATGCATAGCATTTTTGTGCATGAACTCTCCCATTTTTACACTAAGAATAGTGTCTTACTTGGTTTGGGGAAGTTTAAGCACAAGCATTGGGAGTCAATTCAAATTGTGCTCTCCAACCAACAAATTTTCATACATCATATAGTATAGTATATAATGCATCACTTGTGTATATGTCACGTAGTTTGCATTTAGTGTAGAAATCATGCATTCTCATTTAGCTTGCATAATTTCTTATCGTATTGGTCATTGACGACAATGCCCATACTAGTGTGGGGGATGAAAAATTCTAACTTGACTTTTAAAATCAAAAATGATAAAAATTGAAAAATTTTGAAAAATACAAAAACATGTCCTTTATTTTCATAAAAACCATAAAAATTTGAAAAATTGAAAAACCAAAAACATGTTCATTCCTTTATAGTGTAGAATTGTATATCTTGTATATATTTGTTTGTTTGTTTATCCTTTTTCACATTGATCGACTACGCAACATCCGAGACATGAAGATCATGAAGACCGCATGGTATGATCTTTCCAATCTCCTTTTTACTCTTTATGTTAATGACTATGTGGCTTTATTTTGATTGATGCGGTATGAAACAATGTGATTGTAGGAATTGCATTTAGTTTATATGGCATACTAGTTGGTAGAAGCATATGCATTAGGTTGTATAAATGTTAGTTGCATCATAGCATGTAGTTGCATTATAGAAAAAATTTGGTGAAAACATCTATTTGGAAAACTTGACAAGTGTATATAAGGCCCTTATAGATACTTTTTCTTCTTGAGACTTTGCTCACTAGAATGCTTCTAAAACACCCTAGGATGTGTCATGCTAGTATCCTTTGACCCATGGATTAAGACCTAGTCAAGAGTACCTTGTGGTGTGATAATTCCTTGGCTACCGTTTATTCCAAGGTGACCTTTGAAGCCATGCAACCATCTTCCACATTCTACCACATTTTGTCAACAAAAGGGAATGGGCAAAAAAATTGTTCAAATTTAAGTTCGAGCATTGTAATGAAAAATGAAAAAGTTTGCAATTTGCATCAAAGAAAAGAGGAGTACAAAAATAAGAACTCCTATGCTTCAAAAATAGGCACCCTCCTTACAAATTAGGGTGACTTTGAAAATGTTCAAAAAAAATGCAAAAAGTTGAAAGTTGTCAAGTTTCGAAATGCCAAACATCAAAGAAATGGCAAAAAGAAAGTGTTCTCAATTGTCAAATGCCATAAGAAATTGGGGGGGAAAAAAACAACAAAAGCAAACTCCCATATGAAACTCAAAACACATTGATCCCTTTATCCATTGAACCCACTTTTATGCATGGTGGAGAAAGGACGACCCTTCTTCTTGTCTAGGCAAGAAGGGGAATTCCGCGATCCTCCATTGTCTCTAACACCATAAGGAATTCAATCTTGACGAAAGCATTTAACGATTGAGGACAAAGGTACCCTAGCTTGACACAACTTGGAGGTGATTTATTGGTATCCTCCTAGGCTTACTAACTTGAAGAAACCGTATCTATAATGGAAGTGTGTACCCTTAGATTGTTTTCCTTGTAGATAATTTCCGCCACTTAGATTAGGAAAGTGGCTATTCATTTTTGTAGATGCATCCATTACTTGCTTTTGTGTGCTTAATGCTTGGATGTATCGCCATTTTGGCAAGCCTCACCTTGCCTTGCAAGAAGGCATCCTACCTCATGGTTGTCTTGTTGTGAGTTAAAGGGACGGAGTGAGACCCAATAATTGTCTCATATCGGTTATATTAGTAGGTTATTTTAAATAAAGGTCCTAGTTTTAGTCACCTCTTTACTCAGGACGAGCAAAGGTTCGGTATGGGGATGTTTGTTGTGACTCATATTTAAGCACATTTAGTCCCCGAATTAACCTCGTTCTCATGCTTTATAGTGCATAATTGGGTCATTTACTATCTTTAGTTTCCCCTTTTGCATATTCTGTGAGGTTTTGTCTCCTTGGTAGGAAAGGATGGCTAACCTTGCATTTAGAAGGCGAGATGGAGCTAAATTGATCGCATCTAATAACCAAGCATCAAAGAGAAGACCAATACTAGAGGTCTAAATAGATAATAAAGTGAAATGGGCAATGATGAAAGGATCCTTGCATCCCCGAAATGATCCTTGCGGATTGTGAAGGAGGAAAAGAAGAGAAGTTGTCTGCCCAGGAATCCGGGCGTCTCACAACAGCATGATCCGGGCGTCTTGTGGCCAAGACGAGCGGATTGTAGCCCAAGGAGCCGAGCGTCTTTCCCTGGATCCGAGCGGATCCTAAGACAGAAGAGCCCGTGCCTTACCTCAAGACGCACGGATCATGGCAAGACTTGCACGGGAATATGCTCATTTCCTTCGAGAGGAGCATTTCCTCAACTTTTCTTAGGGTCTTAAAAGTCATTTAAGCCCTTAGTAACCCTAATCTTTGTACCTAATTTTTAGTATAAATACCCCATTATACTACCTAGATTAACATGACCTCTTAATGCTCTCTTAGTGATATCTTAATCCATTATTAATCATCTCTTAATTACTCTCAAATTAGTTGTAATACAATTTATCAATATTAATCATATCTTAATCTCTTCTTAATTTTTCTATTGTTCATCATTTATTTTGGGTAATTAGAAGATTATTTGGGTTTATTTGGGAGATTGACAACCTTCCATCAATCATCAAGTACTTCTATTATTTTTGCATTATTATTTGGAATCATCTTCATAGGTATAATTCCTTTTACCCTTGTTTAATTATTAATTACTTTCGTTTATTCATCATGTTTAGTCTTGTTAGTTTGATTGACAATCTTATTAGCATGTTGAATTTAATAATGAGTGAGTAGTCTTCTAGCTAGGGTTAATGGGGAATTAGGGGAAACAAACATGGGGAATGATTCATGCTTAATCTAATATGTTTTCATAATTAATGTGCTTTCTTGTAGTGATTTCAACTTATGCATATGTTATGTTTGATGAAATGCGAGCCTATGAATCCTTGCATGTTTTTTTATCCATCACCTATCTCTTCAATGAGGCTTGTAAGCTTATACACCAACTTGAGCCTCATTAGACCATGCATATAGTTGAATAGGAAGGATAAAGTCGACTTGTAGGTGTTGTACAATCTAATCGATTCGGCCCGGACCCAAACCTTCCTAGGGATTGTAAGCTTATACACCAACTCGATCCCATCACAACAATAATTGCTTGCATATAATTGAGAACATGTTTGTATGATCAACTCCCATGAATCCCCTATGAACCCATGACACCCTAGTGCTTCTTATCCAATTGTTTACATCTCTTTTTAATTACCTTGCTTGTTTTCATTGCTTTACTTTCACCTTGTTAATTAGTTTAGACCAATTTCACCTCAACCCCAAATTGTGACACCCTAAGACACAACCACTTGCAATTGAGAATCCTACATCAATACCCGTCCCTTGGGATCCGACCTTTACTTGCCTCTTTACTAAGAGTAGTTTGTAAAGTTATAAATATTGTTTTGGTTGGTAGCTTTTGACGACGAGTTTATACCACACCAGAACACAACAGAATTTGCACTAATCAAACGAAATCGAGAAATAGAGGAAAAACTGCAACTAACAATGAATACGGAAGCGAGAATAGAATTTGGACAAATTTCGACAAAAAAAATCAAGAAAATTTGAGAATTATACCAGATAAAAGAGACGAAAAACTCCAGAAATTGAAGCGGAGAAAGAAGAATAGGTCAGGATCAGACAAGATGAAGAAATTCCCTTGCGACTTATACCATGTGAAATCGACCTAATACGCCATTAATGGAGTAGCTTGATAAGAACAGAAGAAAGATAAAGAAAGTTCTAGAGAGACAAAGAGCAAATAAAAGTGATATCATGATCAACTTAGAAGAGTTAGTTACAATGTTAAATTATATACAAAGCTAGATTGAGTTAGTTAGAGTTGACTAACCACATCATTATTGATTAACTAGAGTTGGGTTAACTAACTATACTAATTCACAACTTCTGCTTCCACTTCACTTCGGAAAGAAAGATCCTACTAAGAACAAACACCTTAGTTAACTAACGAGACCAAAAATTACTCCCTCCATCTCAACAGATTCTTTACATTTGCTTTTAGACACTATTCACAACTCAAGTGAATCTTTAATATTCTCGACAATCTATATGAGAAAATATAGTCATGTGACATCTTGTTTGATTCGTTTTTGTAAATAAGTTAAGAATATCAATTTTTTATAATTTTATCAATGCAGAATGAAAGATATTAATAGTATAAAATGCGCCTTGACAAATGTGAAAAAGCAAAGGTAAAGAATCTGTTCAGACAGAGGGAGTACACATCAATCATACTGAGTGAAGGGCGTGACAGAGGGAGTTACAATTAACAAAGCAATCATACTGAGTGAAGGGCGTGGCAACGTTGTGTGGTCTCCATTCCCTTCATACTACCATATAATTAATCATATAACTACCAAGAATAACCATATAGTTTCACCAAAACCTCTCTAAATAAAAATCCCAATTAATTCTCACCGCCTAACCCGTTTTACCTAATCTCGCTGGCGGCGTCTCTGATCCCCTCGGGCCGCCGGTGAGAGTCTCATCTCCCCTGGCTTAGTTTTTTTCCCTCTTTCTCAATTTACAAATGCGATTTGGGTTGTCGACTGATTTATTGTCGTTCCGTTGCTGTGGTAGCCTCTTTCTCCGACAACTATCGACTTCTCTGAGTCTCTGCTAAGTGTTTTTCTGGTTTTTGGTCTAAATAAGTTCCTTTTCTTGTGTGTTGTGTTGTTGATTTTTTTGATTTCTAGTTTGTTTGTACTGCTATTAGTTTTTTCTTGTTTGTTTTGTTTGCTGGTAAGTTGTTTGTCTGGGCTCCTTTTTTAGGTTCCTAATCTTTCTTCAAGCTTTCATCCATGTCTTATGATTCTAGTTTAGAATTTCTGGAATTCTTTGCTTTTGTTCATGATAGTGTTGGATCGGAGGATGATGACTTGTAGGACGTTCTTACCACTATGGATCTTCCCCCTCTTTCCAAGGTTCATGCCCTTAAAGATTTGGGTAATGATCTTTTTAGACGAAATTAATTTGTTGATGCAAGCAGTTGCTATGATAAAGCATGCCGTCTTTTGTGTTTTGCTCTAAATGATAAGTCTGGCTTTGATAAAAATTGTGTTTTACATCTTGCCATCTCTTTGTGTTTAAATTTAGCAGCTTGTGCGATTAAGGTTCAGGCATTCCAGGGGGCTTTAATTTTCTGTTCTATGGTCTTGAATTTTTTTTCTCGTAATGTTAAGGCGCTTTTCCGTAAAGCAGTGTCTCTTAAAAGTTTGAATAAGTTATCAGAAGCAGAAGCCTCTTTGGATGAGGCCGTGTTGGTGGAGCCTCATAACCGTGATATTCTTAGGGAGTTGGAGGATATTAAGAAGTTTCAAGCTCTTAAACCAAATGGTAAACACGTGGTTGATCGCTCTTTGGATGCTACGGATATTAGAAAAGGAAAAAGGCCAGCATCTACTGTTGAAATTCATAAAACTGGTGTGTTGAAAGAGGTGCCTGAGGTTGTACTTTCTGAAACATCGAAGTTATCTGCTAGTTATGTCGATACCTCGTCATTATATAATATGGACCTGGGTAGTGCTAGCAGTTGTGCTGCTAATTACTGTGATAATGCTGAAGCTAGTTCCAGTCGCGCTCAGTTGAATATTGACTTCAATCCTTGTTCTAATCAAGATGAAGAAGTTCAGGGACATTTTCATGTTGTTATGGATGCTAAGTTTCAGCCCCTGTTTGAAGTGGGGGTTGAAGCTTCTTCTAGTGGGGGCCTGTTGTTGAACAATGACATGGTCTGCAATAATATTAAAAGTAGTAGGATCTCAGATATGGTGATAGAGAACGGCTCCAATGCTGAGACTTGCCCTTGCTCGTTAGGGCTATGTGCTAGTCACCTTCCCGGTGCCAAATCTGCCAAATATAGTTTCTCCAACAAAAATCAAACCCATAAAAAACTATCTCTCTCTTCCAAAGATTATGAAAACTTGATGTTAGGGAAGAATCTGCAATTTTTTCATCCAAAGTCGATGGCTCATATGAAATTTCGCCCCCTCTCTACTAAACTCTCTATCTTGACGGGAACTCCCCATGAGAAGTCTTCTTGGGAAGCAGTAGTTCTCTCCTCTTCTCCATTGCCCGTGAATCTTTGTCTTGCTACGGGCTTTAGGCCGTCTGAAGATTTGAAAATTTATGTTGATGAGGCAGTTAGTCGTCTTAATGTTAAAAGACCACGTTTGTCCCAAAAGGAGAGTCCAGTAAGTAAGAACAACTCGGTTTGTGAAGTGGCAACACTTGATAGCTCTCTTACGAAGCATTCTCTGATGGACCTTTCTTCTCCAAGGGAAGCAGTAGTTCCTTTGTTCGAGGAGCAATTTATGAATACCGATTATAAACCCAAAAGTACTGAGTTGGTCCACGAAGAGGTTATTTTTCAAGTGGATAAGAAGATTCGACTATCGCCTGACCTTTCTTTAGTTAGTAAGGTCTCCACGTTTCAGTTTCTTGCTGTGCCCAAAGAAGATTTCAGCAAGAATCGTAGTCGTAAGGTGGTTTACCCTTATTGCCATGGTCGTGTGGCTCAAGATGGTCTCAATTTGAGGAAAAGATCTCAGGTTATTAGTGTCGACCGTTCTGTTTTTCTTTGTAGGTACTCGAACACTATTGGAGAGGTTAAATCAGCTAAACGAAAGGTCTCTCATGGGATTCAATTTGAAGAATATTTTCATCCTCCTTTTAAGAAATGTCGTCTTTCTCTTAATAACTCTTGTAATATTAGCTCGTTTCGTTGTACTGCAAGTAGCTATGGGGTTTCTAGTATCCCCCAGTTTATATGGTAGTTTGACTATGTAAGCTACATTTTTATAGTTTTTATAAAATAGTACACGTTTGTCTAAAAAAAAATCATATAATTACCAAGTAATATAAAAGCATAATAGGTATTTGGATTGATTTAATTTCGAGAAAGTCTGTCTAATCCATGACTTGCGTGAAATAAGTTAGAGTAAATTAATAATTACACCCTTTTATATACCACTTTTCTAAAAAAACTCCCTTTTATAAACTTTTTAATAATTTACTCGCCTCAAATGTTCTCAGGTCAAAAATTGCACCCATTTGACTTTCAGGAGAAAAGTCATTTTTATGACCGTTATGCCCTTGTGTTGATATTTAGACAACATTCATTTATTACTCTTCCCTTTTTACTTTTCACTCATTTTCGACATTCAAAATCAAATTTTAACTCTAAAATCTCCCCAAATCTGGGTTCATAACCCTAATTTGTATGCTTTAAACTCTAATTTATATGGTTTTAAGTCTAATTTCTGGGTTTGTAACTCTAATTTATGTGTTTTTAAGTCTAATTTCTGGGTTTGAAACCCAAATTTCTGGGTTTGAAATCCCAAAATCTGGGTTCAAAACCTTAATTTCTGTGTTTTAAACACCCGACGCTATTATATTTAAGCCTCCAGTTTTAATGTTGCACAAAAAGAACAAAAATGGCGTTGTCCCAGCACATCAACATTACAAAGCTTTTCGTAAAGGGGAAAGGAGAACCAAATGAATCAAGCAATGACAACATGAGGATATTGAAACTATCAAAAATCTAAGGATAGAACGCAAGCTTCCATGAGTTTGAATTTCCATGATTTTTAAATACACGAGGCTTTGTAATGTTGATTTCCCCTTACAAACTCAAAAACGGCCAATGATAGAACGCAAGCTTCCATGAGTTCTTTCTTGAGCCGGGACTAGAATCCTGTTGTCGATTGAATTCAAGAGAGAGCTCTTCCTAATTGGGGAAAAATCTAAGAAGAGATGAATAATGAAAAGGGATGAACATTATCTTAATTGGGGAAAAATGGATGAATGAAGTGAAGAGAATAAGGGAGAAAGTGTAACAGAATTAAGGAATCTGTTAGGAGTCGGTTACAATGGCCAGCTCAATTCTATTAAGTTGCTATGACAGCTCATCAAAGGCGGTGAGACAGGCTGTTAGTTAGTTGGCTTTAAATAGTGAAAATCAGTTAGAATAATCCATTCATCAATTTTGTAATCATTCTCACACTATAAACTCTCTGTAAATCTTCTCTTGTCAATATTAATCAATTGTCCGAGTTCTTCATCAATTAATAAGAATTCCTGCAATTGTTTCAATTGTGTACAACAATTCCGGAATTAAGTCCCTGATTGTTGTTACAATTGGTATCAGAGACTTCGGTCCTGAATATCTCTGTAATTTCCGCCACTAAAGCTAGGGTTTCAAGCTTGAATCATTTTTGGGGTTAGTTTGGGGAAAATCGACTCAACGCTGGCTAAGCTAACAGTTGCTCAATTACAAGCTCAAATGGAGGAAAGGATGAAGCTCATAGAGGATTCAATGGGGTTGATGCGGGAACAAAACCAGAGAATTGAGCAATTACTCCTGGGATTGCAGAATAATGGGATTAACAACAACATTAATGATGGATGTCGGGAAGGTATACCTCATCAAAACACTCGCAATTTCAATTTTAATCCCAAAGTTGAATTCCCTGTTTTTGATGGTAGTAATCCACGAATTTGGGTTAAAAAATGCAAGAAATACTTTGAATTGTGTAAAGTTGCTGATAATAAGAAACTCAATCTTGCTTCTTTGTATATGGTAGGTAAAGCTGAGTCTTGGGTTCACAGTTATATGAATATGAGGTAAATGGGGATTGGGATGATTTTGTGTTGGATTTGTGTGCTAGGTTTAAAGAAAACCTTGGTAGTAATATTGTAGAGGAGTTCAATAAATTACAACAAACAAGATCTTTGGAAGATTATTTGGATGCATTTGAGCATTTAAGGGGATTAATGTTGCAAAGAAATGAACTATTACCTGATTCATATTTTCTGGATAGTTTCGTGGGTGGATTGAAACCCACAACTAAACCCTTTGTCAGGGCTTTGAAACCCACAACAATTGCTAGGGCTGTAGAATTGGCTAGATGTCAGGAGGAGAGTCTAAATGCATCTAAAAACCTGAACAAACCCTTGTTGGACAGACCACCAACCAGATTCAGTTGTCAGAATGCTGGTAATAGTAGGTTTTCAGCCTCAAATTACCAAAATAATAGTAATATCAAGTTTGCCCAACCCTTTCAAAGGACGAGTAATATTCAAAAACCAGCATACAAAAGGTTAACACCTGCTGAAATTGAGGAAAAAAGAAAGAAAAACCTATGTTTTCAGTGTGATGAACCCTATACTGCTGGCCATAAATGTCCTGGTAAATTGTATAATATGGTATTAATTCCCCAAGAATGGGAGGAAGGGGGGTCAGAATTTGAGGCCATTATATGTGGGGATAATGAAACTGAATATGTGGAGGATTTTGGTGAGGAACAACCTCTCATTTCTTTGAATGATATAGATGGTCATAACTTTTACCAAACCATGAGGGTGCACGGGAAAGTGGGAAAAAATGATGTGCACATCCTTATTGATTCTGGTAGTACCCACAACTTCTGTGATGAAAATACTGCTAGGAAACTGGGGTGTCGAGTTACCAGGACTTATCCATTGGAGGTCTCTGTTGCTAATGGAGATAAGCTAACCACTACAAAGGTCTGTAAAGGGTTCAAATGGCAGCTGCATGGTGAAGAATTTCAGACTGATGTGATGATAGTCCCTTTAGGCTGATGTGAGATGGTCCTAGGAGTGCAGTGGTTATCTTCCTTGGTGCCAGTTATATGGGACTTTGAGAAATTAAGAATGGAGTTCATGTATAAGGGCAGAAAGGTGGTTCTTAGAGGGATAACTAAGGGAGGCTTGCAGTGGATGTCAGGGAAAGCTCTCATGTCTACCATGGGCAAGGGAGCTGGGCAACTCTTTGCTGTACAAGTTAGGCCTGTAGAGCCTGAGGGAGAGCAGACATCAAAGGGAACTCATGTACCAGCAGCAATCAATTCAGTACTGCAAGAGTATAATGATATCTTTGTTGAGCTTAAGGGTTTACCACCACACATGAGTCATGACCATAAAATCCACTTAAATCCTGGTGTTCCTCCCATTAATGTGAGGCCATATAGATATCAAGTAGTTCAGAAGAATGCAATTGAACAGATTACCAAAGAAATGTTGGAGTCAGGGGTTGTAAGGCCTAGTCAAAGTCCCTTTTCATCACCCATTGTCATGGTAAAGAAGAAGGATGGTAGCTGGAGGTTTTGTGTTGACTATAGGGAACTAAACAAGCATACGGTCAAAGATAAGTTCCCTATACCTGTCATTGATGAATTATTGGATGAGCTCCATGGTTCTTGTGTATTTTCCAAAATTGATTTGAGGTCAGGATATTGGCAGATCAGAATGAGCCCTGATGACATACACAAGACAGCTTTTAGGACACATGAGGGTCACTATGAGTTTGTAGTAATGCCTTTCGGACTCACTAATGCTCCCTCAACCTTTCAAAGTTTAATGAACAATATTTTTAAGGATTTTTTGAGGAAGTTTATCCTGGTATTCTTTGATGACATATTGGTGTACAGTCCTGATATGGATACTCATGTTAAAAACTTGGGCCAAACACTACAAATTTTGAGGGATTACAAGTTATGTGCTAAAATGAGTAAATGCTCATTTGCAGTTGCAAAACTGGACTATTTAGGTCATATTGTTTCTGCTGAAGGAGTTGCAACTGATCCTCAGAAAATTAAGGCAATGACTGATTGGCCAAGACCCAAGGATGTCAAACAATTAAGGGGGTTTTTGGGGCTCACTGGTTATTATAAGAAATTTATTAAGAATTATGGAATTATCAGCAAGCCTTTGACTAATTTGCTGAAGAAAAATGCATTTGTGTGGTGCTCAGAAGCTGATGATGCCTTTGAAACACTTAAACAGGCCATGTGCAAAGCTCCAACACTTGCATTACCTGATTTTGACTCTGAATTTGAAGTGGAGACAGATGCCTCTGACAAGGGCATTGGTGCTGTGCTGGCTCAGAAAGGACATCCTATAGCTTTCATTAGTAAAGCCCTCTCTGAGAAACATAAAGCTCTTTCCACTTATGAAAAGGAGCTACTAGCTGTGGTATTGGTTGTGGATAAATGGAGACCCTATTTGACTGGAAGGCATTTCATCATTAAAACTGACCATTTCAGTCTCAAATACCTACTTGGTCAGAAAATTACTAGCTCTTTCCAAGGGAAATGCTTGCCTAAGCTATTTGGCTTAGACTATGAAGTAATATACATGGCAGGAAGAGAGAATGTGGTGGCGGATGCTTTGTCTAGAATAGATGGGACTGAATTAATGTCTCTTCTGGTATCTCAAATCAGAACGGATCTTATGCAAAAGGTGATTAGGAATTGGAATGATCCTGATTTGCAGCTTCTCATCCAACAATTACAGAATGGTTCTCTTACCACCAGCAAATTCAGTTGGCAAGGAGATCAATTATTGAGGAAAGGGAGGTTGGTGGTGGGTGCTGATGAGAATCTAAGAGAAGAAATATGTGCTTTGATGCACAATTCATCCATTGGGGGACATTCAGGTGCTCAAGTGAGTTATAAGAGAATGTCAGCTCTCTTCTATTGGAAGAACATGAAGAAAGACATGAGACTGTGGGTGAAACAGTGTATTACATGTCAACAAAATAAATCCTTGCTCAGGGCTCCTGCAGGACTACTTCAACCACTTCCTATACCAGATGCAGTATGGGTCAACATCTCTATGGATTTTGTAGAAGGGTTACCTAAATCTCAAGGAAAGGATACCATATTAGTAGTGGTGGATAGACTGAGCAAATATGCACACTTCTTGCTGTTGGCACACCCTTTCAGTGTTGTGGATGTTGCTAAGGTCTACTTTGACAATATATTCAAATTACATGGAAATCCCAAATCTATAGTGAGTGACAAAGACAAAGTGTTCCTAAATAAATTTTGGCAAGAGCTATTCAAGCTTCAGCAAGTGAATTTGCTAATGTCAACAGCCTACCACCCCCAAACTGATGGCCAGACTGAAGTGGTTAATAAATGCTTGGAAGCATATCTCAGGTGCATGTCAGAGGGAAAACCAAAGGATTGGGCTAAGTGGATAACATTAGCTGAATGGTGGTACAATACAAATTTTCACTCAGCTATTGGTACAACACCATATGCCATAGTCTATGGGCAGGAACCCCACATTCATACACCTTATATTATGGGGGATAGTGTTGTGGCTGAGGTGGATAGAAGCTTGGCTGCTAGGGAGGAATGTATACTCATGCTGAAATTTCATCTCAAGAGAGCTCAAGATAGGATGAAATCACAAAGTGATAGACACAGGACGGATGTGGAGTTTGAGGTAGGGGACTTGGTTTATGTCAAACTCCAACCTTATAGACAGTATTCAGTGGTGTACAGGAGTTGTCAGAAACTGGCGCCAAAATACTTTGGACCTTTCACAGTGCTGGCAAGAATTGGGATGGTAGCCTACAAACTTCAATTGCCTAGTCATTCAAAAATACATCTTGTCTTCCATGTGTCTCAGCTCAGGAAACACCAAGGTCCACCTCCTGTAACAAGTTGCATTCCAGAATTGGATAGTAACCTGCAACTCAGGGCAGAACTAGTGGCAATTTTGGAAAGGAAACTTGTTAAACGAGGCAACAACCCGGCAGTGTATTTCTTAGTACATTGGTCTAATGGCATAAGGGAAGATGCAACTTGGGAATGGTCTGATGATTTCATAAAGAAATTCCCTGAGTTTCAAATTAACTAAGCTTGAGGACAAGCTTAATTTCAAGGGGGAAGAATTGTAACAGAATTAAGGAATCTGTTAGGAGTCGGTTACAATTGCCAGCTCAATTCTGTTAAGTTGCTATGACAGCTCATCAAAGGCGGTGACAGGCTGTTAGTTAGTTGGCTTTAAATAGTGAAAATCAATTAGAATAATTCATTCATCAATTTTGTAATCATTCTCACACTATAAACTCTCTGTAAATCTTCTCTTGTCAATATTAATCAATTGTCCGAGTTCTTCATCAATTAATAAGAATTCCTACAATTGTTTCAATTGTGTACAACAATTCCGGAATTAAGTCCCTGATTGTTGTTACAGAAAGGACATTGAGTATATAAATGAGCAAAGAGAGGCAATTTCGTCATAAATTTAGGCTTTAAAACAGAAAATTCGAATTTTGACGGAATATATCACCGGAATGTGAAAATAGGTGCAATTTTTAACCTAAGAACATTTGAGGGGAGTAATTTATTAAAAAGTTTATAAAAGAGTTTTTTTAGAAAAGTAGTATATAAAAGAGTGTAATTATTAATTTACTCAATAAGTTATGATAAAACAAAATGACATGCAAGTCACTGGTGACTGTAATGGGGAGGATTCTCACAAGATTTTCACCATGATTTTCGAGAGGCATTGAACAGTATAGAAATCAGAAACAAGTCTATGTAACATTGTCGTAACTCTTTCTAGTTTTCTTTGTAGTCTTTACACCTTTTACATAGTGATACCTTGAACTACTTTGTATCGTACAAGCACAAAGAGCCCAACCAAAACTACACAACGATTATACAGATTTCGAATCCCAAAGAGCCCTCCTCCCCTCACTTTTAGTCTAATGGTGAAAAGAAAAAGTGATCATTCCTCGGACAAACGAAAAAATATCGTCACCACAGGCAAAAATGAATTTGAAAAATCAAGATTGATCAATCACAAAATAATAATAAAAGACGGGAAATATCTCTAGTGTGAATTTCAGGCATCCTCCTCGCTGGTAGGCGCCGGTGCAAGCCAGCCCCAAACACCGCCAGAACTTTGTCTTTGTTTTGCACTTAAGGCGGCTTGTTCAGAGGCTGCCTTTTGCCTGCGAAGGATATCTATCTCCTTCTCCATTTGCTCCATTGTTTGTAGCTTTTGACGTAATTCCGCCACATCAACCTATGGAAAGTGAAAACCTCCCTTTTGATAAGCAATGTCTCTTCATATTAAACAATCAAACCCAAACTAGTAAAAAAATTAAGATAGAAATTATGAACGCGGAGTAAATCTTGTATGAACTTAAGACCAACACAAATACTTCTGTATATATCATTTGATTTTATGATTAACGATGGGTGTCACTCACCTCTAAGACTGTCTTACACAAGTTTTTGGCAAAAAGCACCAGATAAAACCGTCAAATAAGCACTCATAAAAGAAACCAGACTGACTTGACATACCTCAAGCTTAAAACATCTAGACTGCTCAGAAGCAAGTTGACTACGAACAGACTGGAGCTCCTGTGGACCAAGATTCAAAAGTTAAATTCGAAGTAAGCATAGTCCAGAGAACGAGGAATAAACTTGCAATTTTTGAGCCTTTTACACAGCACATAAAAAAAATGTAGATTGAAGATACAAAATGATGCTTCTCCGGGTTTACATCTACTACCTCATGAATTAATACAAAATCCAACAGTTTTCTCTTCCCAAGGGTACTAGTCCCTTACATATACATAACGGAGGTTTTAAAAGGGTGTTTAGCTGTCCTACACCCATAAATTGAAAGAGGTGACTTATTTAGAAAATCACTTACTCCCTCCGTTCAAGCCAATTCCATACGTTTTTTCAATATATGTGAGGTGTATTTTAATCAAACGTGTGAAATTGGCTTGAACAGAGTATTAACATCAAATTAAAACCATAAAGTATTATGATAATAGAAGAACCCCAATCCTCCCAAAGACGCTTTTCTCAGCAGTAATGCAAGCATCCCTCCTTTATATCACCATTAGCACTTTGTAAGATAGAATAAAGCAAAATTACATAGTCAAATACTCCGTAGTAGTCAGCCAACACAACTCTTGACGCAGTTGTTACTATGAATCAGCCAGAAACAGCCCCCTCTAAGTTGCATCAACATAGGTCTAATATTGCATACTTCTGACTCCTTGTTCTCCCATAGGCGAGAACCTTTGCAAAATTGGGGTAATGTTATTGTAGCATTACTCTACATGTGTAGTTTATAAAGTTATTTCAGTTAGTCACGATATGCTAATTTCTATAAAGAGATAATATGAAAGCATAATATAAAAAAATGTAGAATCACCAAACAGGGGATTAATCTCCAGTATTCAAGTCATTCAATGTGATACAAAGATACAAGGGCTAATAACCTTGTGAAGATCAGCACTTCGACCTTCCGCTTCTGCTAATTCTTGTTTTAATTGGAGATTCTGCAACTTCTCTCTACTTAGTTCAGAATCCAGGTCTTCCTTTTCTTTCTTAAGAACAGCTACATGGCCATCTCCACTTTGCTGTGTTTTTGTTTTCTGCAAAATGGAACAAGACTGGTACAACTTGATGTTGAAAACAACGTATAATAGAGAAGACCGACTGAGAAAACCAAAGGAAAAAATATTTGAGCTCTCTCTTTTTCTGGTGATTAGTGCATTGCTACAAATCTACAATTATATAACAGCCTTTTTGGTACAAGCCATGAGATTACAAAATGGAGGCACGATAAATGAGTTTTATTTTTGTACTCCGTGTTTTTAGTTGGAACGTCTAAGTGGATATTCATTGTAATGAACCACTACCAGTCTACCATCAACCGTGTTGTTCCGTCACAAATTTTCATAATCACCCACAAAGTTGATAATAGGGATAAAAAAGAAAAAAAAAATGTTAAAAGCTAGTGAGGAAGCATTATGGTAGTAATGCAAGAGATTCAACCCCAATTTATGGTCCCATAACAAACAATCAGTAATAAACCAGCCATATCAAATTATCTACAAAGCGTCTCATTATAGACAGGGGATATCCGTCTATAGCTATAGACGGGCCAAATATCCACCCACTTTAAGCAAAACGGGCCAAATGTCGCCACCTTAACGCCAAATGTCACCACTAGCATTTCCATGTGATAAACTACCTGTTGTAGCTAAGGAAATGGCACTGGTGACATTTGGCGTTAAGGTGGTGACATTTGGCCCGTTTTGCTTAAAGTGGGTGGATATTTGGCCCGTCTATAGCTATAGACGGATATGTGCCGTCTATAATGAGAATTTGTGAATTATCTATTCCCTTCAAGTAACGCATTCAACCTAAGAATAACATAGTACTCAACACCGTTCTTCCATGTTATGACCGCAAATCAAACAAGGCCTAAGAGTTTCTAGCCATCTGACACGATTTCTTCCTCCGACTATAAATGCAGGAACATACAGTCTCCCAAGCGCGCTTACACACATGAAGATTAGAGAAGACGGTAAACAACCAAAGGTTCTTGACCAAAAAAACAGGCTAGACTCACTATTACCTGTGAATCAACACTGTCCATAACGATTTCCCTGATTTTTCCATCTTGTCCTGCATCAAGTTCAGACTCAAAATTCCTGCTTGAATTTGTTGCATTGTGGACAGCAGAAACACTGTCAGGTACAGGAGTTTCAATCAGATTCGACTGTGAAGTGGATTTGCGGCTGGGTTTGAGAACATGAACCTGTCAAAATGATATCAGGGTCAATGTATGGAGAAAGTACACTTCCCAATATTCCATTATACATTAAAAAAAAAAAAAAAAAAAAGAGGCGTAAATTGTTCTGACCTCATTGTTGTAGCGACCATTATAGCCTCCGAAAGAAACTAGAATTTCTTCCCCATGGTGTGAAGCCACAACCAAACTTAATCCCTGAAAAAAATTAACATATCAGGCCTTAAGTCAATTTTCAAAAAAGAAAACAAAGCACAAAACAGTGTTCTTTCATTCACTAGGTATTAAAATAAGCAATGCACATTTGTCCTTGAGCAATGTGTCTATGATGTAGGATGGGTCAAAGATTGTGGGTAGTATCATGAGGTCCTAGGTAACAAAACCCTCGTCAACATACCTTTCCACACCTGTAAGTAGACTTGTCAAACGGGTCAGGCGGGTCGGGTCAGAATACAAGTCGGGTCAAATACTGGTCGGGTCGTGTTAGGGTCAAAATACCGGTCAAAAATAGTTTGTAACGCCCTTTTTTTACCCTTCTTTAAATCCAAAAAAATGTTTTTTAAAAATTTAAAACATATTTAAAATTCATATTTTAATCATATTTAGTGTTTAATTATATTGACATAATTATAAAAATAATACAGTACTATTTTAATAATTATTTCATTATTTAATATTATAGAAATGATAAATAATTGATTTTTTAATGGAGTGTGTAATTTTAAGTCCTAAAAATAATAATTTTTTAACCATTATTTCAAATATAATATATAAATATTACTCGTAATATTTTAAATAAAATTGTTGATTTATCTTTGAACCAACGGGTCGATCCGTTCGGGTCAGGTCTCGATACTAAATTAACGGGTCATTTCAGGTTTGAGTCAAACGGGTCACGGGTTGAAATTTTCGGGTCTTGACCCTGGAAGAAACAGGTCGGGTTTTCAGGACGGGTCAGGATTTGATAGGTCTACCTTTAAGGGCTGTAACATCTTTTGTGATGTGGCACATGATGTATGATGGTCTGTTTGATCCAATAAACTTTTCATAACCATACATGATTTTCATAAGCATACATGTAAACCATGTTACCTCACTAGCAAGAGAGACACGGCCTTTGACAGAAGTAACAATAGACCAAACAAGCGTTGACATATTTAAAACAACAGTTTCAGCAGCGCCTGCACAGCGTGTGAAAATGACAAATGAGATATCAGGAAAATGAAGAATAAAAGACAAGAAATGTAAAACAATGATAACAACTTGTCAAAACAATTTAAAACAATACCCATTATCAGGTGCGTCGACTTTTATTTAGGTTTACTATTCTTATGCATGATAACAATTTGGTGGATGGATTTTTGTAACCCAATTAAATTTTAGTTCAACCATTTACAAGATACATCCTGTTAGCTAACTACACTGTCGGAACTTGGAATTAAATATGTTATTCGAACATCCTCCAAACGAATGACATAAACATACACATACCACTCTTATTGTCACCTCCACCAACAATGAACCAATTTTCTCCAATTGCCACACCTGCATGTCCGGCACGTGAAGATGGTATATCACCTTGCTGGGTGGGTCTTGACCATTCCATCTACAAGATGAAAAAAAAATGTACATATAGAATCGGTTACTATGCAATGTAGTACACCACTAAATGTTAAGAATATACAAGGTCTTACAGCTTGCAAATCAAGAACATGTAAATCATTGAAGCAAGCTGCATGAGAGCCACCGCCAAAGATGAGAAGATAACGTCCAGCATGTACCGCAGCAGTATGATCGGACCTTGGAGAAGGTGGCACACCCCTAAAATAATTTGACGTTATGTGTTAGCCAATAAAAACAGCCCATGTTCTTTTTATACATCTATCCCACATGTCATGGTACAGAAGATAAGCGTGTATATAGACATTAAGCACTTAGTATCACAAATATGAAGAAAATAGGGATGGCAGCACTTTGCTTTAAAAGTCTGACACCCACTTACGCTGCCTCAAATTCATCCCATGTCATGGTTTCCAGGTCAAGCAAGTGAAGATCGTTCAACAGACTTCTGTTTGCATTTTGGCCACCAAAAATAACTAGACTCGAGCCTACAAGGGTGACGGAGTGACCCCCACGTGACACCTGAAACCACACAAACGTACTGTCAAAGAGCAAGAAGGACTATTAAACAAAGTAAATATCGACATCATCCCTCCCTGAGCCTGTTAAACGCACATTGGAAAGATAAATAAAGTTATTTACATCACCCAGACTCCAGATTGCATATCGCATTCCACGAATATTCATGAAAAAAAAAAAAAAAAAACAAGAAGATAATAAGTATTCTATCTTTTCCATCTGCTATAACCACCTTTAAAAAGAATGAAGACAAGGCCTAAGTTCATGGGGGACGTATTGACCAAAAGAATAAATGATGGAAGTGAAATAGATATTAGGAATCGATTCGTATGACTTTGCAATTTAACTAAAAACAGCATCAGCGAAAAGACCCAAATCATCCTTCACCAACATAAGCACTATTTAGTTACTATAGGGAGAAGCTTCTGTTTCACAATAATGACCCATACAAAGGTCTTAAGTTACACCAACTGAGCAAAAATAATTCGCATTGTCGTTCACCTACTCCAGTATTCTATAGCCCATACCAAATCACGGAGTTCAGTGGCATGTTTAACAATTGAAATCTATTAATATGTAAACGGAATTCAAAATCCCCCACAATTACAAGCGCATGCACAGAGAGTACTTTACACAACCATCATCCAAATAACCCAGTGTCCAATAAATACTAGCAAGCCAGGAGGTTGTACCGGTGGCTTCCCATATGTCTTCAGGATTTCCCAAGTTGATGTTTGAAGATCAAAAACTCTCACTGTCAAGAACACCAGAATAAGTGATACATTCAAGGGAAAAAAAAATAATGTTGTACATCAAACAAATTTGAACCAGGAACACTCAATCAAGAAGCGCAAAACATGACATGAAGACATGTCACCTCCTCAGCAAGATAAGCTCTCCACACAAAAGCATAGCTTATTTAGAATCCTTTACTCTCCATGAAGAGTAACATTCACACAAAAGCGTAGCATATTTAGAATCTCTATTTTGGCCTCTGTTACAGAGCATTTTTAGACATTAGCTTCCAGAATCCCACAAATAACCAAGATCACTCTCATTTTGGGATGACAAATTAAAACGTTCCTCTTCGTAAATGTATATTTCAATTCAAAAATATCAAAGATATCGTCTCCAGGTGACCAAAACCACGCTCTCTAAATAAATCAGGTGTTTGACTTTTTCAGTTTGCAGGTTGCATTACAACCTTATGTGAGGTACACAAAATAATTGGCTACTGTTACGAGAATGATTGAATACTAAATCATATGCATGTAAACACCTTAAAATTCCAAACAAAATGTTAAAACAACGAAAAGTGTGACCTCCACGTTTCTTTCAGGACATCATTATATGACTGATACCTTGAATGGTCTCAGAAGGATCCTTAGTATGTCCAGCAACTGAGAGAAGCTTGTTTTCCCATGGTATCTACAAAGAACATTAAAAAAATTGTATTTCCTTGCAATATAGATTAATCAAGCAACATATATTTAATTAGCACCAATCTGACCAGGGCGTGACCAGCGCAGGGGATGGATGCTACAGATGATTGCATTTCCGGTGTTTCAGCACCTGCCTTGACCTCAACTCTTGACCAGGTCCAAGCTCTCAAATCTAAGGCCTACGGGAATAAAAAAACAGATTAGAAATTCAAGATATTGTAGTGTCAATATACCGTTTACACCATTCAATAAACTAATCAGCATGACTCTTAATCACAGACAAATATTTGTTTTTGTAGATGCAACATACCTGGAGATCGTTAAGATATCGACCATTATGGTTTCCACCATACACATACATTTTGCCACCTAAAACAGCCGCTCCATGCTGCATGTACAGGATTTAAACCGTATAAAAAAAGAATACAAATCACATGAGATTTGAGGAAAGCTTCCCTTCACTGCAGAACCTGACTCCCCTTTACCTCTAATAGTCGAGAAGTTAGTAAATAAATAAACTACTGGACAAGAGTTGACAAAGATAAGCCAATACCTCATATCGAGGTTTGGGTCGTTGGCCAGAAATCGGAGGTGCATCCCATTGGTCATACACACTGACTGAGCCTAGACCTTCAGAGACGACATCTTTATCCTGTGTCTCTACTATTCTTCCGTTTTCAGTGGAAGCCGCCTTCGTCTCTGGGTAAGCATTCCCATTTTCAACTGGTGCCTCGACTATTGAATTATGCTAAAGACATGGGGATGAAAAGGGGGAAAATAGTTACAAATCAAAGCAAGAAGATGAGGGAAACAATTACTAAATTCAAACCAATAAATTGACTGAAAATGACTTCTAACACCAAGGTTTTCATCTCAATTCTTCACTTAACAGAAAGGTAATTCATTTCAGTAACTTAAGCCTACGTAATACGCTAAGAGAAGAAAACTCTTGTGAGGATATTTAGTAGAGGAACTAACTTTTACAGGATTTCTAGAAGTACAGGCAACAACAACATTACCCCAGTGCCTCAATGCCTTCCGCGAATTGCGGGGTAGGGGGAGTCAGATTTACGCAACCTTATCCTAATGTTAGCAACACAAAGAGGCTGTTTCCGAATGACCCAAGATGAAATATGTGTCGAGAACTGCATCGAAGGACTACTTTGCAAGAAAAACAAACCCAGCCACTTTAGTGAGCCATTTTGATTTATTTCATCACAATCCGGAACCAAAGAGTAATTAGTCCTTGGCTTCATTGAAAATATGGAAAATTGCAGAAGTAGATGGTACAAAAAAAAAATATACAGATTTGGCAGCCAGTTCAGCAAATAACTAAACTCAAGACAACGCCCAACTTGAAAGCAGCCTAAAAGGAGTCCCGTTATTCAAGAAGAAGCTAAATGGTGGCTTTGATTGTTAACTGAACATAATAAGTTTGTGGACTCCATTTTTAATAAATTAATGAAAAGGAGGGGATGGGAGATAGCAAGGCCAACCAGGAGGACAGGGAGGTAAGGAAGAGCTACTCGATAATGGATATGTGACTCAAGCACTAGGCCCAAAGGTTGGAGGCAAGGATCATACATCAGTCTCTTCTTCACTGCTCATAGGTTTACATCATTACATGAGAGTAATCATATTATCTCATATTGCCATATATTGATTTCCTACAAAGCCCTTGAAGTTTAGTTTTGTAGTCTAGTATTAAAAAATTAATTTAGCCCCTAAATACAAGGAGCCTGAATGAAGATCCGGCCTTTACCCAGCTCTGTAAGTTACAATTAGTAGACAATGAAATCAACAGTTCAGTGAAAACTGAAAAAGATTCAGCTACAGATCATCCAGACTTCCAAAGAATGGCCATCTAGTATATCCTTGTATATTGTCTCTCGGCCTTTTAGAATTAACATCTACTTTTCTCCACATGGAACAACCCACCTATTTTGTTAAGGCAGATCTACTCATAATCATTTGAAAAGATAGAAGTAGGTTTCTCTGCCCAACTTCCTTTGCGCTTTTAAAACATTTAAGAAACATTCCGTCGATTATAAACCATACAAACACCATCAAGCCATATACTCACGCTGGTAAGTGGACAGAAATTTAAATGGCAGCACAATAGTGAGAGAGAGTTTAACTGTTTAACCATCAATTGACTGCTAGCATACACAGCCAGTGCGAAGAGGAATATTGGTAGATAAACCATACAAATAAAAAGCTTAGACAGATTCCTAGGGGACTCACGTTCATTTGTACATCAACGACCGGCTCTGAAGCAGCATCAGCTCTTGAATACCATCCCGGGTCCTCTTCCTGTTTGCCAAAAACAGCAGTTTAGACTATCTTACAGATGTTCTCAACATGAATGGGAAACTAAAACGTTAAAACATCCAGCACTTCAAGTCTTCAACACCTCTAAAATCTTCACAAATAGACGCATGGCTTCAGCAGATGCCATGTTTCCTAGCTTACTCCAACTGAAAAAAATTAAACCCAAAAGAACATAAACAACATTAGAATGCAAGAATATATTCAAGCCGGTAATACAATTTTCAAAGAGCCAAATGGTAATGTTGGCGGGCGTACAAGCCTACATTTATAGGTATTGTAGAATGCAAAATAAAAAATAGATCGGTCAAAGAAACAAGTGTTTTTGAAAATAAAAATAATAACACCTCAAACTCGGGACCAAAATAAAAATAAAAAATAAAAAAAAATGACAATAATTCTAAAAACCAAAATATTTTCAAGATTTGAATCAGCATCTCCTAAGAAAAACTATTAATTATAACTACTAGTATATTAGATTTATGAACTACTTATGTAAAAAAAATACCAAAAAAAAAATCTCCTCATGTAAAATACACATCTATTAAGGAACATAGGTTGCCTTTCTTGTAGAAGAGATATGTACGGTAATAATTAATTAAGTAAACCATCAGACATTATAGGCCATCCAGGTTCTAAGCATCATACGCATTTTAAACCTTCATTAAACTCTGTGACTCACAGCCAAAGTAACTTTAGCTCAGTAAACGACCCTTTCTTCTCACCATCTCAGCAACAATTTTTCTTGTACATGTCAGTTTACAGTAACCTCTCAGTCATCTCTCCTCATATCACATTTACTGCTGCCATACAAAAGTTACTTCTGTAGATCATTGCTTACATCAATAAAGCTAACTCAACTGCTTCCTCTAGTTAAGTAGTTAACTATGCTCTTCCTTTTGGCATTCGAGAAAGAGCTGCTTGATACAAGGTATAATGTTTCTATTTTATATTTCGTTCGGAGCAATTCCTAGAAGTACTACAAATCAGCCTCTATGCAACCTTTTCTCCCACCTCTTCTTATTTGCGGTCTTACGCAAAAATGGTCATGGTTACAAGCTGTGAAAGTTACAGATATCTATTGCTCATTAGTTAATAAATTTCCAAAAGCAGCGTGGTAACCAGCTAAACTTACAGCATGGCATTTGTTTCTTATACCTTGAATCTAAACAACTATAAAACCCGATTAGTTTCGTATTCACTAAATTCATCTACCCCCAAAGGATTTTCCCATTTTATTCCACCGTGTATGTCCTTCTAAAATATCCTTCATAAAGGCAATAAGGCATGTCAACGACAGTGAGAGAGCAATAGCTTTCAGTGTTTAGAACACCTACATAACATTGAGAAGCTCTCAGTGTTATAACTACAGATATGCTGCCCTATTCACGATAAAAATGGTTTCACAGTGGAATGTGACGCTGCTATAGAAATAAGATGATAAGAAACTAAGTGGAACCTGTGCATTAAAATAGCGTGAAGGGCCAAACCTGGATGTGATCCAAAACAAGAGCTATTAATAAAAACAGAAGTCAAGGACAAACCTGGACCATTTGCTAACCTCAACAGGTTTCCAAGCACTAGGTTTGGAGACATTACACGGTCCAACAGTTGCCTGTAACCAGAAAATATCACAATTATTCAATAGTTTAAAACACACAAAATACTCCCAATTCTATTATGTTCTTGCTTTGGGTGGAAGTCAACCTAATGAAGCAGTCAAATGCTGGTGAATGTTAGCCAAGATTACGTACTACTTAAACTAGCCAAGTAATTTTCTACATATTTACTTCGATTATATCAAGCATCGGACAGTATGAACAGTCAGCTGCGAATGAAGGCCCGATTAGATTTATTAAAGGGAGGGGGTGGGGGTCAACTTGATAAGGCCAGCGAAGATGCCATTCTAAGACCAAATAGCGATAGGTGGAGTAGCCCTTTGATAGTAAACTCTCCCTTCTTAGATAAATGTAGTACAGTCACATGTGACATTTAGATGGCTTGGAGCTCACTTTCCACAGTAAGGGGATCGATATACACAGAATATACGCAGTCTTACCCTTGTGTTAGCCTCCGGGAGAGAGAAAATCTGGAATAACATCCTTGTTTTATGACAATTATGTCTTTTTTTCCGAAAACTGACAAAGCAGTCAATACTGGTGGAAAAAAACAGAATTTGATTACCACAAAACTAAATTAACCAAGTTTTTTTTTTTTTTTTTTGCGACAAATTGAATCGGATCATATAAAATATCCACCATATGTCCATATCACAATCGTTCGGCACTCCAACATTCAATCTAACCCAAACCCGATATAGAAAAATAAAATGTGAGTCAAATCAAAGATCATCCAAATCAACAACACCGAAATTCAAACGCCAGTATCAGATCGGACAGTAAATCAATCAAATCAGCCGAATTACGCAACAAGATGATAATTAGATGAAAATGTAGAGCGATTAACGGCGGGTGAAGCAAGAGTGGAAATCCAACCTGTTGATAGAGGGCAAAGAGGAGGAGTGCAGCTTCATTGGTGAACTTAGAGAGAACATCGTCAGGAGATCCGGCGGAAAAACCGGCGTACGATGCGGCGGCATAGAACCTCTCAGGGTACGCTAGTCCAGACCTCGCCCTCGCCATTGCCATTTCTTCTTCTTCTGCTATATGTCGGTGATCGTAGAGATGGCTGGAAATGTAAGAGGGAAGCGAGATTGTCACCTTATTCAGTTTCTTTATGTTGACAGACTTATGAGTTGTGTGAGTTGGTGACGCCAAAAAAAAAAATATTAGTGTGGTTTGGTTCAAATATTAGGTACGGAATGGAATCGATTCTAAATCCAAAGAGGTATAATTGTCATAAAATAAGCCGAGTCAAGTCCGAGCTTGGCCTTGCTCGGCTTGTACTCATAAAGTAAAACTCGAGTTCGAGCCGATCTCGAGCTTACCCGATCTTAAAAAAATTGTGCTCGTTATCAAGGTTCGAGCTTTAATGCGAGTTCGAGCCAAACTCAAGTTAACTCGAGCCAACCTCTCTCGATATGTTGAATAACAAGGCTCGAAAGTTTTATATACAAATATTGGAAAATTAATAAGACATTTTTTATATGTGTCATACAAATATATAATCATGACAAAATATTTTTATAAAATATGAGTAATATCTCATCTAATTACACAAGTTCGAGCCGCTCACGAGTTTTTCGAGCCGAGCCAATGTGAAGCAAAACAAATCACATTAGACATGTTTGTACCCGGTTTTGGTCCCTTGACCGAAATAGGGTCCAAATGAGAAATCCGTCTAAGAATAGGGGTCCTTTTCCAGCCTAGAAATCTTCCATGGGAAGTTTAGAGTATTTTTGTCCAAGAGCCTATGTCTTGGGAAGGTGATAATCATGGAGAAAGGCAAAGAACAAAACCGGTGGACCTAAAGCTACACGGTTTGCAATGGCAAGTACAAGGGTCGCTTTCAAGTCCCTTTCACCCTTCCTAAATTAACCAAGACATCCTCAAGGCTCCTTTTGTTGCTCTACCACTCTTACACAAGCTTGGTCGGACCCCCTTGAAGCTTCCAAAGGAGTTTACTCCATGTTTTAATTAATCATTGTCCTTATTAGTTTACTTTCTTGTTTTTCTTTAAGATTTTTAACTTGTGTAAGGCTTAGGGCCACCTTTTGAAACCGGTTTTTTAGGGTCTTTTGGACCGTTAGATTGCTAGGTTGGATGGATGGATAGGATTGTTTTGCTTGGTCTATAAAAGCAAGGCATTCCTTAGTGTAAAAATCAGAATTTGATGAATGAACAAACACAAGTTAGAAACATTGATTTCTACTAATCTCCTTTGCTTAGTGCTGGGAAATCCTCTTTTGCTTAGTGCTTAGAGTCGGGTATTTTCTTTGCTTAGTGCTTGAAATTATCCTTAGGCTTAATCTAGTGGCTTTGTGCTTGGGTTAAGTCATATCCCAATCACATCCTTTACTCTATTCGATTGTAGAGTTCTGGAACCGTGGTTTAAACGGCTTAAATCGATTGTTCGATTGCGATCCTCAGAGTTTCTGTTGAGTTTTTAGTCGTTTTTATCACGATTAAACAGTCCAAAACACTGTCCAAACTGAGTCCTTTTTAATCAAAACCCGAGTCTTGAGAGTTTCACTTCAAATTGGTTATCAGAGTAAAGGTTTAACACAATTCCATTGTTGTGTTAGTCTTGGGTTGGTAATCCTTCTTGTGAGTCCACAAAACCTCAACTACTTTCAAAAACACAAAAACAACCATGAGTGAAGAAAGGCTACTTGGAATTGAGACTCAAGTAACACAACTCTCCGAGAAATGCGACCTAATGATAGACTCCTTCAATGCTATCATGGCTAACATTCCAACACCACCAAGAGACCGAGGAAGACATCCACCTCGCCGTGGTAGAGGACGTGGCCGAGGGTTTGGAGTAAGAAACCACGAAGCCGAACATGAAGAGGAGGACTTGCACTCGGATGAAGAGGGTTCTTTCATGGAGGCCGAGCATGAAGAGCATCCTAAAGACCTAAAGGTAGAAATTCCGGACTTCCATGGTAGTTTAAATCCCGATGACTTACTAGATTGGTTTAGATCAATTGAAAGAGTCTTTGAATTTAAATCATACTCGGATGCTAAGTCTTTCAAGGTTTCTATTTTAAAGTTCAAAGGTTATGCATCTCTTTGGTATGAAAACATGAAAACCCAAAGGAAGAGGGATGGTAAAGAACCCATAAAATCTTGGTCAAAGTTGAAAAAGAAGCTTAGTGACAAGTTTATTCCCAAAGAGTATACTCAAGACATGTTCATTAAACTTACTCAACTAAAACAAGATCAACAACCACTTGAGTCTTACATTAGGGATTTTGAACAACTCACTTTGAAATGTGAAATCAATGAGAAACCGGAACAAAAAATTGCTAGATTTGTTGAAGGGTTGGATGATAGAATTGCTAATAGAGTCCGAATGCAACCATTGTGGTCTTTCAATGAAGCCGTGAACTTGGCTTTAAGAGTGGAAAAATTGGGCAAAGGGAAACCTTCCAACTCAAAATTGCCGACCAAAACAACCACCAAGACTACCTATGCCGAGACCAAACCCAAAGAAACCCACACCCCAACCGTGAACCCCACACTTGACAAAGGAAAAGGCATTGAATCCTCACAAAGAAAGACCTTAACCCTAAAAAAAATGTTTCAAATGTCAAGGCTATGGTCACTTTGCCAAAGAATGTCCAACTCAAAGAGCCCTTAGTAGCTTTGAAGTGGTTCATTGGGGAGAGGATGAAATTCTTGTGTGTGATGAGGATGAGGAAACCGAGGAGACTAAGGATGAGGAGTTAGTATTGCCGGATTCCGGGATGAGTCTAGTTACTTGGAGAGTGTTGAGTGCTCAACCATTGGAAATGGATCAAAGACAACAACTTTTTAGGTCTAGGTGTACCATTGGAGGGAAAGTTTGCAACCTAATCATTGATGGAGGTAGTTGTACTAATGTGGCCTCTAGTGTCCTTGTTGAAAAGCTTTCCTTAACCACCCAAAACCATCCATGTCCTTACAAATTGAGGTGGCTTGACAAGGGAGCTGAATTGAAGGTTGACAAACAATGCCTAGTATCCTTCTCCATTGGCAAGAATTATGTTGATAAGGTTCTTTGTGATGTTCTACCTATGGATGCTTGCCATCTCCTACTTGGTAGACCTTGGGAGTTTGATAAGAGTGCGGTGCATCATGGAAAGGATAATACTTATTCCTTGAAGCTACTCTCCCTTTTTTTTAATCATTATGTTTACCACTTAATTATAAACACAATATTAAGCCTAATACTCCTCCAATTTTTCGGCACATTGTATAATATGGATTCCATATTATTTTTGTCAATTGTCAATATGTCACATGTCACATGTCACATAAATTTGTTATGTATTTTTAACATATTAAAAATCAACGTATTAGTAAAAATACGTCATATACAAAATCGACTTAGTAATTCATAATTACTTGTACCAAAATATTTTATCATTTATAAATCGTATTTATAATAATTCATTCAAATTTAATTGTTTCCTTAAACAATAATTTCATCCGAGTAATGATACAATTCAATTACTTAGACCGTATCTCATTTAATCACATTTCAATTTGATACGTAAATTTTACTTCCAAAATCTTCCGTCAATTTTTCAAGTAATTTAATTAACTCGTAACATTATACGATTAATTAAATGATCAATTAAGAGTATTGCCCTATAGGTATGACCTAGGGGGTCAACTGATCACCACCGTCACACGACAGTAATGTCAAACTCTAGTCAGCCAATCATTACCGATATATGTTGACCAGTTGACAGTAACAAAATTACTTCCCAATTGTATTCTTTAAAATGATATTTAATAATGATATTTAAATCACATGATCGCACTATTGTTGAGGACACATTTCCCAACAATCTCCCACTTGTCCTCGACAAGTATGCGTCACCAATTCTCTTGTCCTATTACTATCTCCCATTCAATGCAAGGTGTCTTTAAGGTCGTACTTGCAAGTGATCATATCGAGAGTGGTTTCCTCGATCTGGAGAATAACTGATTGACCGGACTTATCTATCATAGATACTTTCCGAGCGTGGCCACGCATTTCCAGTTCATTACTCCTCGAGTGGCCCTGAGATATTGTTATAACCCTGACTAGGGGGTGGACAATTCCTATCGCACTCATTCCCTTCGACTAGCCACAGCCATCATAACCCAAAATATGCCCATTTGACCCCATTTACGAAGGTCGTAGTAACACAAATCAAAGTTAATCTGAAGCTGTGCCATCTTAGGCGAATAGTCTTTAGTCAAAAGAATCGACTCATTAGAATACTATAGTAGCTCTCGCCACGACCAGGCTATATAAATTTGCCAGAACTCTATAAGCGTTCATAAGGCCCGACAAAATGTTTCTAACAGTCTGCCTATGTGATCGACTAGTCATCTCACATGACTCTATGGCACTTGAACTTGCCATCAATCGCCTCACACTGTAGTCACTTCGAGACGTCACCTCATACAAGTGACTATGGGCAAATACTATGTTAATCCGTGTTCACTTTAACGGGGTTCAATTGTCTCTACAACCCGTTTGGATGTAACAAAGTATAAATTAAAGATAAAAGACAAATGTGATTATGAACATGAACAAAAACAACACTTTTATTTCATTTCAAAATCTAACAAAAACTTGGTACACGTTTAAGTCCCATGGACGTAACATGTCCATCATGCTTAGCCTGCGATAAAGGCTTGGTGAGCGGATCGGCTATGTTGTCATCCGTCCCAACCTTACAAATCGCAATTTCCTTTCTTTCAATGAAATCTCTTATTACATGATACTTTCTAAGTACATGTCTAGATCTATTACTAGACTTTGGCTCCTTAGCTTGGAAGATCGTCCCACTATTATCACAATAGAGAGTGATGGGATCATTGGCGGTAGGTACTACTTTTAGACCTTCCGTGAATTGCCTCGATCCAAACAGCTTCCTTAGCGACTTCGATCTTTGCGATGTACTCACCTCCGTTGTAGAATCCGCGGTTCTGACTTCCTTGAAGCTTCTCCACTACGGCACCACCATTGAGCATAAACACGAAACCAACTTGTGATTTCAAGTCATCTCTATCTGTTTGAAAACTTGAGTCCGTGTATCCATTAACACGCAACTCAGTGTCACCTCCAAACACAAGGATAGAATCCTTAGTTCTTCTCAAGTACTTAAGGATGTTCTTGACAAAGAATCCAGTGACTCTCACCTGGATTTCCTTGATATCTACTCGTCATGCTCAAGGCATACGAGACATCGGGACGTGTGCATATCATGGCATACATGATTGATCCAACAGCGGAAGCATAAGGGATCAACTTCATGCGTTCAACATCATGGGGTTCGGAGGGACATTGAGTCTTGCTCAATATCGTCCTGGTTACCATAGGTACCAAACCCCTTTTGGATTTGTCCATGCTGAACCGTCGAAGAATCTTATCGACATAAGACTCTTGACTTAGTGCCAATATCCTCTTAGATCTATCTCTATAGATCCGGATACCTAATATGCGTTGTGCCTCTCCTAAATCCTTCATTTGGAAGTGGTTACCTAACCACTTCTTAACAGAAGACAACATTGGAATATCATTTCCAATGAGTAGTATGTCATCGACATACAAGATTAGGAACACAACATTGCTCCCACTGAATTTCATGTATAAACATGGTTCCTCAACACTTCGAGTGAAACCATTTTCCTTTATCACATGATTGAATTGATGATTCCAACTTCTAGATGCTTGCTTAAGACCATAGATGGATCTCTTAAGCTTGCACACTTTGTTAGCATTTTTAGAATCAACAAAACCTTCGGGTTGTATCATGTACACCTCCTCTTCTAAATGCCCATTTAGAAAAGCGGCTTTGACATCCATTTGCCATATTTCATAATCATGAAATGCGGCGATCGCTAACAAAATCCGTATGGATCTTAGCATGGCTACGGGGGCGAAGGTCTCATCATAATGGAGACCTTGGACTTGGGTAAATCCCTTTGCCACTAGCCTAGCTATGTAGACATCGTCATGTCCTTCTATGCCATTTTTGACCTTGAATATCCATTTGCATTGGAGGGGTCTTGCCCCTTTAGGCAAATCTACCAAGTCCCAAACTTGGTTTTCATGCATAGAATCCATTTCGGACTTCATGGCTTCAAGCCATAAGGAGGAATTTGGACTAGAGATTGCGGCCTTGTAGGTGGCGGGCTCATCACTTTCCATAAGCAATACATCGAGTGTTCCATCTTCCTCGATAAGTCCCACATATCGATCGGGATGGTGAATTACTCGGCCCGTCCTTCTTAGTGGAGGAGGTACAACCGCGTTTAGACGACGAAGGAACATCTTCTTGCGTCTCTTCCTCGGTTTGTGGCTCTTGAACTTCGTCAAGTTCAAAATTTCTCCCACTCTGTCTCTTAGAAATAAATTGACTTTCTAAGAAGACAGCCTCACTAGACACAAACACTTTGTTTTCTTGAGGTTTGTAGAAGTAGTATCCTCGACAATGCGAGGGGTAACCTACAAAGGTGCATTTTTCGGATCTTGGGGCAAGCTTATTGTCGGCTTTAGTCTTGACGTAAGCATCACATCCCCAAATCCTCATATAGGATATATTGGGAACCTTTTCCGTCCACATCTCATATGGAGTCTTTTCGGTGGATTTAGTGGGACTATTGTTCAAAGATCTAATTGCGGTTTGAATCGCAAATCCCCAAAACGAGTTCGGTAACTCGGTTTGACTCATCATGGATCGAACCATATCAAGTAGGGTTCGATTCCTCCTTTCGGCAACACCATTGAGTTGTGGTGTTCCGGGTGGAGAAAGTTGTGATATAATACCACAACCTTTCAAGTGTGAATCAAATTCAAGGCTAAGGTATTCACCACCACGATCGGAACGTAGTGCTTTTACCCTTTTGTTCAATTGGTTCTCTACTTTGTTTTGAAATTCCTTGAATTTCTCAAACGCTTCACTCTTATGTTTCATTAAATAGACATGCCCATGTCTACTTAAGTCGTCGGTGAAGGTTATAAAGTAGTCATAATTACCACGAGCGGTGATACTCATTGGTCCACACACATCGGTGTGTATGAGTCCCAATAGTTCACTAGCTCGTGTCCCTTTACCACTAAAAGGATTACGAGTCATTTTGCCAAGTAGGCAATATTCGCATGTACCAAATGATTGATAATCAAATGGTGTAATCACATTAGTAGAAATTAATCTTTTGATGCGATTCTCGTTTATGTGACCTAATCGACAATGCCAAATGAACGCTTCACTTGGGTCACTTGTTTTGAGTTTCTTTGATTGAATGTTATAAATATCATTAGTCGGATTTGAGGTCTCTAAAATGTAAATGCCATTGATAGAGGAAGCTTGGCCTATAACCAAGTCGTTCCTAGAAATAGTACAACGATTGTTCTTAATGACAAAACAAAAACCGTCCATGTCTAGCATGGCGATTGAAATAATGTTTTTAGAGAGCGTAGGCACATAAAAACAATTATGTAAATACAACTCAAATCCGTTTGGCAAAGCTAGAACATAAGTTCCTTTGGATTCGGCCGCAACCCGAGCTCCATTTCCAAGGCATAGATCCACATCTCCCTTGCTAAGCCTCTCCACATCTCTTAAACCCTGTAAATGATTACAAAGGTGAGAACCACAACCGGTATCTAGTACCCATGTCGTAGTGGAAGTATAATTTATATCAATAACATAAATTTCTTTAGGAATTGTACCTTTTGGAGCAATGAGTCCTTCCCTTATATTTCGCAAATACATGGGACAATTCCTAAGCCAATGTCCCATGCCATAGCAATAATGGCACTCATCATTAACTTGCTTGAAGTTTTTGATTTTCTTTCCTTTCTTCTTGAACCTCTTGCCCTTTGAAGCAAGAACTTGATTGCTAGAGCTCCCACTAGCTTTGGCATCTTTATCTTCCAGAGACAAAGACCCTATAGATTGTATGAGGTAGTCTTCCTGAGACGGGCTCACACGAGGTCTAGTAGTAGTAGGTGGTTTAGAAGAAGTGATGAAGTTAAGGTTTCCATCCGAACCTATCCCGAAATGAAGTTCTCTAGTAGTATCGAAATTGTTGTTGGAGCAAACGTCGTCAAGAACATTGTGATATGACTCAATAGTTATCGGTGCGGTAGCATTTGGTGGATTCATTGTAAAGAACTACAAATATGGAGGAAAAGGAAATATTAACACTTGTCTTTTTAAATCATACTTGCAAATTAACAAGATATGAGCATTTATATAGTGACCTCTACCCAACTATAATAAATGATTCCAAGATCCAAATTCATATTAACTTGGGCACGGTATGGCCGATGAAACCCTTATCAATATAACTCGGTGGATTAACGTTTTAATCGATTCTACTTTTAGAACTCTTGGTCGATAAAATTACTCTAATATTTATCTATAGCCCGGAACACATGCAACTACGGTCGCGAATACTTCCGTTGAGCTCAATCCAAATTTCGAATAAATGTGTCCATGATCCAAGTCCACATCAACTTGGGCACGGTATGGCCGATGAAACCCTCATTAACATGAACTCGGTGGATTAACATTCATCACCCACTTCCCCTACGTAACAAGGTTTGTACCCCGGTAGGGCCGAGTGCACTCCCTCGCGAAATAGGTTTTCATGGTTTCTACTATTTGGTAAGGCTATGTCTCAATTGTTTGTTTTAGCGAGAGGTCATGTCAATTTATTATCTATCACGTTTTAAGTGAACTAAAGCGGTGAACTACGATAATTCGAATTGACACGGTCGATAAACTCGATAAAATAAGGATGCATGTTTTAGTTATGGCGATTTAGCGATGCATGCGACATAAAATAACATGCAAGCATAAAGATAAATAAATCCTAGTATGGCCTTTCCTAAAATAGAAAAACTATTTAACTATTACATATTCGGAAACCAACTCCATTGGTCCCTTGAACTTCGGTTGTGGCACGCATCTCGAGGTAACACCGTCTTTATGTATCGCCATCTTGAAGAAATCCGTCTTTGGGAACTCCGAGATAAATAAAATTACATAATAAATTACATAATTTCCTATTATACATTTGTAACTAAAATAAAATAAATCTATTAAATTACAAAACGGTGATACGAGATCACAATAAAAATTACAACCGAATCGATATTCCCATACATTTCGGGAAATACCAATTAAAATCTAAGGCCATACTAAGTAAAATTACATAATTTAAAATTATGACAATCATAAAGAAAATGAAGCATTATAATATGTATGAACATGCTCAATTTTATGCTAAATCGCCTTTAATTAGCCAATATCGTATATTACTTGGTTTTTACGGATTTGCGTGATTTCAACATTTTATAATCACTAGAATACATAAACTCATATTTATGCATAAGTTAATTACCCTAACCTCTTAGGACTCAAAATTTAGTCTTCACTAATAATTTGACCATAATTAACCCATATTTACAAAATTGTTCATAAATGGACCAAAAATTACAAAAATAAGCTATTAAACTTCAAATAAATCACAAAATTTCAAATAAATTCAAAATTTGAAATTTAAACTCATGAACATTCTGGAAAAATTCCATGACACTCATAATGTTCAAAATCTTAGGTTAAAAATTTCGAAAATTTACCGGAAAAACAATGTTGCGGTTTATCGATTTTTTAATAAAATAATCATAAAAAAACATGGAAAAATTTTTTTCATTAACTTTTCAATTTTAGATCTGAAAAAGATGATAAAATGCAACATTAGACGTTTTTCCTAAGTCATAGATTATGTTTTATTAATTTTCCACTAATAATGTCACTATTTATGCTATTTTTCTTCAAAAATCCATAAATCATGCAAAAAGACTTCTTTATAGCCAATTATTTTACACACATCTTGTAAAATTGCATGTGACAACATATTAATTTTCTATGACCAGATTCGAAATTTAACTCATATTAACCTATTTTTCACCTAAATCCGAATTTAATAATGAAAAATTCATTTTTCGAGCATAACAAGTCCAAAAATTATGAAAATTTACAGGTTATCTCAAAATAATATATGTGACAACATATCCAAAAACCAACTGAAAATTCGAAGTATAGCTAATTTTAGACCAAAAATGACATTTTTACTCATAAAATCATATTTAAATGCCATTATAGTGAAATATGAACAATAAAAATCCGTAAAATTAACCAAAATATCCTAAAACATTTTAGGACCAGAAATATTAACATGCATGGATTAATTTCGTGATATTTCATAATAACACAAATTTTACAAGTTTTATTTGTTATTCTTATAACTCGGAAAAACTTTTAACCGATTTGCATGCAAACAACCGTGGCTCTGATACCAATTGAAGGAAATGTAGATCTATATACAAACTAACATACTCATATATGTTGAAATTAATTTGTCATAAAATTAAATACGGATTTTATGCATGCAAACAATATAATAAAATAGAGAAGAAATCATATCCTTACAATGGTATTTCGGTTTAATGGGGCACAAAAGAAATCTCCTTTTCTTTTGTTCTTGAGCTTTCCTTTAATGGAAGAACAAGATCCAAGTGTAGGATCTATCCTTAGGAATAATACCCAAAGCTAACTCTTAATCTAATTAATATTATTTGAGCTAGTATAATATTAATCTAGTGAAAAATTGAACCAAAATTGTTTGGTTTTTGGGTTCTCAAAACCGGTTGAGAGAGAGGGATTTTTGGAGGATTTTATCTTTCTAAAACTTAATCCTTTTAGAAGTTTGGATGAATGAATAATCATACACACTATTACATGTAGTGTATGTTAAAAATAAAAGACAAAACCCTTTGCCCTTTTCTTTTGTGAACCGTGTAAGAGGAGAGGAGAGGGAAGAAAAAGACCCAAGTTTCTGCATTAGTTTGCCTTCACAAGGTAAATAGGGTTGCATGGCTACTCTCCCTTTTTTTTAATCATTATGTTTACCACTTAATTATAAACACAATATTAAGCCTAATACTCCTCCAATTTTTCGGCACATTGTATAATATGGATTCCATATTATTTTTGTCAATTGTCAATATGTCACATGTCACATGTCACATAAATTTGTTATGTATTTTTAACATATTAAAAATCAACGTATTAGTAAAAATACGTCATATACAAAATCGACTTAGTAATTCATAATTACTTGTACCAAAATATTTTATCGTTTATAAATCGTATTTATAATAATTCATTCAAATTTAATTGTTTCCTTAAACAATAATTTCATCCGAGTAATGATACAATTCAATTACTCAGACCGTATCTCATTTAATCACATTTCAATTTGATACGTAAATTTTACTTCCAAAATCGTCCGTCAATTTTTCAAGTAATTTAATTAACTCGTAACATTATACGATTAATTAAATGATCAATTAAGAGTATTGCCCTATAGGTATGACCTAGGGGTCAATCGATCACCACCGTCACACGACAGTAATGTCAAACTCTAGTCAGCCAATCATTACCGATATATGTTGACCAGTTGACAGTAACAAAATTACTTCCCAATTGTATTCTTTAAAATGAGATTTAATAATGATATTTAAATCACATGATCGCACTATTGTTGAGGACACATTTCCCAACAAGCAAATGCTCCATATTCATGAGCAAGTCAAGAAGCAAATTGAGAAGAGTAATGAGGTTCACAAAGCTAAGTCCAAAGGTTCTAGGAGGTTCAAGAATTTCGAGCCCGGAGATCTTGTATGGTTACATCTAAGAAAGGAGAGATTCCCCGACAAGAGAAAGAATAAGCTCATGCCAAGGACCGATGGTCCTTTTGAAATACTCGAGAAAATTGGACCTAATGCCTACAAACTCAACCTTCCCGGAGATTATGGAGTTCACGACACATTCAACATTGGGGATTTGAGTCCTTATTATGAAGAACTTAGTGATGATCATGTCGAGGATTTGAGGGCAAATCCTTTTCAAGAAGGGGAGATTGAAGCAAATCAAGGCACACCTAGTCCCATTGAGCCCGGTTTTGGACCATCACGCAATTTGAGGTCCAAGACCAAACCCGTCTAAAGAAAATGTCGAACTTTTGGCCTAGGATCCTCATTTCAAGGATTGGAGGATTTTTACATGTTATCTTTTGTCTTAAAAGGAATTGAACCATGTGGAACAAGGGAGATAAAACCGAGTGATGGGGACATCTACACGGTTTTAGAGACTATCAAGAGGTCACTTTCAACCTTTCCTCTTTTGAACAAGCAAGTTCTAATGAACCTTTGGAAGGCTACCAAAAGCATGAACCGGTTTTGTGAGTTTCTAAAAGGTCTATTGTGATCATAAATAAGTCAATAGAACATGCCAAAGGGAGGTTGTGTCCTTATGCTTTATGTCATTGTTTTGTGTAAGTTGTGTAAGGTCTAGAGGACCGTTTTTCTTGTTGTTTTTTCGGCCCTTATGTGAGCCTTAGATCTTAGTTTGTAATCAAGGGTCAAGATTGTATGGCTTGTAGTATAAAAGCCAAAGTTAGACATGAGAAAATCAGAATTTGATGAATGAACAAACACAAGTTAGAAACATTGATTTCTATTAATCTCCTTTGCTTAGTGCTGGGAAATCCTCTTTTGCTTAGTGCTTAGAGTCGGGTATTTTCTTTGCTTAGTGCTTGAAATTATCTTTAGGCTTAATCTAGTGGCTTTGTGCTTGGGTTAAGTCATATCCCAATCACATCCTTTACTCTATTCGATTGTTGAGTTCTGGAACCGTGGATTAAACAGTTCTGTCGACTGTTCGATTGCAGTCCTCAGAGTTTCTGTTGAGTTTTTAGTCGTTTTTATCACGATTAAACAGTCCAAAACACTGTCCAAATTGAGTCCTTCTTAATCAAAATCCGAGTCTTGAGAGTTTTACTTCAAATTGGTATCAGAGTTTTATTTGAAACATAAAATGAAAGATATGACTTAAACAAGATCACAAAGCATGTTTAAGCCTAGGATAATACTCCTCCAAAGCACTAAGCAAATGGAAAGAGTCATCTCCAAGCACTAAGCAAAGGAGGTCGTTCCAGCACTAAGCAAAGAACTAAACAAGGGTTTTTCAAAAACCTCTTAAATTCATTTTCATAATCTTCAAATCTGAAATTATTACAAGGGATAGGTGCTCTTTAAATAGAGGCTCAAATTACATCCAAACCATCCATCTAAAAGCAAATCTAAAGGCTACAAATTAAAGAGCAAATGGACAAAAGTACAAGTTGAATTTTTACACCTAAAACTAGTCATATGGGTCAACAAAAGGACCATCCTTGGCAGCTCTTGGCAGCATTTACACGGCTGGAATATAGCCTTGGAAGTCCTCTTTGTTGTTTTGCAAAATTGCTCATTTCTCTTTAAATTGCCTTGGCACCTTTAGGAGACACAAAAGGGGACCATTTGTTGTCATTTTCTCTATGGAATCTTGCAATTGCGCTCTTCGTTTCTCTTGCAAAAACCGGCTGTTTTTAGCTCAATTTTAAATGGTTGCCACATTTGCTTCACAATGTTTGCTCGGCTTGACTCATTAAATTCTCGAGCCGAGCCCGAGCCTGAGCCGAGCTTTGACCGAGTCGAGCTCGAGTTGCTCGCGAGTTGTCTCGTCTCATTAACAACCCTAGTTATAACCCCATCATCATCATTTTATATATTAAAAAACACCTTCTTTTTGCTAGGTGGCAGTATAAGAATTCAGGAAAAGTGATTTGGAGCCTTCTTATAAATTGGGCAAAATGGTTCATACAATTATACAATTGAATTATTCACTAATAACTAAAGGATAAAACAGACAATTACATTTCCATCTCTATACGGTAAAGGTCACTGCAGACAAATTCAATTTCCAAAAAAAGAAAAACAAGCGTGCCTTCACAAATACTCATCTCTTCCAAACACTTTTACCTAGATAAATCGTCATAAATCTTCCGTCTTTTATCATTTTAACTATACACTTGACAAATTAACTCATCCAGAAGGTGCTATAATATTCTGATCTTACTCATTATATTTGAACGAAGAATCAAAAAGTGAGGAGATGAGCGAGCATCTTTGATTTCTTTGAGTTTGTAGTGCAAGCTAATTAAGCTTATGGGCAAAAGTTTTTTTCATCAACTTCTCAACAAAAAACCTCACATAAGCTACTCATGAAGATATGTTTAGGGTGTACTTGGATTGGAGGATTTAGAGGGAAAAGAAAGAGAGGGAATGTAAGGGATTTTAAATTCGTTGTTTGGATAGCAAATGAGGGCGGAGGGGAATGGAGGGAGAGAGATTTGGAGGGATCCAATTACCCTTCTCCAAGCCTAATCAAAATCTCCATAATAGGCAAGATTTGGAGGGAAATTATATCCAAACACCCACACTCCATTCCCCCTCCCCTTCTCTTCTCTCTCTTTCCCTTCCCTCATTCCCCCTCCCTTCCCTTTCCCTCCACTTTTGCTATTCAAACACACCCTTAAAAACTTGATTTTAAGCTTGGGAGACAAACTCAATTTGATTATTGTTCAAAGTCCATGGAAAAATGGAGTAGAACGAAATCAAAAGCCCATCAAATTATTAGGAGGAGAGTGGAAATGTTCTATTTAAGCTATTTTGAGGTTCATCCCAATGATACAACAATCAAATGTGTAAACTCTAAGGGTGTGTTTGGATAGCAAAAGTGGAGAGAAAGGGAGAGGAGGGAGGAGGAGGGAAGGAGAATGGAGAGAAGAGAAGGGGAGGGGGAATGGAGTGTGGTTGTTTGGATACAATTTCCCTCCAAATCTCTCCTCCTTCATTCCCCTCCGCCCTTATTTGCTATCCAAATGAGAGATTTTAAATTCCCTACTCTTCCTCCATTTCTTTTCCTTCCAAATATCTCAATCCAAACACACCTAATGTATAAACAAAAAGCAAATAAAAGACCCACAAATTGGTTTCCACGAGAAGTTTTCGACGAGTCTCCGACATCCATGTTTCTACCCAGGTGCCAATCGTCGTCGGCTACCGGTGAGAACGTGTTTTTTCTTGCATATCTGTCTACTGCTACCACTCTACCAATGTGATAGTGTCGCATTGTAGGTGAGTTTATACTCGGTTCTTTTCGCTCAAATATCAACGACTAACAATTTATCACATCTCTTAGCGCATCAGTGAGGCGGTCGGTGGTAGGACGGTGAAGAAAGTGGTCGGAGAAGATGTACCGTTTTTCTTTATGAAACATTCAAACGGGTAAACTGTAAAGGACTATAACTTCTGAAAGTCATCTGACTTCTAAAGTTCCAAGTTCCAATTAAAGTCATCTGACTTTCCAATTAGGGGGGAGTTCAACACAAATTCTCTCTTGTGACGGAACTACCCGTCACAAGCTTGCGACGGGTCGAATACATACCATATTAGTGAAAAATGGACTGGGTATTATGTGCAAGTGGCCGACAAGGGAAATGGAGTAGGCGCCTATATGCAGTACTTGTCATGTACTTTCCCCATTATTAAATATCTAATTATTTACAATTTCAAACTAACATTTAATGCCCCTTGCAATCTTGCATGCTTTACAGTGTCCATCATCATCCACACCATCACTTTTATCGTTAACAACCACTCGTGCATTTTCTCTCTCATTTTTTAACATTCACAAAAATTTGATACTCCATTATTTGCTATTTTTCCTCATTCAAAGTTCATCATCCTCCCTAATTCATCCTTTTAACTTTCTTTTTCCAATAACACATATAACCTTCCTAAAACTACAAATAAGTTCCCTTTCATCTTCAACTTATCATCATCTTCATCTACTCTTCAGTCAAAAACCAACATTCTGATGGCAAGGAAGACGATGACTACTTTACCCCACCCAAAAGGTATTTTTATTTTTATTATTAGCATTACTATTAAAATGTATACACCAAAATATTACATTTGTTAAAGGTATGAAAAAATCAATACAAAAGAAATTTTTAATTTATTTTGTTTACATTTGTTGAAGATATGAAATAATCGATACAAAAGAAGAATCTTTATTTTTTATTGATTATAATTGAAATTTTTACTTGAATGTGCATAAGATGCTAGGAGCCATAGTAGGATTTGTTGTTAATTCGAATTTTTGGGTGTTTTCATTTTGGTTTTTTCAATTTTACGGATTTTTTGGTGTTAATTTTGGTATGTTCCATATCCTTCTACATTTTAACTATATGTGACCATATATATGTGACCATTTATGACTTATGCATATATGATAACATATTACGGAGTATATTGATATGATGATAATTTATACTTGTGAATTGTATATTTGTGACCGATTTCTTTGACAATGTTGCTAAATTGAGATGGTTTCATATTTTGTTACAAAGGATATATTTTTTACTACTTGTGAATATACCTAGTTTTTTTTATTATTATTAATGAAAATGTTACTGAATATGGTATCATATCATCATATAAAGTTAAATTATCAACATGGTGAACTATTTGGCAAAGTTATGGAGTACTATAAACTGTAACCAATTATCAACTGTTTGTGACCAATTCTGCCAATTGTATAATGGTAACATTGTTTTATTTACGTGGTGACAGAATGTATATATTTCGATATTTCGATATTTCATGTCCAAATGAGTCCACAACTGAACGTGAACATTCCACTTAGGATCCCAAGTACAACCAAAGCTACACACGCATGACAATCAGAAAAGGTCAAAAAACTGTGGGTGATGCTGCAAACGGTGGAGGTGGTGCCAAGAAATAGTAATTTGGTGTTTTGAGGCACTTATTTTGGACATGTTTGATGTTTGTATTAAAACAGTTGTTAATTAAGTTGTATGTAAAACTATGACTTGTGTTTCGTGTTTTGGGAGCTTATTTTCAATATACTAACATTTAAATAAGCGAATTACTTATGGCATTCTATATGTTAAATAATGTTATCATTTTTGCACAAACTGTTACAATTAAAATTGGTAACATAATGGATAAATATGTAAACAAGTTGTCATTTATCGTGTACTACTTATGGCACTATATTTTAAAAATTATGTCCATATCTTTTATTAATATGTTAACATAAAAAAAAAAAACGAATTACTTATGACATTGTATATGTTATCATTTTTGCACAAACTGTTACCATATTAAAATTGGTAACATAATTGGTAAATATGCAAACAAGTTGTTATTCTTTGTGTATTACTTATGCCAGTGTATTTTACAAATTATGTTCATATCTTTTGTCAATATGTTACCATTAAAAGAAGAATTAGACATGGCATTGTATATGTTAAGTAATGTTCCAAAGTGTACAATCTTTTACCACTTTGAAGTTGTTACCAATGGCAAGTATATGCCTATAACGTTGACATCTTTATCGAATATGTTAACACTCTGAAATAGGTAACATATTGGCAAATTGTGCGAACATTTTTTAGGGACTATGCCATCCAAAAGAACATGTCCAAAATAAAGTTCCCAAAAATCAAACGTCAAGTCATAGTTTTATTTCAAACAAAATGAACAATGTTTTAACAAAACCATGAAGAATGACCAAAATAAGCCCCTCCAAACATAAAATTATTGTTTCCAGTTATCACTCTTTTTCGCTCTCGCGTAGGTGTAGCGTTGGCGGTGCTTGGGTGCAACGTAATATGAACATTTCCACGCGTTATAACCCAGTCCTGCCCCACCTTCCTTTACTAATGCCCTTATCGCAATCACCTTTTGCTTGTTTTACCTTTCTTTACTACTGCTCCAGTGCACTTCTTGCTAAACTTTGGACAAAACTGATAACATATCAAATAAAACTGGTAACATATCAAACAAATTCGATAACATATAACAAATATAAATCAACAACAAATTGGAACATAGAAATAAATTTCATATCCAACAAAATTGGTAACATACCCAACAAAATGATATCATCTCAATATAAATCAATAGCCGATATCACTAAATGATAATGTTCCGGGTGTAATTCCAGAGCAGTTATATGTTACCACCCGTGCTTGTAGAATGACGTCTTTAGTTGAATCCTCCTTGCGGTCTCCTGAAACGATGAACAAACTGAGGGCTCGGCTTTGGACCGAGCGAACTCACTCCGACGCTCAAGTCAGTAACTTAGAGAGGTAAGTGGTTGTTACTTGGCAAAGTACGTATTGTAGAGAGATAAGGAAGATATTACCAGATGAATAGTGATTCTTAGGTTAAATTGTGGATCCTTTACTCAATGAGAGTAGAGGAGTATTTATAGACTTTCACCTTTTGTCACGTAGTGGCCAAGTGGCCAAGTGGCTAGCAGGTGGAAAGACTGATCTACCCTCGGCCGACGGGCCCTGTTGGCTCACCGCCGAGGGGTCTTGGATATGAGTTCGCGGATGTGTGCCCCGGCTGGCTGGTTGCCCCTGCCGGGACCCATCTGACAGGCCTCGTCGGTTAGGCTGTCTAAGCCGTTGACTTGCTGTGGATATCTTTGACCTTGCTCAATATGTTGATCGTCGTCGGTGCGTGCGAATATGCCCCATCAATTTGCCCCCAGCGTAGTCTATGCCGTGGTATGGGCTCCGATGTATGCTGAGCGTATATTCCGCGCAAGACAAAATTTTCTGCCCCGGCTTCTTCTACCTCGGCGTGGCTCTGCTTAGGCCGTACCCTATCCCCACAGACGGCGCCAATTGTTCCGGGTGTAATTCCAGAGCAGTTATATGTTACCACCCGTGCTTGTAGAATGACGTCTTTAGTTGAATCCTCCTTGCGGTCTCCTGAAACGATGAACAAACTGAGGGCTCGGCTTTGGACCGAGCGAACTCACTCCGACGCTCAAGTCAGTAACTTAGAGAGGTAAGTGGTTGTTACTTGGAAAAGTACGTATTGTAGAGAGATAAGGAAGATATTACCAGATGAATAGTGATTCTTAGGTTAAATTGTGGATCCTTTACTCAATGAGAGTAGAGGAGTATTTATAGACTTTCACCTTTTGTCACGTAGTGGCCAAGTGGCCAAGTGGCTAGCAGGTGGAAAGACTGATCTACCCTCGGCCGACGGGCCCACGGCAGGCCGACGGGCCCTGTTGGCTCACCGCAGGCCGACGGGCCCTGTTGGCTCACCGCCGAGGGGTCTTGGATATGAGTTCGCGGATGTGTGCCCCGGCTGGCTGGTTGCCCCTGCCGGGACCCATCTGACAGGCCTCGTCGGTTAGGCTGTCTAAGCCGTTGACTTGCTGTGGATATCTTTGACCTTGCTCAATATGTTGACTGGTCAGCGGGTGCAGAATATGCCCCATCAGATAACATATCCAACAAAACTGGTAACATATTACTACAATGTTGCAATTTAATACCCAAAAATGGTAAAATAACCAATAAAATGGTAGCATATCAATATAGATCAATAAACGAGATCATAAATGATAACATATCCAACAAAACTGGTAACATATTACTACAATGTTGCAATTTAATACCCAAAAATGGTAACATAACCAATAAAATGGTAACATATCAATATAGATCAATAAACGAGATCACTAAATGATAACATACTCACCAAAACTTGTAACATATCAAGTAAACATTCAATCAAACTAAAGTATCAAGCAAACATTGTTTAATTTTTTATGCAAAATAAAAAAAAAATATAACATTATTTAAAATAATATCAAATAATGACTATAATGATGGTAACATAAAATGTATTTGCTAACAAAATAAAAATGTACAAAATAAATGTACTGAAAAATCAAACATAAAAGAGAACATAATAAATAAAACCACCATAATCAAACAACCTTTCCACATGGATCACTTGCATGTCTCAATTAACATACAACAGAACCATAATCATAAACATTACCCGAAAAAATAATAACAATAGCAACGGAAATACATACCTCCACCAACATCGTCACTCTTGCTTGCGGATCTTGTGTTTTTCTTTAGTGTCAGATATTTTGTTACCATCTTGATTGATAGTGTTTTGTAATTTTATGGCTAATTATGAAGGATCAGAAGAAATTAAAAGTGTGGATTCATAGAAATTTGAATGGGGAGAGAGAAGGGGGGAAGATGAGACGGATGAATGTGATATTGTTTTAGAGAGATGAGGAGGTTTGCAGTAATTTAGGTTCATTGGAAAGGGGAGATTAATATTTCTTTAATGCAGAACATTAAATGCTCACAGTAAAAAAAGTCAGCCTCCCCTATTCACGCACAGTACACAATGTCGACCCACTAAGCACGAATAAAGCACTATCCGACCCGTCGCAAGCTTGCGACGGGTATCTCCGTCACAAGCAAGACGGACACGGAGTTCAATTAGATTATGTAAATAATAGGCCAAAAATTTAATAAGTCAATAGTAAATCAAGTGTTCAGGTGAACCATAAAACACAATTAAGAAACTAAATACGAACACATAAGCTATATTCATGCTTAAAATCTACGTAATTTGAAATTAGCTCACTATTATATGAAGTAATACGAGTAATAATGTAGCAATAAGACCAATGTGAATAGGGAAAATAACAGTCAGTGTTAATTGAAGAGTAGTACACGTAACATCAGTACAACATGAGCATTGTATGGATCTCATAGTTAGGTTAATAAATTTCACCTTAAATGTAACTTATAGTAACATGTATCGTAGATGGTAAATGTATGAATAAGACATGTCAACATAATTTTATTTTATATAGAAGAAAGTTTAATTGCTAAACACAAGTATGCAAAGTAGAGTTGGAACACCAAAAATTAGACTATATGTATATATAGACATATTACTATATAGTATATACAGTATTTTTATGATTAGATATATTGTTAATTCGTGATATATTCGTTTTATAGATTTAGCGAATAAATTTAATTTCTAAACATTTAAAACAATCCCGTGAAATTCACGGGTGTTACACTAGTACATGTTTAAAGTTGTTTGGTTCAATCCGGGAATGAGAATAAGGGGACGTTTGGTTGGAACATTTGGAATGGATTGGAATAGATTCAGTCCATTCCAATGTTTGGTTGGAGCATTTTGAAATGGAGTTAGATACCTGATGGATTCTAACTCCATTTCAACCCTTTGGAATCTCATTCCCACCTCTCCCCTCAAGTTTTCAACTCCATTCCATCCAACACATTATTAGGAGTCGTTTGGTTCAAACATTACATTTGATTATAATTATGAATCGTGGAAAAAAAAATTATGCATCCGATGTATTAAGTGTATTTTTTTTTTTTTAGTTTTTAAAGTTTATAATAAGAAGTTCTATTTTAATTTTTTGATGTCAAAATTCAAAATTAATTGAAATTATATGTATATTTTTTAGCTTAATATTTAACTGAACGAGATCAAAAACTTTATAGTAAAACTCATAATCTTTAAAAAAAAACTCGAAAATTTTATTATAATACTCAGAAATTGCACTCATAGGGGGAAACTTGAACAAGATTAGGGAATAGTTTATACAAGACAGTTGTTGATTTTCATTACTCGACCTTCTTAGGTCGTTTCAGCTAACCTTCCTAGGCTCTTAACCAAACCTTATTCGACCAGTCGTCCCGTCTCGATGGTGCAAATTCTTATTTGTTCCTACTAGATGGATAGCGATTGACATCAACCACACCACGATGCTTACTCATGTTTGTATCAAGAGCTTTCACTACTCGAGGAAATGTAACTAGGAACCGGCCTTACTCGTGTTTGGCGTATGCCTCTCTACAGATCAGGGTTTGATAGCTTGGTGTGGCAACCCACCCTTCTAAACCAAAACTTTTTAAAAGCACTCAGCATACCATTATAATGCATGTATATATGCTTGTACCTTGTATGCTATCACCTTGTGTAAACAATTCCAAAATTTTCAAAACCTTTTTTTCCTTTTCAAATCCTTTCAAAATGTAAAAATCTTTTCAAAGCCTAAATAGCACAAAGTCATTTAGATCAAGTCAAAACTCTGCCGGATTTCACAATCCATTTCCATTCATTTTTGAGTCTTTGAGTCAAAATCTCAGGCGTTACGCCGCCATTTTGAACACTCAAATCAAAGTCATTTCGAGTCAGCACGCATGCGATCACACACAATGATTGTCTGGAATCACATTTCAAAATCAATTTTCAAAACCCGTCTTTTCTTCACATTTCATACGACACATTGGGCACTCACTTTGCCCACGAGTCCATTTCGAAGCATCCTCTATGCGTCAGTCTTTATATTTTCTCTGGGTAAATGTGAAACGTAGTCGATTGTGTTTTGATCCGTCCTCGGTTTCTATCTCAGTCCAAAATGGTCGAAACTGCCGGAAGCGTCGCAAGCATCAATGGTTAAGCCCAGCCAAATGGTATGAACGAAATCTTGGCTGCCCTCCTTCGTCTCCAAACCAGTCAGGACGTCGCTTAGTCCCGTCTACAAACAATTGAAGACCGTATCGTTGCGGTAGAATCCCGACTTCCTCTTGCAGAGGGACCCATTCCTAACATACCACGACGTGACGATTCTCCACCCACCGGGAAACCCAAACAGGTAGCTTCCTCGGAAATCAATCCTCCTCTTGTGCTTACCGAAGCTGAAAAGCGTCTTCGCTACCTGGAATAGCAACTTATGTACATCAAAGGGGATGATATCTATAGGGATAATAGTCATAAATATGAGGCAGTGAATACCCAATTGTCTACTAACTTCAACATGACTTGACATTTCGAAGTTTAAGGGGCATGAAAACCCTTCAAACCACATTCGTGCCTTCAAAGACTACATGTTCATCAAGGGCATCAAACCTGAGATGTTCCTAAGGATCTTTCCTTCATCTCTTGATAAAATTCCTAAACAGTGGTTTTATTCTTTAGACCACAAGAAGATCGCAACCTGGGATGATGCTGCAATTGAATTCACCAAGCAATACGCAGATAACGCTGAAATCCAAGTCAACATGCTCACCCTAGAGGTTCTCACTCAAAATGAAAAAGAAGTTTCACCGACTTCCTAAGTAGGTGGAGAAAGACAAGTACTCAGCTCGTTGAACGTCCGGATGAGGCCATTCTTATGGAGAAGTTCGTGGACAACTTAAAGCCTATATATGCAAATCACTTGAGATACCAAAACATTAAGTCATTTAAACATCTAATTGTGCTAGATATAAGAATTAAAGACGATATTCGCAAAGGACTCTTGTCCAAGACTGTAGGACGCGGATATCAAGGCTCAACATCAATTGGGAGTCGTTCTTACGGTTCCACTAACAAAACTGACGAAGTGAATCTCATGGAATCCTTCAAGAGAAATAGTACACCAAGAAAATTCACTGACATTGGTGACACATACTCTAATGTGCTAAAGAGGTTGTCGAAGCAAGGTAGGATTCAGCCAAAAGGACCTACACCTGACCCAGAAAAGAAGTCTAAATTATGGGATGGCAATGCTTATATGAGTATCGTAGAGACTAGGGACATGATACTGAGAATTGCTACAAATTGAAGCATGCCCTCTAGGATACGATTGAAGATGGTCGTTTGCCTATCCCTCCTACAAATAGGCCTAGTAACACTCAAAATCCTCTTGAAATTTTAGTGATTACAGATGAGGAATTCACCTTGGATTGCTCACATCTCATCTCTTCGGTCAAAGAGGAGATCAACATGATAGAACACGAAGGAACATACTCTACCTCCGCACCTACCATAGCGAATTTCGTCACTGTAACACCCCCTCATACCAAGGTACCTTACCAAGGACTACTCTAGCATGAGAGACTATTACCATCTCGATTGCCCGAGGTTAGTATATAAAAGTTAACAATCCAAAACACATTTAATAAAGTGTAACTGAGTTTAACGATTACATGTTCCCAAAATCAAAACCAAAGTACGACTGTGAAAGCTAAACAACTAGAAATGAAAGCTAAGTCTCTCGACGGTGGAAGCCAGACTCGAGTGATGACTCCCTATGACTGCCCCATAGCTAAGGAACTGCATCACCTGTCATGATCTACTCACCATCCCCGAATGGATCACCACAGATTTTATAAAACAACAACGGGGTCAGTACTGAATAATCAAATCAAGACAATTACGAAAGATAAACACTGATCATCAGCCATCTCCAACTCCCAATCACAACAATCAGCGGTAGGGGACCGCAGCCACACCCACCATGGTCCCACTCATCAGCGAACAATAATCCATGTCCCTTAATGTGCACATCCCCTCCCGTGACGGGTTCCACGGAGGGCGAACTAGGGTGTGAAGCCACTCCCGGAAGTGACTCCACCACAATCATCACAACACCAACACCAACACCAACACCAACGCCAACACCAACACCAACACCAACACCAACACCAACACCAACACCAACACCAACACCAACACCAACACCAACACCAACACCAACACCAACACCAACACCAACACCAACACCAACACAACACCGGCAAATGATCACAATATCAATCGTACATCAATTACCACATAAATCTCAATTGAATTAAACAGTAAAACTGAGTAGGAAACCCTACCTTAGCACAACTGCAAGAGACACAAGCAAGGCTATCTAGAACGGTTCTTCTACGAAGTCCTCACCTAACAACAATTACATAACCCAATCACTATATGCAAAAACCCCTTTTTCCCCAATTCACAATTCAAACCAAACCCTAAAAGATTAATCAAAGAACTAAGGAAAACAAGGACTTACCGACGATAGAACGAAAGATGAAGAGACTTGCTAACAATCACACACACGGGAGAGATTTGGAGAGGATTAGAGCGTCAATACGTGTGTAGGTTTTGTAAAATATAATTAGAAACTCATTAACGCGTTTTATATAACTCTATTCATCCCTAAATCAAACCGCGGAAAAACACCCGTAAGACCGGATACTCAGTCGAGTACAGAGTATACTCGACCTAGTACGCTTTACTCAGTCGAGTATTCTACATACTCGGCCGAGTATTCCTGGGCAGTGAGCTGTCCAGAAAACACGACACCCTTACTTGGCCGAGTAGGCCATATTCGGCCGAGTACGGGCTTAGGAAAACCGTAGTATTACAATCTTCCCTCCTTAAAAAGAACTTCATCCCCGAAGTTCACACTATACACATAAAACCAGACCGACACAACCCACAAAACTACCACCATGTAAGACAAAACACCCAACAAGACACCCAACACTAGCTAAACTAACACACAACATCACTAACCGACTGAAGCAAACTCAAAAACAAACATGCAACCATCTCCTACCCCCCTAAAAAGACAACGGTTATGTTCCCGTAACCAAACATACCTGAACAAAAAGGGTGGAAAAACTCTCCCGCATAGCCTCCTCGGGTTCCCATGTGGCCTCTTCCACATTATGATTAGACAAAAGCACCTTGAGTAAAACGGTCTCACCATTCCTTGTCTTGCGCACTTTGCGGTCCAAAATCTCTTTGGGAACCTCGGCATAAGATAAAGACTCATCTAGTTAGATGTTCTCAATCTCAAGCATATGTGACGAGCCACTCACATACTTTCGGAGCTGTGAAACATGAAACACGTTGTGGACTCAATCCAAAGCTGGTGGTAAAACTAACCTGTACGCCACTTCACCTATACGATCCAAAATCTCATATGGACCAATAAACTTCTGGCTTAGCTGACCCTTCTTTCCAAACCTCATCACTCCTCGCATTGGTGACACTTTCAAAAGAACCTTGTCACCCACTGCGAACTCGATGTCTCCGCGGCGCAAATCGGCATAAATCTTCTGGAGATCCTGAGCCGCTTTCATCTTTTGATGAATTAGCCGAACTTATTCAACCATATCCTGCACCATCTGTGGTCTTAAAACCACCGCTTCTGCACTGTTATCCCAAAAAACTGGACTTCGGCACTTCCTGCCATATAAAGCCTCGAAAGGTGCCATCCCGATACTGGTATGGTAACTGTTGTTATACGAAAACTCGATCAAATCCAGCCTGTCCTCCCAACTTCCCCCGAACTCCATGTCACACACTCTCAACATGTCCTCCAAGTTCTTGATAGTCCTCTCAGTCTGACCATCTGTTGCAGGATGAAAAGTTGTACTCATCTTTAAGGTCGTACCTGTAATACCCGTCCTTTTAGGGACCCGATGACCGACCTTAGACACTGATCTTGACCTTGGCAAACCTTATGGGCAATATCTTGTGACGATGTGAGCTGTGTTTTGCGTGGGACTCGATCTAGCTGAGGCTACTCGATCGAGTAGCTTGGGAACTCGATCGAGTAAGTTAGTTACTCGATCGAGTAACGAGTTTTCAGCGAGGATTTATAAATCAATAATCATGAAACCTCAAATCATTTCCGCACCTTTTCCCTAAACCTAGATGTCGTCACCTTCTTTCCCCTTCACCATAATCCTTGCCTTGAGTTCCTTGATGATGCTTATACCATGAGGATGGGATGCTTGAGTTGGGTAGCAGTCTTAACGCCGGATTGCTATGTATAGATATGTTATCGTCATCATCATCGTCATCGTTGTTTTCAGTTAGGGTTGTAGTGGTAGTAATAGATGGTTGTACTGTTTGTATAGGTGTATTGCTTGGTTGGTTGGTATCATGTGATCAGACGCGAAATCGCTGCGGTTGGCTAAAGGTAGGTTCGCCTACTTAGTACTGTTGGTTGTCTAGAGTGTCTGTTGGTGTGGTCTGGTTGATGTAGTGTCGGTATTGTTGATTGATTGTGGTAGTTGGTTGGTTTTGTTGTTGTTTTGATTATCATTGTTGTGGTACATATGATTGTGATTGTTTGTCTATGGTTCTCGAGGTGCGTCCTCGGCTGAGTGGAGTCACTTGGGGACTAGCTTCACGCCCGTAGTCCGCCCTTCGTGGAACCCGCCATGGGAGGGAATGTGCACATTAATGGACATGGGTTTATCGCTCGGATTGATGAGCGGGGCTTAGGTGGGAACGGCTGCGGTCCCCCACTGGCAGGGCTAGTCCAGTGGACAGTCGGTGATGGTGGTCTGTTAGAGGAGATATGGTGTGTGTGTTGTTGTGCTTGTGTTGTGTCTGTTTTGTATGTTCATTACTTCAGTTGCTGACCTTGTGTGGTTTTGTTTTGTTGTTTGTTTCTGTTGTGTCTGCCGTGATCCACTATGATGAGCAGTCAGTCTTATCAGGTGGTTGTTGGATCATAGCTGGGTGCTTGGAGGGACGAGTCTTTCACGAGTCACGATAGAAGTAGTTCATATAGTAGATAGCGGTTTTGAGTTATATCTTTTCATATCGTCTATTGTTTGTAATCACTTGTAATATAACTAAATTGTTCTTTTATCGACATTTGATTATTACTGTCATAGACAACCGAGATGGTAACGCCCTTATATGCTAGGGAAGGTCTTGTAAAGGCTCCTTGGTATATGGGGGTGTTAGAAAGTGGTATCAGAGCGACGATTTTGGAACCTGTAACAAATGAGCCTAATGAACGTATAGAGCCTAATAAAATGAACCTGGTGTATGTATATTGGGAGCCCCAACTGATGCTAGATTTTGGGTGAGTAGGCGCCCTCATTTCAAAATCATGGCGCTATTATGCTTAAGCCAGTCACCGGTTATGGGATATCAAGTCGGGAATTATGTGCCTAGTGTGTATAATGGTTATGTTAGAAATATCTCTGATGGAGTCTCTATTTATGTTAGGTTGTGTAATTGTGATGAGGAGCCGTGTAAGTCTGTGGTTGAGTAGAAGTGTGTATAGAAGTAGTGGAAGTGGTGAAATGTTTGTAGTACGTAACAGTGTTGTGTGGTGTGGCGGTAATAATGTTTTCTAAATCGTTCTATGCGTATTATTTAAAAGGAATTGTGAGTCTTGTATGTGGTGATGATAGTAAGTAGTAAGTTTGAATTAGTGTAACGTTTGTCAAGTAGTGTTTGGTAAGTGTGATGGATGAATGGTTGAATGCTTTCATGATATGGCATAGTAAGTTGAGTAATGTAGTTGATAATTTGTGGTGATTTGATTGAATTATTAACAAACTCGGATGATAAATGATGGTTTAATGTTAAATGAATGCTGAGAGTGATATAACCATAAGTTGTATTGTTGAAGTTACAAATGCATGATTGGAAGTAAAGTAATGTGTCAAGTGTATGTATGAATAAGCTAATAGTGTGGTCAATCGTTTTGCGTAATGTCCGTCATAAAGTGAAGTAATATGTGTCTTGGTTGAATGAAACCGTTGTGTTGCATTTGGGTAGTAATAAGTGCATTGTGAATGAATATAATAATATGTGACGATTTCCCAATTTATTTTGGAATCGACACGAGTTGTTGTTTTGTAGGAACCGTTACTCAAACTCTTAACTGTTGACCTTGTTCTTAATCTCGCTTGACCGAGTAGGAGTGTGACACGCCTAAAATGTCGCGCTAAAAGACGGCCAAATTAACAATTTATATACCACTAAACACACTAATTAGCACTAATTATAAACTAGTAAAATAGCAAGCAAGGGGTCGAACCCAAGAGAAGATGGGTTTTGCAATAGTGAGATTAAAAGAGAAATTAGAACAATTGTGAAAAAGTAACAACAATTATGTAAAAAGGGGGGGTTTTTGGTTTGGTTTTTAATTGTAACAAGAGCAAGACAAATTCAAACAAAGTGCAAGGCAAGCAATCAATCAAGAGTTTAAAGATGAAAATTAATCAATATTAAGAAAGATTTAACCCGGCCCAAAGTTTGGCACTTTAGTTGACAAAACCCTTCAATCAATCCTTCAATTATATATTATCACTCTATTGTGAAGATTAATCTTCTAAATCTCCTAAATAATGGCCAAATGACAAGGAAATCACACTTAATCAAATAACCCAACTTATCAATTCTACCAAGTAGAAATCACATACATTGGTCAAATTAACAAGAAGATATGAGCACAAGAGATTCAATAGAGGTAATTAGACACAATGAAATCACAATTAATGCCTAATTACAAGTTAATCCTTTACTTGCTAATTAAGCCAAGAAGAAATCACATTCATTAGCATAATAACAAGGTGTTGCAAAGATGGAATTACAAGGAAATCACACTTAATAATCCCAATAACAATAAATTAAGGAACTTGATTAATTAAGCAACAAGGAAATCACACTTAATTACTCAATATAAACAAGGATTCCAAAATTCAAACAATAAACACAAAAGGATTAACAATGATAATGAAATTAAAAGAAGGATTAAAGAGTCTTACAACCAAAAGATTAAACCTTGAGTCGGATTAAGAGAGGAGATTAGTTCTTCATAATTAGATCTAAAACCCAATTCAAAAGATGATAATATTCCCAATTTACAACCTTGATTAATTAAAGTGAACAAAAGATCTTGAAAACCTAGAGGCAATCATCTATATATAGTCTAGGTATGAAAGGGATTAATGGGTCATAACATGGTGCAAGCCCGTAATCAAAACATGTTAAAACACGCTGAAACCCAGATATTTCGCACCGTGCGAAATATGGGTCCTGGAATTTCGCACGGTGCGAGTTCTCTGTTGGACAGCATTTTTTCCGAAGGTCATATCTCTCTCGTTACTTGGCCAAATGAGGCGTGTGACCTACCATTGGAAAGCTAAGAACATAAGCTTTCACCTCCACTTGGCCTTGCATCGATACAAGTTCTAGAACTCAAGATATACCCATTTGAAGTCGATCCTTATGCAAACGACGCTTCAAATCTTCAATTGCTTCATCATTTCACTTCTTCATGTCTTAGCTAGTCTTCCTTCTTGCTTGTAGATATTTTGTACCATGGTAGACTTCAAGACATGCCTTTGATTCCGATCATTGCTCAAAACTCCATTACTTACTCGACATTAAGAATATGGTAAATGTGACGTAAATCATGTGAAACCACGTCCCAAATGCCGCTTTATTATGCATAAAATAAGCTAAATAGATAGTATAAATACGAGCCTATCAAATACCCCATACTTAAGCCTTTGCTCGTCCCGAGCAAACTATTATAGAACCAATCAATCAATAAAAGGCTCACAAAATAAGTATGGGTAAGCTCAATCGATTCATCCCTCTTCTCTCACACCTCATCCTACTTATATCTCCCTCATCATTTTACCTCATGGTCACTATTCCGTCTCCATATGTTCCTCAATAAGATAAATGACCCAAATCCTCCATAAAGAGTCGTTCTTCACTCACGCGCCCTCCTCTTATACCTTCCCTCTTCAAAGATGATCCTAGTCCACTGATTCTTCATCACCAACTCTTCACCAATAACAACAACTCTCCTTATTTCTCTCCCTTATCACTCCGCTCAATTCAAACCCAAAGTCACCTTAGTCATCAAAACATCTCCTAACACATCAATTAGGCAACCTCAATTTCCTCCAAAATACTTCTCAAATCATTCATTCAAAACAAAACCACTCACTTCTTCATTCACCAAGTGTGTCAAGCGCTAATTAAAGATTCGGCCTCCAACACCCCCCACTTAGCCTTGACACACTTCTATCCTACCCTTCCGGCCTTCTAGAGCTCCACCACTTATGTCAACACCATCAAATAGAAGTAGTCATGTATATGACATGATTTCAAGGCTTCAAAGAGTCAACAAGATTTTCCAATTTTTCCTAGTTCTCTCATTTTGCCTAAACCGCCCTTTTGGGTTTTCGGTCTAGCTCTTTTCCTCACCTCTACTCTCGTGGCTCGCACTCATTTTTTCATTTTGCCCGGAGTGCCTTTTCGGGTTTTCACTCCGACCTCGGCCACTTTTCCATTTTTGCCTAGGATGCTCTTTCGGGTTTTCATCCTAGCCGGGTTTTTTTCTTTTTCTTTCTTTTCTTTTTTTTTTTCGTTTTTTTTTTCTTTCTTTTTTCGTTTTTTTTAAATGCATGAAATGAATATATTACAATATATACATGATATTACCAACACATGTCCACCCCACACTTTATTTTTCACTTTGTCCCCAAAGTGAAGGTGAACATCACAATCAACCTCAATGAAATGACTTGAGGCACCCACTTTCTCTTCAAATTAGAACAAGTTCAACTCCATCTCACAAGCTCACTAACTTACACCACCAAACACCCTCGACTCTCGATGATGAGCTCAAATATTCACACCTTACACCTCCTCTTCATCTACTTCACTTGGTATTATCATGGTGTACCAAGCACAAATCATGGGCAAAATGATAACTCAACATACTTCACCATTTTTCCAACAAAACTCTTTCATATTTGAACTTTTGATTGTTTCTTTTTCATTGTTTGATTTAGGAAAGTGAAAGTGGGAATTCTTTTGTAGGTGATTCCACATGATCGAGGTAATGATAGGGAAATAAGGTGTTTAGACAATTAAGCAAAGAAGAGTGGTGATGTATGTAGTGATTGTGTCAAAAAATGAGATTGGCCGGGAATAATGAGGCACAAGGGTTGTTTGAATAGGCTTGATAAGGAGCATTGGTGGAATTGTCAAGCATGATACTTTTTACTCTTAAGCAAGGACTTATCTAAAGATTTTAATAAATCACTTGCACCATTTCACAAACACCTTGTGTGCACTACTCAAGAACTTGAGTTTTACACACAAGTAACCACTCATAATCAATTATTAGGAAAAGACAATAATAAAAACATTAAAGAAGGAGTACGGGTTGCCTCCCGTAAAGCGCTTTTGGTTTCCGTCGTTTGCTCGACGCCTTTTCAAGTTTCATCTTCTACCAATGGTCAAGAGCGGAGCAACTCAATGCTCTTAGTAACCTATCAAACATGTTAGCCCACAAACAAGAAAAGTGAGAATAATAGAAAGTCAAGACATACCAAGCATGAACAATGAAAATATATGCATAAGACAAGTGGTTCCTTGAGCTTTCATGTTCGAAAAACAAACTAATGTCACGATAAGACTCCTTAAAAGAAGGGTTAGACTTGGTAAAAACCAAGTAAGAGTGAAAGGACACAAGAGATTCTTTAGGAACTAGAATAGGTGGCTCTTTCATGTAAACTAGGGGAGGTTCTTCTTTGTGTGGCAAAAATTCAACAATCATCATGTTCTCTACCCTCTTAACATTCTCTTTAAAATTCATACTCTCTAACTTCTTAGCCAAAGAAGGGTCACAATCAACATCCTCAAGAACCACAACATTCTCGATTTCTTCCAATTCCTCCATGGGTAGATTTGCCTCCAAATCTTGTAAGGTTGTCTCCAAATCACAAGACAAAACATACCCCAAATCTTCTCCAACCATTCCATTAGTTAAGGCAACATCCAAAGTGTCACCTCCACACAATTCATAAATGGTTTGAATAATAGGTTCAAATATCTCAAGAAAACATAGAGAAGAAGTCTCGAGAGGGTATTTTATTGCCTCATATATGTTGTGTTTGAACATTTTACCCTCAAACTCCATGGTAAGACACCCACTAGACACATCTATCTTAGTGTTGGAGGTTTTCACGAAAGGTCTTCCCAACAAGATTGGTGTTGAGCCTTTTTCGGGCTCCATGTCAATCACATAAAAATCGGCGGGAAACATCATATCACCCACCTTGACCAAAACATCCTCAATGATACCTTTGGGGTAGATGTTGGACCTATCAGCCAATGAAATGACTACATGAGTCGATTTTAATGGCCCCAACTTGAGAGACTCATAAAGGTAATTAGGCAAAACATAAATAGATGCACCCAAATCAAGCATGGCTCTTTGGCATTCAAACTCACCAATCTTGCAAGGGATGGTGAACATGCCCGGATCACCACACTTTTGTGGTAAACGCTTTTGAAACATAGCCGAGACATGTTCACTAGCCCTCACTTTCTTCATGCTCTTTGCCTTGTTGGTCCTCTTTGTAGTGCACAATTCTTTCAAAAATTTTGCATGTTTTGGTACACTACTAAGAAGATCAAGGAGTGGAATGTTTACCTCACACTTTTGGAAGATATCGTAAAGACTTGAAGTCTTCTTGTCAATTATCCTTGTATCATTCAAAGCACTTGGAAATGGAGCTTGTGGCTCATATTTCGGAAGAGGTTCATTGATCTTAACTTGTTCGGGTGTAGATGCTTCCCCATGTTCCACTACCACTTCAATTTCATCTTCAACCACATCTTCCACTTCATGAACAATAGGATGTGGCCTTGATTTCTTAGGAGCCTTGGGTGCCTCTTCCAATTCTCTACCATTCCTCAAAGAGACCGCTTTTGCTTGTTCTTTGGTGGGTGGAGGAATTGTGTGGGAAGGGAGGCTCCCTCCTTGAGTGGGTTGAGGATTGAGTGTGTTGAGAATTTGACCAACTTGGGTCTCAAGGTTAACAAACCTAGAGTCGGTGAGCCGATTTTGTTGAAGCACGGTGGTTTGAAATTCCTTGGTATCATTTAGCAAGGCCTGGCTTTCTTTTTGCATTGCCATTTGATTCATAACAAGTGTTTTCATTATGTCTTCTAAAGATGTTGAAGTTTTAGGAGGAGGTTGTTGAGAGTTTTGAAACTCCCATTGATAAGTTTCATTAGCCAAGTATAGAAAAAATTCCCACTTCTCTTCATAGCTAAACATATATCTAAATTTCCCCTCACTCAAATGATAAACATGTAACACCGTTTCATCATTCAAACCATTAAACACCACATGACATAACTCCCAAGTTCGATATGGGTATCGACATCTAGAGACATACTCACTCAACCTATCAAAATACTTGTAAAATGGTTCATCCTTAAATTGAGGAAAATCAAGAGAAGCCATTAAAACAAACAAGAGAGCAATAGAAACTAGTTAAACTAATCCTAATATTTACAAAAACACACAACTACTCTAAAAACACCAACAAAAACACTAGCAAAACCGTTACCTTCCCCGGCAACGGCGCCAAAATTTGACACGCCTAAAATGTCGCGCTAAAAGACGGCCAAATTAACAATTTATATACCACTAAACACACTAATTAGCACTAATTATAAACTAGTAAAATAGCAAGCAAGGGGTCGAACCCAAGAGAAGATGGGTTTTGCAATAGTGAGATTAAAAGAGCAATTAGAACAATTGTGAAAAAGTAACAACAATTATGTAAAAAGGGGGGGTTTTTGGTTTGGTTTTTAATTGTAACAAGAGCAAGACAAATTCAAACAAGAGTGCAAGGCAAGCAATCAATCAAGAGTTTAAAGATGGAAATTAATCAATATTAAGAAAGACTTAACCCGACCCAAAGTTTGGCACTTTAGTTGACAAAACCCTTCAATCAATCCTTCAATTATATATTATCACTCTATTGTGAAGATTAATCTTCTAAATCTCCTAAATAATGGCCAAATGACAAGAAAATCACACTTAATCAAATAACCCAACTTATCAATTCTACCAAGTAGAAATCACATACATTGGTCAAATTAACAAGAAGATATGAGCACAAGAGATTCAATAGAGGTAATTAGACACAATGAAATCACAATTAATGCCTAATTACAAGTTAATCCTTTACTTGCTAATTAAGCCAAGAAGAAATCACATTCATTAGCATAATAACAAGGTGTTGCAAAGATGGAATTACAAGGAAATCACACTTAATAATCCCAACAACAATAAATTAAGGAACTTGATTAATTAAGCAACAAGGAAATCACACTTAATTACTCAATATAAACAAGGATTCCAAAATTCAAACAATAAACACAAAAGGATTAACAATGATAATGAAATTAAAAGAAGGATTAAAGAGTCTTACAACCAAAAGATTAAACCTTGAGTCGGATTAAGAGAGGAGATTAGTTCTCCATAATTAGATCTAAAACCCAATTCAAAAGATGATAATATTCCCAATTTACAACCTTGATTAATTAAAGTGAACAAAAGATCTTGAAAACCTAGAGGCAATCATCTATATATAGTCTAGGTATGAAAGGGATTAATGGGTCATAACATGGTGCAAGCCCGTAATCAAAACATGCTAAAACACGCTGAAACCCAGATATTTCGCACCGTGCGAAATATGGGTCCTGGAATTTCGCACGGTGCGAGTTCCCTGCTGGACAGCATTTTTTCCGAAGGTCATATCTCTCTCGTTACTTGGCCAAATGAGGCGTGTGACCTACCGTTGGAAAGCTAAGAACATAAGCTTTCACCTCCACTTGGCCTTGCATCGATACAAGCTCTAGAACTCAAGATATACCCATTTGAAGTCGATCCTTATGCAAACGACGCTTCAAATCTTCAATTGCTTCATCATTTCACTTCTTCATGTCTTAGCTAGTGTTCCTTCTTGCTTGTAGATATTTTGTACCATGGTAGACTTCAAGACATGCCTTTACTTCCGATCATTGCTCAAAACTCCATTACTTACTCGACATTAAGAATATGGTAAATGTGACATAAATCATGTGAAACCACGTCCCAAATGCCGCTTTATTATGCATAAAATAAGCTAAATAGATAGTATAAATACGAGCCTATCAGAGTGCTTACTCCATCGAGTAGACCTTATTCGATCTAGTTAGGAAGCTGTAACATCGAAAAGTTGGATCTGCCAGCGGAAACTCGACCGAGTAGCTCCAACTCGATCGAGTAGAGGCCACTCGATCGAGTAACCTGCTTACTCGATCTAGTATGTGAACAGTTCCCGGGTTTATACGGGATTCATAACCCTTCTTCTCTACTCTTTTCTCTTATTTCTTCATTCATCTAAACCCTAATTTCTCCATATCTCCCTAAGTTTCTCTCATCTTGTGTTGTGGTGATTGATTTCGTGGTGTTTTCTTTTGCTTAATTCATTCCCCTTATTTGCTAATCATTCAAGGTAAGAACATTCATCCTTATCTATGTTTTAAATTGATTAAAAGCATGTCAAATAGTTGGTATTTGCTAGAAATCCGATTTATATGTGTAAAATCTTGCTTATAATTGTTGTCACATGATCTATTTGCTTTAATTTGTCGAGTATTGATGCTAGATATACAAAAATCGAATCAATTTGGGGAAAAGTATGTATCGAAATTTCTACGGTTTGGAATTTTAAATTGAATTTTGACTGTCTTTTGCATATGAAAGGGGGAAAATTGGGTAATGTATGTTATTGGTATCATGTTTAGTGTTGATTTTGATGGTTTTTACTCCAAATGTTGCCTTAAAACTCCGTCTTAAAAGTGCCACAAACTGAAATTCGTCCCACATGATTGTGAAATTTGTCGATTTGTGAAGCTATTTTGAAGGTTTAATTTTCAAAATTAATAGTTTTGTTGTTAATTGATGCCATACTTGCCATAATTTTGACAGCTGTAGAGACCGTCTGATGATAATTTGAGAGTTTATACTTATAATTTCTGGATTATTTGGTGAAAATGTGTACATAGTAATTCTTTTCCATGAAAATACATGAAATTTTATATGTTTTCAAGTGAATGTAGTTTGTGTATCTAAGATATGTGTTGGAAACAGATGCCGAGACCAACTGTCAGAACCCGCCAAAGTAAGAGGGGGAGGGCTTCCGAGCCCAAGGTAGGTGAGGGGAGTGGGGGACCTACGGTCCCAACGGTACCAGAGTACCCTTCTGTTGTCTTTGCGGACTTTACACAAAGAAATGCTTTTGTTGCTCTACAGAGACGTCGTATGAGACCCACCCGTTGCATAGACACCACTCTCTTGACTGATCTGGGGATTGAGACTGATGTTAGGCACATCTTCGAGACCTTGGGTATGACCGGATTGTACCGTCTCCGGAAACACTCTTATGCCTTTCTGACCTTAGAGTTCATGAGTTCTTTCAAGTATGATGCGGTGGAACAGACCGTTGAGTTCCGCCTCATGAACACCAGTTTCTTTCTGACCATGGACATATTTGCCACCCACCTCGGCCTTTCTAGACCTGCGAAGGGAGCTCTTAGGAACATCCCGACTGAGTGTGGAGCTAGTAGCCTTATGCCTTGCTTTACCGGCAAACCCGCCCCCACCTCCAGCGACATGTTGATTAATGATGTTCAACATGTCACCCTAAAGATCTTTCTTCGTGCTTTGACCTGTTTGCTTTATGAGAGGAAGGGTGTGAGTAAGCTTAACTCATACGAGGTGATGTTTCTTGCGGCGTACCTTAACCTCACCCGATCTCAGAGAGTCACTTTCAGTGCCCCGGACATAGTGTGTGCCAGCTTAGCCTTGATGGCCACTTCTGACGCTCGTTTTCTGAGCTATGGTGCCATTGCCACTCGGTTGGCAGAGAGGCTTACCACCTTTGAGGCCTCCTCGACCTATACACCCTTGACCCCAACGGTGCCTACCTTGGACCGTGAGTACTTTCTTGACATCAAGTGGTTGAGGACTTTGGAGGGTGGTGGGTTAGCATGGAGAGTTTGGGGGATGAGTTGGATGCGGATACCTGCTCCCCAGCACCTTCCCGAGACCGAGCCTTTACCAGCGGCAGTAGTGGCTACCGATTCTGAGGATGAGGAGGAGGAGGGTCCTGAGAGGCAGCTTTACCTCATCGACCCGGATATCTTGGAGGTGATGCCTGAGCCGACGAAAGGGGATCGTTCTAGACCTAAGGATGCCCAGCCTAGGGTAGGGAGAGGACCACAACGAGTGAGGGAGAGGGTGGCTGAGACTCAGCTAGAGCAGCCTGTGCCTCCACAGTACCAGTTTCCAGGTTACCCTTCCTACTTTAGACCTAAGATGAGAGTGAGCAAGCTCATGGAGAGGGTGTCTGCTACCTTGACACTCCGGAACCTCCATGAGATGCCATATGTGTAGGGCATCGGGACTGGAGCAGCTCAGCCCGTGTGGTGGAGGGGCGTTGGGGATGACAGCAGGGTCTTCCACTCTTTTGGCGTGGAGCGGTCTACCTGGGGAGAGCCTGCGAGTTACCCTTATAGTCGCTTGACACCATGGCGGGTGGGAGCTGATGCGGGCATTGGTGGAGTCGCAGGTCAGGATGCAGCTGGAGCAGGCATGTCTGGAGGTGATGGTGGAGACGAGGTGATGGATGAGCAGGATATGGAGTGATGTCTGTTTTACTAGTTTTGTTTTATATACACTTTCCTCATGGATTTGTCATATTTCGTACTCGGTTTGATGATTTGTTGTTGATCGGCACTTGGTTGGTAGTACTTTATTTGACTTTGGTTTGTACCTTGGCCATAAGGCCGTGTTTTAGATACTTTTTAGACTGTGTATGCAGGATTTTGGGTCGGGAAAGCATTTCCGACTCGCGTATATATATGTTACTTTGGACTTGAAGTGGCGTCTTAGGGGATTTTGACCTGTGGCTACTCGATCGAGTCCCCCTCACTCTATCGAGTAACTGCAGGGGTGACATCTAGGTAGTATTCTGATCTCAGCCCACTCGATCGAGTAACTGACAAACTCGATCGAGTAAGTCCAGCTCGATCGAGTGCCTTATGAACTCGATCGAGTAGCACTGTTACAGCTTCTTTTCGTTTAAGAGTTTGTCTGCATCATCATATAGTTGGTTATTGTTATAATATTTCTTGCTGTGGGTATATTATCTCGTAGTATTGTCTCAACGGTGGCTATATAATGTGCATATTGGTATGATTTATACAACATTCGGTGGTATTTATAAAATTTTGTATGCTAAATTGTTTTGTCTCAGGTAACATCATGTTCAATGGTTATAATCCGCATTGCATAGTTTAAATGAATGTATAAGAAGTAATTTGATGTCATGACTACTAGTTGATGATAGTATATCTGTGGACACGGGGGGCCCACGGGGGCGCTTGGGAAAATAAACGTTTGCATTTGTGGAGTCGCCACCAATTTATTATGGAAAATTGGAAACCGTTCGAATACTTCGCGTCATGTCAAGACACAAAGTAATGACATAGACACCAAGAACTCGTCACCTTTAGCATTCTATGTCTAGAATTACTCTCGTGGATGCCAATGAACACAGATGTTCACAGAGATCCGGAGTAAGGGGTGAGGGTACGTATTAGGAAGCTCTTTTGATAGAACACCTAATCCCGCCCGCCTCGATAGCGGCCTCTACTAATGATTAGGGAAATTATCATGTTGTCGATTATATGCATGCAATGCAACATCCAATAAATTAGTCCTAGCATGTGAGAATTAGCTAAGTCGGTGAACATGTAATTTAACATACATCAGGTCGAAGTAGGGATTTAAGGTTGATTACATGTGAGAGCAAACAAATGATAATAAAGATACAATAAATAAAATACAATAGAATTACAATAAATACAACGGATTACTGACTCACGTCGAAAATACATTTAAAACGGATAATTTGAGAAAAGAAAAGGAAAATAAGAAAACAATTAGGGTTAGAAAACGGGCAGATTAGCGGTGATATTACGATTAATACGGAAACTAACAAACTAGGTCAAAGCAAAAACGGAAGTTCAGAGACAGAAATCACCCCGGAACAGGTCACTGCGTCTGTTCCTGAGGTGAGTTCTGGTTGTGAAGCCGAAACTGCAGATTGTTAATATTCGTTGGTGATTCAATGATCGATTATTGATACTCGACTCAAGTAGAAGTGATTTAATGGATTATTTACACATGAATTGGTCATAAAAACGATAAAGAATGAACTGAAACTAATTGTGATTAATCATAAATCACTAATACAAATTAATACAAATTAAAAAAAACTTACTAAGTTATTTATGTTAAACTATTTAGAAAGATTGTGATAAAAAGACGAAAATATACAAAAGGCGAATTCCGGAGACTTGATATGAACAAATCGAATCTCTAAAATCCGGGTTTGATTTTAATGACGAAAACCCGCAAATATTGGTTATAAGGGATATAAGTCGGATTTAAAGCTGACAAATTATTATGAATTATGTGTTAAAATTATTAAGTGAATGAAACATGAAGAAAATAAGAAAAGACGGAACAAAAGAGACGAATCAACAAAGAACAAAGGCAGAAACTGCGGCAGCCTCAGGAAGAGGCGCAGCAGATGCTGCGACTCTTCGAAGGGGCGCAGCAGTTGCTGCGTTTCTTCTCGACGCCTGTCTTCTGTTAATCCGTGAAAATAGGTTTGATAGAGGGTTTTATAAATCGGTTTTAAGCTCTGTATGGTAAAATTACCTGAAAAGGTAGCTGAAAAATGAAAAATTAACTGAAACCTGAAAAGGTAAGTGATAAGGTTGTCGGAGTGTCCCCGACAATAATGCGATCACAATTGTCGATCATGATGATCACATGTTTAAATCTCATTTTTTAAGAATACGCAAGGGATGATTCATTTTATAGTCAACTAATCAACATTAATCGGTAACGATTGGCTTGCTAGAGTTTGACGTTACTGTCGTGGGACGGTGGTGGTCAGTTGATCCCTTAAGGTCACACCTAAAGGATGATGCCCTAATCTGTAAAGTTGATTAATTGCATGACGATACAATTTAATCAATTCCTTAAAATTGAATAATTCAATTTGTGAGAGAGAATATTGATATCTTATTATAATGGGATTAAATAAGATTTATTTTAGTAATTGAAATATTTTATTACTAAAATTATTTATTGTTTGTGAAACAATAGAGATGAGAATGAATGGTTAATTATAATTACAAGATGTTGTGAATTATAATTAAATGACCCATTTTATTTATGTGATCAAGTATTACTAGTCAATTTGTTGTATGTAATTTAATTAATTCATAAAATGATATTTATGTGATAAATATGCATTAAATTAATTAATAACATGTATCATACTACATGTGACATATTGTGTGACAAGTGACAAATTGACAAAATAAAATGGTAGTCCATTTTAAGTAAATGGACCGAAATGAAGTGGGTTTAGTGGATGGTGGTGATTTATTGTTCTAAAAATAAAATGGTAGTCCATTTTCGACCCCCCCCCCCCTTTTTTTTGTTCTAATTCATTTATGAAAATCATATAAAATAATTTCGTGGCCTATGCTCTGATACCAATTGTGGGAAATATCGGTATACTTTCTCTAAGAAATTCGGATTATAACGAATTATAATTATGAAAAACTAGTCATAAACGAATTTACATAAACAAAAAGAGAAGAGATTAAGAATTAACCTTTAGTCCTAGAAAATTTGGCCTAAGAACAAATATCGAATTGATATTCTCTTAATTGTTGCACCCAAGATACTCCGAGAAATGCCTCTCAATTTGCTAGAATGAGATCCCCAAAAATTGTTAATTATTTTTAGGGTTTATATTTTGTGTGATGAGTGAATTAGGTCAAAAGAGAAGTGAGAAAATGATCTCTTTTTCTCCTCTTTGTACCGTTCAAATGAGAGGAATAAAGAAGATATATTTTCTTCCTTTTTTCTCTCTTTGACCGAAAACCACCAACCCAAAATAAGGAGATAAAATCTTCTTATTTTTGGTAGTCTACAAAAATGTATATAAAGTGTATTATTTATAAATTGTCATTTATGTTGTTCCGTATTAATAAGTCTACACACAACAGTTTGCAGTCGATTTATTAATACCGGTCCGTCATCAATTATTATGACAATATCGTATAATATATACATTAACTATAAATATCGCATATTTATAATTTGCTAATTAAATATAACTGGTTACGTTTAATCACGAATTAACATCTTAATTCGTTTAAGCTAACATTATATACATTAATTAAATATAACAGTTTATATTCAATTTGCGAATTTAACAGTTAATTCGTCTCAGCTGGTATTATTTAATTGAATTAAATAATCGTCTCATCATCACATTGACTAACTGTTTAGTCAAATACATGGACTAACCATTTAGTCATATAAGGCATCAATGTGATTATATTTTCATACAATCACATCTCTCAAACACATCCTTTAGGCGTGACTTTTAGGGACAAGTTGATCACCGCCAATTAGTATGATAATAACTGTTGGAATATGTGTCCTCCGACAATAATGCGATCACGACTGTTGATCATGATGATCACATGTTTAAATCTCATTATAAAGAATACAATTGGGAAGTAATTTTTACTATCAACTGATCAACATATATCGGTAATGATTGGCTGACTAGAGTTTGACATTACTGTCGTGCGACGGTGGTGATCAGTTGATCCCCTAGGTCATACCTATAGGGCAACACTCTTAATTGATCATTTGGTTAATCGTATAACGTTACGAGTTAATTAAATTACTTGAAAATTGACGGACGATTTTGGAAGTAAAATTTACGTATCACATTGGAATTTGATTAAATGAGATACGGTCTGAGTAATCGAATTGTATTATTACTCAGATGAAATTATTGTTTAAAGAAACAATTAAAATTGAATGAATTATTATAAATACAATTTGTTGTGATTTATAATTGGTAAAATATTTTGGTACAAGTAATTATGAATTACTAAAGTCGATTTTTGTATATGACGTATTTTTATTGATACGTTGATTTTTAATATGTTAAAAATACATAACAATTTTATGTTACATATGACATGTGACATATTGACAAATTTGACAAAATAAAATGGGTTCCATTTTATTGTGTGTGCCGAAATTAGGGGAAGATTTAGGCTAATATTGTGTTGTTTAAATTAGTGGAGAACATGATGATTGCCCTATTTTTCTAGCCATGCATACCTATTGCTCATTGTGAAGAACAACTAGGGCATGCATTGGCTCCCTTCCCTTCCCCATCCACCCGGTTTTTAAGAGGAGAAAAACCATGAGTTTTTCTCATCTTTTTACCATATACTCACATTTAGTTAGTGTATGCATAATTCATTATTCATTAATCTAAAATTTGAGTTTTAGGGAGATAAAAAGCTTCCTTATTCCTCCTCTCATAAAACCGAAAATATTAAGTGTCTATAATATTTTTGGGTCATTTTTCTACAAAATTAATATTATCTAGTACTCATAATATTAATTTTAATTAAGAGTAAGCTTTGGGTATAAATCCTTGGGAGAGATCCTACACTTGGGTCTTTGTTCATCCAAAAGGAAAGCTCAAGAACAAGAGAGAAAGGTGATCTCTCTTGTGCCCTATAAACCGAATTTCCAATGTAAGAACAATGTTTCTTCTTTATTTTTGTTTAAAAGTTTGCATGCATAAGATCATTCTTTAATTTTATGACAAATTAAATTAAAACATATTTGAGTATGTTAAGTATATAGATCTATTTTTCCTTCAATCGGTATCAAGAGCCATGGTTGTTTGCATGCAAATCGGTTAAAAGTTTTTCCGAGTTATAAAGATTAACCTATAAAACTTGTAAAATTTGTGTTATTATGAGATATCACGAAATTAATTTATGCATGTTAAATTTCTGGTCCTAAAATGTTTTTAGGATATTTTGGTTAATTTATGGATTTTTATTGTTCATATTATACAATAATGGCATTTAAATATGATTTTATGAGTAAAAATGTCATTTTCGGACTGAAATTAGCTAAACTTCGAATTTTCCAGTAATTTTTGGATATGTTATCACATATATTATTTTGAGATGACCTGTAAAGTTTCATAATTTTTGGACATGTTATGCTCGAAAAATGGATTTTTCATTATTAAAATCGTTTTTAGGTGAAAAATAGGTTAATATGAGATAAATTTCGAATCTGGTCATAGAAATTTAGTATGTTATCACATGCAATTTTAAAAGATGTGTGTAAAATAATATGCTATAGTGAAGTCTTTTTGCATGATTTATGGATTTTTGAAGAAAAATAGCATGAATAGTGACATTATTAGTGAAATATTGATAAAACATACTCTATGACTAAAGAAAAACATCATATGTTGCATTTTATTATCTTTTTTAGATCTAAAATTGAAAAGTTGATGAATATAATTTTTCTCATGTTTTTATGATTATTTTAGTTAAAACCGATAAACCGCAACATTGTTTTTCCCGAAAATTTTTCGAAATTTTTAACCTAAGTTTTGAACATTATGAGTGTCATGGTATTTTTCCAGAATTTTCATAAGTTTAAATTTCAAATTTTGAATTTATTTGAAATTTTGTGATTTATTTGAAGTTTATAGCTTATTTTTGTAATTTTAAGTCCATTAATGAACAAAATATAAGAAATATGAGTTAATTATGGTCAAATAATTAGGGAAGACTAAATTTTGAGTCCTAAGAGGTTAGGGTAATTAACTTATGCATAAATATGAATTTATGTAATTTTTGGTGATTATAAAATGTTGAATCACACAAATCCGTAAAAACCGAGTAATATACGATATTGGCTAATTAAAGGCGATTTAGCATAAAATTGGGCATGTTCTTACATATTATAATGCTTCATTTTCTTTATGATTGTCATAATTTTAATTTATGTAATTTTTGAATTATGTAATTTTACTTAGTATGGCCTTAGTTTTAATTGGTATTTCCCGAAATGTATGGGAATATCGATTCGGTTGTAATTTTATTGTGATCTCGTATCACCGTTTTGTAATTTAATAGATTTATTTTTATTTTAGTTACAAATGTATAATAGGAAATTATGTAATTTGCTATGTAATTTAATTTATCTCGGAGTTCCCAAAGACGAATTTCTTCACGATGACGATACATAAAGACGGTGTTACCTCGAGATGCGTGCCACAACCGAAGTTCAAGGGACCAATGGAGTTGGTTTCCGAATACGTAATAGTTAAATAGTTTTTCTATTTTAGGAAGGCCATACTAGGATTTATTTTTATGTTTGCATTTTATTTATATGTCACATGCATCGCTAAATCGCCATAACTAAAACATGCATTGTCATCTTCATCGAGTTTATCGACCGTGTCAATTAGAATTATCTTAGTTCACCGCTTTAGTTCACTTAAAACGTGATAGATAATAAATTGACATGACCTCTCGCTAAAACAATTAATTGAGACATAGCCTTACCAAATAGTAGAAACCATGAAAACCTATTTCGCGAGGGAGTGCACTCGGCCACACCGGGGTACAAACCTTGTTTCGTAGGGGAAATGGGTGATAAATGTCTATCCACCGAATTCATGTTGATAAGGGATGTATCGGCCACACCGTGCCCAAGTTAATATGGGTTTGGATCATGGACACATTTATTCGAAATTTGGATTGAACTCAACAAAAGTTTTTGATAAGGGTTTTATCGGCCACACCGTCCCCTTGTTGAATGTGTTTTGGGCTAAAGATAAATGTTAATGTAATATTATCTTCCAAGAGTTCTAAAAGTAGAATCGATTAAATGTTAATCCACCGAGTTATATTGATAAAGGATGTATCGGCCCCACCGTGCCTAAGTCGATATGAATTTGGGTCTTGGAATCATTTATCTAGTTGGGTAGAGGTCACTAGAAAAATGCATAAAACTTGTTTAAATTAAATTTTTACGAGTATTATTAAAACGACATTTGTTTTACTCCTTATATTTTGTTTTGTAGACCACTTCTTTTTCTCATAACAAATGGCAACACCAACTCCAAATGCCACGCCTCTCGCTAATTCATCATGGCTCCGATCCTTCATGGATCGATGTAAACTTGAAAAGAATGGGTCAAATTTCTCCGATTGGGATGCCCAACTCAAATTAGCCGCCCAAGGTGACGACAAGATTCGTTACCTTACCGAGGCCTCTCCACCCGAACCTACTACTAGGTCGACCGCCGCCACTAGGGAAGCATATGAGGCTTACCAAAAAGAGTCCGCCGCAATGAAAAATGTCTTGATATTTGCGATGGAGGTGGATCTCCAAAGGAGAGCCTTTAAAATGGGCAATGCTAATGAGATTTACTCCAAGTTTGTGACAATGTTTTCACAAACTCCGCGGATCGTCCAATATGAGGCGGCCGCGGCATTCTTTGATCTCGACTTCAAAGGGGGCCAAAAGGTTAGCCCTCATGTGCTCAAACTTATGGAGCTTGTCGAGACCTTGAAAATTCAAAAGGTTGAAATCCCCAAAGAACTCATTATAGATAGGATTCTACACTCCTTGTCCAAAGTCAAAGCGTATGTTCAATTCCGGGTGAATTTTAACATGCAAGACAAGGATGTGTCTCTTGAAGAATTGCACAAGCTACTTGTGCAAGCCGAGAGGGACATGGGGTTAAATGTGAACCCTCCAAAGGATGTGCTTAACATAAGCACTAAGAGTAAGGGGAAGTTCAAGAAGAATGGGAGGAAGGGTAAGAAGTAAGCTCCCACATTCACCAAAGCTAGGACTTGTGAAGCTAGCACTTCAAAAATCAAGAAGGGTCCTCTTGATAAATGCCATTATTGTAACGGTATGGGACATTGGAAAAGAAATTATTCCAAATACCTTGGTGATATTAAGGCTGGAAAGATTACTCCAGTAGGTAAATGACTATCCTTTCTTTTATGTTTCTAATTCAACTATGGTATTGTGATACAAAGTTGTGATAATGTATCTCCCTTTTTATTGTAAATAGGGCCTCCACCAAGCAAAGACAAAGGAAAAGAATAGCAAGCTTAAGAAACCATCAAGGAGCTAGGAATAGCTTTCATGGAGCTTCGCTTTTTATTGTCTTATTTTAAATTATGTTTTGGATTTTTAGAACCTTAAGTTTCCGTGTTCGACGTGGAAAGGTATTTTGGATAATGGGTTGTATTTTGGATAATGGTGACTTGGTTTGCAACCCAAGTCACCCGTTTTATCATTTTATCCTTTTGTTCTAAAATCCGTATTTAAATGCTTGCTCTTAGAAACATATGATTGTTCACTTAAAGTGATCTAATAGACAAATATAATGACGGGTTTCATTATATGTCCACATGCTTAAGGCTTGTGTATGATCATTTACAAAGTGATTTTGAGTATATGAACTCTCCTAAAGGAATGTCAATCACCAAGTACACTTACGAAATCTAAAACTATTAATCAACCTATGAGGTAGTTCTCCTTATACTTCAAATCATTATTTGTGTCTCATATACTATCTTTGAATCTATAGTGTATTTATTCTAAAGATAGAGTGGGAGAAAAATGAGGACACAACACACACCAAGATAAGTTTGTGAACTAGTGTAAATGAGATCTACGCAATGAAGAATGATTTGAATAATGGTATATCTATTTATATAGTATACCCTATAGATGAGATCTATGGTCTCAAGTAAGTTCTATATGACTAAAGAGATCAAGTGAAGTAATCATAAGACTATGTTCTCAAGATAACTACACGAGGAGACCAAAAGAAAGTTTTGGAACAAAATGACTAATGTAAAGTCTTAACAAGGTTTTTGACTAGTTTATGATAAATTTTGACCAATAGTTTCAACCTTGAGATTTACTTAAGATTCTGATTAGTAAACCCAAAAGAAAGCGGTTATGAGTTAGAGAGAGAAAGTGCGTGAGAAAGCTCTTCAGCAATGGCGAAGAACAAAACAACAAAACCTAATTCATCTACCGCTCAACAATCTAAACAAACTAATAATAATAATAATATACAATCAATTAATACAGATAAAAACAAAAATAATGATACTAATACGCCAAATATTAATAGTAATACTGGAAATTCTTCAATCGATCGAGATGCGGAAGTCGCGAAAATAAGGGCAGAGGTGATTGCGATGTTGCATAGGGCAGGGATAGCGATACCAGCAGCTGAGACTGTTCCGGAAGTACCTGTGGAGGAATCAAACGTTCAGAAGGAGGCGCAGGAACAGGAACAAGTGCAACAACCCACGCCAACTAATGAAGAGGAAGGTATGATGGTTAACCTTACCCTAGATGATGTTAAAGAGGAAATTGAGTACTGGTCTTTTGCGATTTTTGGATATGTTATGGGGGCAAATCCTCCATGGAGAACTATGGAAGGTTACCTTAGGAGGGAGTGGAAGGATTATGAGATCTCTAAAATAGCTTTCTTACCAAATGGATTATTTGTGGTGAGGTTTGCTACTATGGAACATAGGAAACTTGTGCTGGAAAAAGGAATGTTTCTGTTTGATGGTAAGCCTGTGATTATTAGACCTTGGGAACCAAATACTAAGATTACCAAAGTCTCAGTGAAATCTGTACATATATGGGTGAAATTGATGGGTTTGGATTTGAAGTTTTGGGGAACAAAATGTTTGGAGAAATTGGCATCCATAATAGGGAAATTTGTTAGGGTTGATGATCTTACCTTGGACAAATCTTTGCTGGGGTTTGCTCGTGTAAAGGGAGAGGTGGGCATTGACCAACATTTTCCTGAGAAAATCATGTTTAAGGATGAGATGGGACAGATTGTCACGGTGATGGTTGAGTATGATTGGCTTCCAGTCACTTGTACCAAATGCAAAGGAATAGGACACATAGAGAAACAATGCAGGAGGGGCACTGGTTGGGTCAGGAGACCTACTCAACCAGTAGCACAGGGTCCTAATAAACAGGTTTGGAGGAGAAGAGAACCAGTGGACACAACGACTGATTTAGCAGGATTCCCTAAATTACCTCAGGGTGCTACTGGTGTGCGCCTGGGTCCTCAAGCTGGGGAGAGTAGTAAAGTTCAGAATGCTGGGAAGGAGGTTATGATAACTCCCACCAATACTCCGGGCATAGCTGCTACTAGTACTATTCTTACCCCTGCAAGGATCCTGACACGGATTACAAGGCATGAATCAAGGTTACCAGGAGTTAAGGAAAGTGCCTTTGTGGTGAATTACAATAAAGAAATGGCTAGTACAACACAAATGGTTGACAAAGGAGGAGGAGGGGAGGCTCCTGCCTCTCATGGGTAGTCTTGGAGTGTGGAATATAAGGGGCCTGAATAGTTTGACCAAACAGAAGGATATTACTTGGTGTTTACATAGTGCTAATGTAGACCTATTTGGGCTCCTAGAGACCAGGGTGAGACCTGGTTCTCTAAACAAGGTTCTTGAGAGTTTTTGCAATGGGTGGGCTGTTGTTACTAATCATCAGTATCATGATGGAGGTAGGATCTGGATGATATGGAAGAAGGAGAAGTATGATATAGATGTGGTAGAGATGAGTGCTCAGTTTATTCATGCCAAAATTAGAGATATTATTAATAATTACCACTTTTATGCTACGTTTGTTTATGGATTCAATAAAATTGAAGAGAGGGTACCTCTGTGGAATGATCTTATGAGGGTGGCAGTTATGGAACCTTGGATTGTTCTTGGGAATTTTAATAATGTCTTGTATATGGATGAGAAGATTGGACTTCCGGTTAGAGAGTGTGAAACCATTCCGTTCCAGAATACCATTGATAATTGTGGGCTCCAGGATATGAAATCTACTGGATCCTTCTTCACTTGGAATAATAAGCAACCTAGTGCAACAAGGGTGTTTAGTAGGATTGATAGAACTCTTGTTAATGATGAATGGATCAATAAGTGGCCTGATTATTTTGCTTACTATGCACCTGAAGGAGATTATGATCACAATCCTTGTTTCATTCAATGCAAGGATATGAATGTAAAGAAAATTCGACCTTTTAAATTTATCAATATGTGGACTGAGGTTCCTGATTTCAAGGTTGTTGTTGAGGAAGGTTGGAGGTGTAATGTTCAGGGCACAAAGATGTATCAGGTGGTCAGAAGGTTGAAATTATTGAAGTTTCAGTTGAAGAAGTTGAACAAAGATCTCTTTTCTGATATAGAAAAGAACTCTGACATTGCATATGACTTGTTGATGAATGCTCAAAAGGAATTACAGATGGATCCTCATAATAGGCAGCTTATGGATAATGAACATAACCTTCGTGCTAGTTATCAGATGATGCATAAAGCCAAACTGGACTTCCTGCAACAGAAAGCAAAATGTGATTGGGCTAGGGAAGGGGATGCTAACACTTCACTCTTTCATAGAGCAATTAAGCAAAGGCAGATGAGTAACAAGGTCTTGCAAATTCAGGATATGAATGGGACCCTGTGTAACACCCCTGAGACTATTATGCAGGCGTTTGTGGATTATTACCAGGAGTTGCTTGGCTCTCAAGGAATTTCTCAGGATGTGAATACTAACATAGTGGCTGGAGGTGATACTTTGAATAATGAGGACTGGAATGTTTTAAACCAAATACCTACTAAGGATGAGATTAAGAAGACTCTTTTTGATATACCTGATGGAAAGAGCCCTGGGCCTGATGGATATTCGAGTTGTTTCTTTAAAGCAGGGTGGGACATTATGGGGGACGACATTTGTGGGGCCATCATTGATTTCTTCAAAGGAGGTCAGCTCCTGAAACAGATGAATAGCACCACTTTGGTGTTGATTCCTAAGGTCAAAAATCCTCTTACTGTGAAGGAATTTAGACCACTGGCGTGTTGCAATACCATTTATAAGATCATTTCTAAAGTACTCTGTGCAAGAATGGCTGTCTGCTTATCTAAACTGATCAACCCAGCTCAAGCAGCTTTCGTTAAAGGTCGCAGTATCATGGGTAATATACTGATTAGCCAGGATCTTGTACGGCTATATACCAGAGCAAGTGTTTCTCCAAGGTGTATGTTAAAGGTTGATTTGAGGAAAGCTTATGATTCCATAGAGTGGAAATTTGTGGAACAAATGATGTATGCTCTTAATTTCCCCAAGAACTTCATTAACCTGGTTATGCAATGTGTTACAACCACTACATTCACTATCTCTCTCAATGGTCATACTCATGGATTCTTCAAGGGTAAAAGGGGATTACGCCAAGGAGACCCTCTATCTCCTTTACTATTTACTCTATGCATGGAATACTTGAGTCGTCTCTTGGATACAGTGTGCAGGGGCCCTACTTTTAGATATCATCCTTTATGAAAAAGGATCAAATTGACTCACTTGATGTTTGCGGATGACCTGTTACTTTTTTGCAAAGGGAATGTGGCTTCTATTTTTACCATTGTTACTGCTTTTGATTATTTATCTAAAGCTAGTGGGCTCAATATCAACAATGATAAAACTGATATCATCTTCAATGGAGTTCAGGCTGATGTGGAGAATGTTATTCTGAGAAAGACTGGTTTCAAAAAGGGAAGCTTACCTTTCAAGTATTTAGGGGTAAATATCTCTCACAAAAAACTTTCAAAAGTGGATTGTGCAATTTTAGTGGAAAAAATGGTGCAAAGAATCAAGGGGTGGAACAAAAGACGCATTTCTTACACTGGTAGACTGACTTTGGTTAGATCAGTGTTGGAGACTTTGCATCACTATTGGTCTCAGATTTTTGTTCTTCCTGCTGGGGTCATGGATAGAATTAAAGCGTTATGTAGGAACTTCCTTTGGGAAGGGACTGATTGCCACTCTAAATCTCCCCTGGTTTCTTGGAATATTGTTTGCAGGCCTGTGGTGAATGGTGGACTGGGCATCACTGACAGTAGGTTATGGAATATTGCTGCAATTGGCAAATTGGTATGGTGGCTTGCGACTAAAAAGGATATCTTATGGATTAAATGGGTTGATCAAGTTTATCTGAAAGGAAGGGATTGGTACACTTATCAGCCTAGTTTAAGCAGCTCCTGGGCGTGGAGACAGATTTGTGCTGTGAAGGAAAAACTAAAGGTTGGGTACTCTGCAGGCAACTGGTTGGGTAGCAATGCGGAGTATACTATCTCTTCTGGTTATGATTGGCTTCATCAGGAGAATTGGCCTAAAGTACAATGGCATAACATAGTTTGGAACAGATTGAACACGCCTAAGCATTGCTTTAATGCCTGGCTAATTCAACAAGGAAGACTTCTCACTCTTGATAGATTATGCAGGATGGGCATTACTGATCAGAAAACGTGCTATCTATGTGGAATTCATCCTGAAGACCATGATCATATTTTTAATCAATGCATCTTTACGCAACAATGTCGTGACAGGACTCTGGATTGGCTGCAAATCCAGGTCAGTGGCAATGGTAATGCGCAGGCTATGATGAGAAACAGGAGGATATCTGCGTTTAGAAGGAAGCTGCTAAGTTCCCTGATGGTTGCTTTACAATACTACATTTGGTACGCAAGAAATGTGTGTCGTATGGAAGGTAGGGTCCTGCACCCTAAAGTCATTCTTAGAATGGTACAAGAGGATGGTAGATTAGCGTTAATTAAATACAACTATAGCTTGATGTCTCAGTCTGATGTATTTTGGTGTAGACAACATGGTCTGATGTAATAGTTAGCTGAATGCGTTGGGTGTTGGCTTCTATTGATAAAGGAGCGTAACAGAATAGGTTGTAATTGGTGATTATCCCATTGTGGGATGTGGTTTAATATGACTTACATTTCCACCAAAAAAAAAAAGAGATTTACTTAAGAGCCTAAATGAATCAAAGTAACATACTAGTTATGATCGAGTTGCAAAGATTGATATACCGATATCTTTAGTAGCTAAGTTAATCATTAACCAAGAAGATGTCATTACTTAACCTCATTATGAAAATGAATTGGTTAAACCTCCTTCTAAAAGGGATATTTTGAAGGATGTGTATTGGATATTACTTATATTTAATAAATGACATTGCCACACATCATTATGACATGAATGTGTTAGAGATTTAAAATCTCTTTCCATAAGGTTAAGATGAGACCTCTTCGAAATAGGAATTTTGAAAGGATATGATGGGAGCATATATGGATTCATCTTAATAACTTTGCAAAGCAACATACATTCCAAATTTTGAAATATGTTCAATTGAGTAATCAATTTCGAAATATGTGGAATTGAGTGGGAGTTAGAAATTATCATGTGAAGACATGGAATTTAGTGGGAGCTATCATCCTTTGAATGTTTACAACTCATTACTCATTAGGAATGACGAGCTAATATCTTCTTTCACAAAGAAGTATTTGAGTTTTCAATTCTGGATGAATTTGGACTATGATGAATCCAATTACGACAAGAAATATTGGATTAGTATTAAGAGATACACATCATATCAACATACACATAGGTTATTCATGTAGATGAAAATGGAATTGCCATTAGCAGTCATGGTCGTTCATTGAACCTATGAACGGTTGATCTCATGATTATTAGTAAATAATGTTTCCGCCATTAGAATAATCATGCACATGTCCAATAGTGAATCATTTGCATGAAAGCATGATGATTCATTGGCAAGCCATACAAGAAACGTCATGAATTCTCAAGGAAAATCCGATGAACGATTTCAGTGTTTGACTGAATACTCTATTATGTGTTAAGAGGTTGCACATATTATAGAAAGTCCGAACACACGTAAAGATTTATGAAAATCCTAAACTTTTCAAGTTAAAAGAAGAAATAAGAAGTTTTGGAAAGATACTTAGTTAAATAAGAAGTTACTCAAAACTAATCTTTCCTAACTATGCTAGGACTTCTGAGAAGTGCTAGATCAATCGTCTTGGCAAATTGTTGTAAGACTCTACAAAACATATACCTAGTGCATTGTGTGTGGGTGGAGTACTTGATCAGTACAAGTTATATCATTCACCACAAATTCGTTCGTTATGTGATAATCGATAAGGAAGTTCTTTCAAGATAAAGAACCAAAACCAAGGTCAGGAACCCTGATGTGTACTTGGTAAGATTCATGCTATGAGAAGATAACATGAACATAAAGGAAAATGCGATTATAAGAAGTTTGAACACATGGACACATGACATGTTAAACTTCTATTGCAATCAATAAGTGTTTACACTTACGATTTGCATCACAAGGTTGTAATATGGTATTGACTACCCGAGTGTGATGTCGACATTTGTTGTTTGAGTTATTATTAACTCACCATACACTTTGTTACATCCAAACGGGTTGTGGAGACAATTGAACCCCGTTAAAGTGAACATGGATTAACATTGTATTTGCCCATAGTTACTTACATGAGGTGACGTCTCGAAGTGACTAGAGTGTGATGCGATTGATGGCAAGTTCAAGTGCCATAGAGTCATGTGAGATGACTAGTCGATCACATAGGCAGACTGTTAGGAACATTTTGTTGGGCCTTATGACCGCTTATAGAGTTCTGGCAAATTTATATAGCCTGGTCGTGGCGAGAGCTGCTATAGTATTCAAATGAGTCGATTCTTTTGACTAAAGACTATTCGCCTAAGATGGCACAGTTTCAGATTAACTTTGATTTGTGTTACTACGACCTTCGTAAATGGAGTCAAATGGGCATATTTTGGGTTATGATGGCTGTGGCTAGTCGAAGGGAATGAGTGCGATAGGAATTGTCCACCACAGATATACTCCGAGCTCCATCACCAACTCCAAAATACTGACTACACACTAAAGTGTGTAGCCCTGCCAGAGTGCCCATCGCAATAGGTCACTCCACGCCGCCAGTGGGGGACCCAGCCGTTCCCACCTAATCCCCGCTCATCTCCGTCGAGCGATAAACCCAAATCCATTAATGTGCACATCCCTTCCGTGGCGGGTTCCACAGAAGGCGAATAATGGGCGTGAAGCCACTCCCGCAAGTGACTCCACTCAGCCAGGGACGCGCCCCGAAAAACACAGACAGAAACAAACAATCACCACTACTAAACAGCAATCAAAACCAACAACCGTCACAATACTCGTATGATAACAATCAACAATCACAAATCACCACTAACACATTATGGGACTAATACTGAGTAGGGAAACCCTACTTGGAATGCAATACAGTCAGACGATCTAAACAGCTGTTATCAAAAGGCCTCTTCTACGAATCCTCCTCCTAACATACGATCATACAATTACTACCAATCAAGAAAGACAACAAAACCCCCAAATCCCCAAATTAGGGTTTAACTATATTTTTTTTTTTTTTTTTTTTTGGTAAAATGTGAGAGGGTATATATAAGCTCAAAAAATAGGTACATACAGGATACGGACTTAGTACAGGCACTAAGTCTCAACTACCAAGCCATCACGGATGCTACATAAGTAAAGCATTAAGCATACAACCAACTTAACATCCTAACAAATTATATCACAACTAATATCATAAGCCCCATTTCCTCAACCATGTGCTATCATTCCTGCTAGGACTCTTACCCATCTTGACTTTTATCCTACGACATACCTCATCCTTGATCATTCCAGCCAGATTCTGAGGTCTAATGAGAACAGAATGAATACGAGCAGCATTCCTTTGACTCCATACATGGTAACGAAGAGCATTCCACAACAGGTAATGAACTTGCTGTTTTAGACAGTTTTTGGCATTTTGCAGTCCTCCAAGCATACTGACATGTATTCTGAAGCCACACCACTGTTCCAGCAGTTGCAGAACCTGGTTGCTATAGGGACAGTCGAAAAACAAATGAGATTGAGTCTCAACTTCCTCACGGATGATGCACTGTCATCGGTCAAAAGATCCCGTCTGAACAGTTTCTCTTTCACATTTAGTCCCTTATGCATACTGATCCAAGTGATGATAGCATACTTAGGGATGTTCCAATTACTCCATATCATTGGAGTCCAGTGCTGTTGAGATTGCTTATGTCTAAGCCATTCGTAGCCACTGCTAACTGTGTATCCTTTAGTGTTAAGAATCCAGGCATTAGCTACATAACCATTTTTCATCATCTCTTTTATTTTACAGATATTTTTCCAAGCCCACGCAGCATCAGAAGGAGGAGAGTAATTGTGCCAGTCTTTATCTTTGATATAGAGCTGATGGACCCACTTGATCCATAGTCTGTCAGATTTTGTATAGACCCAGTCAACCAGCTTACCTATAGTAGCATAATTCCAGGTAAGAGCTCTTTTGATACCAAGGCCACCCTCATTTTTTGGGAGAGTAACAGTTTCCCAGGCGACAAGGGGTACCTTGTGATATTCAAAGCTACCATCCCAGAGAAAGTTTCTACAAATGGCTTCTATTCTCTTGATCACACTCTTTGGAATCAGAAAAATCCCTGCCCAGTAAGAATATAGGGTATTTAGCACAGCATTAATAAGAGTTATCCTACCTGCATAAGATAATTTCCTGGCACCTAAGCTTCTTATTCTTGCCACCATTCTTTCAGTCAGGATATTACATTCTTTTTTTGTCAACCTCCCTGCTTGTATTGGTACTCCCAAATATCTGAAAGGCATTGTCCCTTCCTCAAACCCTGCAAACTGATGGATATCATCTTTGACCTGCTGAGCTACCCCATTATAGTAAACTTCTGACTTTGAGTTGTTCATTGTAAGTCCAGAAGCTTTAGAGAATGAAGAGAAAGCCCTTAGGAGTAAAACAATAGACTGAGTGTCACCCTTACAAAACATAAGCAGGTCATCTGCAAAAATCAAATGGTTCAATTTTGTGGCTTTGCACAGAGGATGGTAATGGAAGGGCCATCTAGCAGTGGCATACTTGATCATTCTGGTTAAGTACTCCATGCACATAGTAAAGATGAGGGGGGGATATGGGATCTCCTTGCCTAAGTCCCCTCTTTCCTTGAAAGTAGCCAAATTGACCCCCATTGAGACAAAGGGAGAAAGAGGTATTTCTTACACATGCCATGACCCTTTGAATGAAGGCTTCAGGGAACTGGAATCCTTTGAATAGCTGCTCAACAAAGTCCCATTCAACCGTATCATATGCTTTTTGCAGATCAATCTTGAAGAGGCATCTTGGGGACACAACTTTCCTATTATACATTTTCACAAGGTCTTGACAAATGAGAACATTCTCTATAATAGACCTACCTTTTATGAAAGCACCTTGATTCTCGATCACTAATAAGGTCAGGTAACACCTGAGCTAGTCTGTTACATAGCAGCTTGGAAATTACCTTATAAATCATATTACAACAAGCTATTGGCCTGAACTGCTTGACTGAACTAGGTCTATCACATTTAGGGATAAGAGTTATGTTTGTAGCATTTATTTGTTTCAGTAATTGCCCTGTGGAAAAGAAATCTTTAATAGCAGCACACACCTCACCTCCAACTATATCCCAACTGTCTTTAAAGAAAGCACTCGTATAACCATCTGGTCCAGGGGATTTGTCAATTGGTATAGAGAAAAATACAGCTTTAATCTCCTCATCTGAAACTGCAGTACTGAGTATAGCAGCATGATCCTGATTACAGTATTGTCCCTCAGCCATAACCTGATGTCTCACCCTTTCTGTAGGATTTTGATTACCCAACAAAGTTTGATAATAGTCCAAGAAAGCATTCTGAATGCTCTGGCTATCAGTACAGGCCCTGCCATATTGGTCATCAATTTGAGTTACCTTATTCAGACTGTTTCTCTTCTTAATTGAGGCATGAAAATATGCTGTATTACTGTCCCCAGATTCTAGCCACTGCAATTTAGCTTTTTGTTTCAGGAAACTGTTTTTGGCCTCTATCAATTCCCTCACCTTAGTAGCAGTTTCAACCTCACTTGTAATTAAATCAGCATTCTGAGGATCCTGTACCAGCTGGTTTTGGATTGCCAGCAGGTCAGACTCAGCAATGTTTGCACTAGTCTCAATATCACCAAAGCAGTCCCTATTTAAGCTCTTCAAAGGAAATTTTAGGGCCTTCAATTTTTTCACCACAGAGAACATTTTATGTCCCTCATAATGCTTATTCCATTCCTCTTGGACCTTAATCAGAAAACAAGATGATTTGCTCCACATATTGAAGTATTTAAAATTAGCCCTCTTCTTATCCCCAACAAGAATATTACTCACTGTGCATGGGCAGTGATCAAACAAGCCTTCAGGGTGAAAATGTGCCCTCATATCAGGATACCCATTGAGCCATTCCTGATTGATTAGAAACCTATCCAGCCTGCTGTAGACCCTAGTAGAGGGTTCTTGCTTGTTAGTCCAGGTATAGTAAGCCCCATTTGCAGCTATATCAGTCATACCACATTCATCTAAGCAGTCAATAAACTCATCCATATCACTTTGTTTAGTATTGCCACCCAACCTCTCCATAGGATTAATCACAGTATTAAAATCTCCTGCAATAGCCCAAGGCCCTTTGCATCTGCTTGCAATAATCCCCAAATTACTCCATAACATCCGTCTATCAGTCCCATCATTGAAAGCATATACTAGGGTTAACCAAAAAGATTGTTGTGATATTCTTGATGTAACCTCAGTGTGAATGAATTGAGCATCATACTGATCAATCACCACATCAAACAAATTAGGTCTCCACATGATCCACACCCTGCCTCCCTTATGACAATGACTATTAGTTGTGACACACCATCCATCAAGCATAGTAGAGGTAACATTGTGAACATTCCTACCATTTATTTTGGTCTCAAGCAAGCCAAAAAGGCCAACATCTTTATTGTAAAGAAACCATTTAACTGTGTTCTGTTTATGTACACTATTTAACCCTCTCACATTCCAAAAACCAATATTATTCATTTAAACTAGGGGATTGAGAGTTACCCTGTTGGCCAATACCAACCTTAGGAGTGACTTCCCCCTCACCAGCTTCCTTATATGAAGGACCCTTAGGGCTCCCTGCTAGTGGAGTTGCAATAGCTGTACTGTTTGTTATAGGCCTGCTAGGAGTGGTTGAATTGAGCTCCTGGCTAGAACTCTTTCCTTGCACTGGGATATTAGGTTTTTGCACAGGCCTCCATTCCTTCTGGACTGGCTTCTGCTTCTGCAGTACAGGGGACTTCCTGCACGTCTGATGTTCATGCCCTATACCTTTGCATTTGCTACAAACTGAAGGCTTCCACTCATATTCCACTTTCAGGCAAACTACCTTTCCACCTTCATCTAAGAATCTCACTTTATCTGGAAATTTTTGCCCAACATTAAGCTCTACCATTACACGTGCAAATCCAAGTCCGGTTTTCTCGGTGGTGGCCGATCTCGCTTCGAAATTTGCCAATAAGTCCAAAGAATTGGGAGACATTTACCCCAAAATCTCAGGGGTAGCTCATGAATTCTGATCCAAGCTGGCACCGTTTTGACATTTTCTTTTAACAATTCAACCTCAGCATTCCAAGGTCTGACTATCAATGGCTTATTATCAAACATAAAGTATCCTGCATTCAGAACATCTTCTCTATCCTTCTGCCCTTTGAAACGAACCAAAAAGATTCCATTGGGTAGAAAAGATACCTTATCAACATTGTGTTTGTGCCATATCCTATGTATGAATCCTTGAAGGACTTCCCTTGGCGGGTTAGCACCAAGCACAAAATAATATACAGCATTATTCCAAAAGTCTACCTCCTCTTGAGTATCCTCTTTGGTAAACTGTACCAATGTTTCAACATTTTCCTCTTCTTCCTCCACCACTACACTCTTTCTTCCCCGTTTGGTGATCCAAATATTATTCTCAGGAGTGTTATCATCTACTAAGTCATCAACATCCTCCAACAAGTCATCAATATCGTCCACATCCTCTACGACAACCCCCTCTTCAAGAGCATCATCGTCAAATTTGAGACCAGGAGCTCCATTGATTTCTTACATGGATTTTGTCTTTGTCACGTCCTCTTCAACATGACCTTTTTTCTTATCCTTCTTAGTACTATCCATTCTTTTTCCTGCTGATTTCAGCTTTTGAAGCCTACTGGAATGCTTATGCTTCGTTTTACTCGAAGAATTACGTGCCATTAAGGAGAAATCAAGCAGAAAATTGATCAAGAAGAAGGCTGCGTAGGGTTTCTGAGTTAGGGTTCATAATCGCCTCTCTTTCTAAGTTGCATATCTAATTTGAATAAATGCACAGACTTAGTTTTCAAATTAGGGTTTAACTAACTTTAACGAAATACCATAAAAACAGTACGCAGATCTTACCCTCGACGCAAGGATCACAAAGATGTAAAGAAATGTGAATTCCGACCTTCCAAGCTCCGGGATTTGTCAATAATGCGATGAATGCGAAGTACGTAGATTGATTTCTCTTTTGAAAGTAATTAGGTTTGTAAAAGTGTATTATGAAAGTGACGGAAGAGTTTAAATATTAATTCGCATTATTAACAAAACCCGACAAATCATCCCCCCGTAAACCGGCTACTCGATCGAGTAACTGACATACTCGATCGAGTGCCGCCTACTCGATCGAGTATCAAGGATACTCGATCGAGTACCCAACAGGTCAGAAACTATTTTAAATCGCAAAACACCCTTACTCGACAGAGTAAGGCCCACTCGATAGAGTACCCAGAGACTCATAAAACCGTAGTATTACGCCTTCCCTCCTAAAAAGAACTTCGCCCCCGAAGTTCAAACCACAACAAAACAAAGACACACACTACTACACTCCCGACACAACAACCAAAACAAAACTCAACATAAAACATGTTACTAACCCAAACTCAACCCCACGCAACCACAACAAACATACCGACACATACCGACACAACACCAAGAAGGGTATAAAAACTCTTTGCGATCATCTCCTACCCCCCCCTAAAAGAAACAAGGTTATGTCCCCGTAACCATACATACCTGATAAAAAAGGAAAGGGTAACGCTCTCTCATAGCCTCCTCTGCCTCCCATGTAGCTTCCTCAGTCTCGTGGTTAGACCAAAGGATTTTGAGCAAAACTGTCTCACCACTCCTAGTCTTCCTAACCTTCCGGTCAAGAATCTGCTTAGGCACCTCAAGATATGACAAGGACTCATCTAGCTCTAAGATCTCTGCCTCTAACACATGTGACGGATCACTCACATACTTCCGCAGCTGGGATACATGAAACACATTATGCACCCTCTCTAATGCAGCTGGTAAAGCTAAACGATATGCAACCTCTCCAACCCGCTCTAAGATCTCATAAGGGCCTATGAACATCTGACTCAGCTTGCCTTTCTTCCCAAATCTCATAACCCCACGCATAGGAGACACTTTCAGAAGAACCTTATCCCCAACCTGAAACTCTATATCCCGGCGATGTAGATCTGCATAACTCTTTTGCCTATCCTGAGCCGCTCTCATCCTTTCCCTGATCATCTTAATCTGCTCAACCATCTCATGTACCATCTCTGGTCCTAGAACCACTGTCTCAGCACTGTCGTCCCAACAAATCGGACTCCTACATCTCCTCCCATATAAGGCCTCAAACGGTGCCATGCCAATACTAGTGTGATAGCTGTTGTTGTAAGAAAACTCTATCAAATCCAACCTCTGTTCCCAGCTACTACCAAAGTCCATCACACAAGCTCTTAACATATCCTCAAGAGTCTTGATCGTTCTCTCAGTCTGACCGTCTGTCGCAGGGTGAAATGCTGTACTCATCTTCAACGTTGTGCCCAAAGATTCCTGCAACTCTTTCCAAAACTTTGAGATAAATTTCGCATCTCTGTCAGATACTATGTCCTTAGGGACTCCATGCAACTTTAGCACATTCTTCCGATAAGCCATAGCTAATTGTGCCTTAGTCCATGTATCTTTCATTGGCACAAAATGAGCTGACTTGGTCAGTCGATCCACTATTACCCATATCATGTTGTTACCCTTTTGACTCTTCAGCAAACCCACGATGAAATCCATGGAAATGGATTCCCACTTCCACTCAGGTACCTCTAAAGACTGAATCTTACCTTGTGGTCATCATTGTTCCCCTTTAACTCTTTGGCATGTCAAACAACGGGCCACGAACTCAGCTGTTTCTTTCTTCATCCCAGGCCACCAGAACGTGTTCTTTAAATCCTTGTATAGCTTGTCACCACCTGGATGTACTGAATACGGTGTACAATGTGCCTTTGTCATGATTGTCTTTTTCAGCTCCTCATTATTAGGGACACACCACCTCTCATCAAACCTCAAACTACCATCTGTATGAATAGAGAATCGAGACACTGTCCCTTTCTCTACTCCAGCTCTCCACTCTACCATCTTAGGATCCAACACATGTTTACCTCGAATATCATCATAAAGATCAGGCTGCACTGTCAAATCTCCTATGGCATCCCCTCTCTGCATCATATGTATCCCAAACTTCCCCACCTAATCTCTCAACCTCATCAAAGATAAAGCTGTACACAAAGAATGTACACTCTTCGTACTCAAAGCATTTGCGACAACATTGGCTTTCCCTTCATGGTAGATAATATCCATGTCATAATCGCCAATCAGCTCCAACCATCTCCTCTGTCTCATGTTCAACTCCTTTTGAGTGAAGATGTACTTGAGACTCTTGTGATCAGAAAATACATTAAAGGTCGCCCCATAAAGGTAATGTCTCCAAATCTTGAGAGCAAACACCACTGCACCCAACTCCAGATCGTGTGTAGGATAGTTCTCCTCATAAGGCTTCAATTGCCTAGAAGCATAGGCAATCACTTTACCGTTCTGCATCAACACACATCCCAACCCATTCTTTGAGGCATCTGTATAAACCTCAAAGTTCTCAATCCCTTTAGGCAATGCTAAGATAGGAGCTATGGTCAAACGCTCCTTTAACGTGTGGAACGCCGTCTCACAACTCTCATCCCAACGGAACCTGTTCTCTTTCCTCATCAAAGCTGTAATAGGTCTAGCAATCTTGGAGAAATCTTTCACGAACCGTCTGTAATATCCAGCTAAACCCAAGAAACTCCTGATCTCAGCAACATTCTTTGGTGCTTCCCACTTTGTCACTACCTCAATTTTCGCCGGATCCACAGCTACCCCATCCTTAGAGATCACATGCCCCAGAAAAGCAACTCTCTCTAACCAGAACTCACACTTGGACAGCTTAGCATATAACTCATGCTCCCTCAAGGTCTGCAACACAATCCTCAGATGCTCCTCATGCCCCTCCTTAGTCTTGGAGTAGACTAAGATGTCATCGATAAACACCACCACAAACTCGTCCAAAAACTGTCTGAAGATTCTGTTCATCAAGTCCATAAACACAGCCGGTGCAGATAACCCAAAAGGCATCACCACATACTCATAATGGCCATACCTCGACGTGAAAGCTGTCTTTGGTATGTCCACCTCTCTAATCTTCACCTGATGGTACCCCGACCTCAAATCAATATTGGAAAAGATTGATTCACCACTCAACTGATCAAACAGGTCATCTATCCTTGGTAAAGCATACTTGTTCTTCACCATCACTCGGTTCAGCTCCCTGTAATCTATACACAACCTCAAGCTCCCATCTTTCTTCTTCACAAAAAGAACTGGTGCTCCCCACGGTGATACACTAGGTCTAATGTACCCCTTCTCTATCAGATCATCTAGCTGTTTCCTGAGCTCCTCCAACTCCTTAGGACGCATCCGGTACGGTGCCTTAGAGATTGGCCCCGTCCCCGGTTTCAGCTCAACCGTGAAATCTATCTCCCTCTTCGGTGGCAACCCCGGAATCTCCTCTGGAAAGACATCTGAAAACTCACCCACCACTGGTATCTGATCAACTATCGGACTCTCTATCCGGCCATCTCTCACATGGCACAAGATCAAAGGGCATCCCTTCCTCAGATAGGACTTCAAGGTCACAGCTGCAATCAACTTAACTTTGGGTTTGACCACAAACCCACGATAAGACACGCTAACTCCCTTATGACCTCTCAAAGACACTTTCTTTTGATGACAGTCTGTCTTAGCTTTGTACTTTCCCAACCAATCCATCCCGACTATCATCTCAAAACCGTCTAAAGGAAACTCTAGCAAGTCCACAGGTAGATCAACTTGCCCAACTATCATAGAGACATCCCTATACAACCTCCCACATGATACAGACTCACCCGAAGGTAGAAAAACTTTCTCATTTACAAACTCATACACCCTCAAACCCAACCGTTTAACATGACTCGAAGATACAAACGACTGAGACGCCCCCGAATCAAACAAAACAAAGGTATGAATACCGTTAACAAGAAAAGTATCAGTGATAACATGTGCATCGTCCTCAGCTGCTTTCTTGTCCATCAAGAATAGCTTTCCACTGGTCTTCTGTCCACCTCCCTGGACAGTACTAGCTGATGTGGTCGGCTTAGCACCCGACCCCTGATTGTTGTTGTTGTTCATACCTGGTTTTTGATAGGAATTACCGCCATTGCGGTTACCTCCACCCTGGTTGCTCTGACCTCCCCGATTAGACCATGACCCAGCTGGTCTGTTACGCGCATAACTCTGTGCCGGCCCCCTGAGAATAGCTCCCCTAAGCCGATCTCTGAAAAGCTCCAGGTACACTCGTGCACTCATGTCTCTTGTGGCCTACACCGCCACAACCATAGCAGGTCATTCCCCAACTACCACTACCACTCGAACGGCCACGCCCAAAGGAAGCCCCAGCACTGAACACTGAACCAGAAGAAAACACTCTAGCCTGATTGTGGTTGCCTTTCTTGTAGTTAGATTGGCCACCACCTTCACTCTCAGCCTTTCTTTTTTCAACTACTCTCTTCCGAGCCATTTCCACCAACCTCTCAGCTCTCCCAGCCCTCTCATAAGCTTCCTTAACATCAGTAAGGACTCCCACGGGTAACTTGTCCATGATCTTGAGGGTCAACCCCCTCTCAAATCTCAGCGCTAGGTTCTCCTCACTCAAACCCATGTCCTCAGCATACCTAGACTTCTAATTAAACTGCTTGTAGTACTCAACCACTGACATATCAGATGTCATCCTAAACCCATCAAACTCCTCCCTCAGCTTACTCCTCACATGCTCAGGTACAAACTCTTTCCTCATAGCCCTCCGGAACTCTTCCCAAGGTATAGCAGGTAAGCCCTGCTTCGTATACATCTCTCTAGCACTCGCTTTCACCTTGTCCCGCCACTCACCAGCTGCCTCCCTCAAGTAGAACGCAGCTTGTTCTACTTTCATCTCATCAGGACAGTGTACCAGGTCTAGTATGTTCTCCATCTCACGATGCCAATTGTCAAGAAGAATTGGCTCCCCGGTCCGCTTGTACTCTTTCGGGTTAAACCTCGCTATATAAAGGCTGATCTTAGAGTGATCAACCTCCTTATCCTTTCCCACTCTCTTTAGGGCCTCCGTAAGAGCATCTTGATGCTCTAACATCTTAACTATATCATCGATGTTCATGCTCTCAGCTCTCGCATACAAGGCGGTTTTCTTGGACGACATCTTGAAACTATATAAGAAAAGAGTAGATATAAACATACGTACTATAACCCCAAAACACGAAAACAGACTGCCCAGAACACACTCGATCAAGTGCCTAAACCTACTCGATCGAGTAGCGGCTACTCGATCGAGTGCCCACTATACTCGATCGAGTGCCCCGACTTCAGACCCAAAACAGACCTTCTGATCTCTAACATACTCGATCGAGTAGCACAGCCACTCGACCGAGTGACCCCCTACTCGATCGAGTGCCCTATATACTCGATCGAGTACCCAAAAACACGATTCTGGTTGTAAAAACGTCAAAATACCCACTCGATCGAGTCAGACCCACTCGACCGAGTACCTCACCTACTCGATCGAGTGCCTCCTACTCGATCGAGTCATGCCGACTCGTATATACTACCCGCATGTTATCTCTCATAACCCAACATACTATGCAACATTATAAACTCAACATTATAATATAACTAAGCATGCAATTTACACAACTCTTCATATGATCAAAAAATTACACTACTTCATGTTATCAAATGCCACATAGTAAACATCCATCATGCTTCTTTATGCAACCAACACACAAACACACCCCACCAAATTTTTCAATCACGTTTTCGATATCTACTCCCAACATCCAACAATTCACAACATATATCGCCACATTCACATACAAGCTAACAAACACCACATATGACCTTGACATATACCCCCCATGTGACTGGTTCAAAATTGTAGGGCGAGTTCGCGACTTTAGGACGTCTCCCAAGCCTTTGCATTAGCTCCAACAACCTTTACCCCGGGTTCATTTTAATTGACTCCCTATATTCATTAGATTCATTGGTTACAGGTTTCAGGGTCGTCGCTCTGATACCATTTTGTAACACCCCCATACTCCAAGTGCCTTACCAGGACCACCCGGGTATAAAGATGTTACCATCTCGGTTCCCCGAGGCAATGATAATCATAAGACAATAACGAAACAACATTTAAATAGTATAAGTTTAGTGAATAAGATACAATCCAAAACCAAACTGATAAAATGTGAATACATGTTCTCCAAAATCAAATGTCTAAAAGCTAAACATAATGTCTGACGACAGCGGAAGACTCTTCTAACTGCAGTGATGACTTATCCCAGCTAGCTCATGTATCTCTACTCATACCTGCTCAACAACTGCTCACCATCCCCGAATGGATCACCACAGTTTTTAAAATAATAAACGGGGTCAGTACTAATCACACAATTTATATAATCCAACAACACAACAAACACACAGCTCAATCATCACAGATATATTCCGAGCTCCATCACCAACTCCACAATACTGACTACACACTAAAGTGTGTAGCCCTGCCAGAGTAGCCATCGCAACAGGTCACTCCACGCCGCCAGTGGGGAACCGCAGCCGTTCCCACCTAATCCCCGCTCATCTCCGTCGAGCGATAAACCCAAATCCATTAATGTGCACATCCCTTCTATGGCGGGTTCCACAGAAGGCGAATAATGGGCGTGAAGCCACTCCCACAAGTGACTCCACTCAGCCAGGGACGCGCCCTGAAGAACACAGACAGATATAAACAATCACAACTACTAAACAGCAATCAAAACCAACAACCGTCACAATACTCGTATGATAACAATCAACAATCACAAATCACCACCAACACATTATGGGACTAATACTGAGTAGGGAAACCCTACCTGGAATGTAATACAGTCAAACGATCTCAACAGCTGTTATCAAATGGCCTCTTCTACGAATCCTCCTCCTAACATACGATCATACAATTACTACCAATCAAGAAAGACAACAAAACCCCCAAATCCCCAAATTAGGGTTTAACTAACTTTAACGAAATACCATAAAAACAGTACATAGATCTTACCCTCGACGCAAGGATCACAAAGATGTAAAGAAAGGTGAATTCCGACCTTCCAAGCTCCGGGATTTGTCAATAATGCGATGAATGCGAAGTACGTAGATTGATTTCTCTTTTGAAAGTAATTAGGTTTGTAAAAGTGTATTATGAAAGTGACGGAAGAGTTTAAATATTAATTCGCATTATTAACAAAACCCGACAAATTATCCCCCCGTAAACCGGCTACTCGATCGAGTAGCTGACATACTCGATCAAGTGCCGCCTACTCAATCGAGTATCAAGGATACTCGATCGAGTACTCAACAGGCCAGAAACTATTTTAAATCGCAAAACACCCTTACTCGACAGAGTAAGGCCCACTCGATAGAGTACCCAGAGACTCATAAAACCGTAGTATTACACCAGGCCTTGGGTAAACTACCCCGTCGCCCCTCCTTTTGTGGCTGAGGTCCTTCGACCTAGGAGCTCGAGTCGGTTGCTGCTGAGGACGTCCATGGGTCCAGCGTAGTATTTGGGCGAGCGCTTGACTCGTCAGTGCTCTCGTGATGCCTTCACGGTTCCCATCGATACTCCTCGGACGATGTTTAGGGAGCCTTCTGACACTGAGAGGGAGGCTGACTTGGCAGACGTTGGTGGCGACGCACTTCTCCTTTCTGGTGAGGAGTACTCTCTATTTAGTCGCCAGAGGCTGGCGTACTGGCCGGTCGTGGTACGTGTTTCATTTTTCCTTTTCGAATTTGACTTGACAAAACGAATGAATGATCATCAAATAAAGACTTCATTTGAATTTTGCAGGAGGATGAGGAGGCGGGCGTCGAGCCCCCAGCGTACCCCGAGACCCTTGAGTACACTGATGCGACGGGGATGACGACGATCTCCGAGCTCCGCGACTTCGGCGAGGCGGTGACAGATGCTGGCCTGGAGGAGTGGCAGCACTTGGTTAAGAGAGTAAGCCTCCGATTCAGTTAGCTTTTGATGTTTTATAAGAATACATTTGTTCATTCCATTGAACAATCTTTTGTTTATTGAAAATGCAGGTGGCGCCGTCGCCGTACGTAGCGCTGTGGAGGGTGGCCAACCGGCTACGGTCTACAGCCATCGAGGCACTTGTTGGCGGCCGAGGATCACAGGTATGAACCTCTCATTCATTTTGAATTTTGTTGCAATTTTCTCGCATTTTGTTTGAAATGATTGAAATGAGGTATTTCTTTGTCATTTGTAGAAGGAGCGCGACCTAGAGCGGGAGCTGGCGCAGTCCCAGGAGGAGACAGCTAGCCTGTTGAGGGAGTTGGAGGTTAGGGACGCTGAGGTTGCTGCTCTCGAGGCGAGGGTCGCCGATCGGGGTGATGACCAGGAATAGTTGTCTTTGCTCGTGTTGTCGTCGGCTGTATTGTATATACCTTGTACATTTTGGACTTCATTTTGGACTTTTGGACTTGTTTTGGGCAAGAACCCCCAGTTTGATGTACATATAACATTTTGGTTGTGTATATGATGGCCTGAGTGTCTTCGATGTTTGGGTTGTATGTTTGTTCCTGCAGGTTAGCTTAGAACAGGTTTGGTAGATGACGGTTTATGTCGTCATGCTGCCGAAATTTACATAGACTTACACGTAAAACACACACTGTACATATGGCTTAAGCTAGCGCGAAATGAGAAGAACGACCTAAAAAAATGCGAAAAATCACCCAGAAATCGAAAAATTGCCCAGAAATGAGCGAAATGCAAAAGAAATTGTCAAAAATGACCGGACAGTAGGGAGGGCTACCCCCTAAAAAAACTTAAAAAGACGAAGAGTCCCGGAATCATACCTTATTCTTATATACGGACCAACAGTCGTATCTACGAAATACTATAAAATATTTCTCACTTGTGCACGTATGAGTAAGACGGGATCGACGCTTGTTCTTGTAATAGTTTTCTAATGCATAAGACTCGCTATTTATAGCCATCAAATGTGTGGCCACCAAGCACACACTAGATTAGATAACGATGATAATCAACCCCTTAATTATTAAGGAATATCCATGCACAGGAGACGTAACCATGCATGAGCATTGTCATGGTAATAAGTTATCTACGTGGCCTCAAGGTTAAAGTAACACTTCATTCGTCTCGGTTCCAATCTCTCATACAAACGTCTTTTTCAATATTTATCTATATTTTCGTATTAGCGTACAATATAAAAAAAATGTCATATGGATTATTTAATAAATAATATATTTTTTTTGGGGATATTACATCGAGCCATAAGGGTTTTGTAGCTTGCTTTGTGTTCGTCGAAGAAGGAAGAGAAGCACGACCATATGGTTTGTATACATGCTGAAGTGCCACGGTTTTATGCTGAACTTGAAGCGGTTCCTTTGTGAGTTTGTAACAGTCACGACCTGAGCATGGTGAAGCTGGTGGTCCACGACCAGTTGGCCTGATCTCATGGTGGTTCACGGTACATGTGGTGGTGGCCCACGGCCTAGTCGGGGCGAGAAGGAGAAGTGCGAAATAGAAGAGAAGCAAAATAGTGTATGGTGCAGCAACCCCGACAACACCATCCCTGGCCACCGGGGTCACATAAAGCATAGTATTAAACAATATTGTAGGATCATATCTATATAATGCAATATTGTTATTATTGTTATATATATATTAGGTATATAATATCTTAGCTATTTTGGTTAACCAAATTATTGGTTACCTAGTTTATAGGAATGCTTTTAGGAAGTAAATAATCTCAAAGGTGTATATATGTATCACGTAGTAACGTGCTCTCCATTCATTCAATAATAATCAATCTTTCCATCTCCTATGTGCTCTTCGTTTAACATGGCATCAGAGTGATCCTGGTTCATTTCGCATAATTTTTACACAAAATAACTATATTATATATATATATATATATATATATATATATATATATATATATATATATAGGGTCGGGGTCAGGTACGAACTAAAGTTCCGTACGAACTGTACGAACTACCCCAAATATAAAAGACGCGCATCTCCCTTTTCTGTTCCAACACCAAACTCAAACCCCGACTTCCTTCTCTCTCATTCTTATCCACCTTAACTTTCCCTCTCCCTTATCCAGTATACCGCCACCACCCGTCGGAGCTTCCAAACGATTATTACACCTCCAGATTCAGTCCATTATCAGAAAAGGTAAGATTTTATTCCGACTTCTATTTCCCCTTTTCATGAATAGTATCTACAAAAAATTAGGTTTTACTAAACAATTGGAGTTCGAAAATTTATGGTTTAGTACTTGATTTGAGATCGTATCTTGTCAAACAATTTTGTGATTTTTATTGTAGATACTGCATATATATTACCCAATTGCATCTGTGCTCTGTTATCTCTGAGACTATCTAATTTATTCAAATGACAATGAGTCATAAAATTGTGATCAACTCGGGTGGTCTTGTCACGTGTGGTGACGGCAATGCGGGCAATAGGTGGCTGTGCGTGGTGGTGGTCGTGGGAGTAAGCAGAAGCGGTGGTGGACTAGTCATGTGTGGTGATGAGTCATGGGTTCAATGGTGATGGTATGTGGATACATAGATTAGTACTTCTAGATACACTTATATATTAATCTGGATACATGTGCATATTACTCACGAAATAGTCATGTCCTATTCAGAAAGTATGACATCCGGATAGGAGATTGTTGGATATCGTCTTTGTTCATTGGACTATTCAAATGGTGGTGGTTGCAGATTTATGATTTATTAGCAGCTGGGTCGAATGTTGGTGTTGCTGGCTTGCCGTGATGGTCCAAGCCATCCAGATTTATTATTTTTACATCCTTTTTGCCTTACATTAGGTTTTGACAAAAATAAATGGAGCCGGTGATGGCTTTTTGGATGACTGGTAAGGTTATTAGTTTAGGAATTCTGGCTAGGCATGGTCCAATTGGGAGTTTGGGACAAATTTATTTGTTGTCCCTTGCATAATTGAGCACCTAAATGGAGTTTATTGAGGATCAAGCAGGGAAATATCACATAGTTAGATCAAATTAACACAAAGAGGAGTGTATTTAGCATGTCATAAATGTGTATCTACTAAGGAAAAGGAGTGTATCTAGCATGTCAGAGATGTGTATTTAGAAAGGTAAATGTGTGTATCTAGCTTGTCAGAGATGTGTATTTAGAAAGGTATATGTGTGTATCTAGCATGATAGAGATGTGCTATGTTGGGCATACCATGAATTATTATCGGGTGTGTTGATGGTGGTGGTAGCCAGGTGGGTGGTCGTAGTTGATCGATCGTGGATACAAAATATACCAGCCGGGATACACATGGTTTTACTACTAGATACACAAATCGATTTGTGTATCTAGTAGTAATACCATGTGTATCCGATAATAATCCCATGTGTAATTTGTTGTATATGGTATTTTCAGGCGACTTCTATGGTTTATTTCTAGCCCTATGACTCAAGGGAAGGCGTACTCTGGTGAAAGGATTACGAAGAAGATAAAATAAGGTACTTTGGTTACTGGCAGTACCCTCGCTCGCGATCTCCTTCACTTAGAGGCCATTTCCCAGGTTGTATTCCTTTTTTTGTTCATTCCCTACAATTTCAGTCTCCTGTTTTCTTGCAGTCCAAAGTTGTGTAGATAGTGCTCAAGTAGTCAAATTTAATAACATGGAAATATTAATTGGTCACTGTGAAGGATGTTAGATATGTTTAAATCAGTTCCATGACCGTCAATCACAAAATAGAATGAAAATAAAGGACAATTCTTACAGGAATGTGAATGATTTTATTTTGAAATCAGGATGCTAATTGCGGTAACACACTTCTCATTTCTCTTGAAGAACTGGTGAAGATTGGACTGTTGACAAAAGATGAACTTCCTAAGTCTATGTATGCCTCGTTGCTATGCTCATTTTCGCATCATCCCCACATAAACTATTTTTTCTAGATGATGCTATGTTTGTGTTCTTTCATATAGTCATACTACTTTTTTTCCCCTCTTTTATAGCGATGCAGAGAGAGTTAATTTTGCTGTTATGACTGACATAAAAGATCACTTGGTTGCAAATGAGGTTTGGTGCAGATAGTGATTCTGAAATTACCAAAGGCTTTTGTTCTTGTTTGATCTTTTTGCTTGATGGTGCTTATCCTCAAGACATATTTAAGGTATTCATTTTTTCATTTTATTTCTTAAAATTTAATGTTTATTCATTCATTATGTACATTATTTCTTTTGGCTAATCCAAAACCTTAATCCGTATATAAGACCGTTGTATCCATCATTTTATAAACACGATTATTATAACAATGATTTTGGTGTAAAGGGAGCCATAAGAGCTTTTGATGCAAACTGGGTTCGAACCCAGGTCATAAGTATCAACCTCTCATGCCTTTCCCAACTATACAGATCTTGAGCAAATGAACCATGTCAGTATAGTCCTTCATTTGTTTACCTGTATGACTATATATATGGTGCACATAAAAATATGGTCTTCATGATTTCTAGCATTTCTTTCCTTTCGAAGAAAAAACTGTCATTTCTTTTGGGTTTGCCATTTCTTCAACTTGTACTTGTTGCATTACAGAGAACAGGTGCATCTCTTGCAGTAAAGAAAGCTATGGTTGCTATAACACATCGTCTTCAAGGAGAGCGGAAAAAATCAAGTCACTCTCGTGGTTCAACTTCAACATCGTCGGGACCCTCTAGTGATCTAGTAGTGGAGAAAGAAGCATCTTGTGTGATAGGAGTCAGGAGATACAAACCGAAGTCATCTTTTGGACTTAGACATTAGAGAAGTTGCTTTCTGGCTCATATGCCCTGCTCATGTATCTGGTGGCTTAGTTGGATGGGAAGAGACTGTAATCAAAAATATGCGGAGAAAGAAGCATCTTTGTCCTTGTTCCAAGAAATAAGTTGCCCCGGATTCTTTCAATATTGAGCCTTTGTATCTGATTTAACCGTAGGTTCGTAGGGCTAGTGATGAAGGGCAATTCACTGAGATTCAGCTAAGCAGTATTCGTTTTCCGAGTTCCCATTTTTTATTTTGGCTTGGACTTTTTTTTCCCTGAATGTAGATTGATGGACAACATTGTTGGAGCTTGTGTCCTCCAGTTAGTGCGGATAACGTCATTGCACATGCACTTGTACGGACAAGTGGGAGCTTGTTGGGGTTGGTGTCCTTAACAGTTAGTGCAAGGACTCATAAACCTCTAAAAGGATCAAAGGGCATACTTTGGTATTATTATCAGTTGATCCACGTTTATCAATAACGGTTGGCTTGCTAGATAAGTTTGACGTTATTGTCATACAGATGGCGGTGATCAACTGGTCCCTAAAAGTCACACCTATAGGATACGTTCGAGAGATATGACGGTATGAAAATACTGTCATGTAGATGCCAAGAATGACTAACCAGTTAGTCCGAGTTATTTGACTAGTAATTAAGTCAAATATGTGATGTTGAGATATTATATTTAATACGGATTAAATATCATGGGCTAAGGCGAATTAACCAGTTAATTCGTAAAATTAAATATAAACGATTTATATTTAATTAAATGTATATTGAATATAACTATACAATACTTCGTTTTTTGTCGGACACGAATTAATAATTTAGCTAACCCGTATTATTAGCGATGCCTTAATTTCCGATAACCGATATGTTTTATAATCAAACCGCGTCATATACATTTGGAATTTAATGAACCGGACCACGAGTTAAAACCAAGAGGAAGTGGAAGCCCACTTCCCTTGTGTGGGTCTCGGTTTTGCCGAGTGAGAGGGATCAAAAGGGAGAGCTTCTCCTCCCTTCTGACCTAATCATCATTTGAAACAAAAATTAGGGTTTTGAAGAGTATTCTCCTCTGAAAAACCTGAGATCTCTCATCTCGAAAAAACACACATCAGTTCTCCCAATATTGCAAAGCAATCGGAGAACACCATCTAGCACAAGGGCATATCTCGGACAAGGTCTTGGGTGCAACAATTAGGAGGGAATCTGGTTTGATTTCTGTTCTTTACGCCGTGCATCAAAGGACCCGAGGTTGATTTCTATACATTAATCATTTCATTATGTTTTTCGTTTTATGACTATGAATTGCATGTTTAAATTTACGTTATAGTCCTGTAATTAAAGGGTAGTATACGGATATTAACCCACAAGTGGTATCAGAGCGAGGCCACGTGAATTTTTCCATGTGTTTTTCATAAAACTATCTTGAAACGATTTTGTTTTTGTCTAAAAATCCGTGCGGCAGCAGTGATTCTCACGGCAGAAATTTTTTCTGTTATTGCTGCGTTTTTGGGTTGCTTTGGGAACCGTGTCCTGTTTACACGGTTGCTCTTGTTGTTGTTTTGTCTCGAAAACCGTACCGTGACATGTTTTACACGGGTTATTTTCGTTTTGATATTATGCATATTGTTATTTTACACGATCATTATAACAATATGTTAATGTCTAGCATTTTGTAGTTTTGTTTTCAATCAGTTTTGATCAAAATAGCGTTTGTTTTGTTTCACCAAAACTGTTTCACGAGGGTTTTAAGTTTTCAGAGACTTTTGCACTCGATCGACCAAGTTTTTAATCGATCGAGTGGTTTTTCTGACAAGTTTTTGCTCGATCGAGTCCTTGTTGTACTCGATCGACCTGCTTTTAAAACCCCACTGCTCGATCGAGGAGTCCTCGTACTCGATCGAGCAGTATTGCTGATATAAGTCCTCGATCGACCACCATTAAATCGATCGAGTACCTCTGATTAGCATACCTCTCGATCGACTTGCGCTTCGATCGATCGAGCCCTCTGTCCCTCGATCGAGCACTTATGTCCCTGGATCGAGGGATTTCGTCTTTGACAGCTTTGAAAATTTGTTTCTTTTGATTTAAATTTTCTTTTGGCTTCAATATGTACTTTATACGGATATAGTACACTCGCTATGATTGTGAAACGGTTCACACACGTACCATTAAGTTATTTTAAAGCGTTTTTAAAGTAACGGATTGTAATGGATTAAAATTAAATGATAGAAGCGGTTTTATCACATGAATTTTGATCATTAAAAGGTGGTTTGGATAAATTTAACATAATTACGGAATTATGTCACGAATGAATTTGTTTTTAGTTGATGCATTTTTATTTATCGTTAATTTTTGAATGCCGTGAATGCCCTTTTATTACGTATTTAATTTTACAAACGGTTGTAACTTAGTGTGGCCTTAGTAGAACGTGTTACCGTAATGATGGAACACGGTCTTGGTTGTATTTTGAGATCTTGTATCTCCGTTTTGGATTTTTCACTTGTAATTACAGTTTTAATTAGAATGTAAATAGGTTTATATTTTGTAATTTTAATTGTAATTTTTGAGAAGACCAAAGATGGAGACCGGATGCTCACTCCCGCTACTTGGATCAAGATGGAACATCAAGACAAGCTTTTCGGGTCCATCGGTGGATTCCAAAGTTGTATTATGTTCTTATACTAGGATAGGCCACACTAGGAAATTTTTATTTACGTATTGCATTCCTTTATTTTTTTTTTTTCGCAACGATTATATGCATCATATTCCGCCTAAAAACCAAACCACCTATTTATTGCATGAAAACTGACACATATAGAGGTCACGAGTTAGTTTTCATTGACATTCTCATGTCACACGTTTTAAAGCCATCATCCAAATAAATTCATTCACGACAGACGCTAGTTATTCGTTCACTTAAAATGAATTATAATTTTGTTGATGGGATCTTCCTCGTATAAACCAAAATTGAGAACGGTCTTTATAGGTCAAACTTCAATGAGTCCCTTCTTCGTCGGTAGGCATAATATGACCCCTTCTACGTCGGGTAAGTTGGAACCGATTGACCTATTTTATCTCAACACTTGTGTCACTCGTGCGATCCTGTGACTATGGTGGACTATAGATAGGATTTACGGAAATCTATCGACCAAGAGTTCTTCCGTAAGAATTAGCTAAACAGTTGGCTTATCAATTTACGGAAATTGAGTCTTGGGATCACTTGTATCTTTCTTGAGGGAGATCAATTATGCAAGTGCGAGAGTCTACATGTTTAAAATGAATTTTAAAATAGACTTAAATCACCTCGATGAGTTGCTTATTTCGTTTTGTTTTTCTTTCTTTTTCAAAGTGTAGATCACGATTTTAAATCGCTAAACAACAAATGGTTGGTTCAAGTGATAACCCAATGCCAAGTGCCACATTGGACCGTGAGTCCTGGCTTCGGATCTTCATGAATCGGATGAATCGGTCTACTCGATCAAGAATGATGGATCAAACTTCGCGGACCGGGAGGCGGCATTACGGAATGCTGCCGCTGCTGACGGGAAGCTCAAATATCTCTTGGAGCCCATCCCGGCAAACCCAGGTCCCACGGCTAGAGCTGCTGAAGTCACCAAGTTTAATGATTTCTGTATGGAAGCGGGTGCGATTAAAAACGTACTCATTTTTGCAATGGAACCCAATTTGCCGAAACGCTTCATAGCCCATGGTGCAAACAAGATTTTCACCACGCTCACTAAGGAATTCTCGAAAGCACCGAGAATCGTGACCTATGACCATACCACTCGCTTCTTTGATGCGAAACTCCGAAAGGGCCAACCGGTTAGCCCACACATTCTCAAAGATGATTGAGAATGTCGAGAAACTGGAGACCTTTAACTGTAACATCAGCGAGAATATTGTTATCGACCGTATTCTTCATTCACTCCACGATGGTTATTCGCAATTTAGAGCGAATTACTATATGAATGATTTGAAGAAAACTCCGCATGAACCGCACTCCCTCCTCGTACGCATGCACCGAGAAGGACATGAAGTTCAGTGGGAGCATGAAACAAGATGTTCTCGTTGTGTCGAATAAAGGGAAAGGTAAGGGCAAAGCTCGAGCAAACCTAGCGATGAGGTAAGGCGAAGTTCAAGAAGTCGGGTTCGAGTAAGAGTGGGACTGGTGAGTCGAGCACCTCATCAAGCGTGACAAAGAGCAAGAATGAAAACATGGAATGCCATCACCGCCACAAGATCGGGCATTGGAGACGCACATGTCCTGTTTATCATGAGGACTTAAAGGCAGGTCGTGTTAAACCCGTTGGTATGTCTTCCTCTTCTTCTACTTTTATTCATATGATTGAGATTAACCACGCAAGTTACTGGAACTTGGGTACTTGATACTGGTTGTGGTTCTCATCTGTGTAATCATGTGCGGGGGCTCAAAACATCGAACCCCTCGTAAAGGGTGAGGTGGACCTGCGTGTTGGGAATGGAGCAAGAGTGGCTGCCATCTCAAAGGGGACATATGTGATCCAGCTTCCTAGCGGATTTGAGTTGTCTTTATATGACTGCTATTATGTTCCTAGTCTTTCGAAAAACATTATTTCAGTTTCTGCACTTGATAAACTTGGTTTTTCATTTGTAATAGAAAATAATACTTGCATTTTCTCATTACACGATATGATTTACTGACAAGGCGCTCTCCATGAACGGAATTTATGTTTTAGATCAGACCACGGAAATATTACACGTAATGAATAAAAGGTTAAAGGTTGGTGACAAAGATCAAACATATCTATGGCACTGCCGTATGGGACACATTAATGAGAAACGCGTTAAACAGCTCATCAAACATGGAGCTATCTCGGCCTTTGATTTTCAATCATTTGGCACGTGTGAATCATGTCTCATCGGTAAGATGACTCGTATTTCCTTCAAAGGTGTTGGAATGCGCTGCGACCTATTAGGACTCATACACACGGATGTATGTGGCCCTATGTCAATCACCGCACGAGAAGGCTATAGATATTTCATCACTTTCACGGACGATTTGAGTAGATATGGCTATGTCTACTTAATGAAGCACAAAAGTGAATCCTTTGAGAAATTCAAGGAATACCAAAATAGGGTACAGAACCTATTAGGTAGAAAGATTAAAACACTACGTTCGGATCGTGGTGGCGAGTATCTTTCTCACGAGTTTGATCAACACCTCAAAGACTGTGGGATTTCCTTACAGTTAACTCCACCTGGAACACCTCAATTGAATGGTGTGTCCGAACGGAGAAATCGAACACTACTTGATATGGTTCGATCCATGATGAGTCACACGGTTTTACCCGATTCGTTATGGGGTTATGCTCTTCTGTCACCGCTCTAATACTTAACCCAAGTCCGTCTAAAGCCGTTGACAAGACTCCATATGAACTATGGAAGGGAACGGTCCCTAACTTGTCCTTTATACGGGTTTGGGGCTGCGAGGCTTATGTCAAGTGGAGACACGAGGATAAGCTCGGCCCGCGATCGGTCAAGACATACTTTATAGGTTATCCTAAAGGAACACTTGGTCATTACTTCTATTCGCCAACCGAACAACGCGTTTTTGTTGCGGCTAGTGCGACATTCTTAGAGAAGGAATTTCTCGAGAATGCAAAGAGTGATAGAACCTTCGACCTGTCGGAGATTCCAGAACCAAACACCGAGCAACCATTGGAGGAACCTGTTCCTTCAATCCCGGCTGCGGTGAATATTCCTGAGGAACCTAGGAGGTCGGGAAGAGTCTCTATTCCTCCCGGACAGATACATTGGTATGGTCGAGGAACATGACATAGATGACGTTCTACTTCTAACGAGTAGTGAACCCGCAACCTATAAAGGTGCCATGACTAGTTTCGACTCAAAGCTATGGCTTGAGGCCATGCAATCCGAGATGGACTCCATGTATGAGAACAACGTGTGGGATCTTGTTGACTTACCGGCTAAGGTTCGTCCCCTTCAATGCAAATGGCTTTACAAGATAAAGCATTCTGTGGAAGGTCAACAAGATATCTACAAAGCACGACTAGTTGCTAAAGGTTTCACCCAAGTGCCAGGTTTGCACTACGATGAGATTTTTGCACCTGTAGTCATGCTGCGTTCCATTCGGATTATCTTAGCGATCGCTGCTTTTCATGACTATGAAATTTGGCAAATGGATGTGAAAACCGCCTTCTTAAACGGCTTTTTGGAGGAAGAGTTGTACATGGTACAACCCGAAGGTTTCATTGATCCAAAGACATCCTAAGAAAGTGTGCAAGCTTAAGCGTTCCATTTATGGACTTAAGCAAGCATCAAGGAGTTGGAATCATCGCTTCGACCAAGTGATTAAAGAAAATGGATTTACTCGATCGGTCGAGGAACCATGTCTATATATCAAGTCGAGTGGGAGCAAGATTGTCTTCCTAATATTGTATGTTGACGACATACTCCTGATTGGGAATGACATACCTCTCTTAACTTCGGTGAAAGTATGGTTGAAAAACCATTTCCAGATGAAAGATCCGGGAGAGGCACAAAGAATTCTAGGCATCCGTATCTATCGAGATAGATCACGACGGATGTTATCTCTCGATCGAGAGTCTTACATAGACAAAGTCCTAGAGAGATTCAAGATGACTAACTCCAAGAAGGGTTCCTTCCTATGGCTCCGGGGTGCATTTGAGCGATCTCGGCACCAGAGACACCGGAAGAGAAAGAGCGCATGACACGGATTCCTTATGCTTCGGCTATAGGATCAATCATGTATGCCATGATATGCACACGTCCGGACGTGGCATATGCATTGAGTATGACAAGTCGATTCCAACAAAGATCCAGGTGAACCACATTGGTTGGTTGTCAAGAACATTCTTAAGTACCTACGGAGGACTAAAGATTGGGCATTGACTTATGGAGGCTCTCAAACGCTATGCGCAACCGATTCTGCAGATGCTAGCTTCCAAACGGATCGAGATGACTCGAAATCTCGGTCGGATTCGTTTTTACTCTTAATAAGCGCTGATCAGTGGAAGAGTTCGAAACAAATCTGTTACAAGAGATTCTACGACTGAGTCCGAGTACTATGCCGCGTCTGAAGCTACAAAGGAAGCGATATGGATGCGTCAATTCTTACATGGGCTCTCTGTAGTGCCTAGTTCGAATGACCCGATCACCATCTATTGCGACAATAGTGGTGCCATCTTCCAAGCTAAGGAGCCAAAGTCTAGCAACAAGTCTAGACATGTACAACGGAAAGCTCATCTAATCCGAGATTACGTGGAGCAAAAGGAAGTAGTGATAGAAAAAGATTGCTCAGATGATAACATAGGAGATCCTCTCACTAAAGCATTACGACAAGATAAGCATGAAGGGCATGTTAATTCCATGGGAATTAAACGTGTTCCTAAGTTGTAGTACTCTTTTATGGATCAGATTCATTCGCTTTTGTACTCTATACAACATCATCGTTTTGATATTTTATATATATTTTGTTTTTCATGTGGTTTTGTACGACAAATTTTGAACACCACAAAGTGAACTGAACGAACATTATATTTTTCAGTCCTTAATTGCCCACATGAGCTGATAACTCTGGCAATTATTTTGTGACGTTGGTTGATGGTGGGTTCAACGAGCCATAAGTCAACCGGTTGACTGACCAATCACAGAGGCGATTTATACGGATATTTCGTAGGACACAATTGTGACATCGACGTGGAGTCCTAAATGTTTTATAACATTCGTTGCCCGGTCGTGGATAGGACTTCCATGGTGATCCTAAGAGTCGATTCTTTTGACTATCGACTGTCTCTTGAGACTAAGGCAGATTTTGGGTGACTTTGGTTTCTTTCTCACGGTCATCCGTAACAGGGGCCAAGTAGATTTTTTTCTGGTCATTTCATGTTGTGCTTAGATCGGAAGGAGTCGAGTTGAAGGAAATATTCACCTTTATCAGGTACTCGATATTTCTCGGGCCCACTCGAGGAGTCAGAATCGAAATGCATGGCCATGCTCGGATACGGATTCGTTTTATCGGTTAAGTTACTCTCTAGTCGGGGAAACCACTCTTGATACTGATCGATTGTAAAATACGACCTTTGCGGATCCGGATCTGCAAATTGTTTTACATTGAGTGGGAGAGATTTTAAATGAATATGAGAATCGGTTATCGCACATACACTTGTACGGACAAGTGGGAGTTTGTTGGAGCTTGTGTCCTCCGGTTAGTGCGGATAACGTCATTGCACATGCACTTGTACGGACAAGTGGGAGCTTGTTGGGGTTGGTGTCCTTAACGGTTAGTGCAAGGACTCATAAACCTCTAAAAGGATCAAAGGGCATACTTTTGGTATTATTATCACTTGATCCACGTTTATCAATAACGGTTGGCTTGCTAGATAAGTTTGACGTTATTGTCATACGGATGGCGGTGATCAACTGGTCCCTAAAAGTCACACCTATAGGATACGTTCGAGAGATATGACGGTATGAAAATACTCATGTAGATGCCAAGAATGACTAACCGATTAGTCCGAGTTATTTGACTAGTAATTAAGTCAAATATGTGATGTTGAGATATTATATTTAATACGGATTAAATATCATGGGCTAAGGCGAATTAACTAGTTAATTCGTAAAATTAAATATAAATGATTTATATTTAATTAAATGTATATTGAATATAACTATACAATACTGTTTTTTGTCGGACACGAATTAATAATTCAAATAACCCGTATTATTAGGCGATGCCTTAATTTCCGATAACCGATAACAGATTTATAATCAAACCGCGTCATATACATTTGGAATTTAATGAACCGGACCACGAGTTAAAACCAAGAGGAAGTGGAAGCCCACTTCCCTTGTGTGGGTCTCGGTTTTGCCGAGTGAGAGGGATCAAAAGGGAGAGCTTCTCCTCCCTTCTGACCTAATCATCATTTGAAACAAAAATTAGGGTTTTGAAGAGTATTCTCCTCTGAAAAACCTGAGATCTCTCATCTCGAAAAAAAACACACTTCAGTTCTCCCAATATTGCAAAGCAATCGGAGAACACCATCTAGCACAAGGGCATATCTCGGACAAGGTCTTGGGTGCAACAATTAGGAGGGAATCTGGTTTGATTTCTGTTCTTTACGCCGTGCATCAAAGGACCCGAGGTTGATTTCTATACATTAATCATTTCATTATGTTTTTCGTTTTATGACTATGAATTGCATGTTTAAATTTACGTTATAGTCCTGCAATTAAAGGGTAGTATACGGATATTAACCCACAAACATAACTTGACTCGGTTCTTGCTTTGACCTTCAAATCAAATGTAAATGTGTAATGGTTTCTCATTTGTAGAGTAAGGACTGGCAGTATTCGCCTGCACAGAAATGTTGTAGCTTGTGTTTCATTAGATGACATAATTAAAAATATGTAGCTTGTGTTTCATTAGATGACATAATCCCGCACCACTGGAATTCTTTCTCCCTCATCCTTATGCAGTACACCCATAACCCAACATCACATTAATAACCCTCTTCCACCACCACCAATAAGCTTCCAGACGACCGCCGAAGACGCTGACACATTTACGGGTCACATAAAAACATGCCATTAAACCAACGCTCTCACTTAACTTCCATTTTCACTCTCACCTGAAGCGCCTTACCCTTAGCCATAAGATTCTCGCCGGAGATGTGATACCGCGTCGCCGTTGGCCAGAAAAGACTGTTTTTGGGTCGGAATTTTTCGAATAATTGGATGGTAGGATTATTTTTTAAAATTTGTTGTTCCTTTTTTTGTAGATCTAACATTTATATTGAAAGAAAAGGATGCGATAGTAACAAACATCGTGGGACAAGTGTTGGTGGTAGGAATAGGGAGGGTAAACGTCGTCAGCGGTGTGGGCAAGTGGTGGTTGTGAACGCATTCAAGTGAGAGAAGGTGTGAGAATAGGCGTGGTGATGAAAATGGGGGTTAACATTAGTGGCCGGCTCCTCGTCGGCATCGTGAGGCTGGCGTTGGGAATTTAATTACCACATTGCCGATAAAAAATTTGCATATCGGTCAGAAATTTGTCCATTGGTGTTGTTATTGAGGCGGTCTGATCGAGTGCAGAACGCAAACATGGGTGATATGGGTTTGTGGAGGATGTAATCAAACGGTTCTTGATGAAATATATTGATTGCCGACGATGAATGATTAAGATTTCACGTTTGAAGAGATTCATGGTTGATTTCGAGTTCATTGCACTTGAGTCTTACTGTCTTTACGAGATAATTTTAAATATTGACTATTGAGACAAATTAGACTAAAATTTTCAAAAAACCAACACCTTAATAGGGATATCAAATTATGAAATGTAAGACTACTTGAGTGCTTGAGTAACATAAGGAAATACGGAGTAGTAAGAAGTACAATTATATGACTTATTATTTGGACGAGTGTAAGTAATTTGATTATGAGAAGCAAGGTAATTGAGTGTATATAGAAATTTAAAAAAGTGTATTTAGCATGGCATAGATGTGTATTTAGCAGCTTAGAGAAGTGTATCTAGCATGCCAGAGATGTGTATCTAGTAAAGTAAATGAGTGTATCTAGAAACCTAAAGAAGTGTATCTAGCATGTCATCGATGTGTATCTAGCAAAGTAAAATCTAAAGAAGTGTATTTAGCATGCCATCGACATCATAATTTCGTTTATCGAGTATTTAAAGGATACTCCTTATACACTAACAATGTTGTTCTAGGTTGGGATCACGAATACGAGCCATCAGGACACCAAGTACTGCAAATTTAATGTGTTCACTCTTTAAGACAAAGCTAGAAATATACAATGAGAGGAGGATATGATAATGTTATTTGAAGAATGGCTAAATGAGAGTGCAATGAGACAAATTTAAAAGAACCTTTCTAAGTGTAAATGCATTCAATTTGTGTTTTCTTAAGCTCTTGCAATTTTCTCCTCCGATAAGTAGTTTATTAGATGGAACTTTAGAAAGCTGTCAAGCAGCACATGAAAAAAAGAAAAGAAAATTGTAGCAATAAGCCATACTTGATCCACATGAGCTGGTCAGTCTGCCCCATCTCCGCCAAAAGATATGGGGACAATTTTTCACGGATAGTCCATAATATTCATATTCTATGCACGGATCAATAACCATATACAAGTTAGTACTCCTCAAATTCCCTATGATTCTTGAGAGTTGAAACCAAGTCTTATTTGTTCTGATGAAGTTTAATCTTTTCCCTTGTGAACATGACTACATTCTTCATCGAGTTCATTAATACACACACTATTTTACATGAACTAAACGATGCCAAGTACAAAATTATAGTACAAGGGGACAATCTATGATGCAAATCAGAGTTCAATAGTCAGCATCAAAATGTATCCAACCACGAATCAAAATCATCCAAGTCTTTGGCATGCGATCCAGGAGGCAGTGAAACTGAAATAGAGGATGAAGGAAAAACAAATGAGTTAACCTTTGCCTCAGTAGGTTTGGATATTTCCTTGAACAGATTGTCAAGCTCATCATCCAGACTGCAGGAAGTGAGGGCGAATGTAGACATAGATGGATCATGGGAGTTTTGTAACACAGCTGAACATGTGGGACCATCATAAAAAAGGGCAGTCTTCACCTCCATATATTGAAATAGACCATCTTTCTTGTTTAGGCTAGAACTATCAAGCAAGTTGTCTAGCTCATCATCAGACTAGTGACGATTTGTGGCAAATGAGCAGAATCACCCTCTATATTCAACATCCAAATTCCTTGTGTTCTAATCGAGGTCACAACTGGATCAGAAAGCTTTGTGTCACCCATGTCATCAGATGAAGATATGATGGGTTCATTGTTTAGCGCTTCTGTTTCAGCTGTTTTCTCATCTGCCAGATATATAGAGTACAGTTGTTGAAAAGTATCAAATGTTTTTAACCTTATTTCCCTTAATACCACATTTGTATCTTGGCCACCCTGCAAATTACAGAAAGGCAAAATGAGATTGTATGTTAGAGCGTCATTGACAGTGAACAACCCACCCAACCCAAACCCTTATTTCCCAACCAGTCTGCAAAACCAGCATTGGTAATGGCTTCGCCACCCCATAACTAGGTCATGAACATCACACTAATGTAAGGTTAATTTAGACATATGATTTTGACTTAGATGCCATCTTTCAGGAGTTTTTATTATAGTAATACCATGTGGCCTGGTATTTTATGTATCCACTACTCCACCATGATTAACAAAGCCCACCACCATACCACAACCCACCATTTTGGTAACCCTGACTCAGAAAGACCTCGGGGTGCCTTGTATCTAACATTTGCATTATCCCTGCATATATAGTAAAATTCCTCAACAACCGCTTTCTACAAATTAGCAGCAAATTTCCTAGTTCTGAACTCGAATCATTCTTGTTCAACAATAAATTTACGGCAAAATCATCTATTAATCTGGCCAGACATACGCATTCTACAGAAAAAGATTTCTATTGCAGACTGGTTGCAGGGCACATTTATGACATACAAAATAAAAACTGTAATCATGATCGTGAGAAGCAAAGTAGTAAATCATCAACAATATACGAGTATAATACTATAATCTAGTGGCGAATAATTTACGGGTACTCACCCTCACATGTGTTTAGGTCACCGACAGGGCAACGGACGAGCTGCAAATCTGCAAGATTCATGCTTATAATTCTTTTACTGAAGCGTATAAAATAGAAAAGTATTGAACTATGTATCTAGCATGGCATAGATGTGTATCTAGCTTTTTAGAGATGTGTATCTAACCAGGTAAATGATTATATCTAGCTAGTTAAAGGAGTGTATCTAGCATGGCATAGATGTGTATCTAGCAAGGTATAGATATGTATCTAGCAAGGTAAAAGAGTGTATCTACCTTGTTAAATGAGTGTATCTAGCTTCCCATAGATGTGTATCTAACAATGTAAAGGTATGTATCTAGCAAGGTAAAATAGTGTATCTACCTAGTTAAATGAGTGTATCTAGCTTGCCATAGATGTGTATCTAACAATGTAAAGGTATGTATCTAGTAAGGTAAAAGCGTGTATCTAGCTTGCCAAAGGAGTTTATCTAGCAAGGTAAATAAATGACTATATCTAGCAAGTTAAAGAAGCGTATCTAGCATGCCATATACGTGTATCTAGCAATGTAAAGGTATGTATCTAACAACATAAAGGAGTGTATCTAGCATGCCACAGATGTGTAGAGGCGTCAAAGACCGACTCCATCTGAATTATTAACTAATAACTAGAGGACATATGTGACTGACCATTCATTAAAGCATGGGACGGACGTGAGAATAATGAAAGCAACTCAAGTATAGAGGCGGCTAGGCGCCAGACTTTAGAATAGCCTAACATGATTTTTGACCAAAAAAAATGAATCCACAATTCATGGTAATCCAATACTAGGTATACAGCAAACTCCAATCATTCCAAAATGAATCCGCAATTATACGAATCCTCAATTAACACATAAACATAACTACATTCAGAACATTAAATCAGAACGCAATAGCTCATAGTATCCGGCAAAACTCAAAACAATTCATAAAAATCGATCAGTAAACAACGACCAAGTTACCAATATTTTGAACATATTGTGACTGCATATGTAGTTGATACTGGCCATATTCATACCTAGAAAATTTTCAATAAACTACGAAAATGGGAAAGAGGTTTACCCCAGTGGTCCTGCAAATTGCGAGGTTTTACTGATGCGCAACAAAATTAACGGTTACAGAGGTTTCAATTAGTTGCAAGTATACCTCTTCGATTGTGATCCTTCTCCGGAACCATACTTTCGGATACACAAAAACCCATCAAAATCCAGATCTAAAAATTCAGATCTACAAAACCGAACTAAAACAACCATCGCAGTACCTGAGCAGGTGACATTTAAGACGGAGAAACTGGTGGAGTGAGTGGTGAAGTGTAATCGTCGTTGCAATAGCACCGGCGCCGGCGTTGATTAATGGTGGAGAGTCGCCGGAGAATTCCGATGGTAAAACCACCAATATCGCCGTAGGAGGCGAGTTAAAAAGGAGGTTATGGTGGAGGAGGTTGGATGCGAAAGGAAGGCATCATGCGTGGTGATTTGTGGTCCGGCGTTGGCGAACGGAGGTCTATCTGTCAGGGTGAGAGGAAAGTAGTTGAGAATAATTAATGTAGGGAGTGTAATGTGTATACAGTATAGGTGAGTGGTAGAATGTCGCGTGTGTTTGTTTGTGTTTTGGTTTTTTAGTCAGTTAGTAAGTTCGCACCGAACTTTAGGTTCGCACAAGATCTTATTTCTATATATATATATATATGTATGTATGTATATATAAACACCATGACACAAGGAGATGGAGCAAAGAAATCAAATACAAAATTTGAGTGTGCAATTGAAAAATTCACGCTTAAGGAAAGCAAGGAGGATTCCAGTTTTCCACAGTGCACCTATTGCAGAGGCCGTGGCAGTCACCACCAACAAGCCAATGCTGCGGCAGTGAGTGACAATGACTCACAAAAACAGATTTTCACCGCAGAAGAGATAGTCCAGTTGCGAGCTTTGTTAAAACCCAAAGCAACCAAAGGTAGTCAGACGCCTGCAGGTATGAATAATAATGCTTTTGGTACATGTCTACTCGATAGCGGGGCGTCACACCATATGACGGGTAGACGCGATTTGCTAGAAAATATATGGCGTGGTAACACGTCCACCGTGGGATTGCCAAATGGGTCACATATAGTAGCTCAAGAGCATGGGAGTGTGACATTAAGCCAGAATTTTATACTCAAAGACGTACTTTTTGTTCCCTCCTTAACTTGTGACTTAATTTCTATACAACAATTGATTAAAGAAAACAATTGTGTTGTGACTTTTTATACTGACCATTGCGTGTTATAGGACCAATCTACAAGGATGAAGATTGAATGGGGTGAGCTCAGCGATGGGGTCTATTATTTCAAGGGTGGACGAGAAAGCATAGCACGAGCAAGCACAAGTAGTGATGCGCGGCTTTGGCACAAAAGACTCAGACATCCGTCTAGTAATATTTTACCTCTTTTCTCAAAACTAGTTGGTTTAATTTGTCATGGAATTCTAGTGATATTTGCGATCCGTGTTGTCGGGCTAAACAAACTTGTTCCGTTTTTAAAGTCAATAATAAGATAAGCACTGAATTATTTGCCCTTATACATTGTGATATTTGGGGACCATACCACACCAAAAGCTTGTCGAGAGCTCATTATTTTCTCACTATTGTTGATGACCGAAGTAGAGGTGTTTGGGTATATCTAATGCGAGATAGGAGCAAAGTCAGTCAATTAATGATAAATTTTGCAACATGACAAAGACTCGGTTTGGGAAGGAGGTTAAAATAGTCCAAAGCGATAATGGAACGGAGTTTCTTTCCGGTACCATGAAAGACTACTATGATAATAACGGAATTGTTTTTTAAACAAGTAATATTGACACCCCACAACAAAATGGTAGGGCGGAGAGGAAACATAGGCACATTATAGAAAAAGCGAGAGCCCTTCGTTTTGAAAGCAATTTACCGATTGAATTTTGGGGGTAGTGTGTTCTAACCGCTGCGTATCTTATAAATAGGACACCCACTCGCTTACTTAATGGCCTAACTCCTTATGAAGTGTTATATGGAGAGCAACCTTGTTTGGATAACATCCAAGTTTTTGGAAGTATATGTTATGTTCATAATAAAGAAAAACCTAAGGACAAATTTAAGGAACGAGGAACAAGATGCGTTTTTGTAGGGTATCCACATAGCAAAAAGGGTTGGAAAGTCTACGATTTAAAGAAGAGACAATTGTTTGAATCAAGGGATGTGATTTTTTATGAGAATGTTTTTCCTTTCGCTAATGTCGACGCAATAGATGCACATGAATCCCGACCAATGAAACCTAATGACATACCTATTGTGGATGATACTCATGTGAGTCCTGACCCATACATTGATCATGAGACTACCCATGAGAAAGTAAGAAACGAAGAGAGTGATGATCAGATTGTGGGTGAAGAGTTAGTTGAGGTGACAGAAATGCAGGTTACAGAAAACGTGCTAAATGAACCGATGGGAAGAGGAGCCCGTGAGAAATTTGATCCATATTGGAAGAAATATTATGTTTGCAAGTCGACTCGAATCATAGACTCCGCAACAAGAGCTCACTCACTCCAATCGACACCCACCAAGAAAGGTACACGTTATCCAATGGTTAATTATGTCACTACCAATTATTTTTCTAATAATCACAGAATTTTTCTAGCAAGGATTGATACGATCACGGAGCCACATAATTATTACGAGGCAGCCCAATTAGCCGAGTGGAGGCAGGCCATGTCAAAGGAGTTTGATGCACTTGAGAAGAATGGAACATGGAAAATTGTTGATCTCCCGAAAGGTAAAAGACCTATTGGTTTTCGATGGGTTTACAAGGTAAAATACAAGGCAGACGGGACTATTGAGCAGTACAAAGCAAGGTTGGTTGCACAAGGTTACACCCAAATAGAAGGTGTAGACTATCATGAAACATTTGCGCCAGTTGCAAGATGACGAGTGTTCGTTGTTTGCTTACCATGGCTATCTCGAAAGGGTGGTCCATTGCTCAATTAGATGTTAATAACGCCTTCTTACACGGGGATTTAGAAGAAGAGGTTTACATGAGAATGCCACCTGGTTTCGATAAAGGAGGAGCAAATAAAGTTTGTAAATTAATGAAGTCCTTATATGGACTAAAACAAGCTTCGCGGAATTGGTTTGCAAAGTTGATAGATTCCTTGACGAGGTATGGCTTCATTCAATCTTTGGCTGACTACTCACTGTTCACTTATAATAAAGGCGGAATTTTTATTGGTATTTTGGTATACGTCGATGATATGATAATTGTGAGTGATAGTGAGGAAGCAAGTAACCGTCTCAAATTGTTTCTCGAACGTAGTTTCGGGATTAAAGACCTCGGGAAGCTCAAATATTTTTTGGAAATTGAAGTAGCAACTGGGTCCAAGGGTCTTTTCCTTAGCCAAAGAAAATACGCCTTAGAAATTGTTAAAGAGGTGGGTTTGGAAGGAGCAAAGCCAACCGATATACCCATCCAACCGAATCATCAATTAGCTTTGGCAGAAGGAGATTTGTTACACGACCCTATGAAGTATCGACGGTTAATGGGACGACTCATTTACTTGACTATTACGAGACCTGACTTAGTATATGCAGTCCATATTTTGTCCCAATTTGTACACGCTCCAAGAAAAGAGCATTGGAATGCCGCATTGCGAGCTATACGGTACATTAAAGGAAGTCCGGGAAAGGGGAATGTGATAGAGCGTAATAATGATTTGTTGTTGAGTGGATACTCGGAATCTGATCATGCGAGGTGTCCATTGACAAGAGGTCAATTACTGGTTATTTCGTGACCTTAGGACACTCACCCATATCATGGAAAGCTAAGAAACAAGCTACTGTTGCAAAGTCGAGTGCAGAGGCGGAGTATCGGGCTTTGGGTGCCGTGACAAGTGAAGTAATATGGTTGAAGTCCTTTCTTAAATCGCTTGGCATATATCATAGCACACCCATTGAAGTGTTTTGTGATAACACGGCCGCTTTACACATTGCTAAAAATCCCGTTTTTCATGATCGTACTAAGCACATCGAGGTAGATTGTCATTTCATATGCCATCATATTATGAACAAAACAATCTCGACCTCTTATTTGCGAAGTAAAGACCAAATAGCGGACATCTTCACAAAGGCGTTAGGAGGAGAAGTTTTTTGTTATCTTCGATCCAAGTTGGGCATTAGCTTGCCAAGTGCTCCAACTTGAGGGGGAGTATTAAACAATATTGTAGGATCATATCTATATAATGCAATATTGTTATTATTGTTATATATATATATATATATATATATATATATATATATATATATATATATATATATATATATATATATATATATATATATATATATATATATATATATATAGTGTAAAGATCAAGGGAGTCCACCTCCTTCCTTTGAGTCCATAAGTCCTCCTTATAGCCTTTAGATGAGGAAAATGAAAGGCTGAGATGTACACAAGAAAAAAGGAGATTAAAGCTAATTAAAACCCATCTCTCTCTACAACACTAATTAATCATTAATTCCTCACTAATTTAATATATATACCCTTTCTTTTCTCTCTCTGCCTCACTTCTCCCTCATTAAACACTACAATCCTCTCAAAAAACCTAAATAAATCCTCTCTAAAAAATACCCCAAACAAATCTGAGAAAAAAAATATCCCACAAACCAACGACTCACCACACACCCGCCACCCGACACGCCACCAGCCCTCACAACCACTATTACCAACCGACCACCCAAAACAGCCGCGACCCACCACTCCAGATCCGACCGTCACGACGACCACCACCAACCACTCATAGCCTCACCTCCTCGCCCTCTCCACCTGACACCAACACCACCCACAAACCACCCGCCAACACCACCCACAAACCATCCGCCAACACCACGACCGGCACCACTCGACGCCACCCGCACGCCACCACCACACAAACCAGATCTGTCGCCCACCTTCCCCCTACCGCCACCTGCTCACGCCGCACTGCCTCCACCAGTCCACTTTCGTCCTCTTTCCGCCGCCGCCCTCAACGAAAAACACCACCCTCCTCTTCTCCCTCCTCTACCGAGTTCTTCTTCCTTAATTTCTCGCCCTCAACAAAAAACACCTCCGTCCTATTTTTGTTCTTGTTGTTCTGATTTTTTTTTTTTTTTTTGTTTCCTTAATTTCTTCCTTTTTTTCTACCGAGTTCAGATTTGTTCTTCCTTAATTTCTCGCCCTTTTTTTCTGTTTTTTTTTTGTGTATTTAATCCTAGATCTCTTGTTATAAATTGGTCTTGTGGTGGTTCTCATTTTTTTAATAGTTAGTATTGTTTTAGTAAAAGTCAAATAGCAAAAACGAGATCTGCTGAAATCAGATCTTCTCATTTTTTTTAATAGTTTAGTATTGTTTTAGTAAAAGTCGATTGTTTTAGATTTCGTGTATCGTTTTGTTTTTCATTTTTTCTTTTCTTTCTTTTTGATTGTTGGCTTCTCATTATTTTTTAAATTTTAGATCTAGGTTTTTGAAATAGACCGAAAAAAAAGATCTCACATAAGTTGTTTAATTTTGTGAGATCTTTTAATTTAAATCTTAGATATATTTAAAATGTCCTCTCCTCATTTTTCTTCAATTGTTGTTATATTAGATCGCTTTATTTTAGTCTTAGATCTAATAAATGGATCTAAGGTTATTTGTTGATTTTACTCTCTTTTCTGTTAGAATTACTCTTTTTTCTGTTAGAATTACACTTTTTTCATCTTAGAATTACACTTTTTTCTACTAGAATTACAATTACTATTTTTTTCTGTTACAATTACCCTTTTTTTCGCTGAAATTACACTTTTTTTTTGGCTAGAATTACTCTTTTTTCTGATAGAATTATTTTTAAGGTATTACATTTTTTTCATTAAAATTACACTTTTTTTTATTAAAATTACACTTTTTTTTGTTAAAATTACACACTTTTCTCCATTAAAATTACATCTTTTTCTTTTAAAATTACACTTTTTGTTGTTGTTGTTAGAATTACACTTTTCTCCATTAAAATTACACTTTTCTCCATTAAAATTACACTTTTTTCTGTTAAAATTATACTTTTTTCTGCTAGAATAACACTTTTTTCTAATAGAATAATTTTTAAGGTATTACACTTTTTTCATTAAAATTACTCTTTTTTTTATTAAAATTACACTTTTTTTTGTTAAAATTACACTTTCTTTTGTTAAAATTACACTTTTCTCTATTAAAATTACACCTTTTTCTTTTAAAAGTACACTTTTTGTTGTTGTTAGAATTATACTTTTTTTCTGTTAAAATTACACTTTTCTCCATTAAAATTACACTTTTTTTTGTTAAAATTATACTTTTTTCTGCTAAAATAACACTTTTTTCGGCTAAAATTACACTTTTTCTGCTAAAATTACACTTTTTGTTGTTGTTAGAATTATACTTTTTCTGTTAAAATTACACTTTTTTCTACTAAAATAACACTTTTTTCGGCTAAAATTACATTTTTTCTGCTAGAATTACACTTACTACTATTGGACTAATGTTACACCCTCAATGGACTTGGTCATATTCTCATTGGACTAATGTTACACTCTCAATGGACTAAAATTACATTCTCATTGGACAGAAATTATACTTTTCTGGACTAAAATTACACTTTTCTGGACTAAAATAACACTCTCATTGGACTGAAATTACATTTGGCTGGGCTAAAAAAATACTTTCCTGGACTAAAATAATACTCTCATTGGACTGAAATTACACTTTCCTTGACTAAAATAACACTTTTTGTCGTTAAAATAACACTCGTAAAATGCTAAAATTACAATAAGTTGTGATAAAATTACAAAAATTTAAAATATTATTCGTCAAAATCAGTCAAAAAAGACTGAAGTTAAACTCGTAAAACGCAAAATTCTCGTAAACATTCCTTAAAATTACAAATTTCAAAATAATATCCATCAAAACCGCTTCGTTGATTAAAGTTACACTTTTTGCTGTTAGAATTACACTCGTAAAATCCTAAAATGTCGAAAACTTGTGTCAAAAAAAAAAAACGAAAAAAAACTGAAACTGGAAAAGTGTTAACAAAATTTTCATAAACTTTGAAGTATAAGATAAATGGTGGTGTTAATTGTGTATGATAATGAATTAGTAAATGTATTATTAAAACTAGAGAGAGAAGTGAATTAATTCGTGTTAAGTGTGTTTCTTACTTTCAATCTCAAGCATCCACCAAGCATGATCTAAGGGATATGGGAGGGACTTATGGACTCAAAAGATATGAAGGACTTACAAGAACTTTGCGCTCTCTCTCTCTCTCTCTCTCTCTCTCTATATATATATATATATATATATATATATATATATATATATTAGATGTATAATATCTTAGTTATTTTGGTTAACCAAATTATTGGTTACCTAGTTTATAAGAATGCTTTTAGGAAGTAAATAATCTCAAAGGTGTATATATGTATCACGTAGTAACGTGCTCTCCATTCATTCAATAATAATCAATCTTTTCTATCTCCTCTGTGCTCTTTGTTTAACACATAGCCAAGTTTGAATTTTTTAAATAAAAATCACAAAATCACGTCCCCGATCGGGGTTGGTATCCCGGGGGAGGCTGATGGCTGGTGACGGTTCGATTACCTTGAGCGTGTGTATATATATATATATATATATATATATATATATATATATATATATATATATATATATATATATATATATATATATCATGTTCTTCTGGGGATAGACGTTTCAGCCGTCACTTTTGCAAGAACTACATTAAGTCCGTCTTGTTTCAGACCGCAAGATCCGTCTGAAACAATAAGACCTCTCACAAGTGGAAATCACATGGGTGATGGGACACCCCCATGTGCTTTCCCACTCACTCCCTAAATGGGTATTTTATGAGAGGAAATGGTATCCGTCTTATTTTTTTTGACGGATCTTGTGGTCTGAAATAAGAAGTTGTGTATTTTATTAGGTTTACAAATTTTATCTTTTCTTTCCGTATTTCTTCTTCAGCGATCATTTTCTCTTACTTTTAGTTTTAGAATAATAATCTACATTATTTTATTACGTACGTACGTAATTCATTTCAATTATTTACATTTTGATTCGGGTTTTCGTTCTAGCATTGTTCTACCTTTATACGAGTTCTATTTGGGTATTTTCTCTATTTCTCTCTTTATTATATTATTTCAATTACTTGTTAATTTTTTATCAATATGCTATTGTTTACATTTATAATTGTCATTAGTTTACATATGAATATATTTGAGTAGTTTAATTTATCTAGGGTGAAGGAATGTAGCATGTATAATTAGTAATTTGTATTGTTTGAATGGGGTTTGTATCGTCATTGTAATTGTCTATATTCTTTGCTTGATTTAATTTATAAACTATGTATTGTAGCCACAATAATTTGTTTATACTCGGTAATTTCCGACTTAAAATCGAGAGATGCGAAGAGAATTAGACAAAGCAAGAATAGTAAAGCGGCCTAGTAAGGGCGAGAACCCCTAGAACCCGTTTTATTGTCGACAATAAACCAAGAGGCATATGCCATTGACTTAGACAATTACAGATTTCACTATACCCGTATTCGGAAATATTCATATGCTAATTTACATGTCTGTCCCTTAGAATTTCCTTCTTATTGTTATTTATCATTTTGTCTATTGCTTTAATTTATAAAGCAAATCTCAAATCATTTGTATCGACCTAGATAAAATTCGACCCATGACAACTAATTAACAACTCCCATCTCCCCGAAATCGACCCCTACTTCCCTAACTACATTAATTTGTTTCTTAGCCAGGCCTAGGGTAAAAATATTCTCGTTGTTTAGGGTACACGACAAGCCTATCAACCACAATCATCCATGTTACCACATCAAGTGCTACTAAGCATGAAACTACTTCATAATCATCAGACAAGAATATGCAACAACCATATGCACCAAGAACGTCCCATTACCCCACACATTGTGACCGACTCAAGTTAAGAGGACAAGAGTACAACCTTGGGACGTCTCCCAAGCTTGTCACGAGTTCTCTATGACTCAAACCGGCTTCATTTTAGATTGACACACCTAAGTTCATCAACTCATTAGTTTAGGCTCCACAATCGTCGCTCTGATACAACTTTGTAACACCCCCATAAGTCGGGACCCTTCCTCAAGGCAATCCCAACGCATGGAGGCGTCACAAAACTTGGTTTCCCAAGCTTGTAGTGCGAACAAATAAGTAAAGAATAATTTAAGACGATAAACTTAAAATAGATAAGTTGTAGTTAGATAAATAGTTACATGTTAAGGGATGCAAATGTCATCCCATTTAGTACAACTCAATCGAAATGAAAGTGGAGTTTAAATAGTCAAAAACTAGACAAGCATAAGTGATGCCAACTAGTGAAGACCGCTCCCAAGCCTCCACATATAATCAAAGCTAACTTGTCAAATCACTGCTCCCCATATGGGCGAAAATCACCATATGGTTCATCACAGATATTTAAAAACCCAAGTGTTAGCTTAATAATACAAATGCTCAATAAATGCTAGTGAGAAAGACTAAATGCTCATGTGATAAATGTTAAGACAACCAACCATAAATCCAACAAGTGTATGAGATGAATGACAACCATTCTCCAAGTTTCTCACTTCCATATAACCGGTGACCGGGAGCGTTACCACATACCAACACCAGGTACTCGAAACACGTTCGTGGTACCGGGCCCGAGAGCGACTCGAGTCCCCTGCCAGACATTGTGCCTCAACCACACGAGTCCCTCCAAAACTCAAGTACTAAATGTGCAAATCCCCCTCGTAGTGGGAAGCTCCAAGGGGTGACTCAAGTGGAAGACGGTTTCCCAACCACCTTCTGTCTCCACAACAACAACCAAGTATCCCCCACTGTCCTCCAACACCAATCAAATAACAACCAACACAATCAATTTCCAACAAGGATAATCATGTAATTACACCAAACATAATATGTGTCACAATACTCAATCCTTCATTAATTCACCTCTTTTCATGTAATTGCTTCCTAACATGTTATAGTGCATTCTAACCATTTATATGACAATTAACCATACTTACGCTTTCACCATATGCATAATTAATATGAAACCATATTATGTCATAAACCCTAATTACCAACATGTTATAATGCAATTACCATGAGACAAGTATAATAAAAGACAACAAATGCATAAATAAACACTCATATTATTAGAGCTAAGTAGGGAAAACCCTACCTCAAGCTTATCATCACAAAGCCTCAAGCTAACCACTAGAAATGCTCCCTAATGAAGCTTCCTACATAAATTAATTACTACATTCATTATCATAATCCACTACAATAAACATACTAATTAATCCCCTTAATTATCCATCTTAATTACATATAAGTTAATTAATTATGAGATAATCTACTAGGAGAATTAAGGTGTACTAAGATAAGAATAAAGAAACAACGTGTAAATCGACTTACAAATAATGTGGATGAACAAAGGAGGAATGATGGCAAGAATTCTTCACTTGTGGAGACTAGGTTTTTAGAGGATAAGTTTAGGTGGTTGTTGGTGAGTGTTTAGAGAGAGTTTAGAGAGTGGTAGGATTAGGTTGGAGAGTGATTTTAGGTGGGAAAAATCTAAAAAGATAAGGTTCGAAAGCGACACATCACCAACCAAATCCTCGCGTAAAACTGGACTCGGCCGGACACTCGGTCGAGTGGCCGGTCCACTCGGTCGAGTGGCCGGTTCACTCGGTCGAGTGATAAACTTTCAGAAACTTCCAGCCTCCAACCGAATTCCACTCGGTCCTTCACTCGGTCGAGTGGGTTCCACTCGGCCGAGTGGATGGTCTACTCGGTTAAGTGCGGTCTTTATAAATGCGAGGTATTACAGTGGCACTGTAATACTCCGTATTTTATAATTATATAAATAATATTATATTGCATTTATCCGAGTTATGTTGAGACAGAATAATAAAATAATAATTATTATTATTATTATAAGATGGTAATGATAATAATAATAATAATAATAATAATAATAATAATAATAATAATAATAATAATAATAATAATAATAATAATAATAATAATAATAATAATAATAATAATAATAATAATAATAATAATAATAATAATAATAATAATAATAATAATAATAATAATAATAATAATAATAATAATAATAATAATAATAATAATAATAATAATAATAATAATAATAATAATAATAATAATAATAATAATAATAATAATAATAATAATAATACGAAAACAGAATTTGCCACTTATTAAACTAGCTTGATATATATTACGGAGTAATTTTAAAAATAAATAGAGGAGGCGATGGAAAAGGCGATCAGCGTTTAGGGTTCGTGCTCCTCACTCTTCCTCACGCCGGCAAGTAACCTCACGTCACCATCGGATTTCCTCACCGCCGGTAACCTCACGTCACCGCGTCATCTTTTACTGGGTGGTCGGGGTCGTTTTTTGTGGCGTTGCAGTTTTGCGGGGTTGTCTGTGTACTGCTTGCTGCTGCTGTCACCGGCTGCCACCAAGGACCCTCTCCACCACATCACGCCGGCAGTAGGACTCACGTCGTCGTTGTGCGTGCCAGTGTGTGGTGTTTTCTGTTTACATTTTCGCGGCTAGGGCAGTAGTTGTTTTCGCGATTAGGGCAACTCTTCCTTCTCCGGTTGCTGCTGGTGTTCTTCCCCGGTTGCTACTGTTGTTCTAATCCTTAACATCCCCTCTGCCTTTCATCAACACTCTTTTCTACGCTGGTGCGGGTTTTGGGTGTTCTTGATTGGTTTATCGACTTCTAGCGGGTTTTCGGGTTGTGCGAGTTTTCTGTTTTGACGGGATCTCTTGTGCCTCTGGTTACCTTGGTCGTTTGAGGGGTGTTTTCTCAGGTGGGGTTGACCGTCGCCGGCTGCTGCTTGTTGCTTTTTATCCTGCCTTGCCAGGTTTCTTTTCTGCGGGGTTTTTCTTTTGTGTTTTGGGTTTCTTTACTGTTGCTGCGTTTTTTTTCCTCTGCTGTCGCGTTATTTCTGCCTACTGCCGTCTTTGTTGCTGATTGGTTGCTCAGTAATGGCTGGTGTTTGTCTGGTGGGTTGACGTGGTGGTCTTTTTCAGGGTAGTGGTTTTTAGCCGGTGGTATTGTGAAGGGGTGTGGCTGCTCTTTGCGGTTGTTTCTTGCGCGTGTGTGGCTTGGTCACTATCACGTGGGGATCCTTTCACAACTATCACGATTTTTGTGCAGGTAGGGCGTGGGGTTTTGCTTCTCCCTTCATGCCCGAGCTTGTGCGGTACCATTGTCCTTTTTCGGGTCTTCATGGGTGTCGGGATGGTTTTGGTAAGGGCCTTACAAAGGTAGCTTGGCAGAAACATTTACAGGTCCGACATTGTCATGACGGTGCATTGGACCTTGCGCGGCAGACTCTTTCTGATAGTTTGACTGTTTATTCCAATGCCGAGAGTTCTTTGAGACGGATGGGGCTCTGGTTGTGTAGGGTGTGTTTTATGACCCGTACTGTTAGAGCTAGATGTCGGCATAATCGGGGTGATATTGTGGAGCATCCGGGGTGTGTTGATGGCATTTACACCTTCCATATTCATGGTATTCCGAGACCTTTGGCTCCTTCTACTTCGGTTTCTTCTGATGATAGTGTAGAGCTCGTTCAGTAGTCTATATCTTCGCTGGATCGTTTGCTGTCTTTAGGCCTTCGCACCGTCAAATCTATTCCTCCTAAGTGCCGTCTTGGGTTTGCTCGGGCTTTGAAAGGGGCCTTGGATGCGGTGTTTGATGCCCCTAGTGATCTCTCCCGCTGGGTTCGGTTGCTTGTTCTACCCCTTTGTTTGCTCAGGACTTTTGCTCCTCGGAGTAATCATGAGTGTCGGACAGCTATTCGGCGTTAGCATCAGGAGGAGTGTATTGCCAGGGCTATACTTGCTTGGGGGACACCTGGGGGGTGGGGGGGGGGGGGGTTTGCAGTTGTTACAGGAGTGTTTTGATGAGGGTCCTTCTTCATTTTCTGTGGATGAGGAGCTGGATTTGAGTGAGCTTAACCTCCGCCAATGTCGGCGGAAGATTTCTGATGGCCATTATACTGCTGCTGTACGAGTGCTTTCTTCCTCTGGGGTCGCCCCCTACTCCGATGCCACTCTCGTGGCCTTGCGTGAGAAGCATCCTGTTACCCCGCCTCCTTCTTTGCCTCCTCTGTCTGGCGATCATCATCCTCTGGTTGCCTCTTCGGCTGTGATCTTGGATATGATTCGGAGCCTCCCTCGTGGCACTTCCTGTGGGAGGGATGGTTTTCGTGCCCAGCACCTTATGGATTGTTTGAGTGGCGCTGCTGTGGCTATTTCAGATGATTTGATCACTTCTATTACTAGGGTGGTTAATCTTTTTCTTGAGGGCCATTGTCCTCTTCCTCTGGGTGAGTACATTGCTAGCGCCCCTCTCACACCACTCGTTAAACCGGGTGGTGGGGTTCGTCCTATTGCTGTTGGTACGGTTTGGAGACGGCTTGTGATACCCGTCGTTGTGAGTACCAAAGATAAAATTTATAATCTCCTATTAAGACTAACCTAGGCTAGTGGTAATAGGGTCGAACCACAAGGAGGCAGTTGTAAACTTTAGTTGATTTATGTTCAGTCTGAGGTAACTATTGTGGGGGTTGATTTGAATTGGTCTAAGACTAAGAGCAAACAAAGATAATAAACTAAAAAATACGATTTAAACAGATAAAAGAAAGGTACTAGGATGGTTGGTTCATTATAGCTTTGGCGGCAGCAAACTAAGTCGGTCTGAATCAAACACAGGTAAGGCGGGAAATAAAGAGGTCCTCTCGGTCCACTCTTAACAAATAGCATCTCTCGATCTCGCTATAGGTCCCTAATGTCACTAATACTGACTCTCGTCCTGAAAAGTGACTAACGATCTAAACTATACCTATCTTTCGATCTTAGCACAGTCTAGTCGATTTAATTGATGGTCTAATAACCTCCCATACCTTTCGATCTAATGGGTCAGTCACGAAATAGGTATCTAACTGGTCGCATGCATTCGATTCGTTAAATATAAGATTAAATTCAATTAAAACGAGGGAAAACCCTACGAGGTCAGTCGATCGACTGGCAATATCAGTCGATCGACCAACACGCGAGACAATCCTTTCTAATCTAATGCCGCCTATGCCATAAATCGCCTACATCCTAGCACTAAAGGATTAGCTACTCATGCTAAAGGTAAAAACAACAATAAAACTAATAACAATTACTTAATTCATGCTTAAAGTAAATAACAAATAGCGATAGGACGATAATTGGCTTTGGGACACTAACTATCAAATCTACACTAATGAAGAAATTAAAACAATAAACTAAAATTAGGGCAGAATGAATACCGAGATTTAAGAGGAAAGATTAAGAACAAGGGCAGAATTCCAATGCTAAAATCGATATCCCAAACCCTAATTACTCGAATAAACTAAAACTGAAAGTACTGTATTGTGATAAAAACTTGGATAGAAAACTGATATCTAACTTGATTGGTTATGTTACGTTATATAGCAATCAACGTAACACCTTATTTCCTAAACCTAAACTTCACGGGCTTCAAGATTCACGATCTTTTAATTTACGTCTGGAATAGCAATCTGTCGATCGATCGACAAAGCTGGTCGATCGATCGCTCCTCAAGAAAGCAAAGAGCTTCGAACCCGAGCATTGGTCGATCGACCGAAGGTAACGGTCGATCGACTGGATGAGCTGCTACTTGACTTCTTTTAACTCGTGGACTTGTCTTTTGGGCCTTGAATTGCGCACCAAGCTCGTTCCTTAAGCAATTCCTTTACGTCATTTGCAATGCAGACATTACTCGGGACGGATTTGGCTTGATTTCCCGTTGAATTCTCCACATTTCTGCAATAATGTACAAAATACGGAAGTAGACGGAAATAGGGAGAAATGTAGCATAAACTACAAGAATGAGCTCTGAAATGCGTGTAAAATGGGATGTAAAACATCATATAAATAACACGCATCAAACTTCCCCAAACCAAACCTCGCTTGTCCCCAAGCAAGAACTAGACTCGATCTAATGACCTAATGGAACGAGTTCAATCTCGAGAGCGAGATGCAAACTGTTAAAGCCTAAACCGATTTAATGCACAACCAACAATCAATTAGTAATGTGAATCATGCAAACGAATTATAAAGTCGTCAAAAATTGCTGCACCTTTGACTATAGAGACTTATCAAATTGGACTCTCGCGGGTCGCTCAAATCACTCAATTAAGCACGGGTGATATATATGTAAGATAGAAAGAAGTAATTTTGTAGTGACTCTCACCTAACTACGACCTATGAAAACATGCCAAAGAATAAAATATGAAAATGACCTCTACGACCGTACATACGCATTCCAACCGAACAGATGACCAATGACACATGCCGAGGTATATATGGGATATGTGAGGTATGGGTAAGAAGAGGCAAAACATTTTATGGTAAAGTGGAGGTACAGGTGATCAAGCTAGTACCAAAATGGAACCAAGTGGCAACATCCAACTTCTTGCTCATAATCAAACGAAGCAGTGCTAAAGCAAGCACAAAACTCACAATCTCCAAACTATCAAATCAATAAACTCCCCATAGGATATAAATGAAACATGGGAGCAAAAATCGCCAAAAGATAAGGATTAAATTATGCGAATTGACTTCTTCTTTTCTCGAATCTCAGTCGATCGACCATGTGTGGCAGTCGATCGACTCATTTGAACAGTACAGAACCTCTCTTTTTTTCCTTTTCGAATCATTTTTTTTTTCTTTTTTTCTTTTGTTTCTTCCTTTCCTTTTTTCATTTCATTTCCCAACCATCGTCTCAACAGAGCATATGCCACCAAAAATGAGTAACAATCCCGAAAACACGGACTACTAGCTTGACAAGGGACAAATAAATGTAGGATGTAGTAAATGGGACAAAAAGGATATTTTTGGCGGTGTGAAGCTTATGGGTAAAATAAGAAAAGGGAAACCTCTACCACATGTGTCAACAAACCACAAACCGAATGCATACAGTATTAAGTAGATCAAATTCATATTCATGCAAATTAAGGAAACATGTCTCATAAGGAGTACTACTCACATTCCTAGGTAAACCGGTCATGAATGTCACCGATTATAAGCTCTAAATCTCAGAAATATGATGTAGGTTGCCAATTATTAAAGTCAAGTCTCAAGTTCAGCAAATAAATTAACGAAAACTCGTAGGTATGCATTTACGATTCTACTAATAACATGTCAATCTAGCAAGGCTCAGGCGAAACAGGTGCAAATGCAAAATCATCATAGAAATACTACCGTTCCGACTCGACCTATATGCTAAAATAGACGTGCATTTTATGGAATTTTTTGAAATTTTTCAATTCAATTTTTTTTTTTTGAATTTTTGTGTATATATAAGGGAAATGAAATAAACAAATGCAAACTGAAATGTAAACGTGAATGCAAGCAAATGATATGCGACGCAAAACCCTTCCCCAAACCAAATCGCACAATGTCCCCATTGTGCAAAATCATGTAATGAAGAAAAGAGAAATGGGAATTTGCGAGAAAATAAAATAAACAAGACATGAAGGAAAGAAATCAGGAACTCACAAGACTTTAAGAGCAGCAAAGGAAACCTCCCCAAACCAGCGTGAGCTAGGAGGTTTCAGTAGCCAGCAGTGCTACCAATAAGGACCTGAAAAGACAATAAAAAACCACGCATAAGACTGAGAAAACAATTTTGAAGCGTAAAAATTGTGCACAAATGAGACAATAGAAGAAATAGATAATTCGACGGAAAATAAAGTGGAGTAGAAGACTCCCTTAGGTCCGCATATCGACCAAACACAGCAGGGGAGAGGTCGTGAACGAATATAGCAGCGGCAGTGGTCGATCGACTAAGAAGATCAGTCGATCGACCAGGTGGGCGTGAACAGTAGCTCCTGTAAACCTGCAATTCAGTCGATCGACCAATGGTGCCAGTCGATCGATCGAAAACACATTCTTTGCGCGTCTTATTTCTTCGTAATTGCTCAATGATTTGAGCTAACAAGCTCTAAATACCTGCAAATGCACAATAGTACGCGCCCAAAATTGCGCAAAACCCAGAATAAAGTCTAGAGTACTTAAAAATCCTAAACAAATAAAATAAAAGCGAAGTTTTCGCGCACACAAAAGCAATAAAATTGTCTTAACAAAGCAAATAAAATGAAGTTTATAACGAGCTCGATCAACTAATAGTTGATCAAGAAGGACCACGGTATGGCCCACTTCGTCGGCTTCTGGCTACTAGAGGTAGCCTCATTGGTGCTTATGTTATCAGTTGCACCCTTCTTAGCTTCAACGGTCGGAGAGCTCAGCTGATCAACTTCGTCACCTCCCCAATCAAGGACTTCCTTGGGATCGTCAGACTCCAAATTAGACCATCTCACCTTGACTGGCCCATCTTCCACTTCCTCATCAGTCCCATAGCTTAGGCATCCAAGGCCTCCTCTTTGAATGATAGGCTTCTTTACAGCTGGCACAACTTGTAGCACTTCCTTCCCCAAACCAGCTCCTGCATTATCTAAAACAACAGATTCTTCCTCCTTCTTGCTCCCAATCCGGGGCGGAGGGGTTAACACAAAGCAGATAGTAATAGGGACAACGATTCGGGAAGCACAAAGTACGATCTCTTTTCGTAGATCAGATTACAAATGTAACAGAGCCACATGGCGTCCTTCTTTTTTTAGCGAGTTGGGCAAAAATGATAGAATGTTTCCCAACTTTGAAGGTCAAAGTTCCAGAGCCTACGTCAATAACTACACCAGCAGTGTGCAGAAACGGTCTACCTAAGATGATTGGTATATGGGCATCCTCAGGCATGTCAAGGACAACAAAGTCAACAGGGAAGAAAAACTTCCCTATTTGGACGGGTATGTCCTCTAGGACTCCTATAGGCTCGACCGCAGATCGGTCGACCATCGAATCGTCATGTCGGTGATAGCAAACCGGGTCAACTTGAGTTTTCTAGCTAAACTCAAGGGCATGACGCTTATATCGCCCCTAGATCACATAATGCCTTCTCAATTGAGAAGGTACCTATTTTGCAAGGGACGAAAAAGCTGCCCGGATCCTCTAACTTATGGGGCGCAATGTGAGACAGATAAGAACAAGACTCCTTAGTAAGTGCGACAGTGTGCACTGTTTCAAGTGACCGCTTTTTGGACAACAGTTGCTTCATAAATTTAGTATAAGCGGGCACTTGGTTGACCAACTCAAGGAAAGGGACTTGTACATTCAGACTACGGATAACTTTCTCAAACTTACTGAAAGATACCTGTTCCTTGGTCGGCACGAGTCTCTCCGGATATGGGGCTGTAAGGAGTACCTTGGCTCTCTCCTCCAATTCACGCGCACCGGCATCCTTGGACTTAGGCTGAAAGTCCGTCACCTTCTCTTTGTTGAAGCTAGACCCCTCCTCGGATCGTCTCAAATGAGAACCATTAACCGTCATTGGGTCGAACTTGGGCGGGATCGACCCATCAAGACTCGGTCTGGTCCTAACATTTTCGGGACGGTGGTACCCCGAAACAAGTGGTCTCGTAGATTATTTGGCATTAAAGGACGAAATTCTTCAGCATCAGCAGCGATCTCAGTCGATCGACCACTCTCCTCAGTCGATCGACTGAGATGTACTGATTCGAAGCTCCAGTAACCCGTGCTTCGATCGATCGATCGGGTATATCGATCGATCGATCGAAATACTGCGACGTCTTTTTCTTTGATTTGTTCGTTGAAGCTTTCTCTTGACTTATTTCCGGCTCATCTTTTCCAACAGCATCCTCAACCATGGCAGGACCATCAAGGGTGGACCCGCTCCTCAAAGTGATGGCATTTAGGGTCTCCTTTTGTTCTGGTTGAGTGGGTAAGTGTCCGGGAGCTCGAGTGTTACTTTTACTAGCCAGTTGGGCAATTTGGCTCTCTAGTAACTTCATCCCGGCCTCTCTTGCTTGGGACTCCTTTAGCAACAGATTCTTAAGCTCGGAAAATTCAGAATTCTGTGTTTGTTGTTGCTGCGGCACATAAGGAGGTTTCGATATTCTTTTTGCTTTTGATGAGGGGGCACATAGGGGTTGTTCTTTGCGGCGGATGTTGGGTTGGATTTTGGACATTTTGGCTCCTCCAACTCAAGTTTGGGTGGCTTGGCTCGTAGTAGGTGTTTGTCTGCCTATAGTGTTGAAAGGCAGCACAAGATTCAAAGGGGCTAGGACAGTTTTTCGAGACATGGCCTTCACCTCCACACCTTTCACAGACGAAAGGACCGTTTGACACAGCATTGACTTGGTACATCCCACCTTTAGAGGCTCCTCCTAGCTCATACTTGTCAAATCTCGCAGTGAGAGCCTCAAGTGCAGCAACATAGGAGGATTCAGCAGCTCTCCTCTGATTTCCTCTCGAATTCCCATACTCGGCCTTGTGGGTAGCTAGATCGTCAATGATCTTCCACCCCTTGGTTGCTCCCAAATTTTCAGCGAATCTTCCATTGGCTGCCAGATCCAAAATGGCCCTCTGATCGTCGTACAACCCATTGTAGAAATGATTGCACAAACTCCACTTTTCAAACCCATGGTGCGGTATGGTTCGCACTAACTTCTTGAATCGGACCCATGCCTCGTGGAAATTCTCATCTGGCCCTTGTTTAAAGCCCGTGATTTGAGCTCTAATAGCGATCGTCCTTGAAGCAGAAAAGTACTTCTTGTAGAACGCCAATGCCAATGTATTCCAATCAGTGATCTCGTGAGCGGTCCGGTCCAAATCTCTATAGCACTCCCTTGCAAAGATCACGAAGGGAGAAGATGAACATGGTCTCCTTGATTTGATCCTGGTCACGCCACCGGTGGTGGGGGATGGAGCAAAGATGAGTCAATAAAGGTCTCCATTTGCCTTGCTTTGCATCTTCATTTGCGCTCCCCCAAACCGATTTCTCTCGACCATAGTAATGTAGGCGGGCTTTGGTTCGAATTTCTGGAATCTCCCGGTAATTCGAACCCCTTGTATAAATTGTCACTGTCGGCTCAATAACTAGCTATACTTGCTTCCTCGGCCATGACTGGAATTTCCGGAGAAGTAACTGTCTTGGCTGAAGAAGTGGAAACGGGTGAAGATGGTGGATTATCTTCGAACAGTTCGTTCTCGTAGTAGCTTGACAAAGTACTCAGCTCTTCCTCTGTCGGTAATACTCTTTGTGTTCGTCTCAACTCGCGCAAGGATCTTTCAAGCTCAGGGTTCAACGGTACTAATTCTCCACCCTGTGACCTGCGCATAAGAAGAAACTACAAAAAGAATATAAGAAGAGTTTAAGGAACAGATGTCCCTTAAACTGAGAAAGACTAAAAAATAAAAACAACTAAAATTAGGACTATTGCCTCCCCGGCAACGGCGCCAAAATTTGATACCCGTCGTTGTGAGTACCAAAGATAAAATTTATAATCTCCTATTAAGACTAACCTAGGCTAGTGGTAACAGGGTCGAACCACAAGGAGGCGGTTGTAAACTTTAGTTGATTTATGTTCGATCGAGGTAACTATTGTAGGGGTTGATTTGAATTGGTCTAAGACTAAGAGCAAACAAAGATAATAAACTAAAAAATACGATTTAAACAGATAAAATAAAGGTACTAGGATGGTTGGTTCATTATAGCTTCAATGCGAAGAAACTAAGTCGGTCCTGAATCAAACACGGTAAGGCGGGAAATAAAGAGGTCCTCTCGGTCCACTCTTAACAAATAGCATCTCTCGATCTCGCTATAGGTCCCTAATGTCACTAATATCGACTCTCGTCCGAAAAGTGACTAACGGTCTAAACTATACCTATCTTTCGATCTTAGCAGAGTCTAGTCGATTTAATTGATGGTCTAATAACCTCCCCTACCTTTCGATCTAATGGGTCATTCACGAAATAGGTATCTAACTGGTCGCATGCATTCGATTCGTTAAATATAAGATTAAATTCAATTAAAACGAGGAAAACCCTACGAGGTCGGTCGATCGATCGCAATATCGATCGATCGACCAACACGCGAGACAATCCTTTCTAATCTAATGTCGCCTATGCCATAAATCGCCTACATCCTAGCACTAAAGGATTAGCTACTCATGCTAAAGGTAAAAACAACAATAAAACTAATAACAATTACTGAATTCATGCTTAAAGTAAATAACAAATAGCGATAGGACGATAATTGGCTTTGGGACACTAACTATCAAATCTACACTAATGAAGAAATTAAAACAATAAACTAAAATTAGGGCAGAATGAATACCGAGATTTAAGAGGAAAGATTAAGAACAAGGGCAGAATTCCAATGCTAAAATCGATATCCCAAACCCTAATTACTCGAATAAACTAAAACTGAAAGTACTGTATTGTGATAAAAACTTGGATAGAAAACTGATATCTAACTTGATTGGTTATGTTACGTTATATAGCAATCAACGTAACACCTTATTTCCTAAACCTAAACTTCACGGGCTTCAAGATTCACGATCTTTTAATTTACGTCTGGAATAGCAATCTGGTCGATCGACTGACAAAGCTGGTCGATCGACTGCTCCTCAGCAAACAGTAGCTTCTGGAACCCGAGCATTGGTCGATCGACCGAAGGTAACGGTCGATCGACTGGATGAGCTGCTACTTGACTTCTTTTAACTCGTGGACTTGTCTTTTGGGCCTTGAATTGCGCACCAAGCTCGTTCCTTAAGCAATTCCTTTACGTCATTTGCAATGCAGATTACTCGGGGACGGATTTGGCTTGATTTCCCGTTGAATTCTCCACATTTCTGCAATAATGTACAAAATACGGAAGTAGACGGAAATAGGGAGAAATGTAGCATAAACTACAAGAATGAGCTCTGAAATGCGTGTAAAATGGGATGTAAAACATCATATAAATAACACGCATCAGCTTGTCTCCAAGGTTGGTGCTTCTATGGTTGGTCCGTCCTTATCTTCTTATTTTGATGGGCTTCAGTTCGGGGTTGGGGTGTCTGGTGGAGGAGAGGCTATCTTGCACGCCTTGAACCGGCTTGTTGAGGATCGGGGGACTCAGGTGGGGCTTTCTATGTTGCTGGTTGATTTCCAGAATGCGTTCAACCTTGTTGATCGTTCGACCATGCTTCAGGAGGTCCACCGTCGTTGCCCGGCACTTTCCCGTTGGGTGGAGTTTTGTAATTCCAGCCCGGCCCGCCTTTTTTATGGGGAGCACTGCTTGTGGTCTTGTCAGGGTGTTCAGCAGGGTGATCCGTTGGGCCCTTTGCTTTTCGCTTTGGTTTTGCATCCGTTAGTTTGCAAGATCCGGGACACTTTTGACCTTACTTTGCAGGCATGGTACTTAGATGATGGCACCATCGTGGGTGATACTTAGGAGGTGGGGAAGGTCTTGGATATGATTATGGTGGACGGCCCTCTTTTTGGGTTGCATCTTAATGTTTCCAAGACGGAGGTCTTTTGGACTGTTAAGGATCCTCGGAGTCGCCTTCCTGGGGTTTTCCCCCCTTCTATTTCTCGGCCATCACGTGGTGTTACTGTTTTGGGTGGACCTGTCAGTGCTTGTTCTGATTTTAGCAGTGCGGTTGTGGCGACGAGAGTAACCAAGACCATTGAGCTAATGGATTTGGTTGCGAGGATTGAGGACCTGCAATGTGAGTTGCTTCTTCTTCGAGCTTGTACTGGTATTTCCAAGCTTTACTTCTCCCTTCGTACTTGCTCCCCTACTGTTTTTGGGTCTGTCCATCTTCCTTTTGATGCCGCTCTGCGTTCTAGCTTGGAACGTATTGTCACCGCGTCCGGGCCGGGTTTTGGGGATTGGCAGTGGCGCCTTGCTACTTTCCCTTTTCAGCTTGGTGGTCTTGGTGTGTATACGGCGGGAGATGTTTTACTTTATGCCTTTATTGCGTCCCGCTTGCAGTCTGCTGGTTTGCAGGCTAAGCTCCTCGGCCCTTCTGGTATTGTAGCAGCTGGCCCTGCTTTTGATGACGCTGCGCAGGTGTTTACTGTGACTACAGGATCTGATGTTTTAGGTAACCCTTGTGAAATTGCTGCCCCCAAACTTATGAAGAAATTGGCAGATATTTATTTCGCGACGGTTGCTGCTGCCTCAGAGTCTGTTTTCTCTTTGACGCCACACCAGATTGCTTTATGGCAGTCTCAGCGGGGTTCTCACTCCTCTGATTGGTTGCGTGCGGTTCCTATTTCAGGGTTGGGTCAGACTATGAACGGGAGGACTTACGGTTGTGTGCTGGGATATCGTCTGGGTGTTCCGTTATTCACGGTATCTAGGCCATGTCCGGCTTTCTCTCGGGTTTTTGCTGAGGATGTTTTTGGGGACCACGATGTTTCTTGTACTGGTACTGTGGGCGTTAAACATCGGCATAACCTTGTCGGGACACTCTTTTCGACATCTGCTATCGATCTGGTATTACTGCGGGAAAGGAGGTTGATATCGGTTTGGTTGATGGACATGGTGGCTCTCTTCGTCCTGCGGATTTATTGCTTTATTCTTGGGACAGGGGGCGTGATGTGTGCGTTGACTTGACAGGTTCTTCTCCTTTGACTCAGACTGGGATGGTGGATTTTGTGCCTGGTCGGGTTGTCGCTGATGCTGCTCAGCGGAAGTGTGCTAAGTATGGGGATTTGTGGGCGGTGGCGGGCTACAGTTTCCTTCCTTTCTCTTTCTCTTCACTAGGGGAGCTGGGTTCGGATGCTGTGGCCCTGCTCAAGCGGATCCAGAAATTCTCGTTATCTCAGGATGCGGGGGCTCGGGTGGCCGCTTACATTTTTACTAGACTTAGCTTTTCTATTGCTAAGGGTGTGGGAGCCCAGATTGTATCTCGGCTCCCCACCAATTTCATGTAAACTTTTACTTTTATTTTAATGAAAGCTGCGCGCCTTTATAATAAAAAAAAAAGAAAATAATAATAATAATAATAATACACAATACGATATACTATAAATGTATTCATATACTTATACCGTACTACCTTATATATTCCACCATACCTTATCCACCTACCCTTTAAGAAAACTCAATCAGATCCAACCTATCCTCCCAGCTACCACCAAACTCCATCCCGCAAGCCCTCAACATGTCCTCCAAGGTCTTGATAGTTCTCTCTGTCTTTCCATCTGTCGCAAGATGAAAAGCAGTACTTATCTTCAAGGTAGTTCCCATCAAATCCTGCAACTCTCTCCAAAATCGTAATATGAATCTCGCATCTCTATCTGACACAGTATCCTTAGGCACCCCATGTAAACGAACCACATGCTTTCTATAAGCCAAAGTTAATTGTATCTTGGTCCAAGTATCTTTCATCGGGACAAAATGAGCTGACTTAGTCAAACGGCCAACTATTACCCATATCATGTTGTTACCCTGTTGACTCCTTGGCAAACCCACTATAAAGTCCATAAAGATAGATTCCCATTTTCACTTAGGCACCTCAAGAGACTGAATCTTACCTTGTGGTCGTCGCTGCTCTCCCTTAACCCAGTGACATGTCAAACATCGAGCCATAAACTCAACTAATTCCTTCTTCATCCCAGGCCACCAAAAAGTCTTCTTCAAATCTTTATACAACTTGTCACCACCTGGATGTACTAAATAAGGTGTACAATGAGCTTCTGTCATGATCATCTTTTTCAACTACTCATCATTAGGAACACACCATCTCCCATCAAATCTCACACTGCCATCTGTATGAATAGAGAACCGAGACACTGTCCCTTTCTCTACTCTAGCTCTCCACTCCTCAATCTTAGGATCCAAAGCCTGTTTCCTGCGAATGTCATCATAAAGATCTGGCTCCACTGTCAAGTCCCCTCTAGCATCCCCGTTCTGTATCACATGTATCCCCATGTTCCCCACTTCATCTCTCAATCTCATCAACGACATAGATGTGCATAGAGAATGCACATTCTTCCTGCTCAGCGCATTAGCAACCACGTTTGCCTTCCCTTCATGGTATATAATATACATGTCATAGTCCCCAATCAGTTCCATCCACCTCCTATGTCTCATGTTCAACTCCTTTTGAGTGAAGATGTACTTGAGACTCTTATGATCTGAAAACACCTTAAAGGTCGCTCCATAAAGATAGTGCCTCCAAATCTTGAGGGCAAACACAACTGCACCCAACTCCAGATCATGTGTCGGATAGTTCTCCTCATAAGGCTTCAATTGCCTAGAAGCATAGGCAATTACTTTCCCATTATGCATCAACACACATCCCAAACCATTCTTTAAAGCATTTGTATATACCTCAAAGTTCTCACACCCTTCAGGTAATGCTAAGACTAGAGATGTGGTCAAACGCTCCTTTAAAGTCTGGAACGCCGTCTCACAACTTTCATCCCAACGAAACCTGTTCTCTTTCCTCATCAACACTCTCATAGGTCTGGCTATCTTAGAAAAGTCTTTCCCAAACCAATGATAGTACCCTGCCAAACCCAAGAAACTTATGATCTATGCCACATTCTTCGGTGCCTCCCACTTAGACACTGCCTCTATCTTTGTCTGATCCACAGCTACACCATCTTTGGAAATCACATACCCCAGAAAGGCAACCTCCTCGAGCCAGAACTCACACTTAGACAACTTTGCATATAGCTGATTGTCACGCAAAGTTTGCGACACCAATCTCAAGTGCTCCTCATGCTCCTTCTTAGTCTTGGAATAGACTAAAATATCATCTATGAACACCACCACAAACCGATCCAAAAACTGACGGAAGACCCGGTTCATCAAATCCATAAATACTGCAGGTGCATTAAATAACCCAAACAGCATCACCACATACTCATAGTGACCATACTTAGATGTAAAAGATGTCTTTGGTATGTCCTCATCCCGAATCTTCACCTGATGGTAATCCGACCGCAAGTCAATCTTGGAAAAGACTGCTGCCCCATTCAACTGGTCAAACATATCATTTATCCTTGGCAAAGGATACTTATTCTTCACTGTAACTCTGTTCAGCTCTCTGTAGTCGATGCACAACCTCAAACTCCCATCTTTCTTCTTCACAGACAGAACTGGTGCTCCCCACGGTGATACATTAGGTCTAATGTATCCCTTATCAATCAAATCATCCAGCTGCTTTTTCAGTTCCTCCAACTCCTTAGGACCCATGCGGTACAGGGCCTTAGAGATTGGTCATGTCCCTGGTTTCAGCTCCACACTGAAATCTATCTCCCTTTTTGGTGGTAAACCTGGTATCTCCTCCGGGAAAACATCTGGAAACTCTCGTACCACTGGTATCTGATCAACTGTCGAACTCACCTTACTATGGTCTCTCACATGGCATAGGATCAAAGGACACCCCTTCCTCAGATAAGACTTCAATGTCACCACTGCAATCACTTTGACTTTGGGTTTGACAACAAACCCACGATAAGACACACTAACTTCCTTAGGACCTCTCAAAGAGACTCTCTTTTGGTGACAGTCTATTCTAGCTTTGTACTTACCCAACCAATCTATGCCAACTATCATCTCAAAACCATCCATAGGAAACTCCAACAAATTCACTGGAAGGTCAACTTGTCCAACTATCATAGACACACCCTTATACAACCTACCACAAGATATAGGCTCACCCGACGGTATAAAAACTTCATCTTTTACAGACTCAAACTCTTTCAAACCTAAAAGCTTAACATGACTCAACGATATAAAATAATGTGACGCCCCCGAATCAAACAAAACAAAGGTAAAGATACCATTAACAAGAAAAGTACCCGTGATCACGTGAGCGTCATCCTCAACAGTTTTCTTGTCCATCATGAATAGCTTGCCACTGGTCTTCTGTCCGCCTCCCTGGACAGTACTAGCAGAAGTAGACGGCTTGGCAGCCGACCCCTAGTTGTTGTTTGTCGACGATTTCTGATATGAATTACCGCCATTGCGATTAGCCCCACCGTTGTTGTTATTATGACCGCCCTGATTGTTCCATGACCCAGCTGGCCTGTTACTAGCATAACTCTGAGACAGACCCTGAGAGAAACTCCCCTGTGATGGCCTCTGAAAACCCCTTCCCACAGCATTGTTGCACTCATGTCTCTTGTGGCCTATACCGCCACAATTAAAGCAAGATATTCCCCAGCTGCTACTACCACCACCTCAGCCACGCCCATAGGAAGCTCCACCACTGAACCCCGACCCCGATGAGTAAGCCCTCACTTGGTTATGGTTGCCCCTCTTGTAACTAGACTGAACACCACCCTCGCTCTCAGCCTTCCTCTTCTTGGGACATCTCTCCCTATTCTCCTTGGCCATCTCGACCAACCTCTCAGCTCTCCCGGCTTGCTCATACACTTCCTTAACGTCGGTAAGGACTCCTACAGGTAGCTTCTCCATAATCTTATAGGTCAAGCCTTTCTCAAACCTCAACGCTAAGTTCTCCTGGTTCAACCCCATATCCTCAGCATGCCTAAACTTCTCATTGAACTTGTGATAGTATTCAGCCACTGTCATATCCGGAGTCATTTTGATATCATCAAACTCCTCTCTCAACTTACTACGGACATGCTTAGGTACAAACTCTCGGCGCATAGCTCTCTTGAACTCACTCCAAGGTATAGCTGATTTCCCCTGTCTCGCATATAGATCTAAGGCACTCTCCCTTACCTTACTCCATCATTCTCCAGCCGCATCTCTCAAGTAGAACGCAACTTGTTTCACTTTAAAGTCCTCAGGGCAATGAACCACATTCAGAATATTCTCCATCTCTCTATGCCAATTGTCGAGCAAAATTGGCGCTCCGGTACCCATGTATTCTTTTGGGTTGAAACGGGCTATGGTAGTACTCATCTTAGCAAAATCTACCCCAGCCTCTTTATCCTTCCCAAACTTCTTCAAGGCCTCAGTAAGCGTGTAACACCCCCATACTCCAAGTGCCTTACCAGGACCACCCAGGTATAAGGATGCTACCATCTCGGTTACCCGAGGCAATGATAATCAAATAAACAATAATGAAACAACATTTAAATAGAAATACTTTAGCGAAAGGTTACAATCTCATAACCAAAACCAAAATACGAATACATGTTCTCAAAACCAAGTGTCTACTGAATTAACTGAAATGTTTATTAAACTACTAGCTACAGCGGAAGACTTCTATCATCAGACCGTGGCACATCCCAGCTATCCCAGTAACTCGACTCATTGTAGATACCTCATTTCTGCACCTCTCGCAAACCACCCGGTGATGATTGGGCCGCATGTTTGGTACGCGGAACGATTTGTGACAATTCGTAAGATTATCGTCAAGTGATTGCTCAAATATTAATGTCTACCTCTTAGTTGTTATCTACGTACCGATACGGCCGTTTTGACAGTAATTAGAGTACATTTGGAGTCCGGGCCTAAAACCGTCTCCATTTTCTGATAACCGTTAAATCCCGAGTCAGAATGTTCTGGAATGTTCCGGATATTTCTATTCCATATTTCACACTTTTTATCTTTTGGTAAACGATTTCCCGAAATATTCACATAAGATATTAAGGAAAACCAAATTATTTCCGTCCTACCATAACTTAAACACGGAAATCTTTCTTCCGCAGGAGGAAACCACTTGGGAACAGTGACGCAAAGCAGTCTCTTGCGCCTCTTCCAAGAGACGCAGATTACTGCTGCGCGCCTCTTCCCAGGTCCTTTTCTGCGTATTTTTTCGTATCTTTTTCATATCTTTCCGAGATTCACTTCCAAAGAGTCTCCGAAACCCTAATTCCTTCACGTGATTAGTATAAATATGAGCCTTCGCTCCTCATATTTCTCACGTGAGTGTCCGCCCTTCTCTTCTCCCTTTGCATTCTAGACCTTTGTTCTTACTTTTTGGCGTCTACGTGCTTGAACATTCGACCACGTAAGCTCGGATCCTTCTGAGTACCAGCCTCGTTTGCATGACCGACCAATTTGACCAACTCCACATCAATCAACTTAATTAATTTATTCGTTTTCCTCTTACGAGGGCACTTTCCTTGCATTCGCGTCGAGCATCACTAATCGATATCTTAGTCCTTCTCGTTTTGTCAACATGAAAGTCTGAGGGTGTATAATCTATCTTTTGTTTATTGTATTTTAATTATTGTATCACAATTGTAAGGTTCATGTCGAAAATATCATTAAAACCGATTTCTAAAACCATGTTTAAAACCTCTTTTTTACGGATTTCCAGAAGATAAACCGTCGAGAAAGGACGCAGCAACTGCTGCGCCTCTTCGAAGGAGCGTAGTTCCTGCTGCGCCTCTTCGTGAGGCTGCCGCAATTCCTGCTTCCTTTCTTCTTCCTTCGTCCTCTGTAATTCGTTTGCTTTATTTGTTTGCATTCGTTTTCTTTAATTATTTAACATACGATCATCAATAATTTCACATGTATATTATTATTCATCATTAGCATGTTTAATTCACCATTAAAATCCGACTTAAATCCCTTATAATCCAATATTTGCGGGTTTTCGTCATTAAATTCGATCCGGGTTGTAGAAATTCAATTCATCAATATTGAGTTTCTGTAAATCACTTCTTTGATATATTTTCACCTGTTCATTGTCATGTTTGTCGTTAATTCGTTATTAATTCGTCATGTTTAGTTTATTTCATTCACTCATGTCACTAATTAATCATTCGTTCATAATAATTAATTCGTTTGCATCCGTCCCATCCATGTTTTATTGTTTTATGACCCCTCTTTCACATGTAAATAACCTGTTAATCACTTTCATCCGAGTAAATAACTTAATCAATCCTTAAATTTACCGACGAGTATTAACAACACGCAATTCCGGCTTCACAGCCAGAATTCAGGTCAGGAACAGACGCAGCGTTTGCTGCGCCTATTCCAAAGGACGCAGCTCTGCTGCGCCTGTTCCGGGTTGAATTCTGTCCCTGAACTCCGTTGTTGCTTGACTTAGTTTAATTAGTTTACGTATGATTGACTATTATTCGTAGTATCACCTTCTGTTTTATTCGCTAATTATTCATTCCTTTATTTATTCGTTTTCCCAAATTATCCGTTTTAAAGGTATTTTCGACATAAATCGCCAAATCCGTTGTAATTATTGTAATTTTCATTATTTTTTTTTATCATATTTCTTGTATCATTTGTATGTTTTCACATGTAATTGAATATTAATCCCTACTTCGACCCAATTGTATGCTAAATTACGTGTCAACCGACTTAGTCTAAATTCTCACATGTTAGGATTAATTCTATGGATGTTGCATTGCATGCATATAATCGACGATATGTCAAGTACGAATAACTTCCCTAATCATTAGTAGAGGCTTCTATCGAGGCGGGCGGGATTAGGTGTTCGATCAAAAGAGCTTCCTAATACGTACCCTCACCCCTTACTCCAGATATCTGTGAACACCCGTGTTCATTGGCATCCACGAGAGTCATTCTAGACATAGAATGCTAAGGGTAATGAGTTCTTGGTGTTCATGTCTCTACTTTGTGTCTTGACATGGCACGAGGTATTCGAACGGTTCCAATTTCCCATAAAAATTGGTGGCGACTCCCTACAAAAATGCAAACGCTTGTTTCTCTTCTCTCCCAAGCGCCCCCGTGGGCCCCCGCTGTCCACAGTTTGGCGACTCAGCTGGGGATAATACACTTACGTGTAGCAAGGGTGAAACTTGAACAAGGTTAGGGAATAGTTTGTACAAGACAATTGTCGGTTTTCATAACTCGGTCTTCCTAGATCGTTTTATTCGGCCTTCCTAGGCCCAACCCAACCCATTCGACCAATCGTCCCGTCTAAACGATCCTAATTCTTATTTGGGCCTAAGGATGGATAGCGATTGACGTCATCCATACCATGATGCTTACTCTTGTTTGTATCAAGGGCCTTCACTACTTGAGGAAATGGACTAGGAATCGGCCTTACTCTTGTTTGGCACGAGCCTCTCCACAGACTTCGGGTTTGATGGTTCGGTATGGCAACCCACCCTTTAAACCAAAACCCTTTTTAATGCACTCAGCATCCCGTTATAATGCTTGTATAAATGTTTGTACCTTACGTGATCACCATTTCTAAACAAAACCATGACGATTTTCCAAAAATCAAAACCCTTTTCTTAATCAAAATTTCGAAATAGGCCTTCAATTAGCGCAAAATCCAGTCAAAACTCTGTCCGTTTGTCGTGTCAAAATTCGGGCCACAAGCCCATTTCAAAACCTCACTTTAAGTCCACTCCTACAACTACACTATAGTTGACTAGGACACACATTTTCAAAAACCTTGTTCTTCAAAGCTCACTCAACACAAGTGGCACACACCCACTTCACGAGTCAAAACATTTCTTCTTTTAGCAAGTGTGTTAGAATGGTTGATCGTGTTTTGATTCGTCACCGATCTCTTATCCAGTTTTCAAGATGCCTGGATCCAGCGAAACAAACCTCCACCAACTTCAAGATGGTAATGATTGAATCCTAGCCGCGCTAGCCCAAATGCAAGTTACCCAAGACCAAGTCTATGACCGCCTTGAGCTCATCGAGGGCCGTATCTATGCCGTAGAGGAGAGATTGCCCCCTCATGAAAGTGAAGTACTAGGTGACTCCGATAATGAATCCAAGGATGAAAATCAACTCATGGGGATGACTGTAGCTGAGAAGAGACTCCAATACTTAGAGGAGCAATTGATGTACCTTAAGGGGGATGACATTTATAGGGAGAACAATCGCAAGTATGAGGCCGTCAATTCCAAATTTTCAACCAACGTCAATATGACGGATATCCCTAAATTCAAGGGGCACGAGAACCCTTTGAACCACATCCGTGCCTTTAAGGATTACATGTCTATCAAAGGCATCAAACCCGAGATGTTCTTAAGGATCTTTCCTTCATCTCTTGACACCATCCCGACGCAATGGTTCTACTCCTTAGATCACAAGAAGGTCGCTACTTGGGAAGATGCCGCAATCGAGTTTTCTAAACAATATACGGATAATGCTGAAATCCAAGTAAACATGCGCACTCTAGAGGTTCTTACCCAAAATGACAAAGAAGGATTCACCGACTTCCTAAGTAGGTGGAGGAAGACTAGTACCCAACTAGTTGAACGCCCGGATGAGGCTACCCTTGTGGAGAAGTTTGTGGACAATCTCAAACCCATGTACGCCAATCATTTGAGATACTAAAATATCAAAACTTTCAAAGACTTAACCGTACTAGGGACAAGGATTGAAGATGACATCCGTAAAGGACTCTTGTCCAAAATGGTAGGCCGAGGATATCAAGGTTCAACAAGTCATTCATACGGCTCCACTAGCAAGACAGATGAATTTAACCTTCTCGAGCCATCCAAGAAAAGTACCCCACCAAGGAAATTCACAAATCTTGGGGACACTTACTCCAACGCTCTAAAAAGGTTAATGAAGCAAGGTAAACTCCAACCCATTGGACCTACTCCCGAACCCGAAAGGAAATCCAAATTCTGGGACGAGAACTCGTACTGTGAATACCATAGGGGCAAGGGGCACGACACAAAAAAATGCTACAAGTTGAAAAACGTGCTTCAAGACATGATTGAAGATGGTCGATTGCCAATACCACCGGGAGGTAAACCCAACAACACTCATAATCCTCTTGGAGTTCTAGTGATCACAAGTGATGAATCTACCTTAGATTGCTCACACCTCATTTCTCCAATCGAAGATGAACTCTATGCAATCGAGAATGAAGGATTCTACTCTACTATCTCCCCTACCATTTCCGACTTCATCACATGGGCAAGGAGTGTAGATGGGCAAGTTTGGGAATTAGAAAATATGGTGACAACTTTACGCGATCCCAACGCAACACCCAAAGAACATATGCCACTAATCTTCTCTCAAAATGCTACTATGCAAGAAGTAGTCACCGTGGTTGATAAACTAGTTGACCAAATCATACGACTAGAAAATGAAATCATGAGAATAAGAGAGCTAACTGCAATCAATGGAGTTTGGGCCGATGATGATGAGGACGAGTATCTCATTGAAAACTCCCTGGTCAAGGAAATAGTCCAAAATGGTGAAGACCAAGATGTGGACCACCTAACTCGTTCGGGTCGTCCATATCAAAGCACTACTCAAAACGGTCCAACCAACGTTGTCACACCAAATGATAACGAAGAGGACTCCACGGACCATTTGCTCAAGCAATTACAGAAGACGAAGGCTGATCTTTCAGTCTGGCAATTAGTAGCAAGCTCATTCCCACATCGCCAAGCTTTACTGCAAGCTTTGGCCAAACTAAATGTAGCACATAACTCGACACCTGAAGATGTAGTCAACTTGGTCTTCCAAGAATCACCGAAGCTAAGTAATCCTATTACTTTCTCAGACGAAGATTTGCCACCTTTTGGCGCCAGTCACAATCTAGCTCTTTACATCACTGTCATTTGTCTAAAGAAGAACGTGTCAATGACCTTGGTAGATGATGGCTCCGCAGTCAACGTCATACCCCTCAAAACGGCATACAAACAAGGCATGAAAGAGTCGGATTGGACCCCTACCAATCAAGGTGTGCGTGCATATGATGGTACGCGACGAAAGGTGGTAGGACTTGTTAACCTAACCATAGCCACAGGGCCAATTGAACGAAAGGTTAACTTCCAAATAGTGGACATTGAAGCTTCCTTCAACATACTTCTGGGAAGGCCGTGGATTCACGCTTCCAAAGCAGTAACATCCACCCTTCATCAAAAGATCAAGATCCCACTAAATGGCAAAGTAGTGATGATCACTTCGTCACCCATCAAGGCAATAATCGAAAAACAGTCGAACAATCAAGACCTTGCAGATCCCGTATACGAACTTGGGGGCTTCCAAAGTGTAAGTGTCATAGAAAGTGAGTTGGCACCCTTATACTATGATCCCTACTCCAACTTGGTGGTCAACCACATGCTCAAAACCCAGGGATACTTCCCTGGAATGCCTTTGAACCCTACCCGAAGAAACACCTTCGCACCATACAAGGAAGGCAACTCAAAGAGGATACCGCTTGGACTCGAGTACAAACCCACTAAAGAAGAAGTTCTCGAAATGCTTGCTCAAGTCCAAAACCGTAAGCATGTAGGAGTCCAAATGAGACCATATCTCCCTACCTTAAATGGGTACTTCGTTCAAGAAGGAAGTCTAGAACTCTTTCACGGATTTCCCGAGCCTTGGCATTTTCTCGAGAGGAAGCTAGCCGGAATCGAGATCTTTCACGATTGCTACTTTATCCCTCCAGAAACGGTTCCTACCGTCAAAACCCGTCAAGCACCTTGCTTAGACGAATAAGCCGTTAGCCTATTGTTTGGAGAAGATCGGTTTGTCAGGGCCGCGCAGGATGAGATCATTACCATGATACTTCAAGACGATCGCTTCAACCCCACCGCGTTAATCACAGAAAACAACGCAAGACAGCAGAAAGGATGGAGAAAATCAATCAAGTGGACCAACAATCAAGGAAGACTCTTCAAGGTCACCACTGGAGAAGGAGAGATGTTCAAAGGAGAACCAGAAGACGATGAGTTCGAGTCGGAGTCGGAGTCAGAGTCAGAGTCGGAGTCTAGAGAAGTCATTAGAGAGTTTCCTCCTGTCGTCATCCCCACTCCCTTTGTTTCTCCTAGCTTAGCCTCGAGTAGTCACAGTAGTTCGGGAAATGCCCCAACCATTGTCCCTTTGCCGCCACTGACCATGGATCAGTTGGCTTCTTTGTTTCAACTCTACTCAAATTTTAATATGAATAAATCAGGTTCTGCTTACTCTTTATGTTATCTTGAGTGCAATTCTGTTTACGATGATACTGAGGATGACCAAGACCCAGACTCGATCGAAATACCTCCCTACATAGCCAAAGAAATATTACAGGAAGGGGAAGGAGGACCAGTAATAGAGGACACCGAACCCATAAATGTAGGAACCGAACTAGAACCCCAAGAACTTAGGATAGGGACTACCTTGAGCTCTACCGAAAGGGCCGATTTCATAAACCTCCTAAACGAATTCAAAGACGTTTTCGCTTGGTCCTACAAAGACATGCCAGGGATCGACAGGGATATCGCTGAACATAGAATTCCGATTAAGCCAGGTTTCAAACCTGTGAAACAGAAGCTTCGACGAATGAGGACAAAATGGGCTCTCAAGATTAAGGAAGAAGTTGACAAACAATTCAAAGCCGGGTTCATCAAAGTTTCCGAGTATTCTGACTGGGTAGCCAACATAGTACCTGTACCCAAAAAGGATGGGAGAATCCGTGTTTGTGTTGACTTTAGGGACTTGAACAAAGCAAGTCCAAAAGATGACTTCCCTCTACCTCATATCGACATATTGGTGGACAATACTGCTGACCACGCGTTACTATCCTTCATGGATGGGTATGCGGGTTATAATCAAATCAAAATGGCCATGAAAGATATGCATAAGACCGTCTTCATCACTCAATGGGGAACCTATTGTTATACGGTCATGCCGTTTGGATTGATCAACGCCGGAGCTACATATCAACACACTGCAACTACACTCTTACATGACATGATGCACAAAGAAGTTGAGGTATACGTAGATGACATGATTGTCAAATCCAAGGAAAGAGAGGGGCATATTGCGAACCTTCGCAAGTTTTTCGCAAGGCTACGAAAGTACAACATGAGGCTCAATCCTCAAAAATGCATATTCGGGGTAACATCGGGCAAGCTCCTGGGATACGTCGTTAGTCAAAGAGGTATAGAAATAGATCCTTCCAAAATCAAAGCTCTGATCGAAATGCCACAACCTAAAACAGAAAAAGAAGTCAGAGGATTCCTGGGAAAAGTGCAGTATATAAGTCGATTTATATCGAAACTTACCATGATTTACGAGCCTATCTTCAAGAAGCTCAAGAAAACGGACCACACCATGTGGGATGATGATTGTCAAAAGGCATTCGACCGAATCAAAGAGATATTGGCTAAACCGCCAATGCTCATGCCACCACAACGAGATCAACCTCTTGGTTTATATCTCACAGTAACCGAAACAGCCATGGGTGCCATGTTGGCTCAAACTATAGGAAGTGAAGAAAGGGCTATCTACTACCTTAGTAAGAAGTTCCTGGAGTACGAGTGCAAATATTCACAACTCGAAAAGACATGCCTCGCTCTTGTGTGGGCAACGAAGAAGCTACGCCATTACATGCTTAGGTACTCCGTCAAAATATACTCCAAAATGGATCCAGTCAAATACCTCTTCGAGAAACCCGTCCTCAACGGACGCCTAGCAAGATGGACCCTGATGCTCTCAGAATTCGACCTCAAATACGTGCCACTGAAATTTATTAAAGGGCGCGCCGTCGCCGAGTTCTTCGCAGAAAATCCCATCAATGACGCACAAACGATAGACACTTGGTCATTTCCAGACGAGGATATACTCCAAACTGATGTAGATTCCTGGGACCTTTACTTTGATGGAGCATCAAACTTGAGAGGATTTGGAATAGGAGTGTTGCTCATTTCTCCTGAAGGCGAGCATACACCAATTGCTGTCAAACTCGACTTCGAGGTGACAAACAACGCTGCAGAATACGAAGTTTGTCTCATTGGACTACAAGCGTCAGTAAGCTTAGGCATTCAAAACCTCCGAGTACATGGGGATTCATCACTGATCATCAACCAAGTTACAGGATCTTGGAAAATCTGAAGCGAAAGCCTCGCACCTTATCAAGCCAGAATAGACCAAGTTGCCCAATTCTTTGATCACGTAACCTACCTACACCTACCTCGGGAAGAAAATCAATTTGCAGACGCTCTTGCGAAACTTGCATCTTTGATTAGTATGCCAGATCACATGGTGTAAATGCCTTTGTGCATCGAACGACGGTCAGAGCCGGCTTATGTTCACCAAATCACCAATGAAGAGGAAATCGCGCAGGAACCCTGGTTCCAAGCAATCCTGAATTTTAAGCTTAATGGTACCTATCCACCGGATATGGACAAGAGGGGACAACGTGCTATACGCCTACTCGCTTCCCAATACATTCTCATGCAAGGAGAGTTATACAAAAGAACACCTCTTGGTGTAATCTTACGTTGCCTTGATCATTCACATGCGCGAAAGGTGATGGAAGAAGTCCACAACGGAGAATGCGGTCCTCACATGAGTGGGCCCATGATGGCAAAGAAAATCACACGTTCGGGGTATTATTGGACACAATGGAATCCGATTGCATCAAATATGTAAGGCATTGCCACAATTGCCAAATCTTCGGGAATGTACAACATGTCCCTCCTTCATTGCTCTATACAATGACGTCTCCCTGGCCATTTTCTGCATGGGGAATTGACATAATCGGGAAGATAACCCCTACGAACAGAGATCACTGTTTCATCCTAGTAGCAATTGACTATTTCACCAAATGGGTAGAAGCGGCTTCCTACACTAGTCTTACAGCTAAAAACGTGGCAAAGTTCATACAAAACAACATCATCTGTCGATATGGTTGCCCACATGAGATCATTAGTGATAATGGATCACATTTCCAAGCTGAGACCGAGCAACTGCTAGCCAAATATAAGATTAGGCATCACCACTCTTCGCCCTATAGACCACAGACTAACGGCGCGGTAGAGGCGGCAAACAAGAATGTTGTCACGATTCTCAAGAAAATGATTGACAACTATAGAGATTGGCCAAGCAAGATACCCTTTGCTTTGTGGGGATATCGTACATCTGTTAGGACGCCCACTGGGGCTACTCCTTTCTATTTGACCTACGGCATGGAAGCGGTACAACCAGTCGAGCTAGAAATACCATCCTTGCGTATTTTACTCGAAAGTCAAATCCCGGAAGCCAATTGGAAGAGGGATAGATATGAAGAACTCATCCTCCTGGATGAACGTAGGCTACGCGCCTTGCATAATGTCCAAACATATCAAGCACGTATCAAACAAGCTTTCAACAAAAGGGTTAGGCCAAGAAACATCAAGGAAGGAGACTTAGTACTCAAATCGGTTAGAGCTCTTCTACCTGTTGACCCACGGGAAAAATTCAAACCTAATTGGGCCGGACCATTTCTAGTCAAATTCATACTCCCAGGGGGTGCGGTTAGAATCACGGACCTAGACGGGAATGAGTTTTCTAACCCAACAAACCTTGACCAACTAAAACGGTATTATGCTTAGAATAGGAACAAAAACGTGCCTCGCGTAACCCCACGTGTCGCTCTTGTGGCACTAAATAAACGACCCCTGGCCAAGCTGAAATAAGCTAATGTCACTGTGCTCTTGCATTTTGACAAATTTGTCATCTTCGTATCATCAAATAAACTAAATTTGCACCTTCAGAGTAAGCAAAAAAAGCTCATGCTTATTTTCTAAGTTCATTACAAGCTCTTGCTTAGAACAATTATTCTTTTACATTTACTCGAACTACGCGCAAGGGTTTGATTTCATTTTTTTAAGTGAATACGTAGGCAATCCTTCACAGGATTCAACCCATTATACCTAAAATGTAAATAGAAGGACATTTGCATTGCATTTGGAATTCGACAAGGATAATAAATAGAAAATCACAACGGTTTCATAACCATTTAACCTTTTTTATTTTCATTCTAATAATAATAGTAAGCTACATAATAAAAATAGAATAGGCTAGGATTCTAAAAACCCCACCTTTTTATTACAACAATAATAATAATAATAATCAAATAATAAATAAATACTCGGGCTATTCCTCCATCTTCCCCTTGCCCTTGTCATTCTTGTCATATTTCTTGTCACGACCTCGAGCCGGACGCTCTTGCGCCACTTCAGACCTAATTACCAACGGGTTCTTCTCGAGGCCTAGACTTTCCATTCTTGCCAATCACCATTTCCGCGACAGGAGTAGTTTTTGGTTTCTTCGAAGGATGAACAACTAGAAACCCGGCTTCTTCCTCTCCCTCAGTCAAATGCTTTTCTTTCTCTTTCTCTACCTCGCGCACCTTGTAGTCAACGGGCTCGCCCTTCCTCAATCTCTCGCGCTCTTCCGGAGTAGTAGCCTTTCTCCATCGCAGATAAGAATCCGACACCCACAAGGCATTAGCGGAGAAATTCAAGAACCACATGTTTCTTTGGGCCCATTTAATGGCCCACTCTCTTCGGCCCTCTGTAGTAAGCGCCATAGCAGCGACTGGGACGGTATCAAGCTTCGGGATCGTCTGTTTCAGCCCAACTTGTCTCATCAGCCTTTCCGGGAAGATGCACACCATAAACTCCAAACCAGGAATGCGCACGGACCTAGTGGGATCCAAAGAAGACACTCCACTGACGGATTTGAGGTGCCACCATGGTACGACCCACCTAATCAAGGGACCATCATCGCTCTTCAGTTTTGTTCTTCCAGTAATCACAGACTCGGGTGAAATCCACCATGTAAAGCCTAGTCCTCATTGCAATCGAGCGGGCATGGTAAGAAAGAACAAGAACTGGGGGCTCGATCAATCGGAGCCGTTCCATAAGCCAAACCTACCAAAAGCGGGTATTAGACATCGAAAAAAAAAAACAAACGAAAAAAAAAACGAAAAAAATGAAAAAAAAAAATAAAAACAGAAAAATGTCTTGTACCTGCAAAATGACGGGACTTCGCAAATACGGTAGATCACGGTTGGATTTCCTATTATCCAAGCCCAACAAGATCTCTCCTAAGCATAAACAAGCTGGGCTCCAGCGCAACTCCATTTGCTCAACAAGGCCCAGAAGACGGGGATCACCTCTCAAGTCTTCATCAACATGCCCTTGGAAGACATACACATGTAACAAGCAAAAGCCAAATGCCCTCCGCCTAGCAACATGAGAAACGGTGGGGTCGGCCCTGTTGATGAATCGATCTACGAAGTCCAGCAATCTCATGCCTTTCGAGGTAACTAGACGGTCCACCTCAAGTCTAGTCAACCCAAGCAAGTCTCTAAATTTGCTCTTGTACCCTTGCGAAGTAGAAGGAATGGCAGGCAAGTGTTCGGGATCCCACCCACCAATAGCGGCAATTTCTTCAGGAAATGGGCAAATATCGCCTCCAAGGAACGCAAAAACATGGTAATTCGGGTCCCAATAGTCAAGACAAGCATCCAAGAACGGTTTAACAACCTTGATGAGTTTTAAACTCAACAAAGACCCAAAATTATAGGAGCCCATATCATGTTTCTCCATGTTCGAAAATTCGTTGGTCCATTTCTTCAAACGAATCTCCAAAGTATTCATGATGAAAAAATTATTTTGAGAATTTTATGTAATTAGACGAAGAAGAGACGAAAGATTTGTGTGAATAAAAGCTCTATCGACGTTTCTATTTATACTAATTTCTGTTTCCAAAAATCCGTCAGAGCAGAACACCTTGGGAACAAAGCGCAAAGACTGCTGCGCCTCTTCAAAGGGACGCAGCTCATGTTGCGCCTCTTCCTCAGCCTCCCTTCTGTGATTTTCCGCGTTGGATCTTTCCTAATTCCATGACGAATAATTTCCTATTCCTACGGGTTATTATTTTGGTAAATACGTGAAGATTACCATGTTTCAGGTTTCCTAATTTCGCAAGCACGCATTTAGAGGCGACATCGACATTTTCGCCATTTTACCACACTCGCACTTTTTCATTTAAGGAAATAATTTTCATTCTCATTGTAGAAAATAATTTTCGTTTTAATTCATTTTAATTTTACATTTCTCATTTAATTCATTTATTTTAGAAAATAATTTTCAATTTACCGAATTCCAACATTTATACATTAATTTCAATTTCTTAATTTCATTTCTACATTTCTAACTTATAGATTTCTGTTTTTTTTTTCTTTTTTTAGGGGTAACCCTCCCTACCGTCCGGTCATTTCCGGCAATTTTTTTGCATTTTTGCATTTTTTTTTTTTTTGCATCTTTTGAGTCACTCGTTTTGCGCTAATTAAGGCCATATGTATATATAAATGTATGTTTTGCGTGTTTTCCATGTAAATTTCGGCAGCATGACGGCGTTAACCGTCATTTACCAAACCTGTTCAAAGCTAACCTGCAGATACAAACAACACAACCCAGCAGCAAAGGCTCTCAAGCCATCTTATATACACCAAACAAGGGAAATGTATAACAAACTGGGGGCTCTCGCCCCAAACAAAGTCCAAAAATGTCCAAAATCGATGTCCAAATGTGCAAGTCTACAAAAGCTACACAAAACTACTGCTGGTCGCCCTCCAACTCTGCAACTCTTGCCGCAAGAACGGCAATCTCAGCGTCCCGAACCTCGAGCTCCCTCAACAAACGAGCTGTCTCCTCCCGAGACTGGGTCAACTCTCGCTTCAGCTCGCGGTCACCCTGTAAACAACAATAAAATGGCTCATGTCAATCGTTTCAAGCAAAGTCGGAAAATTAAAAAATCAAAAAATGGAATAGGCATAAGGTTCATACCTGACGACCTCGACCGCCGACAAGTGCCTCGACGGCAGTAGCTCGCAGCCGGTTGGCCACCCTCCACAACGCCACAAACCGAGACGGCGCAACCTGCATTTTCAAAAAAGAAGTTCTTAACAATCGAACAAACTCAATCAAATGTGTTCTTACACCAAAAAGTTATGCAAAGCTAGAGGCTCACCCTCCGAATCAGATGCTGTCAGTCGTCCAGGCCAGCATCCGTCACAGCTACGTCAAAGTCACGTAACTCGGAGATCGTCATCCTCCCGGTCGCGTCAGTGTACTCGAGGGTCTCGGGGTACTCTGGGGGCTTGATGCCCGCCGCCTCGACCTCCTGCAAAGTCAAATATTTCACATTAACCGATGATCTTTCATCGTAGTTTTGAAAATCAAGAGGAAGAGTAAAAGATGCTCACCACTACCGGCCAGTACGCCAACCTCCCGTAGAGGAACGCCGAGTAGTCCTTACCAGGAAGAAGGAGGGCGTCACTACTAGCGCCAGCCAAGTCCGCCTCCCTCTCTGCCTCAGAAGGCTCCCTAAACATCGTCCTGGGAGGATCGACGGGAACCGTCAACACGTCCCGAAAGCACTGACGAGCCAAGCGCTCGCCCAAGTACCACATAGGACCCATCGACGTCCTCAATAGCAGTCGGCTCGAGCTCCTAGGTCGAAGGACCTCAGCCACGAAAGGAGGCGCTCCAGCGTACTCCGCCCAAGGTCTGGGCACCCACTGTGACAAGATAAACAAGGATCTTCCTATGATCAATTAAAAGACAATATAAAAGCAAATGAATATAAGTAAGATACTTACGCTGTCCAGCTGAAGAGCGTTCACATCCCACCGGTAGACACCGTGAGAAGAACGCTTGCTCTTCGTCCTGCACATCACCCAATCCCTCACCATGGGATAGGCCCTCTCCAGCGGCTCCGTCCTCTTGGGCGCGAGGCCCGGGAAATAGGAGTACACCCACGCCTGTAAAGCAAGATAATCAATGACGATCTTTCATGATTTGATAAAGAGGAATTTATTTCGGTCTGAAGGAAGGTTCATACCTCCAGCAGTAGTCCAGGTCCGACAGCGCCAGGAGAAGTCCCCTTCTCCATCAACTCCGGACGAACCATGGCCCTCATGAAGCGGATGAGGACCGCAAAGCCAGCAGTGATCCAGTCCCAACGCCCTAGGGAACTCAGGTCAGAAAGGAAGGGAAGAAGCTTCGTCGACAGCCTCTCGCCCTTGTCTCCGAGGTAAATCGAAGACAGAAACCACCAGAGCCACAAACGAGCCCTCTGCTCAGCTGTACAGGGAGGAGGAGTCGTCTCTCTCCCGTCAATCGTTACCAACGCCGGGATTTTTCCCGCAAAGTAATCTTGAACGTAGGAGCTGGGCACCAAACCCGGCACTGTAACAGCCTTCGGCGACAAGTTCCAGCCGATCAATCTCCTCGCCTCGGCCGAGTCCACCCTCATGGCAGTCTCCGGCCACTCCACCTCCTCGGTCCCACACGGCAGACCAGAAATCACGCCGTAGTCCTCCAGAGTGACTCCCACCTCACCAAAAGGCATGTGAAACGTGGAAGTCGTATCCCAAAATCGGTCCAAGAAAGCGCGGACCAGGCTAAGGTTAGCCCGCAGCTTCCTCTTCGCGATATCCCTCCAGGCCTGCACCAAAGGACCGAACGCTCCATGCTCGATCATGGCCCGCTCCTCCGCCGACAGCCGCTCGTAGTGCTCCATCGCTGTCGTGTAACCCGAGAACGACCTGATGTTCCCGGCCTCCTATTGTGATTTGAAACAAAAACTATCTTTAGTTTTGAATGAAAATTGAAAGAGATGTGAACAAATGAATGAAAGAGGATGAGTAATGAGTAGGGAATTCCTATTTACCAAGCTCTTCACCGTCCTGTAGGATAGGTGACCCTCTGCAGCCCACAAAAGTGCCTCGCTCTCCCAAGTCTCGGCCACGCAGAGCTCCTCTCAGCTGACGACCTCCTCGTCCAACGTTGGCCCGTCTCGGGGCCTCCTCCTCCTCGACAGCCTCCTCCTCGTGGACCTCGTCCCCAGCAGCCATCACCGCGGCGGTGAAGGCCTACTCTAAAGCCTCCTCGACAGTAGCAACATCTATCTCCATGGGAGCTCTCCCATAAGTAGAAGCCACATCACCTGCAACATTAAAGCAAATTTAGGCCGCGTCACGTGACGACAAGCCTTGGTTAAGGGATTTTCGAGCCTTCGAAGCCCTGAAATCGCTCTTTTCTCGCCATCTTTGGCCATGTTCTCACCAACCCGATCACTCATGTGGTAATTTGGGTCAAGTCAAGTCTAATTTGAAGCCTAGTTCCGGGTTCGAGTCGAAATTTCGGCAGCATTTCATTATAACAGTGATTATGCCCTAGGAAAGTGTCCTGAAAAAGCTGTCACAAACCAAAATTCCGAGATGGTAGAAAGTTTATCCATCATTCAAGGATCCCAAATATCAAGTTTCATCGCAAATAGGCAATCCTAAGGCTATTTTCGAAGCAATTTACGGTTTAGCTGTGAAACCGTCTCAAATTTCACTCAAAGGCTCAAAATTCAACGAAAATTCAAGACAAGTACATGGTCATGTTCCTTATATTACCAATTATCTATTTCTAATGTCAATTTCACAAGGCAAATGCATTTGGGGGAAAAGCCCCAAACTTTCGATCAATTGGGTCATAAACCCTAATTTTTCGATCCAGAATTCGACAAATATAGACGATTAATGCAAGAATGAGACACATACCTCGATTAGTCATGATTAATGCAAGCTTTTGGATCAAACCTTGGCGGAAATGATTGATTTTTGAGAGAGAAATGGGAGGATTTGTATTTCGAAATAATGAAATGAACTTCGATTATCGCGTTTTTACGCAAAAAATACACTTTGGGAACAGACGAGAAAGGGCCGCGCTCTTCCAAGAGACGCATCTCTTGCTGCGCCTCTTCCTTGTGTTCCCTCCATACGGATTTTCAAAAATTCGTTATGAGTTCGTTATTTGTGGGCCCATCTTTGGTGCGCCTCTTCCCCGATGCTATTTTATCCTTTTGGTCCGTTTGACGATTTTCTTTCATTCCGGCCCGCATTTTTAAGCCAGCAGCAGACTGTTGCATATTATTTATTTCTTTCGAGACCTTTGCTTGTCGCAACGAGCATTTATTCCTTCACAGAATTTGACACGCCTTCATTATGTTTCCCGACGAGAGTAAGCGGATACACTTTCCCTCTCATGACGTGGAGAATAATTCCCAATCATGTCACCAGCGAGAGTAAGCGGACGTACTATCCCTCTCAAGACATGAAGATTAACATCTACCTAAGCAGATTTCCCCTCAGCAGTTCCCGCCTGTGTCCTGCTATTTATAATGCTTCTCGAAGACTACCCAAGCAGTCTTCTCCTCAGCAGTTCCCGCATGTGTCCTGCTACTCGCAATTATTTCTCGAAGACTACCCAAGAAGCCTTCTTTCAGCAGTTCCCGTCTGTGTCCTGCTACTCACCTTATTTAGTCCTTACGCCTGATCTTCGCTCAATAGCTCCCATGTACCTCCGGAAGCGTTTCGAGAAAGAACTCTCAGGTATGGTCTCTTTCTATGGCTGGCGAGCCTCCTTACGTAGTCTAATGGGCTTTAAACGACCCTCCCCGATAGTCGACAGACTTTAAAATGTTCCCGACGACAGGTCCTCGGCTCAGACCCCTTGAGCTGCCTCGCGTCGCCATAGTCGTCAGGTTGTAATCTTCGATTGACCTGATGGCTATACTTTGACTTTCGCCTTGTCCAAGCCTCAGTCAAAATGGGGGCTCTGTAGATACCTCATTTCTGCACCTCTCACAAACCACCCGGTGATGATTGGGCCGCATGTTTGGTACGCGGAACGATTTGTGACGATTCGTAAGATTATCGTCAAGTGATTGCTCAAATATTAATGTCTACCTCTTAGTTGTCATCTACGTACCGATACGGCCGTTTTGACAGTAATTAGAGTACATTTGGAGTCCGGGCCTAAAACCGTCTCCATTTTCTGATAACCGTTAAATCCCGAGTCGAATGTTCGAATGTTCCTGATATTTCTATTCCATATTTCACACTTTTTATCTTTTGGTAAACGATTTCCCGAAATATTCACATAAGATATTAAGGAAAACCAAATTATTTCCGTCCTACCATAACTTAAACACGGAAATCTTTCTTCCGCAGGAGGAAACCACTTGGGAACAGACGCGCAGCAGTCTTTGCGCGCTCTTCCAAGAGACGCAGTGCCTGCTGCGCCTCTTACCAGGTCCTTTTCTGCGTATTTTTTCGTATCTTTTTCATATCTTTCCGAGATTCACTTCCAAAGAGTCTCCGAAACCCTAATTCCTTCACGTGATTAGTATAAATAGGAGCCTTCGCTCCTCATATTTCTCACGTGAGTGTCCGCCCTTCTCTTCTCCCTTTGCATTCTAGACCTTTGTTCTTACTTTTTGGCGTCTACGTGCTTGAACATTCGACCACGTAAGCTCGGATCCTTCTGAGTACCAGCCTCGTTTGCATGACCGACCAATTTGACCAACTCCACATCAATCAACTTAATTAATTTATTCGTTTTCCTCTTACGAGGGCACTTTCCTTGCATTCGCGTCGAGCATCACTAATCGATATCTTAGTCCTTCTCGTTTCGTCAACATGTAAGTCTGAGGGTGTATAATCTATCTTTTGTTTATTGTATTGTAATTATTGTATCACAATTGTAAGGTTCATGTCGAAAATATCATTAAAACCGATTTCTAAAACCATGTTTAAAACCTCTTTTTTACAGATTTCCAGAAGATAAACCGTCGAGAAAGGACGCAGCAACTGCTGCGCCTCTTCGAAGGAGCGTAGTTCCTGCTGCGCCTCTTCGTGAGGCTGCCGCAATTCCTGCTTCCTTTCTTCTTCCTTCGTCCTCTGTAATTCATTTGCTTTATTTGTTTGCATTCGTTTTCTTTAATTATTTGACATACGATCATCAATAATTTCACATGTATATTATTATTCATCATTAGCATGTTTAATTCGCCATTAAAATCCGACTTAAATCCCTTATAATCCAATATTTGCGGGTTTTCGTCATTAAATTCGATCCGGGTTGTAGAAATTCAATTCATCAATATTGAGTTTCTGTAAATCACTTCTTTGATATATTTTCACCTGTTCATTATCATGTTTGTCGTTAATTCGTTATTAATTCGTCATGTTTAGTTTATTTCATTCACTCATGTCACTAATTAATCATTCGTTCATAATAATTAATTCGTTTGCATCCGTCCCATCCATGTTTTATTGTTTTATGACCCCTCTTTCACATGTAAATAACCTGTTAATCACTTTCATCCGAGTAAATAACTTAATCAATCCTTAAATTTACCGACGAGTATTAACAACACGCAATTCCGGCTTCATAGCCAGAATTCAGGTCAGGAACAGACGCAGCGTCTGCTGCGCCTATTCCAAAGGACGCAGCTCTGCTGCGCCTGTTCCGGGTTAAATTATGTCCCTGAACTCCGTTGTTGCTTGACTTAGTTTAATTAGTTTACGTATGATTGACTATTATTTGTAGTATCACCTTCTGTTTTATTCGCTAATTATTCATTCCTTTATTTATTCGTTTTCCCAAATTATCCGTTTTAAAGGTATTTTCGACATAAATCGCCAAATCCGTTGTAATTATTGTAATTTTCATTATTTTCTTTATCATATTTCTTGTATCATTTGTATGTTTTCACAAGTAATTGAACATTAATCCCTACTTCGACCCAATTGTATGCTAAATTACGTGTCAACCGACTTAGTCTAAATTCTCACATGTTAGGATTAATTCTATGGATGTTGCATTGCATGCATATAATCGACGATATCTCAAGTACGAATAGCTTCCCTAATCATTAGTAGAGGCCGCTATCGAGGCGGGCGGGATTAGGTGTTCGATCAAAAGAGCTTCCTAATACGTACCCTCACCCCTTACTCCAGATATCTGTGAACACCCGTGTTCATTGGCATCCACGAGAGTCATTCTAGACATAGAATGCTAAGGGTAACGAGTTCTTGGTGTTCATGTCTCTACTTTGTGTCTTGACATGGCACGAGGTATTCGAACGGTTCCAATTTCCCATAACAATTGGTGGCGACTCCCTACAAAAATGCAAACGCTTGTTTCTCTTCTCTCCCAAGCGCCCCCGTGGGCCCCCGCTGTCCACACTCATACCTGCTCAATAAGTGCTCACCATCCCCGAATGGATCACCACAGTTTTTAAAACATTAACCGGGGTCAGTACTAATCACACAATTTATATAATCAACAAAGATAAAGAAACAACACTCAAACAAATCACACACAATCACCCACTCCAATCAATCTCCGTCACCGACCGTCCACTGGACCAGCTACGCGCGATGGGGACCGCAGCCGTACCCACCAAATCCCCGCTCATCATACCGAGCGATAACCCTGTCCCATTAATGTGCACATCCCCTCCCGTGGCGGGTTCCACAGAGGGCGAAACTAGGGCGTGAAGCCACTCCCGCAAGTGACTCCACTCGGTAGAGAACGCATCTCGAGAACCAGAGACAAACAATCAGCAATCACAATACAACATCAACAACCGTCTGAATTAATCAACAATCACTAACTACAGCACAATCACCACACATTATGTAAACTAATACTGAGTAGGGAAACCCTACCTGGAAAGCACAACACAATCAGACGATCTCACAGCTGATATCAAAACGCTTCCTCTACGAATCCTCCTCCTAACATACAAACATATAATCACTACCAATCATACAAAACAACAAAACCCCCAAAACCCCAAATTAGGGTTTAACTAACTTTAATGAAATGCTATAAAAACGGTATATAGGTCTTACCCTCGACGCAAGGATCACAACGGTATAAAGAAAGGTAAAATCCGACCTTCCAAGCTCCGGGATTTGCCAACAATGCGATTAAAGCGAATGACGTAGTTTGATTTCTTTTCTCACAGTGATTAGGTTTTAAAAAGTGTTTAAGGAACAATGACGGAGGTAATATATACTCTAATCGCATTATTAACAAAACTCGAGAAATCATCCCCCGTGAACCGGCTACTCGATCGAGTAGCCAAGGTACTCGATCGAGTGCCCCCTTACTCGATCGAGTATCCACGTTACTCGATCGAGTACCCAACAGGTCAGAAACTATTTTAAACTGCAACTCACCCTTACTCGACAGAGTATGGCCTATTCGATAGAGTACCCAGAGACTCATAAATACGTAGTATTACAGTCTTCCCTCCTTAAAAAGAACTTCGTCCCCGAAGTTCAAACCACAACAAAACAAAGACTCCCACTACGATATTCCCAACTCAACGACCAAAAAAAACTCAACATAAAACATGTTATTAACCCAAACTCAACCCGACTCAACGACAACAACCATACCGACACAACATAAAAAGGGTATAAAAACTCTTAAAAACTCTTTGCGATCATCTCCTACCCCCTAAAAGAAACAAGGTTACGTCCCCGTAACCATACATACCTGATAAAAAAGGAAAGGGTAACGCTCTCTTATGGCATCCTCTGCCTCCCATGTAGCTTCCTCAGTCTCGTGGTTAGACCAAAGGATCTTAAGCAAAACTGTCTCGCCACTCCTAGTCTTCCTAACCTTCCGGTCAAGAATCTGCTTAGGTACCTCAAGATATGATAAGGACTAATCTAGCTCTAAGCTCTCTGCCTCTAACACATGTGGCGGGTCACTCACATACTTCCGCTGCTGCGATACATGAAACACATTATGCACTCTCTCTAACGCAGCCGGTAAAGCCAGACGATATGCAACCTCCCCAACTCGCTCTAAGATCTCATAAGGCCCGATGAACTTCTGACTCAGCTTGCCTTTCTTCCCAAATCTCATAACCCCACGCATAGGAGACACTTTCAGAAGAACCTTGTCCCCAACTTGAAACTCTATATCCCGGCGATGTAGATCTGCATAACTCTTTTGCCTATCCTGAGCTGCTCTCATCTGTTCCCTGATCATCTTTATCTGTTCAACCATCTCTGGTCCTAGAACCACTGCCTCAGCACTGTCGTCCCAACAAATCGGACTCATACATCTTCTCCCATATAAAGCCTCAAACGGTGCCATGCCAATACTAGTGTGATAGCTGTTGTTGTAAGAAAACTCTATCAAATCCAACCTCTGTTCCCAGCTACCACCAAAGTCCATCACACAAGCTCGTAACATATCCTCAAGAGTTTTGATTGTTCTCTCGGTCGACCGTCTGCATTGCGGGATGAAAAGCTGTACTCATCTTCAAAGTTGTTCCCAAAGATTCCTGCAACTCTTTCCAAAACCTTGAGATAAATCTCGCATCTCTGTCAGACACTATGTCCTTAGGGACTCCATGTAACTTTAGCACATTCTTTCGGTAAGCCATAGCTAATTTTGCTTTAGTCCATGTATCTTTTATTGGTACAAAGTGAGCTGACTTGGTCAGTCGATCCACTATCACCCATATCATGTTGTTACCCTGTTGACTCTTTGGCAAACCCACGATAAAATCCATAGAAATGGATTCCCACTTCCACTCAGGTACCTCTAAAGACTTAATCTTACCTTGTGGTCATCGTTGTTCCCCTTTAACTCTCTGGCATGTCAAACAACGGGCCACAAACCCAGCTGTTTCTTTCTTCATCCCAGGCCACCAAAACGTGTTCTTCAAATCCTTGTATAGCTTGTCACCACCTGGATGTACTGAATACGGTGTACAATGTGCCTCTGTCATGATTGTCTTTTTCAGCTCCCCATCATTAGGGACACACCACCTACCATCGAACCTCAAACTACCATCTGTATGAATAGAGAATCGAGACACTGTCCCTTTCTCTACTCCAGCTCTCCACTCAACCATCTTAGGATCCAAAGTCTGTTTACCTCGAATATCATCATAAAGATCAGGTTGTACTGTCAAATCTCCCACAACATCCCCTCTCTGCATCATATGTATCCCAAACTTCCCCACCTCATCTCTCAACCTCATCAAAGATAGAGCTGTACACAGGGAGTGTACACTCTTCCTACTCAAAGCATCTGCAACAACATTGGCTTTCCCTTCATGGTAGATAATATCCATGTCATAATCGCCAATCAGCTTCATCCACCTCCTCTGTCTCATGTTCAAATCCTTTTGAGTGAAGATGTACTTGAGACTCTTGTGATCCGAAAATACCTTAAAGGTCGCCCCATAAAGGTAATGTCTCCAAATCTTGAGAGCAAACACCACTGCACCCAACTCTAGATCATGAGTAGGGTAGTTCTCCTCATACGGCTTCAATTGCCTAGAAGCATAGGCACCTTACCGTTCTGCATCAACACACATCCCAACCCATTCTTTGAGGCATCTGTATAAACCTCAAAGTTCTCGATCCCTTCAGGCAATGCTAAGATAGGAGATGTGGTCAAACGCTCCTTTAATGTTTGGAACGCCGTCTCACAACTCTCATCCTAACGAAACCTGTTCTCTTTCCTCATCAAAGCTGTCATAGGTCTAGCTATCTTGGAGAAATCTTTCACGAACCGTCTTTAGTATCCAGCTAAACCCAAGAAACTCCTGATCTCAGCAACATTCTTTGGTGCTTCCCACTTTGTCACTGCCTCAATCTTCGCCGGATCCACAACTACTCCCTCCTTAGAGATCACATGACCCAGAAAAGCAACTTTCTCTAACCAGAACTCACACTTGGACAGCTTAGCATATAACTCATGCTCCCTCAAAGTCTGCAACATAATCCTCAGATGCTCCTCATGCTCCTCCTTAGTCTTAGAGTAGACTAAGAAGTCATCGATAAACACCACCACAAACTTGTCCAAAAACTGTCTGAAGATTCTGTTCATCAGGTCCATAAACACAGCCGGTGCATTAGATAACCCAAACGGCATCACCACATACTCATAATGGCCATACCTCGACGTGAAGGCTGTCTTTGGTATGTCCACCTCTCTAATCTTCACCTGATGGTAGCCCGACCTCAAATCAATCTTAGAAAAGACTGATGCACCACTCAACTGATCAAACAGGTCATCTATCCTTGGCAAAGGATAGTTGTTCTTCACTGTCACTCGGTTCAGCTCTCTGCAATCTATGCACAACCTCAAACTCCCATCTTTCTTCTTCACGAAAAGAACTGGTGCTCCCCACGGTGATACACTAGGTCTAATGTATCCCTTCTCTATCAGATCATCTAACTGTTTCATGAGCTCCTTCATCTCTTTAGGACCCATCCGGTACGGTGCCTTAGAGATTGGCCCCATCCCTGGTTTCAACTCAACGGTGAAATCTATCTCCCTCTTCGGTGGTAACCCCGGAATCTCCTCTGGAAAAACATCTGCAAACTCTCCCACCACTGGTATCTGGTCAACTGTCAGACTCTCTATCCGGTCATCTCTCACATGGCACAAGATCAAAGGGCATCCCTTCCGCAGATAAGACTTCAAGGTGACAGCTGCAATCAACTTAACTTTGGGTTTGACTAGAAACCCACGATAAGACACACTAACACCCTTAGGCCCTCTCAAAGACACTTTCTTTTGATGACAGTCTATCTTAGCTTTATACTTTCCCAACCAATCCATCCCAACTATCATCTCAAAACCGTCAAAAGGAAACTCTAGCAAGCCTACAGGTAGATCAACTTGCCCAACTATCATAGACACGTCTCTAAACAACCTCCCACATGATACAGACTCACCCGAAGGTATAAAAACTTTCTCACTTACAGACTCATATACCCTCAAACCCAACCGTTTAACATGACTCGAAGATACAAACGACTGAGACGCCCCCGAATCAAATAAAACAAAGGTATGAACACCGTTAACTAGAAAAGTACCAGTGATAACATGTGCATCCTCCTCAGCTGCTTTCTTGTCCATCATGAACAGCTTTCCACTGGTCTTCTGTCCACCTCCCTGGACAGTACTGGCTGATGTGGTCGGCTTAGCACCCGACCCCTGATTGTTGTTGTTGTTCGTAGCTGGTTTCTGATAAGAATTACCGCCATTGCGGTTACCTCCACCCTGATAGCTCTGACTTCCCCGGTTAGACCATGACCCAGACGGTCTATTGCTCCCATAACTCTGTGCAGGTCCCTGAGAATAGCTCCCCCGAGCCGATCCCTGAAAAGCTCCCGGTGCACTCGTGCACTCATGTCTCTTGTGGCCTACACCGCCACAGCCATAACAGGTCATCCCCCAACTACCACTACCACTCACACGGCCACGCCCAAAGGAAGCCCCAGCACTGAATCCTGACCCGGAAGAAAACCCTCTAGCTTGGGTGTGGTTGGCTTTCTTATGACTAGATTGGCCACCACCCTCACTCTCAGCCTTTCTTTTCTCACTCACTCTCTCCTGAGCCATCTCCACCAACCTCTCAGCTCTCCCAGCCCTCTCATAAGCTTCCTTAACATCGGTAAGGACTTCCACGGGTAACTTATCCATAATCTTGGGTGTCAACCCTCTCTCAAACCTCAGCGCCAGGTTCTCCTCACTCAAACCCATATCCTCAGCATACCTAGACTTCTCATTAAACTGCTTGTAGTACTCAAAGAATCGACATATCGATGTCATCTTAAACCCATCAAACTTCTCCCTCAGCTTACTCCTCACATGCTCCGGTACAAACTCTTTCCTCATAGCCTTTCGAAACTCTTCCCAAGGTATAGCAGGTAAGCCCTGGTTCGCATACATCTCCCTAGCACCCACCTTCACCGTATCCCACCACTTGCCAGCTGCTTTCCTCAGGTAGAATGCGCCTTGTTCTACTCTCATCTCATCAGGACAGTGAACCAGGTCTAGTATGTTCTCCATCTCACGATGGCAGTTGTCAAGAAGGTTTGGTTCCCCGGTTCCCGTGTACTTTTTTGGGTTGAACCTCGCTATGTAGAGACTGATCTTAGAGTGATCAACCTCCTTTTCCTTTCTCACTTTCTTTAAGGCCTCTGTAAGAGCATCTTAATGCTCCAACATCTTAACGACATCATCTATGTTCATGGTCTCACCTCTCGCATAATAAGCGTTTCTCTTGGGCGGCATCTTGAAACTATATAAGAAAGGGTAGACATAAACATACGCACTAAAACCTCAAAACACGAAAACAGGCTGCCCAGAACACACTCGATCGAGTGCCCAAACCTACTCGATCGAGTAATAGGCTACTCGATCGAGTGCCCAACATACTCGATCGAGTGCCTCGACCTCAGAACCCAAATAAACCTTCTGACCTCTAACATACTCGACCGAGTAGCCAGGCTACTCGATCGAGTGACCCCCTACTCGATCGAGTGCCCGAGGTACTCGATCGAGTGCCCAAAAACACGATTCTGGTTGCTAAAACGTCAAATACCCACTCGATCGAGTCAGACCCACTCGATCGAGTCATGCTAACTCGAATATGCTACCCGTATGCTATATCATATCGCAACATATTCTATGCAACTTTATAAACTCAACCTTATACTATAGTTAAGCATGCGATTCTACCAAGCTTTTCATACGATCAACAAAACGATTATATCATGTTATCAAATGTCACATAGTAAACATCCAACATGCTTCATGTTCAAACAACAGTTCTATATACTTCATCAACCTTTCATTCACAAACTCACCCCCATACTCCAAACATCCAACAATTACAACGTACTTCATCACATCCACACACAAGCTAACAAACAACACATACGACCTTGACATACACCCCCTCATGTGACCGGTTCAAAATTGTAGGGCGATTTCGCGACTTTAGGACGTCTCCCAAGCCTTTGCATTAGCTCCTACAACCTTTACCCCGGGTTCATTTTAATTGACTCCCTATATTCATTGGATTCATTGGTTACAGGTTTCAGGATCGTCGCTCTGATACCATTTTGTAACATCCCCATACTCCAAGTGCCTTACCAGGACCACCCAGGTATAAGGATGCTACCATCTCGGTTACCCGAGGCAATAATATTGAGAATAACGATACTAAACCTATCAATCCCAACCAATAAAGTTTTCACTGTCTTAAATGTTGGACACTAGAAAGGAAACTACCCCAAATTGTTAAAGAATAAGCAAGTTAGTTGTGGGACATCTAATAAGACTTAGTTCTTTATTTATTTGATTGACATAAGTTTTGCTAGTACCATTTCGTCAATATTAGAAACCGATGGTGGTTTTCATCATTGCATGCGATACATAGGATGATTAGAATATGACGACTAGCATCAAATAATGTCGAGAGATAGAGTCATTGTGTACTCAATCTAGTTTTGGGTTTAAAGTTGTACCTTAATTAGAAATATTAAGTACATGGACCCTAAATAAGAATATAATTTTTTGTCAAGATACAAAAGAGGTTTCACTTTTGTGACCCTATACACCATGATTTGATGTATGGCTAGCCCATTATCAAGGTGAATATATTCTAAACCAAACTAGAATGATATATCATGTAGATGATGCAAGACTCAAATTGGTAACCCAAGATTAAACCTTAGATTCTGGAATGATGAACGCAAAGAGTTATCGAGTACTCTTGAAACCATTAGATCCTATGGTATATGCGTATCTTGTATTCAAAGCAAGATGTCTCGTGCCTTTTGGTTGAAAAGGAGATCGAGGTTGTAAATCATTGATCCAAAATAGGTTGATCATTTTCTTTTACCAACGATTTAAGTTGACGCTAAAATGTTCACTTAATAAGGTAAATAGAGAAAACTTTGAAGAAGTTCAAAGTGTTCAAAGAATCACGATTTAGTCGTGATGGGATTATCAAAGTGAAGACTTTGATATAAGCCAAAGGAAATGTGATATAGTATCACAAGTTAATCTCTCTTAGCACGCATTATGGAATAATGTGTGGTTGGATAAAAAAAAATCAAACGCTATTCGATATGGTTTGGACTTCAATCAAGTTACTTTGAGTTACTTGATTCTTTTGGGGATTTTATCATTTTGTCTAAATTATTTTTTCACTAAATCTAAAACAAATCATATGAGATATGAAGTGGTAGGGTACCATGTTTGTAAGTTTTCACAAGAAACAAATGCTCATTTTTTCCCTTTCAATTATCACGAGTACGACGGGTTTGTGGCTCGTGAAGCTGTCTTTCTAAAATACAAGTTTATTTCTAGAAGACAGAGTGGGAGAAATTATTCAAGAGCCACAAAGAATGCCACAAAGAATGTTATGTCGCGAGAAACTGGTCTTTCTTGGCTACATAAGACGTTTTGTGTAAGACGTTGTTTCTTCAAAACCTAGAAGGTTAAAGTCATCACTTGTTGAAAATGATGAATTAGTGTTACTTTTAGAAAGTAAAGAGCTTGTAACTTACAAAGAAATTGTTTGATTCAAGTTGATTACTTCTAGAAAGTAATGAACATATGACTTACATGAGAGTGTTTAAAGTCACAACTCAATACAAGGCTTAGAGCCATGAAAATCCGAAATAAAATAAAAGGCTTGATTAGTGACAAAGGGTTTTGCACTAATAAAGAGAAATTTCAAAGCTTGATTGGTAGCAAAGGGTTTTGCACTGGTTGAAATGCTTAAGTCTATTTGGATCTTCTTAGGGATTGTGTTTCATTATTATGAAATACATAGCGAGTGAATCTAAAACCCACTTCTTCAATTAGAAGGAATGTATTCAATACATGTCTTGAGTTTTCTAGATTCTTGCAATCCTAAGATAATGTGAAACTTAAGAGAGAATCTTAAGTAGGACATCAATAAGTTGGAATCAATGTTTTGATCATGTTATAAAACTTTTCTCGATAAGTCGAGAAGTTGTGTTTACACATGGAGTTTAGTGGGAGTTACGGAAATTTTAATTAGTCTTATATGTGGATGACATATTGATCATTGGGAATGATTTAAGACTTAAGGAGTATTATAATACATCTTTAATATCCGGATTTATGAAGATAAATCTACATGATATTAGCGTCAAATAAGAAGTCTTATGTTGATAAGATTCATGACTATTTCAATTCAAGTTGAACATATTTGATTGATTCCATTTGCTTCCGCTGCCGAATCAATTAAATAGGATATGATGTATAACACTTCATATACTTTGAGTATGATGAATTGTTTCAAAATCGAATTTAAGTAATAATTACCAAATAGCCATATTGATTACCCTTAAATGCTTGCAGAAGCATTAAGGATGTAATGCAAAGTGTTTTTGATGCAAAATTTTGTGTAAGGGTGTTACACAAGTGACAATTGACAATTGAGATTGCGCATGGTTTCCGACAAAACCATAATCAAAACACATTAGGATGGTTAAGATACCATTGTGGCTATGTTATTTAAGAAATAGATTTTCTAGAATCGTTCTAGGCAATAAAGAACAATGAGACACATTTATAACGGAAATTGAGTACACTTGCAATCATGAGATGTGCAAGAGGATGAGTCCCGCACACTGTGAAAACAGTAGGAGCTATTCTTAGGCTAGAGGGCCTATGTCTTGATTGGATCTCGACACGTACTCAGAAAGTTTTGTGATGCAAATATATACATTACAAAGGAAAACGAGTATGTAGTAAGGTTGAGTAAGGTACAAGAAGTTGATAAAACCTACTAACCAAAGCCTTCTCATAGGCTTAACATGATGAGTCATGTCATTTCAATTAAATTGAGATGAACAACTACATTCAAGTTCGAACTAGATTATAGAATATGAAGTAGTAATCAAGTATTGACTACTCATATGATAATCACATTTATCGTTCGAATTTTTAAATCTGAAAACTCCTTTTATACTTTGTTACATCCAAACGGGTTGTAGAGACAACACTGAACCCCGTTAAAGTGAACCCGGATTAACATGGTATTCGCCTATAGTCACTTTTATGAGGTGACGTCTCGAAGTGAGTAGAGTGTGATGCGATTGATGGCAAGTTCAAGTGCCATAGAGTCATGTGAGATGACTAGTCGATCACATAGGCAGACTGTTAGGAACACTTTGTCGGGCCTTATGACCGCTTATAGAGTTCTGGCAAATTTATATAGCCTAGTCGTGGCGAGAGCTACTATAGTATTCTAATGAGTCGATTCTTTTGACTAAAGACTGTTCGCCTAAGATGGCACAGTTTCAGATTAACTTTGATTTGTGTTACTACGACCTTCGTAAATGGGGTCAAATGGGCATATTTTGGGTTATGATGGTTGTGGCTAGTCGAAGGGAATAAGTGCGATAAAAATTGTCCACCCCCTTGTCAGGGTTAAAACAATATCTCAGGGCCACTCGAGGAGTAATGAACTGGAAATGCGTGGCCACGCTCGGAAGGTATCTATGGTAGATAACTCCGGTCAATCAGTTATTCTCCAGATCGAGGAAACCACTCTCGATATGATCACTTGCAAGTACGACCCGAAAGACACCTTGCATTTAGTGGGAGATAGTAATAGGACAAGAGAATTGGTGACGCACACTTGTCGAGGACAAGTGAGAGATTGTTGGAATATGTGTCCTCCGACAATAATGCGATCACAATTGTCGATCATAATGATCACATGTTTAAATCTCATTTTAAGAATACATGTGGGATGTAATATTTTTACAGTCAACTGGTCCACACATATCGGTAATGATTGGTTGACTAGAGTTTAACATTACTGTCGTGCGACGGTGGTGATCAGTTGATCCCCTTAGGTCATACCTATAGGGAAATACTCTTAATTGATTATTTAATTAATCGTATACCGATACGAGTTAATTAAATTGCTTAAAATTGACGGATGATTTTGTGAGTATAATTAACGTATCTTATTGTAATATGATTAAATGAGACACGGTCTAAGTAATCGAATTGTTTTATTACTTAGATGAAATTATTGTTTACGGAAACAATTGAAACGGAATGAATAAATTATTATAAATACAGAATGTTGTAGTTTATAATTCGGAAACACTTTACGGTACAAGTAATTATGAATTAAAAGGTTAATTATATAAGTGACATATTTTATTAATATGTTGATTTTTAATTGTTAAAAATACATTTGATATACCTAATGTCATGAAACATGTTACATGTGACATATTGACAACATAATGTGTAAAATGGATTTTCCATTTTACATCATATGTGCCGAAATAAGGAAGGAGTATTAGGCTTATTATTGTGTTAAATTTTTAGTGAAAAACACAATCATGAAAGCTTGCTTGTAGCCTTGCATGCCTATGTTTTCTTGGATAGAAAACCTAGCCCATGCATTGGGCACTCTAACCCCCTCCAACCGGTTTCTCCAAGGCATATGATAGAGTTTTTCCTCTATCATTATTTATTCATACTTCAACTAATTTCTAGTGTAAGAAATGTGTCCATCTCTATCTTTTGTGAAAATCCTAGAGAAATAAAAACTCCATCATCTATTCTCTCTAAACCGAAATACATGAGAGAACAAAATTATTTTTTGTGTCATATTTTAAGTAAAAACTAATATTGTTACTAGATCTAAATAATATTGGTTATTATGAGTTTCCTTGGGTATATGCTTTTGGGAGAGATTCTAAACTTGAATCTTGTTCATCCATTGTTGGAAAGCTCAAGAACTAACAAGAAGGAGATCTTGTTGGTGCCCATAAAAACCGAAATAATCAATGTAAGAATGATTATTTCTTCTTTCTATTTACTTATTGTTTGCATGCATAAGATTTGTAATTAATTTTATGACTAAATTAATTAGAATATATATGAATATGTTAACTAATGAGATATAGATTTCTAACATAAACTACTAGCTACAGTGGAAGACTTCTATCATCAGACCGTGGCACATCCCAGCTATCCCAGTAACTCAACTCATACCTGCTCAATAACTGCTCACCATCCCCGAATGGATCACCACAATTTTTAAAACATTAACCGGGGTCAGTACTAATCACACAATTTATATAATCAACAGTACAGTAAACAACACAGCTCAAACAGTCACACACAATCACCCACTCCAATCAATCTCCGTCACCGACTGTCCACTGGACCAGCCCTGCCAGTTGGGGACCGCAGCCGTACCCACCAAATCCCCGCTCATCATACCGAGCGATAACCCTGTCCCATTAATGTGCACATCCCCTCCCGTGGCGGGTTCCAGGAGGGCAAAACTAGGGCGTGAAGCCACTCCCGCGAGTGACTCCACTCAGCCGAGAACGCAGCTCGAGAACCAGAGACAAACAATCAGCAATCACAATACAACATCAACAACCGTCTAAATCAATCAACAATCACTAACTACAGCACAATCACCACACATTATGTAAACTAATACTGAGTAGGGAAACTCTACCTGGAAAGCACAACACAATCAGACGATCTCACAGCTGATATCAAAACGCTTCCTCTATGAATCCTCCTCCTAACATACAAACATATAATCACTACCAATCATACAAAACAACAAAACCCCCAAAACTCCAAATTAGGGTTTAATTAACTTTAATGAAATGCTATAAAAACGGTCTATAGGTCTTACCCTCGACGCAAGGATCACAACGGTATAAAGAAAGGTAAAATCCGACCTTCCAAGCTCCGGGATTTGCCAACAATGCGATTAAAGCGAATGACGTAGTTTGATTTCTCTTCTCACAGTGATTAGGTTTTAAAAAGTGTTTAAGGAACAATGACGGAGGTAATATATACTCTAATAACAAAACCCGAGAAATCATCCCCCGTGAACCGGCTACTCGATCGAGTAACCAAGGTACTCGATCGAGTGCCCCCTTACTCGATCGAGTATCCACGTTACTCGATCGAGTACCCAACAGGTCAGAAACTATTTTAAACTGCAACTCACCCTTACTCGATAGAGTAAGGCTTACTCGATAGAGTACCCAGAGACTCATAAATACGTAGTATTACAAAGCGCCTCTTGATGCTCAAGCATCTTGGCTACTTCATCTATACTCATCATATCAACCCTAGCATACAAAGCGGATCTCTTCGGCGGCATCTTTGAACTATATAAGAGAAGAGGTAAACATAAACACACATCCCACATCTTAAACACGTATATGACCTGAGTAGCCCACACTCGACCGAGCAACATAACCCACTCGATCGAGTTGAGACCACTCGATCGAGTTGCCCACTTACTCGATCGAGTGCCTCGACTCCAGAACCTGACCAGAAAGCATCAAAAACCTCACTCGATCGAGCCTATTACTTACTCGATCGAGTAGCCCTCGCTCGATCGAGTCTCCAATCTACTCGATCGAGTGCCCAAAAACAGCAGCGATTGTTCAAAAATGATACACATCCCACTCGATCGAGTCCTACCCACTGGATCGAGTCCCTCACCTAATCGATCGAGTGCCCCCCCCCCACACTCGATCGAGTCATGCTGACTCGTAAGCTACCCGCATGCTCAACTCAACTACTTTCCACAACAACTATATATATATATATATATATATATATATATATGTACATATGTATATATGTACATATGTATATATGTACATATGTATATATGTACATATGTATATATGTACATATGTATATATGTACATATGTATATATGTATATATGTACATATGTATATATGTACATATGTACATATGTATATATGTACATATGTATATATGTATATATGTATATATATATATATATATATATATATATGTATATATATATAGAGTCGGGATCCGGTGAGAACTCCTAAATATTTGAGGATTGAGTAACGAATGAAATATCACTTGTTCTTCTAAACAATATCAGTCGCTGTTAAAGGTAAAAAAAAACACTCAGCCTTGAAAAATAAAAACGCATAAGATTATGTTTTCAATCTACACTTTCTCTCTCTAAAACTGAATCAAAAACGAAGGGAACGAGGGATTAGATTGGCGAATCAATCAAAATTACGAAGCAATACCGATCATTCTTCATGATAATTGCGTTTTGAGCGGAATTCAGGTACAATTTTTGCCTTAATGCTCTCGAATTTTTGAATTTAGGTATATTTTAGTGAATTAATTGCTAAAATCGAGTAATTATTCAATAAATGTTGTATCATTATTTTGAATTTGTGATATAATCAAAAACTAGGTATAATTATTGGAAATTGTGCAATTATTTTCAGATTTTGATTCGTTTTTGCTCAAATTAGGTATACAAATTATTACTAAAATTTATTAATTTTCATTTATTTTCATATAATTGAACCAATTACTATCATCAATTGCAGTTATAGTTTATAATTAGATGTTTTTTGTTTCAATCCCGAAAATTAGGGTTTAATATTGTTCGATTGTGAAATTTAGGGTTCAACAGTGAATCTGCTTTGTGCAAACTTGAGTGTACTTATCTTATCTTTGTTTCTGAATTTCTATTCAAATTCGCCTCGAGTTATAGATGATTATGAATAATTTACTTGGAGTTTTTGTTTTATATTATTGGATTAAGATTTTTGAAGTGCAACAAGGTGAACGGTTTTGTTATGTCGATGGAATATACGGATGTAAACAGCGATTCAACATCCCGTGTGAGATGATTGTGTGCATACAGCCAAGCCATTAGTCTTGATATCATGTGCATACAGCCAAACAATTAGTTTGACTATGTTGATTGAGTAAATGGATATAAATTATTGTAGTGATTGTGGTAGTGAACTGGTGATGGTTTAGCAAGTTATGGATTCTATTGATTTGGCTTGAAAGTTTTATTGAAAGAAAGTTCAATTTCGCTTATAAATGGAATGGCGTAAACTGTAACAAATTTTGATTATTCATGGCTAGCGTTGTCTGTACAAGTGTAATAGTACTAGTAATTACGCAGTTTCACAATAACTTTGCTTTTGGTGAAATAATGATGCCTTGTGGGAGTCTTTGTAGGTTTGTTTTTGTTTTTGTTTCTGGATTTCGTTTACAGGATGAATCGGGATGAGAGTAATTCCCAATTCAGGTCTCCACCAATCTCTGCCTTTCACTTTAAGCTTACTACTGTTACTAGGCCCTTTTTTTTCCTGATCACAAAATTCTTGTAAAAGACAGACGAACATATTTGTTACTTATATTTTACTTTTGTGATATTGTGAAACAATATCACACGTTATTAGAAACAATATCACACCTTATACAAAACAATATCACTATTTCACAAGTGCTTTAAATGACTCTCCAATTTTGTGATACTGTTTGAACCATTAAAATAAAATATCACAAGTCTTTAGAAACAATATCACAGTTTTGTTATTAATGTGTTAAACTTACTTCTGACATTATATTTTTGTTCTTTTTTTTTCTTTTTTTTTGCAGATTTCTTCACTTGTAGATGTTGATTAAGAGCTTGTCTGCATGCTGAGAAAGTCTATATTACATCATCAACTTAGCAAAATCGTCTTTTTTTAATCATTCTTACTCACATGTACAATTTTTTTTATGCTTAGATGTAATTCCAAATGGCAACAATTTTGTATTGTTTCTCCATTTTTGGTTAACAATATCTTAAAACCTCAGAATCAATAATATAGTGTTACCAAGATTTGCTTTTTGTATTTTACAATATCACAAGTTATTGTAAACAATAGCACACTTCATTTGAAACAATATCACCATTCTTCTGAAATAATATCATCACATCGCACTTAATTGTAGACAATACCCTTTGATTGATATTGTTATACAATATCACATGTACTTATAAACAATATCATTTGTATACAAAATGATATCAAGAATAAAAGTATTTTAAAAGGATTCTCCAATTTATGCTACTGTGAAACAATATCACAACCAGTAAAATAAAATATCACACTGTATCTAAAACAATATTGAAGTAAAAAGGATTTTTAAATCCCTATCCGCTTTTGTTACAGAGAAACAATATCACACCCATTAAAGTAAAATATCACATGATATTTGAAACAATATCACACTTTACCAAGAATTATATCAGAGCCAAAAGAAATTGTTTAGCTATAACTACTTTTGTAATCTTGAGATACAATAATATTCACCTACACCAGAAATAATTGAGGATTGAGTAACGAATGAAATAAGTTCTACCATCATTACATCCATGTACTTTCAATTACATTTTTGTCCAACATATCTAGTTCTCATTCTAATTGCTTCTTCTACCTCTACATCTACCTCTATTCTTATGATTTGCAACGGTCTTGTATCATACTGGTCTTATTTCGATCTGTTGTCCATGATCTTCAACATCTTCTCTGCAATTAGGTCCTCTGTACATTAAATGCATAATGAAATAACCACGACAGACGTGACATTCACCAGCATAAATGAATTCCAATCACATGTTGATTCATTAGTAATTTATCTGCCTTTGCAACACCAATGAAGTATACAAGTCAAAATTGTTAACATATCAAGATCAGCAACTATTCTAAAACTATTTGTAAAGAAGGTCCTCTATCCAAAAACATTAGGACTTTCATGTTGGAAACAAAATGAAGGCATATTCCTTAGAGGATGGCCAACAGTCAATACTAACATCTTGTTTATTGTCAAGAACCATGATCAACAAGGATTTATGAGCACATTCAGCCACCATTCTATAACCTGGACAAAAAAAAAAAGGTAGGCAGTGAGAAATAAGACATGTAAGCAGTGTGTCATATAACAAAGCCTTGGGCACAATGACATTATTTGTAGCACAATACCATTTGTATACACCTTCCAACCAATCAAAACATTGTAACATGCGAGATCAAGATACTACACATGTAAAAGAATGCCAACTACTAGCTAACATTAAAGAGTAACAATGTAAAACATATGTAAATCAATCTGACACAAATTTAAAAAGATTTGAAACAAAATACTACACATGTAAATTAGGTTTGCATGACAAAAAAACTCGAACAAAGTGCAATAAATTAAAATCACAATCAAATAACAAGACAATATGAATCAATCTCATCAAATTACGAATCGAGAACAAAAAATTAGAACACAAGGTGAATTGAACATAGATCGGGAAAAATTACTAAATATATAACAAATTGTCAATATCATTGAAAAATAACATGTATTTGAACCAATATATTCATTGAAAACTCAAATCCACAAAATTGTCAATGTCACACAGTCTGTAAAACAATATCACACCATCTGTAAAACAATATCACACAGTTTGTATACATATCAGAACCATCATATGCTGCTATATTTGAGAATTCATATCACAACAATCATCTTTTGTAAGAAAATCGAAAAAACATCAAATAAAGCTGAAATAACAATAAAAGTAGATGAAAATAAGAATAAAAATACACATAAATTAAAATTAGGGCAAACAAAATCGGAAAAGATCAAATAAAGCTGAAATAACAATAAAACTAGATGAAATTGAAAATCTAGATAGAAAATTATTACAAACGCAGTAAGATGACTACGAATTCGAAATATATGTACGAAAAAACAAAAATAACATGTGATTTAAAGCTGAAATTACAAATTAAAGAGATAATAAATCTGAAATTAACAACAATAACGTACATTCGACAACGCGATTATGATTGAAATAGTATGATAATTGATCGAAATAGAAGAATGGGTTGAGATTGACTCGAAACCTAGAAATAACGAAAGAAAGCGCTTAAAATTTGGGGAATCCAAGGAAGAAAGAGTAAGAGAAGAGAGAAGGTAGAGGGATAAGTGATTTGTGCGAGAATGAAAGGAGTTTACTGAGGAAAGGAGTATATATATGCACGCGTGAAATGACAATTTTGCCCTTATTGTTCGCAAGACAAGAATGGACGTTGGATCTCTTAGATCCGACGGCTTGTATTAATCCTCAATCCTCAAATATATGAGCCATACTTACATGATCTCATTCCTATATATATATATATATATATATATATATATATATATATATATATATATATATATATATATATATATATATAGATAGATAGATTTGGGATCCGGTGAGAACCACCTACATAGTGAGAACCTTGAGAACTCCACCTTAATGATTTTTTTTTTAAAAAAATAACGACATATTTGTATTCGGCATAGAATTTTATGTCTAGATAACATATTTCTTGGTCCAAAAAGTATAAATTATTGACCGGAATCGAGACGAGTAACATTTTATTAATTTTGATGCACCAAGTACTCATTTTTCATGTATCTAACATTTTTCACGCACCTAGAACTCGTTTTCGTGCACTTAGAGCCTGATATTTTCATGCACCTAGTAATCATTTTCATGCATGCAACACTTTTCATGCACCTAGTATTGGTTTTCGTGCATCTATATCCATTTTAGTATATCTAATTGTATTTTTGTACATTAAGTTTATATTTGTTAATAAATTCAAAATTTTTTGTTTAGCTATACTAAAAATGTGTTAGAATATGCTTAACTAAGGGTAAATGATCCATCAAAACTTTCGGAACAAGATTTGATGATGATTTAGTAAGGGTTCCCACGGTTCTCATTATGTTAGTGGTTCTCACCGGATCCCGACCCTATATATATATATATATATATATATATATATATATATATATATATATATATATATATATATATATCGATATACATACGTATATACAACAAGCAACATCCTATTCACATGTTTCTAATAAGCCACATTAGAAATCAATTATCATGCAATCTTCATTATTCACAACAACATACAATCATACAATCTACGTACCTCTCGCCACCATATTCTCCATTCTCCACATTCATTCACCCACCGATTCATGCAACACATTTTCAATATAGATATTCAACATAACGTAAATAAACACATAGCGATCCCATGACACACCCCATAGTGACCGGTTCAAAGTTGTAGGGCGAAATCGTGACTTTAGGACGTCTCCCAAGCCTTTGCATTAGCTCCTAACAACTCCTACCCGGGTTCATTTTATTTCGACTCTCTAGATTCTTTGGGTTCATTAGTTACAGGTTCCAAAATCGTCTCTCTGATACCACTTTGTAACACCTCCATACACCAAGTGCCTTACCAGGACCACCTAATGCACGGGAATGCTACCATCTTGGTTACCCGAGGCAAGTATATCAAAAGGACCATAAAAGAACGTACTTTATTAAATATATTTAAAGCGATACAAGTCCATACCAAAACTGTCAAAAGGAAATACAACTGTTCCAAAATGCTAAATCAAATAAAGTAAATAAATGTTTAAGACACATAGGAAGACTTCTAAACATCTCGTGGTGACTCAACCCAGCTATCCCATGCGCGTCCATCTCATACATGCTCAATAACTGCTCACCATCCCCAAATGGATCACCACAGTTTTCAAAACATTTAAACGGGGTCAGTTACTGATTACACAAAAACAATACAACAGATACAATACACAAATCACCCAATCTCAATCACAGCTCCACACACCCGAATACACACTAAAGTGTGTAGTCCTGCCAGAATACCCATCGCAACAAGTATTCCACACCGCCACTGAGGGACCGCAGCCGTTTCCATCTAAGCCCCGCTCATCTCATCCGAGCGATAACCCATGTTCCTTAATGTGCACATCCCCTCTGTGGCGGGTTCCACAAAAGGCGAATCAAGGACGTGAAGCCACTCCCGCAAGTGATTCCACTCAGCCGAGGACGCACCTCGAGAACCACAAACAATTTTACAACCAACCACATTATACAACAACAATTACCAATTACTAATTCCAACACGATATGAATCTACAACATTAAACAACCATCAACAACAACTATGTAATCAATAACCGAATAGGGAAACCCACCTGGAATAAGCAATCACGAGACCGTCACAAGCAGGTAATCAATATTACTCCTCTACGAAACCTCCTCCTATAACCACATATTCATACAATTACCATCTAATCAACATTATACTCCCAAAACCCCCAATCTACCTAATTAGGGTTTTAAACAAAATCAACGAAACAATATAAAAATAATACAAGGATCTTGCCCTTGACACGACGAACTCAACAGCGTAAAGAACGTGACGATCCGACAACCTTAGCCTTTGGGATTTGATAGCAACGCGACGAAAGAGAGCAACGTAACTTTTTTTCTTTTTGAAAGGTTGTAGAAAAGGTGAAAAGTGACAAAGAAAGTGACGCAAGGCTTTATATATTAATCACGCGTTATTAACAAATCCCGGCTAAAACAACCCGCAAGACCAACTTACTCGATCGAGTGCCCCTTACTCGATCGAGTGTCACACGTACTCGATCGAGTACCCATCAGGCAGACTACTATTTCGTATAAAAACATACTGACTCGACAGAGTAAGCCCCACTAGATAGAGTACCCATAGACATAAAAAACCGTAGTATTACAACTACTTTTGTTGCAGTCAAGCCTGCTTATGATTCTTATTATGAATCGTGTGAATATAAGAAAAAAATGAAAACTATTTCACTGAAGGTTTTGCACAACCTGGCTGTAAAGAGGTCGCCTAGAGGGGATGTAGTCATGATTAACATTGAAGAGGAAATTATGGGCGCAGCTGATATGGCCGTACTGGACCCGAAGCAACTGATGGAATTTGTCGACCTTGACAATTTAGATTTTGTTCACATTTTGATTTGGATGAAGTAAGTTTTATTAATAAAACTATTTAGTCATTTCCATTTACGAATAATGATGTTTGTTTAAATTATCAATTACAATAACATTCTTCGTTCCATGTGGCATAATAAGTGCCTGAATAATCAGTTCACTGAGTGGAAGGTCCCAATTCACGCCTACGGATTCTTGAGTCCTAAGGCGTTCTCTATGCACCGAATTTCATACGAAGAACAAATCAATAGTATCGCTCGTCGGTTGATGTCAACCAAAAAACTATGGCTTGCCCTCTACAATGAGAATATGTATGTATAGTAAATGATTATTGTAATGAATCACGGTTCTATAAATTTATTATTAACATGCTTACATGCGTGTAAATGAACTAACGGTTCAATGTCCCAAATTGAATAGGAATCATTGGGTGCTACTCGCAATCCAAGTGGAAACAAAAACAGTGTATCGGATTGACTCTCGCGAAGGCAAACCCTCTGACAGTTGTGTAAGGATGATAACTGAGTAAGTTTACAACCTTCAATAGTCTCATTTGTTATTGTATGACTTGAGCCATATATATGCAAATAATAATGGCAAGTGTGTATATATATGAATTAGTGTATTTGAAGCAAAAAAAAAAAAGATTATGTCCACTTGGAAAATATGAAAGCAACACTGTTCCCAATTTTATCATGCCATTAGTAAGTGTATTCTTAATAATTACTCGTATTATTTAATTTATGTTTATGCGAGAGTTTGATTATCTAATTCAGCTGATTTGTGTGATTTATATAATAGTCTCCTAAAGCACCAGACGACAAACAATGCGCCTTTTACGTTTGTTAGTCCATGTGGGAGGTTATCAACAGAAAACTTTCTACCATTCTGATACAGGTTAGTGTGATTTAAAAACTATTTCAGATGTAAATTGAGTTCAATTCTGTATACTTCCATGTATTATATCTATTTTGATTATGTATATTTTGAATTGTAGTTTCCACGAATACTCAACAAAGCCCAGAATATTCGCCAGAGGACATCACCCAGTTGAGAAATATGTGGGTCAATTATATTATTTCATTAGCGGAGTCTCAATACTTTGTTCATGCTTTATATACGTCTGTGTATATATAGAGCCATTGTGTATTGACTTCTTTTGTTTTTTTGAGGAAGTTGTGTTTTGACTTTTGATCATCTTGTTTGTACTGTTTTTAAACTGGGTTTAATTGATCACAGAGTGTAATATTTTGATGCAGGATTGAATTTTTGCAGTGCATAGCTGCTGGAATGATATTTTTCAGCAGCAGCTGAAAAAATAGCATTTTAGCAGCTGCTACAAACGCTGCTGAAAAAATAGCATTTCAGCAGCTGCTAGATCAAACTAAAATCATTTTTTTAAAAAAAAAAATAATAAAAAACGACAACGGTTAAAACAACCCGTTACAAACAATTATTTGACAACGGTTTTATTTAGATAAATAATCGTTGACATATTTTCCCTCTCATTCAAACCGCCAAAAATATAAGATAACGAACGATAACCGTTGTCGAGTTCAAAACTTTTACAACGGTTTATTTAAGAAGAACTGTTGTCAAAAGTCTCATCAATACAAATAGATAACGGTTACATACGGTTGTCAATAGATAAATATAACAACGGTTTTGCACGCAATAAAACCGTTGTTAAATTTTGACATTTAATTAAATAAGATAACGAAATGAACCGTTATCATATATAATATTTAACAACGGTTTTGGAACCACTAAACCGTTGTCAATAGTAAACTAGAACAACGAATTTGAAACCGTTATTAAGATTTAATAACGGTTTCTTAAAAGTATACGCGTTGCCATAAACATATTTAACAACGTTTTATAACGATTCTTGAGTTGTGATAACGGTATTATAGATTCGTTATTGATGTTATATAACGGTCGTGTGTTTGTACAACCGTGATATATATTTAACAACAGTCGTTGCAATAACGATTTCGTGTTTCTATTTAATAACGGTAATTGCATTATCTGACCGTTATTGAAGGTCTTATTTGGCGTAGTGATCTCATACCTTGATTTGAAATTTAAAGTTATGTGTATAATATATATGGATAGTAAAGGAATACATATAAGAGTAGAGGTAAAGATTGGACGTATACATTATTGTAACTTGTAATACACCGTAATTAGTGGTGTTATGACTATATGCGCCTATTGAAAAGACAATCAAATTTTAATTAGCATGAAGATATTTGGAAAGACAACAGTTTAAGTTACACTTTATTAAATAAATATGCTTTTTATTTTCCTTGATTAAAAAATCATTATTTATAATATAAAACAATTAATATAAACAAATAAATTGAAAATTTATTATTCTATATTTTTAGTGGGTCAGACTGGTTGGCCCGTTTGGAAAAGCTAGTGTCCATGTCCGGCCCATTTATTTAATTGGGCCAGGCTCGTCCAGCCCACGACCCATTTTTTAGAAAATTTTGGGTTCAAGCCCTCTAAAAATAAGGGCCGTGTGAACGGGTTATCAGACGATATGATCCATGAACAGCTCTACCGGAAATCCAAAAGACGTATCCTATACAAAATACATACGAGTATGTTTATATATAAACGGTATAACCCCCCTCTTCTGTTTCAAAAGTACATTCCTCGGGAAAAACCAACATCCCTCAACATTCACCCGAATTTGTGCCACTATCAAGTTCAACCCCATACTTTTCTTCGATTCACTCCATTCCAGTTAATTTCTCAACTTCCCTCTTTTTTTAAACACGCAATATCTTCCATCATCCTTTTTTATTTTCTTTCCTTTTTATTCTGCTTCTATTTTTTTCCCCTCATATATTCTGCATTATTATCTTTTTTCATTGTTTGTATACCCTTTATTTTATGTTTGGTAAGTTTTTTAGGGTTTCTTAGGGTTTTATTGATTTCTGTTAGTGTATGTTCTGGTAATTCTTAGCTGAATTTCTGGGTTTATGGTATTTCAACGAGTCAAGGGTTATAAGAATTTCACCCATGGCGGTCTTATTCTAATCTTATATGTGCAGCGAACGTTTTTTTTTTGTTTGTTTTCAATTTTGCCAACTATTGTTGTTAAAATGTTTATGATATTGTTCTTCCTTCAACTGAATTGGGTTGGAATTATGTGATTCCTTGTTCCGAATCACTGCGTTTTTTTTTATTGTCAATTTCTTACTTGCCATTATTTCGGATTCTAACCAAGTGACAAAGGCTATTTTCTTGATGTTTTCGGAGTCGTGTTGAATATTATATAGAGCATTACATAAATATAGATTCTAAAATTTTAAGCATAAAAATTAGAGAAAATGCACGAATTTTGGGGTTTTACGGTGTATGAGGACCCCAGGTGACCAGACCGTTTAAGCCAAGGTGCATCCGCCAATGGCCTTAGGAGTCATTAACTAGCCAGCCTACTATGATAATTGAATATTTTTTCCGAGTCCTGTTGGATTTTAGTGTCATGTCTGCTCATTTGCGCGGATATGCTATTGAATTTTGTAGAGTGGGATTTCAATTTGTAGCCTGTCTTAATGATGATAGAATGTTGTCATCCAGCCCTTATCTTAATCGAAAAATTGACTATGTCATCGTTTTTACCTTGTAGATTGCTGTGACTACGAGAAGAATTAAGAAGTTGACGATGGTTAACTATTTAGCTCTTGAAGATGGAATGCTGATGTTGGATGAGGCATTCACGAAGACAAGGAAGATTATGGAAGGACACTCTGATGTTAAATTCACTCCGGAGGAGTATCAAAGATTTTATGAGTATGCTATTTCTCTCCTATTGTGTATTTTACTATGACATTTCAGTTTGACACACCCTGCCCCTCAGATACTTCATTGTTGTTCAGAACCATGAAACCTTTTCACAATATAGCCGTTTCGACACTTGACAATGTCACATCCATCACTTGCAGCCTAGTTGGACAACATAGCCTATTGATTTGTTCTGCATTGGGGGGTTGTCTTTTGTTACTGATTTTTTGCTCTTTACTTCTTTGACAGATGTGTGTACATTTTATGTGTCCAGAGAACTTCTTCTGAAAATTCAAAGATACTTTATGATCGGTATATTTATGGTCTGCAAGAAAGCATTACTTCACTGGTAATATTTGATTGTAGAACATTTGTTTTTTGTTTTCTTATTCGTTAAAACTAAAGTACTTGCCACATAAGATTTTGCTGGCTTGGTTTGATAATCATTTTCAGTCAGTTTACACTGTAGGACTTTGTTCCAGTAGCTTAGTTGAAATCTCATAGCACACTACTTGTGTTTTCAATGATATATCACTTCCTTCGCATGTAATTTTACAAGCAGTCAACCAACAACACTTGCTTGCTGCACGTAGCAGGACCCACAAATGGCCGTCTATGTAACTCGAGGAACATGTGTTGGTATAGTTTTCTTTCAGCTAGTTTTTATATCCTAGTGCCATCAACTTGACTAGTGAAATGCCTGGAGTTCCGCTTTTCAGCTGATTGCATCTTTCCCTCCAATTTTGCATTCTGTGAGGTCGAGAAGTATATGGCTACTTGCTGTATGAGGAATATGTGGAAGTTATGGGAGTCCAATTACCAGGAAATGTGTTGCTCAACTGGAATAATAACCATTAGACCTGCGTTTTAATTTACAAACTTTTAGGAGTAAGTTATCTAGGCAAGTTTGGGCAGACTCTTCTTAAGCTTAGTGGAAGAAAAAATTCAAGTGCTCAGCGCTCCCGTCTCAAAAGTAGACTGTAGTAGCATGTTCAAATCTTATTTGTGAAGGTGGTATGAAAAGATCTATAACCAGCTCATAGCCTAGCAACATTTTTGAGAACATCTGCTTCAAGTACTCAACTCTCCCTTCTCAAAAGTAGTTTATTTTTTATATCATATTTCATCCTAGGCGTAATAAATGAAATTGGCATGTGAAATCTAGTTGGTAGGTCTCACCAACCTGATTTTTTCTCATAGTATGGTTTCATCTGTATACTTCTTCCAAGACTTTAATTCAGCTTACTCGGTCCATTCTGTTCTGTGTATCATATTAGTCATTGAGGGGGTTGTGCTTTCCTCTTAGAAGAATTCAGCTTTTCGTACTTCCTTTTGGACTTACTAGCGAAGTATAGCAAAAGATCTGTACCACCAAATCATGCCCAGGCGATGTTAATTGTTAAACCTCATCCTATTATATAGTACAATTTAGGAAACACAGTCCATATTTTACGTGTCACCACTGCTTATGCCGAATCTCAATTGGGTTTTGTATCTTGTAGTCTGATAATCTGGAATTTAAACTATGCACTGTTAAAATGCACATGGCTATATTCAACTGTCATGAGCCAAGTCCCACCTATGAAATAGAGCAGTAGACAGTGTGTTTATTGAAGTACTTAAGGGACTTATTAGCTTCTTATGATGAACGATCCATGTGTTTCAGAGGGCATAACTGGCCTTTCCTCAGATTACAGTACTATGAATAATGCAAAAGGCTCGTTGGACTCCTAAAGATACACCCCTAGCTAATGAATATGATGGCCTGTAAGGTGGTAGGTCGTAGGGTAGAATATGATGGGACCCAGTGGCTTCCTTATTCTGATACGCTCTGTTCACTCTTTATCTTCTTATGTTGTCAGGTTCTTCCGGCATTAGAAGATAAGAACGATGCACTTTTGTTATCTGAGCTAGTTGCACAGTGGAATAATTACAACTTGATGGCCAGGTGGCTGTCGAGATTCTTTAGTTATCTTGATCGCTTCTTTATCCCCAGAGTTGGTGGTCCTGGTCTTCTTGAGCAAGCAGTTGAATGTTTCCACAAACTGGTACATAATTTTGCTGGATATTCTGCCTGTTGTACTCATGAGGGGTTTATTTGTTTATTTCTCCGTTTATATACTTCATTTTTAGATAATCCTTATGAATAATGTCTCAGGTGAATACAAGGTTCAGTAGTAGATTCATTACTGCTTTTACGTCGACGGTGGGTTAACACTTTTGCAGTATTGCTTTATAAGCTATTGATGTTACTAAATACCTATGGTTTTCTAAGCCAGTTAACCCTCTTACAGATCAATCAAGATCGTAGCGGGGATACGTGCAATCGAAACCTGCTCAAGAATGTCATGGAATACTTTGTTCAGGTCCGAGGAAGTGAAGGAAAACAATGTTATGAGGATTTACAGGAAGCCCTGCTTTCAAATGCTGCAGCTTACTACTCTCACATTGCTTCAAATGGGCTTCAATATGATTCATGTGCAGATTATATGTATAAGGTACTCTCTTATCAATACATTCTGGTATTCTTACGTTTTAAGACACTAACTTCTCTCTTCAATGTCTCCCAAAATACATGAGCAGATATCATGAAATTATACTCTTATTGAAGCATATTTCTTTAAGACTTGATGGTATAAGTTTCATTATTTTTTTCCAAAATATTTTTCTGTGAAATAGCAAGTCAAAAGGCTTCTCTCAAAAAACTAAGCTGACTTATAGTACAGAGTAAAAAAACAAAAGGAGTTGGAATAAGTTCTAGAAGCAATCATATCCTTGGTTGACTAAATTGTGGTGTGTTCATATCCTTCTTGTCGATGATTACAGGCTCAATGGTGTCTGAATCAAGAGGAGGAAAGAGCTAACCATATTCTGGATTCATCTTCAAAAGAGAAGCTTTTGCAGGTGCAATTTTATTTCCTGAAGCTAACATATTACCTCTTATATGACTGATTGTTGCATACTAATATTTAACTCCTATTGATTTACGCATATCATTTTTGAATTACCTTCAAATTTTCTAAACGACTAAATAAAATGAGTATTACCCAATTGTTGCAAGGGTTGCGCAAGCAGAGTAAGGGGCTTTGATGTCTGCCGCTTTATCCTTTTATAAGAGAACATGAAGTGTGTGTTTCCGATTGACCCATAAATAGAATTGTATCCTGTGGCTGCTGCTCCACTTTTCAAAAAGCGCAACCAATTTAATGAACCATTTTGCTTTATTTCATGCTCCAAAGTCAGAGAATTGCTATTTATTGGCTTCATTGAAATTGAAATGAAAAGATTTTACTTTGACTTTCCTGCTTCACCTTAAAAAATCAGAGTTACTATTGTTATTGAGGTTTCTGTCCTTATGGTAATTTTACTTGCAGGTGGCTAAGTCTTACTTGGTTGATCAGGCTCTTGCACAACTAGCAGACAAGAAACAAGCTGAGAACTGTGGCAGCTCAACAGATTATCAGGTATGCAAAAGATGTCAAAAAAGGGTGTTTGAAGTCCTGACTGGTTTCTTTAACATGCGAATCATTTATAAAAATGACAGTATTTATATATAACATGTCGTAGATTGTAGATTGTGGTTGTGATATAACATGAGGGCTAGGAAGACTTTTTCTAGGTTTTAACTTGGTCTGCAAGATTTATGTTTTTCACCAACAATAATAACATTACCTTGGTGCCTCAAGGCTCCTACAAATTGCAACGGGTATAGAAATTACGCCGTTGTACCCTTCTGTTAGCAACACAGGTTGTTTCTAGATCATCCAAAGTAAAAAATATGAAGAGTTCTAACAAATGATGGCGAATTCACAATAAAAAGAAACGAACCATTTTAAGGAGTCATTTTGCCAAGGTTAACTCATAGATGAACTTTCATAGCGGTTTCACACACAAAAATTGCGAGACATCATTTTGAGATCTTGTGATCAATGTGCCCCTGGTAACCGGGGGCTCCGCTGCTGATTACATGATACATCTACAGCAACGAAATGTTTGCACTGATGAACAAATTGATTGATTTTTGCTATACTTATGGGGGCTAAATGTTTTCTTTGCTGAACAAATCAATTGCTGTGAAATAGTCCGTGAATATCATGTTTGTGAAATCGTATGTAATTGTTACAAGAAGTATTAAATGGTGTCAAATGCGTAAACTAATCAGTAAGTCTTGTGTAGGATTTGCTGTCAAAATGTGCTGGACTTAACATTGGAGATCCTAGTAAGGATCCAAATTGGAGGATTGCTTAGCAGCCTTTGGTTTCAGACGCAATTCGAAGATGAACAGCTAGAGTTTAATTCAGAGTTAATGAGAATATATTCAGGAAGTAATACAAAAGCAATTTGGAGCTATAATGGCTGCCTTATTGCTCAACTCAAGTCGGCATATTTGTATATATGTTTCTCTTTTCAACTCTGGTTAAATCCGAAATTAATCTTATGTTAACAGAATTTGTAGCTGAGAATCTTGTTGACGTCTTTTATTCTTAAAATGATGCTCGTAAAGAAAACGTAATTAATTTTGGAATATGCAAATAACGCACCGCAACACTTTCTTTCAGAAAAGAATTTATTTGCATTCCCCTTTGCTTAAGAAAACAAGAAACATAATTTGCTCAAATCGTAACCCGTTCGCCTTTCGAACTATCTTTTCTGAAATTATGAATCAAAGTATGGGCCAAGCCACCTGCGCGTTGTGAGTTTGAAGCGGCGACACTTCTACGGAACTTTGGTAAACAAAGCACGTCATGACCGTTACCGACTTGAAAGGCATTGAAACCGGTGAAAGCGGCGGCACTTCTCCCGCGGAACTTTGGTAAACAAAGCACGTCATGGGCCATTACCGACTTAAAGACATTGAAACGGGTGAAAGGTTTGAACAAGCCTGCATTTGTGGAGTTTGCCACCAATTTTTTTTATGGAAAATTGGAACCGTCCGAATACTTCATGCCATGTCAGGACACAAAGTTGTGCCATAAACACTAAGAAATTCGTTATCCTTAGCATTCTTTGTCTAGAATGACTCTCGCGATGCCAATGAACACGGATGCTCACAGATATCTGAGTAAGGGGCGAGGGTACGTATTAGGAAGCTCTTTATTTGAACACCTAATCCCGCCCCACCTCGATAGCGGCCTCTACTAATGGCCAGAGAAGTCATTTATACTTGATAGTTTGTTAATTATATGCATGCAATGCAACATCCAAAAGATTAATCCTATCATGTGAATATAGAACAAGTTGGTTGACATGCAATTTAACATCCCATTAGGGTCAAGTAGAAGGTTAGACTCATTACATGTGAAAGCCAAGTAAAATAAAACATACAATAAGGATAAATTACATAAGAATTGATAAATTGCAAATTACAATAAATTACAACGGATTGTTTATTGGGTTTACGTCATAAATACGGCAAAACGGGATTTAGAAAAGAAAAGAAAAGAAAAGATGAAAGGAAGATGAAAGGATTGAAAGTATTGAAATATGTCGAAATATAGGCGATAATAGGAATAATAGTCGATTATAAACTTAATTAGAAGCCTTACGTCAAAGCGAAACGAGTTCAGAGGCAGAAACCATATCAGAACAGGCGCAGCATATGTCGCGTCCTCTGGAAGAGGCGCATTAGATGATGCATTCTCTGGAAGAGGTGCATATGTTCCTGCGTTTGTTCTAAGGGTGGGCTCTGACTGTGAAAGTCATACTCGTTGTTCGTTATTGTTCATCGGTTAATTTATGTTGATTATTAATATATGACTCGAATAGAAGTGATTTAGATAGTTTATATGCATCTAAGATCGTCATAAAGCGAAAAAGAACGAATTAAACAAGATATTACAACGGTTTACACATGAACTACAGTTTATATGATGTCGGATTTACACAGATCGAAGCAAAAACGGGAATTGGGAAACAAAGGATTGAAAACGAATTGGAGCAATATACAAAAGACGTATTCAAAAGACTTGATATGGAGGAAATCAAGCCTCTTAACGTCTGGGTTTGATTTAATGACGAAAATCCGCAAATATCAAATTACAAGGGATTTAAGTCGAAAAGGAGTTTATAAAAAGAATTAAGAAGATGTAAAATATGAAAGTTCGAAGGAAATAAGAAATAAAACGAGAAAATACCTTCGAACGAAGCAACGAAGAAACACGAGGAAGAAGAAGAAGAGTAACAACGGCTAAGCAGCCTCTGGAATAGGCGCAACAAGTGTTGCGACTGTTCCAGAAGGCGCAACAGCTGTTGCGTTTCTTCTCAACAGTGTCTCTGTGCTGTTTCGTCAGAAAGGGTTTTAAAAAAGAAGTTTTGAAAACGGCTTTGAGCGTATTTGTGATATAAATTCGTACATAAATTAAATACAAAAAATAAATACAAAATTAAATGAGATTTACACCCCTAGACTTACATGTTTAATGAAGTGAGATTTAACTAAGTTGTCGTTTAATGATTGCTCGACTCGATGTAGGATTGAAAGTGCCCTTGAAAAAGGATTTTAGTAACGAAAACGATTGATTGATTAGGTGGAGTTGGTCAAGTTGGTAGGTCTATGCAAACGAGAGTGGTACCCATCAGGATTTGGGCTTACGTGGTCGAGTAGATCAAGCACGTAGGCGTCAATAGCAAAAGCTCGTGGTCTTAGCATCCAAAGGGAGAAGAGAAGTGCGGACACTCGCGTGAAAAATATGTGAAGCAGAGGCTTCTATTTATACTATTCACTAGGAGGAATTTTAGGAAAAGATAAAATTTGGAAAGAATTTTAAAATATTCTGGAAACTAGCGAAAACCAGCCCAGGAAGAGGCGCAGTAGGCACCGCGACCTTTCCAAGAGGCGTAACACCTATTGCGTCCTCTCCAGAGGCCTTTCCTCCTCAGCAAAAAAAAGTTTTCCCTGTTTTATTTAGGAATTATGGAAGATGTATGTTTCCTTATTTCGCAAGGCAAGATATTTTTCGAGATTAAAAAATAAAATTATATTTTAGGAATAAAAAACTTTAAAACATTCCGACTCGGTTTTAAAACGGCTTTATAAAATGAAGACGACTTTGACCCGGACTCCAAATGTACTCTAATTACTGTCAAAACGACCGTATCGGCACGTAGATGACAACCAAGGGGTTGACATGACTATTTGAGCTTTCATTTGTCAACGGACTTACAAAATATCATAAAATCGCTCCGTATGTTAAACACGTGGCCCAATTATCACTGGTTGTTTGGCAGGAGGTGCAGAAATGAGGTATCTACAGAGCCACCACTTTGATTGAGGCTTGGATAAGGCAAAAGTCAAAGTACAGCCCTCAGGTCAATTGAAGATTACAACCTGAAGACTATGGCGACGCGAGGCGACTCAAGGGGTCTGAGCCAAGGACCTGTCGTCGAGAAAATTTTAGAGTCTGTCGACTTCCGGGGAGGGTCGTTTAAAGTCCATTAGAACCGTGGGAAAACTCGTCAGCCATAAGAAGAAACCATATCTGAGACATGGGTGAACTGGAACTTCGTGGGGAACAATATGAGGGTCAGCAGGACATTGGAGGAAACTGCTGAAAGAGAATAAGGCAGGTGTGGACATGGGTCCACCTACACGCCAAGCCAATCTGTGGACATGCAGTAGTCGGAAAGCCACGCTTGGTGGTGTATTAAATGCTTTCGACCGGATCGTTTTAGATCGGTCGGTTTCGTCTCGGCAAGGGTCTCGAAACGATGTTGAGATGTTCGGAGTCGTCACCAAGCAATTGTGGGATGCTTGGAAACCGTTCGAATCTATTTTATACCTAGGTCAATCAAGGCAAAAAGCGGTGTTTGACATAGGTACTAAAGATAATGAATCGTCCCTCTTTAGCATCATATCTCTAGAATGACTCTCGTTCGCCCTGGATAAGGACGTCCACTATCCAAAATTTCTGAGTAAGAGGTGAAGGTACGTATTGGGAAGCCCTTTAATCGGACACCCAATCCCGCCCGCGGTAGCGGCCTTTACTGATTGATTTTGGTTGGTTGAATGCAAAAGTTGATAAAACGGGAAAATGCATGAATGCGCATACACAAGTTTAAACCTAACATGTGAAGTTTGCTGTGTCGGTTGTTTATCCAAATATCAAGTAATTGATGTCAAGTTGGATTTAGTGTTGATTTACATGCAAGACGGAAATTAAACATCCATTTACCGAGTTAGGTTTATGGTGCATAACGTGATCCATTTGTCTTAGAAAAGCATTTTGCAAATACAAAGTAAACTGTGGACTTGTCAATCTGATCCGTCCTGTATTCGGGTTAACCGAAGTCGGGATCATCCTAGACGAGTGCTGGAAAGGAAACAGAACGTGCATCAGACAGTCTATTGAGGCGCGAGCCTTAGGGCAATGCAAATGAGCCTGTCCAGATTCGAAAACTGAAAATCAGAGGGCCCGTTTAAGCGCGAGGCAGCAGAAGACCCAAAGAAGTGTCTCCTGGTTGTTGAAAATGTTAATGAGATTGTTTATAAAAGGGTATTAGAACCCGTCTTTGTTGAAAAGGTCGTTTAGACTGCTTTTGTGCTAATATAAAGAACGGGACTTGAATAATCATCATTATGTTGATAATATTCGATGTCGGGTTCGTTTTTGCAAGCTTGACATGAATAGTTTTGTGAAAATGAATGTAAAAATGTTTATTATGAACTAATTGTGTTAAGTTCATTGTTTTGTAATTAGTCAATGTTCATCATCGTACTCAGATTAAACCGACATGGTATGTAGAACCAAGGATGATTATGCATGTATGACTAATATGGTTATTTTGAAAATGTAAACAAATGAATAAAAGGTGTTAAAATACCTTTTAAAATGTAATTAACCAAATATTATCACCGAAACACGGATTAAACCGTCATGGTATGAGGAACCAAGGGCGAACATAATTTATGGTTAAAAGATTTATCATAGAAATGATTTGAAATGGTAGAAACCGATTATAAAATGAAATGAAAATGGAAAGAATGAACTCAAACACGTTTGAGTTCTGACCTTGACAACCACTATAGGCGCGAGCCACCTAGTTGTGAATAAGGGCTTCTATTTCAGGTCAAAACTCGGTTTTGGCTCATTCGATCTTTAGACCATGTTATGCACGTTTTAGTATGTTAAGGTCATAAAAAAAGATAAAAGAACATGAAAGAAGAGGATTAATTACACCCTCATACTTACATGCTAGGTCGTTGGCGAGAAATCGACGGAAGTGTAAAAGCTTGTTAGGTCGGAAAACTCGGTTGAAAACATTTTAGCAATGTAAAGAGTGTTATTTTGTTTAGTGATTTTGTAGTTGGTCGAAATGGTTGGTCAAGTGATTTAATGCACGATGACGGTACCAAACAATGTGTATGGCTCATATTTTCGATCGGTAGGTCGAAAATACGTGTCGTTTGTTGACTCGGGAAGTCGAGGTGTAGAATTTTAAGGGAGAAAAGAAGGGGTGGACGTCCGCGTACCTTCAAATGGCGGCATTTGAAGGGTATTTATAGGGTATTGTGTGGTTGTGTGCGTTTTGAGCGACGTGACCGTATAAGCTACTCCAAGAGGCGCGAGCCATTTCGCGGGTCTTCGAGCTATCTTGTCACTATCACGCATTTGGAATCATGATTTATTTTATCCTAGGTTTTGGATGGCATGATTGTTGTACTTGACCATCAAGTATACCGTGTATACTTAGCATGAAAGCTTTTGATGTTTGTTTTTTTTGTGTTAAACTCGGTTTGACTCGGGATTTGAATTTTAAGTCGATTTTTGGCCCGGTGTCGGTTTTGACTCTAGTTAGTGTCATTATGACCCCGTCGTCGTGCATAAAACACTCCAGGTACTTTTGAAAAGTTTTGAAAATGTTTTGTTTTCGAAATCATTTTGAGCTTTCCGATGTATAGTTATACAAACTGTCGATTAAACGTAGCGATTCCTAAGCATGTTGTAGTCCGATAATCATCGGGTGTTTGTTGGGGATTCAACAGATACTGGGTATCTACAGAGCCTCCACTTTGACTGAGGCTTGGATAGGGCGAAAGTCAAATTATAGCCCCAGGTCAATCGAAGATTACAACCCGGAGACCGAAGTGACGTCGAGGCGGTCGAAAGGATTCGGGCCAAGGACCTGCCATCGGGAAGGGCGACGCCAAGGCGACTCAGGGACTCGAGTCAAGGACCTGCCATCAGGAACAGTTTAGAGTCTGTCGACTGTCCGTGTGGGTCGTTTAAAGTCCGTTACAAAGTCTCGCCAGCTATAGGAAGGAGTCATACCTGAAGCATCTTCGGGATATGTCCTTGAATTGTTTCTTGTTTGCGCGCAAAGGCTCGCCAGCAATTGAAGGTAGGTTTGAGGCTCGCAAGCCGTGTTGTGGATATGATGAGGCTCGCCAGCCGTGTTGCGGATATGATGAGGCTCGCCAGTCGTGTTGCGGATATGATGAGGCTCCCTAGCCGCGTTACAGATATGATGGGGCTCGCCAGCCGCGTTGAATGTACTTTTGATCGACTGCGGGAAATAGCCGCATTTGTCGGGCTTATTTTGAGAGGTTGTTGAGTTAGCGGGCTCCGTGGGGAGGTCGCTGATATCCTGCTGGGGAAATTCGGCGTTTATATTTGATGTTTATGGTGCCGGAAAGATATAGGCTTTTTGTAGTTTGAGTCTGGCTCTTGTAGATGGCGGTCTCCATTATCGTCATTCGTAACTTCGAATTTCGAAGAGAGGTAACGGTTTTTACTGCCGTTGTTCGGAGTTTGTAGAAGTGGTGAATGTAGATTCCGCCATTTGCTGTTTGGAAGATAACAGTTTTTAATTCCGTCCTCTTGTGATTTGAAATCTGTGAGAAATAGTGAATTTGGACTCCACTACTTGGTTTTTGTTTGAAAAGGGCGGTTTTTAATTCCGCCGTTTTGAATTTGTGGGGAAATAACGAATTTTGAATTTTGCTAATTTTTTTTTTTGAAAAGTGATGGTTTTTATTTCCGTCGTTTGAAATTGTGGGAAAATAGCGAATTTGAAATTCGTTATTTTGTTTTTTTTGTTTGTGAAGAAGATGACGGTTTTTAATTATGTCGTTTGAAATTGTGAAGATAACGAACTTGTGTTTTGCTATTTCGTTGTTTTTTGTGAAATGTTTTGCTAGATGGGATTGAGCGGGTTTGCCCTTGATTTTGTTTGTATTTGCAGGTGATTTTTGTGTTTTGGATTTTGTCTGTTTTGTGCCGTCGTAATGCCGAAATTTCGGTTGACGTTGTTTTTGTATTGATTTCAGGTGAGTGTTCTGGGGCTTCTAGGCCCACTGAGTCCGTGGCCGAAGCCTTGGAGGAAGAGGAAGATCCAGGAGGTGGAAAGATGGCTGTCGTCTTGTCTTTGTCCAGTTGTGTTTTTCCCTGGTGGCCTTTGTCCAGCCTTTGATCATGTGTTGATCATTGGCCGTTGTCTGCAAAGATTTTGACGTCTGATGATTGGGGGTCAACACCAGTGCGTCATTCTACGTTGCTGCTTTCAATCGTCACTGAATTCTGATGATTTGGGGGTCAACATCGGGGTGGCGCCCTATGTCGTGGCTCTTACTCATCGCTGAATTCCGATGATTGGGGGTTAACGTTGGGGCGATGCACTGTGTCACAATTCCTGATCGTCATGTTGTCCGAAGTCTGTCAGGCATTTTTTCCTTTTTTGTCACGGAGTAGGAAAGAGGGATTACCGATATGGTAACCACCTCTGCTTGCGCTGTTACTCCTTTATTTTCCATGTTGTTCCCTTTCTTTTCCGGTTAGAAGGATAGGGAGTGCTTAGTTCGGTAGGTGGCGGATAGCCCCTAGTTCATTGTTTTAGGCCAGTGTCTGTATGATAAATACTTGTACCAGATCCTATTCGTATGGTCAGTCGTTTGTATCAAACGTGTGTTGATGTATTTTGCGTGAGACGGTTTGTATATATGTATTTTTGGTTTGTAGTTTGTTTGTGTTTGGCTTTTTTGTGTTGTGTTTTGGAGAAGCACAGTCAACGGCTGATTCCTCATTTGCTTCGGCATTTGTTCCTGCATCGTTAGTGTAGAAACTGGCAACATGCAGCACATACGCATACACGTAAACACGCAAAAGTATTTGTTAAAAACAAAAATAACCACGATGACTCGAAGTTAAAATTGTGATTGTTGAAAAAAATACATTTTGAAAATTCCGCGACAAGGTGTCACATTTGAATTTTCAAATGAAATTGTTTTGAGAAATAAATCCGTGTTTGAATTAAATCTCATTGAATTTTACCAAAATTGATTTGCAACTCGAAAATTAAAACTCAAACCGTCATGGATGAATTTCGAAAGATTTTTTTTTGTAAGCGTGTTAGTTTTGATTTTTTGATTTTTGTGGAAAATGCGAAAAATTTTCAGAATTTTCGACTGACATGGAAACGATCAGTCGCGGATTGGGGCGACTAGCCCTTCCCCGTTAAAAAAAAGAAGAGAAAAACCGTATGTTTAAAGACGCGTCACGGAAACCGTGTCGAATTTCGTAAAGCGTGAATCCATGAAATTGTGAGTGTGAGAAAACACAAAAATTTCCGAGTAGGCCTGAAGAGGCGCGGGTCTTAAGGAGAGAAAAACAATGCGTCAGAAAGAAGCACAACTTGACAGGGACAGGTCAAGGTGCAGATTCTTAGAATCGGCCCAAATAGGCGCGAGCCCCTGAGCGAAGCAAGGTGGCTTCCCCATTTTTCGGAAAAAAGGCGCTGATTGTTTTGTATAAATATGGACATTTGTGCTTCATTGTTTCATCATCCAAAACACGAAAAACATCTCTATGAAAACCTTTCTTCTTCTTCCACAAAAAAATCATGGATACTTCCGAAAATAGGTTGCGACATTGGTGTCGAGATTTATCGCCTCCCGAGAAGTATCAACTCATTGTAATGGGAGTTGGTCAATTGTTGGTGCTTCGTCAAGTTAAGGTGCAATCCTCGTTCCTTGAAGCATGCTCTCGTTTTTGGGATTCGAAACATAATGTTTTCATTTTCCCGAAAGGTGAAATTTGCTCTCTTGCCGAAGAAGTGGGTACCATTGGAGGGTGGACGGGTTGTATTCCGGTATTTCCTCCGACTCGGTTGTGTTACAAGGAGAAGTTTCGATCCATGTTGGGTTTGTTGACGAGCCAAGTTAACTTCCTCCTTGCTCCCCATGGTGTGGATATGTTGGCTCTCATCAACATTTTCTCAAACCTTTTGGATGTTAATATCTCGGAGGTGGCTAGGAGAAGGCTCTTGCCTTTTGCCTAGTGCACTCGTACCTCCTTGTCGATGCCTTGAAGAAGGAGGGGTGAAGATGGTATGGTAGCATGACCCTTGTGCATGTTGTTGAGCAAATGGAGCACGGGTGGGATCCATCATGGTTGGTGCTTGGTGAGATTGTCCAAGCTTTGGACAAGGAGGGTTCTTGTGGAGAAGCTGCTTCGTTTGGATCTCCAAGGATCCTCCAAGTATGGTTCATGGAGAGGCTAAGGTATGTAGAGCCTCCGGTTGATGCTTCTTCTTGCTCTTTTCGTCACCTTACTATGAGAAAAAAGTTGTATTCAGATAGCTTTGCATCCACCGAGGCCTATTGGACCTCGAAGTTGGTGGAGGAGGGTGGTCCTCATATCCGTTGGGTGGTGCCGTGGTGGCACTTGAGGTCCTTCACGGGGTTGCGCGCTCTGGACGCTTGTTCTTGCTCCTTGATGGTGGTGGGCTTGAAGGCTGCTTCTTTCATTTATCCCGAAAGGCTTATGAGACAAATGGGTCGTCAACAAAAGGTGCCTGCTCAAGATACTCTCGCCCAAGAGAGTGTTTTTCGAAACTCCGAGCTTGTGGAGATTTTCGAGAGGTGGTGGGCCACTCGGCCGACTTGGGAGGTACCAAACCCCGCTTCAACGACATGGGTGACTCCCGCTTATGGCAAGTGGTCAAGAGCTCAAACCTTGGAAGAAAGGTCTAAGTTTCGTAAAGACGAAGTTGTCGACTTGAACTATCGGGAGGTCGGCAAGGCCAACCGTGCCTTCTTTGATGACTTTGCCAATGACGTTAGCCCGGATATGGTGAGGCCACCTAAGAGGAGAAGCTTGGGTCCCAAAGAGATGGTGGTCCGTGTGTGGGCTCAACTTGGGCCGAGCAGGGGGTCTTGTAAGAGATCGGATGCCGTTGTCATTGTGGATCCGTTAGGATCCGTTTCGAAGAGGAAGCCCATGCTAGGCAGGGTAGAAAGAAGAGCAAGTGGAATATGTACCCCGAGGGAAAGGTTAAGGGTAGAATGGAAGAATGAAGACCTCCATCACCCGTTTTACTATTATGTTATAATAGTGTTTGTGTGTTTTTATTATGTTGTACAAGTTATGTATTGTGCATTTTTGTGCTAGTTTTACTATGTAAGATGTCTTAGTCGACACTCTAGCTTGGCAACCGGTGGAATTGCTTAGCTTTATTTGTTGTCAAGTTTGTAATCCTCCTCATTATTAATTAAATGAGAGGATTTCTTGTGTTAAAAAGTTGTGAACACTTGTTGTTTCTTCCATCCATTTCATAAAGGCAACTCGGTTTGAATTATCGTAAACATTGCACATGTGAAGGGGATTTTTGTTGGAAGGGAGAAAGACTCTTTCTTTGTTCTTTTTTTTTTGTGGAAAAGGGAATGCTTCTCCTTTTTTGGAATTTGTATAGGTGATTGTTTTTTTTTTTGTGTGGGGATGGTTGTTTCCTTCTTGTGTAAAAAGGATTGCCTACGTATTCACCTGAAAAAGTGAAATCAAATCATGCTCGTAGTTTGAATGTTTTGTTAATTGTTTGGGTGTTTTGATTGTATCCTTCTTGTGTAAGAAAGGACTGCCTACGTATCCACCTGAAGAGGTGAAATTAAACCATGCTCGTAGTTCAGGTTTTTTGTTTGTGTGCAAATGGATGCTGCCTTTTACAGATCAAAGGTTGTTTGAAATATGGCAAGTTGCCGTAACTTAGACTCGATTAAACATGTAATTTCAAATCAGAGCGCTTTGAGGAATTGATTTGAAAGGGAGATTGTGATCACTAAATGTGAAACTAGGGAAAGGATGCTGGTTGCTCAGGTTCAAGGGTAGTATTTCTTCAGTTGGTCTAGGTTGGTCGGGTTTGTGAAATCCTCTCCATCTAGGTCACTCAATCTCACTGCGTCCCCGAAAGTATTTTTATGACTAGGTATGGCCCATGCCAATTGAGTTTGAATTTCCCCCTCGGATCAACGGGTAATGGTGCTCGAACCGACTTGAGGACCAAGTCTCCTTCTTTGATGTTTCTGGGTTTGACCTATTTGTTGAATGCCCGTTGTATACGTCATTGGTATAGCTCGACGTTGTGCAAGGCGTTGAATCACCGTTCATCTAGGAGTGTGAGTTGTTCGAAACTTCGACGGGCCCATTCCGCTCAGGGACTTGGCTTTCCAGTAGAATGCGTAGAGATGGAACTGATGTGACTCATATTTATGCACATTTAGTCCCCTAAGTAGCCTAGTTCCTATGCTTTTTAGTGTATATTAGGGTCGTTTCTTGTCTTTAGCTTCCTATTATGCATATTCTATGAGGTTTGGTGCCCTTTGTAGGAGAGGAGCACTAACCTTGCCTAAACGAAGTGAAACGAAGCTAAATTGATAATATCCAACGACCAAGCATCAAAGAGGAGACCAATACTAAAGGCCTAAGTCAATAAAACAAGTTATTGGGCAATGACTAAGGATCCCCACGACCCACGAAGGATCCCCACGGATTGGAAGGGAGCCATTACAAGAAGAAATTGCTTGGAACCAAACCAAGACTTGCTTATTTAGCTTTGAAAATATTCTAGATGAAAAGGCGTCGAAAAATCAAGTGGTCTAGGCTTTTGAATCACCCAATAGGAGTCCAGATGAGGAAATGACGTCCGTTTTACAATCCGAGCTCAAATAAACAAGGTGACCGTCAGGACACCCGACCTGAGCAGAGGTCGCCCGGATTGTTGGGCAGGAAGAGTCTTCGCAATTCGGAGTTGTGGGGCTCCTTAAGGACTCGCAAGGCACTAATGTTCATCTTAGGGATCTAATCGTCATTTAAGCCCTTAGTTAACCTAATCCTTATACTACTATATATACCCCTCTTGTATTTAGAGAAGATTATGTCCTCTAAGTTGGGATTAAGTTCCCTTAGATTAGATTAGAAGTAGATTATAACAGATTAGTCTTTAATCATTCCACAATATTGCACTTTAATCTTTCCTCAATAATTTCTCATACAATCTTAGATTTAGCTTGGTACTTGAAGAATTCTTGGATTTGTATTGGGGAATTGACAACTCTCCACCATTAATCAAAGGGTTTCTTCCATTGTTCCTCCATTTCCTTTGTTCAATTCAAGTTGTTTACATTTGAATCTCTTGGGTATATATTTGAAGACTACGTGACAAGTCTCCATCTTTATTCAAGGATTCTTCTTTATTTATGTTCATCTTTACTCTCCAAGATTGGTAACACTCTTAATCCTTTTTTTTATTTATTGGTTAATCTCTTGTTTATTGTCTTGCTTAATCATCATGATCACCTGTGTTGTGATGTTTGACACCATTGCTAGCATAATAATCATGATGTGTTGATGCGAACCAAGCTAATGACCAAGCTAATGACTCGGAGTTGGGTGATGAGCTGGACGAGTTAGTTGTGAACACTCAAGGTGAAGGTCTGATGTTGGCTCGTAATTCTCAACCGATGGGTTCCAATTATCCTTCCTTTGTTACGTTGCTAAGTATGGTTTAGAGGAGCTGATGGTGGCACGTTTACCAAGGAGAGGACGGACCAATTTCACGTTTTTAGCTTTACATTTCAGATTATGTTTTACAAATAAAATGTTAGCTTAATTTATGGTTGTCTAAGTTCATTGAACTAGGAGTTTTAATGATTGTAATTAAGTGAAGAGTGAATGACTAACTCTTCACTTTGCTAGCCTTTTGCACGGCTCTATGGGGCTATATAATGCCTTCATTTGCTTGAATAAAATCATCTAAGAAATTTTAGAAAAACTTGTGTTTACAAAATCGTTTCTTGCTTAGAAACAAAACTGGTTTTGATTAGGACGCGATTCTAATTAAAATTCTCGAGTTGTTGATCAATAGGTCTTGATATCACTCATTTTGATCAAGTACTAGGTCTTACTTGTTCAAAACACTATCACTTATATACAAAAATCAGAACTGGTCGTACCTAGTACGTTCGGTTCGCCAAAAACAGTCCGTTAAATTTTATCTTTTGTTCTTTAAATTTATCAGTTTCAGGTCCGCGCATACCTAGTACGAACAGTCCTCAGCACTGTCCAAATCGTTCTAAAATCCGCTGCTCAATTCGTATCATTTGTGGTATCAGAGCTTCGGCTCTTGATCCTTATTTATCCATGGATTTTGATAATTTTAACTTTTTGCAGCAACTCCGTGATGCCTTGAGAAACGTGCAAGAAAGGGATGATAGGTGGCAACCAAGGCGTTTTGAAAGGGTGGCTGAACCGTTCAAGGTTAACGAACTACCTGAGTTCGTTGGAGGGGCTGATCCCGAGGCCTATTTGGAGTGGGAACGGAAGATAGATCGTATGTTTGATTTCAAGGAATTGGATGATGAGAAAAAGTGCAAGTATGCAATTCTGAAATTAAGCAAAGGAGCATCTCTTTGGTTTGAAGGATTGAAGGCCAAGAGAGTGCACGCGGGAAAGGAGATTTTTGGGAGTCTCTGAAACGTAAACTTCGTAAAAGGTATGTGCCAACGACCCATAGATTAGCTACATATCGTAAGAATGCTGATTTGAGACAAGGAAAATTAAGTGTTAGTGAGTATATTGATGAATTTGAAAACTTATGTTTGATGGGTGAATTGGAGGAAGTAGAAGAGCAGAAAATGTCTAGATTTTTGCGTGGATTGAATTATAATATTGCTAGTTCTGTTGAGTTATATCCATATTCTGATTTTGATACTCTTTGTGGTCTTTGTTTGAAAGTGGAGTCACAAGGGATGTCTAAATATGGGGGAGGGTCGAGTTCGGACTCGGGAAAGAATAAATCACGGACCAAAACTGAAACAAACCCCAAAACCGAAACACCTAGTAGTTCGTTTGTGAGTCCTAGCAAAGCCACGACATCCTCAAATACTACCCCTAGGACCACGGCCAAGGAGACTAATCTGTCCAAAGTCCGTTGTTTCAAATGTCAAGGTTTCGGTCATTACCAAAGTACGTGTCCAAACAAAAGAGTCGTGACCTTGAGAGAGGCGGTAGAGTGTAGGGATGAGTTGTTGGCCGAGGAAGAACAATTGGGTGAACTGTTTAGTTTCAATGAAGGGAAGGAAGAGGACGAGTTAGTAGAGGACTATGAGGCACCAATTTATGACACAAATCTGGTTTTGCGAACCTTGCAAGTAAAGACTATACCTACTGATTCGGAACAAAGAAATCAATTGTTTCATACCAAGTGTCGGGTAAATGATAAGTGGTGTAGTCTAATTATCGATGGGGGTAGTTGTACCAACGCGGCCTCTACTGAAATGGTGTCAAAATTGGGTCTTGTGACTACTAAACACCCACACCCATATGAGTTGCATTAGTTAGATGACGGTAGCAGCGCTAAGGTGACAAGACAGGCCCGGGTTGGTTTGGTTATGGGTTCCTATGTCGATGAGGTGTTTTGTGACGTTATTCCCATGGATGCTTGTCATATTTTGTTGGGACGACCATGGCAATATGACCGGGATGTATTGCATAGAGGGAGGAGTAATGAGTATGAGTTAAAAGACAAAGGGAAACGAATTGTGCTTAAACCAATGTCACCACAAGCTGTCCGTGCTTTAGGTTCAAAACCGAAAGCAAAAGCCCATGCTGCTATGTTGATTGGAGAATGGGATGGGGAGCGTGCCATTGATCATGGAGACCAAGTTTATTTGCTTGTTGCTAAAGAAAATTCGAGTGCTAATGTTGTTTTGCAGGAACATAACCCAATTGACGATTTGCTTGAAGAGTTTGGGGACGTGTTTCCCGATGAATTACCCGCTGGTTTGCCTCCTATTCGAGGCATTGAACATCAAATTGATCTTATTCTGGGCTCAACTCTTCCAAACAAGGCTGCTTATCGATGTAATCCGGAAGAAACAAAAGAACTCCAAAGGCAAATTGATGAATTGATGGAGAGGGGCTATGTGCGTGGGAGTATGAGTCCTTGTGCTGTTCCGGTGTTACTCGTACCAAAGAAAGATGGTTCATGGCGTATGTGTGTTGATAGCCGGGCTGTAAACAATATAACCATCAAATATCTCTTTCCAATACGGAGACTTGATGATATGCTTGACGAGCTTCATGGTTCGGTTATTTTCTCAAAAATCGACCTTAGAAGTGGTTACCATCAGATTCGGATGCGTGAGGGTGATGAATGGAAGATGACTTTTAAAACGAAGCATGGATTGTATGAATGGACCGTCATGCCATTCGGTCTTACTAATGCTCCGAGTACCTTCATGAGATTGATGAATGAGGTACTTAAATCCTTCTTGGGCAGATTTGTTGTGGTTTATCTTGACGATATTTTGGTGTATAGCAGGAGTATTGATGAGCATTTTGAACATTTGAGACAAGTGTTCGAAACCTTGCGAAATCAGAAACTTTATGGGAAGCGAGAGAAGTGCTCTTTTCTTGTGGAGAGCGTGGCGTTCTTGGGATACGTGGTGTCCAAGGATGGTGTCTCAGTTGATCAATCAAAAATTGAAGCAATTCGATCATGGCCGGAGCCTAAAACAGTTAGTGAGGTACGATTTTTTCATGGGCTTGCTTCCTTTTATCGACAATTCATTCGTAATTTTAGCACCATAACCAGCCCTATTACGGAGTGTTTAAAGAAGGGCGGGTTTGAATGGAGCGTGGCAGCTAAACAGGCCTTTGAATTGATTAAGGAACGGTTGTGTACCGCTCCTATCTTGGCGTTACCTGATTTTTCCCAACCATTCGAGGTTGAGTGCGATGCTAGTGGCGTAGGTATAGGTGCTGTTTTGATTCAAGGGAAAAGACCTATAGCCTATTTTTCAGAGAAATTGGGTGGAGCTCGATTGAATTATTGCACTTATGATAAGGAATTTTATGCTATTGTCCGGGCTCTTGATCATTGGAGTCACTATCTCCGTCCTAACCATTTTATATTGCATTCCGCTCATGAATCCTTGAAGTATATTAATGGGCCGCAGAAGTTGAACCATAGGCATGCGAAATGGGTTGAGTTCTTACAATCATTTCACTTTTCATCCAAATACAAAGATCGGAAGAGTAATGTTGTAGCCGATGCTTTATCTCGTCGTTATACCTTGCTGTCCACACTTGATGTTCGTCTTTTGGGCTTTGAAACATTGAAAGATTACTATGTTGAAGATGGAGACTTTGGTGCAATATATCTTGAGTGCAAATCAGAAGCTAAGGGAGAGTATTTGATTCAAGATGGTTTCCTTTTTAAGGGAAATCGACTTTGTGTTCCTAAACATCCTATCCGGGAACTACTTGTAAGGGAGGCTCACGGTGGAGGGTTAGCTGGCCTTTTCGAGGTGGCAAAGACCGTGGAGATTTTGCAAGAACATTTCTTGTGGCCACGATTGCAAAAGGATGTTCACAATGTCGTGGGTAAGTGTGTTACTTGTCAAGTGTCGAAGAGCAAGTTCAAACCGGGCGAGTATATTCCTTTACCAATTCCGGTCAGGCCCTGGGATGATGTTTCAATGGATTTCATTGTTGCTTTGCCACGCACTCAATGTGGTAAGGATGCTATCATGGTGGTGGTTGATCGTTTTTCCAAGATGGCTCATTTTGTTGCTTGCCATAAAACCGATGATGCTTCTAATGTGGCTGATTTATACTATCGGGAAATTGTGAGGTTACATGGCATTCCAAAGACTATTGTGTCGGATCGGGATTCTAAATCTTGAGCTACTTTTGGAATAAATTATGGAGGAAAGTGGGTACAAAGTTGCTGTTTAGTACCTCTCACCATCCTCAAACGGATGGGCAAACCGAAGTCACACATCGAACTTTGGGTACCTTGTTGCGTGGGCTTGTGAGCAAGACACAAAAGGATTGGGATCTCAAGCTTTCTCATGCGGAATTTGCTTATAACAGGTCGCCTACTCATGCTACGGGTCATTCGCCGTTTGAAATTGTATACGGTATTAATCCTTATCTTCCTTTGGATTTAATTCCGTTGCCTAAAGATGAGTTGGTGCATAAGGATGCCGAGTCCAAGTTGAAAGCAATGTTGAAGCTCCATGAGCAAGTCCGGGCCAGAATTGAAGCCGTGAATGCAGCCTATAAACGCAAGTCAAGCAAGAATAAGAAGCCAAGGGTGTTCGAGGTTGGAGACTTGGTTTGGGTGCATTTGAGAAAGGAGCGTTTTCCAAGCAAACGAAAGAATAAACTCATGCCTAGAGCGGAAGGTCCTTACAAGATTGTGGGTCGAGTCAACAACAATGCTTACAAGGTTGAACTTCCCGGTGATTATGGTGTTCACGCCACTTTTAATGTGGGTGATCTCTCTCCTTACTTGGATGACGATGGCCTAGCTGAATTGAGGTCAATTCCTTTCCAAGGGGGAGGGGATGATGCGAACCAAGCTAATGACCAAGCTAATGACTCGGAGTTGGGTGATGAGCTGGACAAGTTAGTTGTGAACACTCAAGGTGAAGGTCTGATGTTGGCTCGTAATTCTCAACCGATGGGTTCCAATTATCCTTCCTTTGTTACGTTGCTAAGTATGGTTTAGAGGAGCTGATGGTGGCACGTTTACCAAGGAGAGGACGGACCAATTTCACGTTTTTAGCTTTACATTTCAGATTATGTTTTACAAATAAAATGTTAGCTTAATTTATGGTTGTCTAAGTTCATTGAACTAGGAGTTTTAATGATTGTAATTAAGTGAAGAGTGAATGACTAACTCTTCACTTTGCTAGCCTTTTGCACGGCTCTATGGGGCTATATAATGCCTTCATTTGCTTGAATAAAATCATCTAAGTAATTTCAGAAAAACTTGTGTTTACAAAATCGTTTCTTGCTTAGAAACAAAACTGGTTTTGATTAGGACGCGATTCTAATTAAAATTTTCGAGTTGTTGATCAATAGGTCTTGATCTCACTCACTTTGATCAAGTAATAGGTCTTACTTGTTCAAAACACTATCCCTTATATACAAAAATCAGAACTGGTCGTACCTAGTACGTTCAGTTCGCCAAAAACAGTCTGTTAAATTTTATCTTTTGTTCTTTAAATTTATCAGTTTCAGGGCTGCGCATACCTAGTACGAACAGTCCTCAGCACTGTCCAAATCGTTCTAAAATCCGCTGCTCAATTCGTATCATGTGTAGTGAGCAGTCTCCTAGCTAGGGATTAGTGGGGGATTACAGGAGCTAATCATGGGAAAGATTTATGCTTAATCAGATCATATGAATGCTTGCTTATTGTTTTTCCAACTTATGCATATGTCATGTTTGATGAAATGCTTGATTGACAACCTAGCATGTTTCTCTTATCCTTTCAACAAGACTTGTAAGACATAAACCAACTCAAGGCTTGTTAGACCATGCATATAGTTGATTAGGAAGAATTAAGTCGATTGTAGGTGTTTTAAAGTCTTGACCGACTAGGCCCCGGGACCCAAACCTTCCTAGGACTCATTTATGTTATATCACCATGAATAGGGAAAACCAAGTCGACTTGTAGGTGTTGTAAAGTCTTGACCGACTCGGCTCTGAGACCTAAGTTTTCCCTAGGAATTGTAAGAGATACACTAAATTGATTCCAACAATAATAATTCCTTGCATCTATGAAACTTGTTTGTTTGATCTCACCATGATTCCCTTATGATCCCATGATTCCCTTGTTTATCATTTGATCACACCCTTGTTTTTATTGCTTGTCTTGTTTAGATTTCCTTGTTGTGGCTTAGAACACAACTCCAAACCCAAACCAATTATGGCACTAGCATAAATTAAGATAGATAGACTTAGAACCCAAAGCACACCGTCCCGTGGATCGACCCCAACTTAACGACTAACTAGTTGTTTGTTGAGATTATAAATGTGTTTGAGAGCGTGCGACGACAACGCTATATCAAAATAGCGCCGTTGCCGAGGATGGTGTTTTGTGATTAAGTTCTTGTTTGTTTGTCTATTTTAATTTTTATTTAACCTTGAGGTTCTTACCGTTTTTGTGTAGTTTCCTTGGTTGTAGTTGTTTCCTTGTCTTAGCTATGATGGCTCAATACTTGACTTATGGAGTATGTAGTGGATATTTTGAGTATGACTACAATGGGTATGAGGAGTTTGAGGAGCAAGTCAACACAAACCTATCTTACAACTCATACAATGAAAATCCTAATTGCTACACCAAAATTTCCCACCAAAATCCCCACATCCAATATCTACAACAACCACCCTCCCAATACCGACTTTATAACCAATTCCAAATGCCACAATATAACCACTTTCACACCCTCACATAACAAGAGGATGAACACAACTTTAACATTCAAAATATGGTTCTCCAAATGATGGGAGATCAACAAAACTTCTTCAAACAAGTGCTAGAGGAGAGCCAAAATAGGGACAATGTTCTTCAAAGCATTGCTACCTATGGTGAGGAGTTGGAAATTCGAATTGCCCAAATGAAGGTAACCCAAGAAACCACTCCTCACTAATTCTTGAGCATTGACCATGAATGTGAATTTGAGGTAATGACCTTTGATGAAGAAGATGTAAAGTGGGAAGAGCCAATCTCCTTGAGCTCTTGTGAGTATGAAAGTGTGGTATTTGATGAAGAAGACATGAGGTTGAGTAAGCCAAATACTCTTACTATAACAACCCGACCCACCACTGTCGTAACACAACCCAATAAGATGGGTGTGCACTTTTGGGCCAGTTATTTGTCCTCACTTAAGCCCAAAAGCACAAGGCCTTGTTACTAAGTGGTGGGTGGAATCCCTTATAAACAATCACAACCTCCTCAATTCCCCGATGTGGGACAACCTTACTCTCAATAACTTGGGGTATTACAATCTCCCCCACTTAAAGAACACAACGTCCTCGTTGTGCCTCCAACTTGACCGCAACTAAGCCCAGAATCCTCCCCCGCTATGTGTGTGACCCGGGTACTCCCGACCACGGGCTCACCACACGGTCGCAGGGTCGCTCTGATACCATTTATAACAACCCGACCCACCACTGTCGTAACACAACCCAATAAGATGGGTGTTTACTTTTGGGCCAGTTATTTGTCCTCACTTAAGCCCAAAAGCACAAGGCCTTGTTACTAAGTGGTGGGTGGAATCCCTTATAAACAATCACAACCTCCTCAATTCCCCGATGTGGGACAACCTTAATCTCAATAACTTGGGGTGTTACACTTACCCTTTGTGAGTATGAGGGTGTGACTTTTGATGTGAACATTGAGATGGTGGAGTAAGAGTTATTGAGGAGAAGTAAAGGCCCTATTTATGATTTATATGGAGAAAGCGATGATGACACATCTATGGAATAAGATGATGAGGGAAAGATGGACTCAAATGATGAATGGAGTTATGGGATTAGCTTGCTTGAGGAACCCATACTTAAGAAGTTTGAAGATTACTTCAATGAAGAGGAAAAATGCCTCTTCCTTATTGAAGATGAGGACTTTCTCACACCCACTATGGAGCCCATGATAGTTGGAGATGACATTATGAACCTTTTCATGACAGTCAAATCATCATACAAGAATCACTTGGTGGAGAAGCTCAAAGGCAAATTTAAGAGGGAGCCCACTTATGAAAACTTGGCACCCATAATCCCAACTCCAAAGACACCTCATCATCAATGCCATGAAAGTTCACCTTCTATCCTTGAAGGGTCGAATGATCCAAGTATTTTCGTCATCAACTTTGGAATAAATAGGAGCAACCGGAAAACTCCCTATGACAAGAATCTCAAGTTTGCTAGTTACAAGAGCCGGGAAGACCATCATGATAAAGCAAAGGAGAAGGGGAAGGAGTTCAAAGGGAGGTCCCTCATGAATTGGCCCTACTCTATTTTAAAATGGTTCAAGACTTACTCATGCTTACTCGAGGACCATTCACAAGCTTTTGACCAACTTTTGAGAGCATTAAGCTCCATGGATAGTGGGATTTATTACTTCAACTTATTTTGGTGGAGTCCTATCTCAAACCACAATTTGTAATATATATTCTTTCCAAACTTTGCATTGTATCATAATAGTGTATTGTACATGTATCTTTTAGTGTTTACATGAGAGTTGTGAGGGAGAGTTCTTATCTACTCTTTGAGCCATTTTTCAGGAATGTCACGATGTTAAGAAGGGATCACAAAAGGGTGCAAGGGAAAAAGGCTTAGCTTAAAGCCTTAGAATTCGACAAAGAATGGTCCAGGACGCCCGTCCCTATAGCAAGACGCTCGGCCCGTACCTGGAAGAAACAAGAAAAGCTTTTTGACTTGAAATCCGCATGACTTGTGCCAAAGAAGCCCGTCTCATTGTTAGGGACACTCGGGAAAATACCAAGACGCTCGGCCCGAGCTCGAGTCTAAAGCAAGAAAATTCACTGTCTGGGAATCCGCGCGATTTTTCCCAAGGACGCCCGAGCCATACCTTAGGACGCTAGATTCGACATCGGGACGCCCGGGTCACAGCAAGAAAAACGCAGGGCTCTATTACTGGACGCCCGAATCCAACCCTCAGCCCGCTCGTCCTAGTGCCTTTTCTTCGTTATATCCGTCCCCCACCATCCCTATTCCCTTATCTTATCATCATTACAACCACATCTCATCATCCTCCTTACAATGTCCATCACCAAAAACCCCATCAAAATCACCAATCCAAGGTTTTTGATCAAAATCCCTACCAACCATGTCAAGCAAGAATGAATTTAAGGAGCAAAATCAAGAAGACCGCCGAGGCCACACCCAAGTGCCGGAAGGGTGCTACTTCAACAACCTCACGGGAGGCAAGAGGCCAAGAGAATGAGGTGATACCGGATGTTGCACAACTTGAGCACTTTCCGGAAGTATATTTCGTCAAAGATGAACACCGTCAATGATGTGAGCAATTGTTAGGTAAGGCCTATGAACCTACTCAATTCATCGATCTTGATGTGTTAGAAATACTTGGTATAAGGCATCAAACGAAGGTGTTCTACAATGGTTTGGGTCTTGAGAAGATGTTCTATGCCCATGAGGACACTTACTTGAGCCTCACACTAGAGTTTTTATGTAGCCTCCGTGTTGTCACTAATCGACGAAAGGATGTCGGTATGGAATTCCGTATTTGCAATACAGATCATAGGATAACCTTAGACCATGTTGCGAGGATCTTTGGTCTTGAGGTACCAAATAGTGACACCGACAAGCCCTCCGACCTTATTGTCAACCACCTTTGGAGGGCTATTTCCGGGAGAGAATTTACTTCTTACAAACAGTGCTATACTTTTGCTATCCAACATCCGGTGATTAGGATTAGCGAACGGTTTGTGGCCGGAACTATAAATGGAAGGATAGAACAAGACAAATGCACCCTTCTCGACTTGACCTTTCTAGAATCTTACTTGAATGTGAAAGGGACAAGACCCTACAACTTCAACACATCCCTTGAGATAATTACAAGATTTAATGACTTTGCAAAGGGAAACTCTCCGATAAAAACCTTTGTGATGGGGGTCCTAATAACAATTTTGGCCAATGAACTTTGTCCCGGGTTCAACTATGATGGGAGGTATGCTAAGCTCAAGGGGAACACTTTGATCGATGAGCATTCCATCTTTTACCACCACCGGTGGTGTAGATACAATGATGCCGGGAGTATAGAATGGCTCACTAGGGGATGCACACCACTTGTACTCATGGGGTGGAACATACCGCCCACCGAGTCCCGCTTGAGCCGGTACTCCCCAAGGCCAAGCTACCTCCTTCCCATCAAAATCCTTGACCACCCACCACCGAGGGAATAAGTGCCTCATCGACCTCGTGAGTTGCCGGAATGGGGGTGATGCACCACCATCTTATATACCCATTCCACCCTACCTCACAACACATGTACCATTCACTCCTCAAGATCTGGAATCTCCATCCATGGGTGAATTGATGAAACTCATGCAAAATGTTGATCTTAGAGTGCACGATATGAGGGTTGACAACTACTTGGCCCAATACCCATCCTACTACAACATGGGTCAACAAGAATACATCAATCCTAGAGGCCGTCATCCATCTTGGGCTCAACCACATCTCTTGTTCCCTAATTATGGCAACCAAGGGAGGAACTTTGGCGACCAAAGCGGGGGATTCTATAACCAAGGAGGAGGATATGACCAAGGAGGATATAGCAAACATGGAGGCCGCAATGAAGATGATGATGACGAGTGAAGTGGCTAGATGTGCTTAGCCACACCACCTCCATTTGTATGATACCTCTTCTCTCTCTCTCTCTCTCTCTCTCTCTCTCTCTCTCTCTATCTTCCCCTTATGTATAGTTGCATTGAATTTTAGATTAGTTTACATTGTAATATATCTCACATATCCATTAGTTAGTTGCATATAGTTAGCTCTTGCATTCATGCATATTCACTAATGACCAATCCTATTCCTTTCTACATTAGAAATAGTGCTTAAATCAGTTTGGGGGAAGTTTTGATCATAGGTGACAATATTTTAATAGAGAACATGCATCATCTAGTGTAGTTTAGATTGCATTCATTTGTTATATATGTCATATAGAATTGCATTTAGTTAGAGCATGCATTCATTCATCTCATATCATTGCATTTGTACTTCATTTCCATAAATCTTTAAAAATCCAAAAACATGTATTTCCTTATATTTCTATTACTACATGTATATTCAGGACAATGTCCAAATAAAGTAGGGGATGAGAATTTATATTCAAAAATATATAAAAATTTGAATTTTTTTTAAAAATCCCAAAAACATGTTCTTTAATTTAGAATTGTATATACTTGTGTTTTTGTTCTCTTCTCACATAGATACAACACTACATTTGCGGCATTAGCAAGGGAATATGAAGACCGCTTGTGTAATACCCACGATGTTTAAGGCCTCTTTTGACCGACCGTTTGACCATGAAAGACCTTAGGAGGGGATAGGTGAGAGGCTAAATGAAGATAAGTGTCTTACGAGAGTGGTTGCTCGACCTAGTTGGGACTACTCGGTCGATTAGTGTGAGGACTCGACCGAGTAGAGCTTACTCGGCCAAGTATGGGAGTACTCGACCGAGTATAGCTGCTGTTGACGCGTTAATATAAAATTCAAATTCGCAAATCTTATTTCTTTTCGACGGTTCCATTTCACTCTACCCTAATTTATCTCTCTCTCTCTCTCTCTCTCTCTCTCTCTCACCTATCACTCATATCTCCCTACACTCTCAGATAGCCTAGACCTTAACCATAGAAGGGGATGAGTGTACATAAGGAGGATGCGTGCGAGGATGTCATCTTTTTCACCGTTGGTCCGCGTCACTAGGTAAGTCGCTGTTTTGTTGTCCTTTGAGTATATTGTTGGGGTAGTCTTATGATAGGATATGGTTACTGTTGTAGGATGCGTCTCGGAGTCTTGCTTGGCTATTTGTGGATGCATTTTCGTGGTTGGCAATGAGGTAGGGTTTCCCTACTCAGTTCATGTTTAATTGATTTGAGATTATGTTGTTTTGCGTACGATTGCTTGTCTGCTGATCATCGTTGGAGTGTTGGTGCGATTTTGGTGTGGTGACAGTGTTGGTGTTGTGATGATTATGGTGGAATCACTTGCGGGTGTGGCTTCACACCCTAGTTCACCCTCCGTGGAACCCGTCACGGGAGGGGATGTGCACATTAAGGGATAGGGATATCGCTCGTTGATGAACGGGACTCAGATGGGGATTGGTTGTGGTTCCCCACTAGCGGCGAGGATTACCTGTTGTGATAGGTAATCTGGCAGGGCTACACACTTTGGTGTGTAGTCGGTTACTGTGTGAGATCGGGAGACCGGAGGAGGAGGAGGATGATCAGCTGGTTGCTTATTGTACTTGTTTTACTTTAATTGTTCAGTAACTGAACCCGTGTTGTGTTTTCAAAACTGTGATGATCCATTCGAGGATGGTGAGAAGTTATTTTATAGATACAGTTGGGTTGGTTGCTGATGGGATTGGAGGGATTCGAGTTTCCACGCTACTGGAATAGATGTCCTGACGCAAGAGCTCTATAGTAGTCGTTACTATCTTTTTGTATCACATTTTGTAGTTTGGTTGTAGTTGATTTAGGTAATATAATATAAGTGTTCTTTCATTGTCTATTTGATCTACTACCTCGGGTGACCGAGATGGTAACACCTTCATACACTGGGATAGTCCTTGGTAAGGCATCCTGGTGTGCGGGGGTGTGACAAAGTGGTATCAGAGCCGGCGATTTTGGAAACTGAACTAATGAACCGAATGAATATAGGGTGTTAAATTAAAATGAACCTGGTGTATGTCCGTTGGGATCCCCAGCTGATGCTAAATTTTGGGTGAGTAGGCGCCCTCATTTCAAAATCATGGCCACATCATGCTTAAGCCAGCGACAGGGAAAGGGTAGTTAATAGGAATAGTCGCTTGAAGAGTGTTTGTCATGTGTATTTGTTAGCCGTAACTCGTGTACTAATGTGAGCCTAATGCTGTGAATGGTTAAATTTTGTGATTTTGTGGAGTGCATGCTAGAGAACGATATGATGTGGATATGATAGCGAATGGTTATAGAATTGTGATTGAGTATGATAAAGTTTTATGCATGACAAGTGCTGTGTGAGACTTCTATGGTATGTGTATAAGAATGCATCATATGGTGTGAAGTTACAGTGTTATAGATATATCTCTACAGGTTGTGTAGCTAATCTTAGTTGTGTGTGTTGATCACGACCTAATTGTTTACTGTAATTGAGGTGATGAATGTATGTGGTTTGTCGACTGACTTAGCAGTAATTATATTATGTGTAGTGCGTGTTGATGTGGTAGAATTAAGTTCTAACGGTGACGAGCTCGATTATACGGAACTTCGAACGTCGATACTTGTTTTGCAGGTTCAATAATTTTGAAAATTCGTTTCTGCCCTGTGAGACTCGACCGAGTATAGCTTATACTCGATCGAGTAGGCTACACTCGGCCGAGTATAGTAACACTCGACCGAGTACCTAGTAAGTCAGTTTAGAGTCGCTACTGACCTCTGGATACTCGACCGAGTAGTCGATACTCGGCCGAGTAAGAGTAATACTCGACCGAGTACGGTTTTATCGTGACTCAGCCGAATGGTTCTAAAAAACCTATAATTCCTTCTTCTTTCTTGATTCCGCCTCCCACTTCATTCTTTCACTTCTAAAAAAAAAAAAACTTCAAAACCTTTTCTCTCTCAAACCTCTTGGGTGATTTATTGGTCGTTGCTTGTGGATTTTTCTCCTTGCTTTCTCAAAAACCCCAATCAAGGTAAAGTTTTAACCAATTTCTTCAATTTGTTTTCAATTCTTGGTATGCCCTTGCTCTTTTTCGAATCCTGACCATGTGTAATCTAAAAATTGGTGTCTTTCTTTTAATATTTTGAGTTGCGTTGCTTACAAACATCGTCTATGCCGTCACAAACACAATATCATGATTAAAATCGCTTCCTGTGTGATACGAAATTTTCTAGGGTTCTACCCTAAGTTGAATTTTTGGTCCTTTTGATTGTTCTTATATACTCTTTCAAGGATTGTTGGTGATAAAAATGCCTCTATTGGTTAGAATGCTTTGTGTTTTGTGAGAAATTTTTGCCTTAAAACTTCGTCTTAAAAGTATACAATTCAAAGACAGTCCGTTCCATGGCAAATTTCTGTTGAAAATATCATTGTTAAAATCCATCTTTTGCAGCATGCCAAAGACAAGAGCCCCAGCCAACAACCGGACTCGTGCCAATGCCCAGTTTGAAACGGGTCAATCTATTCAGGAACCCGTTGTTCCTCCGGTGGAAGAACATCCATCGGTAATCTTCTCCGACTTCAAGTGGCTCGGTTAAAACTTCTTCGTCAAAAGCTACCAACCAAAACAATATTTATAACTTTACAAACTACTCTTAGTAAAGAGGCAAGTAAAGGTCGGATCCCAAGGGACGGGTATTGATGTAGGATTTTCAATTGCAAATGGTCGTGTCTAAGGGTGTCACAATTTGGGTTGAGAGAGGAGATCAACTAAACTAATCAACAATATAAAAGTAAGGTAATAAAAACAAGCAAGGTGATTAAAATGAGATGTAAACAATTGATTAAAAGCACTAGGGCGTCATGGGTTCATAGGGGATTCATGGGAGTTGATCATAAAAACATATTCTCAAATTATAAGCAAGCAATTATTGTTATGGGATCGAGTTGGTGTATAAGCTTATAATCCCTAGGAAGGTTTGGGTCCCGGAGCCGAATCGATTAGATTGTACAACACCTACAAGTCGACTTAGTCCTTACTATTCAACTATATGCATGGTCTAATGGGACTCGAGTTGGTGTATAAGCTTACAAGTCTCATTGAAAAGATAAGTGATGGGTAAAAAAAGCAAGGATTCATAGGCTCGCATTTCATCAAACATAACATGTGCATAAGTTGAAATTATAACAAGCAAAGGCAAATAAATTATGAAAACATATTAGATTAAGCATGAATCATTCCCCATGTTGGTTTTCCCTAATTCCCCATTAGCCCTAGCTAAGGAAACTACTCACTCATTATCAAGTTTAACATGCTAACAAGGTTGTCAATCATATTAACAAAGCAAAAGATGATGAACAAGTAAGAAAGATTAACAATAATTAAAACAAGGATTAAGAGAATTATACCTATGGAGATTCCAAAATAATAATGCAAAGAATAATAGAAGTACTTGATGATTGATGGAAGGTTGTCAATCTCCCAATAAAACCCAAATAATCTTCTAATTACCCAAAATAAATGAAGAACAATAGAGAAATTATGGAAAGATTAATATTGAGATTTGTATTAAGACTTGATTAAGAATGGATTACAACTTAATTAAGAGAGTATTAAGGAATCATAAGACTTGATTAGGAATTGATGCCAATCTAGGTAGTACAAAGAGGTATTTATACTAAAGATTAAAAACAAGGATTAGGGTTACTAAGGGCTTAAATGACTATTAAGTCCTTAAGAAAAGTTGAGGAAATGCTCCTCTCGAAGGAAATGATCATAACCATCATGCTAGTCTTGCAACGATCCGTGCGTCTTGAGATGTGGCACGGGCTCTCTGACCTATGATCCGAGCGGATTGTCTGGAAGACGCTCAGATCCTTTAGTTGCAAGACGAGCGTCTTGGCTGGGAGACGCTCAGATGTTGGTGATGGGAGACGCTCGGATCGTGTGTGATCCGCTCGGATTCCTCGACAGACTGCTTTTCTTTTTTTTCCTCCTTCACAATCCGCAAGGATCATTTCGGGAATATAAGGATCTTTTCATCATTGCGCATTTTACTTTATTATCTACATAGGCTTTCTAGTGATGTCTTCTCTTTGATGCTTGGTCATTAGATGCGATCAATTTAGCTCCATTTCGCCATGTAAATGCAAGGTTAGCACTCCTTTCCTACCAAAGGGGACAAAACCTCAAAGAAAATTTGCAAAATGGGAAACTAAAGATAGTAAATGACCCAATTATTCACTATAAAGCATAGCAACGAGGTTAATTCGGGGACTAAATGTGCTCAAATATGAGTCACATCAAACATCCCCAAACCAAACCTTTGCTCGTCCCGAGTAAAGAGGTGACAAAAATTAGGACCCTTATTTGAACTAACCTACTAATATAGCCGATGTGATACAATTAGCGGGTCTCACTCTACCCCTTCAACTCACAACAAGACATCCATGAGGTAGGATGCCTTCTTACAAGGCAAGGCGGGGCTTGCCAAAATGGCGATACATCCAAGCATTAAGCACACAAAAACAAAAAATGGATGCATCTACAAAATTGAATAGCCACTTTCCTCATCTAAGTGGCGGAAATTATCTAAAAAGGAAGTAATCTAAGGGTACACACTCCATTATAGATACGGTTTCGTCAAGATACTAAGCCTAAGTGGATACCAATAAATGACCTCCAAGTTGTGTCAAGCTAGGGTACCTTTGTCCTCAATCGTTAAATGCTTTCGTCAAGAGTAGACTCCTTATGGCATTAGAAACACTGGAGGATCGCGGAATTCCCCTTCTTGCCTAGACAAGAAGAAGGGTCGTCCCCTTTCTACCATGCACAAAAATGGATTTGATGGATAACAGGGATCATTTGTAATTGAGTTTCATATGGGAGTTTGCTTTTGTTGTTGTTTTCCTCCCAATTTCTTGTGGCATTTGACATTTGAGAACACTTTCTTTTTGCCATTTCTTTGATGTTTGGCATTTCAATGCTTGACAATTTCAACTTTTTGCATTTTCTTTTTGAACATTTTCAAAGTTACCCCATTTGTAGCGAGGGTGCTTATATTTGAAGCATAGGAGTTCTTATTTTTGTACTCCTCTTTTCTGTGATGCAAATTGTAAACTTTTTCTTTTCTTTTCATTTCTTGAACTCAAATTTGAACAATTTTTGTGCCCATTCCCTTTTTGATGACAAAATGTGGTAGAATATGGAAGATGGTTGCATGGTTTCAAGGGTCACCTTGGAATAAACGTTAGCCAAGGAGTTATCACGCCACAAGGTACTTTTGACTAGGCCTTAATCCATGTGTCAAAGGATACTAGCATGACACATCCTAGGGTGTTTTACAAGCATTCTAATGAGTAAAGTCTCAAGAAGAAAAAGTATCTACAAGGGCCTATATACACTTGTCAAGTTTCCCAAATAGATGCTTTCACAAAATTTTTCCTAAATGCAACTATATGCCATGATGCAACTCTCATTTATACAACCTAATGCATATGCTTCTACCAACTAGTATGCCAAATAATCTAAATGCAATCCTATAGTCACATTAATTCATACCGCATCAATCAAAATAAAGCCACATAGTCATTAACATAAAGAGGAAAAAGGAGATTGGAAAGATCATACCATGCGGTCTTCATGATCCTCATGTCTCGGATGTGGCGTAGTCGATCAATGTGAAGAAGGATAGACAAACAAATAAGTATATACAATATATACAATACTACACTATAAAGGAATGAACATGTTTATGGTTTTTCAACTTTTCAAATTTTTATGGGTTTTTGTTTATGAAATAAAGAGAGATGTTTTTGTATTTTCAAAATTTTTCAATTTTTATCATTTTTTGATTTTTAGTCAAGTTAGAATTCCTCATCCCCACACTAGTATGGGCATTGTCCTCGATGGCCAATACGATAAGGAATTATGCAAGCTATATGAGAATGCATGATTGCTACACTAAATGCAAACTATATGATATATAAACAAGTGAATGCATTCTAAACTATACTATATGATGCATGAATTTTTGTTTGTTTGGACAACATAATTTGGATTAACTCCCAATGCGTGTGCTTAAACTTCCCCAAACCAAATAAGACACTATTGCTAGTGTAGAAATTTGGGGGAGTTCATGCACAAGATGCTATGCATGAAACTAATTTTGTCATTTTGGATTTTACATGTGGGAACAATAAAAGACACCTCAATGAGACCGAGGTGGGAGTCCTCTAGGTGGTGCTAGGACTCGATACTCATGATCAAGAATAAAAATATTTGGAAATAAGAGAAATGAACAAAGCTAAAGGAGGTGTAGGAAACTCACAATGGATTGTGGCATCCTCCAAAAAGCTTGCTAATCCTTAATTGTCGCCCATGGCGACATCACTATCATCATCATCATCATCGTCATCCTCATTATTCTCATTATCATCATCATCCACCTCCATGGATCCAGTGGCTTCACCATCGTCACTTGAGCTTTCCATTTCCTCTTCCTCATCTTCCTCTTCTTCACTATCATTAACAATCTCCTTCCCTTTGGTAACCTCACCACCCATGCTAGAATCTCTAGGAGCATTAGGAAAGAACACTTCCCTATCCGCCCAACTAGGCAAAGGACATGATAGATCAAGGAGTCCTTGCCTAGATAAGTGTAGGAGGGGCGGATATTGGGCCCGGTAAGCATTGCCCAAGTCGTCAAAAGCTTCCTTATGCATGTGTTGCATCAATTTGGTCAAGTAATCCTTGCCTACCTCAACGTCTTCGGGTCGTAATTCTTGGCAGGTAAATGGGTAGGGTGGAGTCACAATGGAGGAGGAGGAGGGCTCGGTAATGGCTTCCCTATGTTGTTGCAAGATCATCTCGGCTTCACCGAAGAGTGGAAGAAGATAGTTTGTACTTCGGACATTGAGTCGGCAAATCTTGTTTGGTAGAGTGAAGGACGTAGCATCTTTTGTGAGTCACTCAAATTTGTTGTCAAGATTATCGTTCTTGACCCAATGAAACTTGTTAATCATAGTGCTCAAGTCAAGAAGGTGGCCACCTCTAACCGGTTTATAAGTCTCATACTTGTTGAAATCCGGGTTAAAGTGTTTGGCCAACCATGTAACCAAGCCTCCATTAACGATAAAAGCCGCTCCTTCTTTACCATGGTCAATTGTAAGCCACCGTTTAATTAGGAGTTGAAGTATGTTGTATGGTTTGGTGAACTTTTTCTCGACATTCATGGTTGATTCAAGGTAGATGAAATCGAGTTCGGTGAAATGATTTGTGCCCTTCCTTCCAATTGGAGTATTTCCCACAACCTTATGCCATGCCCTTATACCCGGATGGTGGACGTAAAGGGCACGACACTCATGGAAGGTGTAATACCACTCGAATTTTTAAACTGTTTTTATTTTTTCTAAAATCGAACTTCGAAGACGAAGTTCCTTTTAAGAGGGGAAGATTGTGATACTCCTAATGTTTTGATTATTTTCTTTAGTCTTGTTTTTTTATTTTAAAATTTAAGTTTGAGGACGAACTTTCTTTTTAAGGTGGGTGGAATGTAATACCACTCGAATTTTTAAACTGTTTTTTTTTTTTTTTTAAAATCGAACTTCGAGGACGAAGTTCCTTTTAAGAGGGGAAGATTGTGATACTCCTAATGTTTTGATTATTTTCTTTAGGCTTGTTTTATTATTTTAAAATTATTTATTTTTTACTATTTTATTTGGAAAAGAAATTAGAGTCATAATAATATTTGATCAAACCCAGAGCCCATCTTATTTCTCCATATAAATACTCTGGTCTAATACTCTATCTAACCCTTATATTACAATAGACCTAGAAACTTATGTTACTTTTTCTATTTGTGCCGTCAAAACACATTCACCACAATTTTTGTTAATCTATTACAATAATTTAGCTGATGAACAACATTCATAAAAGATGCTGCTTAATTCATGTGAGCACTCCACGTAGTACTTGATCCTTATTTTTGTGAGGCTCTGAGGGTAAGCAACAACCTTCAATCTATTTGTGTGTAATTCAGATGAGCATATTACTCGTTTGTCGCCATTCTCTTATATTGGATATTTCTTGCTTATATGTTGATTTCGGAAAATTTTAAGGTAACACGATTCTACCGATCCTAATATTACTATTATATTTCGAGGTTATATGATTATGTGCTAATTGAGATACGTTTATATGCCTGAACTTGTTCATCTTATGAAATTGTTTGTACTATTATTATTATTATTATATATAATAAATATATCTTTTAATTTAGATTTGATGAGTATGATTGGTAAGATTGAGTAATGGGCAGTACAAGTATGAGTGGCGTGCTAATCTAGCTAATTAGTTTGGAGGATGATACAATTTTTGATGGAATATTACATGAATTAGTTATTGGTTAAGTATTTGGGAATTATGAATGGCAAAGTAGGTAATATTTGTTAAGTGAGATTTCTAGTGGTAGAGAATGTGATGTTGAGTTAACAAGTGCCATCAATGGATATCTCGAATTGCTCGCAGTAGAGTGGGAGCCGGATTTATTATTGTTAAGAACATGGTAATGAATCATAACTTATGTACGTGAAGTGATATGGGTTTATCTCGTATTGTGTTTAAATTGTTGAATTCTTTGACCTTGACTCGTGGGTGGGTAGCTTAGATTTTTACTCTAACTGTTGAGCACGGTTCTTTGAACCTTTGACAATATCGATATTGAAATTGAGATGGAAATTGGTTACTGGTATTGAGTTATGAGTTATGGGGCCTTTGGGCTGAGTTATGTTTACGGTCCAGAGTGACCATGGTTATTGAGTTGTTTGAGTTTGAAATCGATATTGAGATGGAAGTATTGTTTCGCGGTCTTATCCGCCGGTTCACTCACCCCTTGTCCTTGGCTTAGGATCGATGATGAGAATACAGTACATGGTTACTTTGGAGTACTATATTGTGAGACAGAGTAATGAGTCAGATGGAGTAATGAGTTGAGATTGAGTTAATTATTGGGACGAGAGTGTCTATTATATTGTGGAGTACCTTTTAGCTTGATATTAGTTTATGGGGAGTGTTTTTATTATTCTGTTTGTTTATTTTTATTTTTACATGTCTGTGTTTCCACGCCATGCCCAAAAACTATTTTGCTTATATTGAGGTATTATCTGTTACTCAGCTTTCCGGTTGACGTGTTTTCTCCCTTTTGGGCTACTCGTCATGGGGGTAGTTCCTTTCTGTCTTCTGGTTTTATTTCAGGTTACTTCCGGTGCTGTTCAAAAGGATTTTTATTTCCAGAGAGGATTTTTATTAAAGCCTTTATAAAGTTTTGGTTCCATTTTGTATTCTTTTATTTTTAAAAGGATTTGTAATAAGAGACTTTGTATATTAATTATAATATCCTTGTATTTCGGCCAGTTTTATATGTAAAGTTTGTTTTTAATTTAGCCGAAAATCAGGGGTGTTACAGAAGGATTCAAACTTTCTTCCGATTATTGCTTTCCATAAAGGGGCGGGGTCATATTTTGAAGGCTTCTTCTCATAAGTCGAGTCGTTCTCAAGGCCGAACACCTTGCCAAACTCATCAAAAGACATCTTTCTATCCACATTTTCAAGGCGGAATTCAATATTCTTTCGAGTCTCTACCTTAATGATTTTCAATGAACTTACAAATTCCATGGTGAGGGAGGGGGTAAGTCAATTTTTGCATCTCAAAGATGGTACCCAACTTCATAGACTCGAAAAGGTTCTTGGTCCTCTCAAGAACACCCAACTTTTCTAAGGCATCTTGACAAATAAACTTGGTGGGCAAAATTGATTTCTTAGCAAGAGACATAAAGCTTTCCTATGAGAATCGGATGTAAAAGTTACCTCCGGATATTTATGTAATTGCTCAATAACCGGAATAGGAGTAGTAGCTTCCAGCATAGGAGTAGGAGTTTCTTGAATTTCCACTCTTGCTTGTCGTACCACCAAAGCTTTGGAAGCTTGAAAAGCTTGTTGCCTCTTTGAAAGATTTGATTTTGTGGGTGTCTTGTTTTCACCTTTAGTCCTTGCCATTATTCTTCTCCTTTTCAAGGTTGTATCAACAAAACTTTGCTTGAATGCTTCTACTATCCTAAAGTTTCAATGAATCCCTAATTGATTTTTCAAATTTTGCCTTGAAACTTAGAAAATCGCTTCAATTTATGAGGGTTTGGATGTTTGGTTGGTGTTTTGTTGATGGAGTATTTTAATTGTGTTTTGAGGAAGTTTGAATTTGATTTGGGTGAATTTTGTTGAGGATTTTGAGTTTTGTGGATGAGGGATTTGAGGGTTTATGAATGTGTGTGCGTGTTTTGGAAGAAAGAAATGAGTTGGGGAAGAGGGTTTAAAATCCCGTGTTATAGCATCTTAGCAGTAGGAGACGAGCGGATTAGGCATGAGACGCTCAGATTGTAGTTCAGTCAGCGTTGGAATATGAAACCCGTGTTGAAACGAGCGTCTTCTGGAGGAGACGAGCGTCTTTCTCTGGAGACGAGCGGATTTTTCTAGAGACGCTCGTATTCATAGTCAGAGTGAAATCCCAATTTTTGAAGTAGCCAGGATGCACGGATTTTCACTGGGACGAGCGTTTTTGGGCTTAGACGAGCGTCTTCTCCTGGGGACGCTCGGATCCATAGTCAGTACCAAATTTTCCTTTTCAGCTTTGTCAAGACGAGCGTCTTACTGCTCGGACGCTCGGATTATGCCCAAGACGAGCGGGTTCTCATGGGGACGCTCGGATTACTCCCTGTACCCACGGGTTCAGGTCCACCCGTGGAGATCTTCATATCCCAAGTCATTTTTTCTTCATTCTTTTGTTCTTCATTGTGGGTGCACTACGAAGGCTCTGATAGCCTACACAATTGCTATCCCTACACTAATTCAAACACTACACATCAAGAAACATTAAAATACCTCCCTCACTTTCTCTCATAATGATAATCTTGATCAAAACATAAAAATGTAAATCCAAAATTGACAAGTATGCAATACAAGAAGTAAAATGCAAGTTAAGGGGTTAGAATATTTACAAATGGTGGTTTAGGGAGGACTCCACCAAACTCTCACTCTTGAGATGAGATGTCAAGAGGGCATAGCCAAGGTGTTGTTGATGTTGCTCAACACCTTGTAGAAGTAGTCGAAGGCTTGTTCATTGTTATGATAAAGATCTTCAATCGATCTTTGCACATTGTTATCTTCATCGCGGTGACTTGAGTTAAGGTAGTCACCAAAGCCTTGGTCTATAGCATTGCCAATGTAAGGGTTGACTAATCCATCGAATTCGTCATCCCATAGACCACATACTTCACTAGCTTACTTCCCTATAGTATCATGAGTTGATGGAAATAACTCCTCTTTCTTATTGTCATGGCCAATGAGGCCTTCTTCTTCTCTTGTTACGATTGGTGGTGAGCTATTCAAGCTCTCTATGCTTTGAAAATTTCCTTGCTCCTTGGACGGAGCATCTTGAAGATTATCCACTTTCTTCTTCCATATGGGTGGTGATTCTTTACCCATAGCTTGTTCTTTGCATTGAGATGCCAACTTCTTCTTATCACTTTCTCGGCTATAATGATCGATCATGAAACATGGCTCATGTAAGAGGGGAGCTCTCATTGTCTTGTCAATGTTAAAAGAGACTGTTTCATCTCCCACTTCAAGTGTGAGCTCTCCATGTTTCACATCAATCACCGCTCCCGCGGTATGTAAGAAGGGTCTTCCTAAAATGATAGGAATGTTGGAGTCTTCCTCCATGTCAACAATAACAAAGTCCACCGGGATGAAGAACTTGCCAATTCTTACGGGTACATCCTCCCATACCCCTAAAGGTGTCTTCGTTGATCGATCCGCCATTTGAAGCGTGATGTTAGTGCATTTGAGTTCTCCCATTCCTAGCCTTTTTTACACACCGAGTATGGCATGACACTCAAACTTGCCCCAAGGTCACATAATGCTTTGTTGATTGTAGTGTCGCCAATGGTGCATGGAATAGAGAAACTTCCCAGATCTTTGAGCTTTGGAGGTGAACTTCCTTGTAGAATAGCACTACTCACTTTAGTGAATGCAATAGTCTCTAGCTTCCGGATGGATTTCTTCTTTGTAAGAATAAGTTTCATGTATTTCGCATAGGCCGGAACATGATTGATTAATTCCGTGAATGGAATTGAGACTTCTAAGTTCTTCACAATATCCATGAACTTTCCAAGTTGTTCATCAAACTTAGGCTTACCTTGACGACTCGGAAATGGAAGTCTAATCATAATAGGCTCTTTCTCCTTAGCCTTCTCTTCATTTTCTTCTTTGAAACTTCTTGAATGGTGGTGGGTTCTTCTTCTTCCGTAGAGTTTTCAACTCTTTGCTTGTCACTAGCCTCCACAAATTCTTCATCAATGGGCCTCTTCGGCCCTTCATATCTTGTACCACTTCTCAAATGGATGGCACTAACCGATTCATGTCTTGGGGGATTACCTTGAGGTGGTAATTGCCCCTTTTGTCTTTGAAAGCTAGAAGATGCTAATTGAGACATTTGGGTTTCCAACATTTTGGTGTGGGCTAGTATGTTGTTGATGGTGATATCTTTGGCTTGGCTATCTTTTTGCATTTGAGTGAAAAATTCTTGTTGGTTCTTTTGCATTTGGAGGACCGCTTTTTGAACATCAAAGCTTTGGTCATTGGATTGATTGTATGGAGGTTGATTTTGATAACCTTGGCTTTGGTTGTAAAAGGGTCTTTGAGCTTGATTTCTCATTGGAGGTGGGGTGTATGTTGGTTGAGGGTTTTGAACATTTTGGCTTTTGTATGAAAGATTGGCATGGAATTTGGTGTTCTCATTGTAATAGTTGGAATAAGGGGTGCCACTCTTGTATGCTTGGAAAGCATTCACTTGTTCATTTGTGCCCCTACATTCACTTTGGTCATGTCCCAAAGTTCCACAACTCTCACATACTTCAGTTGGAATTGAGGATGATGCCACCATAGCATTAACATATTGCTTGGGTGATTTAGAGGCCTCTTCAAGTTTAGCCATGGCATTCTCAAACTTCAAATTGATGGTGTCAATGTGAGCACTTAGTTGAGCACCCAATTATGTGATGGAATCTACCTCATGCTTTCCTCCTCTAGTAGCCTTTCGAGGTCTACTATATTGCGAGTTATGAACCGCCATTTCTTCAATTTTGGCCCATGTTTGATTGTCATCAACTTCTGTAAACATACCATTGGATCCTATGTTGAGGATATTGCGAGAATCTTCATAAAGACCGTTCCAAAATTGTTGCACAAGGAACCACTCGCTAAGTCCATGATGTGGACAAGAACGACAAGTGTCCTTAAATCTTTCCCATGCCTCATACAATGATTCCTCATCTCTTTGCTTGAACCCGGTGATTTGGGCTCTCAACATATTAGTCTTCTCCGGAGGATAGAATTTCTTGTAGAAAGCAAGTGCTTACTTCTTCCATGAGTCAATACCAAGAGTAGCCTTGTCTAGGCTCTTTAACCATTGATTTGAGGTACCAATCAAAGAAAAAGGAAATAATACCCATCAGATTTGGTCTTGAGTAACTCCGGTTTGATAAATCGCATCACAATAGTCACAAAAAGTCTCCATATGAGAATGAGGGTCTTCACTAGGCATCCCCCCTAATTGACTTCTCCTCAACTAGTTGTATAAATGCGGATTTTGTAATGAAATTACCGGTTAAATGTTGTGGTGTAGGAGTACCATTTGGTAGGTTCTCCTCGGTTGGTACGGAATGTGATGAAAATTTAGGCATTGTGGGTTGATTTTGTGGTGGGTTTTGTATTGGGCCGTCCTCTCCTTCTCTTGCAAAAGGGTTGGTAAACTCAATGTTATTTGGTTGAATGTCCACAATTTCTCCAATACCTCTCAAAGTACCTCTAGCAAGTCTTCTAATGTTGGTCAAAGTTCTTTCAATTTCAAGATCAATGGGTAACAAGTTACCTTGTGATCTCCTATACATGCAAAATATCAAACAACGCGAAAACAATTAGAACAACCTTGAGGAGATTTACTTCCCCAAGGTAAAAAAATACACAACTAATAACAATTAATGAAAACCAAATCAAGTTAACACCGTCCCCGACAACGGCGCCATTTTTGGCTCGGCTAAAACTTCGTCATCAAAAGCTACCAACCAAAACAATATTTATAACTTTACAAACTACTCTTAGTAAAGAGGTAAGTAAAGGTCGGATCCCAAAGGACGGGTATTGATGTAAGATTTTCAGTTGCAAATGGTCGTGTCTAAGGGTGTCACAATTTGGGTTGAGATAGGAGATCAACTAAACTAATCAACAATATAAAAGTAAGGTAATAAAAATAAGCAAGGTGAATAAAATGAGATGTAAACAATTGATTAAAAGCACTAGGGTGTCATGGGTTCATAGGGGATTCATGGGAGTTGATTATATAAACATATTCTCAAATTATAAGCAAGCAATTATTGTTGTGATGGGATCGAGTTGGTGTATAAGCTTACAATCTCTAGGAAGGTTTGGGTCCCGGAGCCGAATCGATTAGATTGTACAACACCTACAAGTCGACTTAGTCCTTACTATTCAACTATATGCATGGTCTAATGGGACTCGAGTTGGTGTATAAGCTTACAAGTCTCATTGAAAAGATAGGTGATGGGTAAAAAATGCAAGGATTCATAGGCTCGCATTTCATCAAACATAACATGTGCATAAGTTGAAATCATAACAAGCAAAGGCAAATAAATTATGAAAACATATTAGATTAAGCATGAATCATTCCCCATGTTGGTTTCCCCTAATTCCCCATTAACCCTAGCTAAGGAAACTACTCACTCATTATCAAGTTTAACATGCTAACAAGATTGTCAATCATATTAACAAGGCAAAACATGACGAACAAGTAAGAAAAATTAACAATAATTAAAACAAGGATTAAGAGAATTATACCTATGGAGATTCCAAAATAATAATGCAAAGAATAATAAAAGTACTTGATGATTGATGGAAGGTTGTCATTCTCTCAATAAAACCCAAATAATATTCTAATTACCCAAAATAAATGCAGAACAATAGAGAAATTAAGGAAAGATTAATATTGAGATTTGTATTACGACTTGATTAAGAATGGATTACAACTTAATTAAGAGAGTATTAAGGAATCATAAGACTTGATTATGAATTGATGCCAATCTAGGTAGTACAAAAGGGTATTTATACTAAAGATTAAGTACAAGGATTAGGATTACTAAGGGCTTAAATGACTATTAAGTACTTAAGAAAAGTTGAGGAAATGCTCCTCTCGAAGGAAATGGGCATATCCGTCATGCTAGTCTTGTAACGATCCGTGCGTCTTGAGATGTGGTACGGGCTCTCTGACCTATGATTCGAGCGGATTGTATAGAAGACGCTCGGATCCTTTAGCTGTAAGACGAGCGTCTTGACTGGGAGACGCTCGGATGTTGGTGATGGGAAACGCTCGGATCGTGTGTGATCCGCTTGGATTCCTCGACAGACTGCTTCTCTTCTTTTTTCTCCTTCACAATCCGCAAGGATCATTTCGGGGATGCAAGGATCTTTTCATCATTGCCCATTTCACTTTATTATCTACATAGGCCTTCTAGTGATGTCTTCTCTTTGATGCTTGGTCATTAGATGCGATCAATTTAGCTCCATTTCGCCATGTAAATGCAAGGTTAGCACTCCTTTCCTACCAAAGGGGACAATACCTTAAAGAATAAGCAAAATGGGAAACTAAAGAAGGTAAATGACCCAATTATGCACTATAAAGCATAGGAACGAGGTTAATTCGGGGACTAAATGTGCTAAAATATGAGTCACATCATCAAGCAACGTAAGGCCTTTGTAGCTTTGATGAGTCGTCCCTTCAGACCAACCAGGTGTGTGAACCCTGAGATTTTGGAGACTTTGGGGGTTAAGAAAGACATAGTCCATATCTTTGAGATCTTGGGAATATAGGGGCTTTACCACTTGCGAAAGAAATCCTACCCTCACCTAACCTTTGAATTCTTGAGCTCATTTGTGTATGATGTGAAAGAGAAGACTGTTTCTTTCCGTCTCATGAATGAGGACCACGAGTTGACCCTTGATGCGTTTGCTGGCCACCTGGGCCTAGAGGCAGAGGAGGAGGGATACCTTAGTGATGTAGTCAAGAATAGTGGCGCACCCCTGTACCTACCTTATCTGACTTGTCGACCTGTCCCTAGTGCTAGTGCAATGCTGATTAATGATGTTCAGCATGTATCCCTTCGTATGTTCCTTAGGATGATCATCAGCCTTTTGTATGCGAGAGATGATGTGAGTAAGCTGAATTCCCATGAAGTTATGTTGTTCATGTCTTACCTGAACCTGCATCGTAGGAAGCCCTTTTACTATAGTGCTCTGGGGGTTGTATGCTCTAGCCTTGATCACATGGCACGGTCCCCGAACCGTCACATCTCTTGCGGGGCCATAGTGACCCGTCTAGCCCAGCGCCTAGGGGTGAACAAAAAGTGGTCCGGACCGGCAAACCGGACCGACCCGGACCGACCGGTCCGGTCCAGACCGGATACATACCGGTCCGGTCTCCGGGTCCCAAAAAATATGGCGACCGGTCTCCGGTCCGGTCCGGTCCACATTAAAAAATAAAACTAAATTTGCCTTATAAATTAGTACCGGTCCGGTCCAAACCCGGAAAAACCCGGACCTAAAGGGTTACGGTCCGGTCTGGGTCCTCTTCTAACCGGTCCGGTCTACGGTCTTGGAATATGTGGTTATCCGGTCCGCGGGTTTATCCGGTCCGGTCCGGTCCGGTCCGGTTTTGGACCGGTGAACACCCCTACCAGCGCCTGACTGACTTTGAGGCTCCACCTCCCTCGGGGAACGAGCTAATTGAGATCGTACCTACCATGAACGCCAAGTATTGGTGTCACAACAGATGGCTGAGAAAGATGGATGATGGGTCTTATGCTTGGAGAGTGAGGGGATCCTCGTGGATGGTGCTTCCTGACCCTGCACGCCTTCCTGTAGTTGACCACCTAGCTGAGTGGGAGCCCGTGGGTGGTGTACTTAGACCCGGAGCTTAGTAGTACTTGATCGACCCCACCATTCTCCTAGATTTACCTGAGCCTTCCGCGGCATCTGAGGGACAGCAGGCTCCTCCCCCACCTCGTGAGCGCCGTAGAGTGAGATAGACCAGGGTGGACCCGGTTGAGACTGAGCCCTCTTATTCCACACCAGACTTCTACCCACAGCAGTACTCGCCTTATCCCACAGTGCATGATCCCAGGATGCAGATGAGCGACTTGACTAAGCGGATCTCCACCACCTTGGTGCTCCGCAACATGCATGAGGTGACCCTTAATCAGGGCATAGGGACTGAGCTAGCAAAGCCCGTTTGGTAGAGAGGATTCGGAGTAGACACAGGTGTCTTCCACAGCTATGAAGTCGACCCCGGCCTTTGGAGGCCACCAGAGGAGACCGAGTTTGGCTGCCTCGCGGGTCCGTAGAGAGCCAACTACGGCAGTCAGCTAGGCAGAGGCGGTTACTCGGCTGGAGGATTTCAGGGAGCAGGTACATCTGGAGCTGGCACGTCTGGGGCAGATGGTGGTGATGAGATGGAGGAGGGTCCATTTGAGTGATTTTCTTGTATTTCTAGACTTATTTCATGTTGTTTATGGATATTTATCGTCTCTTGTTGTACTCTTTTCGTTTGGATGACTGTATTTGGCCTTAAGGCCACTACTGTTTTATATACTATGTTTGAGGTTTGGTAGACATAAACTTTCAGCTGTGTATGGCATTTGTGACTTGGTGCAGGTAAGGTTATGGGCGAAATTGTGCTTAATGTCGAAATTGCTCTCTGCCCATGAAAACTCGACCGAGTATACGACATACTCGACCGAGTAGAGCTTACTCGGTCGAGTACTCTCTTATACTCGGCCGAGTATCAGGGCATTGCATGTTATAGCCTTGAAAATTGTTATAGCTTTATATGGTTAACTCCTTAGTCTTGAGTGTACTTTAATATCTTGTTGGTATCTCCGAATCTCGGTATAGGGTACATTGTACATGTGAATATAACCTATGGAAGAGTTTCAGGTATGGCGGTAACGGTAATACGTGGCGTGATTGTGTGCACGAAGTAGTAATACCATGACGTTTAATGCTTTAGTAGTTCATTAAGTGGGTTGTGTGTATCATTTCCTTGCTTATTATGCATAAAGTGGTTGGTTACTTACGTGTAGAGGTATGTTCGACCTGTACCAAAGTATATCTTTTATAATGGTTGTTCGGCTTTCGGTTGACCGTAGTTATTGAGTATAACGAACTTCGGGTACGAAGTTTCTTTTTAGAGGGGTAGATAACATATCGCGATACAAAAGTTCATATAAATCAAAGTTCCTTAGTGTGTATCCTTCTTACTATGTATGTCTTCTTTCTATGTTCATCTTTTCTTCTATGTGGTCACGAACTTGACTGTGGTAACTGACATTAGAATTAGAATTGGACGCTATACTTGGGTAATGTGATGCATTTGGTATGTGTTGTAGTGGCCGGAGTCTTGTGTATCTTTTATGTTGTATCGAACGTCGCTTAGCCGGCGACCCTCGCTGTTGGGACGTATGGGTTGAACTTCGAGGACGAAGTTCCTTTTAAGGGGGGAAGATTATAATACCCACGATGTTTAAGGACTCTTTTGACCGACCGTTTGACCATGAAAGACCTTAGGAGGGGATAGGTGAGAGGCTAAGTGAAGATAAGTGTCTTACGAGAGTGGTTGCTCGACCTAGTTGGGACTGCTCGGTCGAGTAGTGTGAGTAATCGACCGAGTAAAGCTTACTCGACCGAGTATGGGAGTACTCGACCGAGTATAGCTGCTGTTGACGCGTTAATATAAAATGAAAATTCGCAAATCTTATTTCTTTTCGACGGTTCCATTTCACTCTACCCTAATTTATCTCTCTCTCTCTCTCACCTATCACCCATATCTCCCTACACTCTCAAATAGCCTAGACCTTAACCATGGAAGGGGACGAATGTACATAAGGAGGATGCGTGCGAGGATGTCGTTTTTGTCACCGTTGGTCCGCGTCACTAGGTAAGTCGCTGTTTTGTTGTCCTTTGAGTAGATTGTTGAGGTAGGCTTATAATAGGATGTGGCTACCGTTGTATGATGCGTCTCAGAGTCTTACTTGGCTGTTTGTGGATGCATTTTCGTGGTTGGCGATGAGGTAGAGTTTCCCTACTCAGTTCCTGTTTAATTGATTTGAGATTATGTTATTTTGCGTACGATTGCTTGTCTGCTGATCATCGTTGGAGTGTTGGTGCGATGTTGGTGTGGTGACAGTGTTGGTGTTGTGATGATTATGGTGGAGTCTCTTGCGGGAGTAACTTGAAACCCTAGTTCGCCCTGCGTGGAACCCGTCACGGGAGGGGATCTGCACATTAAGGAACAGGGATATCGCTCGTTGATGAGCGGGACTCAGGTGGGGATTGGATGCGGTCTCCCACTGGCGGCGAGGATTACCTGTTGCGATGGGTAATCTGGTAGGGCTACACACTTCGGTGTGTAGTCGGTTACTGTGTGAGATCGGGAGACCGGAGGAGGAGGATGATCAGCTGGTTGCTTATTGTACTTGTTTTACTTTAATTGTTCAGTAACTGACCCCGTGGTTTGTTTTCAAAACTGTGGTGATCCATTCGGGGATGGTGAGCAGTTTGTTTAGCAGGTACAGTTGGGTTGGTTTCTGATGGGATTAGAGGGATTCGAGTCTCCACGCTACTGGAATAGATATCCTGACGGGAGAGCTCTATAGTAGTCGTTACTATCTCTTTGTATCACGTTTTCTAGTTTGGTTGTAGTTGATTTAAGTAATATAATATAAGTGTTCTTTCATTGTCTATTTGATCTACTACCTCGGGTGACCGAGATGGTAACACCTTCATACACTGGGATGGTCCTTGGTAAGGCATCCTGGTGTGCGGGGGTGTTACAGCTTGGTATGATCGTTCCAATCCCTATTTCCCTTTCATTTCTTTTCATTATTCATATGAGGAGGATGGACTTACCTGTCAAGGAGGATGTGGTGTATTTTGGTGTTGCGGTTTGTGTATCTATGTGTTGTTAGGAGTTTCATCTAGATTATATGGCATTTTAGTTGATAGAAGCATATGCATTAGAGTTGTATATATGTTAGTTGCATCATGGCATGTACTTTGCATGGTTAGAAAATTTTGTGAAAATGCCTATTTGGGAAGCTTGACAAGTGTATATAAGGCCCTTGTTGATAATTTTTATCCTTGAGACTTTGTTTGCTAGAATTGTGAACCCCCGCAATAACGCGGAAAACATAACTTATAAATTCAAGCGGAAATTAGGAAATTTTTGAAACTTTTAAAATTTAAAGCGCGGGTTCATTAAAATCCAAAACACAAATAAAGATTGCGGTAATAAAGATTAAATTATACAAAGGTGATAGTCAGGTGAGGGAAAATATATCCTTCGAATGACAATACAAAATAAAGATGAGTCTAAGCAATCCTAATAAACCGACTACAATGCCAAAGTGCTCGCTAGCTCACACATGTCTCCACTCCATAAATGCACCAACTAGTACCTGTCATTCATGTAAACATGAACGCCACAGTCAGTGGGGAGTAACTCAAGGTTCTCCTAGCCACAAATTGTCAAAATGAACATAACAAAGAACTAAAACAGGTAAGTCATGTAAGACACTTACAAAAGATATGAATACCAAGTTTATATTTAAACATGGCAATTAAATGAGATGGAACAAGATAGATAACATCAGCATAATAAAGATTCAACTATTCATGTGAGACAATTAAATAATATGAAATACAAGAATACGGTCATTTATACAAAAGCACGCATTTCAAGGAAATACAACATAGATATGAGATTAGAATCCGAATCATGTGAAGCATTTAAGTAGGGGATCAACCAATGCAAATTACAAGAATAGAAACCGTATCCATTACTTGCAAAACCACTTAGCAAACATTGCACGGGACGTGACTACTAATGTCACATTCATACTTATGGCTTACATCTCAGCATAAGAACGGATGGGAACATCAATCCCGACAATCATATCGCAACTAGAGGGCTTATAGCTCACCTATAATAATAATAATAATAATAATAATAGTAATAATAATAATAATAGTAATAATAATAATAATAATAATAATAATAATAATAATAAAGGAAAATCGATAAACAATACCAAATTTAGGCCAAATTTTCATAATCAGTACCAAAATAAAAAAACTTTTATAATTAGTACCAATATGTTAACTCCGACACAAAACTAGTACCAAATCACATATTCAGTCCAATTTATGACAAAACGAGACATAAAAAGACGATAATACCCTTGCTAATAACACCCCCCTCCTTAGATTAACTTTTCACCTACTCATTTACTAACCATCAAAATACTCGACTTTCCCCAAATTTCCCCCCTCTTTTTACCTTAATTAAAAAAAATCAATCTTCAATTGTGGCTGCTACTGCGTTTATCCTAATTGAGGCTCCACCTTTAATCCATCCAATCTAGTTTAGGTATGATGCTTTCCCTTTAGTTTTGCTATTTAATTCTTTTGGAATGTTTTGTTTACAAGTAAATTGTTTACTTGTTCTTCAGATCGTTGTTGTGATGGATTTTCATCACCTATTTTTAATTTGTTTTGGTTTTATCATCATAAAGCTAGTTGGGTTGTAGGTATTAATTAAGGTTGTTCATCTTTTTTTTGTAGGATGGACAGTACAAATCCTGTTCGATTAGATATTAGGTTGAATTTCGGAGGAAATTTTCAATATTTGAATCATAAAACTCAATATGTTCATGGCATGACTAATTTAGTGACTAAAGTATACTCAAATAATATAATTTATGGGTATTTGAATGAGCTTGCCAGAAAGTTAGTGAAGGAAGATGAAATTCCCATAATTTATTATAGACAATTTGGGAAAAACTTGACTAATGGTAAGGCTATTATTGCTAAAGAAGAAGATATAGTTGATGTTTTGAAGTCAAGAGATAAAGACATGATAATAGACTTGTATGTTGAGGCTTTTCCTAACTTTTTCAAAAGGGACCCAAATAATCTTCATATGAGGATAAACAATACTTCATCTGGTCATGTTCCCTCTTTATTCCCAGAGGTTGACCCAAGAATGAAAACTCCAACAAAGAAAAAACCCACTCTAGTTACACATACTAGAAAAAGTCCAAGAAAATATCTTTCCACCTACAGCCTTAAATTACCAACTCCCAACCTACCTTCATACCCATCTTCATTGAATAAAACTGGATCTAGGTCAGCTTCATTGAATGAAAGTGAAACATCTAAAACAGTTTCACCTACTAGAAAAAGTCCCAGAAAACATGCTTCTTTTTACAGCCTCTCTTCATTGAATGAAACTGGTGTTGAACCTTCTACAATCAAAGGCAAGAAGAAAGTGATTTATGGAAAGAAAGCAGCTAAGAAACAAGATAAACTGGTACCTAGGAGGAAGTCAAGTACTGTTGGAGAAGCATCTGAACCTAGAAGGGTTAAGAAAAATAAGAAGGCTGAGGATTTGGAGAAGGATACTAGAAGAGGTAGGAATAAGAAGGGTAAGGATAAGGTTATTGAGTGTGGCAATCATTGGGAGGCATATTTTGAGGAGATGACTGATAAGGAATCTGATGAAGAGGCATTGGATGTTGAATTCAGTTTGGGTGAAGAGGATTTGAGGGCAGAAGAGTTGTTTGTACAAACTGAGGAGGGCTCACTTATAAGTAAGGTTGATAAGTCAGTGAGTAGGTTTGTGAGGGGGTTTCAGGTGCTAGATCCCACACTTCAGGAAGAGAATTCTGATGATGGTGAAGATGAACTGGAAAGCTTGAAGGGATCAGATGATGAAGGTGATACAAGTCCAGTGTTTAATCCAGAGGTTGATTTCAGTAGAAATGTAGTGTTGGTCAGGGGTTTAAAGTTCCCTGATAAACTTTACCTGAAAAAAGCACTTGTCCATCATGCTATACAAAATAGGTATGACTTCTACTTTGAACATAATGGCAACAAGAGAATAACTACTTATTGTAGAAATAAGTGTGAATGTGAGTGGAACAATAAAACTTCAAAGTTTGGTGAGTGTGTATGTAAAGCAAAAAGAAAGTGCAGTTATACTATCTATGCTATACCTATGGGGAATGATGGAGTTTGGCAAATTAGGAAGCTTGACTTGAAACATCATTGTGTGTGGAGAGGCGTAAATAGGAAGGTCAATGCTGAGTTTTTAGCTGAAAAATATTTAGAGGATTGGAGGCTTAATCTTTTTTGGAAGCTTAGCATTTGGCAAAAACAAATAAAAAGGGACCTTGGTGTTGATGTCAAATATGGGTTGTGTTGGCTAGCAAGGGCAAGGGCCAAATTAATAATTTATGGAGACTGTGCTGATCAATATAAGAGGGTTTGGGATTATGTGGCAGTAGTGATTAAGCATATTCAAGGGTCTACTGCTATTGTGGTTGTTGATGGCATTGAAAGACCACCACCCTTCTTTAAAAGAATGTATATTTGCTTGAAGCAAGTGAAGGAGGGTTACATAAATGGTTGCAGACCAATTATTGGGGTGGATGGTTGCCATTTAAAAGGACCATACTCGGGGTTATGCTTAGTGGCTGTAGGTATAGATTGTAATAACATCTACCCAGTAGCTTGGGCAGTAGTTGAGACTGAAAATGGTGAGAGTTGGAGTTGGTTTTTGAGATTATATTGATGGAAGACCTTGGCAAAGAAGATGGACTAGGCCTGACAATAATGTTAGACAGGCAAAAGGTATTTGTTATCTTCTTATCCTATTTCAGTTCTTACTCTGTTAAGTACTTTATTAGTCAGATATTAATACATATTTTGTAGGGCATATTGGAAGCATTTCAAACTGTGACTTCAAAGGCAAATATCAGATTTTGTGTATGATATATATGGGCAAATTTCAAGCTCCAATACACAGGCTTGGTCTATAAGGAAGCATTATGGTCAGCAGCTAGAGCGAGTACTAGTGTATGTGTTCTTGTTAATTATAACCTCTGAATCTGTTCTCAATTGATCCCATCAATTATAAATTTTATAATAAGTTTTTTGCTTGCTAACAGGCTGAGTTTAACTCACATATGGAGGGTATCAGATTCCTTAGTCAAAGTGCATATACATATTTGTCCAACATTGGTGCCAGGCATTGGAGTAGACATGCTTTTGAGACAAGCTGCAAATCAAACATGTTAACAAATAACATGTGTGAAACATTCAATTCTGTCTTGAAGGAGGCTAGGATAAACCAATTCTCACTCAAATGGAGTGGATGAGAAGGTATGTAATGAAAAGGCACTATGAGAAAAGGGAGGGGGTGAAGACGTATCAAGGTATTGTTATGCCTTATGTGGATAAGTTTTTGAAGTGGGCTGTTGAGGAATCAAACAAGTGTGACATACTGCCTTCAAGTAATGATTGGCTGGAGATTGAGTACAAGAGCAAGCAGTATGTGGTTGATCTTCTAGCACACACATGCACATGTTACCATTGGCAGTTGTCTGGTTTACCTTGTCACCATGCAATAGCTGCCATTTATCATCAAAGGGCTAACTATGAAGACTATGTCCATGAGGCATACACACGGGACAAGTACTTGGAAGCTTATAAGCAGCCAATACCCCCACTTCCTGGAGTAGAACACTGGGAGAAGGTGGGTTTAGAAGAGCCATTACCTCCACCATATAGAAAGCTACCTGGCAGGCCCAGCCTCAAAAAAAGAAGAAAAGAAGTTGGTGAAGGAAGTACTCAGCAAAGCAAGAAGCCAAGATTAGCAAGATCATGTGGGAAGTGTGGTCAAACAGGTCACAATGTGAAAACTTGTAAAAACCCTCCACAACAAAAAGGTAAAGGCAGCCTAAACAAACATCTAAATGGACCGCAAAATACAAAGCTCAAGTTGAGAAAAGGAAAACTAAAAAGCAACAAGATGCAGAATACATTATGCAGTTAACTGGTGGTAGTCAACCTGAGTCCAGTCAACAAGGTTAGAGGTCCAAAAATGCTTTTCTTAGTATGTTTTACAAGAAGCCTTAAAGATTGGAAGCTGAACACTATTTTGTGTATGCCTGTTTTTGTTAGGGCCTAAAACTTCATTGTAATGTGGTTGGAAATGTTGTTTTAGTTTGAACCTTTTGTTATGTTGAACAATATTTTGGATTAATGAATGTTGTCTTTATTAACTACATTATGTAATTGTTGAACATGAGGTAATATACTCCGTATGTTCCATTACTTGTAAACATAGAAAGAAGACTATTAGTTACCAAGTTACTGATATTACAAACTCGGAAGTAGCATTACATTACCAAGATGATTCCCAAAGGTAAACATAGAAAGTAGCATTACATTACCAAGTTAAACTAATATTACAAACTAAAATTCCTTACCAATCTACTCTAACTGAAAATCTTAAAGAATACAAGTACAACTACTACAACAATAGCTGCATAGAATATCTTGTGGCAAAAGGTGACAGTTGGTGCGTATGATGTAAAATCAGTCTCCTCCTTCTCAAGGTCCCTTATTTTTTACCTAAGCAAGTCATTCTCAATTTTGAGCTTATTATTGCTCTCTACCAAATGTCGATTCTCAAGCATCAACATATTTTTCTCACTTTTCAAGAGTTTCTTATCCAATAGTATACCATTTATGACATTCTTCTGCCACTCACTTTGATCCTCATCCATCCAATACCAAAAATTACAAGATCGAAATTTGCAAGACATAAAACGCCTCCCTGGATTGTTTTTTGTCCACGAAGTAGCAATTAAAGGTGGTACCTTACACTTACATTTGAGGTCCTTAGGTAGATGTCTGGCCATTTCCTGTTATAAAAGTAAATCTTAAAAAAGAAAAGTGGAAAGATTTCTGGGTAATATCTAATTAATTAAAGGATTTATATGGGAACTAAAAAAAAGTAGAATAAGATTTAAGAAAAGAGTAAGAAAAATACCTAGGCAAGATTGATGCTGAAGATTAGTGCGTATGATTAGGAGGGAGCAGAAGAGGGAGATAAGAATCAGAGAAAGAGAAGAAGGAGAAATGAATTAACAAGAGAGAAGGAGGCTGATTTGGTATTGAATGGAAACAAATGGAAACAAATGACATCATTTATATTGATAGAGTAAGGGTAGTATAGGGTAAAAAGTGGCAAAAACGTGGAAAATTAACAAGTCAACAAAAAAGTACCATTTTCAGTTGATTTGGTACTAATTTTGTGTCGGAGTTAACATATTGGTACTAATTATAAAAGTTTTTTTTATTTTGGTACTGATTATGAAAATTTGGCCTAAACTTGGTATTGTTTATCAATTTTCCCTAATAATAATAATAATAATAATAATAATAATGATAATAATAATAATGATAATAATAATAATAATAATAATAATAATAATAATAATAATAATAATAATAATAATAAACAATTGTATGGGTAAAAATACCCTTTCATTCTCATCATGACGTGACAACTCACAATTGAACAAAGTAAAGGCACACAGATCAATGACAAGGCAGCAGATTGCTAGACGCAAGGAAGAACAAGAGGGGATGAACCTAGACATACGAGTGATACAAAAGCCCTGTTTGAATTAAGTAACAAACAACCAACAGGAACGTTGAAATAGTCAACAGGAACATTGCAGTGATCAACAAGAGCTTTGACAAAGTCAGCAACCACTTCCTATTTTGTAGGGAGTGGAGCGTATGGTTGATCATATATAGGGAGCATGTGCAACAATTCAAAGAAAGGCTATAAAAGAGCAACAAACACCAAGATTCAAGGCATTCATCATTGACTCCACTCGAAGAAATATCATTCACCACCTGCAACAATTAATATCATTAACACACTTGGAAATTTATACATCATTCGTATCATTTGTAGTTAGTCATTTGGAGATCACTGCTGTACCTCCTGATCGTTCCAGCTAGGTTCACCCTCGAATACTATTACTACTAGTGGGTCATTGGTGGGATACCATTCCCCCCGCGGTTTTTCCCACATTTTGGGTTTCCCGCGTCACCTTGTGTCGTTTGTCTCTCTTTCTTTTCGTTTGTTTCTCTTTTATACTAGTTGTTTACTTTCGTTCTCGCTATGTTCTTACTACCGATCTACTTAAGTCTTTAATATCGTATTTTAATTGGAATAGCCGCATTGACTCACAAATCTTTAGTCGGTAAAATTTACCAAAATAATTTGGCGCCCACCGTGGGGCATTGTGGTTAAATATTGGTTAAAATACCTCTTTTCGAAGTATCCTAACATCTCTATAGTTGATCATGTCAGGATCCAATCAGAATGTATCAGATCCGATGAGTACATCAGTGCAAACTCCAGTAGTAGGGGCGACGCCAGCAACCTCCGGTGTTCCAACAACGGCGGTCCCTACCACCAGAGTGACCACAGGCCAGGCTCAGCCCCAAGTATCAGCAAAGCCTCCCTACTCCCCCAAAATCACAGATCTGGGAGCAGGGAAGGCTGACAAATCACCAGTTATTAATCCTGTGCCAAAGCCTCTTAAGGATGGGAGTCCGGTATAGCAGTTGCTCCAAGGGATGACATCTTTGCAGCAGGCGGTGATAGGGTTACAAAGGGACAACCAGTCCTTTCAGGAGAAGATAGATGTAGTGTCACCCCTGGGAACGCCCTAGTAGATGGCAAGGTCAACACTCGACCAGGGGAATGCCAGGGAGTACTCAGGGAGGCTAATGCCACAAAATCTAGTAACCAGGCTCGATATAGATATGCTGCCGCCAGGGGTAACCACACCACCCGAGCAAGTGTATCCAGAAGGAACGGTAGCTACCCAGGGTATGATCCAACCACCAGGGGTCCCACCACCACCAAGGATGCCGCAAACGTACCCCATGGTACTCAATCCTGTGGGATTAGGAGTAGTGACTCCAGAACCCATATCAACAACCAGTAGTATGCCAGTGGCACCAGGGAGCAATCCAGGGGAATAATCAGCAGGAAATGCATATCCCGGGATGTGCTCCTATATGCCATATACTCCAGAGAGTCAGTTCAGGCCTATTGTGAACTCAACACCATTACCTGGAAGCTACATGGTACCTCCTTACATGCCAGGAGGAACACCAAACCCATATGGGATCTACTCAGTACCCCACAACCAGGGTAAGGGGGTAGGAAGCCATATAGAACAACAGTTGAAGGATATCAGGTCCTTACTCAGCAAGGTTCCAGGGTTACCATGTCCCATGGAGGTAGCAACCCCGGAGTGCTATGCGGATTCCCCCTTCATGGCAGCATTGTCCTTGTCAGCATGCTAAAGGGGTTCACCACACCAACAATGACGTTGTACGATGGAACAGAGAATCCGCTGGAGCACATCAACCAGTACAAACAGAAAATGATGGTGGTTGCAGCAACATGGCCTAAAAAGGAGGCATGTATGTGCAAAGGATTCGGTTTCACCTTGTCAGGAGTCACACTCCAGTGTTTCGTTAACCTTCCCAACAAGTCTATTTCTAGCTTCGCAGGGTTAGTGAACGTTTTCAATCAACAGTTCGCAAGCAGTCGAAAGCCAGGAAAATTATCCAGCAATCTATACCGGATCGTCCAGAGGTTCGAGGAGTCCACCAGGGATTATCTTGCCAGATTCAATGTGGAAAAAAATATCTTTCCCTAGGTGCAACCCTACAACGCCAGTCAACGCCTTCAGAAGGGGACTACATCGCGACTCTGATTTGTACAAGGATCTCACCAAGCATCCATGTGCCACCTTTGAGGAAGTCAAACAAATTGCAGAGGCTACTTATCGCCTCGAGGAGGATGAGGATAGAAGGGACCTGTATGAAACAAAATCGTCCAGGAGAAAAATCACAACAGAGAAAAAGAACGAAAGAGCCAAACCCTATAACAAGAACACAGTGAACAAAGTCTCAGAAGAAATAGAGAGCACCGAGGCTCCACCTAAGCTCAGCGAGTAGGGGTTCACCACTGGACTTGTTGGGGTATTGAAGGCAATTAGGGAACCAGGGTAGAGGGCCAGGTGGCCCAAGAAACCTACTCCTAGGGAGAACGATAGAAGAGATGCCAACAAAAGGTGTGAATACCACAACGATATTGGCCACAATACAGAAGATTGTGTAGTACTACGAAAGGAAGTGAAGCACCTCTACAGTGCTGGATGCTTGGATCACCTGCTCCCCAAAGGGGCGAAATCTGGAAAGGTTAATACTGCTGACCAGGCCCAACCATCCCCACCTCCACCTTACTCAACGGTAGTGAACGTCATCACAGGGGGTCGGAGATATGTGGTCTCATTTATTCATCAGCAAAGCGCCATGCAACCGAGACTAAAGAAGATAAACCAGAGTTCTCCCTCAGGGTCAGCAGACAGGATCTACTAGCAATCTCATTCGACGAGGCAGACGTACCAGATGAGGCAGAACACCGCCATGACGCCTTGATCATTACCCTTTCTATTGAGAATTGACTTGTTAAAAAGATATTGGTAGATACATGAAGCTCTGTGAATTTGATAATGCTAGAAACCTTGAAGAACATGGGGTTCAACGAGAAAGACTTGGTGTAGAAGGCAGTACCCATGGTAGGTTTCAGCGGAGAAACTAAGCAGTCCCTTGGAGAAATAGTGGTACCTACCTTTGCAGGGGGTATGAACAAACAGGTACGGTACTTGGTCATTGATGGTCCGTCAACTTATAACGTGATACTTGACAGGCCTTGGATCCATGAAATGAAAGCAGTACCATCAACGTACCATCAAAGCCTGAAGTTCCCTACATCCTGGGGGGTACAGAAGATACGGGGAGATCAAAATGTAGCTCGGGATGTTAGGTTCATATACCTATTATTAGACTCCTCTAATAGTGAACTAATTAACTTGTTAATTATTTGTTCTTTAGATCTAGTGCATGCATAACAAGATGAAAGATTTATAAGAAAAACAATGTTCCTTACATTGTTATGTATTTCGAAAATATGGGCACAAGTAAGGTCACCTTCCTTCACTTGTTCTTGAGCTAAATATGATGGATGATCCTCCTAAGACTCCAAGTATAGAAGCCACTCCAATAAATTGCACCCAAGATTAATCCCAAAAATTCCTACTAATATTAACTAAATATATAGTAGAAATATTTCCTTAATAATACTAATGTTCTTGCATTACTACCTCTAGTAATATATGATGAGTGTATTAGTATTTTAGAGAGATTTAAGCAATTGCATGTGAGGTGAGACTTTAGAGAAAAATAAGTAAAGAAGCAACAACAAAAATGAGCAACTTATGCTCGCCAAAAACCGGTGGCTTTGGGAGCTTCAAGGGAATATTTTTTTCTGTTGTTTTTATTCTCTTGTTTTGTTTAGGTAGAGTGTGTAAGAGTAGTAATGATTAAAGCTAGTATGCAAGGTCAATATCAAGCTTTAATCATAAATCAACAAAGACAAAAGAGCATCTTTTGCTCATCTTATTTGGCCGAAATATTGGTCCTTATTTGGTCCATTTTTGCCTTTTGTCATTTGTCCCACAAATGCTTATAAGTCTTATGTTTAACTATCTTACATATTTAATTATTAATGTAATCAGTTAACACTTAAATATTACACTTAATAATATAATATACACTCCTCTTTTTGAGTAGTATACTACCATTATATCAACATATAATGGGTCCCATAATTACTAGTTAGTTAAAATTACAACTTCTTGTAACTTTAAATAACTAATTACTTCTACCTCAAAACTTATATAATACCTCAACTAATTTAGTAATTTAACGCTTAATTACTAAATTAAATCTAATTTAATCACATTATAATAAGACGCAAAATTGCACTCCCACAATTAAGGAATTAATTAATTCGTATCGCATACAATTAATTAAATATCTATTTGGGCCTCATCCTATAGGTGTGACCTAAAGGGATCTACTGACCACCACCGTCACACGACAATAATGTCAAACTCTAGTTAGCCAATCATTACCGATTAATGACGGTCGATCATTGTAAAAGAATCATCCCTCACGTATTCTTAATATGAGATTTAATAATGATATTTAAATCATGTGATCGCACTATTGTTGAGGACACATTTCCCAACAATCTCCCACTTGTCCTCGACAAGTGTGCGTCACCAATTCTCTTGTCCTATTACAATCTCCCACTCAATGCAAGGTGTCTTGCAGGTCGTACTTACATTCGATCATATCTTGAGTGGTTTTCTCGATCCGAGATTAACTGTCGACCGAATTATCTATCATAGATACCTTCCGAGCGTGGCCACGCATTTCCAGTTAAATACTCCTCGAGTGACCTTGAGATTTCAAACAACCCTGACAAGGGGTGGACAATTCCTATCGCCCTATTCCCTTCGTTCAGCCACAGTCCATCATAACCCAAAATATACCCAGTTTGACCTCATTTACGAAATCGTAGAGTATAAATCAAAGCTAATCAGAAGTTGTGCCAACTTGGGCGAATAGTCTCTAGTCAAAAGAATACTATAGTAGCTCTTGCCACGACCAGGCTTTATGAATTACCAAAACTCTATAAGCGGTCACTGCCCGACAGATTGTCCCATACAGTCTGCCTATGTGATCGACTAGTCATCCCATATGACTCTATGGCACTTGAACTTGCCATCAATCGCATCACACTCTAGTCTCTTCGAGACGTCACCTCATATAAGTAACTAGGGGCGAATACCATGTTAATCCAGTTCACTTTAATGGGGTTCAATCTGTCTCCACAACCCATTTGGATAGAACAAGGTTATAAACAAACGAGTTTGTATAAACAAACTCAAACGACAAATGCGATTATCATATATGAACCAAAAACTCAGATTTTTATTTCATATCTTATAATCTAATACAAATTTGGCATACGCCTTAGACCCATGGATACAACATGATGGTCATGTTTTGTTTGCGATAAAGGTTTGGTCAATGGATCCGCTATGTTGTCATCCGTTCCAACCTTACAAATCGCTACTTCCTTTCTTTCAACAAAATCCCTAATTACATGGAATTTTCTAAGTACGTGTCTAGATTTATTGCTAGACTTGGGTTCTTTAGCTTGAAAGATCGCCCCACTATTGTCACAGAAGATCGTGATAGGATCTTTGGCGGTGGAAACTACCTTTAGCCCTTCCATGAATTGCCTAATCCACACGGCTTCCTTAGCAGCCTCTGATGCTGCAACGTACTCAGCCTCCGTAGTAGAATCCGCAATCATAGCTTCTTTGAAGCTTCTCCAGCTTATGGCACCACCATTGAGCATATATATAAATCCAGCCTGGGATTTCATATCATCTCTATCTGTTTGAAAACTCGAGTCTGTGTAACCCTTAACACATAACTCGGGGTCACCTCCAAACACTAAGATAGAATCCTTAGTCCTTCGCAAGTACTTAAGGATATTCTTCACGGTATCCATGACTCTCACCTGGATTCTCTTGATATCTACTAGTCATGCTTAAAGCATACGAGACATCCGGACGAGTGCATATCATGGCATACATGATTGATCCAACAAATGAAGCATAAGGAATCAACTTCATGCGTTCAACATCTTCGGGTTTGGAAGGAGATTGAGACTTGCTCAAAATGATTCCACTACCCATAGGAATCAAGCCTCTCTTGGACTTTTCCATGCTGAAATGTCGAAGAATCTTTTCAATATAAGATTCTTGACTTAATGCCAATATCCTTTTGGTTCTATCTCTATAGATCCGGATACCTAGTATGCGTTGTGCTTCTCCTAAATCCTTCATTTGGAAATAATTTCCCAAATACTCTTTGACAGAGGATAACATTGGAATATCATTTCCAATAAGTAGTACGTCATCCACATACAATATTAGGAACACAACATTGCTCCCACTGAACTTCATGTATAAACATGGTTCCTCAATACTTCGAGTGAAACCATTCTCTCTTATAACATGATTGAATCGATGATTCCAGCTTCTAGATGCTTGCTTAAGACCATAAATGGATCTCTTAAGCTTGCATACTTTGTTAGGATTTTTCAGATCTACAAAACCTTCAGGTTGTAACATATACACCTCCTCTTCTAAATGCCCATTTAGAAAAGCGGTCTTTATATCCATTTGCCATATTTCATAGTCATGAAATGCAGCAATCACTAACATTATCCAAATGGATCTTAGCATGGCTACTGGAGCAAAGGTTTCATCATAGTGAAGACTCTGAACTTGGGTAAAACCCTTTGCAACAAGCCTAGCCTTGTAGACATCATCATGTCCTTCTATTCCATTCTTTATTTTGAATATCCATTTGCAATGAAGAGGTCTCACTCCTTCAGGCAAATCCAACAAGTTCCAGACTTGATTTTCATGCATAGAACTTATTTCGGATTCCATGGCTTGAAGCCATAAAGCTGAATTAGGACTAGAGATTGCAGCTTTGTAGGTAGCAGGTTCGTCGCTTTCTAGCAGCAACACATCAAGACTCCCATCCTCTTCGATAAGTCCCACGTATCTATCAGGATGGCGAATTTCTCGACACGACCTTCTTAATTGAGGAACGACTTCTGAATTAGATGACGAAGGAACGCCTTCACGTGCCTCTCCATTTGTCTCTACTTCGGTGACACAATGCCACAATCTTTCAAGTGTGAATCAAATTCATTACTGAGATATTCTCCACCACGATCAGATCGTAGTGTCTTTATCCTTTTGTTCAATTGATTTTCAACTTCATTCTGAAATTGTTTAAATTTCTCAAAAGCTTCATTCTTATATTTCATTAAGTAGATATACCCATATCTACTCAAATCGTCGGTGAAGGTAATGAAGTAATCATAATTACCCCTAGCGGTGATACTCATTGGTCCACAAACATCGGTATGTATAAGGCCCAAAAGTTCACTAGCTCGTGTCCCTTTACCAATAAAAGGATTACGAGTCATTTTACCTAGGAGGCATGATTCGCATATACCATATGATTGGAAATCAAATGGTTTGATCACGTTAGTAGAAACTAACCTCTTAATGCGATTCTCATTGATATGACCCAATCGACAATGCCAAATGTACGACTCATTTGGATCACTTGATTTGAGTTTCTTGGTTTGAATGTTATAGATGTCATTCCTTGGATTTGATGTTTCTAGAACATAAATACCATTAATAGATGAACCTCGGCCTATGACCAAGTCATTTCTAGAAATAGTGCAACAATTGTTCTTGATAGCAAAATTAAAGCCATCTATGTCTAACATAGCAACTGAAATAATGTTCTTAGAAAGAGTAGGTACATAAAAACAATTATGCAAATGCAATTCAAATCCATTCGCTAGAACGAGTACATAAGTACCCTGGACGCGGCCGCTACCCTAGCTCCATTTCCAAGTCGGAGATCAACATCGCCTTTGTTCAGCTTTTCCACGTTTCTTAGCCCCTGTAAATGATTACAAAGGTGAGAACCACAACCAGTATCTAGTACCCATGTTGTCGTGGAAGTGAAATTTACATCAATAACATAAATCTCAGAAAGAATTTTACCAAGTGGAATGACAAGTCCATCCCTTATATTTCCCAAATATATGGGGCAATTTCTCATCCAATGTCCCATGCCATGACAATAATGGCATTTATCATCAACTTTGGCTCCTCTACCATGGTTGATTTTCCCCCCCTTTTCTTCCCTTCCTTTTGAACCTTTTCCCATTAGTAGCAAGAACTTGCTTGCTTGAACTCCCACTTACTTCGGCATCCTTCTCTTTCAAAGATAGGGACCTCATAGACTTAGTGACATGGTCTACCTGAGACGCATTCACATAAGGCCTAGTAATAGTAGGAGGTATGGAGGAAGTGATGAAATTGAGATTTCCATCGAAACCGATCCCAAAATGAAGCTCTCTAGTAGTATCGAGTTGGTGGGTGGAGCAAATTTCGTCGAATAAGTTGTGACATGACTCAACGGTAATTGGTGTTGTTGCTTGTGATGGATCCATTGTGATATAAATCAACTACAATTTTGGAGGTAAATGAAATATTAACATTTGTCATTTTAATTAAACTTGTAAACAAGTTTTAACATTTATATAGTGACCTCCACCCAACTACATAAATGATTCCGAGATCCAAATTCATATCAACTCGGGCACGGTGAGCCGATTAAACCCTTATTAATATAACTCGGTGGATTAACTCTTTAATCGATTCTACTTTTAGAACTCTCGGTCGATAAAAATTACTCTAATTCTCATCTTTAGCCCGGAACACTTGCGACTACGGTCAACAATACTTCCGTTGAGCTCAATCCAAATTTCGATGTAATAACTTTTAACTACCCCACTTCGCCAACGTAACAAGGTTTGTATTACGGTGAAGCCGGATTAACTCCCTCATGAAATTGGTACTTCATGGGTTTCTACTATTTGGTAAGGCTTTATCTCAATTATTATATGTGAGAGGTCTTGTCAATTTATTATCTATCACATTTTAAGTGAACTAAAGCGGTGAACTACGATAATTATAATTGACACGGTCGATGACTCGATATGATATGCATGTGTTGTTATGGCGATTTGGCAATGCATGCAACATATTAAAAGAAATGCAATGCAATAAATAAAATTCCTAGTATGGTCTTCCTAAAATAGAAAATCAAATAATCTATTACATATTCGGAAACCAACTCCTTTGGTCCCTTGAATTTTCAAGTGACACGCCTCCCAAGACACCGTCTTCGTCGGATCACCTTTCCGAATGGCACCGTCTTGAAGATGCTCCATAATTACAAATAATAATAAAAATACAAAGCTATTCCTATTATACATTTGTAAAATGGAAAAACTAATGAAAAAAAAAAGTGATACGAGATCACATTAAATTACAACCGAATCAATATTCCCTTTCATTACGAGTAATATCGATTAAAACTAAGGCCATACTAAGATAAAATTACATAATTCAAAATTATATAAATAAAAGACATTCAACAATTGAAATATGCAGCATTATAATATGTACCTATCATGCAAAATCATGTGCTAAATCGCCCTATTTAACTTATGTCGTACATATAACCCGATTTTATGGAAATGCGTGATAATAACCTTTTAAAATCACTAATTAACACTTAAATCACATCTAAGCTCAAGTTAATTATCCTATCACATTTTAGGACTCAAAAATTAGTCATCACTCAATTTTTGACAATAATTCAACTTGATTTAATTTTATGCTCATTTTTGACATTAAAATCTTAATATTTTTGAAATAAATCCAAATTAAATAATAGAAATTTCAAAATTTGAAATTTAAAATTTTTGAACATTATGGAATAATTCCATGACCCTCATAATGTCAAAAATCATGGTTAAAATTTTCGAATTTATTTTGAGAAAATATAGTTGCATTTTTATCGGTTTTATCTCATAAAATACTTAAAGTAACCAAAAATTACTCCAATAATTTTTACAACTCTAGATCTGATTAGTGGGATATTAATGCAACTTAAAATAATTTTCTCAAGCCATGCAATACGTTTTAGCTAATTTTGCTAAAATAGTCACTATTTATGCCATTTTTACTCTAAAAATCCATAAATCATGCAAAGTAAGATCATTAAATCTAGAAATTTACATACTCTCTGTAAATTATGCATGTGACATCATATTAAAAGATCATGGCTTAATTCGAAATTTAACTAATTTTAACCATTTTACCTCTTTTAATCCATTTTTATCTCATAAAAATCATAAATCATGCAAAAATAATCAAATTAACTCGACTTTTTACACACAACTTGTAAAATATGCATGTGAGGTCATATAAAGTTTCTAAGGTCAGAAACTTAGTTTAACTAGTTTTAGCATTTTAATACCCATTTTAGTCATAAAAATGTAATAAAATCACTAAAAATCATTAAAATGAGCAATAAATTTCCATAAATCATAAAAATGACCTAAAAATATTTTAGGACCAGAATATATAACATGCATGGTGATTTCGTGGCTTATACTTATAAATCACAAATTTTTAGTTTTATATGTTAACATTTCAACTCGGAAAAACAATAACCGATTATGCATGCAACATCCTTATGCTCTGATACCACATGTTAGATTCATATACCTATTATTATACACCTCTAATAGTAAACTAATTAACTTGTTAATTATTTGTTCTTTAGATCTAGTGCATGCATAACAAAATGAAAGATTTATAAGAAAAACAATGTTCCTTACATTGTTATGTATTTCGAAAATATGGGCACAAGTAAGGTCACCTTCCTTCACTTGTTCTTGAGCTAAATATGATGGATGATCCTCCTAAGACTTCAAGTATAGAAGTCACTCCAATAAATTGCACCCAAGATTAATCCCAAAAATTCCTACTAATATTAACTAGATATATAGTAGAAATATTTCCTTAATAATACTAATGTTCTTGCATTACTACCTCTAGTAATATATGATGAGTGTATTAGTATTTTAGAGAGATTTAAGCAATTGCATGTGAGGTGAGACTTTAGAGAAAAACAAGTAAAGAAGCAACAACAAAAATGAGCAACTTATGCTCCCTTTTGTAAGCCAAAAACCGGTGGCTTTGGGAGCTTCAAAGGAATATTTTTTTCTCTTGTTTTTATTCTCTTGTTTTGTTTAGATAGAGTGTGTAAGAGTAGGAATTATTAAAGCTAGTATGCAAGGTCACTATCAAGCTTTAATCATAAATCAACAAAGACAAAAGAGCATCTTTTGCTCATCTTATTTGGCCGAAATATTGGTCCTTATTTGGTCCATTTTTGCCTTTTGTCATTTGTCCCACAAATGCTTATAAGTCTTATGTTTAACTATCTTACATATTTAATTATTAATGTAATCATTTAACACTTAAATATTACACTTAATAATATAATATACACTCCACTTTTTGAGTAGTATACTACCATTATATCAACATATAATGGGTCCCATAATTACTAGTTAGTTAAAATTACAACTTCTTGTAACTTTAAATAACTAATTACTTCTACCTCAAAACTTATATAATACCTCAACTAATTTAGTAATTTAACGCTTAATTACTAAATTAAATCTTATTTAATCACATTATAATAAGACGCAAAATTGCACTCCCACAATTAAGGAATTAATTAATTCGTATCGCATACAATTAATTAAATATCTATTTGGGCCTCATCCTATAGGTGTGACCTAAAGGGATCAACTGACCACCACCGTCACACGACAGTAATGTCAAACTCTAGTTAGCCAATCATTACCGATTAATGACGGTCAGTCGACAGTATAAAGAATCATCCCTCACGTATTCTTAATATGAGATTTAATAATGATATTTAAATCATGTGATCGCACTATTATTGAGTACACATTTCCCAACACGGGATTGTTACATGAACGCTCTGAAACCCACCGCAGTTGGTCCAGCATAGCAATTATAGAAACTGTGCGTCTAGAGGGAGTATATCGCACCTCCCCAGGAGGAACTCGACGAAGTAATCCTGGACCCACAGTTTCCAGCAAGAACAGTGCTGGTGGGAGCTGATTGTGCAGGTAACATCCGTGAGCAGATAACTGAATTTCTACTTACTAACATGGATTGTTTCGCCTGGTCCCATAGCAACATGATTGGCATAGATCCAACTGTAATTACACACCGGTTAAACGTAGACCCCAACTTTCCTCCAGTCCAGCAGAAAAGGCGAAAATTCACTCTTGAAAGGAACGAGGTGATAAACCAGGAGGTAGACAACCTCCTGGCAGCAGGCAAGATCAGGGAAGTTAACTACCCAGAATGGCTCTCGAATGTTGTGGTTGTACCCAAGAAGAACAACAAGTGGAGAGTATGTGTCGATTTCACAGATCTTAATAGAGTTTGCCCTAGAGACCCGTTCCCTCTGCCGCACATTGATTCCATGGTAAACGCTACAACAAGGCATGAGCTACTTACCTTCCTTGACGCCTGGAGTGGGTACAACCAGATAATGATGGACCCTAAGGATCAGGAGAAAACAACCTTCGGATCTGACACAGGCTTGTACTGCTACAATGTTATGCCCTTTGGCCTCAAAAATGCTGGTTCCACCTATCAGCGCCTGGTGAATAGAATGTTCAAGGAGGAGATAAGGAGAACAATGGAAGTCTACATTGACGATATGGTAGTCAAATCCGAGAAGGCGGAACAACATATGTTCTACCTGGAGAATACCTTCTCGATCCTCAGAAAATACCATATGAAGCTGAATCCCCTGAAATGCACTTTTGGAGTCTCCTCTGGGAAATTCCTGGGGTACTTGGTGACGCAAAGAGGGATAGAGGCCAGCACAGAGCAAATTAAAGCAGTACTTCAGTTAGAATCTCCTCAGAAGCCAAAGGATGTACAGAGGCTCACAGGTCGGGTAGCAGCCCTAAACCGGTTCATATCAAGGTCCTCAGATAGGTGTCGATTGTTCTTTGACATCCTGAGGAAGAGCCAGAAGTTTGAGTGGACGCAAGAGCATGAAAAGGCGTTTAGGGAACTCAAGCAGTACCTGAGCACCCCTCCTCTTCTCTCCAAGCCAGAACAGGGAGAATCGCTGTACTTGTATCTATCAGTGACAGAGGCGGCTGTAAGCGTTGTACTAGTACGAGAGCACGAAGGTATGCAGAAACCAGTATACTATATAAGCAAGTCTCTGTTACCTGCAGAGTCGAGGTATACATCTCTAGAATTACTCGTTTTAGCACTTATTACTGCTTCGTATAAATTGCGTCCCTATTTTGAGTCACATACAATTTCAGTCGTGACCAACTACCCTCTGAGAACCATAATGAGGAAACCCGAAATGTCAGGGAGAATCGTTAAGTGGTCTGTCCACCTGAGTGGGTACAACCTGAAATTTGAACCCCGAACAGCCATAAAGTCCCAAGCCCTAGCTGACTTTGTGTCAAACTTTAGTCCCACCCTTCAAGAACAAGCCGACAGTGAAATCTTGACCCTAAGTGAGGCTAGAGAGGAGCAGGTATGGGAGTTACATGTTGATGGGGCATCCAATACGAAGGGAGCAGGGGTAGGGTTGGTCCTGAAATCACCTCAGGGGGAACAGATAATACAGGCAGTACGGTGCGAGTTCAAAGCAACGAATAACAAGGCTGAATACGAGGCCCTAATCTTAGGACTCCAATTAGCCTTAGAATTGCAAATCAGCCGCATCGAGGTGTATAGTGACTCCCAATTGATCGTAAACCATGTGAATAACGTATACACGGCCAGGGATCCTAAAATTATAGCCTACCTGGAAATAGCGAAGGAGCTCAAACTCTGCTTTGCCTCCTTCCACATCCAGCAGATACCAATGGATCAGAATGTTGAAGCGGATGCTCTTGCCACCCTGGGAGCAACCTTCACTCCAGGGGCAGTGGGTACTATACCATTCATACATGTGACATGGCAGTCGTATACCTATCAAAAATAACCAACTGGCTCTAACTAATATAGCTAGGGAAGTCGGGTCGAATCCACAGGGAGATGGGAGAATGTCAGCTTAGTCTTAGTCCGTCTCGGTAACCGATTTGGGGGGTTTTAATTGATTGATTCTAAACTAATGATAAGGATAGGGAAGAGTAAATAAGAGAATAAAGATAAATCAAGTAGAGAAAACAGCTAAGACAGACGGTTCACCATAATCATTCAGTCAAGTAATCTGGGTCTCAGGTCAATGCAAATACGGTTTGAGGGGCAGTGAATATCTCCTTTCGGTCTCAATTCACCCTAAAGCACAAATAGCTTAGCTTTCGCCCTAACTATAATGCCCTATTGTTCGCTACTAGTCTCGCCTATTCCAACCTTTCGGTCCAGGTCAAGGGTCACTAAGATATAAGTGCCTAATTGCGTCGACTCAATTAAACAGATACAATTAATTGCAGCAGTTAACAACAAAGATTATACCGGCATTAACCCAATAGATTGTTTACTTTTCCTTCTTAATTATGGATCCCCTATAGTCTTAGCAGAGGGGAATTAGCTACTCATCATCATTGAACTAACAATAACAACATATAGATAATTGAAACTAAACATGATAATAAACCTAATGAAGATCGAATTAAAGTAGAGATGAAATAATAAGAGGAGAATAGCAATACAAACGCAATAATTCTGATTAAAGGATGAAAGAAGAATAATAATACCAATCGTAATCCAAATCTGAGTAGCAAAAGTGTAAAGCAAGAACAAAAATCCAAGAACAGTAGCGAAGTATAGAGTAAAAGTCCAGAGAGAGAAGAGAGACGGTTACGTTATTCTTCACTCTGTCTTATACGAAAAACACACTCTAACCTAATCTATGGACTAATTACAAAAGCCCATACGAAAATTAGGCGGAAAAAGTCTATAGAAAGATAAACCACTCGATCGAGTGGAAATAAACCACTCGATTGAGTAACTAGCCATCAAACCTCTCGATCGAGTGGAAGTAAACCACTCGATCGAGCACTCCTTGCAATGTCTTCCTTTTCGTAAGCTTGAACTGCTCGATCGAGCAACTCCAATATATAAAGCATTCGATCGAGTAGAAAATCTACTCGATCGAGCTATCTTGGCATGTAAGACATCAAGATACTTCCCGAAACTAGCTCACGCGTCTTCCAGGTGTTAGATTTCCTAGCTCCGGCTCCTTATTCTCCATAAATGCATGCAATTGGGACAAAATAGGCTCGATTTAGCTCCTCTTTGGTTTATTCCTGCAAATTACATAAAACTAACCAAAGTAGAATATTCGGGGGTATTTGCAGCTAGATGCTACATAAATTGTACGGAAATGCGTGTAAAAATGAGGTAAAAACCTTATATAAAATACACGCATCAAATCTCCCCAAACCAAACCTTTGCTTGTCCCCAAGCAAAATATGAATGCAACTAAGAAATAACAGTGGAACGGGACCAACACATCAGCTGCAAATCACCCACTAGAACCAGTTTAATGCAACAACTGACAAAGTGGCAAAAGAGAAGTGCAAACGAGTTAAATCAATGTTTCAGACTTACCGAACCGTCGACCTTAGGAGACTCAAAAGATATCGGACTCTCACGGGTCGCTCATCACTCAGAATTAGGCACAAGGTGAGTATATATGTGAAGGATAGAATGAAGTAAAGACACTCACCTAACTCGACCTATAAGAGCATGCATGCAGCTAACATGAATAAAGTCTCTACAACCGTACATATGCATTCCAACCATACCAATGACCAAGACACATGCCGAGGACTTACATTTGGGTAAGTGAGGTAATGGGTAAGAAGGGGCTAAGATGAATTTGGATATGTGGGGTTAATAGCCAGGTTAGCAACAACGAAATCCAGATTTGAACTGCATCCCAACTTCGTACTCAATATAACAAGATGAAACGGTGCAAAAACCATGCACTCTACTCACGAAACACCAAAACAAACTCGTCAACTCCCCATAAGATATAAATAAAGCATGGGAGTGAATATCATTATACAAATTCTCATTTTTTCTTCGCACATGATTTTTCTTTCTTTTTCTTCTTTTCTTTTTTTTTTCGTTTTCTTTTTTTTTTCTTTTTCATTTTTTCATTTTTTTTCTTCGTTCATCACTTTTCTTTCATTCCCTTCAATTCTTCCACCATCTTCTGAAATCAGACAAAATAACCATATTGCAATAAAACATTCCTACAACTACTCGTCACTAGCTCGGCTAGGGTAAGAAGTATTATAGAAAGTAGCTAATAGGACAAAAAGGCAATTTGGCTATGTGGGGCTCATGGGTAGAATGAAATAAAAGGAACTGCCTCTCCTAACATGTGTCACCGTCCACAGACCGAATGCATACAGGTATTAAGAAGACTAGACTCATGCTTATGCAAATTGATGTTACATGCCTTAAAGGGAGTACTACTCACATCCTAGATGAAACCGGTCATGAATGTCACCAGTTTATAAAGCTCTAATCTCAGAATGTAATGTAGCTTGCCGATATAATGAATCAAGTCTATTCGTTCAGGTAAGAGAGAAACAAAAACTCGTAGATCATGCACATAATCATGCCAACTAAGTGTCAAGAATATGCAAGGCTCAAGTAAGGGTTCAATGCAGCGTCAATGTTCAAACGATCCGACTCAAATTAAACGTGAAATTTTTTGAATTTTTTGATTTTTTGTGATTTCTGTTTTTTTTTTAATTAATTAAAATAAGAATGCATGCGAAGATAATTAAACGTGCAAGCAAAAATGCAAGAGAAACATGCAGACACAGATATGGATGGATACCTCCCTAAACCAAACCGTACAATGCCCTCATTGTACCAAAAATAGGGAAAGAAATGCAAACTGAAGAGAAAAGGAGAAGTGGAGTCGGAAAACTTACAAAATGTCGTATAGAGGGACCTCCCCAAACCGACCATGAACATGGGAGGTCAAAGAAAGTCAAGCAGTAGCTCCATAGACGTAATATAGTGGCTGGAAGGCGTAAATACTCGATCGAGTAGCTAAGAATTGCTCGATCGAGTAAACTGGCATTTAGAAGGACTCGATCGAGTAGAAAACCACTCGATCGAGTAAACGCGTTTTTGCATGTGGTCGATCGAGTAAGAATATCACTCGATCGAGTGAATAAAACCCAAAAAGTGCTCGACCGAGTAGAAAAACTACTCGATCGAGTAACTTGACCTGCAAAATACGCGTTAAAAGCAAGGAAAGCATAAAAAGTTCGTAAAACAGCGTCTAAAGTTCAACAATAAGCTAAAGAAAAATAAAATGTTCAACAAAAGTACAATAAAACAGTCCGGGCTGCCTCCCGGAGAGCGCTGGTTTAAGAGGTTCCGCACGACCTTTCTGGCATCAAATAACTGGCGCGTCTAGCTCGTCGAAGTACAAGACTTCAACGCGGTTGTCTGCTTCATTCGCCTCGTGGTAATGCTTCACATATTACCCATTCACCTTGAACCTACTACCTTCGGAATCTTCGAGCTCCACGGATCCAAATATGGTAACAGCTGTCACCGTATAAGGACCACTCCACCTGGACTTCAGCTTGCCAGGAGACAATCTCAATCGGGCATTAAACAGCAGCACCTTTTGCCCAACATGAAACTCCCTAGGTAGGATTCTCTTGTCATGCCATCTTTTCGTCTTCTCTTTGTATATGCGCGAGCTATCGTAGGCATTAAGCCTAAACTCTTCCAACTCATCTAGCTGCAAAAGACGATTCTGACCACATAACTTAGGATCAAAGTTAAGCTCACGAATTGCCCACCAAGCCTTACATTCCAATTCAATAGGTAAGTGACATAATTTCCCATAAACTAGCCTATAAGGGGATGCACCAATCGGTGTCTTAAAGGCAGTTCTGTAGGCCCATAATGTGTCCTCTAACTTAAGGCTCCAGTCCTTCCGTGATTTAGAAACTACCTTATACAAGATCTCTTTCAACTCGCGATTAGAGACCTCAACCTGACCACTAGTTTGGGGATGATACCCCAAACCACGCCGGTGTTGGACACCAACTTTAGACAGAATAGAAGTTAGTTTCTTTTCTTTAAAGTGCATTCCCCCATCACTAATGACGACCCTAGGGACACCAAATCGGGGAAATATGACCTTTTTGAACATTTTTATCACGGTCTTGGCATCACAATGGGGTGAGGCAATTGCCTCAACCCATTTCGACACATAATCAACAGCCACTAAGATATACCTGTTACCTTTATTGGATGGGAACGGTCCTTGGAAATCAATGCCCCAGACATCGAAAACCTCAACCTCTAAAATGCCATTTTGTGGCATCTCATGTCTCTTTGAAATGTTCCCTGATCGTTGGCAAGCATCACAAGCTGAAACAAAAGACTTAGCATCGCAAAAACAAAGAAGGCCAAAAAACCAGACTGAAGTACCTTAGCCACGGTGCGCGATGGACCGTGGTGACCACCGTATGAAGAGGAGTGACAGCCTTCCAGGACTACTTTGGCCTCCCACTGAGGAATACACCGTCTGTAGAGACTGTCTGCACATTCCTTAAACAAATAAGGATCATCCCAGAAATACTGCTTAACGTTATACAGAAAACGCTTCCTCTGTTGATGAGAAAGGTCAGGCGGCAGCTTGCCACTGACAACGAAGTTAGCTATATCTGCATACCAAGGTTCTTGGTTAACAATAGACGATATAACAGCAATTAAAGTATCGTCAGGAAAAGAATCATCAATAGGTAAAGAATCTTCCCCTTCTTGTCGCATCAGTCGCGACAAGTGATCAGCTACAACGTTCTCAGCTCCTTTCTTATCCTTAATCTGCAAATCAAACTCCTGAAGAAGGAGTATCCATCTCAGTAGCCGTGGTTTGGCCTCCTTCTTAGCAAGGAGATGCCTCAAAGCTGCATGGTCAGTAAAAACAGTAACTTCTGACCCAACTAAATAAGAACGAAACTTCTCGAAGGCATAAACTACAGCTAGCAGCTCTTTCTCAGTGGTAGTGTACTTCATTTGAGCCTCATCCAGAGTTCGGCTCGCATAGTAGATAGCATTCAAAGCTTTGTCTTTCCTTTGGTCTAGCATCGCTCCTAGTGCATAGTCACTGGCATCACACATAATCTCAAACGGCAAGTCCCAGTCGGAGGGCTGTATGATCGGCTTAGAGACTAAAGCCTGCTTTAACCTGTGAAAAGCCGAAAGACACTCATCAGTAAACACAAAAGGGGCATCCTTAAGTAGCAACTGTGTAAGTGGTTTAGAAATTTTTGAGAAATCCTTGATAAACCGGCGATAAAAGCCGGCGTGGCCAAGGAAACTCCTCACCCCCTTAACATTGACAGGAGGTGGTAATTGCTGAATCACTTCCACCTTTGCTTTATCAACCTCTATTCCCCTATCAGAAACTAAGTGCCCTAAGACAACTCCCTCGTTGACCATAAAGTGGCACTTCTCCCAGTTTAGCACAAGATTAACCTCAATACAGCGCTGCAACACTTTCTCAAGGTTAGACAGATAGTTAGAAAAATCACTACCATATACACTGAAATCGTCCATGAAAACTTCCATAATAGACTCAATATACTCTGAAAATATCCCCATCATACACCTTTGAAAGGTGGCAGGGGCATTACACAAACCAAAAGGCATCCTGCGATAAGCAAAAACGCCCTGAGGACAAGCAAATGTAGTCTTAGCTTGATCATCTGGGTGTATAGGGATCTGAAAGAACCCAGAGTACCCGTCTAAATAGCAAAAAAATTTATGAGAAGCTAACTTTTCTACCATTTGATCAATAAAAGGAAGGGGAAATTGATCTTTCTTGGTGGCGGCATTAAGCTGTCTGTAGTCTATGCACATCCGCCAACCAGTCACTACTCGACTAGGTATTAACTCATCCTTAACTACAGTTGTCCCTTCTTTCTTCGGGACCACCTCTACTGGACTCACCCATTTAGAATGACCAACAGAACAAATAATACCTGCGTCAAGCAGCTTTATTACCTCAGCCATCACAACATCTTGCATCTTCTAGTTCAGTCTACGCTGACCCTGTCTACAAGGTTTGTGATCTTCCTCCAGCTCTATCCTGTGCATACAAATATCGGGAGTAATCCCCTTGATATCGTCCAATGAATAACCCAGTGCTTTCCTGTTTTTCATAAGTACAACTAACAAAGAGGTCAGCTGATCATTATCAAGCTTAGCACTAACAATGGCTGGAAATTGCTCAGTATTGTCTAAGAAAACATATTTTAGATGAGAGGGGAGAGGCTTACGCTCTGGTACCTTTACCTCAATGGAGCAAAGAGTGCTAATCATCTGTTCCACTTGCTCTCCCTCAGCTTCGGTGAGTTCAGGCTCATCTAAATCATCAACAAGCAAATCCAACACACGTCACACCGTCATCCGGCTATCTCGCACACTCATCAAAAAGCATAAGAGCTTCTAGTGGGTCCTTCATAAAAGAACCCGACCAGAAGTCATAAATAGACTCGTCAATAATATCAACCGAATAGCAAGTATCCTCTATCATTGGCCGAGCCAAAGTACTAGGCAGACTAAAAGTGATCGCGTCATCTCCTGCTGCAAGAGTCAAACGCCCTTGTTTGACATCAATGACGGCCCCAGCTGTACAAAGGAATGGTCTTCCTAAGATAATTGGGGTCCGGGTGTCCTCAGCTATATCTAAAACAATGAAATCCACTGGGATAAAGAGCTTGCCTATTTTCACAGGCACGTCCTCTAAGACACCTAAGGGCTTCCTGACAGATCTATCAGCCATCTGTAGGGTAATATTAGTCACTTTAAGGTGACTCATGTTCAGTTTCTTGCAGACAGATAGGGGCATGACACTAACACTGGCTCCTAAGTCACAAAGAGCCTTATCAATAACCACATTGCCTATAACACAGGTAATAGAAAAGCTGCCCGGGTCTTTCATTTTGGGTGGAGCCTTGTTTAAAAGCAAATTACTAGACTCTTCAATAAATGAAACTGTCTCAAACTCACTTAAATCTCTCTTACGCGTCACAATAGCTTTCATAAACTTAGCGTAAGTAGGTACCTGAGTAACAAGTTCGGTAAAAGGGACAGTTACTTGGAGGTTCTTCACAACGTCCACAAACTTACTGTACTGTCGCTCGATCTTTGCGTCCTTCAGACGACCTGGGAAGGGCACTCTGGTAGCAATGAGTGGACCCGCAACTTTCTCTTTACCTTTATCAACGCGTGACATCTCCACAGCAGGGGAAGATGACATGGTAGCGGAATTAGATAGTAAAATAGGATCTCCGCCGCTTCTGGTACTCGATCGAGTACTTTTATCACTCGATCGAGTGATTCCTTGTTGATAAATACTCGATCGACCACTTTCCTCACTCGATCGACCATTCCCTTTTTCTGCTTTACTCGATCGAGCATTTTTATCACTCGATCGAGTGATTTCGTCAGCAAACTTACTCGATCGAGTAAGTATATCACTCGATCGACCATCCTCGATTTGTGCATTGCTCGATCGACTATAATTATCACTCGATCGAGTGACAGGATGAATTAAATCACTCGATCGAGTAGATTTTTCACTCGATCGAGTGCCTGGAACACACGCAGCAACAATTTCGTCCAGAAACTCATCTATATCATCCTCCGGGGTATCTTCAGCTATCAAAACCCCGTCTTCTGGTACTTTTGGCTCTTCATGAGTAAGGCCAACTTGGAGATTCATTGCATTGGCTGAATCGCATGTCGGTAGAGGCTTGGCATGGTCTTTCGCGAGTGTTAACTGCGCGACTTGTTCTCTCAACTCTGCTATGACATTTTCTTTCCTATTGCACTTCTCCTCAAATTGTTGTGTTATGCTAAACATAAAGGATTTCAGTTTGGCAATTTCTTTATTTGCAGGGGGAGAAACCGGTTGCGGCGCTGGCGTATAGAGAGTAGGAGTACTCCTTATTTCTTCGTACAACTGAGAAAAAGGAACTCCTTGCTTGTATTTCTAATAAGCAAGGACACGCTCTGTACTCGCCAGGCATCCAATAGGGTCATGCCCTTCCATACCACATCTACCACATAGCTCAACATACTCAGTAATCGAACAAACCTGAGCACTCTCGCCTGAAACTTTTGTAATCTCCACATTACCTAGACTTTTGCTAGGACCTTCCACTGCAGCAGCTGCTGACTCAATAACTTGCTCACTACCTCAGGGATTTCCATATTCAGAAACATGAATAGCCATCTCTTCAATGAGATGCCACCCTTGGTCATCTTCAACATTATTCGTGAACCTCCCCTTAGCTACGCTGTCAAGAATAGCTCTCTCGCTCCGATATAACCCATTGTAGAATTGGGTACAAAGGAACCATTTCTTGAACCCGTGATGAGGCACAGAACGGACAAGCTTCTTGAACCTAGTCCAAGCCCCACTCAAATCTTCAGTAGGTAGTTGCTCAAAAGAACTAATCTGAGCTCTCAAGGTATTGGTGCGCTGCGGCGGAAAATATCGCCTGTAAAAGACCAAAGTAAGGGAACTCCAGTCGGTTACACCGGCTGCCTCCCTATCAAGATCTCTCAACCACTCTCGGGCATCATCAGCTAAAGAAAAGGGAAAGAGGGCTCCCTTCACTTTGTCCTGTGTCACCCCAGCAGAAAGGGGAATGGTAGAGCAATACTCTGTAAACAGCTCTATATGCCTGCATGGATCTTCTTTAGGTACCCCCCTAAAGAGATTTCTCTCTACCAGCTGTATGTAAGATGGGTGGATTCCAAAGTTTCCCTGATCAGTAATGGGTAATAGGAAACCTTTTGGAAGTGAATCCACGATGAGGCTCGAATGGTCACTAACTTAGGCATTCTGGCAAATAGATTTCACAAAGCAACAACTAACCTGCAAAGCTAATCAAAAACTTTGCAAAAATAAAAATGAGATCAGTCTCAAGGAATAAATTCCTTGAGACGAGAAACAAACTTAAATAAAGCAACAAAATTGCGCCACCTCCCCGGCAACGGCGCCAAAATTTGTCAGGGCAGTCGTATACCTATCAAAAATAACCAACTGACTCTAACTAATATAGCTAGGGAAGTCGGGTCGAATCCACAGGGAGATGGGAGAATGTCAGCTTAGTCTAAGTCCGTCTCGGTAACCGATTTGGGGGGTTTTAATTGATTGATTCTAAACTAATAATAAGGATAGGGAAGAGAAAATAAGAGAATAAAGATAAATGAAGTAGAGAAAACAGCTAAGACAGACGGTTCACCATAATCATTCAGTCAAGTAATCTGGGTCTCAGGTCAATGCAAATATGGTCTGAGGGGCAGTGAATATCTCCTTTCGGTCTCAATTCACCCTAAAGCACAAATAGCTTAGCTTTCGTCATAACTATAATGCCCTATTGTTCGCTACTAGTCTCGCCTATTCCAACCTTTCGGTCCAGGTCAAGGGTTACTAAGATATAAGTGCCTAATTGCGTCGACTCAATTAAACAGATACAATTAATTGCAGCAGTTAACAACAAAGATTATCTCGGCATTAACCCAATAGATTGATTACTTTTCCTTCTTAATTATGGATCCCCTATAGTCTTAGCAGAGGGGAATTAGCTACGCATCATCATTGAAACTAACAATAACAACATATAGATAATTGAAACTAAACATGATAATAAACCTAATGAAGATCGAATTAAAGTAGAGATGAAATAATAAGAGGAGAATAGCAATACAAACGCAATAATTCTGATTAAAGGATGAAAGAAGAATAATAATACCAATCGTAATCCAAATCTAAGTAGCAAAAGTGTAAAGCAAGAACAAAAATCCAAGAACAGTAGCGAAGTATAGAGTAAAAGTCCAGAGAGAGAAGAGAGACGGTTACGTTGTTCTTCACTCTGTCTTATACGAAAAACACACTCTAACCTAATCTATGGACTAATTACAAAAGCCCATACGAAAATTAGGCGGAAAAAGTCTATAGAAAGATAAACCACTCGATCGAGTGGAAATAAACCACTCGATCGAGTAACTAGCCATCAAACCTCTCGATCGAGTTGAAGTAAACCACTCGATGGAGCACTCCTTGCAATGTCTTCCTTTTCGTAAGCTTGAACTGCTCGATCGAGCAACTCCAATATATAAAGCATTCGATCGAGTAGAAAATCTACTCGATCGAGCTATCTTGGCATGTACGACATCAAGATACTTCCCGAAACTAGCTCACGCGTCTTCCAGGTGTTAGATTTCCTAGCTCCGGCTCCTTATTCTCCATAAATGCATGCAATTGGGAAAAAATAGGCTCGATTTAGCTCCTCTTTGGTTTATTCCTGCAAATTACATAAAACGAACCAAAGTAGAATATTCGGGGGTATTTGCAGCTAGATGCTATATAAATTGTACAGAAATGCGTGTAAAAATGAGGTAAAAACCTTATATAAAATACACGCATAAACATGTCATAAAACATGCCATACATCAGAATGAATAGCAGAATGCCAGTAAGGCTACAACAACCCAGTGGACATACGAAGCAGAGATACTGTGTACTGCCACACCCCAGCAAGAGATTGACGATTGGCGCAAGCCTTACATTAGTTGGCTACGTGATGAGGTATTACCACCTGACCAGAAAGACACCAGGAGCTTCAAAATGAAATCCTCCAGATTCATACTCATTGATGGTATCCTATTTAGGAAGTCCTTGGCAGGACCCTATCTGTGGTGCTTAAGCATACAAGAGGCACAGGCAGTAATGTGTGATATCCACAATGGTGATTGTGGAAATCACACAGGGGGAAGGAGCCTGTCCAATAAGACACTAAGGCAGGGTTACTTCTGGTCTAACATGAGGAAAGATGCCATAGATTATGTTAAGAAATGCGAAGAATGCCAAAGGCACGCTCCTGTCAGCCACCAGCCAGAAGAACATATGAATTCAATCATCTCGCCATGGCCTTTTATGAAATGGGGAATGGACATTGTGGGACCATTACCCCGTGCTTCTGGAAAAAGGACGTACATGCTGGCAATGACGGACTACTTCTCTAAATGGATAGAGGCAGAAGCTTTTCCTCAGATCCTGGAGAAGCGTGTGATATCTTTCATCAAGAGGAACATAGTTAGCAGATATGGCATCCCTTCAGAAATCATATGTGACAACGGGTCACAATTCATATCCAACAAAACGGTAGACTACTGCGCCAGGTGGAACATCAAGCTGTTTAAGTCCACTCCTAGGAATCCGCAGTCCAACGGTCAGGCAGAATCCAGCAACAAGATATTCATGAATAACCTGAAAAGAAGGCTGGAGGAGATATGAGCCAACTGGGCCGATGAGCTCCCCTTCGTGTTGTGGTCTGATAGAACTACCCCCAAAGTGGCAACAGGCCAAACACCATTCAGTCTGGTATATGGGGCCGAGGCAGTTATTCCCTCTGAGGTGCAAGTACCGACACATCGATATGCCAATGCCACCGAAGAGAGGAACCAGGTAGAAATGGCCAGCAGCCTGGATACCATTGATGAGCCAAGGACCAGCGCCCAAATCAGGATGGCAGCCTACAAGCAGACAGCCGCCAAGAATTACAACAAAAACGTAAGGCTGAGAACGCTGCAGGTAGGCGACCTGGTACTCAGGAAGGTATTCCTAAACACCAAGAATCAAAGTGCAGGTAAATTCGCCTACAACTGGGAAGGTCCCTACCGCATAGAAGGCATCGTGGGTGATACCGTCGTAGAGTACCAAAGATAAATTTATAATTTCCAAACTACTACTATAGATAGCGGCAGTCAGGGTCGAACCACAGAGAGGCGATGCAATTAATAGCTGTCTGATTTTAGTCTAATGTAGCAAATGTGTGGGGGTTTGTTTTGAATTTTTCTATAACCAAAGGCAATAAATAAAACAGAACTAAAACAAATAAATAAGCAATAGATGAAAATGGATGAAATCAAATATTAAAAGGATGCTAGGATGGTCGGTTCACTGTACTTTCGGCGGCAGTATACTAGGTAAGTCTGAGATAATCACGTGAGACGAGAAAATAAGAAGTCCTCTCGGTCCATTCTTAACAGGTAGCATCTTTCGATCTAACTACGGGTCCCTAATATCACTAGTATTGACTCTTGTCCTGAAAAGTGATTTAAAAGTCTAAACTAACTTATCTCTCGATCTTATTAATTTAGTCGTCTTAATTAAGAAGTCTATTTTCCTCCCCTATCTTTCGATCTTATCGGGTCAGTCAATTCCTAAGCATTCAACTAGTCGCGTGCACTCGATTCGTCAAATATAGCAATTAAATTAATTAAGTCGAAGCTATTCTCACGTGAGCCGGTTGATCGACCAGGGTAGGCGGTCGATCGACCAAGACGCGACTCAGGTCTACGAATTTCTACGCCGCCTACACTACAGATTCCCTACATCTTAGCACATTGAATTTAGCTACTCATGATGATGATAATAACAGCAATAAAATTAACAAATAAAGCAATTGAATTCATAATAGAATTAACTAAATATTTAACTAACATGAAACGATAATTTGGCTTTGGGAAATCTATACTAGCAATTCTAAACTATGAACGAATTAAAGCAGCGAAACTGAACAAAAGAACAGAAGAATACCGTAAGAAGAATTGAAGAGGAAAGATCAAAACCAAATGCGGAAAATAAACTTTATTGACGGAGAATTAAACTAAACTAATTAAAAGTTCAACCTTTGTGTGATGAACCCTAATTATTTCCCTAAAATTCGATGATCCTTTTCAGTAGGGAGGAGTTATGTTATATAAATAGTCATACATAACTTTATTCCTAAAGTCTAATTACAATGGGCTTTCTAATTCACGTCTTTTAATTTGCGTCAGATTACAATAGCGGTCGATCGACCACTGAGACCAGTCGATCGACCAAAGTGCGCTGTACAGAAGCTTCTGATAATCGTGCTCTGTCGATCGACCAAAGGCGTCAGTCGATTGACTGCTTCATCAGGTAGTTGCTCCAAAAGCTTCGTAAATTCGTCTTTCAGGTCTCGATAGGCGCACCAAGTTGCTTCCCGAGTAAAATACTTCATGTCAAATGCAATGTTAGATACTCGGGGATGGATTCGGCTCGATTTCCGCTGGATTCTTCACATTTCTGCAATATTACACAAAAACACAAAACTAGACGGAAATAGGGAAAATAGTAGCTTAAACTACACACAAATGAGCTCTGAAATGCGTGTAAAATGGGGTGTAAAACATCATATTAAGGACACGCATCAAAATTCCGCAAACCAAACCCTTGCTTGTCCCCAAGCAAGAACTAGACTCGATCCTAAAACCTAATGGGACGAGTTCAATCTCAGAGCGAAATGCAACTATTAAGCCTAAACCAATTTAATGCTAAAAACTAACAATCAATTAGCAATATGAATCATGCAAAGGAGTTATGTAGTCGTCAAAACCTGCTGAACCATCAACTATAGAGACTTATCACTATGGATTCTCACGGGTCGCTCATATCACACATAAGCACAGGTGAGTATATGTAAAAGATAGAAAGAATTCATTTTGTAATGACTCTCACCTAACTACGACCTATAAGAACATGCCTGCAATCTAATATGAAAATAATCTCTACAACCGTACATATGCATTCCAACCATAAAAGACCATGACACATGCCGAGGTAAATATGGATATGTGAGGTATGGGCAGGAAGGGGCTAAGATAAATTTGGATAAAAACAGAGTTAAAAGCCAAGCTAGTAACTAAGGGAACCAAATTAATAATTCATTCCAACTTCTTGCTCAAGATTCAACAATAAAACAGTGCAGATTGTAGCACACAAACTCACTAATCACCATAAAATTGTCAACTCCCCATAAAATACAAATATAACATGGGAGTATAAATCATCAACCCAATATCTTTCACTTTACCGCGTATGATTTTTTTTCCTTCTCGAATTTTTCCACGGGGTTCAGTCGATCGACCATTGTTTCCAGTCAATCGACTGAACTTCTACAGTACAGCACGAATTCCCTTTTTTTCTTTATTTTTTTTCTTTTTCTTCAATCATTTCACCAAGTTCTCATAAAGAGCATTAGCTACCAAAAACAAAATAACAATCCCAAGAACATAAACTACTAGATTGACAAGGGCAGGCTAAATGTTGGATGTAGTAACGGGACAAAAAGGCTATTTTTGGCAGTGTGGGGCTTATGGGTAAAATGAGAAAAGGGGACCTCTACCACATGTGTCAACAAACCACAAACCGAATGCATACAGGTATTAAGCAAATTAAGTTCATATTTATGCATATTGATGTAACATGTCTCATAAGGAGTACTACTCACATTCCTAGATAAACCGGTCATGAATGACACCAGTTATAAGCTCTAAACCTCAGAAAATGATGTAGTTTGCCATAAATCTAAGTCAAGTCTCAAGATTCAGCGAAAAAAATTAACGAAAACTCGTAGACTATGCATATGATTCTACTAATAACATGTCAATTAAGCACGACTTAGACATAAAACAGCTGAAAATGCAATGTCATCATAAAATACTACCGTTCCAACTCGACCTACATGCTAAAATAAACGTGAAAATTTTTGAATTTTTGAATTTTTTCAAATTTTTGGATTTTTGGATTTTCTGTATATATAAGAGAAATGAAATAACAAATGCAAACTGAAATGCAATAAACGTGAAACAGAAACGCAATAAAACATATGAATGTAATGCAAAACCCTTCCCCAAACCAAATCACACAATGTCCCCATTGTGCAAAATCATATAGGAAAATAAAAGGGAAATTGGATTTTGCGATAAATAATAACTAAATAAGACATGAAAAGGAACTCGGAAACTCACAAGACTTTAAGCGCAGCAAGAAACCTCTCCAAACCAGCGTTAGCTAGGAGGTTTCGGTAGCCAGCAGTGCTACCATAGGTACCTGAAAAGAAACAAAAGTATCACGCATAATTCCGAGAAAACAATTTACGAAACGCAAAATTATGTGCAAAAATAAGGAAACGGAAGAAAACAAAAAAGAATCGAAAAATAAAGTGGAGATAAGACTCCCTCAACTCCGCAAATCGACCAAACAGAGCAGAGGGATGGTCGTGAGCAGGTATAGCATCGGCACACGGTCGATCGACCAGACAGGCCAGTCGATCGACCAGGCTGACAGGAACAGAAGCCCCTGATGTCGCGGTTCAGTCGATCGACCATAGCAGCCAGTCGATCGACTGAGAAAACCTGCTGTAAGTTTCTGATTTCTTCGAATTAGCTCAATAAATTGAGCCAATATGGTTTATGAACCTGCAAATACACATAATAACGCGCCCAAAATTGCGCAAAACCCAAAGTAAAGTCTAAAGTCTTTAAAATCCTAAGCAAACTTATTAAAGCGAAGTCTCGCGCAAACCAAAGTAATAAAAAGTCTAACAAAAGCAATAAAATGTTTTAAAAAGTCTTAATCAACTAATAGTTGATCAAGAATGGCCACGAAATGGCCCACTTGCTCGGCTTCTGTCTACAAGAAGTAGCCTCTACAATGCTCATCTCCTCAGCTGCACTCCTATCAACTCCAATATCCGCCGAACTCAACGGATCAACATCTCTAACATCTTCCCAATCAATGACCTCGTCTAGCTCATCAAAATCCAAATCGGACTCCATCACCTTGACTGGCTCCTCATCAGGCTCCTCATCAGTGCCATAGCTAAGACATCCTAGGCCGCCTCTTTGAACTATTGGCTCCTTCACAGCTGCAGCAACATGCGGCTCCAAATTCCCCAAACCATTTCCTGCAATAGTCAAAACAGAAGGATCTTCCTCCAATTTGCTCCCAATCTGGGGCGGAGGTGTTATAGCAGAATTAGGCATATGGGCAGGCATATCAGAAAGCACAAAATAAGATTTCTTCTCAGAAATCGTATTACAAGTGACTGGCCACATAGGATCTTTCTTCTTAGCGGTCTGGGCAAAAATGATGGACTGTTTCCCTACTTTAAAGGTCAATGTCCCTGAGCTAACATCTATAACTGCACCAACAGTGTGCAGAAACGGTCTACCCAAAATGATAGGAATGTGAGCATCCTCGGGTATGTCTAGTACAACGAAGTCAACTGGAAAAAAGAACTTTCCTATCTGCACAGGAATATCCTCTAAGACTCCTATAGGCTGGACCGCAGAGCGATCAGCCATCTATACTGTCATGTTAGTGACTGCAAACCTGGTCAATTTCAATTTCTTAGCAAGACTCAAAGGCATAACACTAATACTGGCCCCTAGGTCACACAAGGCCTTCTCAATAGAAAAGGTGCCAATATTACATGGGATTGAAAAACTACCTGGGTCTTCTAGCTTATGAGGTGTAGTATGAGTCAAATAGGAACATGACTCCTCAGTTAGTATGACAGATTGCACAGTATCAAGTGACTTCTTTTTAGACAAAAGCTGCTTCATAAATTTCGTGTAAGCAGGCACTTGATTGACTAATTCTAAGAAAGGAACTTGCACAATTAAACTACGAATAACATTCTCAAACTTGTTAAACGATACCTATTCCTTTGTCGGCACCAATCTCTCTGGATAAGAGGCTGTAAGAAGAAACTTAGCCCTCTCCTCTAGGTCTCTCATACCGGCGTCAGTGGACTTAGGCTGAAAATCCACTACCTTGTCCTTGTTGTAGCTCGAACCTTCTTCAGACCGTCTCAGGAATGAACCATTAACCGTCATGGGGTCATACTTTAGAACCGGGACTGACCCATCAGTATTCGGATCTTGCCTCAATAATTTCGGAGTCGTCGTACCCCGAAATAAGTGGTCCGTCAAGTTATCTGGCATTAGAGGACGAAAAGGTTCACGATCAGCAGTACCTTCAGTCGATCGACCGTGTGTGTCAGTCGATCGACTGGCTTCCTCAGGGACAGAAACTGCACTGTTGCGCGGGCTGGTCGATCGACTAGGCGTGTCAGTCGATCGACTGACATACCTGCTGATCGTCTTTTTCTTTCTACTGTTCACTCCGGTCTTTTTCTTGCTTGGTTCCGCCTCATCTTTTTCAGTGACATCTTCGACCATAGCATGCCCATCAAGGGTAGACCCACTCCTCAAAATAATTGCATTAAGAGTCTCTTTTTGATCCGGCTGCGACGGTAAATGCCCCGGAGGTCTTGTTTCACTCTTGCTTGCCAATTGGGCAATTGACTCTCCAACATTTTTTTAGAAGTCTCTCTAGCTAGAGACTCCTTTTGCAACAATCCCGACAGATTCTGAACCATGTTTTTTCAATTCAGAAATATCAGAACCTTGAAATTGCTGCTGCTGAGGCACATATGGAGGCTTTTGATACTGCTGCTGCTTATGAGGGAGCACATAGCTTTGCTGCTGCTGCTGCTGCTGTGGACCCGGATTAAGGACATTCTAGTTAGTCTACCTCAAATTGAGGTGGACATTAGAGGGATCGGGATAAGTACCAGTTTGCCTATAATGTTGAAAGGCAGCACATATTTCATTCGAACTGGTACAAAATTCCGAAACATGTCCCTCTCCTCCACATCTTTTGCATGTAAAGGGACCATCTGAAACTGCATTAACTTTATATATACCTCCTTTTTTGGATCCCCCAAAATCTATCTTGTCGAATCGCGCAGGAAGGGCCTCTATTACAGCTACAACAGGAGATTTAGCTGATCTTCTCTGATTTCCTCTAGAATTCCCATGCTCAGTTTTATGGGTGGCCAGGTCATCGATGATTTTCCACCCCTTTGTCTCACCGCTATTTTCTTGAATTCTCCCATTAGCTGCAACATCTAGGATAGCTCTTTGATCATCATAAAGACCATTGTAGAATTTGTTACACAGAAACCACTTCTCAAACCCATGGTGCGGAATAGTTCGCACTAGTCTCTTGAAACGGACCCATGCCTCATGAAAATCTTCATCAGGACCCTGTTTAAAGCTTGTGATCTGAGTTCTAATCACATTGGTCTTCGATGCAGAGAAATATTTCTTATAAAATGCTAGGGCCAGCGAATTCCAATCAGTAATCCCGTTAGCAGCTCGATCCAGATCTCGGTACCATTCCCTAGCAGCATCACGAAGCGAGAATATGAACATCGTCTCCTTCACCTGGTCCTGGGTCACACCTGCTGGTGGGGGTATGGAACAACAGTAGTCAATGAATGTCTCCATATGTTTAGCTACATCTTCATTTGCAGCTCCCCCAAATTGGTTTCTCTCAACCAAGTTAATGTAAGACAGTTTTGGTTCGAATTTCCTTTCCGTCCCGGCCGGCAATGCGAATCCCTTATAGAGGTTTTCGGCTTTTGGCTCGGAGTGACTGACTATACTTGCTTCTTCAGCTATATCTGGAGATGTAATGGTGTCAGCTGAGGAAGTAGAAACAGGAGATGAAGGTGGATCCTCCCCAAATAGCTCGTTCTCGTAGTAACTGGACAGAGTACTCAACTCTTCCTCTGTCGGCAACACTCTAGATGATCGTCTCAACTCACGCAAAGTCCTTTCGATCTCAGGATCTAACTGTCATAATTCACCACCCTGTGACCTGCGCATAAGAAGAAACTACAAGTAGAATATGAGAAAAGTTTAAGGAATATATGTCCCTTAAACTAAGATAAAGACTAAAATAAAAACAACTAAAAATTAAACAATTGCCTCCCCGGCAACGGCGCCAAAATTTGAAACCGTCGTAGAGTACCAAAGATAAATTTATAATTTCCAAACTTCTACTATAGATAGCGGCAGTCAGGGTCGAACCACAGAGAGGCGATGCAATTAATAGTTGTCTGATTTTAGTCTAAAGTAGCAAATGTGTGGAGGTTTGTTTTGAATTTTTATATAAACAAAGGCAATAAATAAAACGGAACTAAAACGAATAAATAAGCAATAGATGAAAATGGATAAAATCAAATATTAAAAGGATGCTAGGATGGTCGGTTCACTGTAGTTTCGGCGGCAGTATACTAGGTAAGTCTGAGATAATCACGTGAGACGTGAAAATTAGAAGTCCTCTCGGTCCATTCTTAACAGGTAACATCTTTCGATCTAGCTACGGGTCCCTAATATCACTAGTACTGACTCTCGTCCTGAAAAGTGATTTAAAAGTCTAAATTAACTTATCTCTCAATCTTATTAATTTAGTCGTCTTAATTAAGCAGTCTATTTCCCTCCCCTATCTTTCGATCTTATCGGGTCGATCAATTCCTAAGCATTCAACTAGTCGCGTGCACTCGATTCGTCAAATATAGCAATTAAATTAATTAAGTCGAAGCTATTCTCACGTGAGCCGGTCGATCGACCAGGGTAGGCGGTCGATCGACCAAGACGTGACTCAGGTCTACGAATTTCTACGCCGCCTACATTACAGATTCCCTACATCTTAGCACGTTGAATTTAGCTACTCATGATGATGATAATAACAGCAATAAAATTAACAAATAAAGCAATTGAATTCATAATAGAATTAACTAAATATTTAACTAACATGAAACGATAATTTGGCTTTGAGAAATCTATACTAGCAATTCTAAACTATGAACGAATTAAAGCAGCGAAACTGAACAAAAGAACAGAAGAATACCGTAAGAAGAATTGAAGAGGAAAGATCAAAACCAAATGCGGAAAGTAAACTTTATTGACGGAGAATTAAACTAAATTAATTAAAAGTTCAACCTTTGTGTGATGAACCCTAATTATTTCCCTAAAATTCGATGATCCTTTTCAGTAGGGAGGAGTTACGTTATATAGATAGTCATACGTAACTTTATTCCTAAAACCTAATTACAATGGGCTTTCTAATTCTCGTCTTTTAATTTGCGTCAGATTACAATAGCGGTCGATCAACCACTGAGACCAGTCGATCGACCAAAGTGTGCGATACCGAAGCTTCTGATAATCGTGCTCTGGTCGATCGACCAAAGGCGTCAGTCGATCGACTGCTTCATCAGGTAGTTGTTCCAAAAGCTTCGTAAATTCGTCTTTCAGGTCTCGATACGCGCACCAAGTTGCTTCCCGAGTAAAATACTTCATGTCAAATGCAATGTTAGATACTCGGGGACGGATTCGGCTCGATTTCCGCTGGATTCTTCACATTTCTGCAATATTACACAAAAACACAAAAGTAGACGGAAATAGGGAAAATAGTAGCTTAAACTACACAAATGAGCTCTGAAACGCGTGTAAAATGGGGTGTAAAACATCATATTAAGGACATACATCAGTGTGCAATGGGGCATACAAGTTGGAAACTATGGATGGGGAAGCTATCCCTAGATCCTGGAACATCATTCACCTTAAAAACTATTATGTCTGAGGTTCCAGGTCTAGGACCCAGAAGTTCCACCTACAACAGGTACATCCCAGGACCCTTGAATCCTAGCATTCAGTACTCCAGAAACCTTAGAACATGAACTAACTTGCTAAAAGTGTCTTTGATTAAGCAGCTATCGCTTGAAGGGGAACAACCCCAGAACCCACTTGCTGAAGCCACAGCTCACTCTCTCATGAGGTACATACGCAAAGAACTAATCATTTTGTTTCGTACCGCCTGACTGTACCACCTGCATTGGTCTAACAGTAACATCTCTTTTGACAGCAGGAACAACTAAGTCACCAGGCAAGGTCTTTCATTCAGTATGCACGTGCTAAGTCTCCTGAATTCAGCAGGTACTACTAAGGAAATGACAACTTACAACGTATCTTTCAAATCCTTTAAGTCAAAACCCTTTTTCTTATTTTCCCTTGGTGTTAACTGCACAGGTGTCACAAGGAGCAAAATGTGGAAGCAACGTACTTAGTATTTCAAAACGCCAAAATGAAACTCTATTTCTTTTAAGTTGTTGTAAAACTATGAGGGAACACACTTTGTGCTCCCTAAACTATTTTTGATTTATGAAATTGCTTCCATTTTAGGTTTATCATTGTTTTTGGATTGAATGTGGATATGGTAAGTTGAATATTAAGGCAATGTCCTAGTAGGTTAACTGATGAACATGAACTAGCAAATTGTTCCTCCTGCAGGAAGTACCCAATGTGCGCGTGGTCGAAACAGAGGGATTCGAGTATCCTGATGGACAGAAAGTTCCCTGAACCACCATAGACACCTCAACAAGTACGAAGCCACCACACAAACAGAAAGAACAAAAAAATTGCTAGCAAAACAACAGAAGGAACAAAACGAAATTTTCATAAACACCCCTCAGCAGGAGGAACTTGAAAAGTAAATATTTTTGCCCCTCCTACGTGGCAAAAATGAAAGAGTACTAAAAGGTGCCCAAAACTACCAGGCACCAAGAGTTGGATTACAATGGGCCACTACACAGGGTGCCCAACAAAACATCAAGATAAAAAAATTAATTGCCTAAACTAGGCAGCAGTAGCAGAATTCGGGGCGGCGGCAGCAGGAACATCTACAGGGGCATTGGGCTCCACAATAGCCTCTCCCCCAGATGGACCTTCCCCTCCATGGGCAACAAGGGCATCCTCCCTAACCTCCTCGACCAACACGACAGCTGGTTGTTCAGTCCTAGCACCGGTCTCTCCTTCATCACCATCCAACAAGTCGTTGATGAGGCTGAAGTCCGGCTTGATTGTATATGCAACATTAAATAGCCGTTCCTCCTCAGCGAGGTCCCAGTTGGAGTGTTCACCTGCCTCAAACTCCTTGATACACTTGATCTTTATTTCCCAGGCGGAAACCAATGTAGAGTTCAAGAGCAGGTGCTTCAACAGCTCCACCTCCTTGTGAGCCTCTTCCATACGCCCTTCTGCCACCCTCCTCTCAGCATCTAGCTGCTTCTGAGCAGCTGCCTTCTCCTCAGCCAACTTCTTTTGGGTCGCCACCTTCTCCCTCCTAGCCAACGCCAGATCTGCCTCCACCTTCCCCAGGTTGACATTGAGGTTGTTCACCTCCCCCATCAATCTGGCAACCTCCCTGCGCAGGAACAAACCGTCCTACAAGACCTGTAAGAAGAACAGTCAGCAGCACGAACAAAAATAGACCAAGGAAGCATAAAGGGAATTAAAAAAGGTACCTGCAGGGCGCGCCTAGGAGCTTCATCTAGTACTGCAGGAAGAGGGGTATTTCCCAGAGAATGGACAACAGCAGGGAGCATGAGTTGTTCCATATGAGGCCAGAGAGGCACCCCACTGGAGCCATACCCCTTGGGAAGGCGGATTACAGTGGAAGTATTGGGCAGAGGTGGCCTAGGAGCCACTGAAGCTAGAGGAGCAACCTCAACAGGATCAGGCGTGTTAACCGGCTCCTTTTCAGCAAGGAGCGATGGCCTCTTCCTGGGAGAAGGACCGGAGGAGGCAGAAGCAACTTGTTTCCTATTCCTATCCAGTAGGGAGAGAGAGGAGACAAGAGTATTCCCTAGTACAAGAACAAAGTTAGAACATAAACACAAACGACCATATAGCAAGAACGAGAACCTGTAAAAAAAAGCCTTACCAGACGACATCTGGAATTCGGCAGTTGGGGGTTCTTGCTAACTGGTGGAGGCACCAACTTCCTCTTCCTCTTCTTCTTCCACTTCCTCCCCTTCCTTCTCTTATTCTCTCTCTTCTTCCCCCTCTTGCTCTCCTTCACCAATGTCAAGAGGTTCGGAGGCAGATGCACCAATAGGGGAAGAAAGCACACCAGGGTAAGAACGAGTTGCAACAGGAAGAGCAAATAAACAGCTAATCACGCTGTGATCTCTCGAGGGAACTGGCTGCTTCAAACCTGCAATAGTACACCAGTAAGAACATTAAGATAAAAGAAAAACAACAGACACACAGAAACTAAAATTACCTTTAGAGGCCCTCACTTGTCAAATAAGTACTCGGGGGTAGGGGTAAGAGTGTCAATCTTAACAAAGATGAAGTTCGTATTCCAGCCTTCATCCCTCACTTTGGGAGGAAGGATCATGCCAGGGTTGCTGCGGTCACAAGACCTCAAGGTGATAAGCCCGGCAACAAAGGGCCTGAAAGCATAGAGCAGGGCGAGGTCGCCCAGACCAATTCCCAGATCATGATCTTCAGCGAGGATGCAGAGCGAAACCAGAATGCGCCATGCATGAGGCGCAAGCTGGCAGATCGCCAACCTATAGTGCCTCAAGATCTTTTGCACCAAAGGAGGGAAGGAAAAAGACAAACCCTGGGTAAAAGGGTACTCGTACAGGCATACCAAACCGGGATTGTGGGCATCCGGCGCCTCCCCAGGAAGAGGAATGTGAATCTCGACCTCCTGCCCAAGGCCAAACCTCTCTCTCACCTCCTCGCTGGGGGGTGTCAGGAAAGCTGGAATCACACAGATAGTGATCTGGGAGGATCCCAGAGGATCGGAAGGGAGAGAGAGAAGAAGCAGAAGGACCCCCATGGGGAGAAGGAGGAAGAGCAGTGCGGCGGTCAGCCTTTTTGACTATGATTGCGAAGTTTAGAGGCGAAAAAATTAAGAGAAAGAATAGAAAGTGAGGAGTTTACCTGGTGGATAGGGAAATTTTATAAGAAGGGAGGGAGAGTAAAGGGTTTTTAGGAAAGGGGGTAATATGGACAGGAATAAAGGAAGTGGGAGGGGTGTATTTATAACCAAAAGAAGTTAAGAGAGGGAGTTAGGAGAGGGAGTTAAGAGAGGAAGTTAAGGGAGGGAGTTAGGTTGGGGGGTTGGGGGGGAGGGTGAGGGGATCGAGGGAAAGGAGACGTAGGCGAGGTGGGGAGTTACTGAGAGGAAGTGATTGATTAGACCTCTAACGGTCAGACTCAATGGATAAGAATGCAAGTGGGCTGATGCCACGCTATGACATCACCACTACATGCAGCACCCAGGAGGGAAGCAACTCCCAGCATCCATCAAGCAAGAACAGAACCTGGCAGTTGCTTGGGGGTAATTGTATGGGTAAAAATACCCTTTCAATCTCATCATGATGTGACAACTCGCAATTGGACAAAGTAAAGGCACACAGATCAATGACAAGGCAGTAGGCTGCTAAACGCAAGGAAGAACAAGGGGGGATGAACCTAGACATACGAGTGATACAAAGGACACGTTTGAATTAAGTAACAAACAGCCAGCAGGAACGTTGAAATAGTCAGCAGGAACATTGCAGTGATCAGCAAGAGCTTTGACAAAGTCAGCAACCACTTCCTATTTCGTAGGGAGTGGAGCGTATGGTTGAGCATATATAGGGAGCATGTGCAACAATTCAAAGAAAGGCTATAAAAGAGCAACAAACACCAAGATTCAAGGCACTAATCATTGACTCCACTCGAAAAAAATATCATTCACCACCTGCAACAATTAATATCAATAACACACTTAGAAATTTATACGTCATTCGTATCATTTGTACTTAGTCATTTGGAGATAACTGCTATACGTCCTGATCGTTCCAGCTAGGTTCACCCTCGAATACTATTACTACTAGTGGATCATTGGTGGGATACCATTCCCCCCGCGGTTTTTCCCACATTTTGGGTTTCCCGCGTCACTATTTTGCTTGTGTCGTTTGTCTCTCTTTCTTTTCGTTTGTTTCTCTTTCATACTAGTTGTTTACTTTCGTTCTCGCTATGTTCTTACTACTGATCTACTTAAGTCTTTAATATTGTATTTTAATTGGAATAGCCCCATTGACTCACAAATCTTTAGTCAGTAAAATATTACCAAAACAACAATAATAATAACAACAATGATAATAATAACAATAACAATAACAATAGCAATAGCAATAACAATAGCAATAACAATAGCAATAATAATAATAATAATAATAATAATAATAATAATAATAATAATAATAATAATAATAATAATAATAATAATAATAATAATAATAATAATAATAATAATAATAATAATAATAATAATAATAATAATAATAATAATAATAATAATAATAATAATAATAATAATAATAATAATAATAATAATAATAATAATAATAATAATAATAATAATAATAATAATAATAATAATAATAATAATAATAATAATAATAATAATAATAATAATAATAATAATAATAATAATAATAATAATAATAATAATAATAATAATAATAATAATAATAATAATAATAATAATAATAATAATAATAATAATAATAATAATAATAATAATAATAATAATAATAATAATAATAATAATAATAATATTACCAAAACATCGGCATAACCTCGTCCGGGACACTCTTTTCGACATCTGTTATAGATCTGGTATTACTGCGGGTAAGGAGTTTAATATCGGTTTGGTTGATGGGCATGGTGGCTCTCTTCGTCCTGCGGATTTGTTGCTCTATTCTTGGGACAGAGGGCGTGATGTGTGCGTTGACTTGACAGGGTCTTCTCCTTTAACTCAGACTGGGATGACAGATTTTGTGTCTGACCGGGTTGTCGCTGATGCTGCTCAGCATAAGTGTGCTAAGTACGGGGATTTGTGCGCGGCAGCGGGTTATGGTTTCCTTCCTTTCTCTTTCTCTTCACTTGGGGAGCTGGGTTCGGATGCTGTTGCCTTGCTCAAGCGGATCCAGAAATTCTCGGTATCTCAGGATGCAGGGGCTCGGGTGGCCGCTTACATTTTTACTAGACTTAGCTTTGCTGTTGCTAAGGGTGTGGGAGCCCAGATTGTCTCTCGACTCCCCACCAATTTCATGTAAACTTTTATTTTTCTTTTAATGAAAGCTGCGCGCATCCTTTAATAATAATAATAATAATAATAATAATAATAATAATAATAATAATAATAATAATAATAATAATAATAATAATAATAATAATAATAATAATAATAATAATAATAATAATAATAATAATAATAATAATAATAATAATAATAATAATAATAATAATAATAAAATTATTATTATTATTATTATTATTATTATTATTATTATTATTATTATTATTATTATTATTATTATTATTATTATTTTTCCTTTATTCATGGTTCTTCTCCTTTGACTCAGACTGCGATGACGGATTTTGTGCCTGGCCGCGTTGTCGCTGATGTTGCTCAGCGAAAGTGTGCTAAGTATGGGGATTTGTGCGCGGCAGTGGGCTATGGTTTTCTTCCTTTCTCTTTCTCTTCACTTGGGGAGCTGAGTTCGGATGTTGTTGCCTTCCTCAAGCGGATCCAAAAATTCTCAGTATCTCAGGATGCGGGGGCTCGGGTGGCCGCTTACATTTTTACTAGACTTAGCTTTGCTGTTGCTAAGGGTGTGGGAGCCCAGATTGTCTCTCGGCTCCCCACCAATTTCATGTTAACTTTTATTTTTCATTTAATGAAAGTTGCGCGCATCCTTTTTTTTATTAAAATAAATAATAATAATAATAATAATAATAATAATAATAATAATAATAATAATAATAATAATAATAATAATAATAATAATAAGATTTTATATATAAATGTAGAGTGTGTGAGGTGAGTGGTATAGGTGTTGTTAACTTTTGATTGGTCCACGATTAAACTTAGCCTTACAAGTAAATTGTGTCGGTATTATGCTAGACGGGAAAAAGTCTCAAATCTATATTAACTTAAGACGGAAGACTATTATTATTATTATTATTATTATTATTATTATTATTATTATTATTATCATCTCTATTAATACTATCCGACTAAAAATATTTATTTTTATATAAACACGCTTATAAAAATGTAGCTTTTGTAAAAATCATGTTTAAAGTAAAATTAATTAAATTAAATAATTTAAAAATATAAAATAAAGTAATTGAACGGTTAAATAAATTATAAATGTCCAAATGAGAAATCCGCGGGTGTTACAAGAATACCCTCAAGACACCCTGGGATGTGTCATACTAGTATCTTTTGACCCATGGACTAAGGCCTAGTTAAGAGTACCTTGTGGTGAGATAACTCCTTGACTACCGGTTATTTCAAGGTGACCTTTGAAGCCATGCAACCATTCTTTCACTTATATCATCATATTTTGTCAACAAAAAGGGAATGAGCACAAAATAATCAAATTCAGTTCAAGTACCGAAATCAAAATCAAAAAGTTTGCAAATTGCATTAATGAAAAGAGGAACAAATATAGACTCCTATGCTTTAATAAAATTACCCATGTTACAAATGGACTTACTTTGAAAAATGTTCAAAAATGCAAAATTGAAATTGCCGAGTATCAAAAAGCCAAACATAAAAAATGGCGCAAGAAATGTTTTCCAATAGCTCACTGGAACTTTACCCAAGTTCTCGGGTTTTACCCCTTCCCAAAAGCAAATAACTATCATGAAACTCATACATTAGTTTAGTGTTTCTAATATCAAATGGCATGGGAGTTGCTTGCTCCTCTCCACTATGTAAAACTAACAATAGCCTTCCTCTTATGATCTCTAAAACCTTCACTGTTACTAACAACAAATTTATACTGCATATCACCAGAAACAGGCCTTTTTTGGGAAGACTTCCTAGGTTCAAAACCACATGCTTCTGCATATACACCATAAAAACTAATATCTTCTTCCAAGGTCCCAAAAAACTGTCCAATATGAGGTTTAAACTCAAGTGCAACTTTCCTTGTCCACAATTCACTACCACACGGTGTGGAGTCCAAAAGAAGTTGTTGCACACGAGAAGGAACAAAATGTTGTTCAACATGTGGAGTAGAGCTAGGTTCATTAGATGGTTCAATATGTACAGTAGAAGTAATTGAAGACTCAAGAATATCGTTACAATGGTTAGAGATAATTGTAGACTCATGAATATCGTTAGGGGAAGAAGAAGTTACAGTACTTGTAGGATCGGGCAAGAAGTAGCAACAAAAGTACAATGTAAAGAAACAAGAAAAAGTTAAGAGATATGAAAGAAATCAATATCACACAGGTGTGTGAACAATGTTACATATCCTGCTAAACAATATCACAAATTCAGAAAAACAATATCACATATTCTGTAAAACAATATCACACATGGTGTAAGGAAAACAATATCACACAGGTGACTGCACAATGTTACATATCCCCCATAAACAATATCAAGAATTCTGGAAAATAATATCATATATTTTGGAAAACAAAAACACACTTGCTGTAAGGTACAAAATGAGACTACATGCATATCACAACCATCAGCTTTTACTAAATTAGACAATTCATATCACAACAATCATATTTTGTAAGAATATCAATATGACAACTTAATATTAGGGCAAACATAAACGTAAAACATGAAATAAGAATTAAAATGCACATAAAATATTTTTAGGTACAATAATTGTAATACTCTGTATTTTAAAGGATGGTCAAAGGTTTAGTCAACGATATTTTATTAAAATGTGATTTATGAAAATGGATATTTTATATTTTAATTATTATTAATTTTTGAGACGTGTAATTGTTGGAGCTTGTGTCCTCCACAAATTAGTGTGATAACATTTGTAAATCTCTTACGGGTTCACAAGGGTATACTTCGTATTTTAATCAGTTGATTAACGATTACCTAATAACGGTTGGCTTGCTAGAAAGTTTGACGTTATTATCATACAAATGGCGGTGATCAACTGGTCCCTAAAGATCACACCTATAGGATGTTTTTGAGAGATGTGGTTATAGAAATATAATCACATTGATGCCTTATATGACTAAACAGTTAGTCAATGTGTTGATGAGACAATTATTTAATGAAGATTAAATAATATTAGTTGAGACGAATTAATCAATTAATTCGTAAATTGAATATAATAAGTTATATTTAATTAAATGTATGTAATGTTAGCTTGGACGAATTAATCTGTTAATTCGTAATTAAATGTAATCAGTTATATTTAATATCAACAAGATGAATGTGTCATAGTGGTAATAGTGAGGGTACTCAAACCAAGAGGTCATGGGTTCGATCCTCACTAGATGACAATTTACACATTTTATACATTTTTAGAATAACCGAAAATAAGAGAAATAACTCTCCTAATTTCGGTATTTGGGCCGAATGATTAGAAAGAAAAATCTGCCCTAATCTACCTCACACACGGTTTAAGAGGGAGTTGGGGTTATTTTTTCTAACCTAATTCATTCTAACTTATTTTCTTTGCCTCTCATCTAAAAACACAAAACCTAATTAATCAGTTAATTTTTGGGGGATCGATTCTAGCAAACAAGTTAAGGGCATTTCTCATATCATCTTGGGTGCAACTAATAGGCGAATATCATTGCGATATTGTTCTTAGGCCGAATTTGCTAGGACCGAAGGTTGATTCTTAATCCTTTATATTTTTTGTTTATGCAATTTAATTTTATGACTAGTAATCATCACTTTAGTATTCGTTATAATCCTTGAATTTAAAGGGATGCATACAGATAAATCCCACAAGTGGTATCAGAGGCAAGGCCACGAATTTTAATTTTGATGATTTTAATAAAAATTGAATGCAAACAATTTTTAAGGTTTCGAAAAAGAAAAAAAAGGGCACGGCTGAAAAAAAGTTTTATGCCGATTGGAATTTTTTTTGAGCAGCCGGTTTTTGTTCCTTTTCTTGATGATATTTCCAATTTTATTTTTCATATTGTTGTTTTAATCAGTTAGAATGATTATATGAAAAATTGGTAGATGTTTTGATTTAATGCAGATTAAGTTAGAATGTAAATGGGAATTGTCGTGTTGATGATATAAAAATTTGTTTTTGCTATATATAGTTTTTGGCATATACGGTTAATCTTGTTCCATTAATTCATATGCTAATCTTGTTAATAGCAACCATAAACGATTTTTGTTCATCGATAATCATGTTTTTTGATATTTAGGGCATAATGCCTATTGAAAAATTTTGACAGCTGTTTTTAATTCTTTTTTTGTCGTGGAAATTTTTTTTCTCCAGTTTATGGTACTGTTCACGTGTTGGGCAGAACATTAAAAAAAAAAATTCTGTTTTTTTTATTCGGTTTTTGCTGAAAAACCGAGAAAAGATTAGGGGCTGATTCGTTTTTTTTGAGGAATTACCGTAAGAAAAGAGAAAAAAAAAATTTGTTTTCTGTTTTTTCTTCGGCCGAGCTGAAATAATTTTTTTTTTTTGTTTCTCTGTTTTTTTTGCCGAGACATTAAAAGAAATAAAGGATTTTGTTTTTTTTTTTTTTTTGGCCAATTAATTATTGTGAAGTGGTTCATAATTTAAAGATACCTAATTATTTTAAAGCAGTTTAAAATTTTGATGGATTAAATTCATATTACAAGTTTAATATGAATTAAGATTAAATTTAATGTGATTAATTGCGGAATTGTCACTTAATTTGATAATTAAATAGGTGGTTTGGATAAAATTAATCTACATAATTAAAGAATTGTGTCATGTATGTTTAATTTATTTTTAGTTGATGCATTTTAATTTTGTTGAATGAATCGTTGAATGAATTTATTTACGTATTATTTTGCAATCGGTTGTAATTTGTAATACTTAGTGTGGCCTTAGTCAATTATGTTTTCGTAATGAAGGAAACATAATTTTTATGTAATTATGAGATCTCGAATCTCCTTTATTTTTCCTTTAGTTTTGGGTTTTGAAATTAGAATGTAATAAATAGGTTTATTATGTAAATTTATTTATTGTAGTTTTCAAAGAAAACTAAAGATGGAGATTGGAGCTCACTCCGGCTATATGGATCAAGATGAAATATCAAGACAAGCTTCTCGGGTCCAAGGATGGATTCCAAACTTGTATTTAATGTTCATTTTGATAGGATAGGCCACACTAGGACTTATTTATCGTTTTACGTTTTTCATTCCTATTGCTTTTCATTCACATGATAGTTTATGCATCATATTCCGCCTAAAACCAAACCACCTACTACTAAAATGCATGAAAATTGACTCATATAGAATGTATATTAGTTTTCATGGACATACAGATGTCATATACTCATTAAGCCATCACCTTAGTTTATTCATTCTCGCATGCTAAATATTAGTTCACGTAAAATGAATTAAGATAAAGTTGATGGGATCTTCCTCTAAAACGGAAATTGAGACTAGTCTTTATAAGGGCAAACAACTATGAATCCCTTCTTCGTCGGTAGGCATAATATGACCCCTTCTACGTTGGGTAAGTAGTTGTGTTGACTTAGTTTACCTCAACATCATAGTTCGAAGAGTTTCTCGTGATTATGATGGACTAAAGATAGAATTTGCAGAAATTTATCGACCAAGAATTCTAGCGGTAGAATTAGCTAAAAGGTTAGCTTATCAATTTACAGATAATTGAGTCTTGGGATCATTTATATAATTCTTGAGGGAGGTCAATTGTATAAATGTTTTGAGTCTTCGCGTTATGACAGTAGTTCATTAGACTTAAAAAATATAAACGATGCACATGCTTATAATTATTCTTCTTCTCGCAGTGTAGAAGACGTTTATTTTGATAATAATGTTACAACAAAATGTCTGGAAATAAATCAATCCAAATGCCTAGTGCCACACTTGGACGCGAGTCTTGGCTGAAAATATTCATAGACCAAATGAATCAGTTCACACGTCTGAAGAACGACGGGTCCAACTTTGCGGACTGGGAGGCGGCACTACGGAATGCTGCCATTGCTGACGGTAAGCTCAGGTACTTAACTGAGCCAATACCGGTAAACCCAGGCCCTAATGCAGGAGTCAACGAGTCACTCGCTTATAGTGACTTCGTTATGGAAGCGGGTGCGATAAAGAACGTACTCATCTTTGCAATGGAAACCAATTTGCAGAGACGCTTCATTGCCCAAGGTGCGAACAAGATTTTCACCACGCTCACTAACGAGTTCTCAAAAGCACCGAAAATCGTTACATATGAGCATACATGTCGCTTCTTTGATGCGAAACTCTAGAAGGGCCAACCGGTTAGCCCACACATTATTCACATGATTGAGAATGTCGAGAAGCTGGAGGTACTTGATTGCAAAATCGGTGAGAGCATTGTCATTGACCGAATGCTTCATTCTCTTCATGATGGTTTTGCCCTTTTCAGGGCGAACTACTACATGAATGACTTGAAAAATTGTCCTCATGAGCTACACTCCCTTCTCGTACAGACCGAGAAGGATATGAAATTGAGTGGGAGAATGAAGCAGGATGTTCTCACGATTTCCAACAAGGTTAAAGGTAAGGACAAGGCTCATGGCGACCTAGCTGTAGGTAAGCCAAAGTTTAAAAAGCCAGGAAACGGTAAGAGTGTGCCCGGTGAGACTAGTGGCTCACAGGGCAAGGCAAAGAGCAAGGGCGGTGACATTGAGTGCCACCAATGTCATAAGACTGGACATTGGAGGAGGAACTGTCCCGTCTACCGTGAGGACATCAAAGTAGGCCGCGTTGTTCCTGTTGGTATGTCATCTTATATTCATATGATTGAGATTAACCATGCAAGTTTCGGAACTTGGGTACTTAATACTGGTTGTGGTTCTCATCTGTGTAATCATTTGCAGGGCCTAAAGAACATCATACCTCTCAAAAAAGGTGATGTGGACCTGCGAGTCGGGAATGGAGCACGAGTTGCTGCTGTCTCGAAGGGAACATATGTAATCCAACTCCCTAGTGGTTTTGAGTTATTTTTAAATAATCACACTATGTACCCAGTTTGTCTAAGAACATTATTTCTGTTTCCGTACTTGCTAAAGACGGTTTTGCATTTTCAATAAAGTATAATAGCTGTATTTTCTCTTTCAATGAAATGATTTATGGTAAAGCAGTTTCCATGAATGGAATTTACATCTTAGATCAAACCACGGAAGTATTACACATGAATAATAAGAAGTTAAAGGTTGGTGACAAAGATCAAACTTATCTATGGCATTGTCGAATGGGACACATAAATGAGAAACGCGTGAAGAAACTCGTCGATAATGGGACTATTCCCGCATTCGATTTTTCTACATATGGCACGTGTGAATCATGTCTCATTGGCAAGATGACTCGAATTTCCTTCAAAGGTGTTGGAATATGCGCTAGTGACTTCTTAGGACTCATACATACTGACGTATGTGGACCTATGTCAATTACCGCTAGAGATGGCTATAGATATTTTATCACTTTCACGGACGATTTAAGTAGATACGGATATGTCTACTTAATGAAGCATAAAAGTGAGCCCTTTGAGAAATTCAAGGAATACTAGAACAGGGTACAAAACCAACTGGGTAGAAAGGTTAAAGCACTCCGTTCAGATCGGGGTGGCGAATATCTTTCAAATGAGTTTGATCAACACCTTAAAGACTCGTGGAATCGTTCTACGCTTAACTCCACCGAACACCTCAATTAAATGGTGTGTCCGAACGGAGAAATCGAACCTTACTTGATATGGTTCGATCCATGATGAGTCACACGGTAGTGCCTCGATTCATTATGGGGTTTTGCTCTTTTGTCACCGCTCTTATACTTAACAAGTCCGACTAAAGCTGTCGACAAAACTCTATATGAAATGTGGAAGGGAACGGTCCCTAACTTGTCCTTTATTCGGGTTTGGGGCTGCGAGGCTTATGTCAAGTGGAGACACGAGGATAAGCTCGGCCCGTGATCGGTCAAGACATACTTTATAGGTTATCCAAAAGGAACATTTGGTCATTACTTCTATTCGCCTACCGAACATCGAGTTTTTGTTGCGGCTAGTGCGACGTTCTTAGAGAAAGAATTTCTCGAGAACAAGACGAGTAATAGAACCTTCGAGCTATCGGAGATTCCAGAACCAACAACCGAGGAACGGGTGGAGGAATTTGTTCCTCCAACTGATGATACGGTTAGTATTCCTGAGGAACCTAGGAGGTCGGGTAGAGTCTCTCATCCTCCGGACAGATACATTGGTATGGTCGAGGAGAATGATGTTTTACTCCTAGAGAGTAATAAACCCGTTACCTATAAAGGTGCTATGACCTGTTCCAACTCAAAGTTATGGCTCGAAGCCATGCAATCCGAGATGGACTCCATGTATGAGAATGACATATGGGATCTAGTTGATTTACCTAATAAGGTAAAACCTCTACAGTGCAAATGGCTTTACAAAATAAAGCGTTCTGTAGACGCGCAACCAGATACCTATAAGGCACGACTAGTGGCAAAAGGTTTCACTCAAGTGCACGGATTACATTATGATGAGATTTTTGCACCTGTAGTCATGCTACGTTCCATTCGGATAATCTTAGCGATTGCCGCTTTTCATGATTATGAAATTTGGCAAATGGATGTGAAAACCGCCTTCTTAAACGGTTATTTGGAGGAAGAGTTGTACATGGTGCAACCCGAAGGTTTCATAGATCCTGAACATCCTAAGAAAGTATACAAGCTTAAGCGTTCCATTTATGGACTTAAGCAAGCTTCTCGGAGTTGGAATCATCGTTTCGACCAGGTGATAAAAGAGTATGGTTTCACTCGATCGGTCGAAGAACCATGCTTATATATCAAGTCGAGTGGGAGCAAGATTGTATTCTTGATATTGTATGTCGATGACATACTCCTGATTGGGAATAATATTCCTCTCCTATCTTCGGTTAAAGAATGGTTGAAGAACCATTTCCAGATGAAAGATCTGGTTGAGGCACAATGCATTTTGGGAATCCGTATCTACCGAGATAGATCACGACGGATGTTATCACTTAGTCAGGAGTCTTATTTGGATAAGATTTTTGAGAAATTCAGCATGACCAACTCCATGAAGGGGAACCTTCCAATGACGACTGGGATGCAGTTGAGCAAGTCTCAGTCACCCACGACGCCTGAAGGGATTGAGTGCATGAGTCGTGTTCCTTATGCATCTGCAATAGGATAGATCATGTATGCCATGATATGTACACGTCCAGACGTGGCATATGCATTGAGTATGACGAGTCGGTACCAAAAGACTCCAGATGAAACACACTGGATAGCTGTTAAAAACATCCTCAAGTACCTACGGAGGACTAAGGATTGGGTATAGACTTATGGAGGCGATACTAAGCTATGCGCAATCGGTTACGCAGATGCTAGCTTCCAAACGGATCAAGATGACTCAAAATCTCAGTCCGGATTCGTCTTCACTCTTAATGGTGCTGCGGTCAGCTGGAAGAGTTCCAAACAGAGTGTTGTAGCAGATTCTACTACTGAATCCGAGTACTATGCCGCTTCGGAGGCAGCTAAGGAAACGATATGGATGCGTCAATTCTTACAAGGACTTACGATAGTTCCTAGTTCGAATGACCCGATCACCATCTATTGTGACAATAGAGGTGCCATCTTCCAGGCTAAGGAGCCAAAGTGTAGCAACAAATCTAGACATGTACATCGGAAAGCTCATCTGATCCGTGATTACGTGGAGCAAGAGGAGATAGTGATAGACAAGATTGCGATGGATGATAACATCGCGGATCCTCTCACTAAATCGTTGAATTATGATAAGCATGTAGGGCACGTTATTTCCATGGGAATTAAACGTGTTCTTGAGTTGTAGTACTTGATTATGGATTTGATACATTATCTTTTTCATATACTATTTATAACTTCATCGTTTTATTATAATATTTTGTTTTTCATGTGGATTGTACTAACAACATTGAACGCCACAAAGTGAACTGAATTACATTATATTTGTTTGGTCCGTAATCGCCCATGTGAGCTGATAACTCCGGCTATTATATTGTGCAGTGGATTGATGGTGGGTTCAACGAGCCATAAGTCAAACTGTTGACTGATCGATCACAAATGCGAGATTATAACGATACCTCGTAGGACAAATTTTTGTGACAACGTAATGGACTCCTAAATATTTAAAACATTCGGTGCCAGGTCATGGATAGGACATCCATTGTGTTCCTAGAGTCGATTCTTTTGACTATCAACTGTCTCTTGGGATTAAGGCAGTTTTTGGGTGACTTTGGTTTCTTTCTCACGGTCTGCCGAATCGAGGCTAAGTAGATTTTTTCTGGGTCATTTCATACTGTGCTTACATCTGCAGGATTCGAGTTGAGGACAATATCTAACCCTTATCAGGTATAGTTATTTCTCAGGGCCACTCGAGGAGTTGTAACTGAAATGCATGGCCATGCTCGAATGATGATTCATTTATCAGTTAAGTTACTCTCTAGTCGGGGAAACCACTCTTGATGATGATCGCTTGTAAAATACGACCTTTGTGAATACGGATTTACAAATTGTTTTACATTGAGTGGGAGAAATTTTAGGATATGAGAATCGGTTATCGCACATACACTTGTGAGGACAAGTGGCAGTTTGTTGGAGCTTGTGTCCTCCACAAATTAGTGTGATAACATTTGTAAATCTCTTACAAGTTCACAAGGGTATACTTCGTATTTTAATTAGTTGATTAACGATTACCTAATAACGGTTGGCTTGCTAGAAAGTTTGACGTTATTATCATACAGATGGCGGTGATCAACTGGTCCCTAAAGATCACACCTATAGGATGTGTTTGAGAGATGTGGCTATAGAAATATAATCACATTGATGCCTTATATGACTAAACAGTTAGTCAATGTGTTGATGAGACAATTATTTAATGAAGATTAAATAATATTAGTTGAGACGAATTAACTGTCAATTCGTAAATTGAATATAATAAGTTATATTTAATTAAATGTATGTAATGTTAGCCTGGACGGATTAATCTGTTAATTCGTAATTAAATGTAATCGGTTATATTTAATATCAACAAGATGAATGTGTCATAGTGGTAATAGTGAGGGTACTCAAACCAAGAGGTCATGGGTTCGATCCTCACTAGATGACAATTTATACATTTTATACATTTTTGGAATAACCGAAAATAAGAGAAATAACTCTCCTAATTTCGGTATTTGGGCCGAATGATTAGAAAGAAAAATCTGCCCTAATCTACCTCACACACGGTTTAAGAGGGAGTAGGGGTGATTTTTTCTAACCTAATTCATTCTAACTCATTTTCTTTGCCTCTCATCTAAAAACACAAAACCTAATTAATCAGTTAATTTTTGGTGGATCGATTATAGCAAACAAGTAAAGGGCATTTCTCATATCGTCTTGGGTGCAACTAATTGGCGAATATCATTACGATATTGTTCTTAGGCCGAATTTGCTAGGACCAAAGGTTGATTCTTAATCCTTTATATTTTTATTTATGCAATTTAGTTTTATGATTAGTAATCATCACTTTCGTATTCGTTATAATCCTTGAATTTAAAGGGATGCATACAGATAAATCCCACAGTAATTATGAGACGGGAAATAATATTTAAATAATACATAATAATATATGACGGAGGATGTATACATATGACGCATACTAGTATAAATATATATGGTGACAGTATTATATAGTATATAAGGTAACAAGTATTTTATACGGTATTAATACGGTAATAATATGGGATAATAATAATAATAATAATAATAATAATAATAATAATAATAATAATAATAATAATAATAATAATAATAATAATAATAATAATAATAATAATAATAATAATAATAATAATAATAATAATAATAATATTACCTAATAAGATAAGGAAAGTTCCTCCACCTACCTATTAGTATAAATAGGACCCTCTAGCTATTCTTTTGTCACTTATATACATAAATCACAATTAAAAGTGAGAGAGAGAGAGAGAAATAAGAAGAAAAAGGGAGCTATATATCTATCTTATAACCGTCTTAAGGTAACTGTTTCATAAACCTTTTATATTATAATTCACTTATTTAAATAATATGTTGACTCGACCCAAGACCCGACCTTGACCATTGACCCGACAACGTAGACTGACGTTGACCACCCGTTGACCCATTGACCTGCGTTGACCGTACCATAAACAAAATTAGGGCATAAGGCATTTATTTGTTGTTTACATGGACCCATCTTAAGAGACCCAGTACTCGACCCATGGACTATTTCGACCCGACTAACCTGGGGGTAGGGTTAGGGCGTGGTGTGGGGGTCGTGTTGTTGGTGTTGTTGGCGGTGGTCAGGGCGGCAGTGAGTGGCGGCGTGGTGAATTGCAGGAGGGGTCGGGACTGTTGTGGCTATTTGAACCGAGAGAGCAGAGAGGACATTGCGACCCGTTTAGCAATTCAATCGGGTTTCGACTTGGGTAGGATTAAGGTGGAATCTGTGCGTGGTGTTTTTGGGCTGTTGTTGGCGGCTGCTATGGTGGGGCGTGGTGGTTATTGTGGCTGTTGTAGTGGTGTGACGGTATTGTTGTTGTTTCGTTGTTGTTAGATTGTAGCTGCTGTCCATAGCAGTTCTTGCTGCGTTTGTGCGGTTGTGCTAAAGGGTTGTCGAGGCTGATTGGTGGCCGGAGGGAAGGAGGTCCTCGGTGGCTGATTGGTGGGGGGTTTGTACCATGTTTATGGGTGTATATATAATGTAATGGAATAATAAGTGAGTCGGAAAGTAATTAGGTAATAATACTAAAATTACTAATTAAATTAATATTACTAATTATATTATTAATTGTATTTTCTAATAATTAAAGTAATCAGGTAATAAGTTTCCTAATTGGTATTCTATACTTCTAAACCTAGACTATATATATACATAGAAATCTGAAAATAATTCAAAAAAAGAAGAAAGAAGAGGAATCGTCTTGCATAATCGTGTTAAGGTAAGAATTACAAACCGTCTTAAATTCAATTAAGTTGCTTTGAAACCTTGTATACCGTGACTTATTAGAACAACCATACACCACCATATGACCAACCATGAAGTCGTGACTTTGACCCTAGGCTAGCAATGGACCTCCGGGACTCCGTCTGACCTTTCTCTGACCATCATCGACCTGACCAGGGCGGTTAATTGAGGCGGTTATGTTGGCGGCTCTGGGTTGTTGCGAGATTGAATCAGGGGAAACAAACCCGAATTCGAAGCCCTTCTCTTGACCGACGGGACCTGGGTTAGTTTGGGTTGGTTACTGGTGTTTGGTTCGGCCAGGGTGGAGGTGTCATGGAGGTTGAAGGTGGCGGTTGTGGCGGTGGTTGCGTCAAAACAGGGGAGTACAGGGGAGGGTGTTACGGGTGAGTTGTTGTCGGGTTGGTTATTGTTAGTGTCGTTGTTGTTTGTGGCGAGGGCAGGTGTTGTGGGCCGTGAGGGAGGTTCTATTGGTGGTTCTGGGGTATGGTGGTGGCAGCTAGTGGCGGTGGTGGTCGTGAATAGTGGTTAAAACCATGTCTTTTGTATACGTTGCTTCGGGTTCGAATGTTGTTGGTGTTAAAGCTGCGTGGGAACCGTGGTGGTGTTGTGGCCGTGGTGCAGCGTCGTTATGGGGCGTGGTGGTGTAAGGGTTTTGGGCCTATGCAAGGGCGTGGTGCTGGTGGTGCGTATGGTGTGGTGTGGTTGTCGTGGTAATGTGAGCAAGCGGTTGTATGACGTGAGACAAAGTGTAGTACATAATTGAAAGAGGGAGTGTAATACGTAATATGGCATCATGATTAAGCACATTCTGATGAATGTGTTTGGTGACTTCAGTAGTAATTTGGTATTTATGTTACTAAAGGGGTGATTAATATATTTAATCAACTTATTATTTATTAAGTATTTGATTAAGAGTAAATTGTGTTAACTAGATGATTAGTTAGTTTAGTTATTAATTGGTATATATGTTATAATAATTGTAGGATCCGACTTGGTAGAAGATCGTTACTAATTGGCTTGTGTGTGCGCGGATTTACTGAAAAGGTAGGATAACTACCGAACTCGTCTTTTGTGGAAATTGAATGGATTAATGATGCGTAAATTATCATTGTTGAATTATAGTTGGATGTTTATTATTGGATGGTAATATTTATATTGGCATATTATTTTATGAGTATCCCCAGTCTCGGACTGGGACGACAATGAGTTATAGGGCATCCTCAGTCTCGGACTGGGACGACATTAGTGTTTATCCCCGGGCCAGGAGTTGGCGGGACGACGGTGTGGTGGAGCCTCGGTCACGGTCCGGGACGGCTAGTGTGGATATGATGAGAATCGCTGGTGGTATTTATTCCACGTGCTTACATCTATTAAGTTTGTATATTTCATGTTGTGTGATTATCCTACTCAACCTCGTGGTTGACAGTGTATTCGTGAACACCTGCGGTGAACCATAATGGGGAGCAGATTTGACAGGTACTAAAGATTAGCTGACTTAGGAGCTATGGGGAATGCGTGAGGATTTGGCCAGTCTACCTAGAAGTTAGACCACATAGATTATTTTATCACTTTATTATTTCCGCTGCGAGTTGTAAATATTTTATATTAAGTTTTAGTTGGTCAAGTTGTAATAAACATGTAAACATTAAGTTTTAATTTAAAGTACTTTGGTGAGTTGGAATTTGTTATTCACTACCTCGGGAAACCGAGATGGTAACAGTTCTATTTATTTGGGAATGTCTAGCTAAAGGCTCCCGAAAAAATGAGGGTGTTACAGGTGGTCAGGCATGGCAGAGGTGGTGGCTGCCACGGCCTGACTTGGGTGCGTGGGTGTCGGGTTAGGTGGAAACATGGGTTGAAGGCTTGGGCCGTGTATGGGGTTGTGTGAGATTGTTTTGGAATCGAGTTTAATTATTTGTTGGTTGAGTCGAGAAATTAATCAAGTTTAATTAAAATGAGTCGGAATAATTGGTTAGTGAGTTATTAACCCAGATTTAATTAATCGTTGGAACATATTAAATATATTAAATTATTATTAGAATGTAATGTAATTGTTGTTTATTATTATTTATTTAGGTGTCGACCTTGTGAAACGGTAATATTATTATTACTTGGTTCGCGTGCTTGTTATTCGGATTTGTTGAAGGAAGGTTTTGAATTAATATTTCGCTTGCATCACTCGGATTTGCTATCGAGGTAGGATAGCTACTCAATCACTTTAATGTTTACTTGAATGATATTATCTGCTTGTATTGGTTGAATTAATTAGAATTGTGACGGATGATATATAATGTTTTGGTTGTATTAAGATGATTTGATTATTGACTACCTCAGCTCGTGTCTGAGATGAATTATACTATTGATTTCCTCAGCCTCGTGTCTGAGATGGTAAGAATGTTGTATAAACTCAATTGTTTGCATTTCATATCATGAGCACTTGCATTGGTTTCCCCAGGCTGGTTCTGCAGGACTTGTCTCTGGGATGTTATTGAGATTACCCCGGCCAGGGATTGGCGGGATGAACGGGAGCCTCGGAGGATGATCATGAGCATGCATTTCATTTGCATTTAATATTGTCTTGTATTCATTTATTGTTTTTGTTTAGCTATTCCTACTTAACTTCGTGGTTGACAGTGTATTCGTGAACACCTGTGGTGAACCTTAATGGGGAGCAGATTTGACAGGTACTAAAGATTAGCTGACTTGGGAGTTATGGGATGCGTGAGGACTTGGCCAGTCTACCTAGAAGTCTAGATCACATAGAATATTTAATCACTATATTTATTTCCGTTGCGAATTGTAATTATTTTATATTAAGTTTTAGTTGGTAAATTTGTAATAAACATGTAATTGTTAAAGTTTTAATTTAAAGTACTTGGGTGAGTTGAACTTTGTTATTCACTACCTCGGGAAACCGAGATGGTAACAGTTCTATTTATTTGGGAAAGTCTAGCTAAAGACTCCTAGATAAATGGGGGTGTTACAAAGTGGTATCAGAGCGAACGATCCTCAGGCCTAAACCAATGAACCCAATGAATTTAGGATGCGTCTAAATAAAATGAATCCCGGGTAGAAACTGTTAGGAGCCCCTAATGCGGTTAAGAAGCGCGCCTTAATTCGTATCCTGACCCTTTCAGTTTTGAACCGGTCATCTCGGGAAAGGATAAGAGAGTGGGTAGTTAGTATTGAATTGATTTATGAGTCAGTTGGATATTATTTACTAACTTCGCTGCAGGGTGAAAGATACTGCAAGGTAAGTAAAATGGATGACATTTAAAATGGTTGAGAATTGTATGCATATTACATTATGAGATATTTGTTAACATATGATGGATGATGGATGATGGATGTAATTGTGAGGATTGTATGAATTAGAATTCATGTCTAGTGATATGCGGTACATGTTCCCCGAAACCATGCTTCTTACAATGTTTTTGCAATGATTAGATAGAATATAGATTTATGTACTTGTGATATAAGGGATAGGAGTAATATAAGGAATGATAAAGTGAGATGGCTAGCCTTTTGAGGAGTGTGATGACCGAATTACGGTAATTTGGGTATAGGAGGATACTTGTAAGGACTTATGACTTGGTAAAGAGTGACCTAGAGCTGAACTCGTTTTGTCTGATTTTTACCCTTTTTATCTAGCTGCTTTTTGTTCTCTAATTATCGTCTAAGTTCGAAATTTGAATGGTAGCCTTGTGAGTTAACTTTCGTTTGGCACTAGTTTCATCTTTATAGGATATACGGTTTGGGAGAAATAAATATTTTAGTGAACAGTGGTCAGATTGTTCCTATACAGTCTTGTGTTCGACCCATGTTTTTGTAAAATTTCTCATTTAAAACATGCTTAAGCTTTATACATGATTCCAACTCCACTATTTAAAAGATTCATATATGTTTTCAAATTGATAAGCCACGTTGTAAGAGAAAATTTTGATACTTAATTGTGTTTTTTACAAATTGACCCAAGTTATTGACAAATTGCTGAAAAATTTCTATTTTGACCAACCAGATTGTAAAAATCTTTATAAATTGATCGTTAAAGATTTAGACTTGATTCTTTTTCTCAAGTTTTGGAAACTCTTTATATTTTCTGGAAAGTATAAAAAAAATTTTAAAAGAAAATTAACGGTTAATTAATAGTGATTTTTGAAAGATATAAGCTTGATTTTGGGTTTCTGAAAAATCAAGTTTTACAAAAGTTTCAATATAATTATTTTATCATTTCATGAACCATGTTATTTTATGATAGAAGTGACGATAATGGATTGTAAAGTGGGAGTTTAAACCACGAATTTGGATTCTAAACTAGGAGGGGTGACATTTTTAACCGAGACCTTGGTGCTAGGATGACCTTAGTTCAATTCAATTAATCACATGAGTTTATTTTGGAGGAATTAGTTTGTTACCCTATAACTGTTCATAGTATGGAGACTTATACCCTTTCTTTTACTTTTTTTTAGACAATATGCCACCAAAGAGAGCTAGAGCTTCTACCATGACCGATGAGGAGATTGAGAGGATGCAGGACCTGAATGCTGCACTATTAGAGATTGTAAAGGGGAAGAAAGATGAGATGAATCCTTCTAAGGTGGGAGCATCAGTAGCTCGATATAAGCCAGCAAAGTATGAGGGAGGTTGGGAACCATCTTTGTTAGGAGAGTGGTGTAGGGAGTTTGATAATATTTTTGAATTGATAGCTTGTCCAGAGGAAATGCAAGTTGACCAGGCTGTGTTTTATTTGAGAGGGAAAGCTGGGAGGTGGTGGATTAAGAATAAGGTAACTATAAGAGAGGCATTTCAGTTGAGTGAGGAACCTTATGTGCCATGGCGGAATTTCAAAAATATTTTAAGAAATACCTTTATACCTGAACACATTAGGAGTAAGATGAGAGCTCAGTTTGATTCTTTTAAGATGACCGATGAGATGACAATAGAGGATTATCATAACAATTTCATGGAGTTAGCTGAGTATGTGGCAGATTTGAATTATAATGATGAAGTGTTGGCAATGAGATTTGAGAAGGGGTTGACTTTGGCTATTAAGAAGAGACTTACTGCTGGTGTCCCTACCACTGTTGAGGAGGTATACAAGAGAGCAGGTCATGCTGAGAGAATTAAGGAGATGGTGATTGAGGAGAAGAAAGAAAAAAGAGAAAAGAAGAGAAAGTCCGAGGTCAGAGTGAGAGAGTCAAAGGCGAAAGAAGACAAACACTAATAAGTTTAGAGCTTACACTGGTAATGGGACAAAGATTTGGGGGTAGTGCTAGTCATGGTGAGAGTCGTCGTGCCTTTAGCGAGCCGCCTCGATGCTTTAGATGTGGGAAGATGGGCCATAAAGCCTCTACTTGTAGAGTGGTTATGAATGGTCAGAGTAGAGAGTATGGGAGTCAGGGAGGAGGTTGGAGTAACCAGAGGAGTTACAACAACTACTCTAACTAGAACCGTTACAACAACTATACCAATCAGAGCTCTAGGAATGGATCTTACCAGGGGCAAGGAAATACTGGGAATCACCCGAGTGCAGGCAAGAGCGTAGCTGGACTCAATGGGACAGGGCAAGAAGGTGCTAAGGATAATAACGTTGTTTGATTAAGTATGTAGGTTACGGGGACGTAACCCTTTCTTTTAGGGGGATAGGATGTAATACTCCGTTATTTCTTGTTATTAATGTTTATTTCTTATTATTTATGATACACTTTGGTGATACATTTTGAGTATATTAATAATACACTTGGATACACGTTTTAAGTACGTTTTGATTCTTATTATTTATGATACACTTTGGTGATACAATTTGAGTATATTAATAATACACTTGGATACGCGTTTTAAGTATATTTTGATCTCTGCTAAGTTTGTTGGTTTATGTTGGGAATTTGTATTGTTGGAGGTTTCTTTAGTATGTTTGAGTGAACTTCGGGACAAAGTTCATTTTAAGGAGGGAAGACTGTAATACTCTGTATTTTAGAGGATGGTCAAAGGTTTAGTCAACGATATTTTATTAAAATGTGATTTATGAAAATGGATATTTTATATTTTAATTATTATTAATTTTTGAGACGTGTAATTATGAGAGGGGAAATAATATTTAAATAATACATAATAATATATGACGGAGGATGTATACATATGACGCATACTAGTATAAATATATATGGTGACGGTATTATATGGTATATAAGGTAACAAGTATTTTATACGGTATTAATACGGTAATAATATGGGATAATAATAATAATAATAATAATAATAATAATAATAATAATAATAATAATAATAATAATAATAATAATAATAATAATAATAATAATAATAATAATAATAATAATAATAATAATAATAATAATAATAATAATAATAATAATAATAATAATAATAATAATAATAATAATAATAATAATAATAATAATAATAATAATAATAATATTACCTAATAAGATAAGGAAAGTTCCTCCACCTACCTATTAGTATAAATAGGACCCACTAGCTATTCTTTTGTCACTTATATACATAAATCACAATTAAAAGTGTGAGAGAGAAATAAGAAGAAAAAGGGAGCTATATATCTATCTTATAACCGTCTTAAGGTAACCGTCTCATTAACCTTTTATATTATAATTCACTTATTTAAATAATATGTTGACTCGACCCAAGACCCGACCTTGACCATTGACCCGACAACCTAGACTGACGTTGACCACCCGTTGACCCATTGACCTGCGTTGACCGTACCATAAACATCATTAGGGCATAAGGCGTTTATTTGTTGTTTACATGGACCCATCTTAAGAGACCCACTACTCGACCCATGGACTATTTCGACCCGACTAACCTGGGGGTAGGGTTAGGGCGTGGTGTGGGGGTCGTGTTGTTTGTGTTGTTGGCGGTGGTCAGGGCGGCAGTGGGTGGCGGCGTGGTGAATTGCAGGAGGGGTCAGGACTGTTGTGGCTATTTGAACCGAGAGAGCAGAGAGGACATTGCGACCCGTTTAGCAATTCAATCGGGTTTCGACTTGGGTAGGATTAAGGTGGAATCTATGTGGTGTTTTTGGGCTGTTCTTGGCGGCTGCTATGGTGGGGCGTGGTGGTTATTGTGGCTGTTGTAGTGGTGTGACGGTATTGTTCTTTGTTTTATTTGTTGTTAGATTGTAGTCTCTTTGTCCATAGCGATTCTTCTTTGTTTGTGCGGTTGTGCTAAAGGGTTGTCGAGGGTGGTTGATGGAAAGAGGGAAGGAGGTCCTCGGTGGCTGATTGGTGGGGGGTTTGTACCATGTTTATGGGTGTATATAGGGTTGTGGTAGTCGGATTATACTGCTGATTGTTACTATTGTTGGCGGCTGGTTGCACGTATGGTGGCTGTTGGGTGGCTGTGTCATGGTGGCTTGGTGTTGGGTGGTCAGGCGTGGCAGAGGTGGTGGCTGCCACGGCCTGACTTGGGTGCGTGGGTGTCGGGTTAGGTGGAAACACGGGTTGAAGGCTTGGGCCGTGTATGGGGTTGTGTGAGATTGTTTTGGAATCGAGTTTAATTATTTATTGGTTGAGTCGAGAAATTAATCAAGTTTAATTAAAATGAGTCGGAATAATTGGTTAGTGAGTTATTAACCCAGATTTAATTAATCGTTGGAACATATTAAATATATTAAATTATTATTAGAATGTAATGTAATTGTTGTTTATTATTATTTATTTACGGGTCGACCTTGTGAGACGGTAATATTATTATTACTTGGTTCACATGCTTGTTATTCGGATTTGTTGAAGGAAGGTTTTGAATTATTATTTCGCATGCTTCACTCGGATTTGATATCGAGGTAGGATAGCTACTCAATCACTTTAATGTTTACTTGAATGATATTATCTGCTTGTATTGGTTGAATTAATTGGAATTGTGACGGATGATATATAATGTTTTGGTTGTATTAAGATGATTTGATTATTGACTACCTCAGCTCGTGTCTGAGATGAATTATACTATTGGTTTCCTCAGCCCCGTGTCTGAGATGGTAAGAATGTTGTATAAACTCAATTGTTTGCATTTCATATCATGAGCATTTGCATTGGTTTCCCTAGGCTGGTTCTGCAGGACTTGTCTCTGGGATGTTATTGAGAATACCCCGACCAGGGATTGGCGGGATGAACGGGAGCCTTGGAGGATGATCATGAGCATGCATTTCATTTGTATTTAATATTGTCTTGTATTCATTTATTGTTTTTGTTTAGCTATTCCTACTCAACTTCGTGGTTGACAGTGTATTCGTGAACACCTGTGGTGAACCTTAATAGGAGCAGATTTGACAGGTACTAAAGATTAGCTGACTTGGGAGTTATGGGATGCGTGAGGACTTGGCCAGTCTACCTAGAAGTTTAGATCACATAGAATATTTAATCACTATATTTATTTCCGCTACGAATTGTAATTATTTTATATTAAGTTTTAGTTGGTAAATTTGTAATAAACATGTAATTGTTAAAGTTTTAATTTAAAGTACTTTGGTGAGTTGGACTTTGTTATTCACTACCTCGGGAAACCGAGATGGTAACAGTTCTATTTATTTGGGAAAGTCTAGCTAAAGGGTCCTAGATAAATGGGGTGTTACAATAATTATAATAACAGCAGTAAAGATGACTAATAATAGGGAATATTTGGCAAAAAATAAAAGAACATGTGATTGAAAGCTGAAAGTACAAAATAAAGAGAAAATAAAGCTGAAATTAAGAACAATAACGTACCAGACATCAGGATGATGATTGAATATGCAGAGATTAGAGCAGAAAACCTAGAAATCCAACAAAAACGTAGCAAATTTAGGGAAACACAAAATTAAACTGAAAATAACAAATAAAGCAAGATGAAATTGAAAGTTGATCGAGTCCATTTCGTGTTCACAATTAAGCATATGTGGTCGTTGGTCAATGGTCGATACAAAACACAATTTATACTTCACAAACAACTCTACAATTAGTAAAGAGGCAAGTAAAGGTCGGATCCCAAGGGACGGGTATTGAAATGAGGATTCTATTGTAACTAGTGGTGTCTAGGGGGTGTCACAAATTGGGTTGATGTAGAAGGTTACTAAACTAAGGTAGCAATAAACTAACAAGGTAAATAAAATAAGGGGTGTAAACAATTGATTAAAAGCACTAGGGTGTCATGGGTTCATAGGGGAATCATGGGATATGATCATACAAACATGTTCTCAAATTATAAGCAAGCAATTATTGTTGTGATGGATTGAGTTGGGTTATATCTTACAATCCTAGGAAAGTTTGGGTCCCGGAGCCGAATCGATTAGATTGTACAACACCTACAAGTCGACTTAATCTTTCCTACTTAACACATGCATGGTCTAACAAGACTCGAGTTGGGTTATGTCTTACAAGTCAAGTTGAAAGGATAGAAGATGATAGTAAATGCAAGGATTCATAGGCTTAGCATTTCATCAAATATAACATGTGCATGTATTAAGATCAAAACAAGCAAGCAAATAAGATATGAAAGCATATTGATTTAAGCATGAATCATTCCCCATGTTGGTTTCCCTAATCACCCATTAAACCCTAGCTAAGAGACTACTCACTCATTATCATATTGATCATGCTAGAAAGGTTGTCAATCATACTAACATAATGAAACATGATGAATAAATGAAAGTAATTAGCAATAATTAAAAAGGGATTAAGAGATTATACCTACTAATGATTCCAATAATAAAGCAAGAATAATAGAAGTACTTGAATCTAGATTGAGAGGTTGTCAATCTCCCAATAATAACCCAAATAATCTTCAATTACCCAAAATAAAGTAAGAACAAGAGAGAGATTAAAGAACTAAAACTTGGATTAAAACTTGATTAATACTTGATTACAATATTGAAGAGAGATTTGATTAATATTAACTACACTAATTATTGATAAGAAGAACATGCTCCTCTAATTAGCCTAATGGGGTATTTATAGTGAAAATTAGGGAGGATGCATTAGGGTTAACTAAGGGCTAAACTAGTAATTACACTTTTTAAGTTGAGCAAGGAGACTCCGGTATTTTTTGAGAGAAGGGCTTCTCCAATCGTAGCTTGAAGAATGAAAACGTCTTTGTCTCAAATCCGTGCGGATGGGAGTCGGGACGGCCGGATCTGGGCTGGAGAATCCGAGCGGATCCTTGGGCAAGACGCTCGGATTGGCGAGGGGGAATCCGAGCAGATTCCTTTGCGGGACGCTCGGATTGGGCTGGACGGACGGGCGGATTGTATACAATCCGTTCGGATTGTCCGCAAAGCGTCAATTCTTCTTCTTTTCTTCCCTTTTCTTCATGAATTCCTTGGGGATTTCCTTGGGGACTCAAGGATCCTTTCTCAACAATGCTCTTCTACTATGCTATGTACAAAGGCCTTCTAGTCTTGTCTCTCCTTGATGCTTGGTCATTGAATACGATCAATTTAGCCTCGTTTTGCCATGAAAATGCAAGATTCTTACTCCTTTCCTACCAAGGGATCAAAATCTCAAAGAATATGCAAAACAAAGAACTAAAGATAAGAAATGACCAAAATAGGCACTAAAAAGCATGAAAACAATGGTAATTCGGGGGCTAAATATGCGCCAATTATGGTCACATCAAATATCCCCAAACCGAACCTTTGCTCGTCCCGAGTAAAGAGGTGACAAAGACTAGGACCAATACTAACCTAACCTAATAATAATAGCCGATATGAGACAATTAGCGGGTCTCACTCCGCCCCTTCAACTCACAACAAGACAACCATGAGGTAGGATGCCTTCTTGCAAGGCAAGGTGGGTCTTGCCAAAATGGCGACACATCCAAACTTTAAGCACACAAAAACACATAATGGATGCATCTACAAAAAGAATAGCCACTTTCCTCATCTAAGTGGCGGAAATTATCTACAAGGGAAGCAATTCAAGGGTACACAATCCTTCATAGATGCAATTTGTTCAAACTACTAAGCCTAGAAGGATACCAATAAATCACCTCCAAAATGTGTCAAGCTAGGGTACCTTTGTCCTCAATCGTTAAATGCTTTTGTCAAGAGTAGACTCCCTATGGTGTTAGAAACACTGGAGGATCGCGGAATTCCCCCTCTTGCCTAGACAAGAAGAAGGGTCGTCCCCTCTCTACCATGCACAAAAATGGATATGATGGATAAAGGGATCGATAGTAATTGAGATTCATTTTGGGAGTTTGCTTTCATTTTTGTTTTTCCCCCCAATTTCATTTGGCATTTGACATTTGAGAACACTTTCTTGCCATTTCTTTTGATTTTTGGCATTTCAATACTTGACAACTTTTTTTGCATTTCTTTTTGAACATTTTCAAAGTCACCCCAATTAGTAACGAGGGTGCCTTGTTTTTGAAGCTTTAGGAGTTCTATTTTTGCTCCTCTTTTCTTTTGATGCATTTTTGCAAACTTTCTTTCACTTTTCATTTCATTGAACTCAAATTGATTTCTTTTTGTGCCCATTCCCTTTGATGACAAAAATGTGGTAGAACATGGATGAATGATAGAAGTATGCATGGTTTCAAGGGTCACCTTGGAATAAACGGTAGCCAAGGAGTTATCACACCACAAGGTACTCTTGACTAGGCCTTAAACCATGGGTCAAAGGATACTAGCATGACACATCCTAGGGTGTTTTACAAGTATTCTAACAAGCAAAGTCTTAAGAATAAAAAGCATCTACTAGGGCCTATATACACTTGTCAAGCTTCCGAAGTAGACGGTTTCACAAAATTTTTCTAGCATGCAAACTACATGCCATGATGCAACTAACATATACACATCCTAATGCATATGATTCTACCAACTAGTATGCCAAATAAACTAAATGCAAGTCCTAAGTTCACATTGTTATACCGCATCAATCAAAATAAAGCCACATAGTCATTAACATAAAGAGGAAAAAGGAGATTGGAAAGATCATACCATGCGGTCTTCAATATCCTCATGTCTCGGATGTGGCGTAGTCAATCAAAGTGAACAAGGATAAACAAACACAATATATACAAAACAATATATACAAAGGAAATGAACTTGTTTTTGGTTTTTCAATTTTCAAATTTTCAAATTTTTATGATTTTTTGAAATTTTTCAATTTTTATGGTTTTTGAATAAAAGTTAAGTGTTAGAATTCCCATCCCCACACTAATATGGGCATTGTCCTCAATGGCCAAAATGATGGAAATTATGCAAAGATGATGCATGATTTCTATACTAAATGCAATTCTACACTAAGCTATACTACATGATGCATGGTTTTTTTGTTATGACGGAGAGGATAATTTAGATTACCTCCCGTTGTGTATGCATTAACTTGCCCAAACCAAATAAGACACTATTGCTAATGTCAAAGCATGGGGGAGTTCATGCACACACTATGCTATGCATGAAACTAGATTGTCATTTTGGATTTTCAAAAATGGGAACAATAAAGTAAGAACACCTCAATGGAACCGAGGTGTGAGTCCTTTGATGTTGCTAGGACTAAACCAACAATGATCAAAATGAAATAAAATACAAAGAGATATAGACAAACCATGGGAGTGTAGGAGTCTCCAAGGCTAGTCTTCCATCATGCTATTATCATCACCACTTCCCTCATGAGAAGCGGTCACATTGCCACTTTCCTTGGCACTTTCTTTATCACTTTCTTCATCATCATCATCACCATCTCTTTCTTCATCTCCACTTGCTTCTTCCTCAATATTATCATCAATTTCTTCACCATTTCCAACAACCTCATTGTCTTCCACCACGTCCCTTGATGCACCCGGAAATAAGGCTTCTCTATCCGCCCAACTAGGCAAAGGACAAGATGGATCAAGGAGTCCTTGCCTAGCTAGATGTAAGAGGGGAGGATATTGAGCCAAATAAGCATTCTTCCGATCTTCATAAGCTTGCTTGTGCATGGCTTGCATAAGAAGAGTTACATAGTCTTTCCCAATTTCAACTCCTTGCGGTTTGAACTCTTCATATTCAAAGGGGTAAGGCGGTATGACGATGGAAGAGGAGGGAGTTTCATGATCACCCTTTTGTTGTTGAATGATGTACTCGGCTTCTTCGGATAGGGGAAGTAAATAGTTGGTCCGGTGGACACTAAGACGACAAATCTTCGCGGGTAAAGTGAATGATCGAGCCTCACTAGTAAGCCACCCATACTTGGTATCAAGGGGATTGTGAGCAACCCACTTAAACTTGTTAATCAAGATGGACATATCAATAAGATGGCCACCATCCTTAGCCTTGTACATGCTATCCTTATTGAAATTAGGATCAAAGTGCTTGGCTAGGACCGTGACAAGGCCGCCATTAACAATAACGGTTTGACCCTTCTTCCCACTATCTACATGGAGCCATCTATCAACCAATAGCCTCAAAGAATTGTAAGGCTTGGTGTGAATTCTTCCAATATTCAAAGTTGATTCAAGGAGAATAAAATCGAGTCCCGTGAAATGATTGGTGTCTTTCCTAGCAATTATGGTATTTCCCACAACTTTGTGCCATATTCTTATTCCCGGATGATGGACCAAAAGAGCATGACAAGCATGAAAATCTTCAAATTTCTTCCCGGAGATTGCCTCCCAAAGAGGCTCGGGGTCATACTTCCCATATTGCTTATAAAATTTATGTTCATCGCTAAGACCCAAAATTTCACCCAATTCCGGAAAGGTAATGCGTCTACTAGTGTTAGCTAGACGAAACTCAATATTTTCCCTATTCTCAACTTTTGTCACTTTTAAAGAACTTAAGAATTCCAAGACAAGGGAGGGGTATGTTACTTCCTTCATTTCAAACAATTTCTTCAAACCCATGGCATTGAAAAAGACTCTTGTTTGTTCAAGAACACCCAACTTCTCTAAGGCATCTTGACATATGAATTTGGTGGATTGGATTTGTTTCATAGCAAACTTGACAAATGTATTTCTATGGGTATCGGAAATGAAAGTTACCTCCGGATAATGCAAGAGTTGATTAATTACCGGAGTAGAAGGTGATGCTTCCATAGAAATTTGTTGTTGTTGTTGCACTTCCAAGTTTGGTGTTGATACCACCATTGCCAAAGCTTTCTTTGCTTGTAGAGCTTTTTGCCTTTGAGAGAGAGCTTTTGCTTTTGGTGCCTTTGTTGCTCCCTTTGTTCTTGCCATTTGATGAACTAACCAAGTAAAGAGTCAAAAATCTTCAATTTGTAGAATGCCCAAATCGATTTGAAGGTGAAAGGCTTTGCCTTTATGAGAACAAAAATCAACTCAAAGGTGAAGATTTTGTTCTTGGTTTTGATTGTTAATGAAGATGGAGTGATTGATTTGTTGTTTGAAAGATGGTTTGATTTGATTTTGGTGAGTTTTGTTGAGGGTTTTTGTTTTTGAGATGGAGAGGATGAGGGTTTTGATGTTATGGGTAGTGTTTATGAATGAATGAATGAATGAATGAAGGTGGGATGGGTTATAAAGGAGTCGAGATTTTTCAAGACGCAGGGACAATCCGTGCGGATTAGGCGCAATCCGTGCGGATTCTACAGCTTCAAAATTTTCAAAATCCCGCCTAGAGACGGGCGGATTCTGGGGAATCCGCTCGGATTCTTCTGTGATGGGACGGGCGGATTTCGTGCGGACGGACGGATTCTAGTCCCAGAGATTTTTCTTTGTTTTTCTTCAGCTGCAAGACGGGCGGATTGTTCACAAGACGGACGGATTCTGTGAGACGGGCGTCTTTCCAGAAATCCGCTCGGATTCTTTGACAGTCATGAAAATTTGCAATTTCAGCTCAGCTCAGGACGGGCGTCTTCTCAGCTGGACGCTCGGATCTTCTTCAGACGGGCGGATTCTCAGGAATCCGCTCGGATTGGTCCTTGTGTACACGGATTCAGTTCCATCCGTGCACAAACGCATTCCCTTATCATTCTTTCTTTCTTTCTTTCAAATCTTGTGTTCTTCATTGTGGGGGCACTACTAAGGCATGAATAGCCTAGGCAATTCCATCCCCACACTAAGGTAAGGCACTACACATCAATTAAAATTGTTAATCCCTCCCTCACTTCTCTCTTTTCATGACAATTATTTTGATCAAAGTAAATAAAAAACCAAAAATGACAAAAATGCAATACAAAAATTAAATGTAAGTTAGGGAGTTAGAAATATTTACAAGTGGTGGTTTAGGGAGGACTCCACCAAACTCTCATTCTTGATGAGATGTCAAGGGGGCATGTTCAAGGTGTTGTTGATGTTGCTCAACACCTTGAAGAAGTAATCAAAAGCTTGTTCATTGTTATGGTAGAGGTCCTCAATAGACCGTGGCCCTTGTTGTTGATCATGATCGATGGCATGCCCAATGTAGGGATTAAAGATCCCTTCAAATTCGTCGTCCCAAAGACCACAAACTTCATTGAGTTGATTATTGAAAATCTCTTGCTTAGATGGAGACAACTCTCCCAATTTCTTCTCTTGGCCAATGAGGCCATCATCTTCTTCCTTGGTTGATTTTGATGAGCTTTGCAAGCTCTCCTTGTCACAATTCACTTGCTCTTTGAATGGAGCGTCTTCAATTTTCTTCTTCCATTGGAGTTCCGACTTTTTCCTCTCATCTTTCCGGCTATAATGGTCAATCATGAAACATGGCTCATGCAAACGAGGAGCTCTCATGGTTTTGTCAAGATTAAAAGTTATGCTTTCATCTCCCACTTCTAGAGTGAGCTCTCCATGTTTCACATCAATCACCGCACCCGCGGTGTGTAGGAAAGGTCTTCCTAAGATGATTGGAATGTTGGAATCTTCCTCCATATCAACAATGACAAAGTCCACCGGGATGAAAAACTTCCCAATTCGCACGGGGACATCTTCCCATATCCCTAATGGTGTCTTCGTCGATCTATCGGCCATTTGAAGAGTGATATTGGTGCATTTAAGCTCTCCCATTCCCAACCTTTTACTCACCGAGTACGGCATGACACTCACACTAGCCCCTAGATCACATAAGGCTTTGTTGATCGTTGTGTCGCCAATGGTACACGGTATTGAGAAGCTTCACGGATCCTTTAACTTTGGAGGTGAACTCCCTTGAAGTATTGCACTACTCACCTTAGTGAAGGCGATAGTCTCAAGTTTCCGGATCGACTTCTTCTTTGTGAGGATATCTTTCATGTACTTTGCATAGGCCGGAACGTGATTGATTAATTCCGTGAAAGGAATTGAGACTTCTAAGTTCTTCACAATCTCCATGAACTTCCCAAGTTGATCATCAAATTTAGGCTTGGCTTGACGACTTGGAAAAGGAAGTCTAATCACAATGGGCTCCTTTTCTTTGGCTTTGTCTTCATTTTTCTTTGAACTTTCTTCTTTTGATGATTCCCCTTCTTTGGGGCTTTGCACAATTTCTTCCTTTTCACTAGCTCTCACAACTTCATCCTCAACTTGCTCCTTTGGTGCCTCATATCTTGTACCACTTCTCAAGTGAATGGCACTAACCGTTTCATGTCTAGGGGGATTACTTTGAGGTGGTAATTGCCCCTTTTGTCTTTGTGAGCTTGAAGATGCTAGTTGGGTCAATTGTGTTTCCAACATCTTGGTGTGAGCTAGAATGTTGTTGATGGTGGTGTCTTTTGCTTGGCTATCTTTTTGCATTTGAGTGAAAAATTCTTGTTGATTCTTTTGCATTTGGAGGACCGCTTTTTGGACATCAAAACCTTGGTCATTGTGGTGATTGTATGGATTTTGATTTTGGTAGCCTTGGTTTTGATTGTAAAAGGGTCTTTGATTTTGATTTCTCATGGGTGGTGGAGTGTATGTTGTTTGAGGGTTTTGAACATTTTGGCTTTTGTATGAGAGATTTGGATGGAACTTGGTGTTTTCATTATAAAAGTTGGAATAAGGGGTACCACTTTTGTAAGCTTGGAAAGCATTAACTTGTTCGGTTGTTCCCCTACATTCACTTGAGTCATGACCCAAGGTTCCACAATTCTCACATATCGCACTTGGGATTGATGAGGATGCTGTCATGGCATTGACATGATGCTTCGATGATTTTGAGTTTTCCTCAAGTCTAGCCATAGCTTGTTCAAACTTCAAGTTGATTGTGTCAATGTGAGCACTAAGTTGAGCACCCAATTGAGTAACGGAGTCCACTTCATACTTTCCTCCTCTAGTAGCCTTGCGAGGTCTACTATATTGTGAATTATGGACCGCCATTTCCTCAATCTTGTTCCATGTTTGATTGTCATCAACTTCGGTGAACATTCCATTTGATCCCATATTGAGAATGTTCCTTGAATCTTCATATAAACCATTCCAAAATTGTTGCACTAAAAACCATTCGCTAAGTCCATGGTGAGGACATGAGCGATAAATACCTTTGAACCGCTCCCAAGCTTCATACAAAGATTCTTCATCCCTTTGCTTAAACCCGTAATTTGAGCTCTTAGCATGTTAGTCTTTTCCGGTGGGTAGAATTTTTTGTAGAAAGCTAGAGCTAACTTCTTCCAAGAATCTATTCCAAGGGTGGCCTTATCAAGGCCCTTCAACCATTGCTTTGCGGTGCCGATTAACGAAAAAGGAAATAAGACCCATCTTATTTGGTCTTGAGTCACGCCCGTTTGAGAGATAGCTTCACAATAATCGCAAAAGGTTTCCATATGAGAATGAGGGTCCTCACTAGGCATTCCCCCGAATTGGCTCCTCTCAACTAGTTGGATGAAGGCGGACTTGGCAATAAAATTTCCGGTAAGATGTTGTGGGGTAGGAGTACCATTTGGTAGATCCTCCTCGGTGGGTATAGAGTGTGACGAGAATTTAGGCATTGTAGGTGGATTTTGTGTGGTATTGTTTAATGGGTTTTCTTCTCCTTCTATTGCGAAAGGATTGACAAACTCACTAGTGGGTTGAACAACTTCACCAACACCTCCCAAATTCCTCCTAACAAGTCTCCTATTATTCGTCAAGGTTCTTTCGATTTCACGGTCAAAAGGTAACAAATCTCTTTGTAGCCTTCTAGACATGCAAAATATCAAACAACTCGAAAATAATTAGAACAAACCTTGAGGAGTTTTACTTCCCCAAGGTGAAAAAGACACAACTAATAACAATAAAAGAAATCTTAAATCAATTAAACACCGTCCCCGGCAACGGCGCCATTTTTGATCGAGTCCATTTCGTGTTCACAATTAAGCATATGTGGTCGTTGGTCAATGGTCGATACAAAACACAATTTATACTTCACAAACAACTCTACAATTAGTAAAGAGGCAAGTAAAGGTCGGATCCCAAGGGACGGGTATTGAAATGAGGATTCTATTGTAACTAGTGGTGTCTAGGGGGTGTCACAAATTGGGTTGATGTAGAAGGTTACTAAACTAAGGTAGCAATAAACTAACAAGGTAAATAAAATAAGGGGTGTAAACAATTGATTAAAAGCACTAGGGTGTCATGGGTTCATAGGGGAATCATGGGATATGATCATACAAACATGTTCTCAAATTATAAGCAAGCAATTATTGTTGTGATGGATTGAGTTGGGTTATATCTTACAATCCTAGGAAAGTTTGGGTCCCGGAGCCGAATCGATTAGATTGTACAACACCTACAAGTCGACTTAATCTTTCCTACTTAACACATGCATGGTCTAACAAGACTCGAGTTGGGTTATGTCTTACAAGTCAAGTTGAAAGGATAGAAGATGATAGTAAATGCAAGGATTCATAGGCTTAGCATTTCATCAAATATAACATGTGCATGTATTAAGATCAAAACAAGCAAGCAAATAAGGGATGAAAGCATATTGATTTAAGCATGAATCATTCCCCATGTTGGTTTCCCCTAATCACCCATTAAACCCTAGCTAAGAGACTACTCACTCATTATCATATTGATCATGCTAGAAAGGTTGTCAATCATACTAACATAATGAAACATGATGAATAAATGAAAGTAATTAGCAATAATTAAAAAGGGATTAAGAGATTATACCTACTAATGATTCCAATAATAAAGCAAGAATAATAGAAGTACTTGAATCTAGATTGAGAGGTTGTCAATCTCCCAATAATAACCCAAATAATCTTCAATTACCCAAAATAAAGTAAGAACAAGAGAGAGATTAAAGAACTAAAACTTGGATTAAAACTTGATTAATACTTGATTACAATATTGAAGAGAGATTTGATTAATATTAACTACACTAATTATTGATAAGAAGAACATGCTCCTCTAATTAGCCTAATGGGGTATTTATAGTGAAAATTAGGGAGGATGCATTAGGGTTAACTAAGGGCTAAACTAGTAATTACACTTTTTAAGTTGAGCAAGGAGACTCCGGTATTTTCTGAGAGAAGGGCTTCTCCAATCGTAGCTTGAAGAATGAAAACGTGCTGTACTGAAATCCGTACGGATGGGAGTCGGGACGGCCGGATCTGGGCTGGAGAATCCGAGCGGATCCTTGGGCAAGACGCTCGGATTGGCGAGGGGGAATCCGAGCGGATTCCTTTGCGGGACGCTCGGATTGGGCTGGACGGACGGGCGGATTGTATACAATCCGTTCGGATTGTCTGGCAGCGTCAATTCTTCTTCTTTTCTTCCCTTTTCTTCATGAATTCCTTGGGGATTTCCTTGGGGACTCAAGGATCCTTTCTCAACAATGCTCTTCTACTATGCTATGTACAAAGGCCTTCTAGTCTTGTCTCTCCTTGATGCTTGGTCATTGAATACGATCAATTTAGCCTCGTTTTGCCATGAAAATGCAAGATTCTTACTCCTTTCCTACCAAGGGATCAAAATCTCAAAGAATATGCAAAACAAAGAACTAAAGATAAGAAATGACCCAAATAGGCACTAAAAAGCATGAAAACAATGGTAATTCGGGGGCTAAATATGCGCCAATTATTGTCACATCAAAAGTATAGAAACAAAAGTAGAAGAAACGCAGTAAGATGACTACTAATTCGAAACATAGATACGAATAAAGGAAAAATATGTGATTTAAAGCTGAAATTACACATTAAAGAGAACATAAAAGATGAAATTAACAACGATAACGTACCTGACCCACGAATATGATTGAAATAGTATAATAATTGATAAGAATGAGAAGAAAAAACTGAAATCACGCCTAAATTCTAGGGTTCCCGACCTCAACAATGGAAAACACAAGTTACAGTAGAGATAAGTTAGAGGGAAAAGCAGATTTCTGAGCGAATAACAGTTCTGGCTGATAAAATAGAGCTTATATAGTGGCTCATAAAATTACTAATTTGCCCTTATTTGTTCCGCCCTAAATACCTATGAAAGTATTAATACTCAATCCTCAAATATATGAGTCATACTCACAAGATCCCATTCCTATATATATAAATATATATAAATATATATATATATATATATATATATATATATATATATAGAGAGAGAGAGAGAGAGAGAGAGAGAGAGAGAGAGAGAGAGAGAGAGAGAGAGAGAGAGAGAGAGAGAGAGAGAGAAGAGATCAACTAAGTCCCTCATATGTTATTAAGTCCATAAGTCTTAATGTGGGTTGTTGGATCAAGCAAATCAATGGCTAAGATTACACACAAAAAGCGCACTAACCACCTCAACATATATTTTCATATTTACCTCTCTCCTCTTACCCACTACCCCATGCATGCTACTGTATGTCCATCAGTCTTTCATCATTTCCCTCCTCATTTCCCAGAGAATTCAAAACAACTTGCTTTTTTTGTTCCCTCAATTTCCTGTCATTTCATCTTCAGTTTACTTTCTTCACATTCCTGATAACTCCACTCGCCATTTTCATCTCCACCAATTAATTCCAACTCGCAATTAAATAGACTCGTCATTTTAATCTCCACCAATTCATTCTAACTCGCCTGTCTCCGTTCTTCGATAAGGTATTATTTCCATTTCTTATTTTGTGATTTCTACTTGTTGTTTGTTAATTATTGCCTTTGTTAAACTAACATCAAACGAGTTCATTTGAGTTTTTCAATTTTCAATTATGGTTTTGTTGTTGTTGATTTGTTCAATTGTTAAATATGGTTTTGCAGACGAAATACGAGTTCATTTGATTTGTTCAATGAGTTTTGCCAAGAAAATTGCTAAGAAACCTGAATTAAAGGTAAAAAAATCTCGTCTTTTTTGTAAAAATATTATAGAATGATGTATAAATTCAACTAAATATATGCATAATTTGAATCCCAATTGATTGACAAGGGACTTGATACCAAGGTTAAAAGTTTGACTTTTTATAACTGCAGTCAGTCGTTGTATAACTCTGATTAAATTTTGAATAAATTTAGTGTTCAGAATGTATAACTCTTGTTATTATATGCATAACTCTACTTTTATTCCGTCGTATAACTCTTCTAATTCTCTGACTAACTCTACTTTCAGAATGTATAACTCTTGTTATTATATGTATAACTCTACTTCTATTAGTTTTTGTATAACTAAAGTTATACATTCTGAAAACTAAAGTTATACATTCTATGCTTAGAGTTATACAATATATGAGTTATATATTATATACTTGGAGTTATACATTATATGCCTAGAGTTATACAGTATATGTCTAGAGTTATACTCCCTCCAATTCATCATAATGACCCCCTTTGAGATGGGCACAATAATTTAAGAAAAATGAATAAAAATGAATAAAGGACAAATGCGGGGTTTGTTGATAGGAGAGAGAGATGAATTATTAGCAGTTAAATAAGGAGTTGTGGGCCAAAATATTAAGAAAAGTAATAAAATAAGAGTAAAAGAGTTCTGTGGGGTTTGGTAATAGGAGAGAGGGATGAATAAAATAAGAGTAAAAGTTACCAAAAAAAGAAAGGGGAACATTACTTGAATAATCCATTTCGGGAAAGAGGGAACATTATAGCAGATTGGAGGGAGTACATTATATACTTGGAGTTATACATTATATGCCTAGAGTTATACATCATATGTTTACAATGATACATTATATGCAGTGAGTTATACATTCTATGGTTAGAGTTATACATTCTATGCCTAGAGTTATATATTATATAACTCTAGTTTTCAGAATGTATAACTCTACGTTTATTCCGTATAACTCTTCTGATTATCTCGTCTTTTTTGTATAACTTCAACTAAATATATGCATAATTTGAATCCCAATTGTTTGTTATCTACAGATGGATGATGTACAAAGTATTGACAAGGGACCTGATACCAAGGTAAAAAGTTTGACTTTTTATAACTGCAGTCATTTGTTGTATAACTCTGATTACATTTTGAATAACTTTTGGTTTTAGAATGTATAACTCTTGTTATTATATGTATAACTCTACTTTTATTCCGTGTAACTCTTCATATTCTCTGACTAACTCTACTTTCAGAATGTATAACTTTACTTATATTTTGTATAACTCTGACTATTTTTTGTATAACTTTAATTCACAGTATGTCTATTTCTTTGTTGCAAATATCCCTAACTGCAACTACAGTATGTCTAATTTTGGTTGTTGTCCTTGTTTTTCCCAGATGGCTGACGCCAAGCCAAGAGTAAAGAGGGTGCACGACTCATGGTTTCATGTCGACCTCAAAGGATTGTCTCTATGATTGAAAAGCTTAATGAGGATCAGGTGGAAGCTGTTAAGAAAATTGGGTTTGGTGGCCTTTTGGAGCTTAAGATTAGCAGCCTCCCACTTGCACACGTTCGCCTATTTTTGAAGTCCTTCTCTGATGGGTCGTATGTGTTCAGGGCTTCTCGGAAGAAGGAGTTTATGATCAGTAAGCATGATGTGCATGACTGTTTTTTGATACCTTTTGGACCCAACCCTCTTCCGCTGGTACCTACTGACCCGGAGAAGGGATCCAATGATCCAAAAAATAAGGCGCTCAAGGGCAAATACCGGCAAGCTTACGGAGTGGAGAAAGCTTATAGTTCATTAAATATAGGGAAAGTGTGGAAGGAACTTATGGAGTATGAAGAGGCGGACGATCATTTTTGCCACCTATTTGTTTTGGTATCTATGTCTTTATTCCTCGCACCCATCCCAAACAACGGGATTGATTTATAGCTTTTAAGGGCTGTAGAAGACCCTAAAGCCATTTCGCATTTTGACTGGTGCTCTTATATTTTGGAAATTATGGTGAAAGCGGGGACATATTGTAAAAAGGGGTTAACGATGTTGGGTGGCTGTATACCCTTCCTCATGTAACCTACTTTCAGCGATATGATTACAAGGGTAGGCCGTGCCTCCATGATCTATCTCTGATTAAGCATTGGGATGAAAAATCGCTTGTAGAAAGGCTAAAATTTCAGGTGTCTCAAGGGGGATTGGGTAGGTTAACTTTGTCTAAGACCAAGTATCTGAGGTGCCTTCAAGATCCCTCTTATATTAAGAGTTTGGACAGTATCACCCTCAGCGACTCTCGTGAACCCAAACTACTCTTGCTATCAGCCCCCCCCCCCTCTCTCCCCCGCTCAACTTATGAGGAGAAGTTCATTCAGATTGAACTACCAGCAGGTGTCGAGGATGACCAGGAATTGAAAGCTAGGGCTGTCGATGTAAGTTCAATTTATTATATATTTTGCAGATTGATTTTGTTTCAACTGAACGAACCCATCTATTATAATATAACTAACTTACTGTACTTCTTCAATGCAGCGTACTCATGAGCTTTATCTACAGATGTAAAGGAACGCTATTGTGTTCTATTCATGGTACGCAGATGTAACCGCAAGGATCAAAGCTGCAACAAGTGATCCGACTGGCCTAAAGCCTAGCCAGGCCTACCAAGAATTCTTTGAGGGTGAAAAGATTCAACAATACGTCGCTGAAGTAGAACATATTGCAGAAAGGATGAAGGTTTCTGTTAGTAACGCACCTATTTTTCAAGAGGTAGATCGCGAGTCCCCAGAAAAAGATGACGGAATCGATTCATCTACGCGTCAAATAAGCGAATTTCTATCTAGTCTGGCCAATGAGAGGGGTGGCAGGGGTGGTAAGCCTTGCGTTGAGTCCCGTGGAGAGTCGGACAAATCTGATGTGCCAATGAAATCAGTTGCAGTTTCATGGTCACAGATTATGAAGGAAGTGGGAGGTGTTACAGTAGATTCTATGAAATTGGCAGATGCTAGCCCAGGGTTAGAGGATCAAGTTGTTAACAGCCCGGTCCAAACTGATAGAGAGTTGTTGTTGGAGGCGAAGTACACAGTGGAGGAAATTGACCAAGCTTACGGAGTTGGTGATGAGGTGCATGACCAAGTAGGTGATGAGGTGCATGAACAAGTAGGTGTTGAGGTGCATGAACAAGTACATGGAGAGGGACTGAAAGAAAATGTTGAAAGAGTCTCAGACCATCAACCGTCAGATAAGGAGATGGAAAAATCTACGGTCCCATCATTGCCAATGGATACACAAGAATTGATGGAGTGTATGTTTTCGACTGTTGAAATGAAGGAAGCTTTATGTGGACCTCTAGCGGTGGAGAGTGGTCCTGGTGGCGAGGTAAGTTTGTGAAACTGTGCTAAATATTTGTTATACATTCATTTTTTTATACACTATTAGTCCTTTAAATTTCATATAAGGTAACAGTTGCACAACTCCAGTAATTCTGGAGTGAAACTTATAATTAGGTATAATAGTTATGTGGATCTGTATAACTTCAATGACCATTCTGTATAACTCTGACTTTATTATGTATAACTTTAGTGAAAGTGGTACTTTTATAATATGTGTAACTCTAATGCCTGATTGTATAACTTTATTTTTTAATCTGTACAACTGCAGCGACCGTTTGGTGTAACTCTTACTCATATGTGTACAACTCTAACACCAATATGTATAACTCTTATAGCATATATGTAAAACTTCACACAAGAAAGAGTTATACATTTATTCTAATATGTATAACTCTTACCCATATAAAACTTCACCAGCACATATGTATAACTCTTGCCCATCTATGTATAACTGTAATGCATTGTTTCTGTAACTCTTTGACCTCTTTGTATCACTTTTATTGTTCAATCTGTAACTTCTTTTTACAAAAGCATGGTGTTTAATTTTACTTATTTTCTTTCTGGCCACTGCACTAAAGGCTGCAATTGAAAATGTGGAACAACAATCTATCCACGGCGGTGAAAAAGTAGTTGTTGTCGATGGTGTGAAGGTCACCTCGGGGGATCAGTCAGTGGAATGGAGTGCCTCTCACATCCCTCTGACTTTCATGAGTACGACATATGTGAATGAGGCAGTTGCCGGGGTTGAAGAGCGCACGAGTAGTGCGGACAAAGAAGTTGGGGTAGTTAATAATGTCGGTGCTAGAGTGGAGCCTGTTGCACCACCCCCCCCCCCCCCATTTATGTGCCGCAATGTGACATGATCCACCATCCTCTCTTATTTCATTCAACTGTCCCCCTTCCGTGTATGGACTTTGTACCCGAGAACCTAGGTTGTTATGAAGATTGTGGGGCACCCGAACCTGACCAGGACGTATGGTCAAAGTTTTTGCGATTTAATAAGAAACGTTTCAGGACGGTTTTCAGGGTGAGGAAGGATGTCATGGATTATGTCTTTGATTAATTCCACGTTTATAACAAAGTTTAAGTAAAAGATAAGTTTTACCTAGATTTCAATATTACAGTGAAACAGGTCATGAACAATATTTGTTGCGTGTCTTATTTGCTAATCCTTTGTAGGGAACAATTGGTCACATATAACACCTCTTTTTGAATAACGCGTGAGTATCTCTAGACGTTGATGCCTGGGTTGCAGATTATGAAAAATGTCATGGACTGCTGGTCTATACTACTCAATCAGCTTACGCACGAGGACCTTGCAGCTGTTGTAAGTTCGCGCTGTTTCTTTGGCCTGGGTCACGCTGTAAATGTGCTCCGAACTCCGCAGATAATTTGTGACTATATGTACGTAACTTGTGATATAGCCTGACAACCCTCGTCTATCATTTTTATAGGACCTTGCAATTGCAATTTGGGATGGCAGGAAAAACAACGTGGTTGTTGATCAATCTGAACAATTTCGTTACGTGTGGGGCCTATGGCAAGAGGCGTGTTCTAGTCCATTCCAACTGGCCTCTGATATGGTGAGTTCATTTATCAATATAGAGAAGTTTATCAGCTGAAGCTACACATTTCCATACTAGACTTATACATTCATTGATTAGGAATTAGGCATATTGGATGAGTGAAGTTAGTCATTCATCAAAACTTTAAGCATATAATGTATAACTTTAAACATAGAATGTATAACTATAGGCATAGAATGTATAACTCTAAGCACATAATGTATAACTCTAAGAACATAATGTATAACTCTAGACATATAATGTATATCACTAGGCTATAGAATGTATAACTTTAGGCATAGAATGTATAACTCTAAGCACAGAATGTATAACTCTAAGCACATAATGTATAACTCTGTGCAATTACTCTATAACTCTTGGCATATAATGCCTTTTATGTTTAACTTCAAAATAGATGTTTTATAACTCTTAGACTCTATAACTCTTGGCATATAATGTATATCAACTAATCTTATGGTGCATGTTTGTAGGTTTTTGTCCCGGTAAGCACTGTCGATAATGGTCACTACTCTTGCATTTGCATAAATTTCCTCTCTGAGCAGATCGAGTACCTGGTTAATCATTGTTACGACGACGATCTTCTGACGTTACCATATGGAGGGCTCGCGTATATTACTGTAAGACTTATTAAACTGCTGACTAGATTAATTTTCACCCCCGTGGTTTTGTTAATTAGTCTTCCCTTTAAACGCCTTGCCTAACTTCTGCCAGGCTGATGAGATGGGAAAGTATATGGTCTCCAAAGGGCTCGACAAAGGGAAGAAAGTTGAAGGGTTTAATTTTGTAAACATTAAATTCAACTGGCAGGGAGTAAGGTTTTCTGAGAATGACTGTGGTCTTTACATCATGGTTCATATGTTGCTATACCATGGAGAGCCATTCGAGTGTACCTTAGGGACAAAGGACAGCAATAACCTCATGCACGCGGAAATTGCTGCCACCCTTGTCCTCAGTGACATTAACCTGGAAAGGGAATTTGTGTTATCTAGGGTAAGAACTTTTAAGGCGGTTAAAGACCGTGAACTGGCGGTGATGATTGAGGCACAGAGGTCAGGCAGCAACACAAGTGGAAGGAAGAGAGGTATCGGAATCGCCGGAGAGAACAGTACTGCTAAACACCCTTGATCTAACGTCAGTTCATCCCAGCGGACTCCACCTTCCAAAGTAGCCCTGGGCCGGACACCGTCTAGTCGGGCCCTTTTAGCTGTTAGTAGCCGGTCCCGGGGTAAGGGCGATGGTCTTGGTTGCACCACGTTTTGCGGGGAACCAGACCCCGACCTTACAGTGGTCGCGAGGATGCTCAAGTTAAACAAGTCGTTAATTAAGGATATCCCGGTGTATCGCAAACAAGTGGCAGATTACGTTTTCCTTGATGACTACAAATTTGCCCTTGGGTAAGTTATCTAAAATCAACAGAACCACTTGAGTACTGTTTTATGCTTCGTAACTTCAAATATGAAATGTATAACTTTAACCAACTAAAGTTATACATATCGTTAATGGAGTTACACATCCTTAATTTGCAGTTATACGTTTCATCACTGAAGTTATGCAGTCATTTTAATATCAGTTACTTTTCCATTTAGTAGACGTTATAGCCTGACTAACACCTGCTGTCTGAACCACAGTGAACAACTGGTGAACTATGCCCGTCATGCAACGATGAATAGGTTGCAAATGTTGTCCGTGCTACCTGAGACGCCAATGGATGATTCAGTGATTTAGTGTTGGTCCATGTTGCTTAATCGTTTGGAGGCAGAGGAGTGCGCGTTTTCTCATTCATCTTTCTTCGGTATCCGTCATATGGTATGGTTGTAATAAGTACTTTACCTTTTGGTAATATCTTCAAGTGGTATGATATTTATAACTTTCACAGTGGAAAATAAAATTAAAGTTATACATACCCTCAACCGGGAAAATATGATATGGTGAGTTCACTTATCAATATAGAGAAGTTTATCAGCTGAAGCTACACATTTCCATACTGGAGTTATACATTCATTGATTAGGAATTAGGCATATTGGATGAGTGAAGTTAGTCATTCATCAAAACTTTAAGCATATAATGTATAACTGTAAACATATAATGTATAAATATAGGCATAGAATGTATAACTATAGGCATAGAATGTATAACTCTAAGCACAGAATGTATAACTCTAAGCACATAATGTATAACTCTAAGCATATAATGTATAACTCTAGGCTATAGAATGTATAACTCTAGGCATAGAATGTATAACTCTAAACATAGAATGTATAACTCTAAGCACAGAATGTATAACTCTAGGCAATTACTCTATAACTCTAGGCATATAATGCCTTTTATGTTTAACTTCAAAATAGATGATTTATAACTCTTAGACTTTTCAGGATACCTCTATGGATTTACACATTCTGTAATGAGAAGTTATTAACAGCCAGTTTGAAGTTAGTCATACTTCAATATGCTATAAGAGTTACGGTGCAACTCCATTGCACAACCCCTATAACTTCTCTTCTATTCTCATACATATACTTCTACCTGAGCAGGAAATAATCTTGGAGTTTATACGAAACCCTGTCCAAAAATCACAGAACACCGAAAAGTTGTACCATGTGTGGGACGTCTTTAGACAAGACAGTGGATCTGATTTCTGCTTAAAGGCTGATTTAATCTTCGTACCCATTAAGATTGAAGCCCATTATGCATGTGCGTGTATCAACTTTAATTCACGTACGATTGATCTCCTTGACAATAAGTACTACTCAAATGCGGGCTTGTCGGATATATGCAAAGCGTGTCACATAATTGTAAGTGGAGGTGAGAAGTAATTACGTTCAACTCAAAAGTGTTGTTACTGCTTTACAATTTCACTTTTGACGTTTCTTGTTTGTGCCAGGCGAGCCACATGAGCGACTATATGGAATCTAGGGAAGACGACATAGGGAAATTCATACCGGAGTATCAATTTCGTCAGGTTCAGTTTGCTTGGCAGAGGCAAACGATCAACGACACAGAGGGTTGTTCACAATGATGCATATGGTAATCCAGCTGGCAGAGTCTGGGTTGTTCATAATGTACGAGGGTGATACTTTTAATCATGTTGATCTTGAGAGGAAGGTGAATCGTCGATATTTGGTAATCCAGCTGGCAGACACCTTGTGCTAGTTGATATGAACATCATAGGGAAAGGAGTTCTAAACAAGGTCAACGGTTTCATCGGCGAGGAAGACCAGATCCTGAAGCAAGTAGAAGCCAGACGAAAGATTAACAGGAAATTAGAGAAAAAACCTGGGAAAAAATAGAACGTATTACTATTCACTTTGTAGTCTCTCTTTTGCAACTCTAGTATGGTGTCAAGAAACTCCTTAACAACTTAGGCAACTTTTTCTGAATACATTGTTATTATATCATCTTGGTCTGTGATAATTAAAATCAAAGTTATACAAACAAGGGTAAAAGTTACACATAATTAGAAGTGTTATACGTAAAAGACTACGAGTTTTACACATAAAGGAGAGTTATACAGATAACTAAAAGAGTTCTACACTCTGTGAAATAAAGTTATTCAAATTGTGTAAAAGGGTTATACAACAAATGACTGCAGTTATGAAAAGGCAAAATATAATAGGCGATGAGTTATACAAAAAAGGCTAAGAGTTATACGTTGAAGGCTTTAGTCAAATATATCCACAATGATACAAATGGCCATTCCAACATTAGCTTGAAGTTGCACAATCATATATTACTGAAGTTATACAATCTGGAAGTTGAAGTTACCAAATTACATCATTTAAGTGCAAACTCCATTCAAAATAGACAAAAGCTAGCTACTCAATACCCCTTCCGTCTCACCAGATTTTTTACCTTTTAAAGAAAAAAAATTGTAAATAATTTGTTGAGACGGAGGTATTTTTCTACTGCCAACTACTACAACCTGTTAAGTTTCCCTATTCTTCTTCTTCTTCTTCTTCTTCTTCTTCTTCTTCTTCTTCTTCTTCTTCTTCTTCTTCTTCTTCTTCTTCTTCTTCTTCTTCTTCTTCTTCTTCTTCTTCTTCTTCTACTCCTTCAGATGCTGGTGATGACGGTGGATGCTCTGAAAATGGGTTAGGGCAGTTCCGTTTATCGTGGTGTGTCATTTATTTGCAGTTATTACACATGCGCTTTGGCTTGCAAGCTAAGGCAATGGCTTTAGCCTTAGTTGACACCATTATTTTACCGCCGCCTTTGTTTTTGGATTGTTTTGGTGGAAGTATTGTTACCCCGTTACTGGCGGGGCCACCAAGAATTTGCTCCAATTCCTGGTGCTTAGTTAAAGCTTTCTTGTACGGTAAAAGTTTCTCCTTGAATTCTCTAATTAAGGAGCTTAAGTTCACGACTTCAGTCACACTCATGCCACGAAGTAAACCAATGGTCACATGAACTTCTGACCACAACTTCACCATCTCAACCTCTTTTCCATCAGCGCTACTATTTGAATCCGTTTGTTCAGCATCACAGTCTGATAATCTGAATTGCAATGCATCTTTTCTCCATCTTGTAGCAACGTAATCATCTGGAACTTGACGTTAGCCGACAAAATCCATACTATATGTCAGCATAGATTTCCCATCCTTTCAAACATTCTACAGCTGCACCGTGCAGCCAGTGTCCCTGTAATCAAATTAAATTATGAAGTTATTGTCATCTAAATAACGTCTCAATCCATATAGAAGTAGAGTTATACATATAATAACAAGAGTTATACATCTGAAAGTAGAGTTATACATATAACAACAAGAGTTATACATTCTGAAAGTAGGGTGAGTCAGAGAATCAGAAGTTACACGGAATAAAAGTAGAGTTATACATATAATAACATGAGTTATACATTCTGATTACTAAAGTTATTCAAATAGAAGTAGAGTTATACAATAAATGACTGCAGTTCAGTGAACTACTTCATAGATAAAGATTGACTACATAATTAAATTAGATGACAATTGTATAACTTCTATAGTCAGACAATGTAACTTTGGCACGATATCTAGCAACTTCAGTGAACTACTACAATTGATAATTATCGAGTCAAAATGTTGTTACCTGGGTTGTACTCTACGTTGAAACTTTTATCTCTTCATGAATCCTTAACGACAGTCACCTCAACTCCATCGACTTCAGCAAAACCCCCGGTCTTACATGTATCGATTGAGCAAATGACCTCTAGTTGGAATTCCTTGAAAACCTCACGGGTATAAACATTTGACGCGTATTCCTCTATGGCTAAATGCAACCCCCTTGCTGGTGTTGAGTGTCGGTTTTCATGGTCAAGTCTCTTCTGCGTATGTCGTTGATGGTCCGTAGCGCTTTCAAAACGCATCCAAAACTCCACTAACATACCTGACTTCTGCTCAAACTTCTTAAAAAAACTATTAATGCACTTTGATCTCTGGGTTGTGCTCATTACACCACCCATGTTCAAGTCCCTGCAATGCGCCATCACCCATTGGCTCCTTTTATCGTGCGCTTCTGTGAACCACTCTTCGTTCACAAGACCATGCGCTTCCATTATTTCTGCCCACCTAGCATCAAAGTCATCTGCTTCTAGGTTGTCGTCCCATATAGTGTTGTTCAATTTCTGAAGGAACTCCTTATAATCCTCCCTTGTCACCCCGAACTTCATTGACACCTTGTTCATTATATGCCACATACAAAATCGGTGGCGTGCAATCTTGAAGGCAAGGAGTACGGCCTTAATAATCCCCGCATCCTGATCTGTGATAATGTACTCGGGCTCGTTTCCACCCCTAGCATTCAAAAACCTGTTGAAAACCCACTAGAAGGATTCATGATCTTCATGGGCAATCAACGCCCCACAGAATGTTACTGATCGCTTATGGTGATCTATACCAGTGAATGGCGTGAAAATCATATCATACTTGTTTGTCGAGTATGTTGGGTCGTACAAAACTGCATCTCCAAAAACGGAGTAGTTCCTTCTAACCGTTCTGTCAGCCCAGATTGCCCGCATACACTACAAGAGAAAGTTCTTATTCCTACGGATTTCTTCCGACGGTTTCAAAAAACAGTCGGTATTTTACAGTTCCGACGGATATTTCCTACAACACCCAATATCCGTCGAGCTCTCCTACGGAAATCATTTCAATCCGACGGCTTTTTGTCGATGCAAATGGAGGGAACCTAATAAAAATTGGCGCAAAATCAGCCCTACTGCTTTCCAACTGACTCAGGCCGTAGGAACTTATCTTACCGACGGAAATGTCGAAGGAAGAAATTCCTTCCGTCGGAACATAATAACTATGAAATGCCACTAGCCCACTACATTGTTCCTTTGGGCTTCGACATAATAAACACAAGTTAAACAACCTTCAAACTTCCTCTCGACAATTCATATTACACACCGCACACCGCTTACATCACCCACCACGCCGCTCATCGTCACCCACCACACGCCGATTAATACCAGCGATTCACTGACTCCTGCTTGTCGTTGTAGGCTGCGCCATACTTAAAGGGTTCCAGTGCACACATCGCCTTCGTGGTTGTTGTACTACCTTCTAGCCGTCATCCACCACTCACATGTACAGTCCTGCCGCTGCCTCTTTTCCGTTAGCCACCCTCCCTCCTTCCTCACTCATTTATCGACTTTGGTCAAATTTCAACCCTAATTTTATTGATTTATTGGTACTTTTTATTTGATACTGGTTTGTTCAATTGGTTTATATGATTGAATAACTTTATTGTTTGATTTGTGATTTTTTATTAATTGAGAATAATTAGCCCTTTTGTAATTCATATAATGGTGGTTTTTTTTGTTCAATAGCTATAATGGTGGATTTGTTTTAGTGCTGATAAGGTACTTCATACTTCTCTCTACTACTTCCTATAATCCTCTTACTGGAATAATATATGAACCTTGATGTTTGGTAACATATCATGTTTGTGTTGTCTTTGTTGTAGAGGACATGTTCAAGGTTCATAGATTTATTATAATCCTCTTAAACTAGATCTATGATTGGAATAACTGAAGTATACCCGTACGACATGTTAAAAGGACGTTAATAGAAGGTAAATAAACCTTAATGTGTATCAGATTAGCACATCTATAAACATTATGGTTATGTTATGTCTTTACTGTAGAGTTGAATAGTATAGAATTTCTTCTTTGTGTCAACCTATGTCTTCCTCGAAATAGGGAGTTAACACTGAAAGCTAGTTAACGACGACTTCAAATTCAACACAAACTTAAAATCGCATAGAGCAACAAACGGATTAGATGCTCTCCTTTGCTAAAATAGTTATAAATGGGGAATAAGAACTATTAGAAGCATGTCATCTGTTTGTTTTTTTATTGTTCAATGGAGTTTTATGTTCTTTTCAAATTGATTGCTTGGTATTATTTTTTTTTTGAACTTATTGAATTTGTGTTGTAGAAGTGGCAAAAGTAACACAAAATCACATTGAAGACGGCAATATCCGCCACAAGCTTGTGACGGATACCATTTCCTCTCACAAAATACCCATAAGAGGTAAGTGGGTGATGTGACCATAATTGGCGCATATTTAGCCCCCGAATTACCATTGTTTCCATGCTTTTTAGTGCCTATTTGGGTCATTTCTTATCTTTAGTTCTTTGTTTTGCATATTCTTTGAGATTTTGATCCCTTGGTAGGAAAGGAGTAAGAATCTTGCATTTTCATGGCAAAACGAGGCTAAATTGATTGTATTCAATGACCAAGCATCAAGAAGAGACAAGACTAGAAGGCCTTTGTACATATCATAGTAGAAGAACAATGTTGAGAAAGGATCCTTGCGTCCCCAAGGAAATCCCCAAGGAATTTATGAAGAAAAGGGAAGAAAAGAAGAAGAATTGACGCCGACCAACAATCCGAACGGATTGCGGACAATCCGCCCGTCCGGCCCGAACAATCCGAGCGTCCCTCCTTGGAATCCACTCGGATTCCCCCTCAACAATCCGAGCGTCCCTCTCCCGAATCCGCTCGGATTGCATGTACCAAATCCGGCCGTCCCGACTCTAATCCGTGCGTTCCTGCACACCACGGATTTCATTCTTCAAGCTACGAAAAGAGAAGCCCTTCTCTCAGAAAATACCGGGTCCTCCTTGCTCAACTTAAAAAGTGTAATTACTAGTTTAGCCCTTAGTTAACCCTAATGCATCCTCCCTAATTTTCACTATAAATACCCCATTAGGCTAATTAGAGGAGCATGTTCTTCTTATCAATAATTAGTGTAGTTAATATCAATCAAATCTCTTTTCAATATTGTAATCAAGTATTAATCAAGTTTTAGTCCAAGTTTTAGTTCTTTAATCTCTCTCTTGTTCTTCCTTTATTTTGGGTAATTGAAGATTATTTGGGTTATTATTGGGAGATTGACAACCTCTCAATCTAGGATTCAAGTACTTCTATTATTCTTGCTTTATTATTGGAATCATTAGTAGGTATAATCTCTTAATCCCTTTTTAATTATTGTTAATTACTTTCATTTATTCATCATGTTTCATATTGTTGGTATGATTGACAACCTTGCTAGCATGATCAACATGATAATGAGTGAGTAGTCTCTTAGCTAGGGTTTAATGGGTGATTAGGGGAAACCATCATGGGGATGATTCATGCTTAAATCAATATGCTTTCATATCTTATTTGCTTGCTTGTTTTGATCTCAATTCATGCACATGTTATATTTGATGAAATGCTAAGCCTATGAATCCTTGCATTTACTATCATCTTCTATCTTTTCAATGAGACTTGTAAGACATAACCCAACTCGAGTCTCATTAGACCATGCATGTGTTGAGTAGGAAAGATTAAGTCGACTTGTAGGTGTTGTACAATCTAATCGATTCGGCTCCGGGACCCAAACTTTCCTAGGATTGTAAGATATAACCCAACTCAATCCATCACAACAATAATTGCTTGCTTATAATTTGAGAACATGTTTGTATGATCATATCCCATGATTCCCCTATGATCCCATGACACCCTAGTGCTTTTAATCAATTGTTACACCCCTTATTTTATTCATCTTGCTAGTTTATTTTCATTGTTATTTTGGTTTAGTGACCTTCTACACCAACCCAATTTGTGACACCCCTAGACACTACTAGTTACAATAGAATTCTCATTTCAATACCCGTCCCTTGGGATCCGACCTTTACTTGCCTCTTTACTAATTGTAGAGTTGTTTGTGAAGTATAAATTGTGTTTTGTATCGACCATTGACCAACGACCACATATAATTAATTGTGAACACGTAATGGCCTCGATCAGTGGGGAAGCACATGAGGGGTGCCCCACCTTGTCCCCTCTCCCTTTTTGTGTTTGTTAATGCCACCAGTTTGATCATTAAGATATGTCCAAGGGGGCTTTGTACAATACTTTAACATCTGTGCTACTGTGATACTCATACTGAGGTTAAAAAACTTAAATGCCTACTGAACGACGGAACGTTAAGAAAATATATATTCTCGAACTAGATGGTCTAGCGCAATACTCTCTCCATCTCATTCACTTGTTTACTTTTTTATTTTATTTCTCCTGAGGAGTATTTTAATTAAAAGTAAACAAATGATTGAGAAAGAGAGAGTATTATTTTTGTGAGGCTCATCCATTTACGCACAAATAATCTATATATTGATAAATTTCATACACCCCAAGCTCAAATTAGACCAAATATTTAATACCTAGCTGATGGTTAGAACTTAGAAGAGTGTGTATTACTTTATACTCCATAACATTATATCTATTTTTGCTTTAAAATAAAACAAACATTTTTGCTCTTAGTCTTCTAAAAACAAAACCAAATATTTAGTTCCTGGCTTAAGGTTAACAAGCCCCTTAAGTGTCTAAAGCATTATATCTGCGGACACATATGGTAGGCATGTTTATAAGGTTCTATTTATGATTTTTATGTTTTTTTTTCTTATATGTTTACATAAATGATTGTAATGTCTATGTTTTGTACTGTTAATAGGTTTGGTCATCCAAATGTTTCCTAGTTAGTTACAAGTACTATAAGGTGTAAATTCACCGTTTTTTGCCCAACTTGGAAAAAGACTTCTTTAGAGGTTCGAGAAAAGTGGTGAAATGTCTTTTAAGGTAAATACAATTTTGCAAAATCAAAATTAAAACTATTTTTTTTTTATTATCACTTGTTCAGATAAATAATTTTCAACACTTGTATTGTTTTTTGTCAATGTACCAGGTACAGTATCCGTTAGTATCGGTTAGTGGCTGATCTTAACAAGGCTTTCTATAATAAAGTCAAAGTGCGCCTACTTTTATTCAATATCTGCGAACACATCTTCCACGACTACTACTTATGTTAGTACTGCTTAGTAGGATGCAATCGGAAAATACTAAGGTGCTACGGGAGAATGCTTAGCTCAAAGAAAACAATCCGAAGTTAAAGGAGACTTGAAGCACGATTTGAAGATTCGAAGAACGAAATGGAAGAAAGAATAATGAAGATTCAAGAGCAATTACACTCTCTTTCCACCACATGCTCATAGTTCACTCATTCCAGGATCTTCATGAGCATGGAAGCGATAGCACAGGAACATCATTGGTGTGATTTAGACGACTTTAAGTTAACTTTAAAGTATATTTGGTTGATTAATATATGTTTTCCTCTAGATAAACCATACATTTGTAGAATGATATTTAGGATTTATTTACTTTTATGGAAAACATGGAATTTGGTTTTAAATTGCGTGTTTTTATGTGGAATTGTCTCCTGCTTTGCGGTTGAGGGATAATGTCCTTTCATGATTTTGTTAAGAGATTTGGCTTATTGGTGATGTTGTAAAACGATTGAAATATGTCTGATTCCATCTAAGTTTCCCACAGAACTTTTAATATATCTTACGGAATTTCTGTAGGAACAAAAAATAATAAACCTTTTCCTTTACCTGAACTATCCTACGAAAAATATCCATTTCCTATGGAACTTCTGTAGGCAAATTTATCACTTCCGACGGAATTCGTAGGAAGGCCATTGTCGTCAACTAACTCGCAAGATTAGAGAAGCCGTAGGAAATTCCGTCGCGGGATCTTTTACCGACAACAAATTCCGTCGGACCACTTTTTTTTCCGACAAAAAATTCCTACGAACTCTTTCCTACGGATATTCCGTAGGAATAGGCATATTCCGACTGCTATAGCATCGTTTCCGACGGATTATGTCCGTAGGAATTAGCCCAGTTCCTTGTAGTGATAAGGCTATTATCCCTGTCAACTTCATAATCAAAATAAAACCCCTGCCTATTTTCTGCCATATTCTTGAACCGGTTTAAGAACAATTGATGTTCCCTTTTATGGATGAAGCATTTCACATCTCTATGGAAGTTCTTAAAATCAGTTAACGATGCACCAATGTTCTCGAATCTGTTTACGAGTTCCTTACACACGTTGTACGTCCTAGTTGCTCCTATCCTCAACTGCAATGGAAAAGATATCCTGATTAGTGCTGACTAATAATCAAAAATTATGTAACCTTAACTCTTACAACCTTTCGTATAACTTCATAAAACATATGCCTAACTCCATTCATGGATTGTGCAACTTCTTATTATTTATAACTCTTACATCTGAAAGTATAAGCTTGACTGCGATTATGTATAACTCTAACAAATTTCTATATAACTCTAAGGTTGTTATAAATAATTCTAGATTTTTAAAAAATAATTAGAAGTTTCACAATCAATTAATCGAGTTTTACATAAACTTGTCTGAAGAGTTATATAGAAGTGTCTAAGATTTATAACTCTAAGATCTCAGTGTATAACTTTAGAGCACACTACGTATAACACTTCCACATTTATGTATAACATCAACGAGTCTTGTTTGCCATTCAATTACTGGAGTTTTGATTAATAGTAAACTAACCCTTGAGTTGTACATTATCAAGTACTTCTGAAAACCTTCTATGTTCCGCAACATCTTTTGAAACTGACGATCCTCACTAGATATAAGATCGTGATTATGCCCCATGTGGAATCGGTCAATTACTAATACTCCATCCTTCATAAATAGCCTGATATGTGTTTTAAACCTTACCCTCTTGACTATATATTTCCTCTGTTTCGCAGTTGTTAATCCCCATTGCATTTCTTCTACCCTAATCCCGGTCTCATTTTTTTTAATTACTGCCTCGCCTTATGGAACATATGTGAATCCCTCTCTGTTTCAAACCAATAACTTTGACTTGATTTCACCGCCGCGCCATTTTTTCGTCGTATACTTCCGAACATCAAACCTGGAGGTCAGTGCATAAATTTTATAAAATGTCACTGCCTCGTCGATTTCAAAAAATTATTGTCCTACACAAGGTGTAAACTCCGCTGCCAAATGCTTACAATACTCAGTTTCCGCTTCCTTACGACTATCTGAGTAGAACCATACATCCATGAGATGATTAAGGAATGTATAACTCACTGCACATAATGTATAACTCCAAGCATAAGATGTATAACTCACTGCAGATAATGTATAACTCTAAGCATATACTGTATAACTCTAGGCATAGAATGTATAACTCTAAGCATATAATGTATAACTCTAAGCATAGAATGTATAACTCTAGACATAGAATGTATAACTCACTGCACATAATGTATAACTCTAGGCATAGAATGTATAACTCTAAGCATATAATGTATAACTCTAAGCATATAATGTATAACTCTAAACTCTAGGCATACAATGTATAACTCTAGGCATACAATGTATAACTCCAAGTATATAATATATAACTCTAGGCATATATTGTATAACTCAACGCATAGAATGTATAACTCACTGCACATAATGTATAACTCTAAGCATATACTGTACAACTCTAAGTATATAATGTAGAAGGTCAACCCCAACACTGGAGTTTCACAATTTTGGCAGAAATTCTACATCCTATAACTTCAATTAATGAATGTATAACTTCAACTATAACATGAATAACTATATCAAATTAGGTTGTTTAGTAATATTTTTTATGCAAAATTTAGGGTCAGAATTACAGGAGTTATATACTCTGTTACCTGAAGCTGTAGAAAATTTTGTAAGAGTTATGCAAAATCGATCTATATAAAATTTTATGATTATTGATATTCTATTGTTGAAGTTATACATATATGGGTTAGAGTTTTACTTAAACCCACTGAAGTTATAATTCGTTCTTCATCAATATTTTAAATTTCCATCATTTTTGCCATGAACAACAAGCTACAACAATAAGTAGAGGTGGCAATCGGATGGGTCGAGTCGTATTCGAATCGGTTTATTTCGGGTTCGGGTTAACATATTTTCGGATATTTTCGGCTCATGTGCACTCGTGGGTCGAACCGGGTTCGGTCGGGTGATTTCGGGTCATGACATAGTTCGGATATCGGGTTAGAATGGATAACTCTTGGTCGGGTTTCGGTTATTACAGACTGGGTTAATTATGCTAACATGTCATGTAAAAACTCATTTTGGGTCAAAATTATTATTCATCGGTTTATGTCGGTTAGAAAGTAATCTCTACCGGTTCATGTCATGTAACAGTTCATATCGGCTCAAACTTAATTTTGTTGGCTATATATAGTCAAGAGTAATCTTTACCGATTCATATCGGGTTAGGATGTCCACAATTCGTCATTTAACTTAAAAACCAACAACAATACAAATTAACTATTCACGTTACACTTTTTGGCACCGACTCTTAAATACCTTCAATTGTTTTCCCATTTAGGCCATTTTCTTTTATTTAAAGTCACTCTTTTTAAATTGAATTTAGCTCTTATAAGTCCAGTTCAGAAAAGTTAAGCTCCTATAAATTCAATTGAACTCTCATAAGTTCAGTTCAGAAAAGTTAAGCTCTTGTAGGTAGTAAGTTCAGTTCAGCTCTTATAAGTTCAGTTCAATTCATACCCATTTTTCTATAAGTTCAGCTCCTGCAAGTTCAATTCAGAAAAGTTAACCTTTGTGTTTTAAAGACTTTTTTTACTAACAAATTTGTTTGTTTTTACGGTTTTCAAATGGGTGTCCTAAAGTCATAAGTTTAGTTCATCTCATATATGTTCGGTTCACGAAAATTAATCTACTAAGCTCAATTCAGTTCACTTCAACTCTATTCAGTTATGTTTCATTCAGTTCAGTTCTTCTCTTCATAAATTAAGACCTTGTTCATTCTTACTTAATTTCAGCTCATTTTAGTTCAGTTCAGGTCTGTTCAGTTTAGTTCAGTTTCATTCAGTTCAGATTAACTTTTCTCTTGAACTGAACTGAACTAAATAGGGCTGAACTGAACTTGATAGAGCTGATCAGAACTAAAGTAACAGTTAATTATTTGTGAAGAGATGAGTTGAACTGAACTGAATGAAGCTGAAATGAATAGAACAGAATTGAATAAAGCTGAACAGAACTGAAATGAGCTGAAATTAAGTTAGAAAGAACAAGGCCTTACTTCAGTTTAGTTCATTTTCAACTCCATTAAGTTCAGTTCAGCTCCATTAAGTTCTCTTCATCTCTTTTTAGTCGAAAAAAAACAGGATTCAGTTAAACTCTTATAAGTTAGCCATAAGTTCCGTTCAGTTCAACTAATTTGATTTATATTAACTTAAATTTAATAAATTTCAGTTCATTTCAGTTATATAAAGTTCAATACTTCAACTTAACTCGCCTATAAATTGCACGAAAAATTAACCTAATCCAACACCCGATAATCCGATAATTAATGACCATGGTTAATGAGCTAAACCCGGCTCGATATTGGCTCGATAAGATTGATAACCCGACAATTGTAAGCTTAATATTGATTTAAATGAAAATGATTCAACATACCTTGATACATTTTACTTAATAAAAAAGTAAATAAACTAAATAATGGTCAAAAACTAAACTTATTTGAATAATACGATAAAATAACTAGACTCAATATCGATCGACCTAACCCGACAAATTAAATAAATACTAGACTATTAGAACACGTGCATCGTGCATTCATGTCATCATGGATCGTGACCATTTCAATCATCACACACACGTTCATAGTGGAGGAGTTATATGTGTTAAGTGACATTTAGTTAATTATTGGTTATTTAATACTCATGCGGGTCGGGTGTTTTTCTTGTCGGGTTTTATTCGACTCGGGTGTTATCAGATTCGGATTATGCCGGTTATCGGATATGACTAGGTATCGGGTTATGTTGGGTCGGAGTGGGTCGAATTCGGGTATCATGGTTTTTTAATATTTTCGGGTAACAAATGGGTCCGATATCGGGCGAGTCGGATCGGTTTTCTTGAGTCGGGTCGGGTTTTGCCAGGTCTAACAATAAGCAAGACACAAATAAGAAAGATTGCTTTGATGAACACGATGAAAGAACAATGATACCAAATGAAAGAACAAATTTAATGAACACCATGAAAGAACAATGATACCAAATAAAAGATTGCTTTGATTAACACGAAGAACCGACACAAATGATATTCATGAACAACAAGATACAACAATAACCAAGACATAAATAAGAAATCAAATAAGCTACCAACATTCGGAACTCACCATCGAAGGCAACTTCAATCTGGATATGATTGATTTACGAACACTGACTGTCATTTTGATCGTTTTTTTGTGATGAACAATGACAAATTATTTATCTTCAACAAAGCGAATGAAATTTATGCGGAAAGATAATGTAGTTAAACAGTGAGAATGAAATTTCTTTTCTCTTTTTGATGATTTATAATGGATTTGCAGAATTATTCAGGTTTTTTGGATGATTTTTATGGGTTTTGCTTGTTGAGAGGTTTTGAATGGTGAAAGGAGGAGGGAAGCATGCAAAATGAATTAGGAGGCTTTGTTTGTCCGCGGGATTGTACTGCAACAAGTACACAAATAGTGTGTTTGTCTACCCTCTCTCATATAATCACCATTTCCTTTTTTTTTTTGCTCTATCAAACGGCCCCCTCTCTCTTTATCTCATCCATTGAATTCACTCATCCAAGGGCTCTTATGAAGACTTAGGGCCTTATATGATATAAGAGACTTATGAGAACCCTTCTCTCTCTCTCTCTCTCTCTGTATATATATATATATAGAGGAGTTCTAATGAGTCCTCCTTCCCAATTGAGTCCATAAGTCTTTCTAAGGGCCATTGGATGGACTCATTGGATGGTTGAGATGAATTTGATTAAGGGCTATTAAAAAGAAAAGGAAAAAAATGTGGATGGTTGGATTGAGATGGGTGGTTGAGATTGAAAATTACCAAAAAAAATTACCACTAATCAAATTTCTATACACTAATTAATTTTTCTTTCTCTCTCTAGCCCCTAATTAATCAGTTTTGAATTTCAGATTTCAGAAGTGTAAATGTAATGTTGTATGAGTTTTACAAGTGTAAATGTGATATTTTACGAGTGTAAATGTAACATTTTAAGAGTGTAAATTTGATTTTTTGTGACGGAAATTTTGAATTTATATAATTTTAACATTTTACAAGTGTAAATGTGATGTTTTACGAGTGTAAATGTAACATTTTAAGAGTGTAAATTTGATTTTTTGTGACGGAAATTTTGAACTTATATAATTTTAACATTTTACAAGTGTAAATGTGATGTTTTACGAGTGTAAATGTAACATTTTAAGAGTGTAAATTTGATTTTTTGTAACGAAAATTTTGAATTTATATAATTTTAACATTTTACAAGTGTAAATGTGATGTTTTACGAGTGTAAATGTAACATTTTAAGAATGTAAATTTGATTTTTTGTGACGGAAATTTTGAATTTATATAATTTTAACATTTTACAAGTGTAAATGTGATGTTTTACGAGTGTAAATGTAACATTTTAAGAGTGTAAATTTGATTTTTTGTGACGGAAATTTTGAATTTATATAATTTTAACATTTTACAAGTGTAAATGTGATGTTTTACGAGTGTAAATGTAACATTTTAAGAGTGTAAATTTGATTTTTTGTGATGGAAATTTTGAATTTATATAATTTTAACATTTTACAAGTGTAAATGTAATGTTTTCCGAGTGTAAATGTAGTATTTTGAGTGTAAATTTGAAGGTTTAAGAGTGTGACTTTGGTCCTTTATAAGTGTAATTTTGGTCCTTTATAAATGTAACTTTGGTCCTTTACGAGTAAAACTTTAGTCCGACTACCAACAAACACCACCACCGTCGTCCTCCACCACCAACTCATATCCACAAAAATATATTAGTGCAAATCTATATAAATTTAACCAGTGTAAATGTACAAATATATGAGTGTAAATGTAAAGAAATATGAGTGTAAATGTAAAGAAGTACGAGTGTAATTGTAAAGAAATATGAGTGTAACTCTGAAAAATGCGTGTAAATGTAAAGAAATATAATTGTAAATGTAAAGAAATACGAGTGTAAATGTAAAGAAAATATGAGTATAATAAATATATTTATTAGATTTAAGAATAAAAATTATTATAATATGATTTGTAAATGTGTAAATGTATAAAAACCAATGTATAGATCTGAAAAAAAAAGTGTAAATTTAAAGAAAAACGATTGTAACTGTAAAAAAATACAAGTGTAAAAAAACAAAAAGAAATATGAGTGTAAATGTGAGAAAATACAAGTGTAAATTTAAAGAAATATGAGTGTAAATGTGAGGAAATACAAGTGTAAATTTAAAGAAATATGAGTGTAAATGTGAGGAAATACGAGTGTAAATGTAATGATTTACGAGTGTAAATGTGAAGAAGTGCGATTGTAAATGTAAAAAAATATGAGTATAATAAATATATTTATTAGATCTCGAAAAAAACTACAAAAACCAAAAAAATATTTTATAAAAGAATTAAAAAACTAAAAACGTAAGAAATACGAGTGTATAATATAGATCTACAAAAACCAAAAAAATTCTAAAAGAAAAAATTGTAAACTAAAAAACCTAGATCTAGAACGAGCAAGCGGGAAACAAGTCCAAACTTTAAAAAAAAAAAGTAAAAAACATTTAAAAAATAGAAATGAAATCAGAAAAAAAAAAACACAACAAACATGGTTTAAAGTTATAAAAAAGAAATCAACAATTAAAAACATATTTTAAGTAAAAAAAAAAGCTGAAAAACGAGAAAAGCAAACAAACACAACACCACATATTACACCTTTTCCACGACCACCACGAAACTTCAAATCTGAAAATCTAAAAAAATAAAAATATCAGAAATTAGAAAAAAAAAAAGAAAAAAAACGAGATCTGAATGGTGATTAGTTGTGGAGCCGCGGCGGAGAGAGGAAGGAGGGAGCAGGGGCTGTGGTGGCAGTCAGAAATGGTGGTGGGTTGGATGTAGGCAGGGGTGCGGTGGTGTTGGTGAGAGAGGGGGGCAGTCGTGTTGGCGGTGGTGGTGCGGCATATGCCGTGGTGTGTTGCGGTGGTTGTTTGTGGTGGAGATCTGAAAAAGGAGAGGGAGTTTTCGAGTTGTGGGCTGGTTTGCGTGGAGAGTGGGAGGCAGATGTGGGAGTTGGGGTGAGTGAAGGAGGTTTTTGTGGAGGATGTGTGGTGGGCGTGGGGTGGGTGTCTCTGGAGTGGTGGCGGGCGGGGTGAGGGTGGTGGGTCGGTGGTGGTGAGGATGAGAGGAGGGTGGTGAGTCGGTGGTGATGCGGATGGTGGGCGTGGGTAGGTGGCGGTGGAGGTGGTCGTGGGGTCGGGTAGGTGAGGGAGGAAGAGGGGGGGATTTTTTTTTTGAATTATTTGGTTTTTGAATTTTGTTGGATTTTTGAGAGGAATTGAGTTGTTTTTTTTATTTTTAGAGAGATGAGGGGGAGGATAATTGTGAGATGAGAGAGAAGTGAGTGGAAAAAGAAGGGTTTTATAGTGAAATTAGGGCTTGATTAGGGATAGTAGTGAGGAAAAGTGATTAATTAGGATTGATCCCCTAATTTTAGCACTAATCCTCCCTTTTTCCCTTTCAATCTCAGCCCTCCATCCTATCTTTTTAAGAATCCTAAAGAGGACTTATGGACTCAAGGATTTTTGGTGGACTCACTTGATCCTTCTTCTATATATATATATATATATATATATATATATATATAGACGAAGGATCAAGTGAGTCCACCTTAAGTCATTAAGTCCATAAGTCTCATTTAGAGCCCTTAGATTGTGAGGATGAATGGCTAAAATGACACCAAAAAGCAACTTATAACATTATAATAATATGTAGACTATTTACCTCTCTCCTTAGGGTGATAGACTCACTGTTCAAATTCTGCATGTTTGTTCCTCCATCAGTCATACGCACGTTATTCAACTTCCCTCCACTATCTCATACAACTCCTCTAATAATTTCAAAAAACCGTCCTTGCTAATTCCTGTGTTTCATCTCACATTTCTTCCATTTTATTTTCTACATATCCTCTTCCTTACCAAATACAACAAATCCATTTTCTTCTCTATATTTTATTCCATTCAAACGCTCGCAGTTCCTATCTTTGTTTCTTTACCTCACTTTGAAGGTAATTCATTGATCATCTTTTATTCTTTCCTTTGTTGTAATTTTTTAAATTTGCAAATTATCCTTGAGTCGTAATTGTTATATTGGGGTTATTTCATTTTTGTATTTTGTTATTTATGAGTTTATGATTTTATTGCATGTTTAAATTTATGTGATTTTTATTATATTTGATTATCCATAAACATTTTGATTCATTAGCATGTTTGAATTTAATTTTAAGTGGGTAGTGTAAATATTATAGTCTTTGAATTGCTAATTAAATTGATAGTGTAAATCAATGATGGGTAGTGTGAATGTATTTGTTAGGGTTTCAATCGAGCCTGTTTTTGGGGATTGTAAATGTGATGTAATTGGGACTGTGAATGTGAGGACAACCCAAGTGTAAATGTGAACCAAAAAAAAGTGTAAATGTGAACAAATAGAAAGTGTAAATGTGAATATAGGAGAAGTGTAAATGTGAACAAATAAAGTGTAAATCTGACTAAATTGGAAGTGTTAATGTGAAGATATTCAAAGTGTAAATGTGAGGATAGAGTAAGTGTAAATGTGAACACAAAGTGTAAATCTGACTAAATTGGAAGTGTAAATGTGAAAATGTGAGGATAGAGTAAGTGTAAATGTGAACACTAAAACTGTATGACTAAATTAGAAGTGTAAATGTGAAGATAATGGAAGTGTAAATGTGAGGGTAGGAGAATTGTAAATGTGAACAAATAAAGAGTAAATCTGACTAAATTGGAAGTGTAAATGTGAAGATACTAGAAATGTAAATGTGAGGATAGGAGAAGTGTAAATGTGAACAAATAAAGTGTAAATCTGACTAAATTGGAAGTGTAAATGTGAAGATATTGAAAGTGTAAATGTGAGGATAGGAGAAGTGTAAATGTGAACAAATAAAGTGTAAATCTAACTAAATTGGAAGTGTAAATGTGAAGATAATGGAAGTGTAAATGTGAGGGTAGGAGAATTGTAAATGTGAACAAATAAAGGGTAAATCTGACAAAATTGGAAGTGTAAATGTGAAGATACTGGAAGTGTAAATGTGAGGATAGGAGAAGTGTAAATGTGAACAAATAAAGTGTAAATCTGACTAAATTGGATGTGTAAATGTGAATATACTGGAAGTGTAAATGTGAGGATAGGAGAAGTGTAAATGTGAACAAATAAAGTGTAAATCTGACTAAATTGGATGTGTAAATGTGAAGATACTGGAAGTGTAAATGTGAGGATAGAGTAAGTGTAAATGTAAATGTGTAGACTGTTATATGTTGACTGATATTGTGCATTTCTTATGTACTTTTTTTTCCTGATTCAGATGGTATCCGATGGAGAACTACCTGAAAGCGAAGAACAACCCCAAGTTACCCCTATTGTTTCCGTTAAGTGTCGCCCCAATATGCTTCACAAGCTTATTAGTAAGCTTAACATTGCTCAACGAGCCGCTGTACAGAGGATTGGATTTGGGGGGCTGCTTCATCTTAAACTCAGAACTTTCCCGCTTTCACATGTTCCTGAATTTCTCGAGGCTTTCAGCGATGGTTCTTATGTTTTCAGGGCGTCGGAGTTGAAGGAGTTTATGGTTACTAAGTATGATGTCTATGACTGTTTCATGTTACCTGTTGGTAAGAGAGAGATGGAAATAATACCTACTGGACATATGCCTGGTGCTAAAGATGAAAAATATGTGCGCATAAAACAACTGTGGCGCAAAAAGTTCAAAGTGAAATCAAATTCTGATTCTATTCCTTTAGGGGACGTCTTCAATTATATTGAGTCAGAGCAATTCAAAGATGGAGGGGATGAATTCTGCCGCCTGTTTGTGCTTCTTAGCATTTCATCATTCCTTGCGCTGACATTGAATAACGGCATTGAAATCAAACTTTTGAAAGTGGTTGAAGATGTGAGTGCCATACCGGAGTATGACTGGTGCTCGTATGTATTAGAATGTTTAGCTAATGCTGCAGCTGAGGCTCGCAGCGTGCAGTCACATCAGCTTGGTTGTATCCCTTTCCTTATGATTACTTATTTTCAGCGGTATGATTACCGTGGTATGAGTTGCCCAGATGGCCTTCCACTTATTCAGCATTGGGATCTGAAAACTCTATCGAAGAGGTTAAAGGATGAGCTGGACGTGGGTCCATTGGGTCGACTAACTTTGTCGAAGGTGAAGTACCCCCGATGTCGAAACAAGACACCTGATGAGAAGGACACTGGTAATACGATGTTGGCCATAGCTGGCGCGCCCAAGGCGCCATTGGCAAGCCCTACGCCTCTTCTGATTTCAATGTCGGGTACAACACCCGATAAGAAGTTTATTCAGATTGAACTCCCTCCCGGTGTTGAAGATGACGATGAGTTGAAAACTAGGGCTGTAGATGTAAGTTTTATGTTATGAATGTTTAATTAATGGCATATTTTTTTTAATATATATATATATATATAGAATTAGGATCACATGAGTCCTACCTAATTATTTGAGTCCATGAGTCCATCTACAATATCACACATGAGTCATAACAATACTGCTTTATATCAAGCTATTAGTAAGGGTATTTTCGTCATTTCCTAAAGTTGTTATATAAACCCTATTATCAGCTCAAACCTCACCGTTTGAATTCATTTACTTTCTCTCTCTTCTCTCTCTTCCGCAATCACACTTTTCATTCTCACGCCGTCAATTTTTCGCGCGTTGTTGTCTTCTTCGCTCTCGTTGTCATCTTCACCTGTGTTCATCATCATCCGTGATCGATTTCCAGCGATTTTCTTCATCATTCGTCTCAGTTGCTCATTCTCATTGACTTTTTCTTCATCATTCGTCTTCATCTCTTTTTTCCTCAATTTTAACATATTCAATGTCAGGTATTTCATCGTTTTTTGCTTCTTTAATTTTATGTTTTAATTTTTTCATTCTGTTTTCCTGTTTTATTGCATGATGTTTTAATGTTATTGTATCTTCGACTGAATTCGTTGTGTAATTACTGTTTTTTGTTATAATTGATGTTATAATTCATCAACATCAGTCACGGATTCATCAATTCGTGCTATTTTATGTATTAAAATCATGTACTGATTATATACTTTCTTCAACATGTAGTTTTTGCTATTTGTTGTGTTAAAATTTAATCTCTGTTTTCTTCATCTTCTAATTGACGTATAAAAATGATGTACTCATTGTCTGTTTTGTTTATCATCAAGTTTATTTTGCATTCACTGCTTGTGTTTACTTCAAGTTTTAATCGTTATTTAACAATTTCCTTTGTATCACTTTTTATTCAGTAGAGTATCATAATTAATTCTGAATAGTATCACATTTTATAGTTTTTGTTTGCCTGATTACTGCTCATTAGAATCAGTTTCCCTTTTACAATATCACATTGAGTCCTTTACAAGATATCATAGGTCAAGTAGACATGACTCGCAACTACTTTTTGTGCATTAGTATCACATGTTATGCTTTAGAATATCACATTGAGTTCTTTACAGTATCATAAGCTGCAGTACATGACTGGTAATAACTCTCTGTGCATTAGTATCACATGTTATTGACGTGGCCGTGTCGTTGTACGCCCAATCAAAACACATTTATAATACTCAACAAACAACTAGTTAGCGGTAAGTCGAGGTCGATCCATGGGACGGTGTGCTTTGGGTTCTAAGTCTATCTATCTCAATTTATGCTAGTGTCACAATTTGTTTGGGTTTGTAGTTGTGTCTAGACTAATGCAAACAATAAAGTAAAGCAAACAATAAAAGAGGGATGTAAACAAATGATAAAAAGTACTAGGATATCATGGGGTCATAGGGTATTCATGGTGTTGATCATACAAACATGTTTACAATTATAAGCAAGCAATTAATGTTGCGGAGGAACCGAGTTGGTTTATGTCTTACGGTTCATAGGAAGAGTTGGGTCCCGGAGCTGAATCGATTAGATTGTACAACACCTACAAGTCGAGGTACTTTCCTCCTATTCAACTTCTATGCATGGTCCAACAAGACTCGAGTTGGTTTATATCTTACAAGTCAAGTTGAGTAGATAAGAGATGGTTGTAAATGCAAGGATTCATAGGCTTGGCATTTCATCAAACATAACATATGCATAAAGTTGACATCACAACAACCAAGCAATTTAATCATGTGAACATATTGGATTAAGCATGATTATTTCCCATGTTTATCTCCCCTAATTACCCATTAATCCTAGCTAAGGAACTACTCACTCATTATCATGGAAAACATGTCACTAATGGTGTCAAACATAACAACAAGTGTAAACATGATAAGAGAATGAGGAAATAAATAATAAAGAGTAAAGAGTAAAGGAATTATACCAACTTAAGATGATCCAAACAATAAAGCAAAGAATAATAGAAGAACTTGATGATTGATGGAAGGTTATCAATCTCCCAATAAACCCAATAATCTTCAATTACCCAATAATAAACTTGAATAATAAACTTGAACAATAATTAAGGAGAGATTAATGTGAGATTTGTGGAAAGATTAAAGAGAAATCTATTCTAATCTACTCCTAATCTAATCTAAGAAAGCTTGATTTAATCTAAGGAAACTTTCTACTCTAAAAACTTGATAAAAGGATCCCCCCCCCCCCTTGATTATTTACAAGTGGGGTATTTATAGTGAGGATTCATTAGGTTAACTAAGGCTAAATTAGTAATTACACTTTTTAGTTTAGAGCAGGGAGACGCCGTTATTTTTCGAAGGAAGGGCATCTTTCTTTGAAGCTTGAAGAAACGGATTTGTGCTGGGCTGGAATCCGTGCATCTTAGGCACGGGACGGCCAGATTGTAGCAGGGGAAGACATGCGGATTTGGGTGAAGACGCACGTCTTCTGTAGTTTGGGGACGGCCGGCTTCTAGAGAAGCCGCACGGGTTGGAGTGCAGTTCTCGTTTTCTCTTCCATTCTTCCCTTCCCTTCACTTCCATTTTATTCTCGTGTGATTCGGTCTTTAGTTCTTGTTTCCTCTTTGATCTTAGCTCATCAAATATCGCCAAATAGCTTCTAAACATGCACGAAAGACAGGAATTTCCGCCTTATTCTCTTCTTTCCTACAGAATACACGAGATGCACTAGGAAAGCAAAATAGAAAGCATTTGACGGATAAAACGGCTATGGAATGTTATAATAGTATGCAAAATAGGCTCAATTAGGAGACTAAATATGCTCAAATAATGGTCACATCAAATATCCCAAAACCGAACCTTTACTCGTCCCGAGTAAAGAGGTGACAAAAACTAGACCTTTATTTAAACTATCCTACTAATATAGCCGACATGAGACAATTAGCGGGTCTCACTCCGCCCCTTCAACTCACAACAAGACAACCATGAGGTAGGATTCCTTCTTGCAAGGCAAGGTGGGTCTTGCCAAAATGGCGACACATCCAAACGTTAAGCACACAAAATCAAATAATGGATGCATCTACAAAAGGAATAGTCACTCCCTCATCAAGTGGCGGAGGCAACTAAAAGAGAATAAATTTAAGAGCATATAATCCTCCACAAATACTAGTTCAACAAATTACTAAGGCTAAGAGGATGACACTAAATCACCTCCAAATGGTGTTAAACTAGACTACTTTCGTCCTCAATTTCCAAATGCTTTCGTCAAGAGCGATCGGATGGTATGGAATGATGGTCCCTATGATGCTAGTAGCCTATGACATGACAAGTCTCGAATTCTATACAAAAGTAAAGGTCATGGATCGTCCCAAGCTCGACAAAGTGGCTTGACAAAAAGGCTTTTTGGGAATGAAATGCTCAAATCGTTATAAACAAGGGTGGATATGACTAGTATTCAAAAATTGACCTCATTCAACTTTCACATTTCAAAAATTAGAGATGGGATTTGTCCCTTCCGTGCTAATGTCCTTTGCTTTCGCCAATCGCTTATTAGACAACCGGTTAACCTCTAGACAATAGCTTTTCGGGGTGATAGTCACTCTGTCTCTGGGCGGTTGAATTCACAACCGTGTAGGGGCCCAATTCAATGGATCCCTCTCCAAAGCACATCGAAGTGGTACGCCTCCATAAAAACAACTAAAATTCTTATTATTTCAACATTTCATAACATTTGAGGTTTCCTTAGCAATAAATTACTTCCACATAACAAAATTTTCGAAATGAGCACTTCAAACTTATTGATGGAAAGTATTTTTAGGTTGCCTTACCACAAGGTCAATCAAGGTCACCTAGACAAGTTAACCAAGTCCACATCGCATCACGGGGTTGGAATAGGTGACTCACATGCAAACCCTTGACTAGGCTTTGGGTCATGGGTCAAAAGACACTAGTATGACACAACCTAGGGTGTTTTACAACCATTCTAGTAGGCAAAGTCTTAAGTTGAAAAAGTATTTGTAATGGCTTAGTTGCTCTTGTCAAAGTTCTTAATTAGGCACTTTTCAAAATATTTCATCTAAATGCAACTATATGCCATGATGCAACTATTATATACATCCTAATGCAAGTGATTCTACCAACTAATATGACATATAAACTAAATGCAAGTCCTAAGTTCACATTGTTAATACCGCATCAATCAAAATAAAGCCACATAGTCATTAACATAAAGAGGAAAAAGAAAATTGGAAAGATCATACCATGCGGTCTTCATTATCCTCATGTCTCGGATGTGACATACTCGATCAATGTGAACAAGGATAGAACAAACACAATATATAAAACAATATATACATGACTACACTATAAAGGAAATGAACATGTTTTTGAATTTTTAAATTTTTTCAAATTTTTATGGTTTTTGTTTTTATGAAATAAAAGAACATGTTTTTGTATTTTTTCAAAAAAATTCAATTTTTATCATTTTGGAATATAAATTCCCATCCCCCACTTTATTTTGGACATTGTCCTCAATGTACATGTAGGAGTAGGAATAAAAAGGAAATACACGTTTTTGAATTTTTTGATTTTTTGAAATTGAAATAAAGTACAAATGCAATGATATGATATGAATGAATGCATGCTCTAACTAAATGCAATTCTATATGACATATATAACAAATGAATGCAAACTAATCTACACTAGATGAAGCATGTTTTCTAGTAGACTATGGTCACCTATGATCAAACCTCCCCAAACCGATTTAAACACTATTTCTAGTGTAGAAAAGAATAGGATTGGTCATTAGTGACTATGCATGAATTCTAATCTATATGCAACTATCTACATGAATCATGTGGGATAAATACAATGCAAACTAATCAAATCATGTGAGGTATATTACAATGCAAACTATACTATATGAACTAACTAATGCAAATGAAGTATGATACAAATGCATGTGAGAACTACACTAAATGCAATGTATATACAAAAGAGAGAGAGAGAGAGAGAGAGAGAGAGAGAGAGAGAGAGAGAGAGAGAGAGAGAGAGAGAGAGAGAGAGAGAGAGAGAGAGATGGGTATCATACAAATGGAGGTGGTGAGGTAGGCCTCTTTCACTCGTCATCCTCCTCATCTTGGTAGCCATATTGGTGAGAGCGCCCGGCTTGGTCATACCCTCTTGGTTGGCCCCAATACCCTCCTTGGTCGAATTCTCCTCCTTGACCCGAGTACCCTCCACCTTGGCGATCCCAAGCTTGGTTCCCTTGATTAGGGAACAAGAGCTCCGGTTGGGCCCATGAGGGCTTAGGACCGTTGGAGCCAATATACCCTTGTTGAGCTATATTATAGTATTGCGGATAAAGGGCCAAGTAGTTGTCGACCCTCCCTTCATATACCCCGAGGTCCACTCTATTCATGAGTGCCATCAAATCATTAATACCCGGGGTGTTGCTGATTTCCGGCTCAAATTTGGTATGAGGGATAGGGTATGGTGGGATAGGCACATAGGAAGGTGGGCGAATAGGTCTTGCCGGTCCCCCACGAGGTATTTGGCGGTGTGGCTCTTCCCTTTGAGGGGGATTGTCTAGAATTTGGATATCAAGGAGGTAGCTTGGCGGAGGCGAGTAGGGGCTCAATCTTGGGTCAATGCCCGGTATCTTTCAACCTTCTAGGATGATTGGAGTGCAACCTTTGGTGTACCACTCTACACTTCCGTCTTGAGTGTAATTACACCACCGGTGATGAGTGAAGATGGTGTGCTCATCAATCAAAGTCCTCCCCTCAAGAGGAGTATAGATCCCCCGGGCGTTGAACCCGGGGCAAAGATAATTGGCCAAAATAGTAATTAGACCTCCCATTACGAAGGTCTTGAGTTGAGTGGTTCCTTGAGCAAAGTCATTGAACCTAGTAAGTATCTCAAGGGGCGTATTGAAATTGTAGCACCTCGTCCCCCGAACATTCAAATAGGACTCAAGAAAAGTTAAATCAATGAGAGTACACCTATCTTGTTCGTACCTCCCATTGATGGTACCGGCTACAAAGCGCTCGGTGATTCGAATCACCGGATGTTGGATGGCGAAAGTGTAGCATTGCTTTAAACCGGTAAAATTCCTCCCGGAAATAGCCCTCCAAAGTAGGTCCACATCAAAATTATCGGGTTTATCGGTATAGTTGGTGGGTACTTCAAGACCGAAAATGTAGGCAAATTCATGAAGTGAAAGATGATGGTCTAGGTTGCACAACCTAAACTCCATGCCCACGGTTGTGCGGGTATTCGTCACAATGCGAAGGCTACTCAAAAATTCAAGGGTGAGACTAAGGTACGTCTCCTCATGGGCATGGAAAAGTTTTCCAATCCCAAGGCCATTAAAGAACATCTCGGTAGGGTACCTTATCTTAAGGATCTCCAACACCCTAGTATCTATGAATTGAGTGGGTTCATAGTTCTTACCTAGCAATTTGACAAAGTTCTTGCGGTGGTCATCGGATTCAAAAAGCACCTCTTGGAAGTACTCAAGTTGTTCGATCCCTCCTCTCATTAAGGGACGGAAGTTCCTTTGTGGCACTATCTCTTGCGGAGTTGAGGAGGATGATCCCTTGCGCTTTCTTCCGGTAGATTCAACCAACTTCTTAGCCTTGCCTTTGAGGTTCATCATTTTGTAGTTGAGGAAATGGGGGTTTTGTTGACTTTTGATGTGAGGGGAGTGTTGTTGAGGAAGGAGATGAGTGTTTTAGGGTTTGATAAGGTGAGGAAATGAGGGAGAAAGGGGGTGATTTTATAGAAGAAGGGGGAATCCGGGCGGATAAGGGTGGGCCCTGTCGGGTTTATCCGAGAAAAATGGGACAATCCGGGCGGATTTGCTGCGGGACGGGCGTCTCGTTTTTTTAGAAGACGAGCGTCTTCCTCCGAATCCGGGCGGATTCTAATACAGGGATTTTTTCAAGTTGAGAGTAGGAAAAAGACGGGCGTCTTCAGATTTGGGACGGGCGTCTTCAGCTCCCTTTCTTCTTTTTCTTTATTTTCCTTGCAATGTCATACCCCTTCACCGATATGTTATTCCTCCTTATCTTTTTCTGAAATTTGCTCAATAAAAATGTAAGATGACTCTCTCTCTCACCACTCTCATGCAAGAAATTAAATGCAAGTGTAATAATGTACAATATTATACAAAGTAAAGGGTCCAAGAAATATCTTACAAATGGTGGTTTGAGATAGGACTCCACCAAACTAGTTCAAATTGTAGAAATTCTTATCCATAGAGCTCAAGGCTCTTAAAAGAAGATCAAAAGCTTGTGAACAAGCTCCAAATAGACACAAGTATGAGTTGCTCCATTTGAACATGAAATTTGGCCAAGGAAGCTTGTAAAATGTTCTTTTTCTTTTTGCTTTGTCCTTGGCGCTAGAGCTTTCCCAATGTTGCCAATGAACAAGCCCATGATTCTTGTCAATACTAGGCATGAAGTATGGTTTATTTTCATCCGTAGACTTCCACTCACCAACTTCTTCTCCAATTCCGGTAATGATGATAGCATTTTGATTTTTCAATCCTTCCAAGGTGGAAGGAGAATTCTCATGGCGTTGATGATCGAGTTCCTTAGAAGTTGTCATTGTGGGTGCCAAATCTTCACGAGAGGCTTCACGGGCAATATTCTCCTTGAGCTTTTTCACCAAGTAACTCTTGTATGATACCTTGGCCTTTTGAAGAAGGTCCACCATATCTTCTTCAATGATCATTGGCTCCATGATAGGCGTCAAGTAGTCTTCATGAGGAATAGGGGAAGGACGTTCTTCTTCATGATAGGTTATCTCAAATGTATCAAGGATAGGCTCCTCAAGCAAGGTGATAATGCGAGTCCATCCTCTAGGCTCATCATCATTGTTGCTATCTTCATACGAATCATAGATGGGGGCTTCATTTAACTCTTTCTCCAATGTCTCAACATTCACTTCAAAGGACACACCCTCATACTCACAAAGGCTAAGAGTACTCGGCTTACTCAACCTCATGTCTTCCTTATCGAACACAACACTTTCATATTCACAAGAGCTCAAGGAGATTGGCTCTTCCCATTCTTCGTCTTTCATGCCAAAAGTTACTACTTCAAATTCGCATTCATGTTCAATGTCCAAAGAACAGTGGGGAGTGATTGCTTGGGATTCTTTCAATTGGGTGATTTGAATCTCCAATTCCTCACCTTGGGCAACAATGCCTTGAAGAACATTATCCCTCTTTTGGCTCTCTTCTAGCATTTGTTTGAAGAAGTTTTGTTGATCCCCCATCATTTGGAGAATCACATTTTGAATGGGTTCGTCTTCTTATTGTGGGTAAGTGTGAAAGTGGTTGTATTGTGGCATTTGGATTTGGTTGTAAAGTGAGTTTTGGGTGGTTGGTTGTTGTGGGTATTGGATGTGGTGATTTTGGTGAGGAAAGTTGGGGTAGTAGTTATGATTTTCATTGTATGAGTTGTAAGGTAGGTTTGTGTTGACTTGCTCCTCAAACTCCTTATACCCATAGTCATACTCAAAAGATCCACCACATACTTCATGTACCAAGTCTTGGGTCATCATAGTTAAGGAAACAACTACAACATGGAAACTACACAAAAAATGGTAAGAACAATCCTTGAGGAACAAGTTCCTCAAGGTGAAAGCAAAATCAAAATAGACAAACAAGTAAGAACTTAATCACATAGCACCGTCCCCGGCAACGGCGCAATTTTTGACGTGGCCGTGTCGTTGTACGCCCAATCAAAACACATTTATAATACTCAACAAACAACTAGTTAGCGGTAAGTCAAGGTCGATCCATGGGACGGTGTGCTTTGGGTTCTAAGTCTATCTATCTCAATTTATGCTAGTGTCACAATTTGTTTGGGTTTGTAGTTGTGTCTAGACTAATGCAAACAATAAAGTAAAGCAAACAATAAAAGAGGGATGTAAACAAATGATAAAAAGTACTAGGATATCATGGGGTCATAGGAGATTCATGGTGTTGATCATACAAACATGTTTACAATTATAAGCAAGCAATTAATGTTGCGGAGGAAGAGTTTGTTTATATCTTACGGTTCATAGGAAGAGTTGGGTCCCGGAGCCGAATCGATTAGATTGTACAACACCTACAAGTCGACTTACTTTCCTCCTATTCAACTTCTATGCATGGTCTAACAAGACTCGAGTTGGTTTATATCTTACAAGTCAAGTTGAGTAGATAAGTGATGGTTGTAAATGCAAGGATTCATAGGCTTGGCATTTCATCAAACATTGTGCATAAAGTTGACATCACAACAAGCAAGCAATTTAATCATGTGAACATATTGGATTAAGCATGATTATTTCCCATGTTTATCTCCCCTAATTACCCATTAATCCTAGCTAAGGAACTACTCACTCATTATCATGGGAAACATGTCATTAATGGTGTCAAACATAACAACAAGTGTAAACATGATAAGAGAATGAGGAAATAAACAATAAAGAGTAAAGAGTAAAGGAATTATACCAACTTAAGATGATCCAAACAATAAAGCAAAGAATAATAGAAGAACTTGATGATTGATGGAAGGTTGTCAATCTCCCAATAAACCCAATAATCTTCAATTACCCAATAATAAACTTGAATAATAAACTTGAACAATAATTAAGGAGAGATTAATGTGAGATTTGTGGAAAGATTAAAGAGCAATCTATTCTAATCTACTCCTAATCTAATCTAAGAAAGCTTGATTTAATCTAAGGAAACTTTCTACTCTAAAAACTTGATAAAAGGATCCCCCCCCCCCCCTTTGATTATTTACAAGTGGGGTATTTATAATAGGGATTCATTAGGTTAACTAAGGCTAAATTAGTAATTACACTTTTTAGTTTAGAGCAGGGAGACGCCGGTATTTTTCGAAGGAAGGGCATCTTTCTTTGAAGCTTGAAGAAACGGATTTGTGCTGGGCTGGAATCCGTGCGTCTTAGGCACGGGACGGCCGGATTATAGCAGGGAAAGATGGGCGGATTTGGGTGAAGACGCACGTCTTCTGTAGTTTGGGGACGGCCGGCTTCTAGAGAAGCCGCACGGGTTGGAGTCCAGTTCTCGTTTTCTCTTCCATTCTTCCCTTCCCTTCACTTCCATTTTATTCTCGTGGGATTCGGTCTTTAGTTCTTGTTTCCTCTTTAATCTTAGCTCATCAAATATCGTCAAATAGCTTCTAAACATGCACGAAAGACAGGAATTTCCTCCTTATTCTCTTCTTTCCTACAGAATACACGAGATGCACTAGGAAAGCAAAATAGAAAGCATTTGACGGATAAAACGGCTATGGAATGTTATAATAGTATGCAAAATAGGCTCAATTAGGGGACTAAATATGCTCAAATAATGGTCACATCAGTTATGCTTTAGAATATCACATTGAGTCCTTTACAGAATCATAGACTGCAGTACATGACTTGTAATCAGTTTCTGTGCATTTGTATCACATGTCATGCTCCAGAATATCACATGTATTCCTTCAAAGTATCATAGGCTGCAATACGGTTGCGTGTTTATTTTATATTCATCAGTATCACATTTTATGTTACACAATACCACATGCATTCCTTCACAATATCATAGTTTTGTTATAATCTAGCTATATTTGTTATATTTGTATCACTGTTATGCTCCAGAATATCACATGTATTCTTTCACGGTATCACATTTTATGTTACACAATATCACATGCATTCCTTCACAATATCATAGTTTTGTTATAATCTAGTTATATTTGTTATAATTTGTTTATTCAGCTTCTCTTGCTGTAGAAAATACTTTTGTTGTCCCTGTGGTACCTGTTCGTACTCCATAATGCATAGATGTTGATGAGGTGCATGCTGGGAATCGTCTTTCTTTGATGGTGACCCCTGGAGGTTCTGAAGAGTGGGTCAGAAATATTGCAACTGAATTTACACCTACAATAGGACAAACTTTTGCTACGTTAGACGAGGGTATACAGTTTTATGAGACTTATGCAATAGCATGTGGTTTTGAACCAAGGAAATCTTCAACGAAAAGGTTTCGTAGTAGTGGAGATATTAGGACAAAATTGATTGTGTGTCACCGGGAAGGATTTAGGGATTCTAAGCCGACAATATTACCCATTACTGGTGAGGAGGAGGAGCCAATGGTCAAGGCCTATAATCCGAAGAAGACTAAGGTTACTAGGATTGGTTGTAAAGCTAGGATTTTCTTTAAATTTGTTATTAAAGAAATTGACCAAGTTCAAGTGCCACTCTTTGTTGTTGATCAGTTTCATGCTGCCCATAACCACCGTCTTTCTCCACTCAAGTATAGAGAATTTCAGAAAAAATGTAGAAACCTTGCTTTGCAACATAAACAAACCATCATTGATAATTGCAAGGTCAATATTGGCCCAACCTCTACTTTCAGGTCCGTCAAGGAATATGTTGACGGCTATGAAAATATTGGAGCTTCTTTGACTGACTTTAAGAATTTTGGAAGGGAAATCAAGTGTTTTATAGGTCTTAAGGATGCTCAAATGTTTGTAGACCAGTTGGAAACCCTTCATGAAATCCAGGAAGGTTTTTATTATGCCTATGATATTGATCAGAATAAGTGTTTGTTTCGTGTATTTTGGGCTGATGCAGCAGCACGTCGTAATTACGCTCTATACGGTGAGGCGGTGACTTTTGGCCCAACCTATTCAACTAATAAGTACGACATGATCTTTGCTCCTTTTACTGGTGTTGATCATCACAAGAAGTCCGTCACTTTTGGCGCTTCGCTTATGTCTAGGGAGAATGACCAGAATTTTAAATGGATTTTCACAAAATTCTTAGATTGTATGGGTGGGAAGGAACCGCATTGCTTTTTTACCGATCAATGTCCTGCTATGAAAATTGCAGTCCCTGCTACTTTTACGACTGCTGCCCACCGCTATTGCATGTGGCATATTATGAAGAAATTACCTGAAAAGGTAGGCACGACAGTGACCAAAGAGACTGACTTCGTCACTCGTCTGAATTCTGTTGTTTGGGATTCAGACTTAGAGCCTGCTGACTTCGAAGAGAGGTGGTGTTCGTTGATCAGTGAGTTTCAATTGGAAGATAATGCATGGTTGCAATATCTGTTTTCCAAGCGACAACGTTGGATTCCGGCGTATTATCGTGACATTCCTCTTGGTTGTCTATTAAGAACAACGCAACGCTCTGAGAGCGAAAACAGCTTCTTTAAGCGGTTTGAGAATCCTCATGGCACACTTGTTGAGTTTTGGATGCGCTTTCAAAGTGCTATGGATCAGCAACGGTACACCCAAAAATCTCTTGACAAAGATAGTGATCACTCCCTACCTCAAACCAAAACCCTTCTTAGCCTTGAGGTTCATGCATCGACTGTTTATACGCACGCTCTCTTTTATGAATTCCAACAGCAGTGCGTTGATTCTCTAAACTCATGTAGTGCTAGTGATTCTTCAAGGGAGGGCAGTACAAGGTTCCTAGAAGTTGAAGATTCTATCTTCAATAAGATCTACACTGTCGCATTTAATCCTTCAACGTTTGATGCAACATGTTCCTGCAAGCTGTTTGAGAGGAAGGGATACATATGTAAACACATCATCTGGATTTTATCAGGTAAAGGGATCAAAAAGATACCTGATAAGTATCTTCTCAGTAGGTGGACAAAGAACACTAAAAAAATGCCCTTGTATGACGCTCACGGTCAATTGTTGGATGATTTTACTTCGTCGGATGTCACTAAGCTTCAGATTTCGAATGTCCGTCTGAATTCTACTCAACATTAACACTGCTCAAATCTCTGCTGAAAATCACATAAATGAACTGACTTCATTATCAAGACATTTAGACAAAATTTCAAGTCTGGTGCTGAAAAATTGACTAAACACCAAGAGTTGGAGATGCTCCTTGGGGTTAAGTCTTCATCTGAGGTCCGTATACTACCTCCTGTTCAATCAAAAAACAAGGGTACTGGCTAGAGGTTGATGTCCAAGAAAGATCAGTCTGTTGCAAAGGCACAAAAGGCGAAAAGATTTTGCAATAATTGTAAACAAATGGCACATCATGATAAGCGGAATTGCCCTAATCCAGTTGTTGATACATCACAACACTCGTTTGATCATGAATCCGATGTAAGTAATTTGTCTTACAACTTTTATTATTTCAGTTTTACGTTTGCTATACCACAGTTGCTGAAGTGTGACCCTGATAAACAATATCACAGTCCACGCTAAAAAATATCACATTCCATGGTAAATAATATCAGTACCTTGTTAACCACTATCAGAATATACACTTGATTGTAGACAATATCATCCCAATATTAAAAGGTGTCTACTTTGAAACAATATCACAATCATTTAATAACAATATCACTTGTCACTGGCAACATTTATCAATTTTAAATCCCTATCTATTTTCAGAATCAACCAAACAATATCAACACGTGTATTCAAAAATATCACAGTATGTACCCCAACAATATCAAACAACAAAAGGATTTTTATATCCTTAGCCAATGTTGTTCCTGAGGATTAATATCACAACAACTAAAACATAATATCATACAACCCTTGAAACAATATCACAGTTTTCCAGAAGTTGATCAAAAAGAAGTTATACTTTGTCAAACTTATTACTAACGTTATGTCACTGTTTTTGTCTGTTTGTTTTGCAGATTTCTTCACTTGTTGATAGTGATTAAGGGCTTCTGCATGTTGAGGAAGTTTATTTTACATCATCAACTTTTCACAATCGACTTTTTATTGCTTATACTATTCAATTTCTTTCTTGTATGTCATTCCAAATGGCATCAATTTTGTATTCTTTCCATTTTGGGTATCAATGTTATAAAAACCGCATAATTACTAATGTCGTTTTGTTGTCATTATTAAATACTATCCCACCTCATTTGAAGGTTTATCACACCTGATACAAAAACAATATCATCATAATAGTTAAACAATATCACAACATTACACTTGCTTGTATACGTATTTTATTATATTGTATTATATTTTAAAATACTTCTAAGGAATATCACATTTCAAGTGAAACAATATCACCAGTATTCATAAATATTACCACTACAATTGGATGTTTTTAGGAAACAATATTACAAAAATATGATTAAAATATCACAGTACATACTAGACAATATCAACCAGTGAGTGCAATAATATCACAATTTTGTCTGCTGAATAATATTACAACTTATCCAACTAAAAAGGAATTTTCAATCCCTACCCCCTGATTTATTTTAGAGAATAAATACAACAATATCAACATGTTTACGGAACAATATCACAGTTTACTAAGAGTTGATCAAAAAAAATTTATATTCCTACCAGTGTCCCTAAAACAATATCACACAACTCCTGAACCAATATCACATGTCCGTCCTTAATAATATCAACCATTGTACTTAATAATATCACAATGTGTACAAAAAAAGTTATCCAACTTAAAAGGGAATTTTAAATCCCTATCCGTTGATTTATTTTAGAGAATAAATACAACAATATCATCATGTTTACGGAACAATATCACACTGGGTACCAAAACAATATCAAAGAAAAAAGATTTTAAGAACCTTGTCTGCTGTTATTATTACTGAGAACAAATATCACAACAACTTAAGCAAAGTATCACCCAACTCCTGAAACAATATCACAGTTTACTAAGAGTTGATCAAAAAAAAGTTATATTTCCTACCATTGTACCTACTACAATATCACACAACTCCTGGAAAAATATCACATGTCTGTCCTACCAGCATTACATTCCTAGTCCTACTTTTGTCCTCTTCCTCTACCTCTCCCTCTTCCTCTATTATTAGGATTTGCAGTTGTCTTCAGTCGTTTGTACTGGATTGTGGGTGTTTCTGCATCATCTTCACCATCTTGTTTGGATTCGTAGCCTTGTAAAAACAAATGGCATGTTATGGTTCTATGTGAAATTTTTACCTTTGTGTCTGTTGCAAATAAAAGCAGAAATGTAATGCTATGATTCTATATCAGAAATGTAAAAGTCGGGTTTTTGGTTTTTACCTTCTGATTGGAGATTTGCGAAGAATGGGTATTTCTGTGTTAATTGTTGGCATTCTAGTAGCATCCTCCTTGGCTTTTGTTTGAACATTGGGCTTCTCTTTTGGCAGACCTTCTGCCTTTGTTATTTTCTGTTCCACAATATTGTCCTTCTCAACAACATTATCCCTGGCTTTTATCTTATTGCCCTTGTCTTTTGCATCTTCGTTATTCTTCCTCTTTTCCTTCAATCTATTTAAAAGCTCTCCCTTTCCCGCTGTAAAATCCCAATCAGCGTTGTCCTCATGTTATTTATGTCAGCTAAAAGTAATGCCGCTGCTATTTCTACCCAGTAGTAGCGCCTATGCACTTTCGACTGCAAATCAGCTTCAAACAACTGCCCCTCATAGCGAATCATGTGCATCATTAAGAAGTTTCCCGATTCAGTATTGTTTGCTTCTTTCTTTTGCCAATTGAAACTCGTGTTGACAACATCAAAATCTATTACGTTATGCGCTCTATCAACATTTTTCCCTGCTAGGAAATCACTCATGTGATAGGCCTACAATAATTAGTTATACTTTTAGTCATTATTTTGTGTCATTTACTGTATACACTCAACCTATCCTAGCCACAATATCAGACAATCGTATGACATGTCACTAGCAAGAATATCAATAAACCATACCACCGAATCTAACGACCTTGTATATTTCATCTGCTCCCGGTTGTCGTACTCTGTATTGTCTAACACTTCAATCGTCTCGGTTTTGAAATTTACACAAACACAGAAGTAGTGTTCTTGCAACACCATCGGAATAAAAACCAAATCTGCTTCCATGTTACATGGAACTGTGTTTCTTCTTATGAATTTGTCCCATTCTTCGAATATCTTTTCCCTCTTCGCTTCTTTGCCTTCAGTAACTTCTACTATTGATTCCTGTAATGTATATATATGTATATATATAAGTTAACAAACCCTTTACATTTAAGAGTTACTACATTTTAATCAAAACGTGAATACGTATAAACAATATCACTTTTACGTGTGCTATATCACAGTTCCTGAAGTGTGACCCTGATAAACAATATCACAGTGCATACTAAAAAAATATCACAGTCCATGGTTAATAATATCAGTACGGATGTGAACCAATATCAGAACATTATACTTGATTGTAGACAATATCATCCCAATACTAAAAAATATCACTTATTTAAAAGGTGTCTACTTTGAAACAATATCACAATCATTTAAAAACAATATCACTTGTCGCTGGCAACATTTATCAATTTTAAATCCCTATCTAATTTCAGCATCAATTAAACAATATCAATTTGTGTATGCAATAATATCACACTATGTACCCCAACAATATCACATTTTAAATAAGTGATATTTTTAATCAAAGCGTAAATATGTATAAATCAAAACAGAATGTCAGCTTACCATGTGTCTAATTCCAAAAAACAATAAACTTGTTTCACAGGGTTCTGTGTGCTCAATGTGATTTAGAATTAGTGACCAACATTCAATCACATTGTTGTTGACATGTACACTTGGAAGCAACGACAATATATCCTGTCTTGCAAGGTATTGATCATCACTGAACTTGGCAACAACCTCACTGCTCAAAACATTAACACCAATGTTCAAAAATTGTCACATTAACTGTGACAGTGATAACCAATATCAAAATTAAACAATATCACATATTTAAAAGGTGATCCTCATAAAAATATCACAGTCCACGCTAAATAATATCACAGTCCACGCTAAATAATATCAGTGCCCTTCTGAACCACTATCAAAACATCATACTTGATTGTAGACAATATCATCCCAATACTAAAAAATATCACGTATTTAAAAGGTGTCTAATTTGAAACAATATCACAATCATTTAAAAAAAATATCACATGTCACTGGCAACATTTATAAATTTAAAAGCCCTACTTATTTTCAGAATCAATTTAACAATATCATACTGTGTATGTAACAATATCACACTATGTACCACAACAATATCAAAATTAAGTGAACAAAAATCAGAACAATATCTTTCTTTATGTGACACTTGATTATATACAATATCATGCTTTTATACCAGTTTCTACTCTAAAACAATATCAAACCCATTAACGTACAATATCACATGACACTAGCAACAATATCACCTTTTGTAATTCTTTTGTCAAACTTAGATATCATTGCAAATATTATCAGACCATTAATAAAAAAAGTTGCAGAAAAATATATGTTTTAAAGAACCTTTTATTTTTGATAGCGGGGTCGTCCAATAGGCAGTAGTCAATCACTTCTGTAACACCCCGTATTTTATTAAGTTGGATAAAATTCTTTTAATTGCTATTTTGAATTTAATTACATCATTTAACGATTTATATATATATGCTTAGCTAATTAATTAATTTCATCATAATTCGATACGTTAATTTTAATAATCATTAATAAGTTTATTGAAAGTTAGTTCAAGTTTATTGAAATTAGTTCGAGTTTATTTATTTAATAATTTCCGTTTCTTTACGAGTCCTTATGAAAGTTGTTTTAAGTGAACCCGAGATGGATTTTGGGAACAAAACCGTCCAATTAGCTATTTTGAGCTTATTTCACTAAAATAACAATTTTTATTAATATCCGTTAGTTTCGTAAAAATCGCTAATAATTCCGATTCGAGCTAATTTCGTATTATTTTAGGTGATTCATATGTGGTTGAAGATGAAGAGTAATTTTGGGTTTTAGAAGCTTTCTCAAGTTTATTGCTTGTCTCTTTGCTAGCGTAAGGTAACTATTCCGAGTTACTCGACGAATAAATGTCACATTCTTTGCTTTTTGTATGATTTTGTGAATGTTATATTTAGTATAAGTAGCATATGGGTAATTTTATGAAATGAGTAATGTTAGTAGTAAATATAGTGTTGATGGTAAAATTATTCTTATGATGGTAGTTGCAATGTTTGGATGATTGTGCCGAAAAATCGAGCCTTAGTCCCTTTGACCGATTCGATGTCGATCAATTGTGTGATTGGTCACCGCAATTTAACCCGTGCACTGCGCAGATCGGGTTGCGGGTAAAAATTCGATTGGATGAAATTTTATATGAATTAGATAATCGGCCTTTTTCTTGCTTTAGGCCATTTATTATATCTCTATTTCACATGTGTAGTTAGTTGAATTTAAGTAGTTTCTTATATTGTAAAAACGGCCCTAGATTCCCCGAAACCTTTAACATGGTTAATATTGTTAGAATTGGAAATTAGTATTGAATACTTATTGAGGATTCTGTTGGATTGTATGCTGTATATAGACATTTATATAGCCTTTCACATGATAGAATATTAGATTTTATGTTGGTAAGTAGGACTTTTTGCCCTCTTAAGGTTAAGTGGGTGTCTTACTTGACTTGTGTGGTGAGTCTTGTGTGGTGTGGGCTAAAGTATTCAAGTGGGACTAGGGGGACTAGGTCCTAGGTGAGTATTTCGGCCTTCATCATAGATAGGTCTTTATAGTCTCTGACGAGTATATGTTCACTGCTTGATAGCCTTTGTGTTCCTGACTAGTGGATTTATATCCAAGTTGGGGCATGACCTCAGGTACTTATTTTGATAGTATGGGGTCAGCTTAAGTACTAGCCAACCCTTCGGTGGTGTCCTTAGGGTACTCACATCACTTTGTTTTAAAAAAAAGTTGTGGGTCTTGGGTGCGGTGGTGTGTATCCGCATGTCTAGGTCTCATGATTTTAGGCTAGGGTTGTGTTGTCTCTTGGCCATGTTTTCTTAATAGTAACCGCTGAGCCAAGATACCGGTTCGATTACCTTCCCTACCTCGTGGTATAGACTCGAGTTACAAAGTGACTATTGACGGTGCTAAGAACTTATGCCCGCTTTTTGATATATTGCCCTTTCTTGTATGGTGATTCTATGAATCATAGAAGGTGAGATGCAAGCCGGCTATGGTTGATAGAGTTTGGATTTCTGGATGTTATGTGATTCACATGATAGTGTAGTATGAGTCGGTCTAGTATTCGCATGCTAGGACTACGTGTTGTTATATTGTTGTGCACATGATAAGCACGATTGTCTAGCATCTATATGCTAAGGCTATGTGTTATTCATATTCATATTCTTATGTTTACATGTTACATTAATTATGACATTTCGTGGCTGGGAGAACTCGGAGTTACTCCCCACTGACTGTGGCTTTCGTATTTGTATAAAATGCGAATGACAGGTAGGTGATGCATATATGGGGTACATGGACGAGCTAGCGAGCAAAGTAACCTTGGGACCTAGACTGGTTTTATTTCATTGTGACCCTTAAACCTTTTTATGTCACATACATTTTAGGGACATATGTCTCCCTCTTTACATTTGGTTGTATAATTTGCTATTCGCGACTTTAGCGATGGTTATGTTATGAAACTTCTAGTTAGACCTTGTATGTTTGACACCTTCCAATTTGGATATCTTTATAACAGGTTCAGGTTTTAAAATTACAGGTTTTTACCCAATTGAACCTATTACAAACATATCCCGTCGGTTTTTCTAGAAATTACGTGTTTACTTTTCCGCGATAAGTGAGGGTGTCACAGTTGGTATCAGAGCATATTTGCTCCCGACGCACGTTTGTGCACCCCAATATAAATAACTTGACCTTAAAATAATAAACTCGAACTAATTTCAATAAACTTGAACTAACTTTCAATAAACTTATTAATGATTATTAAAATTAACGTATCGAATTATGATGAAATTAATTAATTAGCTAAGCATATATATATAAATCGTTAAATGATGTAATTAAATTCAAAATAGCAATTAAAAGAATTTTATCCAACTTAATAAAATACGGGGTGTTACAATCACCCCATCTTTTAAAAAGTTTCGTCCTCGAAACTTAAAAGTATAAATGAAAATTTATAAAAATAAAATTGGAATTGGAATCGGTAACCAAAACATTTTAAAGGTTATTTATTCGAAGAATAAGGGGCGTTTAAGGTAACACGATTTTACCGATCCTAATACTCTTATTATTGTTCGGGGTCGTATGTTATATTTGCTAATTATTATTAACGTGATGTCGTTTATGTTCTCAATTTTAATCAAAGTGTTGAATTATGATGAAAATATCTTATACACCATTATTATTATATTTTTTTACTTGTGAAGTACACTAATCATGCGAGGGGTTTTCTATGAGTGAGTAAGTATTCAAGTCCAATTTGTGTTTAACGGCTTCTTAGTTGTATGTATAATGGGATTTTAAGCCATGGTGTAAACGGTTTTCATGTTGTGGCTATGGAGTTGTAAGATGATAACTAATCAATGAATAATGACATTGATATGCTAGTGGATTTGGTTTCACACGAAATCGTCAGAGTTGGATGGGTATTTGGTCTGCGTTTTTACGAGCAACATTCTTTCGCTTGAGATTGATGGTTTATTATCTTAAAATTGGATTTTAGTATTTGTTAGATGATTTGAATGCATGACGAAAAGCACTATATTTGGGAGTACAAGAGGTTAAGGATTTGGAAAGTATACCTATAGCTTGTTAATAGCTGTTGGGTTAATTAAGAATTGAGGAATGGAGTACGAGAAAAGTTTGGTAACTGATTAATCTTGACTTTATGGTCATGCTAGTTGGTAATTACACGTAGACTCGTATGGTCATAATTTGGGGAAATTTTCATAATTGAATGTTCATGTGGTGTTGGTTTGAGACGGTTTTAATCAAGTTTTATTTATCCATTTTGAGAAAAGTTGGTACTTTTGGATTCATGGTGAAGTGGGTGATTATGTTGGGTAATTTAATTGGGTGAATACTATCATTTTAATGCTTAAAATTTCGTCTTAAGACGGTCACAAATGAGCTTCTTTAATAGTGAAAATGGGTTTTGTCGAGCAGTTTTAGCGGGCTGTTTTGACAGGTTTCTTTATGCTAAATTGAACCAACCTCTTTGCTAACGTCTCAAGTACATGTACATGTTGGGTTTGGGTCTTTTGTTTGGGTGGTATCCGTCGTGGTTTGGCCTAGGAAACCGTCCTAAGACGGCTGGACAGTAGGGTGTAGCCTGGCCGTGGCCTCTGCGCACTGGCCGTGGCCTCGTCAGAGCCTGGCAGCAGCCTAGCAAAGAGCTAGCCGTGGCCTAGGCGTGGCCCCGGCCGTGGCCTAGGCAGTGGCCTGGCCGTGGCCTAGGCAGTGGCCTGGCTAAGTCGCGAGTTTGGGCCGTATCTATAAATTGTTTTGACCTTATCCTTGATTTGGAATGTGATGTTCTTGAATGCGCAACGAGAGCACTTCCGTTCCTTTGATGAGAATCTGGTTCTGTCGGAAAATTTTATTTGAAACTTTTGAAAGAATTTTGATTCTTACGATAAATAACCTTTAAAATGTTTTGGTTACCGATTCCAATTCCAATTTTATTTTTATAACTTTTCATTTATACTTTTAAGTTTCGAGGACGAAACTTTTTAAAAGATGAGGTGATTGTAACACCCCGTATTTTATTAAGTTGGATAAAATTCTTTAAATTGCTATTTTGAATTTAATTACATCATTTAACGATTTATATATATATGCTTAGCTAATTAATTAATTTCATCATAATTCGATACGTTAATTTTAATAATCATTAATAAGTTTATTGAAAGTTAGTTCAAGTTTATTGAAATTAGTTCAAGTTTATTTATTTAATAATTTTTGTTTCTTTACGAGTCCTTATGAAAGTTGTTTTAAGTGAACCCGAGATGGATTTTGGGAACAAAACCGTCCAATTAGCTATTTTGAGCTTATTTCACTAAAATAGCAATTTTTATTAATATCCGTTAGTTTCGTAAAAATCGCTAATAATTCCGATTCGAGCTAATTTCGTATTATTTTAGGTGATTCATATGTGGTTGAAGATGAAGAGTAATTTTGGGTTTTAGAAGCTTTCTCAAGTTTATTGCTTGTCTCTTTGCTAGCGTAAGGTAACTATTCCGAGTTACTCGACGAATAAATGTCACATTCTTTGCTTTTTGTATGATTTTGTGAATGTTATATTTAGTATAAGTAGCATATGGGTAATTTTATGAAATGAGTAATGTTAGTAGTAAATATAGTGTTGATGGTAAAATTATTCTTATGATGGTAGTTGCAATGTTTGGATGATTGTGCCGAAAACTGAGCCTTAGTCCCTTTGACTGATTCGATGTCAGTCAATTGTGTGATTGGTCAGCCGCAATTTAACCCGTACCTGTCGCAGGACTGGGGTTGCGGGTAAAAATTCGGTTGGATGAAATTTTATATGAATTAGATAATCGGCCTTTTTCTTGCTTTAGGCCATTTATTATATCTCTATTTCACATGTGTAGTTAGTTGAATTTAAGTAGTTTCTTATATTGTAAAAACGGCCCTAGATTCCCCGAAACCTTTAACATGGTTAATATTGTTAGAATTGGAAATTAGTATTGAATACTTATTGAGGATTCTGTTGGATTGTATGCTGTATATAGACATTTATATAGCCTTTCACATGATAGAATATTAGATTTTATGTTGGTAAGTAGGACTTTTTGCCCTCTTAAGGTTAAGTGGGTGTCTTACTTGACTTGTGTGGTGAGTCTTGTGTGGTGTGGGCTAAAGTATTCAAGCTGGGACTAGCTGGGACTAGGTCCTAGGTGAGTATTTCGGCCTTCATCATAGATAGGTCTTTATAGTCTCTGACGAGTATATGTTCACTGCTTGATAGCCTTTGTGTTCCTGACTAGTGGATTTATATCCAAGTTGGGGCATGACCTCAGGTACTTATTTTGATAGTATGGGGTCAGCTTAAGTACTAGCCAACCCTTCGGTGGTGTCCTTAGGGTACTCACATCACTTTGTTTTAAAAAAAGTTGTGGGTCTTGGGTGCGGTGGTGTGTATCCGCATGTCTAGGTCTCACTGCATTTTAGGCTAGGGTTGTGTTGTCTCTTGGCCATGTTTTCTTAATAGTAACCGCTGAGCCAAGATACCGGTTCGATTACCTTCCCTACCTCGTGGTATAGACTCGAGTTACAAAGTGACTATTGACGGTGCTAAGAACTTATGCCTGTCTTTGATATATTGCCCTTTCTTGTATGGTGATTCTATGAATCATAGAAGGTGAGATGCAAGCCGGCTATGGTTGATAGAGTTTGGATTCCTGGATGTTATGTGATTCACATGATAGTGTAGTATGAGTCGGTCTAGTATTCGCATGCTAGGACTACGTGTTGTTATATTGTTGTGCACATGATAAGCACGATTGTCTAGCATCTATATGCTAAGGCTATGTGTTATTCATATTCATATTCTTATGTTTACATGTTACATTAATTATGACATTTCGTGGCTGGGAGAACTCGGAGTTACTCCCCACTGACTGTGGCTTTCGTATTTGTATAAAATGCGAATGACAGGTAGGTGATGCATATATGGGGTACATGGACGAGCTAGCGAGCAAAGTAACCTTGGGACCTAGACTGGTTTTATTTCATTGTGACCCTTAAACCTTTTTATGTCACATACATTTTAGGGACATATGTCTCCCTCTTTACATTTGGTTGTATAATTTGCTATTCGCGACTTTAGCGATGGTTATGTTATGAAACTTCTAGTTAGACCTTGTATGTTTGACACCTTCCAATTTGGATATCTTTATAACAGGTTCAGGTTTTAAAATTACAGGTTTTTACCCAATTGAACCTATTACAAACATATCCTGTCAGTTTTTCTGTAGAATTACGTGTTTACTTTTCCGCGATAAGTGAGGGTGTCACAGTTGGTATCAGAGCATATTTGCTCTCGACGCACGTTTGTGCACCCCAATATAAATAACTTGACCTTAAAATAATAAACTCGAACTAATTTCAATAAACTTGAACTAACTTTCAATAAACTTATTAATGATTATTAAAATTAACGTATCGAATTATGATGAAATTAATTAATTAGCTAAGCATATATATATAAATCGTTAAATGATGTAATTAAATTCAAAATAGCAATTAAAAGAATTTTATCCAACTTAATAAAATACGGGGTGTTACAATCACCCCATCTTTTAAAAAGTTTCGTCCTCGAAACTTAAAAGTATAAATGAAAATTTATAAAAATAAAATTGGAATTGGAATCGGTAACCAAAACATTTTAAAGGTTATTTATTCGAAGAATAAGGGGCGTTTAAGGTTACACGATTTTACCGATCCTAATACTCTTATTATTGTTCGGGGTCGTATGTTATATTTGCTAATTATTATTAACGTGATGTCGTTTATGTTCTCAATTTTAATCAAAGTGTTGAATTATGATGAAAATATCTTATACACCATTATTATTATATTTTTACTGTGAAGTACACTAATCATGCGAGGGGTTTTCTATGAGTGAGTAAGTATTCAAGTCCAATTTGTGTTTAACAGCTTCTTAGTTGTATGTATAATGGGATTTTAAGCCATGGTGTAAACGGTTTTCATGTTGTGGCTATGGAGTTGTAAGATGATAACTAATCAATGAATAATGACATTGATATGCTAGTGGATTTGGTTTCACACGAAATCGTCAGAGTTGGATGGGTATTTGGTCTGCGTTTTTACGAGCAACATTCTTTCGCTTGAGATTGATGGTTTATTATCTTAAAATTGGATTTTAGTATTTGTTAGATGATTTGAATGCATGACGAAAAGCACTATATTTGGGAGTACAAGAGGTTAAGGATTTGGAAAGTATACCTATAGCTTGTTAATAGCTGTTGGGTTAATTAAGAATTGAGGAATGGAGTACGAGAAAAGTTTGGTAACTGATTAATCTTGACTTTATGGTCATGCTAGTTGGTAATTACACGTAGACTCGTATGGTCATAATTTGGGGAAATTTTCATAATTGAATGTTCATGTGGTGTTGGTTTGAGACGGTTTTAATCAAGTTTTATTTATCCATTTTGAGAAAAGTTGGTACTTTTGGGTTCATGGTGAAGTGGGTGATTATGTTGGGTAATTTAATTGGGTGAATACTATCATTTTAATGCTTAAAATTTCGTCTTAAGACGGTCACAAATGAGCTTCTTTAATAGTGAAAATGGGTTTTGTCGAAAGCGGTTTTAGCGGGCTGTTTTGACAGGTTTCTTTATGCTAAATTGAACCAACCTCTTTGCTAACGTCTCAAGTACATGTACATGTTGGGTTTGGGTCTTTTGTTTGGGTGGTATCCGTCGTGGTTTGGCCTAGGAAACCGTCCTAAGACGGCCGGGACAAGGGGTGTAGCCTGGCCGTGGCCTCTCGCACTGGCCGTGGCCTCGTCAGACTGGCAGCACCTACCTAGCAAAGAGCTAGCCGTGGCCTGGCCGTGGCCTAGGCAAAGTGGCCTGGCCGTGGCCTAGGCGGCCTTAGCTAAGTCGCGAGTTTGGGCCGTATCTATAAATTGTTTTGACCTTATCCTTGATTTGGAATGTGATGTTCTTGAATGCGCAACGAGAGCACTTCCGTTCCTTTGATGAGAATCTGGTTCTGTCGGAAAATTTTATTTGAAACTTTTGAAAGAATTTTGATTCTTACGATAAATAACCTTTAAAATGTTTTGGTTACCGATTCCAATTCCAATTTTATTTTTATAACTTTTCATTTATACTTTTAAGTTTCGAGGACGAAACTTTTTAAAAGATGAGGTGATTGTAACACCCCGTATTTTATTAAGTTGGATAAAATTCTTTTAATTGCTATTTTGAATTTAATTACATCATTTAACGATTTATATATATATGCTTAGCTAATTAATTAATTTCATCATAATTCGATACGTTAATTTTAATAATCATTAATAAGTTTATTGAAAGTTAGTTCAAGTTTATTGAAATTAGTTCAAGTTTATTTATTTAATAATTTTTGTTTCTTTACGAGTCCTTATGAAAGTTGTTTTAAGTGAACCCGAGATGGATTTTGGGAACAAAACCGTCCAATTAGCTATTTTGAGCTTATTTCACTAAAATAGCAATTTTTATTAATATCCGTTAGTTTCGTAAAAATCGCTAATAATTCCGATTCGAGCTAATTTCGTATTATTTTAGGTGATTCATATGTGGTTGAAGATGAAGAGTAATTTTGGGTTTTAGAAGCTTTCTCAAGTTTATTGCTTGTCTCTTTGCTAGCGTAAGGTAACTATTCCGAGTTACTCGACGAATAAATGTCACATTCTTTGCTTTTTGTATGATTTTGTGAATGTTATATTTAGTATAAGTAGCATATGGGTAATTTTATGAAATGAGTAATGTTAGTAGTAAATATAGTGTTGATGGTAAAATTATTCTTATGATGGTAGTTGCAATGTTTGGATGATTGTGCCGAAAACTGAGCCTTAGTCCCTTTGACTGATTCGATGTCAGTCAATTGTGTGATTGGTCAGCCGCAATTTAACCCGTACTGTCCGCAGACTGGGGTTGCGGGTAAAAATTCGATTGGATGAAATTTTATATGAATTAGATAATCGGCCTTTTTCTTGCTTTAGGCCATTTATTATATCTCTATTTCACATGTGTAGTTAGTTGAATTTAAGTAGTTTCTTATATTGTAAAAACGGCCCTAGATTCCCCGAAACCTTTAACATGGTTAATATTGTTAGAATTGGAAATTAGTATTGAATACTTATTGAGGATTCTGTTGGATTATATCTTTGTATATAGACATTTATATAGCCTTTCACATGATAGAATATTAGATTTTATGTTGGTAAGTAGGACTTTTTGCCCTCTTAAGGTTAAGTGGGTGTCTTACTTGACTTGTGTGGTGAGTCTTGTGTGGTGTGGGCTAAAGTATTCAAGCTGGGACTAGCTGGGACTAGGTCCTAGGTGAGTATTTCGGCCTTCATCATAGATAGGTCTTTATAGTCTCTGACGAGTATATGTTCACTGCTTGATAGCCTTTGTGTTCCTGACTAGTGGATTTATATCCAAGTTGGGGCATGACCTCAGGTACTTATTTTGATAGTATGGGGTCAGCTTAAGTACTAGCCAACCCTTCGGTGGTGTCCTTAGGGTACTCACATCACTTTGTTTTAAAAAAAAGTTGTGGGTCTTGGGTGCGGTGGTGTGTATCCGCATGTCTAGGTCTCCAAGATTTTAGGCTAGGGTTGTGTTGTCTCTTGGCCATGTTTTCTTAATAGTAACCGCTGAGCCAAGATACCGGTTCGATTACCTTCCCTACCTCGTGGTATAGACTCGAGTTACAAAGTGACTATTGACGGTGCTAAGAACTTATGCCTGTCTTTGATATATTGCCCTTTCTTGTATGGTGATTCTATGAATCATAGAAGGTGAGATGCAAGCCGGCTATGGTTGATAGAGTTTGGATTCCTGGATGTTATGTGATTCACATGATAGTGTAGTATGAGTCGGTCTAGTATTCGCATGCTAGGACTACGTGTTGTTATATTGTTGTGCACATGATAAGCACGATTGTCTAGCATCTATATGCTAAGGCTATGTGTTATTCATATTCATATTCTTATGTTTACATGTTACATTAATTATGACATTTCGTGGCTGGGAGAACTCGGAGTTACTCCCCACTGACTGTGGCTTTCGTATTTGTATAAAATGCGAATGACAGGTAGGTGATGCATATATGGGGTACATGGACGAGCTAGCGAGCAAAGTAACCTTGGGACCTAGACTGGTTTTATTTCATTGTGACCCTTAAACCTTTTTATGTCACATACATTTTAGGGACATATGTCTCCCTCTTTACATTTGGTTGTATAATTTGCTATTCGCGACTTTAGCGATGGTTATGTTATGAAACTTCTAGTTAGACCTTGTATGTTTGACACCTTCCAATTTGGATATCTTTATAACGAGTTCAGTTTTAAAATTACGGGTTTTTACCCAATTGAACCTATTACAAACATATCCTGTCGGTTTTTCGTAGAATTACGTGTTTACTTTTCCGCGATAAGTGAGGGTGTCACATTGGTATCGAGCATATTTGCTCCCGACGCACGTTTGTGCACCCCAATATAAATAACTTGACCTTAAAATAATAAACTCGAACTAATTTCAATAAACTTGAACTAACTTTCAATAAACTTATTAATGATTATTAAAATTAACGTATCGAATTATGATGAAATTAATTAATTAGCTAAGCATATATATATAAATCGTTAAATGATGTAATTAAATTCAAAATAGCAATTAAAAGAATTTTATCCAACTTAATAAAATACGGGTGTTACAATCACCCCATCTTTTAAAAAGTTTCGTCCTCGAAACTTAAAAGTATAAATGAAAATTTATAAAAATAAAATTGGAATTGGAATCGGTAACCAAAACATTTTAAAGGTTATTTATTCGAAGAATAAGGGGCGTTTAAGGTAACACGATTTTACCGATCCTAATACTCTTATTATTGTTCGGGGTCGTATGTTATATTTGCTAATTATTATTAACGTGATGTCGTTTATGTTCTCAATTTTAATCAAAGTGTTGAATTATGATGAAAATATCTTATACACCATTATTATTATATTTTTACTGTGAAGTACACTAATCATGCGAGGGGTTTTCTATGAGTGAGTAAGTATTCAAGTCCAATTTGTGTTTAACGGCTTCTTAGTTGTATGTATAATGGGATTTTAAGCCATGGTTTAAACGGTTTTCATGTTGTGGCTATGGAGTTGTAAGATGATAACTAATCAATGAATAATGACATTGATATGCTAGTGGATTTGGTTTCACACGAAATCGTCAGAGTTGGATGGGTATTTGGTCTGCGTTTTTACGAGCAACATTCTTTCGCTTGAGATTGATGGTTTATTATCTTAAAATTGGATTTTAGTATTTGTTAGATGATTTGAATGCATGACGAAAAGCAGTATATTTGGGAGTACAAGAGGTTAAGGATTTGGAAAGTATACCTATAGCTTGTTAATAGCTGTTGGGTTAATTAAGAATTGAGGAATGGAGTACGAGAAAAGTTTGGTAACTGATTAATCTTGACTTTGCTAGTTGGTAATTACACGTAGACTCGTATGGTCATAATTTGGGGAAATTTTTATAATTGAATGTTCATGTGGTGTTGGTTTGAGACGGTTTTAATCAAGTTTTATTTATCCATTTTGAGAAAAGTTGGTACTTTTGGATTCATGGTGAAGTGGGTGATTATGTTGGGTAATTTAATTGGGTGAATACTATCATTTTAATGCTTAAAATTTCGTCTTAAGACGGTCACAAATGAGCTTCTTTAATAGTGAAAATGGGTTTTGTCGAGCAGTTTTAGCGGGCTGTTTTGACAGGTTTCTTTATGCTAAATTGAACCAACCTCTTTGCTAACGTCTCAAGTACATGTACATGTTGGGTTTGGGTCTTTTGTTTGGGTGGTATCCGTCGTGGTTTGGCCTAGGAAACCGTCCTAAGACGGCTGGACAGTAGGGTGTAGCCTGGCCGTGGCCTCTGCGACTGGCCGTGGCCTTTCTTCAGTAGCCTGGCAAGCACCTAGCAATAGCTAGCCGTGGCCTAGGCGATGACTGCCGTGGCCTAGGCGATGGCCTTTGGCTAAGTCGCGAGTTTGGGCCGTATCTATAAATTGTTTTGACCTTATCCTTGATTTGGAATGTGATGTTCTTGAATGCGCAACGAGAGCACTTCCGTTCCTTTGATGAGAATCGTTACTGTCGGAAAATTTTATTTGAAACTTTTGAAAGAATTTTGATTCTTACGATAAATAACCTTTAAAATGTTTTGGTTACCGATTCCAATTCCAATTTTATTTTTATAACTTTTCATTTATACTTTTAAGTTTCGAGGACGAAACTTTTTAAAAGATGAGGTGATTGTAACACCCCGTATTTTATTAAGTTGGATAAAATTCTTTTAATTGCTATTTTGAATTTAATTACATCATTTAACGATTTATATATATATGCTTAGCTAATTAATTAATTTCATCATAATTCGATCGTTAATTTTAATAATCATTAATAAGTTTATTGAAAGTTAGTTCAAGTTTATTGAAATTAGTTCAAGTTTATTTATTTAATAATTTTTGTTTCTTTACGAGTCCTTATGAAAGTTGTTTTAAGTGAACCCGAGATGGATTTTGGGAACAAAACCGTCCAATTAGCTATTTTGAGCTTATTTCACTAAAATAGCAATTTTTATTAATATCCGTTAGTTTCGTAAAAATCGCTAATAATTCCGATTCGAGCTAATTTCGTATTATTTTAGGTGATTCATATGTGGTTGAAGATGAAGAGTAATTTTGGGTTTTAGAAGCTTTCTCAAGTTTATTGCTTGTCTCTTTGCTAGCGTAAGGTAACTATTCCGAGTTACTCGACGAATAAATGTCACATTCTTTGCTTTTTGTATGATTTTGTGAATGTTATATTTAGTATAAGTAGCATATGGGTAATTTTATGAAATGAGTAATGTTAGTAGTAAATATAGTGTTGATGGTAAAATTATTCTTATGATGGTAGTTGCAATGTTTGGATAATTGTGCCGAAAACTGAGCCTTAGTCCCTTTGACTGATTCGATGTCAGTCAATTGTGTGATTGGTCAGCCGCAATTTAACCCGTACTGTCGCGCAGAGATCGGGTTGCGGGTAAAAATTCGGTTGGATGAAATTTTATATGAATTAGATAATCGGCCTTTTTCTTGCTTTAGGCCATTTATTATATCTCTATTTCACATGTGTAGTTAGTTGAATTTAAGTAGTTTCTTATATTGTAAAAACGGCCCTAGATTCCCCGAAACCTTTAACATGGTTAATATTGTTAGAATTGGAAATTAGTATTGAATACTTATTGAGGATTCTTTGGATTGTATCTTTGTATATAGACATTTATATAGCCTTTCACATGATAGAATATTAGATTTTATGTTGGTAAGTAGGACTTTTTGCCCTCTTAAGGTTAAGTGGGTGTCTTACTTGACTTGTGTGGTGAGTCTTGTGTGGTGTGGGCTAAATTATTCAAGTGGGACTAGGCGGGACTAGGTCCTAGGTGAGTATTTCGGCCTTCATCATAGATAGGTCTTTATAGTCTCTGACGAGTATATGTTCACTGCTTGATAGCCTTTGTGTTCCTGACTAGTGGATTTATATCCAAGTTGGGGCATGACCTCAGGTACTTATTTTGATAGTATGGGGTCAACTTAAGTACTAGCCAACCCTTCGGTGGTGTCCTTAGGGTACTCACTTCACTTTGTTTTAAAAAAAAAAGTTGTGGGTCTTGGGTGCGGTGGTGTGTATCCGCATGTCTAGGTCTCCAGTGATTTTAGGCTAGGGTTGTGTTGTCTCTTGGCCATGTTTTCTTAATAGTAACCGCCGAGCCAAGATACCGGTTCGATTACCTTCCCTACCTCGTGGTATAGACTCGAGTTACAAAGTGACTATTGACGGTGCTAAGAACTTATGCCTATCTTTGATATATTGCCCTTTCTTGTATGGTGATTCTATGAATCATAGAAGGTGAGATGCAAGCCGGCTATGGTTGATAGAGTTTGGATTCCTGGATGTTATGTGATTCACATGATAGTGTAGTATGAGTCGGTCTAGTATTCGCATGCTAGGACTACGTGTTGTTATATTGTTGTGCACATGATAAGCACGATTGTCTAGCATCTATATGCTAAGGCTATGTGTTATTCATATTCATATTCTTATATTTACATGTTACATTAATTATGACATTTCGTGGCTGGGAGAACTCGGAGTTACTCCCCACTTTATCGTGGCTTTCGTATTTGTATAAAATGCGAATGATAGGTAGGTGATGCATATATGGGGTACATGGACGAGCTAGCGAGCAAAGTAACCTTGGGACCTAGACTGGTTTTATTTCATTGTGACCCTTAAACCTTTTTATGTCACATACATTTTAGGGACATATGTCTCCCTCTTTACATTTGGTTGTATAATTTGCTATTCGCGACTTTAGCGATGGTTATGTTATGAAACTTCTAGTTAGACCTTGTATGTTTGACACCTTCCAATTTGGATATCTTTATAACAGTTCGGTTTTAAAATTACGGGTTTTTACCCAATTGAACCTATTACAAACATATCCTGTCAGTTTTTCTGTAGAATTACGTGTTTACTTTTCCGCGATAAGTGAGGGTGTCACAGTTGGTATCAGAGCATATTTGCTCCCGACGCACGTTTGTGCACCCCAATATAAATAACTTGACCTTAAAATAATAAACTCGAACTAATTTCAATAAACTTGAACTAACTTTCAATAAACTTATTAATGATTATTAAAATTAACGTATCGAATTATGATGAAATTAATTAATTAGCTAAGCATATATATATAAATCGTTAAATGATGTAATTAAATTCAAAATAGCAATTAAAAGAATTTTATCCAACTTAATAAAATACGGGGTGTTACAATCACCCCATCTTTTAAAAAGTTTCGTCCTCGAAACTTAAAAGTATAAATGAAAATTTATAAAAATAAAATTGGAATTGGAATCGGTAACCAAAACATTTTAAAGGTTATTTATTCGAAGAATAAGGGGCGTTTAAGGTAACACGATTTTACCGATCCTAATACTCTTATTATTGTTCGGGGTCGTATGTTATATTTGCTAATTATTATTAACGTGATGTCGTTTATGTTCTCAATTTTAATCAAAGTGTTGAATTATGATGAAAATATCTTATACACCATTATTATTATATTTTTACTGTGAAGTACACTAATCATGCGAGGGGTTTTCTATGAGTGAGTAAGTATTCAAGTCCAATTTGTGTTTAACGGCTTCTTAGTTGTATGTATAATGGGATTTTAAGCCATGGTGTAAACGGTTTTCATGTTGTGGCTATGGAGTTGTAAGATGATAACTAATCAATGAATAATGACATTGATATGCTAGTGGATTTGGTTTCACACGAAATCGTCAGAGTTGGATGGGTATTTGGTCTGCGTTTTTACGAGCAACATTCTTTCGCTTGAGATTGATGGTTTATTATCTTAAAATTGGATTTTAGTATTTGTTAGATGATTTGAATGCATGACGAAAAGCACTATATTTGGGAGTACAAGAGGTTAAGGATTTGGAAAGTATACCTATAGCTTGTTAATAGCTGTTGGGTTAATTAAGAATTGAGGAATGGAGTACGAGAAAAGTTTGGTAACTGATTAATCTTGACTTTGCTAGTTGGTAATTACACGTAGACTCGTATGGTCATAATTTGGGGAAATTTTTATAATTGAATGTTCATGTGGTGTTGGTTTGAGACGGTTTTAATCAAGTTTTATTTATCCATTTTGAGAAAAGTTGGTACTTTTGGATTCATGGTGAAGTGGGTGATTATGTTGGGTAATTTAATTGGGTGAATACTATCATTTTAATGCTTAAAATTTCGTCTTAAGACGGTCACAAATGAGCTTCTTTAATAGTGAAAATGGGTTTTGTCGAGCAGTTTTAGCGGGCTGTTTTGACAGGTTTCTTTATGCTAAATTGAACCAACCACTTTGCTAACGTCTCAAGTACATGTACATGTTGGGTTTGGGTCTTTTGTTTGGGTGGTATCCGTCGTGGTTTGGCCTAGGAAACCGTCCTAAGACGGCTGGACAGTAGGGTGTAGCCTGGCCGTGGCCTACTGCAGCCTGGCCGTGGCCTGCTGTAGCCTGGCAGCAGCCTAGCAGTAGCTAGCTGTGGCCTAGGCAGTGGCCTGGCCGTGGCCTAGGCAGTGGCCTGGCCGTGGCCTAGGCAGTGGCCTGGCCGTGGCCTAGGCAGTGGCCTGGCTAAGTCGCGAGTTTGGGCCGTATCTATAAATTGTTTTGACCTTATCCTTGATTTGGAATGTGATGTTCTTGAATGCGCAACGAGAGCACTTCCGTTCCTTTGATGAGAATCTGGTTCTGTCGGAAAATTTTATTTGAAACTTTTGAAAGAATTTTGATTCTTACGATAAATAACCTTTAAAATGTTTTGGTTACCGATTCCAATTCCAATTTTATTTTTATAACTTTTCATTTATACTTTTAAGTTTCGAGGACGAAACTTTTTAAAAGATGGGGTGATTGTAACACCCCGTATTTTATTAAGTTGGATAAAATTCTTTTAATTGCTATTTTGAATTTAATTACATCATTTAACGATTTATATATATATGCTTAGCTAATTAATTAATTTCATCATAATTCGATACGTTAATTTTAATAATCATTAATAAGTTTATTGAAAGTTAGTTCAAGTTTATTGAAATTAGTTCGAGTTTATTTATTTAATAATTTCCGTTTCTTTACGAGTCCTTATGAAAGTTGTTTTAAGTGAACCCGAGATGGATTTTGGGAACAAAACCGTCCAATTAGCTATTTTGAGCTTATTTCACTAAAATAGCAATTTTTATTAATATCCGTTAGTTTCGTAAAAATCGCTAATAATTCCGATTCGAGCTAATTTCGTATTATTTTAGGTGATTCATATGTGGTTGAAGATGAAGAGTAATTTTGGGTTTTAGAAGCTTTCTCAAGTTTATTGCTTGTCTCTTTGCTAGCGTAAGGTAACTATTCCGAGTTACTCGACGAATAAATGTCACATTCTTTGCTTTTTGTATGATTTTGTGAATGTTATATTTAGTATAAGTAGCATATGGGTAATTTTATGAAATGAGTAATGTTAGTAGTAAATATAGTGTTGATGGTAAAATTATTCTTATGATGGTAGTTGCAATGTTTGGATGATTGTGCCGAAAACTGAGCCTTAGTCCCTTTGACGATTCGATGTCGATCAATTGTGTGATTGGTCACCGCAATTTAACCCGTACTGTCGCAGATCGGGGTTGCGGGTAAAAATTCGGTTGGATGAAATTTTATATGAATTAGATAATCGGCCTTTTTCTTGCTTTAGGCCATTTATTATATCTCTATTTCACATGTGTAGTTAGTTGAATTTAAGTAGTTTCTTATATTGTAAAAACGGCCCTAGATTCCCCGAAACCTTTAACATGGTTAATATTGTTAGAATTGGAAATTAGTATTGAATACTTATTGAGGATTCTGTTGAATTGTATGCTGTATATAGACATTTATATAGCCTTTCACATGATAGAATATTAGATTTTATGTTGGTAAGTAGGACTTTTTGCCCTCTTAAGGTTAAGTGGGTGTCTTACTTGACTTGTGTGGTGAGTCTTGTGTGGTGTGGGCTAAAGTATTCAAGCTGGGACTAGCTGGGACTAGGTCCTAGGTGAGTATTTCGGCCTTCATCATAGATAGGTCTTTATAGTCTCTGACGAGTATATGTTCACTGCTTGATAGCCTTTGTGTTCCTGACTAGTGGATTTATATCCAAGTTGGGGCATGACCTCAGGTACTTATTTTGATAGTATGGGGTCAGCTTAAGTACTAGCCAACCCTTCGGTGGTGTCCTTAGGGTACTCACATCACTTTGTTTTAAAAAAAAGTTGTGGGTCTTGGGTGCGGTGGTGTGTATCCGCATGTCTAGGTCTGCGCAGATTTTAGGCTAGGGTTGTGTTGTCTCTTGGCCATGTTTTCTTAATAGTAACCGCTGAGCCAAGATACCGGTTCGATTACCTTCCCTACCTCGTGGTATAGACTCGAGTTACAAAGTGACTATTGACGGTGCTAAGAACTTATGCCTGTCTTTGATATATTGCCCTTTCTTGTATGGTGATTCTATGAATCATAGAAGGTGAGATGCAAGCCGGCTATGGTTGATAGAGTTTGGATTCCTGGATGTTATGTGATTCACATGATAGTGTAGTATGAGTCGGTCTAGTATTCGCATGCTAGGACTACGTGTTGTTATATTGTTGTGCACATGATAAGCACGATTGTCTAGCATCTATATGCTAAGGCTATGTGTTATTCATATTCATATTCTTATGTTTACATGTTACATTAATTATGACATTTCGTGGCTGGGAGAACTCGGAGTTACTCCCCACTGACTGTGGCTTTCGTATTTGTATAAAATGCGAATGACAGGTAGGTGATGCATATATGGGGTACATGGACGAGCTAGCGAGCAAAGTAACCTTGGGACCTAGACTGGTTTTATTTCATTGTGACCCTTAAACCTTTTTATGTCACATACATTTTAGGGACATATGTCTCCCTCTTTACATTTGGTTGTATAATTTGCTATTCGCGACTTTAGCGATGGTTATGTTATGAAACTTCTAGTTAGACCTTGTATGTTTGACACCTTCCAATTTGGATATCTTTATAACAGGTTCAGGTTTTAAAATTACAGGTTTTTACCCAATTGAACCTATTACAAACATATCCTGTCAGTTTTTCTGTAGAATTACGTGTTTACTTTTCCGCGATAAGTGAGGGTGTCACAACTTCTTTCCTCGTAGTCAACATGTTTGCAAACAGCGACTTGTTTGCCTTCATAAATCTTGAGACGAACTCAAATTTAGGATCAGCCACACCACAGTTCAACGTGCATCCAAGGCCATCGGATTTCCCCCTTTTACCGCTACCAACGACACTGGCAGAACCATCTTCTCCAGTAGCTAGAAACGTTTTATATTACAGTATTTAATATATATTTTGTATTTATAATAATAATAAAAAAATTAGGCCTGTACAATGTAGAAGTCAGTGTTTTAAAATATAACCTTTTATTTTTGTTAGCGGGGTCTGAACTTTGTTTTTCCCACCTTTTTCTCTCTTGCTTTGTTTTTTCCCTCTTTGTCTTTTTGCCAGCAATTTAGTTAACAGTATACTTTTTGTGGTAGTAAAGGTCGTAACTCTCTTCCAGACCTGACTCCTATCTTTATTCAAATAACTCAATACGAGCGTTGCTGCCACCTCTCCCCTGTATAACTGTCTCATGTTTGCATCGCTTAGTTCACAATCAAAAGGCTCACCAACAAAGAACATCATGTGAAACATCATGAATAGGCCACAGTCCAGGTTCAACTCTTTCGATTGCCAATGAAACTTCACATTATTCATTTCGTAGTCCTTCACCTTTAGCCCACTTTCAGTACCTTTCGTGTTGAGGTATTCACCATAAAGAGTCGCCTGTATATGATTAATGTAAACAACTTTTCAATTTCAAGCTTATCGAACAAAACCATTATACCATTAGTTCTTTGTTTTCAATATTGTACTTACAGCCATATGAGCCATGTGTACGTGCTCCTCGTCTTGGAATTCATCATACTCTCTGTTGTCCAAATAGAACATTTTCTGCCTCTTCAAATCAACACAGATACAGACGTAGTGCTCTTCGTAGACCAAAGGTACGAACACCTTTAGATGAAAATAATATTAGGAAACAATTTTACAAAAATCAGAATAAAAATATCACAGTACATACTAGACAATATCATTCTTAATAATATTTTTTGTCCCTCTGAAGTTTTTTTGTATGTTGTAAAATAATATCAACCAGTGTATCAAATAATATCAGAGTCTGTAGCAAAACAATATCAAAGTTAAAAGACTTTTAAATCCCTATCGACTGTTGTTATTTTTAAGAAGCTATAAAACAATGTCAATCATTGTACATAATAATATCACACTGTCAAATATTAGAAAAAAAAAAAGTGATTCATTTTCATTTTTTTGGGAGACAGTATCACAATTAAGAAGTAACAATATCACACAATATTATGCACAATATCACAGTTGAGTTTAAGAATTGTTTTTAAGAACAATATCAATAGTAACTGCTAACAATATCATACATTATACAAAACAATATCACTGATAAAAGTAGAAATGTCTCACCATATCTGAATTCAAATTCAGTGGCTCCTTAAAATGAACTGACCACGTGTCCCATGTGTCATATACTGTTTGCTTAAGTTTTGCCAATTCATCAATATTATCTTCATCGAATTTTAAGATTTTTTTCTATATCACCCTGTTGTTCATAAGGGCATCTTATTAGTCTCCATAAAACACATTCTACAATACCTAATTTAAAAGATGATAAATGTGTGTGTGTTTCCATACAGAGTGGGCAATGCCATAGAAAATTCTTGTCAATTTGTCGTTTCCCTTTTGAGCAATTTGGAACTCATTGAGCAATATTGCCCATGCTTCAATTACCACTGCTTCTATCTTCGTGTTAGGCAACAAGGACTCAATATCTTCCCTTTGTATACAATGGAAAGTTCCAAAGTTGCAGACAATTTCTCTATTCCATTTTGCAAAAATATTAGCATATTAGTTATTTTTTTAAAGTACTAATATGGTGCAAATTAAGTAATGTCTTATATTTAAAAAATTGTTTAAAGAGTGACTTACAAATTGCTGAATGTATGGTCCGTAAGGAAGCAATAATCCATGACGTCCTTCCGATTCTTCAAGACAGGTTCAAATAAATTGCTGCTTTTGAACATTGATTCTGATACAAGGATATGATCTTTGACTGGCAAACCACATTCAAAAGTACACCCCAAATTGTGAGGTACCATATCGGTGAAGCGGTACTACAATCGAGTGCAACAAATATGCACCGATATTTCCCTTCCCTGCTGTATCTAAACCAGCATTTGTTACAATTTCTTTTAATTTAGTCACCACATTACTATCGTCATTCATTTTATCAACCACAAGTTCTGTTTCAACAGGCTCCTTATCAACCACAACATCTTTTTCAACTCCCTTCCCTGAATTGAACTGATTAACAGCCTCGTCCAATTGAGTCGCCACTTCGGGAACCTCATTGGCCTTCTCTTTCTCGGCCTCTTTTTCAACACAGTGCTGATATGTTGTATCATGATTAACGTCTTCATTTGTTTTGTCTTCAACAGGCTGTGTTACTCCAAAATCAACATTTGGAAGAACCTCCTCCAATTGAGTCACCACATTTGTAACCTGATTGTCCTTCTCCTTCTTTGCTTTTTCCCCTGTAGCAATATCAACCTCCTTATTGATAACCTCATCTTCAACATTCTCGTTATTTTTTCCAGCCTCTCTATCAATGTCCTCCTGATTTGTTGAACCATTATTACCCACCTCATTGTGTCCCTCTTGGACAGTCTTCATAACTCCCAAACCTTCATTTGTCTCCAAATTAATGTTTTCATTCAACTGAGTCAACACATTTGTCTCTTCATTAATGGTTTCATTATCTGTTTCCGTGCTGGCTCTAGGAGTTGTAACACGATTCATATCCTCACTAGCCCTTCTTCCTCCTAAAACAATATTGTCTACTATGTCGTTCAAATTTGAATACATATCATAATCCTCATCATCTTTTTTTCATCATCAGCACTATTCAAGTTTGTAATATCAATAATTTCTTCACCTTCTTCCTCGTGATCACTGCTGATTTGAAGATCTTGATATGTACATCCTCCATATTTTTTGTTCAATTCCGCGTACTGAATTTTTAACATGTCAGTCAATACATCAAACGAGGGAAGCCCTTCTCTTGCTTTCGCCCTTTCATAAGACCTTGCTATCAACCCATCCATAAAGTCATGATATCCAATATCTTTCATGAAAGGCAAAGTTTGTGTATTGGGAGTATCTTGTTCTTGCTTCTCTGATGTATCACAATTATCAGTGTTTTTTTCAGCAGCTTCTTTTTCAGTTTCAACATCTTTAGTACAGTCTTTTGTGGTAGCAGGTTGTGTAGAAATAGTTCTTTCATCTATTGAATTGCTGGGTTTCGTCTTGATGAACTTCTTCATGTTATGTACAAATCTTGAAAAGAATAACTCGTTGTCCCTCTTTATACGCAGATAAGCTTCATGAGCACTTTGCCAAATGACATAATAAAAATATTAAACAAGAGTATTAAATATTTAATCACAGCAATATCATAATTTATTGAAAAAATATCACCATTATTCTTAAATAATATCACAACATTACACTTGCTTGTAGACGTTACCTATTTGTGTGATATTGTTTTACAATATCACACTTTATGTGACACAATATCACTCTATTTGTCTTACTGTGAATCAATATCATAAGCATTACAATTGGTTGCTATTATGAAAAAATATCACAAATAGCCACCATAAATATCACAGTTCGTAATGAACAATATCACAGTTTGATAAAATATCATTATCATTAACAAAATTTATTCTCCCTGGCAGTTTTTAAATAATGGTAAAATAATATCAACTTGGGCAAACAAAAGTATCACAATTTGTTCAAAACAATATCAAAGTAAGAAGAAAAGGAATAGATGTAACTGTAAGGACAACAAAAAGACATTAGTACTTACATCCATTGCTCTTGCTTTGATTTCTTGATCAGTTTCAACTCCTTTAGGCAGCTTAATCATGATGTAGCCCTCTTTTGCTTCAGGTTCAGCTTCATCATCATCTTTCTCAGAGGTTTGTGTAAGTCTCATCTCCGGTTCTTCTGAAAAATTAATCATCTCTTGTTAGCCACTGAAATTTTATCTTTATCAAAGATTCAAAGAAACATACTGTAACAGCTTGAGTACTTAATCATAAATATACATAGGAATGTTGTATTTTCTCCTGACCTTGATGTGATAAACAGATTGGGTACTCAATTTTCGAAATTGGTGCATTCCCCAATATTGCTGTTTGTTTCTCATCTTCAACTCTTGATGTCAGAGTCAGATCATCCCAATGTTGGATTAGCGGTAGAGTGTATTTCATAGCCTTGCCCTTAAAATTGAACCTATGGAAGTAGGCTAGCATAATCATTAGTAGGCAACCGGTGATATTCGACTTCTTTTTTTCTTTCCATCCCTTAATACTAGCAGTCATCTCTTCAAAGACATAATCACACCAATCATAGTCTCTAATTTTAGTCACATCCGCAACAGACTTAAGAAGTTTTAAATCTAGGGTTTTATTTGTATTTGGCGCTAGGAAAATGGACATGCTATACAGAACAAATATTCTCTTAAACTCATCACCAGCCTCAGTACACGCCATCAATCTATCATGCACATCCGTCACATTAATTGGAGCAGAAGTACCTTTCACACCAAACTTCAGCCTCCAATCAATTTTCATTTTGGTGTCAATCAGAGTAGTGGCATTCCCCCTTTTTGTGGTGGTTACTTTATCACCTGTCCTAGGTAGTAGAAACATGCCATGGACATCATGCTTTGACAGTAGAAAATCCAACTTTTTTGTTCTAAACATATTGCTAGAACAGTCATATGCTTTCATGACCCGATTCAGGATTCCATGTGGTAGTTGAGTTACCTTTAACTTTAACAAACCTCCAAATCCAATATCCCTTACAGCCTTCTGTTGTTCTTCATTTAAGTTCTTAACCAACTCAACCAACTTTTTTGGCCTGCACTTAGTCTGAAATTCTGTTCCCTTCTTTTTGTGTACCTTAGGCTGCTCAACTTCTTGAATTTCGACTTCTTTGTTGGTGTTTTGTTCTACCAGCTCCATAGTATTGTTTTCTTTGTTATTCTTTGTTTTCATACGTTTATACTTCTTTAACGTTGTTTCTTCAACATTATGAATTGCTGCTATTGGTCTCTTTTCGCTAATGGTTATGTTAGGTTTATCTGTAACTGCCAGTTCCATTTTCTTGCTAGTAACTATCTGCATTTAAAATTTTATTAGTATCACATTTTGTGCTTAATAGTATTAGATCATATAAACAACAGTATCAAGTTACAGTATAGTATCACTACCAATTCTTAACAGTGTCACACCTTATGCTTTATAGTATCACTGGTTAAAGAAATGTTTCTCAATTGACCTAAACTATCAAATTTAAATAGTATCACTACCTACTCTTAATAGTATCACACTTAATAGTATCAACAGAAAACGAGACTTTCCTCATTAACAAGTCCAAATTTACTGGTTAACACTAGATTTCACATTGAACAATAGCTAACCCTATTTTTCGCGATTGAAACAAACAAAACAACTAATAATCATCTACAACTAATAATCATCTACAACTATCAAATTTAAATAGTATCACTACCTACTCTTAATAGTATCAACAGAAAACGAGACATTCTTCATTAACAAGTCCAAATTTACTGGTTAACACTAAATTTCACATTGAACAATAGCTAACCCTATTTTTCGCGATTGAAACAAACAAAACAACTAATAATCATCTACAACTACAATCGATCATAGTTTTTTGTTCAATGTACCCAAGTTATCAACAAAATACTGTTTAAACTCATTAACAACTAAGAGACTGTCTAAATTTACAACAACAACTTGAAAGTAAGCATTTAAACTCATTAACAAGTCGAAAATTAGTGCTTAAATGCTATTTTTATCATATAATTGAACTCAATTACAGTAATTAAGAACAAAATCAATATGTATAATCAAATTAAAACTGCAAAAGATGAACAAAAATCGCAAAAATGTAATAGAAACTGATTAGAGCGTACCTCGACGATTTTTCAACCTAATTTTGAAATTCAACTGATATTATGCAAAGGATTGAACGACTGAATCTATATTATTGATATTAAGTTGATATCGTCTTTGAATTTTTAGGTTTTTGCGGATTTTTAGTGAGATTTTTGAGGGATTATTTGTTTTTGTGTGATTTTTAGAGAGAGAAACAGTTTTAAAAAAAGTGAACGGTTTTGTTTTGTTTTAGAAGTTTAAGCGTCATTTTCCTATCAATATGCAGCGTGATATTCTTTTGCCTTACGCGTGATATTGTGGATGGACTCATGGACTCAAATATTTAGGTGGACTTACCGGATCCCGCCTCTCTCTCTCTCTCTCTCTCTCTCTCTCTCTATATATATATATATATATATATATATATATATATATATATATATATATATATATATATATATATATATATATATATATATATATATATATAGAGCAGTATATTTTGTGTATCTAGACTCTTAAATATTTTTTTGTTACCAACTGTAGGGTGTACACGAGCTGTACTTGAAGATTCAAAGGAACGTTGTGGCCTTCTATTCCTAGTATGCGGATGAAGCTGCAATGCTTAAGAATTTAACAACAGGTGCTACTTCTTCAACTGATCTTGTTCCGTCACAAGCGACGCAACCTTTTTTTGAAGGTGCAAAGGTGAAGGAATATGTTGAAGAAGTAGAAAATTAGCTTCCCAAATGAAGAAATATAATGATAACGCTCCCTCATTATCAGATGTTGGGAAGGTGGCCAAGAAAAAAACAAAGGCAAGCATGAAAAAAAAGACCAAGGTTCCTAAGTTCGAGTTTACGCCTACTGTAGAGCCTGTATCACTTGCAGAAGATTCTGATTTGGGTGATAAAGCAGGTGATGCGGCGATGTCACGGGTAATGGAGACCGCTGATTTCTACAACACCGCTGAACTTAACGATGCCTGTCGACGAGAGGAAGAGGAATGCGGGCTAGATTTAACCGACGACTTGACTCAATTAACGGATCGGCAGATTCTAGAGAAAATTTATAGCCCGGATGAAGTTGAAGAAGCTTACACAAACCCTCATTGAACGAGGAGCAGGAAAGTTTGGGAGGGGAAGTGCCTGACACTAGTGGTGCCCCTGAGAAAGCCGAACATGTTGTTGAGAAGTGTAAGTCAGAAGCAATGAATAAGGTTGATGCGGATGTGGTAGGTCAGTCAACTGAAGATGGTTCATCTTCAGTTCAACTAAAATTTATTTCGACTGCTGATATTGAGAACGCGCTGTAAGGTTTGACAGATATTGGTGATGGTGGTGGTGAAGCGGCAGAGGGCTGCATACAGAGAGGTGAGGATGAGTTTGTGCAGGGTATGGATATGGAGCTGGCTCAAGAACAGGGGCCTGTTACTGGTGAAGGGGAGGTGTCTTATTCAAAAGTAGTGAACAAGGTGGATGCGGATGTGGTAGTCCCGTCAATTGAAGATGGTTCATCTTCATTTCAGTTGAAATTTATAGCGACAGCTGATATTGATAACGCTGCGAATAAGTTGTCGACGGTGATGTGAAGTGGCACAAGGTGGTGCACCAAGAGAACAGGACGAGGCTGTGCAGGGAATGGATATGGAGTCGCCTCAAGATCAGGGGCCCTGCCGTGGGCCCGAATCACTAGTGGTTGGACTACTGCCTGACGTGGATGTGGATGTTAGCGGTGCACCGACAGACCAGGACGAGGCTGTGCAGGGCATGGACATGGAGCCGCCTCATGATCAGGGGCCCTGCCGTGGGCCCAAACCACTGGTGGTTGGACTAGTGCCTGGTGAGGATGTGGATGTTAGGTGCACCGGGAGTGGAACAGCCCGTTGACCGACCCTAATTTAGTGGTACGAAAGTACCGGATGGTGAGCCTGGCGTTGTTTCGACCACAGTCCGTGAAGATGCATCGCAAGAAGGGTTTGAGAGTGGTAGTGGCATGGTCAACGAGCAAGGTGAACGCCCTACTGCACAACCCGCTTGTCCTGGTTCATTTCAGAATGATGACAAGCCCATGGATGTTGTAGAAGGAGCAGATAAGGTGGTTGTTGAAGCACCCTCCTCCGAGTTTAAGTTGCCGGAATTTCAGTGTACGTTTATATCTACTGCAGAGCTAGCTGAGGCATTTAAGGGGGTTCCAGGTGAGGATTTTGGAACGACTGATGCGGCAGGCCCTTCTGAACCAGCCGTTCCTGCGGATGGTCGGGAAATTTATGTCCCCCGGAGTAACCTGGATCACCACCCTTTCCTATTTCATTCAACTGAGCCCTTACAGTGCATGAAAGTGGTCCCTGAGAATCTGACTTGCACCATGGATTGTGGGGAACCCATGCCCGAGTAGGACTTTGTTACTGTAGACCTGCAGCTGAATAAGAAATTATTTAGGAATGTTTTTAAGGAAAGGAAATACGTCCTAGACTACGTATTTAACAAATCAGAAGCTTGGTTGAAAGGGTGAGTCGATTAATTTCTATGTCAAATATATTAATACTTATATGTTGTCATAATCATGTTCGCCTTATAGAATTTTTTCTTTTTTTGTAGGGAAGAATTGGCAGTTTTTTCAGACTTTTTCTTCGTGTCACGGGAAGACATGTTAACCCTTGAACCTGGACAGGAAGTTATGTCTTCAGTTATCGATTGTTGGTGCCTACTAATCAATAAGATGATGTATGACCAAACTGCACCAGTTGCATCTTCTCGTTGTTTCTTTGGGCTTAGTCACACCATACTTGTCCTATCCTCACTCAATGCAATTTGTATAGTTCCAATTTAATTGTAACGTAAGTGTCTAAATTTAATAGCGCTGCCCTTCGTTTGAACAGAGTGCTGCGCTGGATATTTAGAAAGCCAAGAAGAAAGGAATTGTTCTTGACAAAAAGGACAAAATCTGGGTTGGGTGGGATGCTTGGATTCAATCCTGTTTGTCTCCATTTCAACTTGGATCTGATATGGTAAGTGTAAATGTGACCTATTGTGAAGTGTAAATGTAATCACACAGAAAGTGTAAATGTCATCACACAGAAAGTGTATATGTGATTTTCACAGAAAGTGTAAATGCCTGGATGTGATTAAGAAGAAAGTGTAAATGTCATGACATATAAAGTGTAAATGTGATGACATAGGGAGTGTAAAGGTGACTAAATAGGAAGTGTAAATGTCAGCACATATAAAGTGTAAATGTGAATATATGGAAAGTGTAAATGTCATGACATAGGGAGTGTAAATGTGAGACATAGTGAAGTGTAAATGTCATGATGTATAGTGTAAATGTGATTATATAGAAAGTGTAAGATAATGACATAGGGAGTGTAAAGGTGACTAAATAGGAAGTGTAAATGTCATGACATATAAAGTGTAAATGTGATTATATAGAAAGTGTAAATGTCATGACATAGGGAGTGTAAAGGTGACTAAATAGGAAGTATAAATGTCATGACATATAAAGTGTAAATGTGAATATATGGAAAGTGTAAATGTCATGACAGAGGGACTGTAAATGTGACGAATTATTGAAATGTAAATGTGAAATTTTACTGAGTGTACCTTTTATGTCTTTGTTGTCACATCCGCCAGGTCTCCATCCCGGTCTTATCTGGCAATAATGATCATTACAGTTGTGCATGCATAAACGTCGTATCTGAGCAGATAGAGTATTTGGACAATCGTCACTACGACGATGATTTTGAGAAGCTTCCATATTTTGGAATTTCGTGTATTGCGGTAATAATTATAAATAGCATACCTTAATTTGTTATTTAGTGTATATGTATTCTGGAATTGTAAACACTGTTTTTAAATTGACTATTTTTTTGAATTTCCTTTTACAGTGTGATTTAATGGGCGAGTATCTGGAGTCTAAAGGGTTTGTCAGAGGTTCAAAGGTTGCCGGGTTTAAATTTGTCAATGTCGAATTTAAATGGCAAGGTAGGGGGTATTCTGCGTTTGATTGCGGGGTGTACATGATGATACACATGCTGCTTTTCAATGGGAATCTTTTTGACTGCGCCTTAGGTGAGATGGACGTTATCAACCTCATCCGGGCTGAAGTGGTGTCGATCCTTATCCTGAGTGACCATAACAAAGTGAGGGAGAGCGTTCGCGCAAGGATAACCCAATTCAGGCAAAATTATAGTCAAGGTCTGAATTCGGTCTCCAATGCTGCACAGATGCGGAGTCTGGACGATGAAGAAGAGATTACGTACAGTAAACATCCCCGTGTTGCTGACCCACCCCCTAAACACATAGATGGAAGCCCTGTGGTTAATCCTGTAGCCATACAGGTGGAAAGAAGCCCCGTTGTTGTTCAAGCGTCAGCGCAGTCTTCAGGTAGCCAACCTTTGTCAGCCGTAAGGAGCCGTCCCCGGGGGGTGGCTTGGATGCTTAATTGACTGTGGGGCTGCTGGTACGCAGACTCTTGTTGTCTCGACCTTCTTACGGAACAATCAAACTTTGGTCAGGGGTGTTCGATCACGTCGAAAGCATGCGGTGGACTATTGCTTGGTATCTACCAGACTCTTATAACAGGGCCAATTAGTCACGATATTTAATTTTTAACTACTTCTCAATTTCTTACTACTATACGTGTGTTTCATTGCAGCGAATCAATCTCTTGGTACAGTAGGCATGCCGCGCTACGCCAGTCCGACATCATGTCCATGCTTCCTGAGGTTGTAATGTCGCCTGTTGTCATGGAGTCCTGGGCTGTTTTGCTGAACCATTTGGAGTCTGCTAAATACTTACTTCCTAGGATGGCCTTCTTTGGGATACGTCATATGGCACCCCTCCCTCCCCCCCCCCCCCCCCTCTCCCGCACAAAGCCTAAAAGTTATACATTATTTTTACTTTTATTATGTAGGCTCACTCACTTCTCTGAACAGGAATGTATCATGCAGCTTTTGGATATACGTGAAGCAGGCTCACAGTCTAATGACATAAGAATAATAATATTAATGTTGAAATAAACGACTAATCGAATCTGAATCAATCGAATCGAATCGAATCGAATCGAATCAAATCGAATCGAATCGAATGAATGGAGTGAATCAATCGAATCAACTTAATAGAGTGAATCGAATCGAATCAACTTATTAGAACTGAAACTAAGTTCAAAAGAACAAGGCCTTAGTGGACAAAAGTTACACTTTTAATATGGACTAAAGATACACTCTCAATGGACTAAAATTACACTTTAATGGACTAAAATTACACTTTAATTGACTAAAATTACACTTTTGAAAGACTAAAGTTACAGTATAAGTGACTCAATTTACTTACAATGAGTTGTGTTAAAATTTGAAAAATTTAAAATAATATTTGTCGTAAAAACTAAAGTTACACTCGTAAAAAGCAAAATTTATCGTAAACTTGCTTCAAATTTTCAAATTTTCAAATTTCAAAATAATATCCGTCAAACCACTTTTTTTTTGTTAAAGTTACACTTTTTTCCGTTAAAATTACATTTTTAAAACAGTGAAAGTGTTGTAAAATTTGTGAAAAGTTTTTGTCAAAAAAAAATGCGTGCTCCAAAAAAAAAGTTGTGTATAATAATCAATTAGTGAATGTATAATTAAAGCAAGAGAGAGAAAGTGGGATTAATTAGTGTATAGAAAACTCATTAGTGTTAAGTATGCTTTTTTGCTTTCAATCTCAACCATCCTTAGTGGGATATCTAAGGGATGTAGTGAGAACTTATGGACTCAAATATATAGGTGAACTTATAAGAACTTCAATCTCTCTCTCTCTCTCTCTCTCTCTCTAGATATATATCTATATATATATATATATATATATATATATATATATATATATATATATATATATATAATTAGGATCATATGAGTCCACCCTATCTTTTTGAGTCCCGTGAGTCCACTTATGTATCACACGCTCTACACAAAAATATCACAATTTTTTTTATGAATTAAAAAAAAAAAAAAAAAGTTAAAAAAACTTTTTTTTTAAAAAAAAAAAAAAATAATAAGCTGTGATATTGTTTTGTATAACCCGTGATATTGTATCTGAGCCTGTGAGTCCAGTAAAAAAGTATCACAACTTATACAAAACAATATCACACCTTACAATAAACAATACCACTGATTGTACTAAATAATATCACGGGTTATACTATACAATATCAAGAGTCCAACTTATATTAACTATAAACTAAAATAGTTAATAACCGTCAGAAAATAACCGTCAAGGGCATCACCTTTTTGTTAAAATCAAAGGGATGCAATATTGCTGGATGTTATTGACTTGGAAGACACGATTTTCTTGGTCACGGATGTTTTTAAAGACAACTTTTGTTCTTTGGAGTACGAGATGGCGTCATAATGCTTGTTGTACACAAAAAAATCCTTTAAAAACATGTAAGCGTATGTGTGTTGTGTATATACATGGCAACATTTGATATACTTTAATGTTGTAGCAAAGATGATACACCATGAGGCAGGAGTAATGCTCATCTGAAGAAATACTCTGTCTCACAAAACCTTAGACGATTCTTCTTTCATGCGGGATATATTATTTGACGGTTATTTTCTGATGATTCTTCTTTCATGTGCTGAAATATAATATCCAGTATAGCCTTCATGGACGCATGCTACATCTCATTTTTTGGCAAAGGTCAAATTTTTCGTGATATTGTATTGAAGAACATGTGATATTGTATTCACTAATCCTCAATCCTCAAATATTTAGGAGTTTTCACCGGATCCCGACTCTCTCTCTCTCTCTCTCTCTATATATATATATATATATATATATATATATAGAGAGAGAGAGAGAGAGAGAGAGTCAGGTTCAGGTGAGTCCACAAATTTGGTTGAGTCCATAAGTCCTATTCTTAGCCAATCATTTTATGACTGTAACTTTACTACTTGATAAGTGTAACTTTAGTCATTTATTACTTTATGAGGATATTTTTTACATTTTAAAGTCATTGTGTATATAAAATTTTGAATTTAGAAATTTGGTTTATGTAATTTTAACAAAAGAATATGTAATTTTATTGTTTTACGAGTGTAATTTTAGTCGTTTAAGTTGTAACTTTAGTTGTAGGGTTGTTTTATGTATAAATTTGAATTTATATACTTTTATGAGGGTAACTTTACCCCTTTAAAGTGTAACTTTAGCCGTTGAAGGTGTAACTTTAGTTGTATGATGTCTCTAAGAAAAAATTTGAATTTATAATTTTTATGAGTGTAACTTTACCCTTTTTAAGTGTAACTTTAGTCATTGAAGGTGTAACTTTAGTTCTATGATGTTTCTTAAGTAAAAATTTAAATTTACAATTTTTATGGGTGTAACTTTACCCACTTTTTAAGTATAACTCTAGTTGTTGAAGTCGTAATTTTAATCGTTAGAATCGTAACTTTAGTCGTATGGTAATTTATATGAAAAAATTTGAATTAATATACATTAATATTGTAACTTTAGTCATTTCAAATGTAACTTTTGTTTTTCAAGAATGTAACTTTAGCCATGAGTTGTTAGTTTAGCCAACAAATGTATAATTTTATTGTCCTACTAGTGTAACTATAGTCCTTGGATTTGTAACTTTAGTACTTAAATTTGTAACTTTAGTCCCGAAAATATAACTTGATACTACTAACTTTCTTTCTCAACCACCACCACCATCATCCTATCACCTCTTGTTCCAACCACCACAGCACCACCTCCAAACCGCAACAACAAACAACCACCCAAGCCACTTATTATTTCAGATCTGGAAAAAAAAACAAAAAAATGATTGACATGGCAGACCCACAACCTTCCCCCACGCGGCAAAAAAAAAAAAAAAAAAATTAAAAAACTCTAAAAACAAAAAAATGATTGACATGGCAGACCCACCACCTTCCCCCACGCGGCAAAAAAAAAAAAAAATTAAAAAACTCGAAAAACCCACCACGGCACAACCATCAACAATCACAAAGATGGCACCAACTCACCCATCAACAACCAACAACCAACAACATTTTATTATTTTTCAGATCTAAAAAAAAAAGAGAAAGAAGAAAGGGGGGTGGTGGTAGTGCGGCATGAGAGAGGAGGAAGGTAGAGGGGACGATGGTTGTGTGCGTGAGAAGAAGGAGAAGGGGCGCTGGTGGCCGGTTGTGTGCGTGAGAAGAAAGGGCGGTGGTGGTTGTGTGCGTGAGAGGGAGAAGGGTCGGCAGTGGTGATTGTGTGCGTGAGAGGGAGAAGGGTCGTCGGTGGTGGTGTGGCATGAGGCAGGTGGTGGCAATTTAGAGAGAAGTGGGAGGAAAATGAGAAGAGAGAGAGAGAGGTGGTAGGTTTTGTGAGGATGATTAGGGTTTTTTTGCTTTTATAGGATGATTTGTTTTTTCTTTTAATCCTAGCCCTTCATTCTTTTGATCTAATGGTTTAGATTAGGACTTATGGACTCAACCAAAAAAGGTGGACTTACATGATCCCTTCTATATATATATATATATATATATATAGAAGAAGAAGAAGGATCAAATGAGTCCACCTAAAATCCTTGAGTACATTAATCCTCATCCAAGCCATTGGATGAGGAAGAGGAGGGCTAAGGTTACATTTACACTCATAGTCATTAGTAAGGTATTTTAATCATCTTTCTCATAATCACACCATTAATTACTAATTCAACCTAATTAACCACTAATCTAATATATATATAGTTTCCACTCACCCTTTTCTCTCTCCTCCCACAATTACATTTCCCCTCTTCTCTCTAAAATCCTAAAAAAATCATCCAAAAAAACACAAATAAATACTAAAATAAAAAATCCAAAAAAATCCACCACCCGACCACCCTCATTTCTTTTCCTCCACTACTGCGCCGCCACCACCACTACTCCATCACCCACACCCACAACGTCGCCGCCCCACGAGATCCCCACCGCTACAACCCAACACCGACACCCATTTCACCACGCACCCCCACCGCCGACAACAACCCATCACACCGCCACACGACCGCACTACAACTTCCCCACCACCGCACTCCAGATTTGAAAAAAGAAGGGAGAAACCTCGACAACAACAATAACAACACCACCCCAACAACTCCACGACAACAACACGACCACCACGTCACCGCTGCCGCCATCCACCGAACATTAGATCTGGTTTTTAAAAAAAAATTAGAGGATGGTGATGGTTGGTGTTATTGTTGGCTGATTTTGTGATGTTGATGTCGTTGTTGGCTGATGGTGTTGTTGTTTTAATTTTTTTTTCATTTTATTTTCTTTTTTAGTTATATTGTTGGCTGATGGTCGTAGTGTTGCGTCTTTTTTTTTTTTTTTTTTTTTTGAATAAGTGGTGTTATAATTACATAAAAAGATGGTGTTTTGGTTTGTTGTGGGTGTTTGTTTATATTCAAGTCGGTTTTGTTCATATTCAAACCCAGATCTGGAAAATAAGAAGTATATATATATATATATATATATATATATATATATATATATATATATATATATATATATATATATATATATATATATATATATATATATATATATATATATATATAGAGAGAGAGAGAGAGAGAGTAAAGTTCTAATGAGTCCACCATATATTTCGAGTCCCTAAGTCCTCACTACATCCCTTAGATATCCCACTAAGGATGGTTGAGATTGAAAGCAAAAAAGCATTCTTAATACTAATGAGTTTCCTATACACTAATTAATCCACTTTATCTCTCTAGTTTTAATTATACATTCACCAATGGATTAATTATACACAAAAAAAAATTTTTGAGCATAATTTTTTTTTTTGGACTGAAACTTTATACAAATGTTACTACACTTTCATTGTTTTAAAACTGTAATTTCAACGGAAAAAAGTGTAATTTCAACGGAAAAAATTGCGGTTTGACGGGTTTTATTTTGAAATTTGAAAATTTGAAGCAAATTTACAATATATTTTGCGTTTTACGAGTGTAACTCAGTTTTTCGACAAATATTATTTTGAATTTTTCAAATTTTAACACAACTCATTGTGAATTGAGTGACTAATAAGTGTAACTTTAGTCTTTTAAAAGTATAATTTTAGTCCATTGAGAGTGTATCTTTAGTCCATATTAAAAGTGTAACTTTAGTCCATTAAAGTGTAATTTCAGTCCATTGAGAGTGTAACTTTAGTCCATTGAGACTGTAACTTTTGTCCATATTAAACATGTAACATGAGTCCATTGAGAGTAAAACTGTAGTCCTTGAGAGTGTAACTTTAATAGATATAAGTGTAACTTTAGTAGAGAAAAATGTAACTTTAATAGAGATAGCTGTAACTTTAATAGAGAAATCTGTAATTTTAGTAGAAAAAAGTGTAATTCTAATAGAAATAAGTGTAACTTTAACTTTAATCGAAAAATGTGTAATTTTAATAGAAATAAGTGTAATTCTAATAGAAATAAGTGTAACTTTAACTTTAATAGATATAAGTGTAATTTTAATCGAAAAATGTGTAATTCTAATAGAAATAAGTGTAATTCTAATAGAAATAAGTGTAACTTTAACTTTAATAGATATAAGTGTAATTTTGATCGAAAAATGTGTAATTCTAATAGAAATAAGTGTAATTCTAATAGAAATAAGTGTAACTTTAACTTTAAAAGATATAAGTGTAATTTTGATCGAAAAATGTGTAATTCTAATAGAAAAATGTGTAATTCTAATAGAAATAAGTGTAACTTTAACTTTAAAAGATATAAGTGTAATTTTGATCGAAAAATGTGTAATTCTAATAGAAATAAGTGTAATTCTAATAGAAATAAGTGTAACTTTAACTTTGATAGATATAAGTGTAATTTTAATCGAAAAAATGTGTAATTTTAATAGAAAAAATGTAACTTTAATAAAGATAATTGTACTTTTAATAGATCTAGGTCTAAAAAAAATAACAAGACAATGAAATGAGAACAAAAATTGAGAAGAGCAAAACAAATTTTTGAAAAAACAAAAAAAAGAGTGAAAATGATAAGAACAAAACACAATAAAATGAGAAGAACAAAAAAAAGAGTAAAATAAGAACAAATAACAACAACAATAACTACAACGACACACAATAAATCAGAAACAAAAAAAAATATTAAAACAAACAAACTAACGACAAACACAGTGACAAGAACACCAACAATTTAAAAAAAAAAAAAACAACAAATCAAAAACCAAATACACCAAAACCCACTCACTATGTCGATCTATATCGTATATATTAACAAAATTCTGAAAAAACAAAAAAAAAGAGTGAAAATGTGAAGAACAAAACACAATAAAATGAGAAGAACAAAAAAAGAGTGAAAATGAGAACAAATAACAAATATACTAGATCTCGAAAAAAAAAAAAAAAAAAGCAGATCTGATAAGAACGAAAGAAAAAAAAGGAAGAGAGGAGGAGGAGCGGTGGTGGTCGATGGTGGGGGTTGGCAGTGGTAAAACACGGATGGAGGTCGGGGTGGCGGTTGGCCGTGGTGGTCGTGAGAAGAGGATGGCGTTTTGGGTGTGGTTGTTGTAGGTGGCGGCTGGACTGGGTTTATGTTAGTGATGGTGGTGGTTGGGTGTTCGGTGGTGGGCTGGGTTGTCGGGGTAATGGTCGGGCAGTGGTGGTTGAAGGGGGAGTACTGGTGGTCGGGGTAGTGGAGTGGTGGGGTGGATGGTGGTGGCCGTGTGGGTGGGGGTGGAGTGGATTGGTGAGGAAGAGGGGTTATTTTTTTTGATTTTTTAGGTTTTGAATTTTTTGGGTTTTTAGGAGAGGAGAGGTTTTTGAGAGATAAAATGTGTGAAATTATGGGAGATGAGAGAGAAATGAATGTTTGGAAGAGTATATATATTAGATTAGTAGTTAATTAGGATGAGTTAGTAATTAATTAGTATAGGTAGAGAGAGAGTGGTGAATTAGATTATTAATGACCATTTTGAGTGTTTAATCTCAACCCTCCATCTTCATGATCCAAAGGCTCACAATGAGACTTATGGACTCACACTTAAGGAGGGGACTTATAAGATCTCTACATTATATATATATATATATATATATATATATATATATATATATATATATATATATATATATATATATATATATATAACAAATTAACGATATGTATTTGAAAAGTAATTGAAATATACATGGTAAGGTTGTAAATTATTAGAGCTGACTCGTAGAGCACTCGGAATCAGCTCGGTCAAAGCTCGGTTCGAAATCGGTCAGAACTGATTTCGAGCTGATCCCGAGCTCTATGCTAAAATTCCAAATCCGATTCCAAGTTCTTATGGGCTCGACTCGGAATCAGATTAGTAATAAAGAGATAACTATTTTTTCTAAAATCCTCAACTACTAATTTTTTTGCTCCTCACCTAACTAATAATTATAAACTTAATTAATACTACCCACCATTATATGACATGTCATACAGAAAAAATATTATGTACCTCAAATGGTAATAAAATATACCTTTGACATAAATATATTGTACGTATATACATTTTTTGTTAATTTATAATAATTATGTAAATTATAAGTTCAAATAATAATTATCATAAGTACATAAAATATTTTGATCAATTTTGATCATGTACATTTAACTAACTGAGCATTACATTTATTTTATGCTATTAAATGTATTTCTAGCTTATATTAAATGTACCTTCAGTAAAAAAATCAATGTACATGCTGAGTTAGTTAAGTGTACTTGACAAAAATTGAACAACATATTTTATGTACTTGTGGTAATTATTCTTTGTTTCTATGCTTTATATTTAATGTATCTCCAATATAAATAATGTGTCCCCGATGAGTAAGTGAAATAAAGTTAATAAATAATTGTAGTAAACATGATATGTATCTATAATTAATACAAAATGTACCTTTATTATAGATGTACCTATATCATATGCTCAATGTACCCCTTATATATATATATATATATATATATATATATATATATATATATATATATATATATATATATATATATATATATATATATATATTTGATGAACCTAACGAACTAATAATATGTATTTAACAAATAATTGAAATATACATGACATGTCATATAGGAATATATTATGTATCTCAAATGAAAATAAAATGTACCTTCAGCATTAATATAGTGTATGTACATTTTTCATTAAAATAATATGACCTATGGCAAATGTAAATTTTATAATAATTATGTAAATAATAAGTACAAATTATCCTAAGTACATAAAATATTTTGTTCAATCTTAATCTAATATATTTAACTAACTAAACATTACATTGATTTTATACTGAATTTACATTGTATATATGTTAGAAATACATTTAATACTTATTATAGGTACATATTGTTTTAACTCAGGTCTTAACATACATACATATATCAAAAGAGATACAAAAATATCAACAATATGCTTGTGGCATAGTGGTAATAGCAAGTGTATTTCAACCAAGAGATCATGGGATCAAGCCTTACTAATAACCTTTTTGAGGTTTCACTTAATGGTTAATCATCTTTGACTACCGGCCGCTAACCACCGCTGACCGACCACCGGCCACCTCCAGCTACCGCCGTTGACCGACCACCATTGACCGTTGATTGAATTTATCCGGTCGTTGACCGCCATTGACCGGTGGAAATGACTGTTCCGACTGGTCATTGAATTTTTCCGATCGTTGACCACCATTGACCGACATCCAAGCCACCATTGTTAACCGTCATTGACCGGTGGCGTTGACTTTTACGGCGGGCCAATGTCGGTCAAGTGGATTAGGTGTGATAGGTGGTTGTATAATAGAGTTAATCACAACCCTTAGATTAGATTCTTTTCTGCTAAAGGGTTGTTCTCATATGATCCCAAATCTCTTATTATTATTATTATTATTATTATTATTATTATTATTATTATTATTATTATTATTATTATTATTATTATTATTATTATTATTATTATTATTATTATTATTATTATTATTATTATTATTATTATTATTATTATTATTATTATTATTATTATTATTATTATTATTATTATTATTATTATTATTATTATTATTATTATTATTATTATTACTATTATTATTATTATTACTATTACTATTATTACAATTATTATTATTATTATTATTATTATTATTATTATTATTATTATTATTATTATTATTATTATTATTATTATTATTATTATTATTATTATTATTATTATTATTATTATTATTATTATTATTATTATTATTATTATTATTATTATTATTATTATTATTATTATTATTATTATTATTATTATTATTATTATTATTATTATTATTATTATTATTATTATTATTATTATTATTATTATAAACCGCAAACTTTTATTAATTAATCAAAAGTTTATAAGAAATTAGTGGGCAGCCAAGATACAATCTGGCCCCCCACTCCTTTAGCGATAACAAAGCAAAGTCTAGTAAAAATGTAAGCGGCCGCGCGAGCCCCTACATCCTGAGAAATAGAGAATTTCTGGATCCGCTTGAGCAAAGCCATAACATCTGTATCCAGCTCTCCCAGCGAAGAGAAAGAGAAGGGTAGGAAACCATAACCAGCCGTCATGCACAAATCCCGGTACTTGGCACACTTTCGCTGAGCAGCATCAGCAACAACCCGACCGACATAAAATCGGACAACCCAGTCTGAGACAAGGGGGAAGACCCCGTAAGATCGATACACACATCACGCTCCCTATCCCAGGAATAAAGAAGTAGATCCGCCGGACGAAGGGAGCTACCTTGGCTATATACCAAACCGATATCAACCTCCCTACCAGCGGAGATCCCCGATCTGTAGCAGACGTCCAATAGTGTCGCGAACGAGGTTATGCCGATGCTTAACGCCCACAGTACCAGCACATGACACAACATGATCACCATAGATGTCCCCGTCAAAAACCCGAGAATAAGCAGGATACGGCCGAGACACCGAGAACAACGGGACATCCAGTCGATAGCTAAGCACACTACGATAGGTCCTCCCATTCATAGTTTGCTCCAACCCAGAAATAGGAACCGCACGCAACCAATCAGAAGAGTGATCCCCCTGGTGAGATTTCCACAATGCAACTTGACGCGGAGTCAAAGAGAAAACAGAGTCCGAAGTAACGGTAACCTTCGCGAAATATATATCTGCCTGTTTCTTCATAAGTTTTGGGGCAGCGATTTCATTAGGATCACGCAGAAGATCAGAACCTATAACCTCATTAAAATTACGTAGAGCATCATCAAAAGTAGGGCCAGCAGCAATGATATGAGAAGGACGTAGAAGCTTAGCCTGTAACTCAACAGACTACAAACGAGACGCCAGAAAAGCATAATGCATGACATCCCCAGCCGCATAAACCCTGAGCCCACTAAAATGAAAAGGAAAGGTGGCAAGTCGCCACTGCCAATCCCCAAAACCAGGTCTCGACGCAGTGACAATACGTTCCAAGCTAGAACGGAGTGCCACATCAAAAGAAAGCTGGGCCGACTAAAAAACACGAGGAGAACAAGTACGCAGGGCGAAGTAAAGTTTAGAAATACCAGTACAGGCCCGGAGCAGAAGCAACTCACACTGTGGGTCATCGATCCTCGCGACAGAATCCATAAGCTCGATGGTTTTAGTAACTCTCCTCGCCACAAGTTCGCTGCCGAAAACAGGACACGTACTGACAAGACCACCCAGAACAGTGACACCATGTAAAGGCCGAGCAATAGAGTGTAGGAAGACACTAGGAAGCCGACTCCTGGGATCCTCCGTAGGCCAAAAGGCCTCGGTCTTGCCAACATTAAGATAAAGACCAAACCGAGGACCATCTTCCATAATCAGATCCAAGACCTTCCCCACAACCAAAGTGTCCCCAACAATAGTGCCATCGTCTAAGTACCAAGCCTACAAACTCAGGTCAAAGGAGTCCCTGATCTTGCACACCAACGGATGCAACACCAAAGAAAAAAGCAAAGGTCCTAACGGATCGCCCTGCTGAACCCCCCGACAAGACCATAAGCTATGCTCCCCATAATACAGCCGGACACGACTAGAGTAACAAAACTCCACCCATCGGGATATGACCAGGCAGCGACGACGAACCTCCTGAAGCATGGTCTCACGATTAACTAAGTTGAACACATTCTGGAAGTCGACCAGCAACATAGAAAGACCCTCCTCACCACCACAAGCCTCAACGAACCGATTCAAGGCATGTAGAATAGCCTCTCTTCCACCGGATACCCCGACCCCAAACTGAAGACCAGCAAAATAACCCGATAAAGATGGACTAACCAAAAAAACACTGACCTTAGAGACAAGGCATCTCCAAACAGTGCCAATAGCAATAGGACGTATACCACCACCCGATTTAACAAGTGGCGTGAGCGAAGCACTAGTTATGTACTCACCCATAGCCGGCGGACACCGACCCTCAAGGAAAAGATTAAACACCCGAGTAATAGAGGCAGTTAAATCATCATAAATAGACACATCAGCTCCACTCAAACAATTTATAAGGTGTTGGGCACGAAAACCATCCCGTCCATAACAAGTGCCACGTGGGAAACTCCGAATCATATCCAACACAACAATCGGAGAAGCAACGAGGGGATGATGATCAACAGGCAAAGGAGGCAAGGAGGGAGATGGGGCGACATGGTGCTTATCCCGCAGAGCCAAAAGGGTGGCGTCAGAGTAAGGGGCAATACCTGATGAAGAAAGCACCCGAACAACAACATTATAATGAACATCACAAATCTTCCTCCGACACTGACGAAGGTTAAGCTCGCTCAAATCAAGGTCCGCCTCCGCATGAAATAAAGGGAGAACCTCATCCAAAGTCGCCCGTAAAAGCTGCAAACTACCACCAGGCAAACCGCAAGTAAGAATAGCGCTGGTAATACTCTTCTCCAGGCGCTGCCGTCTGACAGCGGTCCTATACTCAATATTACTACTCGGGGAAAAGGTCGTAAGTATACAAAGAGGCAACACAAGAAAACGAACCTAGTAGGAGAGATCACCAGAAGAGTCAGCCACATCATCTAATGCCCCTTTTAAAACCCGAGCAAACCCAAGGCGACACTTAGGAGGGATAGATTTCACAGTGCGTAAACCCAACGAAAGCAAATGATCAAGCAAAGAGATAGTCCAACCAACAGGCTCAACCCCAACATCAGACGAGATAATCGACGGAGACGGAACAGAAGGCCAAGGAATACCATAAATAAAAAAGTGGACATGGCCATCACCACAATTCAGAGGATCCACAATGGAATCATCCTCACTATACCGACATCTAGTAGTAAATTTATAAGTGTTAAGACAGTCTCCGCATAACCAGACCCCCATCCGATACAAAGTAAATTCAGCATTAAAAAAAACCGTCAAACTATGAGAAAGAGTTTTACGCGTAAGTGCCATAGCTTCACCACGACAATGCCGATCCTTAAAGTGTCGTAGTAAGGAGGCTTTAACAAGGCCCTTACCACTACCATCACGACATCTATGAAGACCAACGAAAGGGCAGTGATATCGAACCAAAGCAGGCATGGGGTAAAAGATGCAAAGCTATCGAAAATGCTAGCAACCCACACGCATACCCGATACACCACAGCCACCACACTAACAAGACCACAATCAGAACCAAGCACACTAACCATGACCAAAAGGCGGCATCAACACCCCCCCCCCCCCACAAAAAAAACGGCAGCAAACAAGAGAAACACGAGGCCAAAGAAGGAAACTTAACCGTTGTCGACGAAGAAACCACCAGTAGCGTAGAAACCACTAGTAGCCACCCCTGCAACAAAGCAACCAAACCGCACCAGCAGGCCAAGGCTGACGGCAAAGTTAACGGAACAGTAGCACCAAACCATAAATGCCGAAAACCCGCAACCCACTTACCAAACCACGACAACACCTCAATGGTAGGACGACCAACAAATGACCACGCCTGAAACCTAGAAACCCGCCGGAACCCTAGCAAGACCAACAAAAACAGAAAGAGAAAAAAAAAAATGAGTGAAAGAAAATGCAAAAAGGGAACCCTAACCAGATCGACAAACACCAGTGTGATGACGACAAGGGACGGCCGATGAGGAAGGTGGCAGACCAACCAGAAACGACCACCAGTGAGGGACTCAATGCAGAGGCAACCAAACGTATAAGACGGAACCCTAATCAGAAAAGGCAAAGAAAGGAACACCAAAACCCACGTTTTGAACGCCGACAACGTGAGGTTTCCGGTGGGGATGAGTGGTGACGGCGGCGACGTGAGGTGGCCGACGGTGGGTGTGATGACAGAGCAATCGCTTGCAGTGCCCTAATAATAATAATAATAATAATAATAATAATAATAATAATAATAATAATAATAATAATAATAATAATAATAATAATAATAATAATAATAATAATAATAATAATAATAGTAATTATTATTATTATTTTTTTTTTTTTTTTTTTTTTTTTTTTATGAAGGGATGCGCGCAGCTTTCATTAAAATAAAAATAAAAGTTTACATGAAATTGGTGGGGAGCCGAGAGACAATCTGGGCTCCCACACCCTTAGCAATAGCAAAGCTAAGTCTAGTATAAATGTAAGCGGCCACCCTTATTATTATTATTATTATTATTATTATTATTATTATTATTATTATTATTATTATTATTATTATTATTATTATTATTATTATTATTATTATTATTATTATTATTATTATTATTATTATTATTATTATTATTATTATTATTATTATTATTATTATTATTATTATTATTATTATTATTATTATTATTATTATTATTATTATTATTATTATTATTATTATTATTATTATTATTATTATTAGGGTTGAGTTCCGGTGAGAACGGAGCTTTGGTGAAAACGGTGAGAACCAATCCCCACCATTCAATTTTGATCTAAGGGACAAGATTTGACATCATCTTAAAGGTTAAGCTTTAATATTACACACAATCCACCCAAAAGTCAATGAACAAAAAGTCAACAGCAGTCAAGGGTGGTTGACTGCCGGTCAATAGCGGCCGCCGGTGGTCAATGGTTTTGCCGGAATAAGGCGATGGGTCAACCGTGGCCACCGGTGGTTGAAGGTGATTAACAGCCCGACAGCCGGTCATGCGGAGGGTCAACACCGGTCAATGGTGGTCGGTGGCTGGTAAGGCGGAGGGTCAACGGTGTCCACCGGTGGTTGAAGGTGGTCAACAGCCATCAATGGTCAATGATGATCAACAATTTCAAACTTAAAAAATGTTGTTGATGGGGATTGAACCCATAACCTCTTGGTTAAAATGCATTTACTTTTACCACTATGACACATGCATCTTGTTGTTGTGTTTGTAACTCTCTTAATATATATCTTTGTTCAGACCTGAGTTAAAACAATATGTACCTCTATTAACTATTAAATGTACTTCCAGTTTATATTTAATGTACATTCAGTATAAAATCAATGTACATGATGAGTTAATTAAGTGTACTTGATAAAAATTGAACAACATATTTTATGTACTTTTATTCTTTGTATCTATACTTTATATTTAATGTACCTCCAATATATATATATAATGTATCCCCGATAAGTAAGTGAAATAAAGTTAATAAACAATTGTAGTAAATATGATATGTAGCTATAATTATTAAAATGTACATTTATTATATATTTCATGTCCCTTCTATATTATTAAAATGTATTTGAATAATTATTGAAACATGCCTTATAACTACTCCCTCCATTCAACTCCACTTTGCATATATGCTTTATGCACAGATATTAAGAAAACTATATTATTGTATTAAAAGTAAAACAAATCGATAGAAAGTCTTAGGATTTTGTGTAATTTGTGGGCCTTAATAGTGGAATTATAGTATTATAGTAATAAAATTACAACCAAATAAGGAAAGGTGCAATGTGGAGTTGAATGGACGGAAAAGGAATACATGCAATGTGAAATTGAATGGAGGGAGTAATTAAGATATACATGGTATGTAACTTTAATATTTATTATATGTACCTATAATATATATTTAATGTGCCTCTTATATAAATAAAATGTACATAATAAAAAATTGAGTCATAATGGATAACTAATTAAAATAAATATGATATGTACCTTTAATAAGTATTATATGGACCTATATTATAAATTCAATGTACCTCTCATATACATAAAATGTAAATGATTTATTCATCAGTGCAAGATAATTAATTAAAATAAACATGATATGAATCTATAATTGTTAAAAAATGTACCTATTGTAGATATATTTAATATACCTCCTAAACAAATTAAAGGTACTTGATGATTTGTTGAAACGTGATTGATAAATAATTTAAATAAACATAAATACTTTGATATGTACCCATAGTTATTATAAGATGTACCTATATCATATGGTCAATCTCGTGCGAACCTATAGTTCAGTGCGAACTTACGAACTAAAGGAGTAACTGTCAAATTAAGAAAACAATAACTTTACGTAGTCACGTGGTGCGCCCTACTCACACAAACCAACAAAAATATTAAACATTTGTCACTCATTCTTTCATAATGGACAGTCAAGATTAATTATTAAAAAAACCTAACCACCATTTCTTTTCATCTTCTCTATCCTCTTTCTTCAAACCAACAACAACTTACCAGCCAACACTGCCGCTTGTCGACACTACCAATGACGACCAACCACCGGCGACTTCCTACTACACCGGCGCGCGTCGACCACCACCCTCACGGCCTCACCACTTTTGACCTATTTTTTTCATTCAAATATCTTATCACAGTTCATGTTGCCGGAGTTGTATGCCACCGCAACTCTCCTCTTCCGACCATTAACGTCCCAGATGTGGGCGATTGTTGGTGATACATATATCCTGGGTTGTTGGTGATGTAGATCTGCTCAAACAGCAATTTCAAACGATTCAAAACCACCTTCCTTCTCCTCGATTGTGGTTATTGTGACACCCCCATATACCGAGGAGCCTTACTAAGACCTTCCCTAGCATATAAGGACATCACCATCTTGGTTGCCCGAGGAAAGTAATCATCAAAGGTCAATAAAAGAACATTTATAATTGTTTTACAAGCATTACAGCCAAACTACTAAACGAAAGGTACAACTCATCAACTATGTTCTATTCTATCATTATCGTGAGGACTCATCCCGGCTATGACTCCAGCAGCCTTCCAAGACCACACCTGCTAGGACTGACTGCTCACCATAAGGGATCACGGCAGACACAACAAAACAAACAAGACAAACCACACAAGGTCAGTAACTGGGACAAGACACAACAATCATAAGCAACTTATAACAACCACAACCAAACACACACACACACACACACAATCACAATCACTCCAACCAATCTCCGTCACCGACTGTCCACTGGACCAGCCCTGCCAGTGGGGGACCGCAGCCGTTCCCACCTAAGCCCCGCTCATCATACCGAGCGATAACCCTGTCCCATTAATGTGCACATCCCCTCCCGTGGAGGGTTCCACGGAGGGCGAAACTAGGGCGTGAAGCCACTCCCGCAAGTGACTCTACTCAGCCGAGGACGCACCTCGAGAACCAGAGACAAACAATCACACGCAGCTGCAATACAACAACAACCAACAAAACCGCATACACCAACCGATTACCATTTATACTCAACCACACCGTCACGACAACAATACAACAACGACACAGCAACCGACACACTAGACAATCAACAGAAGCTGAGTAGGCGAACCTACCTTTAAGCGACTGCAACGATTCCATGTCCACACACGCAACACCCAGCAATCAAGCAACACCTATTCACACAATACAATCCTCTATCATTACCCTTCTAACCCTAAATGAAAACACAAAGACACGGATGATGATGACGACATACCTACATGTGGAAATCTGGCAAAGGAATTGCTACTCGACTCAAGCTATGCACTCCTATGGCACAAGCATCCTCAAAAGCTCCCATGGAAGGTATTTGGTGAAGGGAAGAGGAAGGGACGACATCTAGGTTTAGAGAAAAGAGGCGGAAATGATTTGCGGTTTTAAGAAAACACGATTATAAACCCTCGCTGAAAAGACGCTACTCGATCGAGTAACTAACGTACTCGATCGAGTGGCCCCTACTCGATCGAGTATCCAAGCTACTCGATCGAGTAGCCTCTACTCTATCGAGTACCACCCGCATTTAAAGGAAGTCAAGGCACACGGTAACACTCGCACGTATCACTAAGGACTATTACCTGCTCCCAAGGTCGGTCAACGCTGGTCAACGAGTCCCTAAAAGGACGGGTATTACAGTCTTCCCACCCCCCCCCCCTTAAAAAGAACTTCGTCTCCGAAGTTCAACTCACCCTTCCCAAAGCACAAGACACGGAAACAAGGTCGACACCACCACACCACCGTTCTTTCGATATAGGTCACTACTCTCTAGAAGTACCATCCCACCACGTCATCATCATCAACTGTCTAACACCATATACACAAACTTCTACAAATCACCACGTTAAATACCAAATTCACCACATATACTAACACAACTAACGACCATACTACTACTCCGAACTTTTAGCCACGCCGCCAAGGGACTATACTCCCACTAGCTCATGATTACCAACACAAAACATGTCACATAACACAAACATGTTACCCAACGATCCTATTATAATGCATGACTCAAAGCTGTACTACTTCGTTATCGTTCCTGACAAACATACTTTTACTTAAACATACAAATTACTCATCAAACAATGAAAACAATTATAGCTTCGTATTAGAAATGTAACAGAAACAATAGAAAACATTATAAACAAACAACAAAATTATTATAATATCGGCCTTTTTATTTTGCGACATTACTCTTCCCCTCAAAAAGGAACTTCGTCCCCGAAGTTCACCACCGAATTATTACACACATTATTAATACTTATTTCTTGTCATTTACTCAACACATATAATTCCTTGTCGACATTACTCATCAATCATAACAAACATGAATTTATAAATGCATCTGCTACTTTACTCGAATGTTTGGCAACAAACATGAGCACATGTATGTATCAATTTGTATATAAAGGAAATATGCAAATTCTGTGAAATAAATAACAAGTCTTTTCGATAGTAAATAAGTTAGGTTACTAAGCTAGTAGACATTGAAGATGTAAAATGAATGCAATAAGAACCAACTACTACTTGCACTATTCGTCACCAATCTGCATTCATAATCTAAGCACGACTTCCAACATATCAAATTAACGGTCCAGACATGTTACTAATTGTCAGCAACTATGTTAAACATCGAAGCATGCAAGAATATAAACATTAAAACAATTTTATTTATCGAAATGTCCATGAAACAGTGCTACTCGATCGAGTGTATAGGGTACTCGATCGAGTTGATCCTACTCGATCGAGTGTCTTAGCTACTCGATCGAGTAGCCCGAGATCAGAATGCTCCTTACCTGTCACACCTGCAGCTACTCGATCGAGTGAGGGGCACTCGGTCGAGTGGCCACAGGTCAAAACTCCTCGAAAACATCCTAACATAACACAAGATATATGTATAATATCGCATAACCGCGAGTCGGAATGATAACCCGACCCAAAATCCTGCAAACAAATCTAAGCTAAGCAAATACGACCTTATGGCCACCAATACAAACCAACGTAATAAGTACGAATTGAAATAAACTAACATCCAACATAACCAACAACTATATTCAAAAGAGAAAGAAAGGAGTATCACTCCTGCTGCTGCTGCTGCTCCTCCATGACGTAATCCTCCGCTTCGTCACCACCTGAAGTACCTGCCCCTGAAGCCCCAAGACCCGCACCATCCCCTGCTCCAACCTCTGGACTCACATACCATGGGGTCAAACCACCGTAAGGATAGGACTGTGGTGCTCCCCATGTAGTCATGTCCACCCCGTAGGAGTGGAAAACCTCGCTGTAGTCACCAACTCCCCTCCACCATACTAGATGCGGTCCCTCGGTCCCAATACCCTGAGTATATGCCATCTCGTGCATGTTCCGGAGCGTCAAGGTAGAGGACACTCTCTCTGCCAGGTAGCTGTCACGTGTCGCCGGGGTATCAAGGTAAGGGTAACAAGGAAATGGGTGCTGTGGTGGTGGTGCTGGCTATGGTCGGGTCTCAGCCGTCCTCTCCCTCACACGACGCGGTCCTCTCCCTAACCCGGGTCTATCCTCCACCGCTCTCACATTCTCCTACTTCTTCGGCTCGGGCATCACCTGAAGGATCGTGTCATCGATGAGGTACGTCTGTCTCCTCCAAGGTGCATCCTCATCCTCCTCCTCATCAGAATCAGCAGCTACCACTACCGCATCTAACGGCTCAGTCGGTGGGAGGTGCTCAGGAGTCGGTATCCTCATCCAGCTCATTCCCTACACCCTCCATGCTAGGCTACCATCCGCCAAAGTTCTCAACCATTTCATGTCGAGGAAATAATCTCTATCTATGGTAGGCACCAGGGTGGCTAAGGGAACGTACTCGGAGGAAGCCTCAAAAGAAGCTAGCTTTTCAGCTAACCGGGTGGCAATAGCACCACAACTCAGGTACCTGGTACTAGAAGAGGCCATCAAGGCATGGCTGGCACAAACCATAACGAGAGCATTGAAGACCACTTTCTCGGTCCGCTCGGGGTTAAGATAGGCCATCAGAAGCAACAACTCGTGGGAGTTCAAATTACTCATATCCGGCCTCTCGTAAAGAAGGCTCGACACAGCACGTAGGAAGATCCTCAAGGTAACATGTTGCACATCATTAATTAACATGTTACTAGCGGTGGGAACTGATTTCCCGGTAATGCAGGGCATAAGGCGGCAAACCCCGCACTCAGCTGGAATGTCACGGAGAGATCCCTTGGGAGGCTTAGCCAAACCAAGGTGGGAGGCAAACAGGTCCATGGTTAAAAGGAAACTGGTGTTCATGAGATAGAATTGCACAGTCTGCTCAGTCGGCTCGTATTTAAACGAGCTCATGAACTCAAAGGTCAGAAAAGCATAAGAATGCTTTCGTAAACGGTATAGCCTAGTGAACCCCAAAGTCTCAAAATATGACGGACATCCGTCTCCACACCCAGGTCCTCTAAAATAGTCGTGTCCACACAACTAGTCAGTCTCATCTTACGGGATTGTAAGGCTACAAACCTTTCCCGTTGTGTAAAGTCTACAAAGACTACTGAAGGGTACTCTGGTACGGCTGGTACCACCGGTCCACTACCCTCCCCAACGTCGGGTTGGGAAGCCCTACCCCTCTTACTTTGTCGGGTCCCCAAGTTTAGTCTCGACATCTGTTTCAACATATAACTTTTAATATACCAACACATATGTACAAAAACATGCTAATTACACAAATTAAGCCATGAAAGAATCATCTAAGTACACATTATCACCAAACATTTCCCAAATTACAAGCAAAATTTCAATTCCTTATCTCTCAGACGGTCTCTACAGCTGTGAAAATTTTGTCAAAAATCATCATGAATTAACTCACCTACTACAATTTCTAGGACTCCTACATTCAAATTACATCCATGTACAACACAAAATTCCAATCATATGAAACAGTTTCAATTCGAGGCACTTTTAAGACGGAGTTTTAAGGCAAATTTTGAGGTGAAAATCACAAAAATCAACTTCCCACATGACATATACAACATACATTACTCAAATTGCATCCTTCAACATGTAAAAGACAACCAAAAATCAATTTAATTTCTCAAACCCTAGAAAATTCGGCCCCAAATTTTTGCAATTTCCATTCAATTTTTAGCATAATAAACAACAACAATCAGAAGGAGGAAGCATCTAGATCATATTACAACAATTACAAGCAACTTTCCTTCCCCATAAATCGAAATTTCAGATTTTCTATCATTCTAATTGTTCCTAATTAATGGAAAACATTAATATATAAAAGAAATTCATACCCTGAGCAATTAGGAAGTGAAAGAACAAATAAAAGCAATGAAAATCATCCAAATAAATCACCAAAAGCACAAGATTGAGAGCAAGATGAGAGATTTAGGGCTTAGGGTTTGCGAGGTTATGGAAAAGAATAAGGAGAATGAGGAGGGAAAGGGGTTTATGAATCCCGCATAAGTTCCTGTACTGTAGCTTACTCGATCGAGTATGTAGGGCGGTACTGTGGACAAGGGGCCCACGGGGGTGCTTGGGGGGAGAACAAGCATTTGCATTTGAGGAGTCGCCGCCAATTTATTGTGGAAAATTGGAAACCGTTCGAATACCTCGTGCCATGTCAACACACAAAGTAGTGACATGAACACCAAGAACTTGTTACCCTTAGCATTCTATGTCTAGAATGACTCTCGTGGATGCTAATGAACACGGATGTTCACAGAGATCTGGAGTAAGGGGTGAGGGTACGTATTAGGAAGCTCTTTTGATCGAACACCTAATCCCGTCCGCCTCGATAGCGGCCTATACTAATGATTAGGGAAATTGTCTATACTCGATATATTGTCGATTTATATGCATGCAATGCAACATCCATTGTTTTGATCCTAACATGTGAAGAATTAGACTAAGTCGGTAAACACGTAATTAGCACATACAATTGGGTCGAAGTTGGAATTAAGATTGATTACATGTGAAAACATACAAGCAATACGATAAAAGAAATAAATACAATAATAATACAATAAAGAAAATTACAATAATTTCATCGGATTTAATGATTTATGTCGAAAATACATTTAAAACGGATAATTTGAGAAAGAATAAATAAATAAATTAACGAACATAAATTAAGGTGATAATACGAATAATAGTAGATTAATACGTAATTAAAACTAGGTCAAGGCAACACGGGAGTTCAGAGACAGAAATCAGCCAGGAACAGGCGCAGCAGAGCTGCGCCCTCTGGAAGAGGCGCGGCAGTTGCTGCGTCTGTTCCTTGGCCCAGTTCTGGATGTGAAGGCGGAATTGCAAGTCGTTAATGTTCGTTGGTGAATTTAAGGCTTTATTAATATTATTTACTCGGATGGAAGTGATTAATAGATTATTTACATGTGATTAACGGTCATGAAAGCGATAAACATGGATGAAACGAATTAAAACGAATTAATTACATGATTAAAAGGGGTTAATTAGTAAATTGAGCAAACTAATTAGGTTAAATATAATGGATTAATGATGAAATAATGATGAACATGATAATAAACAGGTAAGAAAATATCAAAGGTCGAATTTCAAAAACTTAACATGAATGAATCGAATTTCTACAACCCGGTTTGACTTTAATGACAAAAACCCGCAAATATTGGTTATTTGGGATTTAAGTCGGGAATTTAATGACGAATTACATGTTAACGATGATGAACAATATGTTAAACTACTATGTGAACGAAATAAAAACAAACAATGGCGAAAGAAAACAAAAGGACGAAACCAACAGAAGACGAAGGAAGAAGAAGAGAAGCAAGAACGGCGGCAACCTCAGGAAGAGGCGCAGCAAGTGCTGCGTCCTTTCCAAGAGGCGCAGCAGTTTCTGCGTCCCTTCTCGACGTCTGTCACCTGTTAATCCGTAAAAAAGGTTTAAACAAAGGGTTTTAGAAATCGGTTTTAATTGTATTTTCGACATAAACCTTACAATATGATTACAATAATAAATAACAATAAATAAAAGAGATATTTACACCCTCAGACTTACATGTTTGACGAAACCAGATGAACTAAGTTAACGATTAGTGATGCTCGACTCGAATGTAAACGAAAGTTCTCTCGTAAGAGGAAAACGACTAAGATTGATTAATGTTGATTATTGTGGAGTTGGTCAAATTGGTCGGTCATGAAAAACGAGGCTGGTACTCAAAAGGATCCGAGCTTACGTAGTCGAAAGTTCAAGCACGTAGACGCCAAAAAGTAAGAACGTGGTATAGAATGCAAAGGGAGAAGAGAAGGGCGGACACTCGTGTGAGAAATATGAGAGACCGAAGGTCTCTATTTATACTAATCACACGGAGGAAGTAGGGTTTTCGGAGAAACTTTGGAAGTGAATCTCGAAAAGATATGAAAAAGATACGAAAAATACGCAGAAAAGGACTTGGGAAGAGGCGAAGCACGCACTGCGTCTCTTGGAAGAGGCGCATCACTTGCTGCGTCCTTTTCCAAGTGGTTTCCTCCTGCGGAAGAAAGATTTCCGTGTTTAGTTTATGGAATAACGGAATAATTTGGTTTTCCTTAATATTTTGTGTGAATATTACGGGAAATTGTTTACCAAAGACTAAAAGTTTTATAAAATATGGAATAGAAATATCCGGAACATTCCAGAACATTCCGACTCGGCATTTTAACGGTTATCAGAAAATGAAGACGGTTTTAGGCCCGGACTCCAAATGTACTCTAATTACTGCCAAAATGACCGTATCGGCACGTAGATGACGATTAAGAGGTAGACATAAATGTTTGAGCGCTCACTTGACGATAAACTTACGAACTGTCACAAATCGTTCCGCGTACCAAACATGCGGCCCAGTCATCACTGGGTGGTTTCCGGGAGGTGCAGAAAAGAGGTATCTACAGAGCCCCCACTTTGACTGAGGCTTGGACAAGGCGAAAGTCAAAGTATAGCCATCAGGTCAATCGAAGATTACAACCTGACGACTATGGCAACGCGAGGCCGCTCAAGGGGTCTGAGCCAAGGACCTATCGTCGGGAACATTTTAGAGTCTTTCGACTATCGGGGAGGGTCGTTTAAAGTCCATTAGACTACGTGAGGAGGCTCGCCAACCATAAGAAGAAATCATACCTGAAATTCCTTGAAACTTTAGAGGAAAATAAAATGCGATATTGGGAGAAGACAACAGGATACAGTCTGGAACTGCTGGGAGAAATCTGCTTGTGTTCAGCTTCAAACAAACTTCGGAAAGATTTGGGGTCGATGTTGATCTCCATGTCTTGAGAGAGAATGACTGTCGGTCGTGAACTCTTGCTGGGGGAACATAATCGGGAACTGATCTCCATGTCTCGAGAGAAAAAGTCTATCCGTGTACTCTCGCTGGGGGAACATAATCGGGAACTGATCTCCATGTCTCGAGAGGGAATGTCTATCCGTGTACTCTCGTTGGTGGAACAGAATAAAGGCGTGTCGAAACACCTGTCAAAGAAGGAACGCTCGTTGTGACAAGCTAGGTCTTGGATAAAAATAAGGCGATAATTTGCTGTTGGCTTGGAAGAATTGAATCCGGGCGAAGAATATACGTCAAATCGACCAAATATGCGATATAACATCAAGGAAGAGGCACACCAAAGATGGGCCCACAAAATAACGAACTCATAACGAATTTTTGAAAATTCGTATGAAGGGAAGCTGAGGAAGAGGCACAGCAAGAGCTGCGTCTCCTGGAAGAGGCGCAGCACCTGCTGCATCTATTCCTGGGTGTGTCTTTTCTGCGTAAAAACCCGATGAAACAGAGGGTTCATTTCATTATTTCGAAACATAAAATCTCAATTTCTCTCTCAAATTCCAACCATTTTCGTCAAAATTTGATCCAAAAGCTTGAATTTGCCATGACTAATCGATGTATGTGCATCAATCTTGCATTTATCTTCTGTATTTGATCAAATGAGATCGACAAAATTATGGTTTTCGACCCTAATTAGTTGAAAATTTGGGGCTTTTCCCCCAAATGATTTTGCCTTGCGAAATTGACTTTGTAATGGCCAATTAGTAGTATAAGGATCATAAACATGTATTTATTTCGAATTTTCGTTAAGTTTTGAGCATTTGAGTGAAATTGAGACGGTTTCACAGCTAAACCGTAAATTGCTTCGAAGATAGCCTTAGGATTGCCCATTTGCGACGAAATTTGATATTTGGAATCCTTGTGTTATGGGTAAACTTCCTACCATCTCGGAATTTTGGTTGGTGACGGCTTTTTCAGGACACTCTCTAAGGCATAATCGCCATTATAACGAAATGCTGCCGAAATTCCGACTCGAACCCATGACTAGGCTTCAACTTAGGCTTGACTTGACCCAAATTACCACATGAGCAGATGGGTTTGTTGGAAAATTCCCAATGATGGTGAGAAAATAGCGATTTCGGAGCTCCGAAAACTCGAAAATCACCTAATCAAGACTTGTCGTCACTTGACGCGGCCTAAATTTACTTTAATTTTGCAGGTGACGAAGCTTCTACATCTGGGAGAGCTCCCATGGACGTGGATACTACCGTCGATCCTTCTCAGGTGCTTGAGGAGGCGTTGGAGGAGGCTTTCACTGCCGCGGTGACGACTGCTGAGGACGAGGTCCTAGAGGCGGAGGCTGCTGAGGAGGAGCCGGCCCCGAGACGGGCCAACGTTGGACGAGGTAGTCGCTAGCTGAGGGGAGCGCCTGCGTGGGCTGAGACTTGGGATAGTAGGCACCTGCTCTGGGCTGCGGAGGGTCACCTGTCTTACAGGACGGTGAAGAGCTTGGTAAATAGAATTCATCACTTTTCATTCATCTTCTTTCATTCCTGTTTGTCACTCTTTTTCTTCTTCATTTGAGCTAAAGATAACTTTTGTTTCAAATCAACATAGGAGGCTGGGAACATCAGGTCGTTCTCGGGCTACACGACGGCGATGAGGTGCTACGAGAGGCTGTCAGCTGAGAAGCGAGCTATGATCGAGCGGGGAGCGTTCGGCGCCTTGGTGCAGGCTTGGAGGGATATTGCGAGGAGGAAGCTTCGAGCCAACCTCAGTCTCGTTCGAGCCTTCTTGGACCGGTTTTAGGACACGACCTCCACGTTTTACATGCCTTTTGGTGAGGTGGGGGTCACGTTGGAGGACTACAGCATGATTTATGGTCTGCCGTGTGGGACTGAAGTGGTGGAGTGGCCGAAGACAGCCATGAGGGTTGACTCGGCGGAGGCTAGGAGGTTGATCGGCTGGAACTTGGCGCCGAAGGTGGCTGCGGTACCTGGCTTGGTGCCTAGTTCTTACGTGCGGGACTACTTTGCGGGGAAGACTCCAGCGTTGGTGGTGATCGAGGGGAGGGAGACGGCTCTTCCTCCTTGCACTGTAGAGCAGAGAGTCCGCTTGTGGCTCTGATGGTTCTTAACTTCGATTTACCTCGGAGACAAGGGAGAGAGGCTTTTGACGAAGCTTCTTCCCTTTCTTTCTCACCTGAGCTCCCTAGGCCGTTGGGATTAGGTCACTGCTGGTTTTGCGGTACTCATCCACTTCATGAGGGCCCTGGTTCGTCCGGAGTTGATGGAGAAGGGGACTTCTCCTGCTGCTGTCGGCCCTGGACTGCTGTTGGAGGTATGAACCTTCACTTCTTCTCATGAAAGATCATTCCATTTTCTTATCGAATTACGAAAGATCGTAGTTGACTATCTCGTTTTACAGGCGTGGGTGTACTCCTACTTTCCGGGCCTCGCGTCCAAGAGGACGGAGACGGTGGAGAAGGCCTATCCCGTTGTGAGGGATTGGGTGATGTGCCGCACGAGGAGTCGGCGTTCCTTCTACGACGTCTGTTGGCGGGAGGTGAACGCCCTTCAGCTGGACGGCGTGAGTATTTCACCTTACATTTGTCTGTGTTTCTTTCTCCTATTTTTAGAACTGATTATAAGAATGACCCTTCGTTTGATTCTTCTAGTGGGTGCCCAGGCCTTGGGAGGAGTACGCTGGCGCTCCTCCTTTCGTGGCTGAGGTCCTTCGACCTAGGAGCTCGAGCCGGCTGCTGTTGAGGACGTCGATGGGTCCTGTGTGGTACTTGGGCGAGCGCCTGACTCAGCAGTGCTCTCGGGACGTCTTGACGGTTCCCATCGATCCTCCTCGGATGATGTTTAGGGAGCCTTCTAAGGCTGAGAGGGAGGCTGACTTGGCTGGCGTCGGTGGCGACGCCCTCCTTCTTCCTGGTGAGGACTACTTGGCGTTCCTCTACGGGAGGTTGGCGTACTGGCCGGTTGTGGTAAGTGTCTTATCCTCTTTCATTTTTTGATTGTTTGAGCATGTGATGAAAGATCATCAGTTAATGGAAGTCATTTGACCTTGCAGGAGGTCGAGGCGGCGGGCATCGAGCCCCCAGAGTACCTCGAGACTCTTGAGTACACCGACACGACGGGGATGACGACGATCTCCGAGCTATGTGACTTTGACGTGGCGGTGAGAGATGCTGGCCTGGACGAGTGGCAACATCTCATTCGGAGGGTGAGTCTTCTAACTCGTGTAATTTTCGTGTAATAACACATTTGCTCGAGTTTGCTCAATTGCTAAACATTTTCCTTTTGAAATGCAGGTTGCGCCATGCCGGTTCGTGGCTTTGTGGAGGGTAGCCAACCGGCTGCGGGCTACTGCCGTCGAGGCACTTGCTGGTCGCCGAGGACGTCAGGTATGAACCTTCCGTTTACTTTATTTTTGAATTTTCTAATCTTCCTTTATGCTTGAGATGATTGACATGAGTCAGTTTTTGTTGTTTGCAGAGGGAGCGTGAGCTGGAGCGAGAGCTTGCCCAGTCCCGAGAGGAGACGGCTCGCCTGCTAAGGGAGCTCTAGGTCCGCGACGCCGAGGTTGCTGCTCTCGAGGCGAGAGTTGCTGAGCTAGACGGCGACCAGCAGTAGCTTCCGCATTGCTTCTTGTTTTTTTGGTTGTATTTTTGGTTGTATTTTTGTACATTTATACATTTTGGACCCACTTTTGGACATTTGGATCTTGTTTTGGGGCTCGAGCCCCCAGTTTGGTGTACATATTCCTTTTTGATCGTATATATGATGGCCTGAGTGCCTTTGCTGCTGGGTTGCTTTGTTTGTACCTGCAGGTTAGCTTTGAACAGGTTTGGTAGATGACGGTTTACGCCGTCATCCTGCCGGAATTTACACAGAAATCACATAGAACATATATTTGTACATATGGCCTAAATTAGCGCCAAACAATGACTCGAAAAAGAAAGGACCAGAAATGAAAAAATTTGGTCGGGAATGAAAAAATTTGGTCGGAAATGACCGGACGGTAGGGAGGGTTACCCCCTAAAAAAAGAAAAAAATAAAAACATGTAAGTTTGAAGCGGGGAGCGAAATGATTCCCCAAAAGGAAAAGTAAAAAGAAATGTATAGGTGTGCTAAAATGACGAAAATGTCGATGTCGTCTCGAGATGCGCTACCGCGAAATTAGGAAACACGAAATATGGCAACCTGACGGATTTACCAAAATAATAACCCGTATGTATAGGAAATTACTCGTTGAGAAATTTAGGAAAGATCCAACGCGGAAAATCACAGGAAAACTGCTGAGGAAGAGGCGCAGCGAGGGCTGCGTCCCTTCGAAGAGGCGCAGCACCTGCTGCGCCTCTTCCCCAGTGCATCCGTTCTGACGGATTTTAGGAAACAGCTTCTAGTATAAATAGAGACATCGAGGGAGGTTTTATTCACACAATTCTTCTGTCTTTCTTCGTCTTATTACACAAAACTCCCAAAATAAGCCTACATCATGAATACTCTTGAAATTCGTCTAAAAGAATGGACAAATGAGCTCTCCAGTGTGGAGAAGCATGTCATGGGTGCTTATAATTTTGGAGCACTTTTGAGCTTGAAATTGATCAAGGTAGTCAAACCGTTCCTGGTTGCTTGTCTTGACTATTGGGACCCTAATTATCACGTATTTGCCTTTCCTGGAGGCGACATTTGCCCATTTCTCGAGGAGATTGCTGCGATTGGTGGTTGGGATCCGGAACATTTGTCTGCTATTCCCTCCACTGCTCAAGGGTATAAGAATAAGTTTAGAGAGTTGGTTGGATTGGCTAGAGTTGATGTTGACCGTCTTGTGACTTCTAAAGGAGTGCGAATGTTGGATTTCATTGATCGCTTCATCAATAGGGCTGATCCTACTGTCTCTTATATTGCAAGGCAAAAGGCATTCGGATTTTGCCTATTACATGTGTATGTCCTTCAAGGGCATGTCGATGAGAACATGAGGGGCGACCCTCGTCTCTTGAGCCTGATTGAGCAAATGGAGCTGCGCAGGAGCCCTGCTTGTCTGTGCTTAGGAGTGATCCTATTGGGCTTGGATAACAGGAAAGCCAATCGCGACCTACCTTACTTGGGAAGTCCCATTATTTTGCAGGTAAAAGAAACTTTTTCTTTCTTTTTCTTTCTTTTTTTTCGTTTTTTTCTTTTTCGTTCTTTTTTTTTAATACCCGCTTTTGGTAGGTCTGGCTTATGGAGCGTCTTCGATTGATCGAGCCCCTAGCTAATGTTCCTGCTTATCATGCTCGCTCAATTGCAATGAGGACCAGGGTTTACATGGTGGACTTCACTCGAGTGTGCAATTACTGGGAAAACAAATTGAAAAGTGAAGATGGCCCCTTAATTAGATGGATCGTACCATGGTGGCACCTCAAATTTGTTACTGGAGTATCTTCCTTGGATCCTACCTGATCTGTTCGCATTCCCGGCTTGGAGTTTATGATATGCATTTTTCTGGAGAGGTTGATGAGGCAGGTTGGATTGAAGCAGAGGATCCCGAAGCTTGACACTGTTCCGCAGACTGCCGTGGCGCTTACTACTGAGAGTCGAAGAGAATGGGCCATCAAATGGGTTCAGAGGAACATTTGGTTCTTGAATTCTTCTATCAGTGCTATATGGGTGTCAGATTCCTATATGCGGTGGAGGAAAGCTACCACCCCAGAGGAGCGCGAGAGACTGAGAAAGCGTGAACCTGTCGACTACAAGCTTCGCGAGGTGGAAAAGGAGAAGGTGAAGCATCTGACTGAGGGAGAGGAAGAAGCCGGGTTTCGAGTTGCTCATCCTTCGAAGAAACCGAAGTCCTCTCCTTCCGTCGAGATGGTGGTTGACAAGAATGGCAAAGCAAGACCACGAGAGAGACCATTGGTGATTAGGTCGGAAGTGGCGCAAGAGCGTCCGGCTCGAGGTCGTGACAAGAAGTATGATAAAAATGACAAAGGCAAAGGGAAAATGGAAGAGTAGCCTAAGTCTTTATTATTATTATTTATTATTATTATTATTATTATTATTATTATTATTATTATTATTATTATTATTATTATTATTATTATTATTATTATTATTATTATTATTATTATTATTATTATTATTATAATAAGACGGTGAGGTTTTTTGAATCCTAGCCTATTATTTTTATTATGAATTTATTATGCAACATATTATTATTAGGAATGAAATAAAAGAGGTTGATTGGTTATGAAACCGTTGTAGTTTTATTTTCATTATTCTTGTCGAATTTCAAATGCATTTGCAAATGTCCTTCTATTTACATTTAAAGTGATTAAGTGGGTTGTATCCCGTGAAGGATTGCCTACGTATTCATTAAAAAAATGAAATCAAACCCTTACGCGTAGTTCGAGTAAATATAAAAGAATAATTGTTCTAAGCAAGAGCTTGTAATGAACTTTAGAAAATAAGCATGTGCTTTACTTACTCCGAAAATGCAATTTAGTTTATTTGATTATATGAGAATGACAAATTGTCAAAGTGCAAGAGCAAGATGACATTAGCTTGATTCAGCTTGGCCAGGGGCCGTTTATTTCGTGCCACAAGAGCGACACGTGAGGTCACGCGAGGCGCGTTTTTGCTCCTATTATAGGCATAATAACGTTTTAATTGGTCAAGGTTCGTTGGGTTGGCAAATTCGTTCCCGTCTAGGTCTGTGATCCTAACCGCACCCCCTGGAAGTATGGATTTAACTAGGAATGGCCCGGCCCAATTGGGTTTGAATTTTCCTTGTGGATCGACAGGTAAAAGAGCCCTAATTGATTTGAGGACCAAGTCTCCTTCTTTGATGTTCCTTGGCTTAACCCTTTTGTTGAAGGCTCGTTTGATACGCGCCTGATATGTGTGCACATTATGTAATGCACGTAACCTTCGTTCATCCAGGAGGATGAGTTCTTCATATCTATCCCTCTTCCACTCGGCTTCGGGTATTTGACTTTCGAGTAAAATACGCAAGGATGGTATTTCTAGCTCGACTGGTTGTACGGCTTCTATGCCGTAGGTCAAATAGAAAGGAGTAGCCCCAGTGGGCATCCTAACGGATGTACGGTATCCCCATAAAGCAAAGGGTATCTTGCTTGGCCAATCTCTATAGTTGTCAATCATTTTCTTGAGAATCGTGACAACGTTTTTGTTTGCTGCCTCTACCGCACCATTGGTTTGTGGTTTATATGGCGAGGAGTGGTGATGCTTGACTTTGTACTTGGCTAGCAATTGTTCAGTCTCAGCTTGGAAATGTGACCCATTGTCACTGATGATCTCATGTGGGCAACCATATCGACAGATGATATTGGTTTGTATGAACTTTGCCACGTTCTTGGCCGTGAGACTGGTGTAGGAAGCCGCTTCTACCCATTTAGTGAAGTAATCGATTGCTACTAGGATGAAACAGTGACCTCCTGTTCCGGCTGGAGTGATCTTGCCGATGATGTCAATTCCCCAAGCAGAAAATGGCCAGGGAGATGTCATAGTGTAAAGCAATGAGGGAAGAACATGTTGCACATTTCCGAAGATCTGGCAATTATGGCAATGTCTCACATATTTGATGCAATCAGATTCCATCGTGGTCCAATAGTATCCTAAACGTGTGATTTTCTTTGCCATCATGGGTCCACTCATGTGAGGGCCACATTCTCCATCATGGACTTCTTCCATCACTTTTCGTGCCTGTGAATGATCAAGACAACGTAAGATGACACCAAGAGGTGTTCTTTTGTATAACTCTCCTTGCATGAGGACGTATTAGGAAGCTAGCAAACGGATAGCGCGTTGTCCCCTTTTGTCCATATCTGGTGGATAGGTGCCGTTGAGTTTGAAGTTTAGGATTGCTTGGAACCAAGGCTCTTCTGTAATTTCCTCTTCATCGGTGATTTGGTGCACATAAGCTGGCACTGATCGTCGTTCGATGCATAAAGGCATTTCTACCATACTATCCGGCATGTTAATCAAAGATGCGAGTTTTGCAAGAGCATCCGCAAATTGATTTTCTTCTCGAGGTAGATGTAAGTAGGTTACTTAATCGAATAATTGGGCTACTTGGTCTATCCTGGCTTGATAAGGCACCAAGCTTTCGCTTCGTATTTTCCAAGACCCCGTAATTTGGTTGATGATCAAAGAGGAATCCCCATGTACTCGAAGATTCTTGATGCCTAAACTTACTGCCGCTTGTAATCCAATGAGACAGGCTTCGTATTCTGCAGCGTTATTTGTCACCTCGAAGTCGAGTTTGACATAGATTGGTGTATGTTCGCCTTCAGGAGAAATGAGCAACACTCCTATCCCAAATCCTCTTAAGTACGATGCTCCATCAAAATAGAGGTCCCAGGAGTCTACATCTGTTTGGAGTATATCCTCATCCGGAAATGACTAGGTGTCTATTGTTTGTGTATCATTGATGGGATTTTCTGCGAAGAACTCGGCAACGGCGCACCCTTTTATGTCTTTCAAAGGTACATATTTGAGATCGAACTCAGAGAGCATCAAAGTCCATCTCGCTAGACGTCCATTGAGAACGGCTTTCTCGAAGAGGTATTTGACAGGATCCATTTTAGAGAATATTTTGACGGAGTAGCTAAGCATGTAGTGGCGTTGCTTCTTCGTTGCCCACACAAGAGCGAGGCATGTCTTCTCGAGTGGCGTGTATTTGCACTCGTATTCCAAGAACTTCTTACTAATGTAGTAGATGGCTCTTTCTTCTTTTCCTACAGTTTGAGCTAGCATGGCGCCCATGGCCGTTTCAGTTACCGTGAGATATAAACCAAGAGGTTGATCTCGTTGGGGTAGCATGAGCACTGGCGGTTTGGCTAGTATTTCCTTGATTCGGTCGAAAGCCTTCTGACAGTCATCATCCCACACGGTGTGATATGTTTTCTTTAACTTCTTGAACATGGGTTCGCAGATCATGGCGAGTTTCGATATGAATCGACTTATGTATTGCACCTTGCCTAGGAGTCCCCTAACTTCTTTCTCTGTTTGAGGTTGCGGCATTTCGATTAAAGCTTTGAGCTTTGAAGGGTCTATTTCTATACCTCGTTGGCTAACCACGTATCCCAGGAGTTTGCCAGATGTCACTCCGAATGCGCATTTCTGAGGATTGAACCTCATGTTGTACTTTCGTAGCCTTGAGAAGAATTTGCGAAGGTTCGCAATATTTCCCTCTTTCCTTGGACTTAACAATCATGTCATCTACGTATACCTCAATATCTTTATGCATCATGTCATGTAAGAGCGTAGTTGCGGTGCGTTGGTATGTAGCTCCGGCGTTGTTAACCCAAACGACATAACCTTGTAGCAGTAGGTTCCCCATTGAGTGAAAAAGGCAGTCTTATGTATGTCTTCTAAGGCCATCTTGATCTGGTTATATCCCGCGTATCCATCCATGAAGGATAGTAACGCATGATCCGCCGTATTATCCACTAATATGTCGATATGTGGTAGAGGAAAGTCATCTTTAGGACTTGCTTTGTTTAAGTCTCTAAAGTCAACACAAACACGGATTCTCCCATCCTTTTTGGGTACGGGTACTATGTTTGCTACCCAGTTTGAGTACTCGGAAACTTTGATGAACCCGGCTTTGAATTGTTTATCGACTTCTTCTTTGATCTTGAGAGCCCATTCTGTCCTCATTCGACGAAGCTTCTGTTTCACGGGTTTGAAACCTGGTTTGATTTGGATTCTATGCTCTGCAATGTCCCTGTCGATCCCTGGCATATCTTTGTAGGACCAAGCAAAAACGTCTTTGAACTCGTGTAGGAGGTCTATGAAATTGACCCTTTCGGTGGGGCTCAGGGTTATCCCTATCCTAAGTTCTTAGGGTTCTAGTTCAGTTCCTACGTTGATGGGTTCAGTATCTTCTATCACTGGCCCCCCTTCCCCTTCTTGTAGTATTTCTTTGGCTATGTAGGGAGGTATTTCGATTAAGTCAGGGTTTGGGTCATTCTCATTATCATCGTAAACAGAATTGCATTCAAGATAACACGAAGAGTAAGCAGAACCTGATTTATTCATATTAAGATTTGAGAAAAGTTGGAACAAAGAAGCCATCTGATCTGTGGTCAGTGGCGGTAAAGGGACAGCGGTTGGGACATTTCCCGAACTACTATTGCTATTAGACACTAGGCTAGGAGAAACGAGGGAAGTGGGAATGACGATAGGAGGAGACTCTCTAGGAACTTCTCTAGACTCCGACTCTGGCTCCGAATCTGACTCTGACTCGAATTCATCGTCTTCTGGTTCTCCTTTGAACATCTCTCCTTCTCCAGTAGTGAGCTTGAAGATTCTTCCTTGATTGTTTGTCCATTTGATCGATTTTCTCCATCCTTTCTGCTGATTGGTGTTGGTTTCTGTGTCCAGTGTGGCAATGATCTCATCTATGATGCTTTCGACGCTCTTGATTAAGGGAAGATCTTGAAGGTAGACATCTTCCTCACTATCCGTCCATATCCCACTGATCACCTCTTCCTTTGGGGAGATAAGATGTGAGCAATCTAAGGTAGATTCGTCACCTGTAATCATCAGAAGTCCAACAGGATTCTGAGTTTTGTTAGGCTTACCTCCAGGTGGCATTGGTAGGCGGCCGTCTTCAATCATATCTTGAAGTACATTTTTCAATTTGTAGCATTTCTCTGTATCATGTCCCTTACCTGTATGGTATTCGCAGTACGAATTCTCATCCCAGAACTTGGATTTCTTTTCTGGTTTGGGTGTAGGGCCTATGGGTTGAAGTTTCCCAAGTTTCATTGATCTTTTCAGAGCGTTGGAATACGTGTCCCCTAGATTTGTGAATTTCCTTGGAGGGGTACTCTTCTTAGATGGCTAAAGGAGGTTAACTTCATCAGTCTTGCTAGTAGAGCCGTAAGGACGACTTATTGAGCCTTGATATCCACGACCTATCGTTTTGGACAAGAGCCCTTTACGAATGTCATCTTCGATCCTTGTCCCTAGTACGGTCAAATCTTTGAAAGTCTTGATGTTTTGATACCTCAAATGATTTGTGTAGATGGGCTTTAGGTTGTCCACGAATTTCTCCACAAGGGTAGCCTCATCCGGGCGTTCAACAAGTTGAGTACTAGTCTTCCTCCACCGACTTAGGAAATCGGTGAAACCTTCTTTGTCATTTTGGGTAAGAACCTCTAAAGTGCGCATGTTGACTTGGATTTCAGCATTATCCGCATATTGTTTAGCAAACTCGATTGCGGCGTCATCCCAAGTAGCAATTTTCTTGTGCTCTAGCGAATAGAACCATTTTTTTGGGATGGTGTCAAGAGATGAAGGAAAGATCCTTAAGAACATTTCGGGTTTAATGCCTTTGATAGACATGTAATCCTTAAAGGCACGGATATGGTTCAAAGAGTTTTCATGCCCCTTGAATTTCGGGATATCCGTCATGTTGAAGTTGGTTGGCAACTTGGAACTCACGGCCTCATATTTACGATTATTTTCCCTATAATTGTCATCCCCTTTGAGATACATCAATTGCTCCTCTAAGTATTGGAGTCGTTTCTCAGCTGCAGTCTTACCCATGGGAGGGATTTCGTCCCCGAAGTCGTTCACGAAGTCATCGGCGATCTCACTTTCTCGAGGAGGCATCCTCGTTTTCACGGCATACGTTCAGCCCTCAATGGTGTCAAGGCGACCATACACTTGGTCTTGAGTAACTTGGAGATGAGTTAACGCGGCTAGGATTTGATCATTACCATTCTGGAGTTGGTTGAAGTTCACGTCGCTTGTTTCAGGCATCTTGTAAACTGAATAAGAGATCGACGACGAATCAAAACACGATCGACCACTCTAGCACACTTACTTGAAAAGAAATGTTTTGACTCGTGAAGTGGAAGTGTGCCACTTGTGTCAAGTGAGTTTTGAGGAAATGACAAAGTTTGAAAAATGTTGGTCCTAGTCAACTTTAGTGTAGTTGTAGGAGTGGACTCGAAGTGAAGCTTTGAAATGGGTTTTGAGGCCCGAATTTTGACTCGACAATTGGGCAGAGTTTCGGCTTGTTTTGCGCTAATGTTAGGCCCAAGTTTCGAATTTTTACATTTTGAAGAAGGATTTTGTTTTTACAAAAATCGTCATGGTTTCGTTTAGAAAATGGTGATCACGTATGGTACAAACAATATACAAACATTATAAGGGATGCTGAGCGCATTTAAATGGGTTTTGGTTTAAAGGGTGGGTTGCAATACCGAACAATCAAACCCGAAGTCTGTGGAGAGGCTCGTACCAAACAAGAGTAAGGCCGATTCCTAGTCCATTTCCTCAAGTAGTGAAATTCCTTGATACAAACAAGAGTAAGTACCATAGTATGGATGACGTCAATCGCTATCCATCCTTAGGCCCAAATAAGAATTAGGACCGTTTAGACGGGACGATTGGTCAAATGGGTTGGGTTGGGCCTAGGAAGGCCGAATGAAACGATCTAAGAAGACCGAGCTATGAAAACCGACAATTGTCTTGTACAAACTATGCCCTAACCTTGTTCAAGTTTCACCCTTTTGGCTACACGTAAGTGTATTATCCCCAGAGGAGTCGCCAAACTGTGGACAATGGGCCCACGGGGACGCTTGGGGGGAGAACAAGCGTTTGCATTTGTGGAGTCGCCACCAATTTATTGTGGAAAATTGGAAACCGTTTGAATACCTCTTGCCATGTCAAGACACAAAGTAGTAACATGAACACCAAGAACTCGTTACCCTTAGCATTCTATGTCTAGAATGACTCTCGTGGATGCCAATGAACACGGATGTTCACAGAGATCTGGAGTAAGGGGTGAGGGTACGTATTATGAAGCTCTTTTGATCGAACACCTAATCCCGCCCGCCTCGATAGCGGCCTCTACTAATGATTAGGGAAATTCTCTATAATCGATATATTGTCGATTTATATGCATGCAATGCAACATCCATTGTTTTGATCCTAACATGTGAAGAATTAGACTAAGTCGGTAAACACGTAATTAGAACATACAATTGGGTCGAAGTTGGAATTAAGATTGATTACATGTGAAAACATACAAGCAATACGATAAAAAAAATAAATACAATAATAATACAATGAAGAAAATTACAATAATTACATCGGATTTAATGATTTATGTCGAAAATACATTTAAAACGGATAATTTGAGAAAGAATAAATAAATAAATTAACGAACAAAAATTAAGGTGATAATACGAATAATAGTAGATTAATACGTAATTAAAACTAGGTCAAGGCAACACGGGAGTTCAAAGACAGAAATCAGCCAGGAAGAGGCGCAGCAGAGCTGCGCCCTCTGGAAGAGGCGCAGCAGTTCCTGCGTCTGTTCCTTGGCTCAGTTCTGGCTGTGAAGCCGGAATTGCAAGTCGTTAATGTTCGTTGGTGAATTTAAGGCTTGATTAATATTATTTACTCGGATGGAAGTGATTAATAGATTATTTACATGTGATTAACGGTCATGAAAGCGATAAACATGGATGAAACGAATTAAAACGAATTAATTACATGATTAAAAGGGGTTAAGTAGTAAATTGAGGAAACTAATTAGGTTAAATATGATGGATTAATGATGAACTAATGATGAACATGATAATAAACAGGTAAGAATATATCAAAGGTCGAATTCCAGAAACTTAACATGAATGAATCGAATTTCTACAATCCGGTTTTACTTTAATGACGAAAACCCGCAAATATTGGTTATTTGGGATTTAAGTCGGGAATTTAATGACGAATTACATGTTAACGATGATGAACAATATGTTAAACTACCATGTGAACGAAATAAAAACAAACAATGACGAAAGAAAACAAAAGGACGAAACCAACAGAAGACGAAGGAAGAAGAAGAGAAGCAAGAACGGCGGCAACCTCAGGAAGAGGCGCAGCAAGTGCTGCGTCCTTTCCAAGAGGCGCAGCAGTTGTTGCGTCCCTTCTCGACGTCTGTCTCCTGTTAATCCGTAAAAAGGGTATAAACAAAGAGTTTTAGAAATCGGTTTTAATTGTATTTTCGACATAAACCTTACAATATGATTACAATAATAAATAACAATAAATAAAAGAGAGATTTACACCCTCAGACTTACATGTTTGACGAAACGAGATGAACTAAGTTAACGATTAGTGATGCTCGACTCGAATGTAAACGAAAGTGCCCTCGTAAGAGGAAAACGACTAAGATTGATTAATGTTGACTATTGTGGAGTTGGTCAAATTGGTCGGTCATGCAAAACGAGGCTGGTACTCAGAAGGATCCAAGCTTACATGGTCGAAAGTTCAAGCACGTAGACGCCAAAAAGTAAGAACGTGGTCTAGAATGCAAAGGGAGAAGAGAATGACAGACACTCGTGTGAGAAATATGAGAGACCGAAGGTCTCTATTTATACTAATCACACGGAGGAAGTAGGGTTTTCGGAGAAACTTTGGAAGTGAATCTCGAAAAGATATGAAAAAGATACGAAAAATACGCAGAAAAGGACTTGGGAAGAGGCGCAGCAAGCACTACGTCTCTTGGAAGAGGCGCAGCACTTGCTGCGTCCTTTCCCAAGTGGTTTCCTCCTGCGGAAGAAAGATTTCCTTGTTTAGCTTATGGAATAACGGAATAATTTGGTTTTCCTTAATATTTTGTGTGAATATTACGGGAAATTGTTTACCAAAGACTAAAAGATTTATAAAATATGGAATAGAAATATCCGGAACATTCCAGAACATTCCGACTCGGCATTTTAACGGTTATCAGAAAATGAAGGCGGTTTTAGGCCAGGACTCCAAATGTACTCTAATGACTGCCAAAACGACCGTATCGGCACGTAGATGACAATTAAGAGGTAGACATAAATGTTTGAGCGATCACTTGACGATAAACTTATGAACTGTCATAAATCATTCCGCGTACCAAACATGCGGCCCAATCATCACCGGGTGGTTTGCGGGAGGTGCAGAAATGAGGTATCTACAGGTACTCGATCGAGTGCCCTCTACTCGATCGAGTAGGCGCCATTCGGTCGAGTTTCCGTAGGAAATTCCTACATATTTCGACTTCATAGCTTCCTAACTAGATCGAGTGAGGCCTACTCGGTCTAGTAGGTACTCATACTCGGTCAAGTAAGATTAGGTACACGGTCGAAGTTACGAGATTAACTGATGATTTCTGCAAAACAATATCGCGTGTCGATTCCAAACCAAGTTCGGAAGTCGTCACTTGTTATCATATTCATTCACATTATTCTATTACTACTTAAATATATCGTACGGTTTCATCAACTAAGATTCAGGTCACATTATGCTATAATGAAATTCACACAACATGGTTTACCTACTACTGAGTCATTCATGTATGCAGTTAATTCATTATATCATGTTTAAACTTGTTTTACCACATCGCTAACGAACTTATATTCACATTACTCGAAACACATATCTAACGACAAATTTCCATGTGTCATCTAAGTGCATTAGCAACATATTCATGCTTCAACATAAACGAATTAATCTACCCAAATTAATTACGTCACATGCGGAAACTTTCAACCGTTCATACATTACATGTACCCATTACTATTTTGATAATTCTCAGAATAATTCGACAATTCTTTAACTATCATTATTATCACTACTATAAGACTTATAAACCCGTATTGAATTACCACTACTAACAACCCGAAACGAATACGAACATTACCACATTCCATATCACATTACACATTCCTACTCTTTTCACATACTTCTATCGTATAAAACCTTTCACGTTCCTAATTATCATCACATACACACACTAACTCTATCAAAACTTCACCATACACAATTCCAACGCAACTATTGTGCCTACGTTAACTTCAACAGAGACTTAACCACAATCACTACTAGCATAACCATCCTACACATTGAACACATATTTGCCGACTCCGCATTCCCATACCCAGTGACTGGCTTAAGCACAATGGGGCCAAGATTTAGAAGTGAGGGCGCCTACTCACCCAAAATCTAGCATCAGCTGGGGTTCCCAATACACATACACCAGGTTCATTTTATTAGACTCACTATGTTCATTAGGTTCGTTTGTTACAGGTTCCAAAATCTTCGCTCTGATACCACTTTGTGACAACCCCATATACCGAGGAGCCTTACTAAGACCTTCCCTAGCATATAAGGACATCACCATCTCGGTTGCCCGAGGAAAGTAATCATCAAAGGTCAATAAAAAAACATTTATAATTATTTTACAAGCGTTACAGCCAAACTACTAAACGAAAGGTACAACTCATCAACTATGTTCTATTCTATCATTATCGTGAGGACTCATCCCGGCTATGACTCCAGCAGCCTTCCAAGACCACACCTGCTAGGACTGACTGCTCACCATAAGGGATCACGGCAGACACAACAAAACAAACAAGACAAACCACACAAGGTCAGTAACTGGGACAAGACACAACAATCATAAGCAACTTATAACAACCACAACCAAACACACACACACACACAATCACAATCACTCCAACCAATCTCCATCACCGACTGTCCACTGGACCAGCCCTGCCAGTGGGGGACCGCAGCCGTTCCCACCTAATCCCCGCTCATCATACCGAGCGATAACCCTGTCCCATTAATGTGCACATCCCCTCCCGTGGAGGGTTCCACGGAGGGCGAAACTAGGGCGTGAAGCCACTCCCGCAAGTGACTCCACTCAGCCGAGGACGCACCTCGAGAACCAGAGACAAACAACCACACGCAGCTGCAATACAACAACAACCAACAAAACCGCATACACCAACCGATTACCATGTATACTCAACCACATGGTCACGACAACAATACAACAACGACAGAGCAACCGACACACTAGACAATCAACAAAAACTGAGTAGGCGAACCTACCTTTAAGCGACTGCAACATTTCCATGTCCACACACGCATCACCCAACAATCAAACAACACCTATTCACACAATACAATCCTCTATCATTACCCTTCTAACCCTAACTGAAAACACAAAGACACGGACGATGATGACGACATACCTACATGTAGAAATCTGGCAAATGAACGGCGACCCGACTCAAGCTATGCACTCCTATGGCACAAGCATCCTCAGAAGCTCCCATGGAAGGTATTTGGTGAAGGGAAGAGGAAGGGACGACATCTAGGTTTAGAGGAAAGAGGCGGAAATGATTTGCGGTTTTAAGAAAACACGATTATAAACCCTCGCTGAAAAGACGCTACTCGATCGAGTGGCCCCTACTCGATCGAGTATCCAAGCTACTCGATCGAGTAGCCTCTACCCTATTGAGTACCACCCGCATTTAAAGGAAGTCAAGGCATACGGTAAAACTGGCACGTATCACTAAGGACTATTACCTACTCCCAAGGTCGGTCAACGCTGGTCAACGAGTCCTTAAAAAGACGGGTATTACAGTTATATTAGCCATTGTTTTTCTGTCGTTGTCTGAGTGTCGGTCTCGCGGTGGTTATGCAGTCGCTGATTGTGTGTGGGGAGGAGAAGGTAGGTTTTATGGTTGAATTTTCGAAATTGCTCGTCATTTTTTTGTAGATCTAATAAATTTTTCGTCATTTCATTGTGGTATTAAATTTTCGAAATTTTCCGTCATCGACTATTTCAAACTCCAAATTTTTCGACATAGTCATAAGGACGATAAGCTTTTCTCATTTTTTTTCTCATTTTTGTAGATCTATAATTTAAATTAAAAGGTTTTTGAAACTTAAAATAATCTCGGTGGCGTTGTGCTCGTGGGCTGTGGTAGGAGCTGGTAAGTGGGGTATGTGGTCTGGTGACGCGTGGGTGCACTCAGTGGTGGTGGTGCAGTCGTGTGTTGCCGGGGAAACGAATGGAAGCAGTTATGTATGAAAATGGGTGGTCACCTTGTGGTGATTCAGTGTCGACGACAATGACAAACGTGTCAGAAAGAGGTCACTGGCGTGAGTCTGGGGGCGTCGGGGTGGCGTTGGTAATGGTGGCGGTGATGTCACCGGTGTTGTTTGTGGCATGGTCGGGGTAGTGGTGTGGTGTTAGTGGGGATCAATTTGGTAATAATGGTGACGGTGGTGGTGGTGGTAGCGGCGGTGATGGTGGTTGTGGCGGTGGTAGGGCAATGGTGGTGGCGGGGGCGGTGGATACGCAGAATACCACCTAGATACACATAATATCGCCCCGGATACACATGGTATTACTGCGGGATACTTGTGTATCTAGTAGTTATATCATGTGTATCTGGAAGTATCTGACTTTTAATGATAAGTGTATGTGTGTTTGAAAAGATGTGTATCTAGCTTTAATGTCATGTGTATCCGCCAAAAATATAAAATGTATCCGCAAAAAATATAAAAGGTATCCGAGAGTTAGTGTTAAAACTTGTAGCAATTTCCATAAAGTGTATCCGCTAATAATATAAAATGTATCCGCAAATAGTCTAAAATGTATCTCGGAGTTAGTCTTAAAACTCCCAAAAAAATTAGTGTTAAAAAAATGTAAAAGTGCATCTAGAATTTTAGGGTGGAAAAGTGTATCTACATATGTTATAAAATGTATCTGAATAAGAAGTGTATCTAGTAAGGAAATAAAGTGTATCTGGAAAAAAAAAAAACAAACAAAAAAAACAAACAAAAAACTCGGTTGAAGCTAGTTCGTACGGTTCGCACCGAACTTTAGTTCGCACTTGACCCCGACCCTATATATATATATATATATATATATATATATATATATATATATATATATATATATATATATATATATATATATATATATATATATATATATATATATATAAGATGCACATAACGAATTAATGATATGTATTTGAAAAGTAATTGAAATATACATGACATGTCATACAGAAAAAATATTATCTACCTTCAATGGTAATAAAATGTACCTTTGACATAAATAAATTGTACGTATATACATTTTTCGTTAATTTATAATAATTATATAAATTATAAGTTCATATAATAATTATCATAAGTACATAAAATATTTTGATCAATTTTTATCATGTACAGTTAACTAACTGAGCATTACATTGATTTTATGCTATTAAATGTATTTCTAGCTTATGTTAAATGTACCTTCAATAAAAAAATCAATGTACATGCTGAGTTAGTTAAGGGTACTTGAAAAAAATTGAACAACATATTTTATGTACTTGTGATAATTATTCTTTGTATCTATACTTAATATTTAATGTATCTCCAATATAAATAATGTGTCCCCGATGAATAAGCGAAATAAAGTTAATAAATAATTGTAGTAAACATGATATGTACCTATAATTATTACAAAATGTACCTTTATTATAGATGTACCTATATCATGTGGTCAATGCACCCCTTATATATATATATATATATATATATATATATATATATATATATATATATATATATATATATATATATATATATATATATATATATATATGATGAACCTAACGAGTTAATGATATGAATTTAATAAATAACTGAAATATACATGACATGTCATATAGGAATCTATTATGTACCTCCAATGAAAATAAAATGTACCTTCGGCATAAATATATTGTACTTACAATTTTATTAAAATAATATTACCTATAACAAATGTAAATTTTATAATAATTATGTAAATAATAAGTACAAATTATCATAAGTACATACGATATTTTGTTCAATGTTTATCAAATATATTTAACTAACTAAGTATTACATTGATTTTATACTGAATGTACATTGTATATAAGTTAGAAGTACATTTAATAATTATTATAGGTACATATTGTTTTAACTCAGGTCTTAACATACATACATATATCAAAAGAGATACAAAAATAGCGACAAGATGCTTGTGGCACAGTGGTAATAGCAAGCACATCTCAACCAAGTTTTAACCACTAGACTCATTATTCTTTTTTTTTAGTATTATTATTAAAAGGATGCGCGCAGCTTTCATTAAAAGAAAAATAAAAGTTTACATGAAATTATTAAACAGTTTATTCAGTTAAGAAACTGTAATCGTTTCCCTTTATTTATTCTTTTGAATTCCAAATGCCAAAGCATTCGTCCTTCTATTTGCACTTGTAAAATTGAAATAATTTTTGGGTTGTGTCCTGTGAAGGGTTGCCTACGTATTGATTTTAAGACGGAATCAAACCTAAAATGTAGTTCGAGATAAATAATGTGCAAAGATATAAATTTTCGAAGCAAGAGCTTAAAATGAACGTAGGGAATAAGCATGGTGGTTTACTTACTCCTAAAATGCAATTGAGCTATTTTGACGATATTGAGAATGACAGAAAATGCTAAAATACAAGAGCGAGATAGCATCGGTTTCGAAGTGGCCATGGGCCATGTTTATAACGTGTCGCATGAGCGGTACGGGGTTCATGCGTGGCGTGTTTTTTTACCTATTCTAAGAGTAATATCTCTTAAGTTGATCTAGATTATTCTGTAATTTTAACTGCACCCCCTGATAGTATGGACTTGACTAAGTAAGGCCCAACCCAGTTATGTTTAAATTTTACCCTTAGGTCGACTGGCAAAAGAGCTCGAACAGATTTAAGTACCAGATCTCCTTCTTTGATATTTCGAGGTTTGACTTTCTTGTTGAAAGGTCTTCTAATCCGTCCCTGATATGCTTGAACATTATGCAAGACACGTAATCTTCTCTCGTCCAAGAGCATGATTTCTTCATATCTTTCCCTATTCCATTCAGCTTTGGGAATTTGGCTTTCGAGTAAAATGCGTAGAGATGGTATCTCTAGCTCTACTGGCTGTACGGCTTCCATACCGTATGTTAAGGAGAAAGGAGTAGCCCTATTGGGCATCCTGAGTGAGGTTCGATATCCCCACAACATAAAAGGTATCTTATTAGTCCAGTAACGATAATTGTCTATCATTTTCTTTAGGATCATGAAAACAATTTTGTTTATTCCTTCTACTACTCTATTGATCTGGGGTCGATAAGGCGAAGAATGGTGATGCTGAATCTTATACTTGGCCAGTACCTATTCAGTTTCAGCTTGAAAATGAGACCCGTTGTCGCTGATTATCTCATGTGGACATCCATATCGACAAATGATGTTGGCCTGTATGAACTTAGCCACTTGTTTGGACGTCAGAGTAGTATAGGATGCTGCTTTGACCCATTTAGTGAAGTATTCGATTGCTACTAAAATGAAGAAATGGCCTCCTGTTCCCACGGGAGTGATCTTTCTGATGTAGAGAATGGCCAAGGAGATGTCATTTTATATACTAGAGATGGCGGAACATGTTTCACATTCCCGAAGATCTGATAGTTGTTACAATGTCTGACATACTTGACGCAGTCTGTTTTCATGGTCGTCTAGTAATACTCTAGGCGCATGATTTTCTTTGCCATCATTGGTCCACTCATACGTGGACCACATTCGCTGTCATGGACTTCTTCGATAACCTTCTTTGCTTTTGAATTATCAAGGCAAAGCAAAATGATGCCTTCTGGCATTCTTTTGTACAAATCCCCTTGATTCAGGATGTATTGAGATTCCAGCAAACATATAGCTCGCTATCCTCTCTTCTCCATGTCTGGCGGACATTCGCCATTGATTTTGTAGTTTAGATAGCTTGGTACCAAGGCTCTTCCTGACTTTCTTCTTCATCAGTTAGGAAGTGTACATAGGCTGGCTCAGACCACCTTTTGATGCATAGTCGCATTTCTATCATATTATCAGCATGTTAATCTAGGATGCGAGTTTCATAAGAGCATCTGCAAACTGATTCTCCTCTCGGAGTAAGTGCAAGTAAGTGGCCTTATCGAAGAACTGGGCTACTTAATCTATCCTTGCTTGATAGGGTGAAAGACTATCATTTCGGATTTTCCATGATCCAGTAATTTCTTTTGATGCCTAGGATGACTGCTACTTTGAAACCAATGAGGCATGACTCATATCCTGCCGCGTTATTAATCACTTCGAAGTCGAGTTTGACAGAAATCGGGGTATGCTCGCCTTCAGGAGAAATGAGCAACACTCCTATATAATACCATCTTAAGTTAGAAACCCCATCGAAATACGGATTTCATGATTCCATATTAGTTTGTAGAATATCTTCATCTGCAAATGACCATCTGTCTATCACTTGGGTATCATGTACATGGTTATATGCAAAGGATTCGGCCACTGCTCGTCCCTTAATGACTTTTAAAGGCACGTATTTGAGGTCGAACTCAGAAACTATTAAAGTCCATCTTGCCAGCCAGCCGATTAGAACTGGCTTTTCGAATATGTATTTTATAAGATCCATCTTTGAATAGACTTTGACGGACTAGTTGGGCATGTAATGGCGTAGCTTCTTTGTTGCGCACACAAGAGCGAGACATTTCTTTTCGAGAGGTGTGTATTTGGTTTCGTATTCTAAGAACTTCTTACTAAGATAGTAGGTAAATCTTTCTTCCTTTCCTACTGTCTGAGCGAGCATGGCTCCCATGGCTGTTTTTCTGATGGTAAGGTAGAGAGACAAAGGTTGCTCTTTCTATGGTGGCATAAGAACAAGTGGTTTAGCTAAAATCTCCCTGATCCTTTCGAATGCCTTATAACAATCATCGTCCCACATGGTGTGGTCTGTCTTTTTGATCTTTTTGAATATTGGTTCGCAGATCATAGTAAGCTTGGAAATGAATCAGCTTATGTACTAAACCTTACCCAGAAAACCTCGTACTTCCTTCTCTGTCTGCCGCCGTGGAATTTCGATTAGAGCATTAATCTTGGATGTATCGATCTCTATTCCCCTATGACTAACTACATATCCCAGTAGCTTGCCTGATGTTATTTTGAATGCGCACTTCTCGGGATTGAGTCTCATGTTGTACTTGCGCAATCTAAGGAAAAACTTGCGAAGATTGGCGATGTTACCTTGCATGTCTTTGGATTTGACGATCATGTGATGGTGAGCGAGTCGTTGTTCACTCAATCCAACACATTTATATTCTCAAAAAACAACTATTAAGTGGTTAAGTCGAGGTCGATCCACGGGACGGTGTGTTTTGGGTCTTAAGTCTATCTATTCTAAAATGTGCAAGTGTCACGATTATATGGGTTTGAGGTTGTGTTCTAAACTACACTACTACAATGGAAATGTAAACAAATGGATAACAAGGCAAGAAAATAGAGATGTAAACAATCGATTAAAAGCCCTAGGGTGTCATGGGATCATAGAGGAATCATGGTAAGATAGCATAAATGAGTCATATAGATGTGAACAATTATTTTTGATGAAATCGAGTTAGTTATGTCTTACAATTCCTAGGGAATTTTGGGTCTAGGAGCCGAGTTGATCAAGACTATACAAACCTACATCGACTTAATGCTCCCTATTCAACTATATGCATGGTCTAACAAGCCTTGAATTAGCTTATATCTTACAAGTCTTTTTGAAAAGATAAGAGAATCATGCTAGGTTGTCAATCAAGAATTTCATCAAACATAACATGTGCATAAGTTGTAAGTACAATAAGCAAGCATTCATATGAACTCATTAAGCATAGATTTATCCCATAATTAATCCTCTAATCCCACTCTAACCATAGCTAAGAGATTACTCACTATACATCATGATTAATATGCTAGCAATGGTGTCAAACATCACAACACAAATGAACATGATGATTAAGCAAGGTAATAAAATAAGAGATTAACAAATAAATAAAGAGGGATTAAGAAGGTTTACCAACATGGAGAGTAAAGATGAACATAAATAAAGAACAATTCTTGAATAAAGATGAAGACTTGTCACCTAGTCTTCAAATACATACCCAAGAGATCCAAATGTAAATAACTTAACATGAACAAAGGAAATGGGAGAACAATAGAAGAAACCTTTGATTAATGGTAGAGAGTTGTCAATTCCCCAATACAAACCCAAAAATTCTTCAAGTACAAAGCTGGATATATGTTTGTTTGAGAAATAATTAAGTAAAGATTAAAATGCAATTTGTGGAATGATTAAAGACTAATTTTCTTCTAATCTACTCCTAAAAAGGCTTAATCTACTCTAAGGGAACTTAGCCTCCACTAATTAAGAGGGCTTAACCCTCAATTTATTACAAAGAGGGTATATATAGTGATACAAGAATTAGGTTAACAAAGGACTTAAATGACGATTAGGTCCCTTAATTGATGTCCAATGCCTTGTAAGTCCTGGAAAGGGGACGCACGACCTCCCTTCGAAGATAATCATCCTTCAGCAAGGGACTCCCGTCCTGGTTTGTGGACGCCCGTCCTGAGCTTGGGGACGCTCGGGCCAGTGGGGGTCCTTCATAGGTCGTGGGGATCCTTTGACATTGTCTAATTTCTTATTTTATTGAGTTAGACCTTTAGTGTTAGTCTCCTCTTCGATGCTTGGTCGTTGAATGTTATCAATTTAGCTCCGTTTCAGTCCGTTTGGGTAAAGTTAGTGCTCCTCTCCTACAAAGGACACCAAACCTTATAGAATATGCATAAAACAAAGCTAAAGACAAGAAACGTCCCTAATACACAGTAAAGAGCATAAGAACTAGGCTAGTTAGGGGACTAAATGTGCGTAAATAGGAGTCACATCAAATATCCCCAAACCAAACCTTTGCTCGTCCCGATTAAAGAGGTGACTAAAACTATTGACCCTTATTTACAATATAGCCGATGTGAGATAATTAACGGGTCTCACTCCGCTCCTTCAACTCACAACAAGACATCTATGAGGTAAGATGTCTTCTTGCAAAGCAAGGTGGGGCTTGCCAAAATGGCGATACATCCAAGCATTAAGCACACAAAACAAATAATGGATGCATCTACAAAAAAATAGCCACTTTCCTCGTCTAAGTGGCGGAAGCACTAAAAGAGAAATAATCTAAGGGCACATACTCTGTCATAGATACTAGTTCTACAAACTAATAAGTTTGAAAGGATAGAAGTAAATCACCTCGTAGTAGTGTTGAACTAGGTTACGTTCGTCCACAATTACTAGATGCTTTCGTCAAGAGTAGGGTCCTTATGGCGTTAGAAAACACTATAGGATCGCGGAAGTCCCCCTCTTGCCTAGACAAAAGGAAGGGTCGTCCCTTCTCCACCATGCAATAAATATAGGACCACCAATGAATAAAGGGTTTCAAAGTATATGAGTTTCATGATAGTAGTTTGCATTTGTGTTGTTTTTCCCCCATTTTGTGGCATTTGACATTAAGAACAATTTTTTACCATTTTTGATGATTTGGCATTTTTTACTTTGCAATTTTCAACTTTGCATTTTTGAAGATTTTTTAGAGTAACCCAATTTGTAGCAAGGGTACTTCTATAAAAGCATAGGAGTCTATTTTTGCTCCTCATTTCATTGATGCAATTGCAAACATTTGGCTTTGATTTGAACTTGAACTCAATTTGATGATTTTGTGCCCATTCCCTTTTGGTTAACAAAATGATAGATGGTAAGAATGAAAGAACGGTTGCATGGCATTGAGGGTCACCATGGAATAAATAGTAGCCAAGTAGTTATCACACTACAAGGTACTCTTGACTATGCTCTTGTGCATGTGTCGAACGATACTAGAATAACACTAAAAGGGGTGTTTTAAGACTATTCTAGTTAACAAAGTGTTAAGTAGAAAGATTATCTACAATGGCCTCTGCATACTTGTCAAATTTCTCAATTAGGCATTTTCGAAAACTTTTCTAAATGCAACTATATGCCATGATGCAACCTACATATATATATATATATATATATATATATATATATATATATATATATATATATATATATATATATATATATATATATATAAGTCTAAATGCAAATGCTTCTACCAACTAGTATGCCATGTCATCTAGATGCAACTCTAACAACACATAGGTACACAAAGCGCAACAACAAATTACACAACATCCTCCTTGACATGTAAGCTCATCCTCCACATATGGATAATGAAAAGAAATGGAAGGGAAATAGGGATTAAAGCGATCATACCAAGCGGTCTTCACATTCACTTGCTAATGCCTCAAATGAAGTGTCGTATCTATGTGAGAAGAGAACAAAAATACAAGTATATACAATTATACACTACTACATTAAGGAACATATTTTTGGTTTTTGTAATTTTCAATTTTTATGGATTTTGTTTTTATGAAATTAAAGAACATATTTTTGGGATTTTTTCGAAATTTTTCAATTTTTATGTATATTGAAATATAAATTCTTATACCCCCACTTTATTTTGGACATTGTCCTCAATGTACATGTAGAAGTAGGAATGAAAAAGAAATATGTGTTTTTGGATTTTTAGATTTTTGGATTTATGGAAATGGAAGTACACATGCAAATGCAATGATATGAGTGAATGCATGCTCTAAGTGAATGCAATCCTATATGACATATATAACAAATGAATGCAATCTAAACTACACTCGATGATGCATGCTTTCTATTAAGTTGGAAGCTAATTTAAATTAGCTTAGGTCACCTATGATCAAACCTCCCTAAACCGATTTAAGCACTATTTCTAGTGTAGAAAGGAATATGTGTAACACCTCCATTTATTTAGGAGCCTTTATCAAGACATCCTAAGTAAATGAAAGCGTTACCATCTCGGTTTCCTGAGGTAGTGAATAACAAAGTATAACAAACCAAAGTACTTTAGATAAAACTTAGCGATTACATGTTTATTACAAGTTAACTAAACTGAAACTCAATATAAAATTAATTACAACTCGCAGCGGAAATAAATAAAGTGAATAATAAACTATATAATCTAGACTTCTGATCGAGGCCATTTCGTGTTCACAATTAAGTATATGTGGTCGTTGGTCAATGGTCGATACAAAACACAATTTATACTTCACAAACAACTCTACAATTAGTAAAGAGGCAAGTAAAGGTCGGATCCCAAGGGACGGGTATTGAAATGAGAATTCTATTGTAACTAGTAGTGTCTAGGGGTGTCACAAATTGGGTTGGTGTAGAAGGTCACTAAACTAAAATAACAATGAAAATAAACTAGAAAGATGAATAAAATAAGGGGTGTAAACAATTGATTAAAAAGGCACTAGGGTGTCATGGGATCATAGGGGAATCATGGGATATGATCATACAAACATGTTCTCAAATTATAAGCAAGCAATTATTGTTGTGATGGATTGAGTTGGGTTATATCTTACAATCCTAGGAAAGTTTGGGTCCCGGAGCCGAATCGATTAGATTGTACAACACCTACAAGTCGACTTAATCTTTCCTACTCAACACATGCATGGTCTAATGAGACTCGAGTTGGGTTATGTCTTACAAGTCTCATTGAAAAGATAGAAGATGATAGTAAATGCAAGGATTCATAGGCTTAGCATTTCATCAAATATAACATGTGCATGAATTGAGATCAAAACAAGCAAGCAAATAAGATATGAAAGCATATTGATTTAAGCATGAATCATTCCCCATGTTGGTTTCCCCTAATCACCCATTAAACCCTAGCTAAGAGACTACTCACTCATTATCATGTTGATCATGCTAGCAAGGTTGTCAATCATACCAACAATATGAAACATGATGAATAAATGAAAGTAATTAACAATAATTAAAAAGGGATTAAGAGATTATACCTACTAATGATTCCAATAATAAAGCAAGAATAATAGAAGTACTTGAATCCTAGATTGAGAGGTTGTCAATCTCCCAAAAATAACCCAAATAATCTTCAATTACCCAAAATAAAGGAAGAACAAGAGAGAGATTAAAGAACTAAAACTTGGATTAAAACTTGATTAATACTTGATTACAATATTGAAAAGAGATTTGATTGATATTAACTACACTAATTATTGATAAGAAGAACATGCTCCTCTAATTAGCCTAATGGGGTATTTATAGTGAAAATTAGGAGGATGCATTAGGGTTAACTAAGGGCTAAACTAGTAATTACACTTTTTAAGTTGAGCAAGGAGGACCCGGTATTTTCTGAGAGAAGGGCTTCTCTTTTCGTAGCTTGAAGAATGAAATCCGTGCTGTGCAGGAATCCGTGCGGATTAGGGTCGGGACGGCCGGATTTGGGCGGTGCAATCCGAGCGGATTCAGGAGAGGGACGCTCGGATTGTTGAGGGGGAATCCGAGCGGATTCCAAGGAGAGACGCTCGGATTGTTCTAGCTGGACGGGCGGATTGTCTGCAATCCGTTCGGATTGTTGGTCAGCGTCAATTCTTCTTCTTTTCTTCCCTTTTCTTTATAAATTCCTTGGGGATTTCCTTGGGGACGCAAGGATCCTTTCTCAACATTGTTCTTCTACTATGATATGTACAAAGGCCTTCTAGTCTTGTCTCTTCTTGATGCTTGGTCATTGAATACAATCAATTTAGCCTCGTTTTGCCATGAAAGTGCAAGATTCTTACTCCTTTCCTACCAAGGGATCAAAATCTCAAAGAATATGCAAAACAAAGAACTAAAGATAAGAAATGACCCAAATAGGCACTAAAAAGCATGGAAACAATGGTAATTCGGGGGCTAAATATGCGCCAATTATGGTCACATCAAATATCCCCAAACCGAACCTTTGCTCGTCCCGAGTAAAGAGGTGACAAAGACTAGGACCAAAACTAACCTATCCTAATAATAATAGCCGATATGAGACAATTAGCGGGTCTCACTCCGCCCCTTCAACTCACAACAAGACAACCATGAGGTAGGATGCCTTCTTGCAAGGCAAGGTGGGTCTTGCCAAAATGGCGACACATCCAAACATTAAGCACACAAAATCACATAATGGATGCATCTACAAAAAGAATAGCCACTTTCCTCATCTAAGTGGCGGAAATTATCTACAAGGGAAGCAATTCAAGGGTACACAATCCTTCATAGATGCAATTTGTTCAAACTACTAAGCCTAGAAGGATACCAATAAATCACCTCCAAGTTGTGTCAAGCTAGGGTACCTTTGTCCTCAATCGTTAAATGCTTTTGTCAAGAGTAGACTCCCTATGGTGTTAGAAACACTGGAGGATCGCGGAATTCCCCCTCTTGCCTAGACAAGAAGAAGGGTCGTCCCCTCTCTACCATGCACAAAAATGGATATGATGGATAAAGGGATCGATAGATATTTGAGTTTCACTTTTGGGAGTTTGCTTTTGTTTTTGTTTTCCCCCCAATTTCATGTGGCATTTGACATTTGAGAACACTTTCTTGCCATTTCTTTTTGATTTTTGGCATTTCAATACTTGACAACTTTTTTTTTTTTGCATTTTCTTTTGAACATTTTCAAAGTCACCCCAATTAGTAACGAGGGTGCCTTGTTTTTGAAGCTTTTGGAGTCTATTTTTGCTCCTCTTTTCATTTGATGCATTTTTGCAAACTTTCTTTCTCTTTTCATTTCATTGAACTCAAATTGATTTCCCTTTTTTGTGCCCATTCCCTTTTGTTGACAAAAATATGGTAGAATGTGGATGATGGATGTATGGGTGCATGGTTTCAGGGGTCACCTTGGAATAAACGGTAGCCAAGGAGTTATCACACCACAAGGTACTCTTGACTAGGCCTTAATCCATGGGTCAAAGGATACTAGCATGGCACATCCTAGGGTGTTTTACAAGTATTCTAACAAGCAAAGTCTTAAGAATAAAAAGCATCTACTAGGGCCTATATACACTTGTCAAGTTTCCCAAATAGACGGTTTCACAAAACTTTTCTAACATGCAAACTACATGCCATGATGCAACTAGCATATACACATCCTAATGCAAATGATTCTACCAACTAATATGCCATATAAACTAAATGCAATCCTAAGTTCACATTGTTTTTACCGCATCAAACAAAATAAAGCCACATAGTCATTAACATAAAGAGGAAAAAGAGATTGGAAAGATCATACCATGCGGTCTTCAATATCCTCATGTCTCGGATGTGGTGTAGTCAATCAATGTGAACAAGGATAAAACAAACACAATATATACAAGACAATATATACAAAGGAAATGAACTTGTTTTTGGTTTTTCAATTTTTCAATTTTTATGGTTTTTTGAAAATTTTCAATTTTTATGGTTTTTGAATAAAAGTTTAAGTGTTAGAATTCCCATCCCCACACTAATATGGGCATTGTCCTCAATGGCCAAAATGATGGAAATTATGCAAAGATGATGTATGATTTCTATACTAAATGCAATTCTACACTAAGCTATACTACATGATGCATGGTTTTTGTTATGACGGGGAGGATAATTTAGATTACCTCCCGTTGTGTATGCATTAACTTCCCCAAACCGAGTGAGACACTATTGCTAATGTCCAAGGATGGGTATAGTTCATGCACACACTATGCTATGCATGAAACTAGATTGTCATTTTGGATTTTTCAAATGGGAACAATAAAAACACCTCAATGGTACCGAGGTGTGAGTCCTTTGATGTTGCTAGGACTAAACCAACAATGATCAAAATGAAATAAAATACAAAGAGATATAGACAAACCGTGGGAGAGTAGGAATCTCCAAGGCTTGCTAGTCCTCCATCATGCTATCATCATCATCACTTCCCTCATGAGAAGTGGTCACATTGCCACTTTCCTTGGCACTTTCTTCTTCACTTTCTTCCTCATCTTGTTCATCATCATCTTCACCATCTCTTTCTCCATCTCCACTTGCTTCTTCCTCAATATTATCATCAATTTCTTCACCATTTCCAACAACCTCATTGTCTTCCACCACGTCCCTAGATGCACCCGGAAACAAGGCTTCTTTATCCGCCCAACTAGGCAAAGGACAAGATGGATCAAGGAGTCCTTGCCTAGCTAAATGTAGGAGGGGAGGATATTGAGCCAAATATGCATTCTTCCGATCTTCATAAGCTTGCTTGTGCATGGCTTGCATAAGAAGAGTGACATAGTCTTTCCCAATTTCAACTCCTTCCGGTTTGAACTCTTCATACACAAAGGGGTAAGGCGGTGTAACAATGGAAGAGGAGGGGGTTTCATGATCACCCTTTTGTTGTTGAATGATGTACTCGGCTTCTTCGGATAGGGGAAGTAGATAGTTGGTCCGGTGGACACTTAGGCGACAAATCTTCGAGGGTAAGGTGAACGATCTAGCTTCACTAGTTAGCCATCCATATTTAGTGTCAAGGGGGTTATGGGCAACCCGCTTGAACTTGTTAATCATAATGTGCATATTAATAAGATGGCCACCTTCCTTTGCTTTGTACTTCTTATCCTTATTGAAATTAAGATCAAAGTGCTTAGCTAGGACCGTGACTAGGCCGCCATTGACAATAACGGTCGTACCCTTCTTCCCATTATCAACATTAAGCCATCTATCAACCAATAGCCTCAAAGAATTGAAAGGCTTGGTGTGAATTCTTCCGACATTCAAAGCCAATTCAAGGAGAATAAAATCAAGTCTTGTGAAATGATTGGTGTCTTTCCTAGCAATTATGGTATTTCCCACAACTTTGTGCCATACTCTTATGCCCGAATGATGGACCAAAAGAGCACGACAAGCATGAAAATCATCAAATTTCTTCCCGGAGATTGCCTCCCAAAGAGGCTCGGGGTCATACTTTCCATAATGCTTAAGATATCTCGATTTATCGCTAAGACCCAAAATTTCACCCAATTCCTTAAAGGTAATGCGTCTACTAATGTTAGCTAGACGAAACACAAGATTTTCCCTATCCTCAACTTTGGTAACTTTTAAAGAACTTAAGAATTCCAAGACAAGGGAAGGGTATGTCGATTCCTTTGTTTCAAACAATTTCTTCAAACCCATGGCATTGAAAAAGGCTTTTGTTTGTTCAAGAACACCCAATTTCTCCAAGGCATCTTCACATATGAATTTGGTGGATTGAATTGATTTCATAGCAAACTTGACAAATGTATTTCTATGGGTATCGGAAATAAAAGTTACCTCCGGATAATGCAAGAGTTGATCGATTACCGGAGTAGAAGGTGATGCTCCCATAGAAGTTTGTTGTTGTTGTTGCACTTCCAAGTTTGGTGTTGATACCACCATTGCCAAAGCTTTCTTTGTTTGGAGAGCTTTTTGCCTTTGAGAGAGAGCCTTTGCCTTTGGTGCCTTTGTTGCTCCCTTTGTCCTTGCCATTTGATGAACTAACCAAGAAAAGAATCAAAAATCTTCAATTTGTAGAATGCCCAAATCGATTTGAAGGTGAAAGGCTTTGCCTTTATGAAATCAAAAATCGACTCAAAGGTTGAAGATTTTGTTCTTGGTTTTGACTTTTATTGAAGATGGAGTGATTGATTTGTTGTTGGAAGGATGGTTTGATTTGATTTTGGTGGATTTTGTTGAGGGTTTTTGTTTTTGTGATGGAGAGGATGAGGGTTTTGATGTTGTGGGTAGTGTTTATGAATGAATGAATGAAGGAATGAAGGTGGGAGGGTATTTAAAGAAGTCGAAATTTTCGAAAACGCAGGGGCAGTCCGTGCGGATTAGGCCCAATCCGTGCGGATTCTGCAGCTTCAAAATTTTCAGAAGCTCGCCTAAAGACGGGCGGATTCTGGGGAATCCGCTCGGATTCTTCTGTGATGGGACGGGCGGATTTGCTGCAGGACGGACGGATTTCAGTCCAGAGAAATTTCTTTGTTTTCTTCAGCTGCAAAGACGGGCGTCTTTTTCACAAGACGGACGGATTCTATGAGACGGGCGTCTTTCCAGAAATCCGCTCGGATTCTTCAGCAGTCAAGAAATTTTCAATTTCAGCTCAGCTCAGGACGGGCGTCTTTTGGGAAGACGGGCGGATTCTTCGACAGAGATTTTTCTTGAAATGCACAGGCGGAGAGACGAGCGTCTTTCCACAAATCCGGCCGGATTCAACCAGACGGGCGTCTTCTTCCATAGGACGCTCGGATTTTCAAACACAGCCCGAAACCTTCACTTTTTCGACACAAACCGGGGCGTGTGGTTTCTCTCCTAGACGTCCGGATTCGGCCAAGACGGCCGGATTCCCGGGAATCCGCTCGGATTCTGGCTGCGAGCTTTGACCTTTTTTTTCTTCTTTCTTTCAATGCATCCCCACACTTAGGAATTTGCTCCTTCCTTCATTCAAAAACTTGTTAGTAACCCTCCCTCACTTACGCTCATGAAAAGAGTTTATGACATTTATTAAAACAAAAGCAATTAAATAATAAATACAAGTTAGAGAGTTAGTATATTTACAAATGGTGGTTTAGGGAGGACTCCACCAAACTCTCCCTTAGATGGTCCTTTCAAGGGGGAGGAGGCCCGAGGTAGGTAGCCTCGACCTCTCCAACAAATGCTCCTTCATAGTATGGCTTCAACCTTTGACCATTTACCTTGAACTTGCTTCCATCTTCCGCCTTGAGTTCGAAATCTCCATATTTTCCAACTTCGGTTATCACATAGGGACCCATCCATCTAGAGTTCAATTTTCCCGGAAAGAGTCGGTAGCGGGAGTTGAATAGAAGGACTTTGTCTCCCTTGTGCAAGGCCTTTTGTCGAATTCTCTTATCATGAAGCAATTTTGTTCTTTCTTTGTAAATCTTTGCATTCTCATAAGATTGTAGTCGGAATTCCTCCAACTCTTGGATTTGGATCATCCTCTTTTGACCGCTCAATTTGAGATCAAGATTGAGTGCTCGGATTGCCCAATAAGCTTTGTACTCCAATTCGATTGGCAAATGACATGCTTTTCCATATACAAGCTTGTAGGGGGAGGCACCAATGGGAGTCTTATAGGCCGTCCTATAAGCCCAAAGAGCATCATCAAGCTTTGTGCTCCAATCTTTCCGAGTCTTGTTCACAACTTTTTCAAGAATTTGCTTGATCTCTCTATTTGAAATTTCCACTTGACCGCTTGTTTGAGGATGATATCCCAAGCCGGTTCGATGTTGAACACCATATTTTGTCAAAAGGGATGCAAGCTTTTTCTCATGGAAATGTGTTCCTCCATCACTAATGATAGCTCTAGGAACTCCAAATCGTGGGAAAATGATCTTCTTGAAAAGCTTGGTGACCGTTTTTGCATCATCATTTGGGGTGGCAATTGCCTCCACCCACTTTGAGACATAATCGACGGCCACAAGGATGTACTTGTTCCCATTGGATGTCACAAAGGGTCCTTGGTAGTCAATTCCCCAAACATCGAAGATTTCTACCTCTAGGATGCCTCTTTGTGGCATTTCGTTCCTCCAAGATATATTCCCCGTTCTTTGACAAGCATCACAATGAATGATGAATTCTCTTGTATCTTGAAACATTGTGGGCCAATAGAAGCCCGATTGGAGAATTTTTGCAACGGTTCTTCTTGCTCCATGGTGCCCACCGTAGGGTGATGAATGACATCCTTCCAAGATTCCTTGGATTTCCCATTGAGGGATGCATCTCCGGTAGAGCCCATCACTACACTCCTTGTAGAGGTTTGGGTCATCCCAAAAGTACCTCTTTACTTCGAATAGGAATCTCTTCCTTTGGTTGTGGTTCAAGTTTGGAGGGAGCACTTTTCCAACAATATAGTTAGCATAATCGGCAAACCATGGGGTGATGTGCCTTTCAAGTTGAGTTTGAATAGCCATCAAAATATCGTCGGGAAATGAGTCATTGATCGGGGTTTCTCCATTTTCATCATGAAACCGGATTCTTGACAAGTGATCCGCCACTACATTCTCGGCTCCTTTCTTGTCTCTTATTTCCAAATCAAATTCTTGAAGAAGCAAAATCCATCTCAACAATCTTGGTTTTGCCTCCTTCTTTATCAAGAGATGTCGAAGAGCACGGTGATCCGAAAATACAATCACCTTGGATCCAAGCAAGTAGGAACGGAATTTATCCAAAGCATAAACAATGGCAAGAAGCTCCTTTTCGGTTGTATCATAGTTCACTTGAGAGGGATCGAGGGTTTTGCTTATATAATAGATGGCATGAAGAGCTCTCCCTACCCGTTGGCCAAGAACCGCTCCAACGGCGTAGTTACTAGCGTCACACATAATCTCGAAAGGTAACTCCCAATTTGGGGGTTGAATGATTGGTGCCGAGATTAATGCTTCTTTGATTCTATTGAAAGCTTCAACACACTCGTCAGTAAATTGGAATTGGGCATCTTTAAGCAAAAGTTGAGTGAGGGGTTTTGCTATTTTCGAAAAATCTTTTATGAAACGACGATAAAAACCCGCGTGACCGAGAAAAATACTCACCCCTCTAACATTCACGGGAGGTGGGAGTTTCTCTATCACCTCAACTTTAGCTTTATCCACCTCGATGCCCTTTTCCGAAATCAAGTGACCCAAAACAATTCCTTCATTGACCATGAAATGACACTTTTCCCAATTTAAAACAAGACTAACATCTTCACATTTTTGCAATACAAGAGAAAGATTATGCAAGCATGAGTCAAAGTCCTTTCCATAAACACTAAAATCATCCATAAAAACTTCCATTATGGTCTCTAGGTAATCGGAGAAGACACTCATCATGCATCTTTGGAAAGTAGCGGGGGCATTACATAATCCAAAAGGCATCCTCCTATATGCAAAAGTGCCATAAGGGCACGTGAAGGTGGTCTTATGTTGGTCATCCGGGTGTATAGGGATTTGAAAGAATCCCGAATACCCGTCAAGGTAACAAAAGAATTTGTTAGAGGCTAACCTCTCAAGCATTTGGTCAATGAATAGTAAGGGGAAGTGATCTTTTCTTGTTGCGGAGTTTAATTTCCGGTAGTCAATGCACATACGCCAACCGGTGATCATTCTTGTGGGTATTAATTCATTCTTTTCATTCGTCACTACCGTGGTACCTCCTTTCTTAGGTACCACTTGAACGGGGCTAACCCACAAAGAATCCGATATGGGATATATGATTCCCGCATCAAGTAATTTCATGACCTCTCCCTTGACAACTTCTTGCATGTGGGGGTTCAATCTTCTTTGGGGTTGAATGGTAGGTCTATGGTCGTCCTCTAGATGAATCCTATGCATGCAAAAGTCGGGACTTATCTCCTTAAGGTCATCTAGACTATAACCTATAGCCTTCTCATGTTGTTTCAACACATTAAGCAATTTTCCCAATTGGTCATCATCAAGTCTATCATTAACAATCACGGGTTTGGTCTTTGATTCATCAAGGTAAGCATATTTCAAATTTGGGGGAAGGGGTTTCAAAGTAGGAGTTTGTACCTTACTTTCTTCCTTTGGAGTTTCATTGAGAATTTGCTCCATCTCCATTAAACATTCCATTCTCATAGCATACTCAACTTCACTTTCATCAACCTCATCATATTCAAATCCCATGATGGGTTCCTCTTGCTCTTGAGTTTGCAAAATATCCTCTAGGATGGATTGCTCATCCTCTACGGGTTGACATGCTTCTACTAGAATATTATGCACCAACTCGGATTGTGCATGAGTGAGTTCCTTGTTAGCTAGAGCGGCCTCGAAGAGATCCACCTCCAACTCCCAATACATGCTCTTAGCCTTACTTGCTTCTAAGGCTTCTAATGCTTGCATGGGATCCTTGAAGTAGGGGATACTCAAGTGGTCCTCTACAAAACAATCTATGAAATCCATTCTCGCAAAATATCAAACAACTTGAAAACGATTAGAGCAAACCTTGAGGAGTTTTACTTCCCCAAGGCGAAGAAAGACACAACTAATAACAATAAAAGAAATCTTAAATCAATTAAACACCGTCCCCGGCAACGGCGCCATTTTTGATCGAGGCCATTTCGTGTTCACAATTAAGTATATGTGGTCGTTGGTCAATGGTCGATACAAAACACAATTTATACTTCACAAACAACTCTACAATTAGTAAAGAGGCAAGTAAAGGTCGGATCCCAAGGGACGGGTATTGAAATGAGAATTCTATTGTAACTAGTAGTGTCTAGGGGTGTCACAAATTGGGTTGGTGTAGAAGGTCACTAAACTAAAATAACAATGAAAATAAACTAGCAAGATGAATAAAATAAGGGGTGTAAACAATTGATTAAAAAGGCACTAGGGTGTCATGGGATCATAGGGGAATCATGGGATATGATCATACAAACATGTTCTCAAATTATAAGCAAGCAATTATTGTTGTGATGGATTAAGTTGGGTTATATCTTACAATCCTAGGAAAGTTTGGGTCCCGGAGCCGAATCGATTAGATTGTACAACACCTACAAGTCGACTTAATCTTTCCTACTCAACACATGCATGGTCTAATGAGACTCGAGTTGGGTTATGTCTTACAAGTCTCATTGAAAAGATAGAAGATGATAGTAAATGCAAGGATTCATAGGCTTAGCATTTCATCAAATATAACATGTGCATGAATTGAGATCAAAACAAGCAAGCAAATAAGATATGAAAGCATATTGATTTAAGCATGAATCATTCCCCATGTTGGTTTCCCCTAATCACCCATTAAACCCTAGCTAAGAGACTACTCACTCATTATCATGTTGATCATGCTAGCAAGGTTGTCAATCATACCAACAATATGAAACATGATGAATAAATGAAAGTAATTAACAATAATTAAAAAGGGATTAAGAGATTATACCTACTAATGATTCCAATAATAAAGCAAGAATAATAGAAGTACTTGAATCCTAGATTGAGAGGTTGTCAATCTCCCAAAAATAACCCAAATAATCTTCAATTACCCAAAATAAAGGAAGAACAAGAGAGAGATTAAAGAACTAAAACTTGGATTAAAACTTGATTAATACTTGATTACAATATTAAAAAGAGATTTGATTGATATTAACTACACTAATTATTGATAAGAAGAACATGCTCCTCTAATTAGCCTAATGGGGTATTTATAGTGAAAATTAGGGAGGATGCATTAGGGTTAACTAAGGGCTAAACTAGTAATTACACTTTTTAAGTTGAGCAAGGAGGACCCGGTATTTTCTGAGAGAAGGGCTTCTCTTTTCGTAGCTTGAAGAATGAAATCCGTGCTGTGCAGGAATCCGTGCGGATTAGGGTCGGGACGGCCGGATTTGGGCGGTGCAATCCGAGCGGATTCAGGAGAGGGACGCTCGGATTGTTGAGGGGGAATCCGAGCGGATTCTAAGGAGGGACGCTCGGATTGTTCTGGCTGGACGGGCGGATTGTCTGCAATCCGTTCGGATTGTTGGTCAGCGTCAATTCTTCTTCTTTTCTTCCCTTTTCTTCATAAATTCCTTGGGGATTTCCTTGGGGACGCAAGGATCCTTTCTCAACATTGTTCTTCTACTATGATATGTACAAAGGCCTTCTAGTCTTGTCTCTTCTTGATGCTTGGTCATTAAATACAATCAATTTAGCCTCGTTTTGCCATGAAAGTGCAAGATTCTTACTCCTTTCCTACCAAGGGATCAAAATCTCAAAGAATATGCAAAACAAAGAACTAAAGATAAGAAATGACCCAAATAGGCACTAAAAAGCATGGAAACAATGGTAATTCGGGGGCTAAATATGCGCCAATTATGGTCACATCAACTTCTATGTAGACTGGTCGAGTCCTGATACGTGCAATTTATATAGACTTTTTAGCCTCTTATTGCACACATTTCTATGCCTTTTTGTATCGCTTTGTATTGCAAAATGCCCCGAATTGGCTAATTTGGTTTGTTTACTCTTAATTGCAGAAATGGAGTTGAAAGTAGCGAAACAGCGCCTTATTCATCCTTTTAGCATGCATTATAAGGAGACGGAGTCATTAGAGCGAGAGTTGTACCTTGGAGTGCGTGAAGGAGGTCATATGAAGCTGCCAAAGATGTGTTTGAAGCTGATGCAACAGATAATCACTCGATCGAGATGCTTTGGAGGTCGATCGAGTGCTTTGGCTGGAACAGGAGGTCGATCGAGTGGTTTCATTTGCTCGATTGAAATGAGGTTTATTGGAGTTACTCGATCGATATGCTTTGGTGGTCGATCAAGTACATTTGCTGAAGAAGACCTCGATTGAGTAGTCTGAAAGTACTCGATCGAGGGGTTTCCTAGTTTACACAGGTTAACTTAATCCGTGATAGGTTTATTTTTGGTTAAATTACACTTACCTATATAAGGAAGTCATAATGAGGTTTTTAAACAACTTCTTTACTTCTACTTTACCTTTCAAAACACTTCTCTTAATACTCTTGACTGCTTAATCTCGTACTTTGCTTTGTGGATTGTTCTCTACGCCGGATTCTTTTAGATTGTAATCATTCTCTTCTCCTTAATCTCAATACTTTGTTTACATTAATTTCTTGTTCTTTCATTATTACTTTTGTCCTTGTCTTATTTATGTTTGTTTGCTATTCTTTAATTATGTCTATAATTAGCATGTATTTTGTTGTTATTGTTAATTGCATTAAGAACATGAGTAGCTAATTCTCTTTATGTTAGGACTAGGGAATCCATGGTAGGATTGTGACGATATAGTGAATAGACTAGATAATTTACATGTGAGAATCTGTCCCCATAGCTATAAAACTGTAACACCAATTTAGTTGAGTGCACGCTTCTAAATTACATTAATCTGGTTAATTTTATTCCTGGATCGGAAGATTGGAATAAACAGACCTGCTGTGAACAGTAGACTACCCTAATGAAGACGGAAGTTAAGTTAGTGGAATTCTAGGGTGGATAGCGGACCGGAAGGACCTTTCCCATACCCTTCTCACAAGTAGATTGTCTAGGCTATTTGTAACTGAGTCGATAGACTACCATAGTGAACCGAAATCCTGACATACTCTCTCTTATTTGATCACTTTTATCACTTTTTCTCTCTTTACTGCTCTTACTTCACTTCTCTTTCCCTTAAACCTTTAGTAGTTTAGAAAACCAAACTAAAACCCCCCATTTGTGACTTAGATAGACGGACTACAGATAGATATCTTGCATCCCTATGGAGATCGACCCTACTTATCACTAGCTTCTGTTAGTATATTTAGGTATTTATTTTTGGTACAGAAACGACAGTATCAAATTTTGGCGCCGTTGCCGGGGAGGCAATAGCCCTATCTGTCTTGCTTGTTTCGTTTATCTCTATCTGTCTCAGGGAATTTTTATTCCTTGAGATAGTTCTCACTTATTTCTTTCATTGTTGTGTATGCCTAGGTCGAACAGGTCATAATTAGTTGTTGCTGATCCTGAGCCAGAGAGATCCTTTAGACATAGACTCCGAGTGCAAAGGAAGATTCGAAAGGAAGACTTGAGTACTTTTGAACTCGAGCTACAACATTTTCTTTTTGCAGAAGACCCGTCTTGTGATGAAGACAACTCTATTTCTGCTATCAATCCAGTAAAGATGCCTAACATTGCAAGTCACTCAGAGCCCACAGCTGCCTCGATTCCCAAAGATTTCAAACTTGCGATAGAGGATTGTAATACTTTCGATATTAGACCGTCCTATATCAATTTAGTCGAACGGAATCTATATCGGGGTGTGGCGGGTGAAGATCCTCAAAAACATATGGCAGTCTTTACTGACTACTGCTCTACCATTCCCGCCACTAAGGGAGTGACCCAGGATAAAATAAAGGAAGTCTTGTTTCCTTTTTCACTGACCGACGGAGCCAGGGAGTGGCTCACTGATCTTGATCGTACTGCAGCCGGTAGCACCAATTGGGAGACTCTTGCTCTTGCCTTTTATAAAAGGTACTTTCCTCCACAACGTACCAATCTTCTGAGAGGAAAGATTACGAGTTTCAAACAGGCACCTGATGAAAATTTTTATGAAGCTTGGTGTCGTTTCAAGAAGTTGGTGCGGTCTCTTCCTCACCATGATTTTGATCAGTGGTTTTTGTGCAACCAGTTCTACAATGGGTTGTATGATGACCACCGTGCTATATTGGATGCCTCATCTAATGGGCGATTTCAGAAGAACAATCACGATGATAAGGGATGGGGCATTATTGAGGAGATGGCGACCCATTGTGCTGAGTATGGGAACCCGAGAGATGGCATTCAAACAGTTCATTCGGTTGATAAGGCTGTTGTGACTCAGCTGGAAGCCATGAATGCCCTTTTTGATAAGTTAGAATTGCAAGCTGCTGGTGATCAACAGACGGTTCACTTGTTGACTAGACAAGAGACCGTTACTTGTGAAAGATGTGGGAGTAATGACGGTCACACTGTTGTTGACTGTCTGACAGAGAAGGAACAAGTCCTTGCCTTTCAGCAATATAGGCAAGGATGAGGTTCCTATTACAATAATAAAAGTGCAGTCCATCCCAATTTGAGGTGGACCAGTCAAAATGTTCTCAATCCTACTCCTCCTCCGCAGCAGCAAGCCTATGTCCCTCCTCATAAGGCTCAACAAGGCTTTCAAAAGCCTCCATCCTTTCCACCGCCGCATCAAGGAGCTTCCTCTAGTGAAGTTAGTGAGTTAGCTTAGTTGAATTCGATGATCCAATCATTGAGTAAGCAGATGCAAATGAGTGACCAACAAAAAGAAGCATCAATTAAGTCACTCGAGACCCAAGTTGCCTAACTCGCCGCTAGCCAGTCCACAAGAAAATTGGGTCATTTACCGTCTCAATCTGAGAAGAATCCACACGAGACGATAAATTTGAATAACCTACGAAGTGGTCTTTCTTATAAAGGACCCAAATTATCAATTGTTAAAGACATATCAGACCCGAGGAGTGCTGTTGCGGATGATGAACAGGCGTTAATTGCTGAAAACATGCTTAATCCGAAGAATATACTCGATCGACTGATTTCTGGTGGTCGATTGAGTAGAAATGCTGGTGATATTACTCGATCGAGTGGTTCTGAGGGTCGATCGAGTAAAGTGGATAATCAAGGATTCTACCGAGTTGCTGAAAGTCCTCGATCTAGTGAAAATTCTGGGGAAAGTATTCGATCGAGTGATATTTTACCTCGATCGAATAGTGCTGATAATGAGGAACTCGATCGAGAGGCCGAGAATGCTCGATCGAGTGAAAAACTTGTTTAAAGACCTCGATCGAGAGGTAAAAAGGTTCGATCGAACAAAAATGAGTTTGAACCCGTCGAGACATTGGAAGAAAGGAATAAAGGGCTCGAAATTCCTATCACTGTGCCCTTTCCAAGGCGATTGCAGAATAACAAGGCTAACCAACAATTCGGAAAATTTGCTGAGCTCCTGAAAAGCCTTCACGTCAACGTTCCATTCGGCGAATTGCTTACTCAGGTACCCTCTTATATGAAATTCATGAAAGAAATTTTATCGCGTAAGAGGCATATAAATGATCATGAAACGGTAGCTTTGACTGAAGTAGGGACTGCCTTAGTTCAGAATAAGTTGCCACCCAAGCAAACAGACCCGGGTAGCTTTTCAATTCCGTGTCATATAGGAACCCATTTGATTGATAACGCGCTATGCGATCTAGGTGCTAGCGTGAGCGTCTTACCTTTGTCTCTTGCTAAGAGACTCGGTCTGACCAAGTTTAATTACACTAACATGACCGTTCAGATGGCCGACCGTAGTATATCACGGCCACTAGGAGTTATAGAGGACATACCTGTTAAAATCGGAAGATTCTTTATCCTTGTAGACTTTGTAGTACTTGACATCCCCGAGGACACTCACACCCCTATCATTTTAGGGAGACCATTTTTATTCACTGCTCGTGCAGTGATTGAAGTCGGGGGGAAGACACTTGCATTCCAGGTAGGAGATAAAGAGTTGATTTTTCATCAGTCTAAATCTCGTAGGGCTCCCATGCAAGTCAACCTTGTAATGCCCTATCCTCTATTAACTCAGATACAGACACTCCAGCTGAAGATATTGAATACTGTGCTGTAATTGTAACACCTCCGCCTCAGACTAAGACCGAAAAGGAGGACCGTTCTTCTGTTTTCCTTTCTGCAGGTACAGTTAGAGTGGATGCTAGAGTTGACAATGGTCGAAGTGCAGTTAATGTCGATCAAAGTGATGGGGATGCCAATGTTGATGGGAATGTCAAGAGGAAGAAGAAAGTTCGGGCGTATGTGGATGCCAACTACTCTCCTTCCGTCAGTTCAAATTCAAACTCGTGGCGATCAAAGAGGACGGTCCGAGATGCTGAAAGGACCTCCTCCAGTCAGAAGCCCTCATGTGGGCTACTAAAGTGTTTTGGACAGTAAGCGGGGAATGCGCCATTGTAATAACTTGTAATTTTGAATTTCCGTTAAGACACTTTCATTGCGTTTTTAGACTGTTAGACATTAGATTAATTAGTTTAGCGAAAATCGACTATAGACTGCTTAATTCTGTGATTTGGTGTTGTCGGGATATGTTTTTGCGTATTTTTATGCAGGTTTGGGGAAATTAATTCGAATTGGGATGTGTTCCACAAGAAAACAACTCGATCGAGTACTTTTTGTACTCGATCGAGAAGATTGCTCTGCATAACTGTTCGATCGAGTGGTTTCAGACACTCGATCAAAATGCCAAAAATGAGGATTACTCGATCTAGAAGAAATCCGTTCGATCGAGCTGAATGACTACAAGAGTTCTCGATCGAGTGGTTTCAAATCACTAGATCGAGTGAATATGGTTATAACACATAGGGAGACTTCGTTTTCTTCCTCTATTTTTCATTCTAAGTTTTTATCCTCTAACTTATGCGATTTTTGTGCGATTTCCACCCCAATTTCCTCCCTTAATCTTCCCCTAAAACCAAATCAATCACCCACATTATTTTCCCTGCTATTATATTGACATAAACCCTCACTTTCCCCCTTAAAATTCGTCCTTGTTGCTTCTAATTTTGGGAATTAGGGTTTTTCGGGTTTTTCATCAAAATCCGTCTTTTGCCTTGATTTTTGTCGATTTTATTGCTTAATCTTGTGGGTTAATCATCAAGTAAGTATTTCCTTACATTCCTTTGTTTTTAATTGATTATTTTCGACATTATTGATGAAATAGGGTGCAGTGTAAACTATGGGGACAGACACAAATTGAACACTCACTGAAACAGACAAAGAGCAATGTTTAGGAAATGCAATAAACTTGAAGATTTTCGTAAAAATAATAAATGGACTTGAAAAATTATGAAACTTGGTGACAATTTAGTTAAAATGGTAAACTTAAATTGTGCCAAATCTCAGAATTTTACATGCAATCTAAGTATTTTTAATAATTAGAAGACAAGGCTGAAATAGGTGAAATCTCAGACAGTTTCTCAGGAAGACTCTTGCGACTGTTTTTGTGATATTTTCTGAATATAAAAGGGATATAATTATCAAATTTACTCTCAAGTAAGCACAGAGACTAAACTTAATAATTTGGAGAGATTAAGACTGAATTGTTCAAGCAAGCACAGAATCAACTCAAAGTTAATCAGACAATGCACTTAGAACAATTCAAGCAAGCACGGACATGTTCTAAGTAACACCATAGATCCTTAATCACCTTCTAAGCAAGCACAAGAAGATATTAAGTCTGACTTATAACTAAGACTCAGCAAAGTTAATAAGATTTGCAAGTTTTGAGAGAAATCTCAAGGTTTTTCATTAATCAAAGTCTTAGTAAAATAGACTGAGGAATGGTCCTTATATAGGCCTTCCTGTGAAGTGTCAGTAGAAAATAAAACCCTAGACATCTCCATCCAAGGGCTAGGATTAAACTTAGGAAGCAAACAAGAGTAGTTGACTTATTTTACAATGGATACAAAAGAAAGTAAAGCAAACTGAGTAAAACAAAAGAGCTGCAGGCATGATAGTGACAGGCTGCTCATTGACTGTTGCATTTCTTTGGCTGATTGTTGAAGGACAAATAATTTTGGCTCATTCACTAACTGTTACTCTAGGTGTTACCTGATGAATGCTGGAACAGGTCAAGAGTCCTTTGTTGAGAGTTTTTCCCTTGTTTGGCCAAAAATGGCAATTCTACTTTATCTGAATTACCCTCTTACAATTTGTTATTCAGTCTGGATTTTTGTGCAATCTTTTAGGAAATTGGCCTGGCTCCTTAGGGTTGATTTAGTCTTAGTTGAACAAGGACTCAGCTGGCCAAGGTGGCAGCTGGTGGTCAGCCTGAATGGTGCACTTGTGAGCTGAAGAACTTGGACTGACAGTAGGCCTAGCCTGATCATTGTTGTTAGCCTGATTCTGGTTTGCTGTGGCCTGATTTGTGTCTGGTTTCCCTGGCAGGATTAGGGTGCCCGTTGTTTGACTCTTATTATCCTCCAAAAGATTGCTAGCCTGGATAACAGCTCCTACTGCAACCCCCCTTGGTTGAGCAGGGCTTGACCTTAAGCCTGGATCCTCCTCCTCCCCAGAATCTTCATAGAATGGATTGAGATCACCCACGTTTAATGTACCATGAACCCCATAGTCCCCTAGCAAGTCAATTTTATAAGCATTTGGACCAATTCTTTATAAGACCTCAAATGGACCATCTGCCCTAGGCATGAGCTTGTTCTTCCTTCTTGCTGGGAACCTTTCCTTCCTGAGGTGTAACCAGACCAGATCTCCTGCCTCAAATTCCTTCTTCTTTCTAGGCTTCTTGGATTGCTTCTTGTACAACTCATTAGACCTTTCAATTTGTTTCTTTACAGTTTCATGCAGCTTCAGCAGTTGTTCAGCTGTTCTCTTGGCATCAGGACTGAGCTCTCCCCTTGGAACAGAAGACAAGTCCAAGGGCATGAGTGGGTTAACCCCATAGACTATCTCAAAAGGACTGTGACCAGTAGCAGTAGATGGTGCTCTGTTGAATGCAAATTCAGCTGCATCCATCTTTGAATCCCAATCCTTCAAGATCTTGCTAACTAGACATCTGAGAATCCTCCCCAAAGTTTTGTTAGTGACCTCAGTTTGGCCATCTGTCTGTGGATGGTGTGAGGTACTGAACAAAAGCTTTGTTTTCAGCAGCTTCCATAGGGTCTTCCAAAAGTAGCTCAGGAACTTGGTATCCCTGTCTGATACAATTGTCTTAGGAATCCCATGGAGTCTCACAATTTCTTTGAGGTATAGCTCAACAACACTGGCAGCATCCTCATTTTTCTTCTAGGCTATGAAGTGAGGCATCTTACTTAACCTATCCACATCCACCATGATTGAGTCCTTGCCTCTCTGTGTCCTAGGTAGTGCCACAATGAAATCAAGGCTCACATCTTTCCAAGGCTTATCAGGGATAGGCAGTGGAGTGTAGGGTTCTATTTGGAAGGAGCTCTTGGCTTTCTGTCATGTTGAGCACCTTCTAAGGACTACCTGAACATCACCCATCATCCTAGGCCAGTAAAATTGATCCTGTAAGATCTCTAGGGTTTTTTGTACCCCAAAATGTCCTCCTAGCCCTCCTGAATGGACTTCCCTGATCAGTAGATCCCTATAGGATCCCTTTGGTACACACAGCTTGTTACCATGAAACAAAAAACCTTCTTGCAACATGTATTTCTTGCCCTGAGTTGAACCTCCTTCTGTGAGAGTAATACACTCCTCAGAGAAGTTAGGATCCTCCCCATACATCTTCTTCATGAACTCAAACCCAAGAACCTTGTTGCTTATGACAGTCAATATAGAGTGCCTCCTTGACAGGGCATCAACTACCACATTTTGTTTCCTTTCCTTATACTTGCTTGAAAAGTTGAAAGCTTGCAGGAATTCTACCCACTTAGCATGTCTATGGCTCAGCTTGTGTTGACCATTAATGTATTTCAGGGCCTCATGATCAGAATGCAACACAAATGGCTTAGGTTTCAGGTAGTGAGTCCAATGTGTAAAGGCTCTTATGATTGCATAGAACTCCTTGTCATAAGTTGAATATTTCAGCTTGGCTCCATTTAACTTCTCACTGAAATAGGCCACAAGTCTCTGGCCCTGGATTAGGACAACTCTTATTCCAACTACACTAGCATCACATTCTACTTCAAACAGTTGTTCAAAGTCAGGCAGCTTTAGAATAGGAGTCTCACACATTAACTTCTTGATTTTCTCAAAAGACTGCTGAGCAGCTTTAGTCCTTTAGAAATCTCCTTTTCTCATGCACTCAGTGATTGGTGCAACAATTAAGCTAAAATTCTTAATGAACCTCCTGTAAAAGGATGCTAGACCATGAAATCCCCTTACTTATGTGATTGTTTGTTGGACTGGCCATGTTTCCATAGCCTTAATCTTCTCCTGATCAACTGATATTCCTCTTCCTGATATAATATATCCCAGAAATGCTACCTCATTGACCATGAAGGTATATTTCTCAAGCTTCCCATACAACTTATATTCCCTGAGCATTTTAAAAATTGCTTCCAAGTGTAATATATGTTCAGATGGACTGCTACTGTAGATGAGTATATCATCAAAGTATACTACAACAAATTTTCCAAGGCAAGGCCTTAGAACTTCAGTCATTAGCCTCATGAAAGTGCTTGGGGCATTAGATAACCCAAATGGCATAACAAGCCATTCATACAGCCCATGTTTGGTTTTGAAAGCTGTCTTCCACTCATCACCTTCTCTCATCCTCACCTGATGATATCCTTGCTTGAGATCTATCTTTGAAAAGATCTGAGCCCCACTGAGCTCATCCAACATGTCATCTAGCCTTGAAATAGGGAACCTGTACTTAACTGTAATATTGTTTATGGCCCTGCTATCAGTACACTTTCTCCAAGTTCCATCTTTCTTAGGCACCAATAAAGCAGGCACTGCACATGGACTCAATGATTCCCTCACAAATCCCTTTGTCATTAATTCTTCAATCTGATGCTGCAGTTCCTTGGTTGCTGTGGGATCACATATGTAAGCTGGCCTGTTAGGGAGCACAGAACCAGGTACAAGGTCTATGTGATACTTAATGCCCCTTAGGGGTGGCAAACCACTAGGCAACTCAGCTGGGAAAACCTCCTTGTATTTCTGAATCAGAGGTTGAACCTCTGCAGGCACATCAGGATCCTCCTCAGTGTTGATTTCCCTTGACAGGAGAAACAGCACTGGTTGCTCTTGTTTTAACTCTCTGATCATGGCTGCTTCAGATAAAAACAATACTCCATTAACCTCCTCAGGCATATTAGGACTTCCATAACCTCTCTGGTTCGGTGGCAAGGGAGTCAGGGTGACTTTCTTGCCATTATGCTTGAAGGCATAAACATTTTCTTTTCCCTGATGAATGGTGTTCATGTTAAATTCCCATGGTCTTCCTAATAGTATATGGCAGGCATCCATAGGAACCACATCACATAACACTTCATCGTTGTACACCTTCCCAATTGAAAAAGGAACAATGCACTGTTTGTCAACTCTTACTTTAGTCCCTTTATTTAACCATCTTAGCTTGTATGGACTAGGGTGCTCCTGAGTAGGTAAGCTTAACTTACTGACCATAATGGTGGAGGCTACATTGGTACAACTACCTCCATCAATAATCAAATTACATACCCGCCCTTGGATAGTGCACCTACTCCTGAATATCATGGATCTTTGATCAGCTTCTAGAGGAGCTGGTTGAGAGTGCATAACCCTCCATAGGACCAAATTGTGCCCTGTGTGAGGGTGAGCCACAACTTGTCCTTGATCAGTTTCCCCCTCAGCTTCCATTTCTGATGGAACCAGTGTCTCTTCTTCCTCACACTCAACCAGACCTTCCCTTTCCCACTCTTCAATCTCCATAGCTGTGAGAGCTCTGTTAGAAGGATAGTCCTTCTTGAAATGGCCAAAGCCTTGGCATTGAAAGCACTTGATCGTATCCCTTGACAAAGGTGGGTTGGTTTTAGGATACATGGGTGCCTTCCCTTTATCTACTGTGGGTTGGGTAGCTGGTTTAGGTGTCTCAGTGATTTTGACACCATTATAAGGTTTAATTGTTGGTCTGGTGGGAAATTTGGGTGTTACAGGCTTCACTTTACTTAGTTTCTCAACTCTTAAGGTCAGGTTAACTAACTCATTAAATGACCAAATCTTCTGCATTCTTACCCTACTACCTATCTTAGGATCTAAACCCTCAACAAACCTAGCAATCTTTTGCTCAGGCTTCTCAGTAACCTCACATTGTAGGGTTAGCTACTCAAAGTCCCTAAGGTAGGCCTCAACAGATAACTGCACTTGTCTCAACTGAGTCAGTTTAATGAAGATATCCTGGGTATAGTCTTTGGCTATGAATTTCTCTTTTAATTTCTTTTTTAACTTAAGCCAAGACCTGACTGGTTCCTTTCCATCTCTAATCCTTTGGTGTTTCATACTCTCATACCAAAGAGATGCATAGCCCTTGAGTTTTAAAATAGCAACTTTAAAAGCCTTTCTATCATCATAATTTTTAAACTCAAAGACTCTCTCAACAGATCTAAGCCAGTCTAACAAGTCCTCAGGATTTAAACTACCATGGAAATCAGGGATTTCTACATTAACATCCTTATCTCTAGCCAAGTAGTTACCTTCTTCCATCATGGATTCTTCTAATTCTGAGTTGAGTTCCTCTTCATTCTGATGTTGTGGTTGGCCCCTTCCTGCTCCAAGGATACCTCTACCTCTGCCTCTTCCTCTGTAGGGTGGTGGTCTACCTCTTTCTGGAGTGGGAATGTTTGCCATTACGGTGTCCACAGCTTCCAGGGTCACATTAACCAGGTTGGTTAACTGATCCATCTTTGCTTCCATCCCTGCTAATCTCTCTTCACTCATTGGGTTATTTGTTGTGTTTTTGTTCTACTTAGGGTAAAATGAACTCACTTTCCTCTCCCAAGACTAACACAAAATGGAATTGTGTTATGACCTTGCTCTGATACCAGAATTTGCAGTGTAAACTATGGGGACAGAGACAAATTGAACACTCCCTGAAACAGAGCAATGTTCAGGGAATGCAATAAACTTGAAGATTTTCGTAAAAATAATAAATGGACTTGAGAAATTATGAAACTTGGTGACAATTTAGTTAAAATGGTAAACTTAAACTGTGCCAAATCTCAGAATTTTACACGCAATCTAAGTATTTTTAATAATTAGAAGACCAGGCTGAAATAGGTGAAATCTCAGAAAGTTTCTCAGGAAGACTCTTGTGACTGTTTTTGTGATATTTTCTGAATATAAAAGGGATATAATTATCAAATTTACTCTCAAGAAAGCACAAAGATTAAACTTAATAATTTGGAGAGATTAAGACTAAATTGTTCAAGCAAGCACATAATCAACTCAAACTTAATCAGACAATGCACTTAGAACAGTTCAAGCAAGCACAGACATGTTCTAAGTAACACCATAGATCCTTAATCACCTTCTAAGCAAGCACAAGAAGATATTAAGTCTGACTTACAACTAAGACTCAGCAAAGTTAATAACATTTGCAAGTTTTGAGAGAAATCTCAAGGTTTTTCATTAATCAAAGTCTAAGTAAAACAGAGTGAGGAATGGTCCTTATATAGGCCTTCCTGTGAAGTCTCAATACAAAATAAAACCCTAGACATCTCCATCCAAGGGCCAGGATTAAACTTAGGAAGCAAACAAGAGTAGTGGACTTATTTTACAACGGATACAAAAGAAATTAAAGCAAACTGAGTAAAACAAAAGAGTTGCAGGCATGATAGTGACAGGCTGCTCATTGACTATTGCATTTCTTTGGCTGATTGTTGAAGGTCAAATAATTTTGGCTCATTCACGAACTTTTACTCTAGGTGTTATCTGATGAATGCTGGAACTAGTTAAGAGTCCCTTGTTGAGAGTTTTTCCCTTGTTTGGCCAAAAATGGCAATTCTACTTTATCTGAATTACCCTCTTGCAATTTGCTCTTCAGTCTGGATTTTTGTGCAATGCTTTAGGAAGTTGTCCTGGCTCCTTAGGGTTGATTTAGTCTTAGTTGAACAAGGACTCAGCTGGCCAAGATGGGAGCTGGTGGTCAGCCTGAATGGTGCACTTTTGAGCTGATGAACTTGGACTGACAGTAGGCCTAGCCTGATCATTGTTGTTAGCCTGATTCTGGTTTGCTGTGGCCTGATTTATGTCTGGTTTCCCTGGCAGAATTAGGGTGCCCGTGGTGACTCTGGTCATCCTTCAAAAGATTACTAGCCTGGATAACAGCTCCTGCTGCATAGGGTTTAGGGTTTTTCGATTTTGTTCGAAAATCCATTTGATAATAGGGGATTTCGAGTTTTCTGTTTAATTGATTAAATTTCCCCATTACTTGCTTTATTAGGATGGATAGTATCACTCTCCCTTCATCTAGTTCGACTGCTGCCTCATCCACGACTGAGACGGTGGTCCCTGCTGTTACCAACGTCACTCCGACTGTTAGTACTGCCACCCCTACTGTTAGCTCTGCTGGTTCTACTATCGCCCCTTCTGTTTCTGCTGTTGCTAGCTCTGCTTCCGCCACTGTCAGCTCTGTCTCAGCTAGTACAACTGCTGCTTCTACTTATGGTACCGTGTCCACTCCGGTGACGCCCCCTGCTGCGTCGTCACCAGCTGTCAGAGCTTCCTGCCGGGCTGCTTTAGTACCTCGCCCCGCTACTAGACGGGATTCTTCTTCAGGTACTAGAGGACGGGGTTTCGGACGAGGCACACCCACTACTGGCCGAGTTACTTTCCGGGCCGATGAGTCTCTTGACCCGCATCCCGATTACCTCGAGGTACGTTTTGTTAATGCTATGCATCGTACTCGTTTTTATCACTTAGTGAGCTGTGACTTTCCTTCGACCATATTTTTGTGTCAGAAATCACTTGAGAAGTTAGGAATTACGAGCTTGTAGTTGAGATTTGACTAATTACCATGAGTGTTGTGACCTATAAGGAGCTGACCCTTGAGTTTTTCAGCTCCTTTACTTTTTCTGCTGCTGCCTACACCACTGACCCAGACAGCTCGTGTGTCTCCTTCCAGTTGTTTAACCGGACTACGACCTGGACCCTAGCTGAGCTTGGTAGTAGGTTAGGTCTGTCCTCCCACGGTGACTCGGACCCTCCTAGGAAGGTCCTGCGTATTCTTTGGAGGACTTTGGCACAGACAGCATCTGAGGAGCGCAGACTCGCTCATGTCCACCTCCCCCCGGCCCGTTACTTCCTGCGTCTCATTGGTGGGATGATTTTCGGCCGTAAAGAGCCCAACAACGTCAACAATGTCGAGTTGTCTATTCTTGGGGGCTATCTGAACATTGATAGCGAGGGCACCTTTGTTCTTAACATTGCTTATTTGACTGCTCAGTATTTTAACACTGTTGGGAAGAAGAAGTCGGGCACCATTATTGTCTGCGGTGACATAACCAGTTTTCTTGCCCGTTCTATCTTCCTTGTCTTCCCTCGTGACCTGGCACATGTAGATACTGATAGGTACTTGGATATTCCTGCCATGCTGTCTATGTTTTGGCTTGCTTCTGACCAGTGGACTTGGAAGATTTGTGGTTCCTTGTCCGAGACCTTACCTTGCACTACCCTACCCCGTCTTGTCCCTTTACCTACTGTTAGGGGTAGGATACCTCCACATTTGCCCTTCTACCACCTTCCACTCGTTCCACCTACCACTACTTCCGATGCTAAGAAGCGGAAGAGACCTGAGACTGGACAGGGATCCACACAGACCACTGAGGCTGGGCAATCTTCGACGCCCACGCCTCAACCGATCCATATTCCCACTCCTACTCCTACACAGCTGGTCTAACCGGCTAATTTTTTTCCACCTCCACCTTTTGAGACGTCCGAGGTCATTGACTAAGGACGCCGTGACGGTTTGCTTCTTGAGCTTCTTACCAGGCAGGCTCGTATGGAGCGGGATATTGCACTTGCTTTGTTCCCTTTTTACGAGCATCACATGAGGAGAGGACGTCCTATTATTGAGGGCTGGCCACACCCGTCTTTCTACGGTACCCAGCGGAGGGGTACCCACAGCCAGCCAGCGAGGCAGACGCCGCTGAGAAGGAGGAGAGAGTACGAGCTGAGGAGGGGAGGAGGAGGGAGCAGGAGCGTGATCCCGACTACACGGTGGTAGAGGAGGAGGAGAAGACTGCTGACGAGTAGCTACTGGTCTACTCACTTCCCCAGTTTTCTGGTTGGTTTGGGGAAGTTCGTCATTTTGTATGTACTTTTTGCTCTTTTTTTTAATTTATTATTTTCGTCTCCTTTTTCTTTTCTGTTTTTCATTCATTTATTAGTTGTATTTACCCCTTTCCAATTATATATCTTCTGGTGTATACTGGAGGACAACGAGGGCGTTGTCCGTTTTGGTTTAGGGAGGGTATTGCATCCTTTGAGTCTGCATTTTTCATTGTTTTTGCATTCACGTTTACTTTTTTGTTTGCATTTGTTTTTATTTATTTCATAACATTCATGAAAAAAACCAAAAAAAAATTAGAAAATTTCAAAAAATCAAAAAAATATTCACGTTTCATTTTGCATATAGGTTGAGTCGGAACGGTACAATTCCATGATGAAATTGCACTTTAACTTGTCACATTTACTTGAGCCTTGCATCTAATTGACAGTTATTAGTTTAGTCTTGCCCATATCTACGAGTTAATGTCAAAAATATAGCGGACTGTGTAGACTTGACCTGATAAATTGGCAACCTACTTTACAATTCTGAGTTTTAGAGCCATATAACTGGTGACATTCATGACCGGTTCATGTAGGAATTGAGAGTAGTACTCTTTGTATAACATGTTTATCACTTTTGCACATTTATGAAATTCGATTTCTTGTCAATTGCATACATTCGGGTTTGTGGTCGGTGTCACATGCAGGGAGGTGCTTACAATTTCCCTTTCTTTCATTTTCACCCATTTAGCTCCACTTTAGCCAAATATAGCCTTTTGACCCATTAGCTACACCCAAAATTTAGCCTGCTAGTCAAGCTAGTTTAGTGTGACTTTTGTGGTATATTTATCATTGTTGGGAATTTGGTTCGTTTTCATCTGTTTGGAGTTGGTAAGAAATAAGAAAGAATGAGGAAAAGAAAAGGAAAAAAGAGACGTGAGAAGGAAAAAAAAGAAAAAAATGAAAGAAAAACAAAATGGAAAATCACGTGAACAGAAGAAGAAAAAGAAAAAAGAAAAGAAAAAAAGTTAGTTGTTTTGAATAAAATTAGACCGTGTTAAAAAAGAGAAGTTTGTGACGGTCTACTTCTCTATCCTTATTTGTATCTTTTTGAGGAGATAGTTTATTGGGTAGTGATTTGTGTGCCACTGAAGGGCACTTGCACTTTATTTTCTAGTCAGCTGAGATTCTGATGGTTTTATATGGTCTTGTTTAGGTGCTAGCTTGACACTTTACCTCCACATTTCCAAAATTTATTTTGCCTTTTCTCACCTGTAGCCTCACCTTCCCATATCTTTTGTAAGACCTCGGCTGTGACGGTCATTGTTGGTTGGAATGTATGTATGGTACTTGAATCGTCTATCATTTTTGTTGCATGCATGTTATGTAGGTCGCAGTTTAGGTGAGTAACTGTTTTCTCTTTCTCTCTTTCACATATATATTCATCCTTTGCTTCATGAGAGAAGAGTGACCCGTGAGAGTCCGATTTTGTTGGTCTTGCAAGGTCGATAAGTCAGATTTATTTATAGACATCAGACAACTCATTTGCGTATTGACTGTTGTAGCTGTAACTGTTAATTTTTTATTGCATTAAATTGGTTCAGGTAGACAAGTTATAGCTAGCTCTGAGTTTTCATATCCGTTCCATTAGTTTGCATTTAGTTTACTCGAGTACAAGTAAAGGTTTGGTTTGGGGAGATTTGATACGTGCAATTTATATAGACTTTTTAGCCTCTTATTGCACGCATTTCTATGACTTTTTGTATCGCGTTGTATTAAAAAATGCCCCGAATTGGCTACTTTGATTTTTTTTTGTCAATTGCATAAATGGACTTGAAAGTAGCAAAACCGCGCCTTATTCATCCTTTTAGCATGCATTGTAAGGAGACGGAGTCATTAGAGCGAGAGTTGTACCTTGGAGTGCGTGAAGGAGGTCATATGAAGCTGCCAAAGACGTGTTTGAAGCTGATGCAACAGATAATCACTCGATCGAGATGCTTTGGAGGTCGATCGAGTGCTTTGGCTGGAATAGGAGGTCGATCGAGTGGTTTCATTTTCTCGATCGAAATGAGGTTTATTGGAGTTACTCGATCGAGAAGATTTGGAGGTCGATCGAGTACTTTTGCTGAAGAAGACCTCGATCGAGTAGTCTGAAAGTACTCGATCGAGGGGTTTGCTTGTTTACACGGGTTAACTTAATCCGTGATAGGTATATTTTTGGTTAAATTACACTTCCCTATATAAGGAAGTCGTAATTAGGTTTTTAAACAACTTCTTTACTTCTACTTTACCTTTCAAAACACTTCTCTTAATACTCTTGACTGCTTAATCTCGTACTTTGCTTTATGGATTGTTATCTACACCGGATTCTTTTAGATTGTAATCATTCTCTGTTGGAAAATGTGTCCTCAACAATAGTGCGATCACATGATTTAACATCACAATTAAATCTCATATTAAGAATACGTAAGGGATGATTTATTATATAATCAACAGATCATCACTAATCGGTAATGATTGGCTGACTAGAGTTTGACATTACTGTCGTACAACGGTGGTGGTCAGTTGATCCCTTAAGGTCACACCTAAAGGACAATTCCTTCAATAGATAAATTGATTAATTGTACGACGATACAAGGTGATCAATTCCTTAAAATTGAACAATTCATTTGTGAGAGAGAATATTGATATCTTATTGTAATGGGCTTAAATAAGATTTGTTTTAGTAATTGAAATACTTTATTACTAAAATTGTTTATTGTTTGAGCAACAATAGAGATAAGAATGAATGGTTAATTATAATTGCAAGATGTTGTGAATTATAATTATATGACCCATTTTATTTATGTGATCAAGTATCACTAGTCAATTTGTTGTATGTAATTTAATAAATTTATAAAATGATATTTATGTGATAAATATGCATTAAATTAATTAATAACATGTAACATACTACATGTGATATATTGTGTGACAATTGACAAAATAAAATGGTAGTCTATTTTATATGATATGGACCGAATGGAGGGAGTAGTAGTGGTGTGAGGTTGATTTATTTTATGAGAAATAATCATAGCTATTTGCTTTTTAGCCTTACACCTACTCTACATTGTCTTACACATCTACACCTTGTTAAGACAAAAAGGAAAAAGGACGATGCCAATTTTTGGCATCACTCCCTTGTTCCAACTGTCCTCCCTCATCCTCTTATGAGAACTTTGTTCTCATTTTTCCACACTCATTCATTCATATTTTCTACATTCAAAATATTCTCATATTCTCTCAATCTCTCTAAAACAAGTTTTTAGAAATACAAGCATTTGTTCATCCATTCTAATATCAAAATAATATTACTAGTGTAGTAATAGTGATAACCTTAGAATTAATTTCAAGGATACTAGTTTATTAATCTAGTTAATTAGTATACTAGTTTAATGGATAAGTCTTGGGTGAAATCTGAGGAGGATCTCTACTTTGGGATTTTTGGAGGATCGTCCAACATATTAAGCTGAAGAACAAATAAGGAGGTGACCTTATTTGCGCCTTATATTTCGGACCTATACACAATGTAAGGAACATTGTTTTTCCTCATAAATCTCTTATTTTGTTATGCATGCACTAGATCTAAAGAACAAATAATTAAGAAGTTAATTAGTTCACTATTAAAGGAGTCTAATAAGAGGTAAATAAACCTAACAAGTGGTATCAGAGCATAGGATGTTGCATGCATAATCGGTTATTGTTTTTCCGAGTTAAAATGTTAACATATAAAACTAAAAATTTGTCATTTATAAGAGTAAGCCACGAAATAATTATGCATGTTATATATTCTGGTCCTAAACTGTTTTTAGATCATTTTTATGATTTATGGAAATTTATTGCTCATTATAATGATTTTTATTGATTTTATTACATTTTTATGAGTAAAATGAACTTTTATTCACTAAAATAAGTTAACCTTCACTACTGGCCGTGGTATTCTAGTATGACCTCACATGAATATTTTATGTATTGCATGTAAAATATCATATTAATGTGATTAATATTTCATGATTTATGAATTTTTAGTGTAAAAATGGCATAAATGGAGGTTAAATGACTAAAAATGGTTAAACTTACTCTATGGCCTTGAAAATATTATATGACCTCACATGCATATTTTACAAGTTGTGTGTAAAATCTCGCAGTAATTGGATTAATATTGCACGATTTATGATTTTTATGAGATAAAAATGGATTAAAAGAGGTAAAATGGTTAAAAATAGTTAAATTTCGAATTAGGCCATGAGATTTTAATATGTTGTCACATGAATGATTTACAGAGTGTATGTAAATTTTGAGATGAAATGATCTCATTTAGCCATATTTATGAGTTTTTAGAGTAAAAATGGCATAAATAGTGACTAATTTAGCATAAATAGCTAAAACGAATTGCATGGCATGAGAAAATTATTTTAGATTGTATAAATGTCCAACTAATCAGGTCTAAGGTTGTAAAATTGATTGGATTAATTTTTGGATACTTTAGATATTTTATGAGATAAAACCGATAAAATGCAACTTTATTTTCTCAAAATTAATTCGAAAATTTTAACTATGTTTTTTGACATTATGAGTGTCATGGAAATATTCCAGAATGTTCAAAAATTTAAAATTAAAATCGTGAAATTATTGTAATTTAATTTGGATTTATTTCATATATATTATGATTTTAAGGTCAAATATGAGCATAAAAATTAAATCAAGTTGAATTATTGTCAAAAATTGAGTGATGAATAATTTTTGAATCTTAAGAGTGTTAGGATAATTAAATTGAGCTTAGATATGATTTAAGTGTTAATTTGTGATTTTAAGAGGTTACGATCACACATTTCCATAAAACCGGGATATATATACGATGCAAGTTAAATAGGGCGATTTGGCACATAATTTGGTATGACAGATACATATTATAATGCTGCATATTTCAATTGTTGAATGTCTTTTATTTATATAATTTTGAATTATGTAATTTTATCTTAGTATGGCCTTAGTTTTAATCGATATTACCCGTAATGAAAGGGAATACTGATTCGGTTGTAATTTATTGTGATCTCGTATCACTTTTATTTTACTTTATTAGTTTTTCCATTTTAAAAATGTATAATAGGAATAGCTTTGTATTTTTATTATTATTTGTAATTATGGAGCTTCTTCAAGACGGTGCCATTCGGAAAGGTGTTCCGACGAAGACGGTGTTCTTGGAAGGCGTGCCATTTGAAGATTCAAGGGGCCAAAGGACTTGGTTTCCGAATATGTAATAGATTATTTGATTTTCTATTTTAGGAAGGCCATACTAGGAATTTTATTGCTTTGCATTTCTTTTAATATGTTACATGCATTTCCAAATCGCCATTACAGCACATGCATATCATATCGAGTCATCGACCGTGTCAATTATAATTATCGTAGTTCACCGCTTTAGTTCACTTAAAACGTTATAGATAATAAATTGACAAGACCTCTCACTAATTAATAATTGAGAACTAGCCTTACCAAATAGTAGAAACCATGAGTCCCAATTTCGTGAGGAAGTAGGCTCGGCTCACCAGGGTACTAAGCTTGTTACGTTGGGTAAGTGGGTAATAAAATGTTATTACATCGAAATTTGGATTGAGCTCAACGGAAGTATTCGTGACCGTAGTCGCATGTGTTCCCGACTAGATAAATATTAAAGTAATTTTTATCGACCGAGAGTTCTAAAAGTAGAATCGATTAAGAGGTTAATCCACCGAGTTATATTGATAAGGAATGAATGGGCTCACCGTGCCCGAGTTAATATGAATTTGGATCTCGGAATCATTTATGATAGTTGGGTAGAGGTCACTATATAAATGCTTAAAACTTGTTTAAAATGTTTACAAGTATTGTCAAAACGATAGATGTTCATTAATTCCTTCACTTGCTATTTTGTAGTCAGAATCGTTTTCTCAATTGCAATGGCAACTCCAATCACATCCGCAACCACTAGTTCCAACACGCTTACCAATTTGTCATGGCTCCGACCCTTCATGGATCGATATAAGTTAGAAAAGAATGGTTCCAATTTCGCCAATTGGGACGCGCAACTTCGCTTAGCAGCGGAGGGTGACGACAAGCTTTGTATTACCGAGGCATCTCCCGCCGAACCTAATTCTAGGTCTACCACAGCCGCTAGGCAAGCCTGTGAGGTTTACAAAAAAGAGTCGGCCGCGATCAAAAACGTGTTGATCTTTGCAATGGAGGCCGAACTCCAAAGAAGTGCTATAAGGATTAGCACTGCTCATGAGATCTACATGAAACTTGTGAACATGTTTTCACGAGCTCCGCGGGTTATACAATATGAGGCGGCTTCCGCATTCTTTGATCTCAACATTTAGAAGGGCCAAAAAGTTAGCCCTCATGTGCTCAAGTTGATGGAGCATGTTGAGACCTTAAAAATGCATAAGGTGGATGTTAGGCCTGGAAATCCGCGGACATCCCTGATCAATGTCTTACCTTAGCCTGACTATCAGGGTGCCAGGACATCAGGCTGTCAGGACACATGAAGACAGGCGCCAGGCCATGGAGAGGACAACGGTCAAAATATCAGGACGATATTAGACCAAGAAATCACATTACAAGAGGAATACATACGCAGCATTAAATAGGAAGATCTCGCAATTAAAGCAGTAATTAAGGATGTAATATTGAGAATTATTGCGGGTAATTAAGGAAAATATTCCGCTTTAATACCAGGATCAAGCAGCCGTTCAACTGGTGACTATATAAAGAATGTTTGGGAATCATTTGAAGGAGCACAACACAAGACAAGATAGAGCATACAATATTCTCATACAACTCTTAGATACTTACGTCCCATTGTGCTAAATACATAATACAATAGTGAAATCCTCTCCTGGCTTGGTGCCCGTGGTTTTTTCCCATTCAAGGGTTTTCCACGTATAAAATTCTTTGTCTTCTTATTGTTATATTTATTGTATTTATATCTTTATATTCCACCTTGACGACCTGACCTACGGACTAAATAAGAGCTAGTTAACCTTACCTAAATCTACTTTGACCTGATTTAGCCTTGCGCAAAATCTACACAAAATAATTGGCGCCCACCGTGGGGAATCTAGCTCTTTAAACCCTTTTTTCTTATCCTACAAAAATTCAAAAATCATACAAAAATGGCCCAGCCCACCGTTGAAGAACAGTTGAACGCAACCCTTCAACAAATCGCTTAGTTGGAAAGCTTGAAAGAAAAAGTGGCCCAAACTGAGGCAGAAATCCTGCAATTAAGAGAGTCTGAATCAGCTCTGAAGCAAAAATTGGAAAAAAACTCAAGGAGCAGGCTCTAGATTCCAGCCAGGAACCCCATTTGCATCAATTATCAAAAACATTGATTTCTCCAGTTTTGGGAGCCCAAGTGGTTCTAAATTCATCAATACTGACGATGATGGTGAACCAAAGAATGACAATGAAAAACTTGATGAATCTGCAGCAGCCATCATGATGGCAGTAGTGCAGGAAATCAAGAAACTCAATGAAAAATTCGACAAGATACCTGGGGTACCCGCCAGCCTGGAAGAAGCTGCCCCTGACAGTTATGCTGATTCGCCTTTCATAGACGAAATAACAAAGGTAGATTTACCCAAGAAGTTTGTGGTCCCATCCATGAAAATCTATGATGGAACCACATATTCACAAAACCATGTGGCCCTCTACAAACAAAAAATGTTGGCTGCATCTATTCCCAGCGAATTCAGACAAGTTTGCATGTGTAAGGGATTTGGAACAACCCTGATCGGCCCTGCTCTACAATGGTACATCAAACTGCCAACTGGGAGCATCCATTCCTTCGCCAACCTGATCAACAACTTCAATTAGAAGTTTGCGAGTAGCAGGGAGTTGGAGAAGCGATCCAGTGATCTTTACCGGATTACACAGAAGCTTGATGAAACTCTCAGAACATTCCTTGCAAGATTCAACAAAGAAAAAGTATCTATTCCCAGGTGTGACTTTGGAACAGCAGTGGAGGCATTCAGGTAGGGATTGCTACCACACAATGACTTGTACAACGAGCTCACTAATTATCCCTGCCACACCTTCGAAGATGTCCAGGCCAAGACTCTTGCTTTTATCAGGCTAGAAGAGGACAAGAGTTACAAGCTTGGATCATCCAGTGGACCAAAGGACTATGAAAAAAGCAATAGGAAGAGCAACAAAGGAACCAACTACAGACCTACTCCATATTCCAGGCCAGACCATTCAGAAGTCAACCTGGCACATGAATATCAAGGTAAGGCTAAAGTTTTTCCACCTATTTCCGAGCATAACTTCAGTGTTGATATTGCAGGATTGATCCAAAGGCTTGATAACATGGGGCCAGTAGTCAGATGGCCTAGGAAGACGGAAAATTCCAACCCTAGAAGGGACAATTCCAAATGGTGCGAATTCCACATGGACATTGGACACACGACGGGTGACTGTTTCACCCTAAGGAAAGAAGTGGCTTATCTGCTGAAATCTGGATACTTAAAAGACCTGATCAAGATGAAAGGCAGGAATGCGGATCAGGGCAAGGAGAGCCAGGAGCATAAGCATGATTGCAGCCTCCCTCAACCACCTCCAATATACGAAGTAAAACTCATATCTGGCGGATCAGAAATATGCGGCCTGATCAGTTTAGCAGCAAAAACGATAGCCAGGACGCCAAGGACCGTATCACCCTGCAAGCCGGATCATATCCCGACAATAAATTTCAATGATTGTGACCTGGTGGGCATCCCTGATATTCATCATGATGGCCTGGTAATTTCTATGCAGATTGGAACCACCACAGTAAGATGAATTCTGGTAGATGGAGGCAGCTCAGTAAACTTGATCATGCTTGACGTACTGAAAGCCATGAAAATCAATGAAGACCAAATCACCAAATAAATTCCAGCGTTTTGGTAGGATTCAGTGGAGAAACCAGAAGCACTCTATGAGAAATCCACCTCCCAACCTACGTTGAAAGAGTCTCATCCTATGAGAAATTTGGAGTCCTTAATTGTCTGTCGTCTTACAACGCAATCTTGGGCAGACCCTGGATTCATAATGTCAAGGCCGTGCCATCAACCTATCACCAGTGTATCAAGATACCAACAGACTGGGGCATAGCCACAATCAAAGGGGATCACAAGACAGCCCAGGAATGCTACACAGCAGCTTTGAAACCTTCCAAGGCAGGTAAGTACTCTGTCAGGAGCACTTATGTAGCACCTCCCAAAATGGAAACAGATCAGGTAATTCTAGACCCTGAGTACCCTGACAGGTATGTTTTAGTAGGATTTGACGCCCCAGATAGTGTCAGGCCCGAGCTAGTAAAGTTTCTTAAAAATAAATCATCTTGGTTTGCTTGGTCACATTTTGATATGACTGGAATTAGTGCTGATATAATTACACATAAACTCAATGTTGACCCATCTTGTAAGCCTGTACAACAGAAAAGACGAAAATTTGCAGTTGAAAGAAATGCCATAATCAACGAGGAAGTGGAAAAACTCTTGGATATGGGAATGATCAGGGAAGTAATGTACCCTGAGTGGCTGGCTAACGTGGTTGTTGTGCAGAAAAAGAATGGAAAATGGAGAGTCTGCGTAGACTATACTAACCTGAACAAAGCCTGTCCCAAGGATCCATTTCCTTTGCCACATATTGATGCCATGGTAGACGCCACAGCAGGCCATGAGATGCTGACATTCATGGATGCTTCCACTAGATTCAATCAAATAAAAATGCACCCTGCTGACCAGGAGAGTACTACATTCATTACAGACCGAGACATATACTGTAATACCCGCCCTTTTTAGAGACCAGTTGACCAGCGTTGACCGACCTTGGGAGCAGTAATAGTCCTTAGAAGTGCGTACCAAAGTTATCCTGTGTTTTGAGTTATGAGTGGTACTCGATAGAGTAGAGGCTACTCGATCGAGTAGCTTGGATACTCGATCGAGTAGGGGCTACTCGATCGAGTAGGTGGGCCACTCGATCGAGTAGCGTCTTTTCAGCGAGGGTATATAATCGTGTTTTGTTAAAACCGAAAATCATTTCCGCGTCATTTCTTCAGATCTTTAGGTCGCCTCATTCCTTTCCCTTCAACATATACCTTCCATGGGAGCCTTTGAAGGTCCTTGTGCCTTAGGAGTGCATAGCTTGAGTCGGGTAGCGGTCCTTTGCCAGGTTTCCTCTTGTAGGTATGTCGTCATCATCATCCGTATCTTTGTCTTTTCAGTTAGGATTAGTTTCGTAGTGATAGATGATTGTGTTGTATATATAGGTGATGCTTGATTGTTGGGTATTGCGTGTATGGGCATGGAATCGTTGCAGTCGCTTAAAGGTAGGTTCGCCTACTCAGTTTCTGTGGATGGTCTAGCGCGTCGGTTGTTGAGTCGTGGTTGTTGTGTTGTTATTGTGTTTGTGTGGCAGAGTATATGCGGTAATCGGTTGATGTATAAAGTTTGTTGGTTGTTGTTGTACTGCAACTGTCTGTGATTAAATTTTTTTGGTTCTCGAGGTGCGTCCTCGGCTGAGTGGAATCACTTGCGGGAGTGGCTTCACGCCCTTGTTTCGCCCTCCGTGGAACCCGCCATGGGAGGGGATGTGTACATTAATGGGACAGGGTTATCGCTCGGTATGATAAGCGGGGCTTAGGTGGGAACGACTGTGGTCCCCCACTGGCAGGGCTGGTCTAGTGGACAGTCGGTGACAGAGATTGATTGGAGTGGGTGTGATTGTGTGTGACTGGTTGTGTTTATATTGCGTTGACGATTGTTGTTGGTTTGTGTTGTGTTTTGCCTCAGTTGCTGACCTTGTGTGGTTGTCCTGTTTGTTTATGTGTCTGCCGTGATCCCTTATGGTGAGCAGTCAGTCTTAGCAGGTGTTGATGTGGTTGATAGCTGGAGTCCTGGCAGGGATGAGTCGTCATGAGTTCTGATAGAGACAGTGCGTAGCTGACGAGTTGTATCTTTATTTTGTTAGTTGGTTGAACACTTGTAAATTTAACTATAACTGTTCTTTTATCGACTTTTGATGATAACTTACCTCGGACAACCGAGATGGTAACGCCCGTATATGCTAAGCAAGGTCTAGTTAAGGCTCCTCGGTATATAGGGGTGTTACAAAGTGGTATCAGAGCGACGATTTTGGAACCTGTAACCAATGAGCCTAATGAACGTAGCGAGTCTAATAAAATGAATCTGGTGTATGTGTAATGGGAGCCCCAGTTGATGCTAGATTTTGGGTGAGTAGGCGCCCTCATTTCAAAATCTTGGCCCCATTGTGCTTAAGCCAGTCACTGGGTATGGAATATGGAGTCAGTAAGTATGTACTTAACGTGTATGTTGATTATGTTGGAACTGTCTGTGGTTGAGTCCTTGTCGAAGTAATGTAGGCACGGTAGTTGCGTCAGAGACATGAATGGTGAAGTTTCGGCAGTGTCAGTGTGTGTATGTGGTGATATGAGGAACGTGGAAGGTTTTATGTGATAGAAGTGCGTGAAAAGTGTAGAAGTGTATGCTGTAGTATGAGATGTGGCCATGTTAAGACAAATTAGAGTCGCCACCAAGTTTTTTGGGAACTTGGAACCGTTCAAGTCAACTTTACACCTTTCATCGAAAAGCATAAAGCCAATCGACTACGAGTGATTAAAGATAAAGACTTGTACCCTATATCACTCGATTTGAATGACTCTCGTAATCCAATGGTATTTAGACGGATCCACAAACCATAGATCTTGAGTAAGGGGTGAGGGTACGTGTTAGGAAGCGCATAAGGACACCTAACCCCGCCCGTCGATAACGGCCTCTACTAAGTCAAGTATCGGATTTCAAACAAGGTCATAGCTACTACGATATGTGATATGCAAACATCGTTTTAAAACCCTAACATGTGAAGTTTCTATGTCGATTTAGATGCAACTAAACTAACTTTGTCAAAGTTGTAATTTAGCATGTGGGTTGATTGATCTAACAACATACAAACAAAACAAACAAGGCTTGATGGGAATGGGGGAGCCATTGGGATCTACCCTATTACAACCCAGGCATTTCATGCCGACACAACGATAAATTAAAGATACAACTCGATCTAAATACAATTGCTATATACGACACCATACATGACACATGGCCATTCGGCCTAGGAAAACGTGCACAAAGGGGGTGGCCCACGGCTCACATGACTCACGGCCTTGGGTCACTCCTCGTGATGTGTGCTTTCACTTAATCTCATCGAATTAGACATAAGGCTACGCACCAAAGCATGCATTAGCATAAATCGGGCCATGTTGCTTTAAACAACATGCGATTTACTACGCTCTTACATGCATTGAGGCACAACCGTCTAACCAAACAAGACCAAGGTTTTTGAAAGAGGTTTTGACTCGATAAAAGAAAACTAACTTGAAAATTACAACTCGATAACAAACGATAAATTACAAGCGACAAAACAAATAAAGAACGAACGATGTAAAATAAACGAAACAAGAAAAACCAAAGGACACGGCCAAGCCTCACGGCCTAAAGCCACGTCCAACCCTAGGTCCTAGGTCAGGTTCATTAGTTAGATCGATTGATTGCGGAACAAGTTCGAAAGCAGGCTAGAAAACAAGTTAGAAACGACGTTGATCGATTTGAAAAGATACCTTGCAAACGCGCATTCTACACGGCCTAAAGGGGTCCAATTAGGTCAAGTTTGCTAATTAATTTAACTCATCGAGTGTTAATAAGAAGGTGCTAATCACGCACTCTTATACTAGCGAGAAATTAGGTGAAAGAGCGAGATGCATTCAATTAAGTTACAGAATTGTTAATCGGTTTTAAAAGCTATGTCGATGTACCCTAAAGTGTCTAATTAGGTTATTAAATTGATCTAATGTCATCTAAATAAGTTATATGTTAACAATCAGAGGTCATACTAACATGCAACGGGTCCTAAGGTGGGTCGAATTGGCCGAGACAAACAAAGGGTCAAAAGCGAGGAACGGAAGTTAGAAATTCGTTTTATTTATGCCCTACCTTGAACACGAGGATATGTAAATGAGACGGGGGTGTACGACCGACTGATGTAGCGGTTTCTTTTCCCATCTCAAGTCAACGTGGGTGTTCATGGTGGTACTTTAACTCATACTCGGACTAAACTAGTTTCATAGTTAATTTAAACGATAAACAAAAGCGATAAACAAATAAAAACAAACTATAAAAAACCAACATAAAAAACCGAAATAAAAGGGAGAAAGAGGAGGATTTGATGCACCCTCAACCTACATGTATCGTTGACACCATCTTGGGTCGTAATCGATGGTAGATTTTATCTCGAGAGGCCGTCGTCGACGAAGAAACAAAGCAAACAACACGTTTTTATCGAATCTGGACAGCAACTTTCAAACAGCGATTTCTCCCTCGTTTCACGATGAAAATTCGATTTAAAAGATGTTTTGAAAACTAGAAAGAGAGGAGAACAGAGATCTTAAAGCAACCCCTGCTCGTTTTGAATTATTGGGCACGCAAAACGAGCACAAACAGAACTGGACAGACAGGAATAAACCGCGAAAACAGAGTGTATAACACTCTGTTTTTCGAGGGATTTCGTGTACTCTCAAGGGCAATTTGGCTCGTAAATCTTTGTCTAATGTGTAGATGGATGTTATATGGTTAATTAGGAACAAGAAACTCGAGTTTTGATGGAGGTTTGAAGGAGGAACGAACTGTTTTTCGAAGAGGACACACAAACTGTTCCAGTTTGGATGTCGGTTTTGTGGAGGGTTTTTGAGAGGCAATTAGGGTTTGTTTCTGGAGTTTAAAGCTTGTAAGTGAAGGTAGGATGTATGTAGAACTTAGAGGCATGAAGGTATGGTGAAGGGTGGGTATTTATAAGGAGTTAAAGTAGGGTAAAAGGGGGGAGAGACAGACGGGCTCGGCTGAGCATAGCTGCTGTCCAGCAGCTTTTGGGGGGTTTTCTAGGGTTCGTTTGGGGGTTTTTCTTGGTGATTAAGGTAAGGTAATATGGGTAGGATATTAGGGTATGGGTTAGGGTTAATGGGCACGGGTTTTGGTGGTATTTGGAGCGGGTTTTGGGCTCGGGATTGAGCACGCAAAACAGGGGGCTGCTTTGTGTTTTGCGCGGGCTGTTGGGGGTGATTGGGTTGGGATTTGGGCCGTGGTTATGGGGGTTCGAACTGGGGTGGATGGGTAGAGGCTTAGGTTGGTTAGTGTACTCGATATTCGTGCCAACTCGTAAAGAAAACGGGCTCAAAAACCGAGCTAAAATCGAGCTCAAAAACACATGTTCAAAACGAGTTCTTTTCGATTTTCAAATCGATTTTTCAAATCACTTAACACATTAAAGTAAATGATTTTTCAAATCAAATATACTCATAAAATGATTTTTCAAATCAAATATTTATTTTATTTTCAATAAAATAAACTTGAGAAAATAAATTCAAAATAAAATAAAATAAATTGAAATCACCTTAAAAAAAGACTTTAATTTAAATATCATTTAAATTAATAAAATGAACTCACTTAAAAAACATTAATTTAAATATCATTTAAATTAATAAAATACTTCATCGACGACGCCCATTCTACATCGTAAAACGAGCTCCAAATAATGACAATGACAACTAAAGAATACATGTGTCCTATCATCATCGGGTGTTTGTCGGGTTCTCTATAAATTCCAATATCGACGGATACGGGTATCTCTGAGCCCCCACTTTGACCGAGGCTTGGACAAGGCGAAAGTCAAAGTATACCCCAGTCCCTCTCGACCGAGGATTCTTCGGTCGTTTATAGTCCATTAGACTTGCGTATATAAGCTCGCTTGACCATAAGAAGAGATCATACCTGAAACTTCGTTGGGGATTGACTCTTGCTTCTGTTGTGTCAAATTATCGTCGTTGGTCGTCGACCCATAAAATTGCATATATGGTGAGTTGAGCCTTATCCTTAGGCGCCTACGTATCCGTTTCTGACGGAATCAAACCCGCGTCGTAGTTCGGCAACTGCTGACACATGCCCAAAGTTTATCATCGGCTGGCATTTGTCCAAAATTCATCATCTACTGACATTTGCCCAAAATTTATAATCTGCTGGCACTTGTCCGAATGGGACGGGACTTTCCAAGGAGGTTGCCGCCGCTTTCATCATTTGCTTTCAGCTACGGAATTCTTCCATTTCATACTCTTGTATTGAATTGAATTCTTGGTGGATATCATCCTTTACATCTTGATAATGGTCTCTGAAGCCAACGGCTTCAGAGCCCCCAGTTTGTAATGGCTCTAAAGTCGAAGACTTTAGAGCCTCCAGTTGAAGCATATCCTGCTATAATTGAAACACAAAAACGTACTAGCAACAATCATCACATAAGCACATTTGGATCATCGACCCGAGAATTGAATTTGAAAATTTTGAATAATTGGGCCATCGACCCGAATTTTGAATTTGACATCACTTAGCATGTTGGGCCATCGACCCGAGGTTTGAAGTTGAAGTTTTGGAATGCTGGGTCGTCGACCTGAAATTGAATTTGAAAGACTGGGTCATCAACCCAAAATTTGAACATGTTGAAAATTTTGAATAATTGGGCCATCGACCCGAATTTTGAATTTGAAATGAATCACTTGGATGTTGGGTCGTCGACCCAAAATTTGATTTTGAACTTTGAGATTTGAACCTTGACTTGGATCATCTATCCATAATGCGCAATAAGTTTTTGAAATTTTGAAATTTTGAAATATCTGGCATTTTGAAATCGAACCTTGATGGGTGAGCATGAAATACGACTCAGACACTCCGTATGACTCGTAAACAACGTGGGCGTAGCCCGCTACCGTAAAACAAAAATGAAAATAAAACCGCAAGTGTGCACGGGTTTTAATTCAATTATTGACTTGTTGGGGGTAGAAATGTAAATTGGCCATTCTGGCACCAAAAGATGGCAAATGGGAATCACTAGGCCGCCGGACTTGAGACATAGATATCGTATGGCATGGGTGTGCTCCCAAGGGCACATGGGAATCAAGATCACTTGGCATTGACAAGGTGGATTAAACTCACGGAGCGACAACGTTGGCTTCGCCCAGACACTAAACGCAGACTGATTTTATGAGAACACTTAGACATCACACATCACTCTTGTTGGGAACATTCTGTCACTCTTCTCCTCGCCTCCTTTCTTTTCAGCGAGTATTCATCATTTCTTGCCACCGCCTTCTTTCTTTTCAGCGGGCTTTTACTGTTTTTCTTCCACGCCTTCTTTCTTTTCAGCGGGTTTTTCATATTTTCTGTTCCCAACACAAACCTACATCTATATGACTCGGCATCTTTGCCTAAACCGTTCGATAAAGCTCATTCTGAGACTCGATACTATTCATCTGAACCTATATCCTTATCCTAGCTTACATCGAGTACTAAGACCGACTCAAACAAAGGTGGCTTCATTTGGACTTGGTTAAGACCCGTAAGAAACCGACAAGATGACAACTTGGTTGATGAGTGGATTGAATCCCTTATTCTGAAGGACTGCCTACGTATTCGCGTGGAGCGAAATCAAATCCGACGTAGTTCGATCATGGTGCATAAACATGGCATATTGATTGTGTGTACACACTCGAAGGTTTCACCTAAGGTATCATGTCATATCCCATTCTAGCCTGTAAAGTACCGTTAAATCCCGTGTTTGGGGTTAGGTACAAAAAGGCTTGGATCTTTTGGGATGTGGAGCTTGGTAAAAATAGGTTCGTAAGGTAAACCATCATTCTGAAGGTTCGCTTTGTGGTGCTAAGGCCAAGGGCTATGGCTGTCGATGTGGTTGGAATGGGTGTCTCGGGTTTGATGAACCACGAGTGCAAATGGGTTGAAAAATGATGTGGGTTCAAATTTCCATGTCTGGACCCTAATGGCTGGGTGTAACGACACAAGCGGAATAATTCTCAAAATTCCCGACTATCCCTTTGTAGCTGTTTCAGGAAGGACTTATAGGGTAAAGAGGTTACTACTTAAGCTTTTGGGCTTCGCCCATTGAACTTTAACTATGGGTACTTGACTTGACTTCTGGCTTCCGTAACTTCGACATTCAACCAAAAGCGTTCTGCAATGACTTCACCATCACTTTTCTTTTTTCATTTTTCTTTCATCACTTTTCTTTTTTCATTTTTCTTTCATCACTTTTCTTTTTCTTTTTTCATTTTATTCTTTTGTCCTTTTTTTCTCATCTTTTCATTCTTTTTCATCTTTTTTTTTTCTTCTCTTCTTAAAAAAGGTCTTCTATTCATTCCCTTAGTCACAAATGGATATACCTTAAAAACTGGGCTTCGCCAACTAAATTGGGTTAGAATTAACAATTCCTTGTTAGAATGGGTTGGTCTCTTCTCTCTTCGAGAGGGGATGATTTTATGGGGAAAAGGCTTGCCTTCCATCATCGATAGGGTAACAAGGAGCTAGTCCGGGTTCGTCATAGAATCATCTAAAATCTTGCCATAAGCATTGGTTCAGATGGAGGTTTTCTACCGCCAGACATGGAATAGGTAAAGGAATCAAACACGGGATCCTAGTGTACCTTACATTTTGAAACGGGGCATATTTCTACCCCAGGGATGCCTTTGAGCGTGTTGTGCATTTTATCATGCTTTCAGAATGATTGAGGATTGGAAACAAGATATATTTGGAAACGAAACTGCAACTTTTTTATTGGGACGACAAATGCTTAACAGACTCGAAGGAACGATTCCTAGGACACACCCTAGGTCATCGCAGAACAAACGACTCAAATTCAAGAAAAGAAAGTCCTAGACTCGACTCTACTAAGATAAGAAAACAGATCCCGACTCATAATTTTTCAAATCTGGTCTTGAGCTTTTCCTTGTTCAGTTGTCAACTTAGATGCTCGGCTCTTGTCCTTGATCCCTTTGATGGTCTGCCTCCATCCTGAGGTAGTCCTCTGAGGATCTACGCCAGTGATGAAGGTTGGTGAATCGAATTGTCCTTTATTAACTTCGTTAACGAGAGGAGTACATTCTAGAGCAAGACTCCCGACTTGAATTTCATTCTTCGAGTTTGGCAAGAATTCAAAGCAATCCACAAATATTTTCCCGATAAACACCCCTTTCAAGTGACATGGGCGGATAAGGTGGGAATAATCGACATTGTCTTCGACAGAAACAAAGTTGGCGTGATCGCCAAATGGATTGGTGATGTTATTGGGTTTAACAGTTGGGATCGGGAGTGTTCCATTCTCGATCATGTCTTGAATTTCGTGCTTCAGTCGATAACACCTTTCAGTATCATGGCCTTTCCCTTGATGAAAGGCACAGTAGGCATTTGGTTTATACCATTTACCTTGTTGATCAGCGGGAGGGTCCGGAGTTGGACCAATAGGCTTCAGCTTTCCTTGGGCTATGAGCCTTTGGAGAGCGTATGTATAAGTGCATCCAATATCGGTGAATGTCCTGGGTGTTTGGCACTGCGACTTCTTCGATTGCCCTTCTAAGAGATTGATGGCTTCATCAATATGGGCCGTTGCTGGGGCCTTGCCCTTAGACGATGAGGCCCCTTAGTACCCTTTCGGCCTTTCAGCCTCTGCCCTTATGACATCATCTTCTACCTTTATCCCGATTCTTATCAATTCTTTGAAAGAGCCAAAATTTTGGTATTTCAGAGCATTGCGGTAAATAGGTCGTAGATTCTTTACGAACTTATCTACCATTTCAACTTCATCAGGCTTCTTGGCTAGTTTCACGCTTTCAGCGCGCCATCTTGCAAGGAATTCAGTAAAGCCTTCTTTTTCTTTCTGTGTCATAACCTCTAGTGTTCTTATATTGGTCCGAATCTCGACATTGTCAGCATAGTGCTTACAAAACTCCACCGTGATATCTTCGAAAGTAGGGAAGTCCTTAAGGTCCAGATTGTAGAACCACGCCTTCGGGTGTTCATCCAAAGATTGAGCGAAAATTTTAGAGAGCATGTCAGCAGGCACTCCCTTCAGTGCTAAGTACCCCTTATAGGCCTTAACATGGTGAACTGGATCTTCTGTGCCCTTAAATTTTGGGATATCAGTGAGTACCATGTTCGTGGGCAACTTATCCTGAATTGGGGCATAGGCCCTAGCATTTTCGTAATGGATGTTCTTCCCCTGGGGGAGTTTCAGACGGTCCTCAATGAACTTGAACCGTTTCTCCAGATCTGTCAGAGGTGGGGTATATGAAGAGGAATCTTCACCCAGCTTGGATTCGATCGCATCCATTCTGGTCATCATAAGGTTCACGGCCTCAGTGAGCTTGTTAACAGCATCTTCCATTGCTTGACGTCGGGTTTTTGGCGGCCTTTCTACAAGAAAACCCCGTACTGAGTCAATATTTAAAGTAAGAGCCCCTGCACACTTAAGGACACGACCCCAACTTGACTCAAACAAAGACTCGACTTGAGACTGACTAACCAAAGGTTCGACTCACGGTTGGATTTAGACCTTGGTTCATTTTAGACTCGGCAAAACGACATGACTCAAACTGTCATAGCACGATTCTAAACCGGACTCGGTGTGACTAAACCCGTGATTGGACCAACATAGTCCTTAGGTTCGGGTGAAACGCCCTAAATGGCCTAGCTTGGGCATTTTTGTGGACTATCCTAGACCAAAAGGTCGACCAACATGACTCAAGGCCCAAGAGGTGAGCTTGGGTGACCCAACAAGGTCGTGTTCTAGACTCTTAGAACGAAACACACCCGGCCTAACACGGCCATGACCTGGACACGACTTGACACATTTCATGCTTGGTTGAGGTTCGAGAGGCACTTTGGATTGATTTTGAAAAACGAAAGATTGATTCGAAAATGAGATTTGAAATGGGCAGCATGCCGGCTGTAAAAGCTCATTTTGGGCCGAAAATTCTAGTCCTATTTGGGCAGCATTCCGCGTTTTTAAAACCATGCTATTTTGAAAGTAAGTTGTTCAAAAGTTCGGTTTTGAAAAGGACATGGGAAATTTCGAAAAGACTCGGAAAAACAATTTGCACATTGTCATTCTCATGTTACAAGGATGTATGCTCCTAGACATCTCTAAGTCTCGGCAAGTCTTCTACAAGAAGGTCTATGCCCTCCATCCTTTTGCGGTCTTATAGAGCAAGGTGTCTTAAGGTAGAGTACCTAGAAGATCGTCCCCACCATCAAGAACCACGCGAGGTGAAGTGGAAGCGAGCAATGTGCAGCTTCCTAGCATAGTGGGACGTCGCCCCCCCACGCATCACGAAGAAACGCTGGGATGGCCCGGGCAAGTCCTTAAGGGTTTATGCATGAATCGTAGCACTATGAGTAATGTTTTAATTTCCAACACTTTCTTTTCAAGTTTCACCTCGGAGGAAAAGACCCTAGAAACAAAGTGTAACTAGTCCTCTTTTCCCAAAGTGAGTCGCCAAATCAGTGGACAAGGCCCTCGGGAACTGCGTCCGCGGGATCCACACTAGACATAATCGACTCGAGGTTCTTTCGAATCGAATTAAGACAAATTAGAGTCGCCACCAAGTTTTTTGGGAACTTGGAACCGTTCAAGTCAACTTTACACCTTTCATCGAAAAGCATAAAGCCAATCGACTACGAGTGATTAAAGATAAAGACTTGTACCCTATATCACTCGATTTGAATGACTCTCGTAATCCAATGGTATTTAGACGGATCCACAAACCATAGATCTTGAGTAAGGGGTGAGGGTACGTGTTAGGAAGCCCATAAGGACACCTAACCCCGCCCGTCGATAACGGCCTCTACTAAGTCAAGTATCGGATTTCAAACAAGGTCATAGCTACTACGATATGTGATATGCAAACATCGTTTTAAAACCCTAACATGTGAAGTTTCTATGTCGATTTAGATGCAACTAAACTAACTTTGTCAAAGTTGTAATTTAGCATGTGGGTTGATTGATCTAACAACATACAAACAAAACAAACAAGGCTTGATGGGAATGGGGGAGCCATTGAGATCTACCCTATTACAACCCAGGCATTTCATGCCGACACAACGATAAATTAAAGATACAACTCGATCTAAATACAATTGCTATATACGACACCATACATGACACATGGCCATTCGGCCTAGGAAAACGTGCACAAAGGGGGTGGCCCACGGCTCACATGACTCACGGCCTTGGGTCACTCCTCGTGATGTGTGCTTTCACTTAATCTCATCGAATTAGACATAAGGCTACGCACCAAAGCATGCATTAGCATAAATCGGGCCATGTTGCTTTAAACAACATGCGATTTACTACGCTCTTACATGCATTGAGGCACAACCGTCTAACCAAACAAGACCAAGGTTTTTGAAAGAGGTTTTGACTCGATAAAAGAAAACTAACTTGAAAATTACAACTCGATAACAAACGATAAATTACAAGCGACAAAACAAATAAAGAACGAACGATGTAAAATAAACGAAACAAGAAAAACCAAAGGACACGGCCAAGCCTCACGGCCTAAAGCCACGTCCAACCCTAGGTCCTAGGTCAGGTTCATTAGTTAGATCGATTGATTGCGGAACAAGTTCGAAAGCGGGCTAGAAAACAAGTTAGAAACGACGTTGATCGATTTGAAAAGATACCTTGCAAACGCGCATTCTACACGGCCTAAAGGGGTCCAATTAGGTCAAGTTTGCTAATTAATTTAACTCATCGAGTGTTAATAAGAAGGTGCTAATCACGCACTCTTATACTAGCGAGAAATTAGGTGAAAGAGCGAGATGCATTCAATTAAGTTCTGAATTGTTAATCGGTTTTAAAAGCTATGTCGATGTACCCTAAAGTGTCTAATTAGGTTATTAAATTGATCTAATGTCATCTAAATAAGTTATATGTTAACAATCAGAGGTCATACTAACATGCAACGGGTCCTAAGGTGGGTCGAATTGGCCGAGACAAACAAAGGGTCAAAAGCGAGGAACGGAAGTTAGAAATTCGTTTTATTTATGCCCTACCTTGAACACGAGGATATGTAAATGAGACGGGGGTGTACGACCGACTGATGTAGCGGTTTCTTTTCCCATATCAAGTCAACGCGGGTGTTCATGGTGGTACTTTAACTCATACTCGGACTAAACTAGTTTCATAGTTAATTTAAACGATAAACAAAAGCGATAAACAAATAAAAACAAACTATAAAAAACCAACATAAAAAACCGAAATAAAAGGGAGAAAGAGGAGGATTTGATGCACCCTCAACCTACATGTATCGTTGACACCGTCTTGGGTCATAATCGATGGTAGATTTTATCTCGAGAGGCCGTCGTCGACGAAGAAACAAAGCAAACAACACGTTTTTATCGAATCTGGACAGCAACTTTCAAACATCGATTTCTCCCTCGTTTCACGATGAAAATTCGATTTAAAAGATGTTTTGAAAACTAGAAAGAGAGGAGAACAGAGATCTTAAAGCAACCCCTGCTCGTTTTGAATTATTGGGCAAGCAAAACGAGCACAAACAGAACTGGACAGACAGAATAAATCAAAAAAAACAGAGTGTATAACACTCTGTTTTTCGAGGGATTTCGTGTACTCTCAAAGGCAATTTGGCTCGTAAATCTTTGTCTAATGTGTAGATGGATGTTATATGGTTAATTAGGAACAAGAAACTCGAGTTTTGATGGAGGTTTGAAGGAGGAACGAACTGTTTTTCGAAGAGGACACACAAACTGTTCCAGTTTGGATGTCGGTTTTGTGGAGGGTTTTTGAGAGGCAATTAGGGTTTGTTTCTGGAGTTTAAAGCTTGTAAGTGAAGGTAGGATGTATGGAGAACTTAGAGGCATGAAGGTATGGTGAAGGGTGGGTATTTATAAGGAGTTAAAGTAGGGTAAAAGGGGGGAGAGACAGACGGGCTCGGCTGAGCATAGCTGCTGTCCAGCAGCTTTTGGGGGGTTTTCTAGGGTTCGTTTGGGGGTTTTTCTTGGTGATTAAGGTAAGGTAATATGGGTAGGATATTAGGGTATGGGTTAGGGTTAATGGGCACGGGTTTTGGTGGTATTTGGAGCGGGTTTTGGGCTCGGGATTGAGCACGCAAAACATGGGGCTGCTTTGTGTTTTGCGCGGGCTGTTGGGGGTGATTGGGATGGGATTTGGGCCGTGGTTAGGGGGGTTCGAACTGGGGTGGATGGGTAGAGGCTTAGGTTGGTTAGTGTACTCGATATTCGTGCCAACTCGTAAAGAAAACGGGCTCAAAAACCGAGCTAAAATCGAGCTCAAAAACACATGTTCAAAACGAGTTCTTTTCGATTTTCAAATCGATTTTTCAAATCACTTAACACATTAAAGTAAATGATTTTTCAAATCAAATATACTCATAAAATGATTTTTCAAATCAAATATTTATTTTATTTTCAATAAAATAAACTTGAGAAAATAAATTCAAAATAAAATAAAATAAATTGAAATCACCTTAAAAAAAGACTTTAATTTAAATATCATTTAAATTAATAAAATGAACTCACTTAAAAAACATTAATTTAAATATCATTTAAATTAATAAAATACTTCATCGACGACGCCCATTCTACATCGTAAAACGAGCTCCAAATAATGACAATGACAACTAAAGAATACATGTGTCCTATCATCATCGGGTGTTTGTCGGGTTCTCTATAAATTCCAATATCGACGGATACGGGTATCTACAATAGTAATGCACTTGGATAACGTATGGATAATTTATCGTTAGTTATGTGCTTTGATTAACGTAATTATAAGTTTGTTAGCAATGTGGTAAGACGAGTTTAGACATGATACAATGACATAATTGCATATACGGATGACTCGATAGCGGGTAAACCATGTTGTGTGAAGTTTGTTGTAGCGTAACGTGACATGAATCTTATCTGATGAGACGGTATGATATATTTGAGTAGTAATGGTAATATATGAGTGAGTACGATAACCAGTGACGATTTCCGAACTTGGTTTGGAATCGACACGTAATATTGTTTTGCAGGAATCTTCAGTTAATTTTGTAATTATGACCGTGTACTCAACCTTACTTGACCGAGTGCGAGTGCTTACTAGACCGAGTAGACCTCACTCGATCTAGTTAGGAAGCTATGATGTCGAGAAGTGGGAATTTTCTGCGGATACTCGACGAAATAGCACCTACTCGATCGAGTAGAGGGCACTCGATCGAGTACCCTAGGCACTCGATCGAGTAGGCTACATTACAGTGGCTTTTACGGGTTTCATGAAACCCTTGTTTTTCCTCATTCTTCTTATTCTTTCCTCTTCTTTTGAAACCCTAACCTCCTAAACCTCTCAAAACTCTTATAATTTGTGTTTGTGGTGATTAATTCGGGTAGTTTTCTTTGCTTTGATTCATTCTTTCACTTCCTATTTGATAAAGGTATGAATTTCTTTCCTAATTTCATGTTTTCATCACTTAGAATCTATTGGAATGATAGAATAATCTGAAATTTCGATTCATATGGACGAAAGTTACTTGTAATTGTTGTAATATGATCCACATGCTCCCCTTCCATGATTATTGATGTTTATGGTGCTAAAAATAGAATAGAAATTGCAAATTTGGGGACGAAATTTTTCTAGGGTTTGTGAAATCAAATTGATTTTTGGGTGTTCACTACATGTTGGATGATAAAATTGAGCAGTATATGTTGCATATATCATGTTGGAAGTTGGATTTTGTGATTTTCACCTTAAAATTTGCCTTAAAACTCCTTCTTAAAAGTGCCCCAAATTGAAATTCGTTTTCTATAATTGAGATTTTGTGTTGAATATGAATGAATGTGTAAGAGCTAAACCTTGATATGGTAGTAGTGATGATTAATTCTTGTCAAATATGCCAAATTGTTATCGCTGTAGAGACCGTCTGACTATTTGACTTGAGATGTTGCTCATAATGTTGAATGTTAGTGATGGCGTGTACTTAGTTGCCTCTCTAGGAGCATACATGAATGTTTCACCTGTTTTCAAGTATATATGGAGTAGTATTTGAGCCATGTCTTGACAGTTGAAGTAGTCGAATAAATCATGTTTATCCATGCTAAAATTTTCACAGCTATAGAGATCGTCTGAAATGCTATGAACTGAATTTATATATATAATCTGGAAATTGGTTGGTGAAATTGTGGACATAGATGATTATTCAATGTTCAATTTGTGTAAATTACATGTTTTAAGTGCCCAGGCAAGTATGTGTAATTGTATGCTGAAACAGATGCCGAGACTAAACCTGGGGACCCGTCAAAGTAAGAGGGGGAGGGCTTCTCAGCCCGAAATTGGGGAGGGTAGCGGACCGGTCGTACCGTCTGTACCCGAGTATCCTTCGGTAGTCTTTCTGGACTTCAAACAGAGGGAGAGGTTTGTAGCGTTGCAGAAACGCAAGATGAGACCCACCCGTTGTGTGGACACCACACTTCTTGATGACCTGGGGATTGAGACGGATGTCCCGTCATATCTTTGAGACCTTGGGGTTCACGGGGTTGTATCGTTTACGGAAGCATTCCTATCCTTTTCTGATTTTGGAGTTCATGAGCTCGTTTAAATACGAGCCAGCTCAACAGTCTGTTGAGTTCCGTCTTATGAACACGAATTTTGTTTTTACCATGGACCTCTTTGCTTCTCACCTTGGTTTGGCTAAGCCTCCCAAGGATTCCATTAGCGAGATCCCATCTGAGTGCGGGGTTTGCCGCCTTATGCCTTGTTTGTCTGGGAAGTCAGCTCCCACTGCCAGTAACATGTTGATTAATGATGTTCAATATGTTACTTTGAGAGTCTTCCTTCGTTCTATATCGAATCTTCTTTATGAGAGGCCGGATATGAGTAAGCTGAAAAATCACGAGTTGTTGCTTTTGATGTCTTATCTTAACCTGAAGTGGACTGAGAGGGTGGTCTTCAATGCTCCTGCCATGTTATGTGCTAGCCTTGCATTGATGGCTACTTCTATCACACGGTACTTGAGTTGTGGTGCTCTTGCCACCCGGTTAGCTGAAAAGCTAGCCTCCTTTAAGGCTTCTTCCGAGTACGTTCCCCTAGCCACACCGGTGGCTACCATGGACAGAGACTACTACCTCGACCTGAAATGGTTGAGAACCTTGGAGGATGGTAGCCTAGCATGGAGGGTGTGGGGTATGAGCTGGATGAGGATACCGGCTCCTGAGCACCTTCCACCGACTGAGCCTTTGGATGCGGTTGACTCTGATGAGGAGGATGAGGATGCACCTCGACAGATACAGAAATACCTCATTGATGACACGATCCTTCGGGTGATGCCTGAGCCGAAGAAGGGAGAGAACGTGAGAGCGGCGGAGGATAGGCCCAGGTTGGGGAGAGGACCTCGTCGTGTGAGGGAGAGGACAACGACACTGCACCACGGCCAGCAAAGACCACAAAGAAGACCTTTTTCCTTGTTACCCCTACCTTGATACCCCGGAGACACGTTCGAGCTACTTGGCAGAGAGGGTGTCCTCTACCTTGACACTCAGGAACATGCATGAGATGGCGTATGCTCAGGGTATTGGGACCGAGGGACCACACCTAGTGTGGTGGAGCGGAGTTAAGGACTACAGTGGGGTTTTCCACTCGTACGGGGTGGACCAGACAGCATGGGGGATACCTCAGTCCTTTGCCTTTGGTGGTTTGACCCCATGGTATGAGAGTCCCGGAGCTGGGGCAGGAGTCGATGTGGGTCTTGGGTCATCAGGAGCAGGCACCTCGGGAGGGGATGGTGGTAGAGATGAGATGATGGACGAGCAGCAGCAGCAGGAGTGATACTCCTTTCTTTCTCTTTGTTTATGGTTGATTATGTTGGTTGGTAGTAGGTGTTTTAGTTGGTACTTTTTACATTTGGTTTGTATGGATGTCTATAAGGCCGTATTTGCTTAGTTTGAACTTGTTGGCAGGATTTTGATGGGTCGGGTTGTCATCCCGACTCTCGTTTATGTGACATCTTACATATATATATATATATATATATATATATATATATATTGTGTTATGACGGGAAGACTTCAAGGGCTTTAACCTGTGGCTACTTGACAGAGTGTCCCTCACTCGGTCGAGTGGCTGCAGATGTGACGAGGAGGGAGTATTCTGATCTCAGGCTACTCGATCGAGTAGCCAAGACACTCGATCGAGTAGCGGGCACTCGATCGAGTACCCTATATACTCGATCGAGTAGCACTGTTACAGGAACCTTTCGTTAATTAAAATTGTTTTAACGGTCATATCATTACAAGTTTTGAGGTTTAATATGGTTGTTTATGATTAGTAACATGTTTGAACCGTTAATTTCACATGTTGGGAGTCGTTTTTGTGTTTTGGATGCGTATTCGTAAAGAACAGTGCAAGTAGTAGTTGGTTCTTATTGCATTCATTTTACATCCGTAATGTCTACTAATTATATTTCACCAGAGTTGTGTCTTTCCATATACATATACAAATGATATATATACATGCATTCATGACTGTGGCAAATTATTCGAATATAGTTGCATATGCTTTTATGAATTAATGGTTGTATGAGTAATGAGTAATGTCAATAACGAATCCTATGTGTTGGGTACATGTCAAGAGGTAAGTTTCAGTAATATGTGTAGTAATTCGGTGGTGAACTTCGGGGACGAAGTTCCTTTTAGAGGGGAAGAGTAATGTCGCAAAATAAAAAGGCCGATATTGCAATCTTTTGTTGTTCGTTTATGATGTTTTCTATTATTGCGGTTACATTTCTTGTACGAAACGATAATTGTTCTCACGTGTTCGTTGAGTAATTTTTATGTTGAAGTTACAGTTGAATAGTGTGTTACGAAGAGACGGTTATAGAAAGATAGTTATGATGTCATGTGTTGAGAATAGAATCGCATCGTTGAGTAACATAGTGGTGTTAATGTGACATGCTTCGTGTTGATGGTTGTGTACTAGTGAAAGTGTGATAGTGTGTGGCTAAGAGTTGTGGGCAGCAGTGTAGTCGTTGGTTGTGTTGGTCCATATTGTGAGGTTGGTATTTCAAGTGGTAGTTTGTAGAGGTCGATCTATATGGAGCGTTAGACAGTCGATGATGATGACATGGAGGATAGAATTTCCGGGGAGTAGTGACCTATGTCGGAAGGGTAGTGATGTCGTTTTGTTTCCCTATCTTGTGCTTTGGGATAAGTGAGTTGAACTTCGGGGACGAAGTTCTTTTTAAGGGGAGAAGACTGTAATACCCGCCCATTTTAGAGACCAGTTGACCAGCGTTGACCAACCTTGGGAGCAGTAATGGTCCTTAGAAGTGCGTACCAAAGTTATCCTGTGTTTTGAGTTATGGGTGGTACTCGATAGAGTAGAGGCTACTCGATCGAGTAGCTTGGATACTCGATCGAGTAGGGGCCACTCGATCGAGTAGGTGGGCCACTCGATCGAGTAGCGTCTTTTCAGCGAGGGTTTATAATCGTGTTTTGTTAAAACCGCAAATCATTTTTGCCTCATTTCTTCAGATCTTTAGGTCAACTCCTTCCCTTCCCTTCACCATATACCTTCCATGGGAGCCTTTGAAGGTCCTTGTGCCTTAGGAGTGCATAGCTTGAGTCGGGTAGCGGTCCTTTGCCAGGTTTCCTCTTGTAGGTATGCCATCATCATCATCTGTATCTTTGTCTTTTCAGTTAGGGTTAGTTTGGTACTGATAGATGATTGTGTTATGTATATAGGTGTTGCTTGATTGCTGGGTATTGCGTGTATTGGCATGGAATCGTTGCAGACGCTTAAAGGTAGGTTCGCCTACTCAGTTTCTGTGCATGGTCTAGCGCGTCGGTTGTTGAGTCGTGGTTGTTGTGTTGTTGTTGTGTTTGTGTGGCAGAGTATATGCGGTAATCGGTTGGTGTATACAGTTTGTTGGTTGTTGTTGTACTGCAGCTGTCTGTGATTGATTGTCTTTGGTTCTCAAGGTGCGTCCTCGGCTGAGTGAAGTCACTTGCGGGAGTGGCTTCACGCCCTTGTTTCGCCCTCCGTGGAACCCGCCACGGGAGGGGATGTGCACATTAATGGGACAGGGTTATCGCTCGATATGATGAGCGGGGCTTAGGTGGGAACGGTTGCGGTCCCCCACTGGTAGGGCTGGTCCAGTGGACAGTCGGTGACGGAGATTGATTGGAGTGGGTGTGATTGTGTGTAACTGGTTGTGTTTATATTGCGTTGACGATTGTTGTTGGTTTGTGTTGTGTTTTGCCTCAGTTGCTGACCTTGTGTGGTTTTCCTGTTTGATTTTGTGTCTGCCGTGATCTCTTATGGTGAGCAGTCAGTCTTAGCAGGTGTTGATGTGGTTGATAGCTGGAGTCCTGGCAGGGATGAGTCGTCATGAGTTCTGATAGAGATAGTGCGTAGCTGACGAGTTGTATCTTTATTTTGTTAGTTGGTCGTAACACTTGTAAATTTAACTATAACTGTTCTTTAAACGACTTTTGATGATTACTTACCTCGGGCAACCGAGATGGTAACGCCCATATATTTTAAGGAAGGTCTAGTTAAGGCTCTTCGGTATATGGGGGTGTTACATATACTGTTATAATGCCATGTCTTTCGGCCTGAAGAATGCAGGGGCAACGTACCAGCACCTGATCAACATGATGTTTAAAGACCAAATAGGTGATATCATGGAAGTTTACATAGAAGACATGGTGGTAAAATCCAAAAATGCAGGAGATCATGTGAAGCATTTAGAAGTAGCATTCGAAATATTGGAGAAATACAACATGAAGCTCAACCCTTTAAAATGCCACTTTGGAGTCTCTACAGGTAAGTTCCTGGGATACATGGTCACGAAGAGAGGCATAGAAGCCACCCGAATGATAAAAGCTATCCTGAATTACAACACCCAAATCACAAAGATATCCAAAAATTGACAGGCCGGGTAGCTGCCCTGAACCGTTTCATATCAAGATCCTCTGAAAGGTGCAAAACATTTTACAACCTCCTCAGAAAAAATAAACAGTTTCAATGGACGGATGAACATGAGACAGCCTTTCAAGATTTAAAATCCTACCTATCATCTGCACCCTTACTGGCTAAACCAGAGAAGGGAGAACCCCTGTCAGTATACTTATCCGTCACTGACACAGCAGTCAGTGCAGTCCTAGTAAAAGAACAGGATAGTCAACAACACCCGGTTTATTATGTAAGTAAAAGCTTGCTGGATGCTGAGATGAGGTATGGATTACTTGAGAAATATATTTTAGCTTTGATTTTGTCGTGTACTAAATTACGACCTTACTTTGAAAGCCATCCCATTATAGTCAGGACTAACTTACCAATAAAATTTGTCCTACGTAAGCCTGAATTATCAGGCAGGATGGCCAAATGGTCAGTTCAAATTAGCACATACGATATCTCTTTTGAACCCAGGGCATCGATCAAATTGCAGGCCCTAGCAGACTTTGTGGCTGGCTTTAGACCTAACCTAGAACATGGCCTAAAAAAAGAAGTCAACCAATTAGAAAATAAAACCCCAGACCAAGAATGGACTTTGTTCATAGATGGGGCATCCAACGCCAGGGGGACAGGGTTAGGATTAGTGCTTAAATCACCACATGGAGATATGATAGCACAAGCTATAAGCTGTGAGTTCAAAGCTACAAACAATGAAGCGGAATATGAAGCTCTTATAGCAGGCTTAAAGGTATGTCTAGACCTCGGTGTTCAAAACCTAAAGGTAAAAACTGATTCACTTCTAATTGCAAATCAAATAAAGGGAATTTATACGGCTAAGGATGCAAAAATGATTTCGTATTTAGAATATGCAAAAAACCATACCGCTAAATTTGCTTTATTTGATATAGATCAAATATCAAGAGACCTGAACACACAGGCTGATGCTCTGGCCAGCCTGGGTTCCAATTTTACCCCTACGGTTTTTGATAAAATACCAATTGTTCATCTATTAGAGCCAACCATCAGTAAGCCAGAACAAGTCAAACCCTGTCAATCAAGACGGTAACTCTTGGACTAAACCCTATTATGATTGGTTTCTCCAAGGAATACTGCCTCAGGGGAGACACGAAGCAAGGGCTTTTAAAATTAGAGCTTCAACTTATGCTATTATCAATAACACATTATTTAAGAGTCCGCAGGCCGGACCATACCTGAGATGCTTAGAGCCTGACAAAGCTGAACTTGTACTTCAAGAAATACACGATGGACACTGTGGTAACCACAAGGAGGAAAAAGCCTGGCGAGTAAAGTACTCAGGACAGGCTATTACTGGCCTACACTGAGGGCTGATTGCCTGAAATATTCTTCAAAATGCGAAGCCTGCCAAGTCCATGCACCAATTATACATCAGCCATCTGAGGTCCTTCATTCAATTTTTGCACCCTGACCATTCATGAAGTGGGGCATGGATATTGTAGGAAAGCTGCCCATAGCTCCAGGACAAAAAGTATTCATGTTGGCTATGACTGATTACTTCTCCAAATGGAGCGAGGCTGACTCTTTCAGGCATGTAACTGAAAAAGAAGTAATATCCTTCATCAGAACAAATATTATTTGCAGATATGGAGTCCCATCAGAAATAGTATGTGATAATGGAACCCAATTTGTGGGGAAAAAGACCCAAACATTTTGCCAGGAATGGAACATCAACCTGGTAACATCTACCCCTGGATACCCAAAAGCTAATGGCCACGCTGAATCCAGCAATAAGGTAGTCATAAACTGCCTAAAGAAGAAGCTAAAAAGAAAACGAGGCAGATGGGCTGAAGAACTTCCAATAGTATTATGGGCAGACCGGACAACCCCAAAGACATAAACAGGCCAAACACCCTATTCCTTGGTGTATGGCTGTGAAGCTGTCATTCCTGCAGAAATCAGGGTGCCAACATTAAGATACAGCCTGAATAATGTTGAAGAAAACAGAGACGTGATGCAAGATAACCTGGTCCTGACAGAAGAGCTAAGAGACGCTGCCAAAATTAGGATGGCATCATACCAACAAGCAGTAGCCAGGACTTATAATAAAAATGTTAGAATTCGAGTCTTCAGGGAAGGAGACCTTGTCCTACGAAAAGTTTTTCCAAATAAAAAAGAAAAATCAGCAGGCAAGCTGCCCCCACATGGGAAGGCCCTTACTTAATTGACTCAATTGTCGGACAAGGGGCATACAGGCTCCAAACATTAGAAGGAGAAATGATCCCAAGATCTTGAAATGTAACCCATTTAAAATTATTCCATATGTAAAACCCAGATCAGGCCACAATCAGGTACAAACTCATATCTTTACTTAACCTGATGTGCTACCTGAAAAATTACGTGTTTTATATGCTCTATATGCAACTCATATCTATATATTTAACTAACCCAATTTCTCTTACTTTTTGAAATCCTGAACAATTATACATGATAAATGTTTATATGCATAAATATTCAGGATTGAGGGCTACTGACTGTCTAAATATAAACTCAGTCTTGAATATAAACTCAGTCTTGAATACTCTTTATTCATATTGGGCTGGCATTTTCCTTATCCCTAAAGCTGTGATCAAAAGAATTGAAGCTATATGTAGAAATTTCCTTTGGGATGGGAGTTCTGACTACCATAGGGTACCCTTGGTTGCTTGGGACACTGTTACTCTACCAAAGGAAGAGGGAGGCCTAGGGATTAAAAAGGCAGAAACCTGGAATGTAGCTATTATAGCCAAATTAGTGGACTGGATTTATGGGAAGGCTGATAGGCTCTGGATCAGATGGATCAACCAGATTTATCTGAAAAATGGGGACTGGCCTAACTATAAACCACCTGCTGATGCTGCTTGGGCTTGGAAACAAATTTGCAAAGTGAAAGAATTGATGAAAAGTTCATATATAGACAGTCAATGGATGCATGACATAACTGGTTACACAGTTAGACAGGGTTATGAATGGCTTAGACATTCACAACCTAAGAAAGACTGGTCTATTGCGATTTGGAACAAATGGAATATAGCAAAACATGCTTTTTATTACTTGGCTCGTATGAATAAGGGTCTCAATGTCGAGAAAAGCCGCATAGAATTGGATACTTTCGAGAAGGCTTGCCGCATCTGTGAAGATGCTTGATGAAACTGTGGAGCATCTCGTTCTTTAATCAGTAACTACAAGAGACAATTGCTTTGAGATATAGAAATCAGTGCGGGTTCAGAATAGATGTCAATATGAGTGTTACAGGGAGAATGGGAGTAAAAGCTCAGGCTCATGCTATGATATGGACTGCTTGCTGCTACTATATCTGGCAACAGAGGAATAATGCACGAATGAATGGGGTGTTAGTAAGACCAGCTACCCTTGCTGAACGCATGATAAAGGAAGCTAACCATAGAATCAGGAGTATGGTTGGCAGGAATATGCAAAGAGGAGAACGAGAGTGGCTTAATAAATGGGGGTGTGTACATCCTATTGTTGGGCAGCAGGCTGCTTAGTCTGAGTTTCTTTGCATACATGCTGGTTTGTTTGAGCTAGCTGAGTGTTAACGGTTTCTGTTAATACTCTTTCTAGTTTTGCAAGTTGTAAATTTGACATTTTTTGTCCTTGATATATATATATTCTCACATTTCACCAAAAAAAAAAAAGGATTGAGGGCTACTCTACTATATATCAAAATCTGAAACAAAACTTTGCACTTAATTGTGCCTAACGAGTTGGTAACCATCACTGGATACAGTAAATGTCAGGACCAATCAGGTATGAAATAATTGCCTGACCTGACTAGGTTTACTGCAAATGATTACAAACGGCTGGACGCAGCAAGACGGTGGAAGGGTGTGACATCCCGACCATTTAGTCTAAAAGCCCTCCAGCCAGGCCGAATACCAAGCCCTCCAGTCAGGCAGGGGACATAAGCCCTCCCGACAGGCCGGTTTTCCCACCCCTTCAACCACTATGGCAAAAACCATACTTGGTTGAATTACACACGACAATTTAAATAACAGGACAAATTAAAAATACTCTACAGGTTAACCAAACAAATATTTTGACAGGTCCAAAAGGATTGGAAAAGAAAAAGCCACAGGTTCAAACAAAGTCAAATAAGCAAAACCAGCCAAAGAAGGCCACCATGATTATATTAATAAAACCCTTACCCCCTGGGGCAAAGGCACCAAAATATTCATAGAGACCAGGGATAGTCTACCTGACCTGAATAGAGACAGAAAAAATAAAATTGTTTGTCCAGGGACATCCCCCCTGGATGGGCCAAATATCAACTAGGAAAAAAGAAAATTACTACTTCTCCTTGGAAACAGCACCAACACTCCCACTCTTAACCGGATCAGCATCAACATCTTGCTCTCCTGGAGAGTCAACCTCCTGTTCATTTCCCATGTTATGCTTCGAAGTAGCCATCTCAGCTTTAGGATTCCAATTTGCCCTGACCTCAACAGGCGCTGACAGAGCAGCAACCTTTCCCTTAATATAGAAATAAAGGGAAGCATCATCAAGCTTAAACTCCAAATCATCCCTCTCCTGGGGGAGCTCTTCATTCCTGTCTAAGGCCTCCTCCAAGAGTCGCTTACTTGAATCTGCCTCAGCCTTAGCAGCATCCTTCTCAGCCTGCACCCTCACCAAGTCAGTAGCCTTAGCAGCTAGATCAGCCAGTATAAAGTCTAGTTCAGATTTCAGCCTATCATAATCTGATCTCATCAGGTCAACCCTGGATACCAAAGAAGTAGCATGATAGGCATTATGGAGACAGGCAGCAGCGCCCTAACCAAAAACAGAAAGAATAATATGAATATTATAACCCAATAATAAAAATATCCAAACAAAATACAGAAAATACACGTAACGATAAAAATAGCGTACCCCCCTCACAACAGCCAAGGCACCTGCCAGAAGGCTGACTGAGTGATCCACGGAAGCAACTGCCTGGGTAGCAGTCTCAACAGGGTCAAGGGTGAGCATGACATCTGACTTGGAAGCAACATAATCCCTGATCTTCACCCTAGCAGCCTCCATATTATCCACCCTGGCTTTCACTTCCCTGACTAGGGATGATACATCAACATCTTCAATTTTTCTTTCCGGGGCTGCTGAACTTGTTTTAGTAGAGGCAGCAGGAATGGTAGTGACCTTCGAAGCATAAAGCAGTTCGGTTAAATCAATAACGGCCTCAACATCTCCGCTTTCCTGAGAGCCTTCCTCCTTGATCTTAGCCAACCTGGCTTAGAGGTCAGCCATACCAAATATGGCAAAGCAAGTAGATGACCTGGTAGCTACAACACAAAACACTACATTAGCAATATAAATTAAACATCACCAAAAAGCCAGAGTAAGAAGAAAAAGGAAATAAGATAGACTTACTGCCTGAAGTGGAAGCACTAACAGCCCTTGAAGGTTTAGCCACCCTGGCAGTACCATCAGCCTTCAGACAACGAGGAAGATGGCCAGCCCCGCAACAAAGAGGCCAAGACCTCTCCAAAGGAGGAATAACAAGGAAAGTAGAAATATTTGCAGTGGGATACTCAGTTTCAGTAACCCAATCATCAACTGCACACATAAGAGGTATGATTCAATATAAATTTCATTTTATTTTTTACTAACGAATAAAACATGCAGGATAAAAGAAATGTTAAAAAACTCACCAGCAACACAAGCTTCGTAATTTAGATATGCCAGCTCAGGACCCACAGAATTGGTCCTAACAAACATATATCCAGCAGCCCAGTTCTTGTCATGGCCACTATCCAGATTACTCAGAAGGGGAGTAGTAGAAGCCCTGACCTTAAAACTTATACGGCCAGGACTATTGGTTTTGACAGCATAACAGGCTTTCAGATCGCCAAGAGAAAATGAGATATTGTGCTTTTTACAGAGGTGCTCAACAGAACAGACCACCTTCCACACCATGGGAATCAACTGATAAGAAGGAACACCAATTTCCTTAATAATCTCAACCATAAGAGGGGAAAAGGGAAGCTTAAAACCTGCCCTGAAGGCCCAGTCATGAATACAGAACCAACCAGGACACGCCAGTCAGCCCTGATAGGAGAATTCTCAGGGATCCAGACTTTAGAATCAGTAGGAATGATCCCCTTATCCTTCAGTACCTTTTCAAACTCAGGCTTCAAACGATTTAGGAGAGATTGGTCATCTTTCAAGGCCTTCGTGGGCTTAAATTGGAAATCAGCGTGAAAAATTGAGTTCATCTCCAGAGGAGAATCACTTGGATTATCAGTCATAGAAGGTTGAGCAACAGAAGATGAAGGGAAGTTTTCAGAAGAAGTTTCCTCAGGATTTTGGGGAGGTGGAGTCCCAGGAGTCACCACCCTGGTACATTTCTTTCTCGGAGCCATTACTGAAAGATTACAAAAATTAATTGATGATTAAAAAACTGGAAGTTAAGGAAGATTGAAGAAGAAGATTATTAAGAGAGAGCAAAGTAGATTTTTCTGATGAAGATTAACTTAATGAAGTAAAGAAGTATTTATAGCAGATAAAATTAGGGTTTCAACCGCAAGTTGGATGGATAATCATTAAAGAGGTTACAGTAAAAATACACGCGTCATGAACTGAGCAAAATAGCCGTTACAGGAGCTGATTAGGCACAATCCAACCGTTGAGTAATTTTCAAAAGATTGAAGTTATCTCCTTAATTTTTGTCCGGACACATCGAAAATAAGGAGATAAGGGGCAATTGTTAGGCTTAGAAATCCACGGACATCCCTGATCAATGTCTTACCTTAGCTTGACTATCAGGGTGCCAGGCTGTCAGGACACATGAAGACAGGCGTCAGGCCATAGAGAGGACAACGGTCAAAATATCAGGACGATATTAGACCAAGAAATCACATTACAAGAGGAATACATACGTAGCATTAAATAGGAAGATCTCGCAATTAACGCAGCAATTAAGGACGTAATATTGAGAATTATTGCGGGTAATTAAGGAAAATATTCCGCATTAATACCAGGATCAAGCAGCCGTTCAACTGGTGAATATATAAAGAATGTTTGGGAATCATTTGAAGGAGCACAACACAAGAAAAGATAGAGCATACAATATTCTCATACAACTCTTAGATACTTAAGTCCCATTGTGCTAAATACATAATACAATAGTGAAATCCTCGCCTGGCTTGGTGCCCGTGGTTTTTTTCCATTCAAGGGTTTTCCACGTATAAAATTCTTTTTCTTCTTATTTTTATATTAATCGTATTTATATCTTTATATTCCACCTTGACAACATGACCTATGGACTAACTAAGAGCTAGTTAACCCTACCTAAATCTACTTTGACCTGATTTAGCCGTGCGCAAAATCTACACAAAACAGTGGAGATTCCCGAGGAACTCGTGATTGATCGGATTCTTCATTCCCTCAACAAAATCAAATCATATGTTCAATTTCGGTTGAATTTTAATGTGCAAGACAAGAAGGTTTCCCTTGATGATTTGCACAAAATGCTTGTGCAAGCCGAAAGGGACACGGGGCTAAGTGTTAGCTCCACCAAACATGTGCTCAATGTCAATCATAAGAGCAATGGAACCTTCAAAAAAAGTGGGAACAAGGGAAAGAAGCAAAGTCCCAACAGGAACAAAGGTAAAGCTTGTGAAGCTAGCTCCTCCAAGCCCAAGTACAGTGCCTCCTCCGGGGACAAGTGCCACTATTGTTGTGGTGTTGGGCATTGGAAGAGAAACTGTTCAAAATACCTTGGCGACATCAAAGCTGGAAAGGTTATTCCAGTAGGTATATAACTATCCCTATCTTTTATGTTTCGATCTCAACTTTGGTATGTTGATACAAGTTGTGATGATTACTGTTAGGCCCAATTTAGCCTGGTCTGACTTCAGTCTAGCCTGACTTAATTAGGCTGATTGGGGCAACCAGAGTCCGGACAATTACAGTTATTATTTGACAGGAAAGCTATTCAAGAGGCCTGATAGCAATAGTAGAGTAGCCTGATGGAAATCTCCAGCAGGATAATTAATCAGCAAGACAATTATGCACACATTCTATTCTTACGGAAGACCAAGTCTAGCTATAAGAACGTGCAATTTCCATAAACTACAACGTGCAAGAAGAGAAAAAGGAGAAGTTGTTGAGTTTGAATAGGTCAACCGGATTAATAGGAAATGTGCCCTATTAGTCAAGAGACGGTTTCAACAGCCAGGAGGAGCGTAAAATCAATTGTAACGTTAGAATAGAAAGAGTATGAATAGAGTGAAAGAACATTTGTAAAGAACACGAAAAAAGATACAAAATCATATACAATTAGCTTATTATTCTTACTACACATTTTATCTTATCTTCTTTTATTATCATTCAACCTATCCAAGAAACATAAACTTTTTTGCTCTTATACAATTTATTCCATTCGTCACTTTTCACTTTTCTAAAATATTTGAACTAGATACCTACACTACTAAATCTTCAGGCCGGATCCTTTCAGGGAAATTCCTGCTAAAACAATTGGTGCCCACCGTGGGGCATTTAGTTCATTAATCAAAAAAATTCCTTCATCATTTTCCATTTAATACGCACATATAAAAATTGCAGAACTCACCCCAGAACAACAATTGGCAGCTGCCTTGGCTAAGTTCAAAGAATTGGAAACAATTCAAGAAAAGGCGGCTCAAGCAGAGGCTGAGATCACTAGGCTTAAGGAATCTGAGTCTAACCTGAGAAACAAATTGGAAAGTCAGGCTTCAGGCTCCAAAATCAGATTCGAGCCAGGAACCCATTCTCATCCATCATCAAGCAAATTGACTTATCCAATTTTGGAACTCCGGAGAAGGATACCTCCTCTGGTCCACAAATCATTCCTAACAACGAAACAAATAAGACTGAAGCAGCAATAATGATGGCTATGCTTCAGGAAATCCAGAAACTCCATAACAATATAGAAAAAATACCCGCGGTGTCAGATCCTGTGGCTGAGGTGGAAATTGATAGCTTCGCTGACTCACCCTTTGCAGATGAAATTGCAAAGATTGATCTCCCCAAGAAATTTACCATCCCATCTATGAGAACCTATGATGGGACCTCTGATTCATAAAACCACGTTGCTAAATTCAAACAGAAGATGTTAGCCGCCTCAATATCCAGTGAACTCAGGCAGGTTTGCATGTGTAAAGGCTTTGGTACTACCCTAACTGGAGCAGCGTTGCAATGGTTCATCAATCTCCCAAATGGAAGTATCAAGAACTTTGCAGACTAGATCAATGCCTTCAATCAACAGTTTGCAAGCAGCAGATGATACGTGCATTTTGTATAGTCTTTTTAGCCTATTTCAGCACGTATTTCTATGTACTTTCGTACTGTTTATATTGCATTTTGCCCCGAATTGGCTACTTTGGTTCGTTTTGTCCATTTTGTAGAAATGAACGTGGAAGTAGTAGAATCGTACCATTTTCGTCCTTTTTTGCATGCATTTAGAGGAGACGGGATTGTTCAGAGTGAGATCTTGCATTGGGATGCGTGAAGGAACGGTCTACGGAGCAGTCAGTCACGAGTTTGAGCTGTTTTGGAGGAAGAACACTCGATTGAGCTGTTTTATTGGTCGATCGAGTGGTTTCTATGGCTGAGGTTGGTCGATCGAGTAGTATTGTACTCGATCAAGAAGTGCTGCAATTAGGAGTTACTCGATCGAGTAACAATTTTGGTCGATCGAGTAGATATTTTGGAGAAGTACTCGATCGAGATGTTTCAGACTACTCGATCGAGTGGTTTTGGCTGTCATGGGCTTTAATTAGTCCGTGAACGTGTTTTAGCTTATGGACTTAGTAATTTTTCTATTTAAACGCATAATAACTAGGTCATTAGCATTCAGTTTTTACCTATCATTTTTTTGACATTACGCTTGAACGCTTCTCTTTTCCTTTCACTGTAACTTTGCTTTCGGGGTTATTTAGCTCCGAATTAGTCATTCTTTACGCCGGATTCTTGCGATTGTAATCCCTTACTCTCTTTTATTCTTAATCTTACATTTATTCATCTTAGTTACTTATTTTGCTCTTTCTTAATTTCTGCCCTAATCTTTGTCTATGCATTTTAATCATTATTTCATCATACTTTATATTAGTTATTTCAATATTTTTATTATTGACAACATTAGCGATATGAGTAGCTAAATCATTTCATGTTGGGATTAGGGGATCTACGGTAGAAATGTGACGATATAGTAAATAGGTTAGATGAATTAATTGTGAGACTTTGTCCCCATAGCAATATAACTGTATTTACCGACTTAGTTGAGTGCACGCTTCTGAGTCACCCTTTTAATCTGGTTAAATTTAATCCTGGATCGGAAGATTGGACTAAATAGGCCTGCTATGAACAGTAGACTACCCTGACGAGGACGGAAGTAAAGTTAGTGGTAATTTTGGATAGAAAGTGGACCGGAAGGACCTTTCCATATCCGTCTCACAGTAATTTATCTAAGTTTTTTATAGTTAAGTCACTGGACTACCGTAGTGAACCGAAATCCTGATATGTCCCCTCTCTATTGATAGTTTATTCTCATATTCTGTCTTTATTGCTCTTTCCCTGCTTCTCTTCCTTTAAATCTTTTAGTTTAGAAAATAAATTACAAACCCCCCATTTGTGACAAAATAGATGGACCTTTACAGATATCTTGCCTCCTTGAGGAGATCGACCTGACTTCCCTAGCTATATAGTTATTTTAGTTAGTTATTTTTGATAGGTATACGACAGCCCTGTCAAATTTTGGCGCCATTGTCGGGGAGGCAATTGTCTTATCTGTCTTTGTTTCGTTTATTTTATCCGTCTCAGGGAATTTTTTATTCCTTGAGGCAGTTCTTATTCATTTTCTTTCAGTATTGTGTATGCCCAGGTCAAACAGTTTGGAGTTAGTTCCAGCTGATTCTGAGCCAGAGAGACTGTTCAGGCATAGACTCCGTTTACAAAGAGAATCACGAAAGGAAGCCTTGAGTACTTTCGAACCCGAACTTCAGCATTTCCTATTTACAGAAAATCCATCTTTTGAAGAAGACACTTTCAGTTCTGTAAACCAACCAGTAAAGATGCCGATCATTGCCAGTCATTCGGAGCCTAAAGCATCATCTATTCCAAAAGGTTTCAACCTCCAGACTGAGGATGGGAATACATTTGACATCCGTCCGTCATATATCAATCTGGTGGAGAGAAATATCTTTAGAGGTGTGGCAGGTGAAGACCCGAGGAATCATATGGAGGTCTTTACGGACTACTGTTCTACTATCCCCGCCACAAAGGGGGTAACTCAAGACAAGATTAAGGAGGTGCTGTTTCCTTTTTCTTTGACTGACTCAGCCAGGGAGTGGCTGACTGATTTGGACCGGACGGCCGCAGGGGTCACAAACTTGGAGACCCTTGCTCTTGCTTTTTATAAGAGATATTTCCCTCCGCAACGCACTAATCAGCTGAGGGTCAAGATTACCAGTTTCAAGCAGGCACCTGATGAAACTTTCTATGAAGCGTGGTGCCATTTTAAGAGGTTGGTGATGTCTCTTCCTCACCATGGTTTTGATCCGTGGTTCATGTCCAATCAGTTCTACAATGGGCTATACGATGATCACAGAGCCATACTTGATGCATCATCCAACGTATGATTCCAAAAGAACACTGACGATGATAAGGGATGGACCCTTATTGAAGAGATGGCCACCCATTGTGCTGACTGTGGAAACTCGAGGGATGGTATTAGAACAGTTCATGTGGTCGATAAGCAAGTTGTGGCTCAGCTCGAAGCCATGAATGCTAGGTTTGATAAGTTGGAGTTGCATTCTGCTGGGGAGCCTCAGACGGTTCATTTGCTTACTAGAGGGGAGATTGTCACATGTGAGAGGTGTGGGAGCAACGACGGTCACACTGCTGTTGGCTTTCTTACATTCTTACAAAGAAGGAACAGGTCCTTGCTTTTCAACAATACAGACAAGGAGGGGGTTCCTATTATAATAACCAAGGGGCAGTCCATCCCAATTTGAGGTGGACAAGTGAAAATGTGCTCAATCCTACCCCTCCTCCACAGCAGCAGTAGCCATATGTTCCTCCTCATAAGGCTCAACAAGGCTTTCAGAAGCCTCCTTCCTTTCGTACACCTAATCAAGGTGCATCATCTTCTGGTGGGGTAAGTGAGATAGGTGAGTTGAAGATGATGTTGCAGTCTTTGACAAAGCAGTGGCACCTAAGTGACCAACAAAAAGATGCATCTATCAAGGCACTTGAAACTCAAGTTACCCAATTAGCCGTGAACCAGTCCACAAGGAAACCGGGACATTTACCGTCACAAGGCGATAAGAACCTACATGAGAAGGTGAATTTAATTAATTTGAGGAGCGGTTAGTCATATGAAGGACCGAAATCAGACCCGGGGAAGGTAATTAATGCTGATGAACAGTGCACTGTCGAAGAAAAAGAGCTGACGACAAAGAAAGTACACGATCGACTAATTTCTGGGGGTCGATCGAGTAAAAATGCTGAAGAAAGTGCTCGATCGAGTGGAATTTCTACTCGATCGAGTGAACAGGAAAAAGAAGAGCTCGATCGAGTAAATAGAACTGTTCGATCGAGTGAATTTGCTGAAGAATCTGCTCGACCGAATGACATTTTTGGTCGATCGAGTAATGCTGATAAAGAACAACTCGATCGAGATCCTTCTAGTGCTCGATCGAGTGAAATATCGCCTGAAAGACCACGTTCGAGAGGAAAGAAGTCTCGATCGAAGGATTTAGAGCTTGATCCGGCTGATACATTGGAAGAGAGGAACAAAGGGCTCGAGATACCCATCACGGTGCCTTTCCTGAGGCATTTGCAGAGTATTAAGGCTAATCAACAATTCGGCAAATTCGCCGAACTCCTGAAAAGCTTGCAAGTCACTGTGCCATTCGCCGAACTGCTGACACAGGTACCCTCTTACCTTAAATTTATGAAAGAAATTTTATCGCGTAAGAGGCACATTAATGATCAAGAGACGGTATCTTTGACCGAGGTAGGGATGGCCCTAGTTCAGAATAAGTTACCTCCCAAACAGTCAGACCCGGGCAGTTTTTCGATTCCGTTTCATATTGGTACCCACTTAATTGATAACGCGTTATGCGATCTTGGCGCTAGCGTGAGTGTCTTGCCACTATCTCTGGCTAAGAGACTTGGTTTGACCAAGTTTAATTGCACAAATATGACTGTTCAGATGGCTGACCGTAGCATATCACGGCCACTAGGTGTCATAGAAGACATACCTGTCAAGATCGGGAGGTTCTTTATTCCCGTTGACTTCGTTGTACTTGACATCCCCGAAGATACCCATACCCCTATCATTTTAGGCAGACCATTTTTATTTACTGCCCGTGCAGTGATAGACGTCAGGGGCAAGACATTGACTTTCCAGGTTGGGGACGAGGAATTGATATTCCATCAGTATAAGCTCCGAAGGGCGCCCATGCAAGCTCAGCCTTGCAATGCCCTCTCTTCTACTGACCCTCCTATTGACACTCCAAATGAAGATTTGGAACATCGTGCTGCTATCGTGACCCCTCCGCCTCAGATTGAGAGCAAAAAGGAGTAAAGTTCGTCTGTTTTCCTTGCTGCAGGTACAGATGAAAATAATGGAGCAGTCAATGGTTATTGTGCAATTAATGTCAGTCAAAGTGTGAGCGATGATGTTAAAGCTGGTAAGAAAGGATTAAGGACGATAAAAGTTCGCGCGTATGTGGACTTCAACTATTCTCCTCCTAACGATTCTAGTTCAAGCTCATGGAAATTAAAGAGGACGATTAATGTTGCTGAGCTGACATCCTCCAGTCTGGAGCCCTTCGAGGGGCTGCTGAATTGCTTTGAGAAGTGAGCGGGGAAATGCCCCGTGTACCAATTTGTAAAAACAATTTTTAATTTCTTTTGGATTTGTTTATTGCTTTTAGTTAGGACAATTAGAATTTAGACATGTTTAGCATAGATTAGAAGACTATAGACTGTTACTATTCGTATTTGGTATTTTGGGATATTTTTGCGAGTGTTTTTATGCAGGTTTGGGGAATTATACGCAAATTCAAGAGGTTACACGAGGAAAAGAGCTCGATCGAGTACAAAATGTACTCGATCGAGTGAATTCTGTTCGATTGAGTGATCCCATATTACTCGATCGACAAAAGCTGAAAAGGGGAGTTCTCGATCGAGTAACTTTTTACTCGATCGCGTAGATGAATACACGAAGTTCTCGATCGAGCAGTTCTAAACCACTCGATCGAGTAAAATTGGAAATTACACGCAGGGAGTCTCCTTAACTTCCCTCTTTTTACTTTTAATTCATTCTTCATCATTCTTTTTCGACAACCCTTCTTATTTGCGATCAAAAAACCCCCAAAATCCTCCATTTTCTTGCCCTTTTGCCAAATCCACCACCTACATTTTGTTTATTGCTAATTAATCGTCATTGCCCCTCTATTTTCCCTTTGATTCTCGTTGTTTTACACGGTCAATTAGAGATTTTAGGGTTTCGCGGTTTTTCGATAAAAAATCGCCATTGTTGCTTGTTGATTATCGATTAATTGCTATTTGTAGGTTCCTTATCATCAAGTAAGTAATTCCTACACTTCTTTGCATTTTAATTTCATTAATTTTGCCTTTTATGAAGTGAATTAGGAATTAGGGTTCGGTATTCACCTTGGGTCGAATTTTTCGACTATTATTGCGTTCTTATGCTTAATTTACCCTACTTGATGATTAATTCCCTTGCCTCATTGATGATTAACATGTTTAATTCGAAATTTTTCGGGAAATTTGTGATTAGGGTTCATCTTAGTCGAAATTTTCGACTGTCATTGGGTCTATACTGCTGGCTATGCTTAATTTGTCTCAATTGTTGATTCAATTGATGCCATTGATGCCTGTTACCCGCACCATATCACTGTTTACATGTCTTATTCGAATTTGTCGAGGAAAATTTGGGATTTTTTGGGCTGTTAGTCGAATTTTTCGACTGTCTTTGGGAATTTTCACGCTGTTTTCATGCTGTTTTCTTATCAAATTCTCCTACCCTATTTGTTTAGGATGGATTCTAGCTCTGTACCTTCCAGTAGCTCGACTTTCAGTCCGTCCTTGCCTGAGACGGTGGTCCCTGCTGTCACCACCGCCTCCGTACCAACTAGCCCTGTTTCAGCTATCACCTCAGTCACAGCCACTACTACTGCTAGCACTGCTGGTAGCCTTTCTTCCTCAGTGGCGGTCACAGCTGCAGCCACAGCCTCTACTTCAGCCACGGTGCGCACACCTGTGGCGGACTCACCTGCAGCCGCAGCTGCTTTTAGGGCGGCCCTAGTTCCTCGTACTGTCACTGCACAGTCTTCTACTTCAGGTTCTAGAGGCCGCGATCATGGTTGTGCTACACCTGCTGCTTGCGGTGTTACGATTCGAGTGGACGACACCCTCGACTCCCACCCTGAGTACCCGCAGGTAATTTTTGTTAATGGTGTACATCGTACTAGATTTTATAACTTAGTTGACAGTGACTTTCTCCCTACGCACTTTCTTTGTCGTACGTCACTTCAGAGGCTTGGGTTCTATGAGCTAGTCTGTGAGCTTCTACGGGGCACGGGGATGACCGGACTTATTACCATGAGTGGCCACACCTTTTGGGAGCTCAGCCTTGAGTTCTTCAGCTCCTTTACCTTCTCCTCCGGGGCACACGATGCTGTCCCTACTAGTCTTTCTGTGTCCTTCCGGTTGTATAACCGGACCTTTTCTATGACACTTGAGGAGTTTGGTACCCGACTCGGCCTTTCCCTTACGGGTACCACTTTTGCCCCTAGGAAGGTCATTAGTCTGCTTTAGCACAGACTCCTTTTCACGAGCGAAAGCTCGCCCAGGTCCACCTTCCCTCCGCCCGTTACTTCCTCAGACTGATAGGAAGTACTATTTTTTTGCCGAAAGGAGCCCAACAACATCAACAACAACGAGCTCTTCATCTTAGGTGGTTACCTGAACATCGACGGCGAGGGTCCCTTTACCCTCAACATCGCTTATTTGACCGCCAAGTACTTCCAGGCTCAGGGAGAGAAGCTCATGGGCACTATCGTCTGCGGTGGCATAGCCACCTTTCTTGCCCATTCTCTCCTCCCCGTCTTGCCTCGTGACTTACCTTACATTGACGGTGATAGGTATCTGAGCCTAGCTGCCATGCACTCTCAGACTTGGCTGACCACAGACTACCGGACATGGAAGATAGATGGTTCCCTGTCCGTAGACCTTCCTTGCACCACTCTCGCCCGTCTAGCCCCTTTGCCTACTGTTGCACGGGGCGCCCGACCACCACCTCTACCCGAGTACCACCTCCAGGTCCGCCCACCTACTACCTTACCCGTCGCTAAGAAGCAGCGTAGACTTGAGACCGGAGAGGGATCCGCACCTTCCACGGGTGGCCAGACTTCCACGGCTACACCTACCCCGATCCCTACTCCTACTCCTACTCCCGCGCCTGCTGACCAGACACAGACACAGCCGGTTCTACCAGCTAATTTTATACCTCCACCACCCTTTGAGGCGTCCTCGGTCATGGACCAAGGGCGCTGTGACGGTTTCTTAGTTGAGATTGCAGAGAGACAAGCTCGTATGGAGAGGGACTTAGCTTTGACTTTGTTCCCTCTATAAGAGTATCACATAAGGCGACACCGTTCGATCCCAGAGAGTTGGCCACACCCTTCCTTTTACCGGTACCCAGCTGAGGGGTACCCGGAGCCTGCTAATGAGTAGGAGGAGGACGACGAGGACCCGGCGGCGGCGGCGGAGAGAGCTCAAGCTGAGCAGAGGAGGAGAGAGCAGGAGGTGGATCCGGACTACACTATAACGGTGGAGGACGTGACGGAGGAGGCTGACGAGTAGCTGCTGGTCTACTCACTTCCGCAGTTTTCTGGCTGATTTGGGGATGTTCGTGTTTTATATGTCTATTCTCGCTCTTTTATTTATTTTGTCTTCTTTTTATTTTATTGTTTTTCATTCTTTATTGGTTGTATATTCCCGTTCCCCTGTATATATCTGCTGGTGTATGCTGGAGGACAACGAGGGCGTTGTCCGTTTTGGTTTGGGGAGGGTATTGCATCCTTTTGAGTCTGCAATTGCATTTGTTTCACATTCATGTTTCTATTTTTCAGCTTGCATTTGTATTTATTCCATTAAAATTAAAAAAAAAAAACCAAAAAATTCGAAAAAGTTCAAAAATATTCACGTTTATTTTTGCATATAGGTTGAGTCGGAACGGTTGATTTTCGTGAGATATTACACTATAACTTGTCATTTTACTTGAGCCTTGCACTTTCGTTGATGGTTATTAGCTTTGTCATACGCATAGTCTACGAGTTTTTGTTCAAATACAGCTGACTGTTTAGACTTGACCTTATAAATTGGCAACCTACTTTATAATTTCTGAGATTTAGAGCCCATAACTGGTGACATTCATGACCAATTCATTAGGAATTGAGAGTAGTACTCCTTCCATAGCATGTTCATCATTTTTGCACTTTTATGACATTCAATTTATTGTCAAATGCACACATTTGGGTTTGTGGTCGGTGTCACATGCAGGGAGGTGCTTGCAAATTTTCCCCTTTTCTTATATTTTTCAACCATTTAGCTCCACTTAAGCTAAAACTTGCCTTTTTGACCCATTAGCTACATCCCAAATTGAGCCTGCCTAGTCGAGCTAGTTTAGTATGTCTTTTGTGGTATGATTTCCATCTGCAGTTTGGCCCGTATCATTTGATTGGAGTTGGTGAAAATAAAGGAAGGAAAAAAAGAAAAAAAAAAAAGAGAATTGGAAAAAAAAAAGAAAAAAACGTGAAGAAGAAGAAAAAAAAGGAAAGAAAAATGAAAAAATGTCAGAAAAGAAAAAGAAAAGTTGAAAAAATATATGATTTGTATCAGTTGATTCATTTAGACGGTATTAAAAAAAGGGAAGTTTGTGACCGTCTAACTCCTCCGTTTGAATTCCATATTTTTGAGGAGATTGTGTATGTGATTAGTGAGTTGTGTGCCAAATAAGGGCACTTGTACTTTATTTTTCAGTCAGTTGAGATTTGGACGGTCTTTTATGGTCCTGTTAGGAACTAGCTTGATGCTTTTACCTCCACTTTACCATAACTTATTTTGCCTTTTCTCACCTGGCCCTCACTTATTATTGGTTGGAGTGTGTGCATTAGTACTTGAATTTTCTTTCATTTTTGTTGCATGCATGCTATATAGGTCGCAGTTAGGTGAGTGACTGCTTCTCTTTCTCTCTTTTACATATAATTTTCACCCTTTGCTTCATGAGAGAAGAGTGACCACGTGAGAGTCCGATTTTGTTGGTCTTGTAAGGTCGACAGGTCGGCTATATTTCTAAACAACTTATAACTCGTTTGTGTATTGACTGCATAGCAATAACTGTTAATTTTTGTTGCATTAAACTGGTTCAAGTAGAGAAGTTAAGCTAGCTCTGAGTCTTTTTAGCCGATTTCAGCACGTATTTCTATGTACTTTCGTACTGTTTATATTGCATTTTGCCCCGAATTGGCTACTTTGGTTCGTTTTGTCCATTTTGTAGAAATGAACGTGGAAGTAGTAGAATCGTACCATTTTCGTCCCCTTTTGCATGCATTTTGAGGAGACGGGATTGTTCAGAGTGAGATCTTGCATTGGGATGCGTGAAGGAACGGTTTACGGAGCAGTCGGTCACGAGTTTGAGCTGTTTTGGAGGAAGAATACTCGATCGAGCTGTTTTATTGGTCGATCGAGTGGTTTCTATGGCTGAGGTTGGTCGATCGAGTAGTATTGTACTCGATCAAGAATTGCTGGAATTAGCAGTTACTCGATCGAGTAACAATTTTGGTTGATCGAGTAGATATTTTGGAGAAGTACTCGATCGAGTTGTTTCAGACTACTCGATCGAGTGGTTTTGGCTGTCATGGGCTTTAATTAGTCCGTGAACGTGTTTTAGCTTATGGACTTAGTAATTTTTCTATTTAAACGCATAATAACTAGGTCATTAGCATTCAGTTTTTACCTATCATTTTTTTGACATTATGCTTGAACGCTTCTCTTTTCATTTCACTATAACTTTGCTTTCGGGGTTATTTAGCTCGGAATTAGTCGTTCTTTACGCCGGATTCTTGCGATTGTAATCCCTTACTCTCTTTTATTCTTAATCTTACATTTATTCATCATAATTGCTTGTTTTGCTCTTTCTTAATTTCTGCCCTAATCTTTGTTTATGCATTTTAATCATTATTTCATCATGCTTTATATTAGTTATTTCAATATTGTTATTATTGACAACATTAGCGATATGAGTAGCTAAATCATTTCATGTTGGGATTAGGGGATCTGCGGTAGAAATGTGACGATATAGTAAATAGGTTAGATGAATTAATTGTGAGACTATGTCCCCATAGCAATATAACTGTATTTACCGACTTAGTTGAGTGCACGCTTCTGAGTCACCCTTTTAATCTGGTTAAATTTAATCCTGGATCGGAAGATTGGACTAAATCGGCCTGCTATGAACAGTAGACAACCCTGACGATGACGGAAGTTAAGTTAGTGGTAATTTAGGATAGAAAGTGGACCGGAAGGACCTTTCCATATCCGTCTCATAGTAATTTATCTAAGTTGTTTACAGTTGAGTCACTGGACTACCGTAGTGAACCGAAATCCTGACATGTCCCCTCTCTATTGATAGTTTATTCTCATTTTCTGTCTTTATTGCTCTTTCCCTGCTTCTCTTCCTTTAAATCTTTTAGTTTAGAAAACCAATTAAAAACCCCCCATTTATGACCAAATAGACGGACTTTTACAGATATCTTGCCTCCCTGAGGAGATCGACCTGACTTCCCTAGCTATATAGTTAGTTTAGTTAGTTATTTTTGTTAGGTATACTATAGCCCTGTAAGCAGAGACATGGCTAAGAGACCCAGTAACTTGTTCAGGGTAAAACAGCTTCCTGAAGCATCCCTCAAAGAATTCCTGGTCAGATTTGTCAAAGAAAAGGTGGTCATTCCCAGGTGCGACTAAGAAACAGCGGTAGAAGCTTTCAGGCAAGGAGTTCTGCTTGACCGTGACATCTACGCAGACCTAACCAAAAAAGCTTGTCCAGCCTTTGCCACTGTTCAATCCATCACCTTAGAGCATGTCAGATTGGAAGAAGATCTCAACTTTAGAACAAACTCATCCGGAGGAAAGCAAAGCTATGGACACACTAACAGGAAGAGCTCCTACCAGAAAGGAAGCAACCCCAGATCAGCACCCTATTCTAGACCTGAACGATCTGAAGTCAACATGGCACAGGAACACAAAGGTAACCTTTCTAGCTTACCAACTATTCCTGAATATAACTTTTCTATAAATACTGCAGGATTGATCAAATTCTTGGAAAGCCTGGGAGACACGGTTAGATGGCCCAAGAAATCTGACAATCCCAGGAAAGATCCAACAAGATGGTGTGACTTTCACCAGGATATTGGACACACCACAGAAGAGTGCATTCAGCTCAGGAAACAAGTGGCTTACCTCCTAAAGAAAGGCTATCTGAAAGACTTAGTCCAGCAGCCCAAGAACAAAGATGAAGGACCGAGCAAGAGAGATCCAGGAAACAGCAGAGATCCTCCTCCTCCTCCCCCATCTATGAAGTCAAGTTCATAAACGGAGGCTCAGAAATCTGTGGCTTAATCAGCTCGGCTGCTAAAAGAATCGCCAGGGAGTCTAAACTTCAACGCCCTTCTAGATCTAAATTATTACCTGCCGTTACTTTTGATGACTCAGACTTGCAGGGAATACCAGACTTACACCATGATAGCCTGGTAATTACCATGCAAATTGGCACGGCTAAGGTATCAAGAATCCTGATAGACGGAGGCAGTTCAATCAACTTAGTGATGCTCGACGTCCTTAAAGCCATGAAAATAGATGAAGAGAAAATCATCAAGAAATCCAGTGTCCTGGTCGGATTCAACGGAGAAACAAAGAAATTAGCCTGCCAACCTATGTGGAAGGCGTAGCTTCCTATGAAAGATTCGGGGTAATGGATTGCCTATCCTCGTACAACGTAATCCTGGGCAGACCTTGGATCCACAACGTCAAAGCAATCCCGTCAATATATCATCAATGCGTAAAAATACCAACTGAATGGGGGATAACCACCATCAGAGGAGAACAGAAAGTAGCACAGGAATGTTACACCCAGGCTTTGAAACCTTCAAAGTCAGGTAAGTCCCTCGCATAGCAACTAAAGTCCCCTATCAGGAAAGAATATATTGCCTAATCACAAATGGAAACAAGAGAGGTCATTCTGGACCCAGAATTCCCTGACAGGAAGGTACTTGTATGATCAGACGCACCTGACTCAGTCAGGCCCAATCTCGTCTGCTTCCTCAAAACTAAAATGTTTTGTTTTGCCTGGTCACATTTTGATATGACTGGTATAGATGCTAATATTATAACTCATAAATTAAATATTGACAAATCGTTTAAGCCTGTACAGCAAAAGTGGAGAAAATTTGCTGCAGAGAGAAATGAAATTATCAATCAAGAAGTCGACAAGCTATTGGACATGGGAATGACCAGGGAAGTGATGTACCCTGACTGGCTTGCAAATGTAGTAGTTGTCCAAAAGAAGAATGGCAAGTGGAGAGTCTGTGTGAACTACACCGACCTAAATAAGGCCTGCCCAAAAGATCCATTTCCCCTACCACATATTGATGCAATGGTGGACGCCACTGCAGGCCACGAAATGTTAACATTCATGGATGCTTCCAGTGGATTCAACCAAATAAAGATGCACCCTGCGGATCAGGAAAGCACAGCCTTCATTACTGAAAGAGGAGTATATTGTTATACTGCCATGCCTTTTGGATTAAAAAATGCAGGTGCAACCTATCAAAGATTAGTCAACATGATGTTCAAAGATCAAATTGGAGATACCATGGAAGTCTACATTGATGACATGGTAGTCAAGTCAAAAAAGGCAGAAGACCACGTCAAAAACCTGGAAGTAGCATTCCAAATACTAGAGAAATTCAACATGAAGCTAAATCCACAAAAATGCCATTTCGGAGTCTCAGCAGGCAAATTCTTGGGCTATATGGTGACAAAAAGAGGAATAAAAGCCAGCCGTGAACAGATCAAAACCATCCTGGAGCTAGAACCACCAAAAACGGTCAAAGACATACAAAAGCTGACATGAAGAATAGCAGCCCTGAACAGGTTCATTTCAAGGTCATCAGAGAGGTGCAAATCATTTTACAACCTGCTCAGGAAGAATAAAGACTTCCAGTGGACCCCTGATCACCAAGCTGCCTTTGAAGATTTGAAAGCATACCTATCCTCTCCACCCTTGCTGGCAAAACCAAATCAACGACGAACCCCCGACAAGATACATACTGTCCATCGAGATCTAGATCATCAGCGCATTCTTCGTCAAAGAAATGGACGGACAGCAACACCCTGTCTATTACGTAAGTAAAAGTCTACTAGATGCAGAGATCAGGTATGGCCTACTTGAAAATTTTGTTTTAGCTTTAATTATGAGTTGTACAAAATTAAGACCATACTTTGAAAGTCATCCTATAATAGTCAGAACCAATCTTCCTATTAAGTTTGTACTTAGGAAACCAGAACTATCCGGACGAATGTGCAAGTGGCCAGTCCAGCTAAGCACCTACAATATAACCTTTGAACCCAGGACAGCAATTAAGTCACAGGCACTAGCAGACTTTGTGGCTGATTTTAGTCCAGCCCTAGAACCCGACCTGATAAAAGAAGTAAACAGACTGACCAATGACCAGACAGACCTAGAATGGACCCTGTTTGTCGACGGTGCAGCCAACATGAGGGGTACCGGCCTAGGCGTAGTACTAAAATCGCCCCAGGGGGATAAGATAGTACATGCTATAAGTTGTGCATTTGAAGCTACCAAAAATGAGGCTGAATATGAAGCCCTAATAGCTGGATTAAAGGTATGTATTGACCTTGGTCTACAAAACTTAAAGGTACTTACTGATTCCCTCCTTATTTCAAACCAAGTAAATGGAGTCTATACTGCAAAAGACTCAAAAATGATGCTCTATTTAGAAGTTGTCCAAAATTTAAAGAGCAAATTTTATAATTTTAATATTGATCAAATACCTAGGGACTTGAATACCCAGGCCGATGCCCTAGCCGGCGGCCTAGGATCCAATTTCAGCCCCCCCCGATTTTGATTAAATCCCCATCATACATTTATTAGAACCTGCAATAAATATATAAGATGAAACTTTCCCAATATATGTCGCCAATTCATGGACAAAACCTTATTATGATTGGCTCCAGTAGGGAATCCTTCCCCTGAATAAACAAGATGCCAAAGCACTTAAGATCAAAGCTGCTTCATATACTATTATTAACAATGTGCTTTTTAAGAAATCGCAGGCAGGACCATACCTCAGATGCCTGGAACCACAGGAAGCTGAACAGATACTATCAGAAATACATGGAGGATACTGTGGTAATCATAAAGGGGCAGGAGCCTGGCAAGCAAAGTACTCAGAACAGGCTACTTCTGGCCTACCCTGAGGGCCGATTGCTTGGAATTCAGTTCTAAATGCGAAGCCTGCCAAATTCATGGACCATATATCCACCAACCATCTGAGGAGCTACATTCCATATTCGCTCCCTGGCCATTCATGAAATGGGGCATGGATATAGTAGGGAAACTACCTCAAGCACCCGGGCAAAAAGTTTTCATGCTAGCAATGACTGACTACTTCTCCAAATGGATAGAGGTTGATTCATACAGGCAAGTCAAACGTAACATCATATGTAGATATGGCATACCCTCAGAAATAGTATGTGATAATGGCACGCAATTTGTGGGAAAAAGAACAGCAGCTTTATGTGCTCAATGGAATATCAACTTGGTGACGTCCACACCAGGTTATCCAAAAGCCAATGGCCAGGCAGAATCCAGCAACAAAGTAATAATCAGTTGTCTGAAGAAGAAGCTAGAAAAAATAAAAGGTAGCTGGGCTGAAGAACTCCCTTTGGTCCCCTGGGCTGACCGGACCACGCCTAAAACATCCACAGGCCAAACCCCCCACTCCTTGGTCTATGGGTGTGAAGCAGTAATCCCAGCAGAAGTCGACATCCCATCAGCCAGATATAGCCTGAATACAATAACAAGCAATACACCTCTAATGGAGGATAGCCTGGACTTAACAGAAGAACTGAGAGATGCAGCCAGCATTAGAATGGCAGCCTATCAGCAAACAGTGGTCAAAAGCTACAACAAGACTGTTAAACCCAGAGTATTCAGGATAGGAGACCTCGTCCTCAGAAAAGTTTTTCAAACTACAAAGGAGAAAAACGCAGGAAAATTGGCCCCAACCTGGGAAGGTCCCTACCTGATCGACTCAATAGTCGGTCAGGGCGCTTACAGGCTACAAACCCTGGATGGCGAAATGATCTCCAGAGATTGGAATGTTGCACATTTAAAACTATTTCACATATAAAACATATCCCCCAGCCCAGGTAAAATCTTTACTTTACCTCTTTTTGCCTGGCCTGATATGCAACTAAATGTATGATACTTGCCATTATATGAATAAATGTCTTATATGATTCTTCTTATTATGTGCCTAAATACTTGTTAATGTTATCGTTTTTCTTTCTTCCTCTACCAAGTAGAATCTTCAATATTTGTTTAAAATAATGCATTCAATTAACACCTTACTTAAAACAAATTTTCAAGATTGAGGGTCACTCCACTAGCATACATATTACTCATATACAAAAAATATCCAACTTTCATATGCTAAAATAGGCCTTAAAATACTGAGCTCGGTTCAAATATACAAACTTGGGAAAACTATTCCTGGATTATATGTCATAAATGGGTGATAAGCCCTCCAGACAGGCATGGGACGTAAGCCCTCCAGACAGGCAATAACCCCACCAATGACACAAAAGCCTGGCCAGATCCAATGCAAGGAAACCTGGCCTGATTCAGTCAAATAACTGGCCCGATCCAGTACACATCCAATACTACAAATATGCCTTATCCAACTATCCAAAACACAAAGAGAAACCATCGAAGATCGATTATTTAAATATCGAAACAAAATGTTTATTCCAAAAACATCAACTCCAGAAAAGACATACCCAAAATTTCCCAAAAAGGAAACAAGTATCAATTTCAGGAACATCCCCCCTGGATGGGCCAAAACAAAAAACAAAAACACAAGTCTAAACAGGTTTCGAATTAGAAACCGACCCACAACCTTCTACCATTTCCTGATCAGCAAATTTTTCCTTGGAAGGAGGAGAGTCTACTTCTTCTTCTTGACCCATATTGGCCAAGTCAGGATACTGGGTGTCCAGAGCTATCTCGTCCCGATCCGGATCCCACTTAGCCCTGTCAGATTCCGGATCCCTCATAGCATCAACTAGGCCTTTCCCAAAGAAGTACTGAGCAGCATCAGTAAGCCGTGCCTCCACCAGCTCCTTCTTAGCACCAAGATCTTCATTTTTCCTCAGCTGATCCTGCATTGCCTGCTTCTCAGCAGCCAACTCTCTCTTAACAGCTCCAAGCTCTCCCCTTACAGCTTCGAGTTCTTGCTTGGCTGCTTTCTCAGCATTTTTTGCAGCAACCTCGCAAACCTGAGCAGCCCTAGATGCCTCCTTGGCTGACCCTAGCTGAGACTGAAGTACCGACTCTGGACGTGTACAAATCATGGTTAACCTTGTCCAATTTTTCTTCCAAGCCAATGATTCTAGCCCGGGCATCCTTGAGCTGACAAGCAGTGATCAACCCAGCATCCAAACCCTATAGAAGGATGAAAGGAAACCAATTAACCAAACCCAAGAGAAAAAGGCAATACAAAAATACATAATAATAAAAGTAATCAACCTTTGCAACTAACCTCCTTGGCTTGAGAAGCAAGAGTAGCAGCCTTTGCCATAAGAGAAGACAGTAAAGCCACAACCTTAGTAGAATATTTAAGGGCATTATCAGATAAGAGTTGGCCGCTGATATTGGCAGAAAAATCATCTATCTGTGCCCGAGCAGCGTCCATATCATCCAACTAAGCAGGCACCTCCCTGACGCTTCTTATTGGTTGGGCCTGAATAGGCTCCTTTTCTCCCCCTTCTTCCTCAGGGATGTTAGCCTCTCTTCTCCTCTTGGAAGGCTGGACAATCTCTGGGGACACAAGCCTGGGCGGCTCCTTATGAGGCTGAACATTAAAAACCAAAATATAAAGAGTGTTGTCGCTCCCACTACCAGTAGCCTCTTAACTCTTGGATTGCTCAGAAATCCTGTCAATCCCAGCCTTCAAATCGGCAGCACTGAAGCTAGCCAGTCTAGCAGAAGACCTATATACTGAATAAAAAAAATATATATATAAGTAGCAGGTAAGAAATGACAGGGAGGCAGCAGTCAACACAAAAATATAAAGACGGTATACAGGAGAGAGCGGTAGAGCTAGGCTTGCCTTTGGGCACTTTAACTACACTCAGCTTAGGCTTCATGTACCGGGGCAACAAATCCCTACCCAGACTACCAGGCCAAGTCCTTTCTTCCTCGGGAAGAGTAAGAAAAGCCTCTATCCTTGAAACGGATTCCTCATCAAGAGGATCAAAGTTCCAGTTGCTGCAAACACCCCCAAAAATACTCAGGTAAAAATTAATTATTTCGAATTCATACAATATAAAATGCAAATCAGGAATACAGGACACCTACCACTCTCCAAAGGAGGATATCTCAGATAATCCAGGCCGGGCCCCAGGGTGTCAGTCCGGATGAATAAGTAAGTCTTCGCCCAGCCTTTATCATCTCCAGAATCCAGATTAGTAATTAATGGAGACATTTTTGACTTAATTCTTAAATTAAAACGACCAGTAGAGGGGTTTTTCGGGTGATATAATGCCTTGATGTCATTGACAATAATTGTAAGTTTATGTTTAGTACATAAATTCTCAATGGAATGGGCAAGTTTCCAAACCATTGGCATAATTTGGAAGGGTGATATTTCCATGGCTCGTATAGTATCAATCATCAAAGGAGTAAAAGGCAACTTACAACCAGCCTTGAACGCCCATTCATAGATGCAGAACCAGCCAGGTGACACCCAATTAGCTCTGACCGGACAAGATTCAGGGATCCATACCTCAGCTGAATCAGGGATCAATTTTTTCTCCTTTAAAACCCCATCATAGTTTGTTTTCAGCAGATTCTCTTCAGGAAAAGAGGATTCAAGTGATCGGAGAGCAGAGAAAACAGAATCCTGGTATTTAAATGCTATAGCACGAGCAGGAGGATCAATCTCAACCACCTCCTCTTCGTGGATATCTGCTGGTTCAGGTTCATCTGCAGCCTTCTGAGAAGAGGGCGTTTTTTGGCTCCCATACTCTTTATTGTTTCTTTAAAATAAAGATTTTTGTGAGAGATTAATGAGATTTATTGAATAAGTGCAGGTAGCAGACTAAATTCCTAGCAAGATAAGAAAGAATTTCAGAGAGAATATAGTGAGAGAAGCAGAAGAATTTTGGTGAAGAATAAACTCACCTTTATAGGAGAAAAATAACGGTGCAAAAACCCTAGAAATTGCAAAACTGTCAGCGTGACATCATCTTGCTAGCCGTTGCAGTGTTTAACAGTCACTAGAAGTCTAAGAGTCATTGAGTAATTGTGATTCTTTATTATTTTTTGAGCCCGGTAAATTGACATCTCACCCCTGGCCTGATCCAGCACGGGTAAAATGTCAAGGGGCAATTGTTAGGCCCAATTTAGCCTGGCCTGACTTTAGTCTAGCCTAACTTAATTAGGCTGATTGGGGCAACTAGAGTCCGGACAATTACAGTTATTATTTGACAGGAAAGTTGCTCAAGAGGCCTGATAGCAATACTAGAGTAGCCTGATAGAAATCTCCAGCAGGATGATTAATCAGCAAATCAGCAAGACAATTATGCACATGCTCTATTCTTACGGAAGACCAAGTCCAACTACAAGAACGTGCAATTTCCATAAACTACAACGTGCAAGAAGAGAAAAAGGAGAAGTTGTTGAGTGAGAATAGGTCAACCGGATTAATAGGAAATGTGCCCTATTAATCAGTCGACGGTTTCAACAGCCAGGAGGAGCGTAAAATCAATTGTAACGTTAGAATAGAAAGAGTATAAATAGAGTGGAAGAACATTTGTAAAGAACACGAAAAAAGATACAAAATCATATACAATTAGCTTGCTATTCTTACTACACATTTTATCTTATCTTCTTTTATTATCATTCAACCTATCCAAGAAACATAAACGTTTTTGCTCTTATACAATTTATTCCATTCGTCACTTTTCACTTTTCTAAAATATTAGAACTAGATACCTACACTACTAAATATTCAGGCCGGATCCTTTCAGGGAAATTCCTGCTAAAACAATTACCCTTTTTATTGTAATTAGGGCATCATAGCAAAGACAAAGGCAAAGAAAAGCAAGCTTAGAGAATCATGAGGGAAGTTAGAGGTAGCCGGGTCGTGGTGATGGATCTATGGAAGCTTGGCTTAAATTTGCTTTGTCTTTAATTTTATAGTGTATTTTGAGACTTTTAGAACTATTTTAATTTCCTTGTGTGACTTGGAAATTTGTTTGTATACTTTAAACAATTGTTATGCTTTGGATATTTGTGACTTGGTTTGAAACCCAATCACTCTTTTATCATATCATTTGTTCTAAAAACATCATCATATATTACTTGCATAGTGAAACATTAGATTATCAACTTAAATTGATCAAATAGACAATTATGATGATTAGATCATTATATGTCCATAAGCTATGAATTTGATTCTCATTATGTCATTGTTACTAAAAATAACAACTTACTTATGTAAGATCAATTATAAAGTTGTAATGAGCTATTGAACTCATAAAGTAGGGAATTTATGATACAATACGGACACATTATTCTAAAACGGATGGTCAACCAGGAGATACCTAAAATAGAGAGTCTATTAAATAGATGACATGGATAAGACTCGCATATCACATGAATCAAGATGTCATGATAGGGATGGCCTTTTGAAAGCTAATGCATAGTCTAGTTAAACTCCTAATACACCACCATATATATGTTTGTAACTCACAAAGCTATCTCTCAAGAAGATATATGTATTTCTGAGAGATAGAGTGGGAGTAGATTGGATCGTTACAAACATGTCTTATAGTGTTACTTTGTGAAAGTAATGGAACTATAAAGTGGGAGTATAGTTGAACTATAATCTATAAAGATAGAGTGAGAGCATAGTTCAGTGGGAGTTTATCGCACATGTCTTATTGGTTAAAATATTGCTTTGTGAAAGTGTTAGTATTATGACCTTGTTACATACGAGCCATAGCATTACAATCCGAAAATTGTTACTCAAGAGTAGATTTACTTTAAAGAGAGGGTCTCTTTAAAGGTAGATGGAGCTTTAGAGTACTCAAATGCATAAGATTGACATAAATATGTTGATCAAGATAAATTATGTTAGGAATTGTCGCATTTCATTTTAAATGAAGGATTGCAAATGATATTAAAATTTCGCTTTTCTAAAATGGGAATTTAGAGAAGAATGTGTTTGGAACACAAAACCTTAGATAAAGAACTAAGAATGGTCTTAAGCAAGCATCAAAGGATTATACTTTTCGTTTATATGATAATAGTGAATGGTTTCATTCACATGATTGAAGAATCATGATTATACATGAATTTAAATGGGAGCTAGAATTGTTTCTCCATGTCTTATATGTTAATGACGTATTACTTAATGAAGAATAATGTACCAATGCTCTCTTCTGTGAAAGAGTGATTGGAGACTTGGAAAAGGATGCAAAGTACTCTAGATATTTAATCTATGAGAGAGAATATTGGCATAGAATTACGAGTCTTATGAGGATAAGATCCTTCGTATCTGTTTAACACAAACAAGGTTGAATGGATTATTCATGTTGATGGAAGTGGAATTACTATGATGGAGTCATAGTCGTTCACTGAACCTATTAAGTTGTTGATTACATGAAATCGATTTCTTATGTTTCCGCCATTAGAATGATCATGAATGCCAACAGACGCACATGCCATAATGTGATATATGCCTAGAGCATGATAAGTCAATAACAAGATAATTCCCATGGTATTGCATGTGAAAGCCTTAAAGAACATCCTTGAGATTCTTGAGAAGAATTAAGGATTCGTTCATATGTTTGGATGATAAACTAAGTTATGTGTTGAAGGGTTGCACAAACTTTAGTTTCCAAACTGAAAAGGATTTGTTGAAATCCTAGGATTTGTTGAAATCCTAGGATTTCTTATTGACTAAGGAGTAAGAGACTAGAAAAGTGTTTTAGTTTCGCACATTGCAAATTCTAGAAAAGGAATCCAAGTTAATTGTGATAAAATGGTCAACGTAGGGATTAAGGATGAATCCCTCTACAAATGACTTTATCACAAGTTATGCGATAATAGTGGGAGCATCTTTCAAGTTAAAGAGCCCAAGTCTGGTAAGAAGACTAGACATATACTTAGATAAATTCATGTCATTAGAAATAACATTGAATAGAAGGAAATAGCAATTGACAAATTTGGAATATATGGATGTAGGGTATATCCACTTGCCAAGCTTTTATTGCATTTCGATTAGTGTTAATGGTACACTAAAGATTATAAGATATGAAGTAGTAATAGTGTATTGACTATTCATATATGACAATCGCATTTATCATTTGAGTTTTATTAAACTCACCCATTACTTTGTTATATCCAAATGGGTTGTAGAGACAAATTGAACCCCATTAAAGTAAACTGGATTGACATGGTATTCGCCCCTAGTTACTTATATGAGGTGACGTCTCGAAGTGATTAGAGTGTGATGTGATTAATGGCAGAGTTCAAGTGCCATAGAGTCATACAGGATGACTAGTCGATCACATAGGCAGAATGTATGGGACACTCTGTCAGGCAGTGACCACTTATAGAGTTCTGGTAATTCATAAAGCCTAGTCATGGCAAGAGCTGCTATAGTATTCTTATGAGTCAATTATTTTCACTAGAGACTATTCGCCCAAGTTGGCACAAATTTCTGATTAGCTTTGATTTATGCTCTACGACTGTCGTAAATGAGGTCAAATGGGTATATTTTGGGTGATGATGAACTGTGGCTAAACAAATGGAATAGTGCGATAGGAATTGTCCACCCCCTTGTCAGGGTTGTTTAAAATCTCAAGGCCACTCGAGGAGTAGTGAACTAGAAATGCGTGGCCACGCTCAGAAGGTATTTATGGTAGATAATTCCGGTCAGACAGTTACACTCCAGATCGAGAAAACCACTCAAGATATGATCAAGTGCAAGTACGACCTGCGAGACACCTTGCATTGAGTGGGAGATTGTAATAGGACAAGAGAATTGATGACGCACACTTGTCTCGGACAAGTGGGAGATTGTTGGAATATGTGTCCTCAACAATTAGTGCGATCACATGATTTTACATCACAATTAAATCTCATATTAAGAATACGTAAGGGATGATTTATTATATAATCAACTGATCATCATTAATCGGTAATGATTGGCTGACTAGAGTTTGACATTACTGTCGTACGACGGTGGTGGTCAGTTGATCCCTTAAGCTCACACCTAAAGGACAATTCCCTTAATAGATAAATTGATTAATTGTATGACGATACAAGGTGATCAATTCCTTAAAATTGAACAATTCATTTGTGAGAGAGAATATTGATATCTTATTGTAATGGGATTAAATAAGATTTATTTTAGTAATTGAAATACTTTATTACTAAAATTGTTTATTGTTTGAGAAACAATAGAGATAAGAATGAATAGTTGATTATAATTGCAAGATGTTTTGAATTATAATTATATGACCCATTTTATTTATGTGATCAAGTATCACTAGTCAATTTGTTGTATGTAATTTAATTAATTTATAAAATTATATTTATGTGATAAATATGCATTAAATTAATTAATAACATGTAACATACTACATGTGGCATATTGTGTGACAATTGACAAATTGACAAAATAAAATGGTAGCCCATTTTATATGATATGGACCGAATGGAGGGAGTAGAAATGGTGTGAGGTTGATTTATTTTATGAGAAATAATCATAGCTATTTGCTTTCTAGCCTTACACCTACTCTACATTGTCTTACACATCTACACTTTGTTAAGACAAAAAGGAAAAAGGAAGATGCCAATTTTTTGCATCACTCCCTTGTTCCAACTGTCCTCCCTTCTCTTCTTATGAGAACTTTGTTCTCATTTTTCCACACTCATTCATTCATATTTTCTACATGCAAAATATTCTCATATTCTCTCAATCTCTCTAAAACAAGTTTTTAGAAATACAAGCATTTGTTCATCCATTCTAATATCAAAATAAGATTACTAGTGTAGTAATAGTGATAATATTAGAATTAATTTTAAGGATACTAGTTTATTAATCTAGTTAATTAGTATACTAGTTTAAGGGATAAGTCTTGGGTGCAACCTAAGGAGGATCTCTACTTTGGGATTTTTGGAGGATCATCCAACATATTAAGCTTAAGAACAAATAAGGAAGGTGACCTTATTTGTGCCCTATATTTCGGACATATACACAATGTAAGAAACATTGTTTTTCCACATAAATCTCTTATTTTGTTATGCATGCACTAGATCTAAAGAACAAATAATGAAGAAGTTAATTAGTTCACTATTAGAGGAGTCTAATAAGAGGTAAATAAACCTAATATTCTCTTCTCCTTAATCTCAATACTTTGTTTACATTAATTTCTTGTTCTTTCATTATTACTTTTGTCCTTGTCTTATATATGTTTGTTTGCTATTCTTTAATTATGTCTTTAATTAGCATGTCTTTTGTTGTTATTGTTAATTGCATTAAGAACATGAGTAGCTAGTTCTCTTTATGTTAGGACTAGGGAATCCATGGTAGGATTGTGACGATGTAGTAAATAGACTAGATAATTTAAATGTGAGAATCTGTCCCCATAGCAATATAACTGTAACGCCAATTTAGTGGAGTGCACGCTTCTAAATTACATTAATCTGGTTAATTTTGTTCCTGGATTGGAAGATTGGAATAAAAGACCTGCTATGAACAGTAGACTACCCTAATGAGGACGGAAGTTAAGTTAGTGGAATTCTAGGGTGGATAGCGGACTGGAAGGACCTTTCCCACGCCCTTCTCACAAGTAGATTGTCTAAGCTATTTGAAACTGAGTCGATAGACTACCATGTGAGCCGAAATCCTGACATACTCTCTCTTATTTGATCACTTTTGTCACTTTTTCTCGCTTTACTGCTCTTACTTTACTTCTCTTTCCCTTAAACCTTTAGTAGTTTAGAAAATCAAACTAAAACCCCCCATTTATGACTTAGATAAACGGACTACAGATAGATATCTTGCCTCCCTGTGGAGATCGACCTTAATTATCACTAGCTTCTGTTAGTATATTTAGGTATTTATTTTTTGTACAGAAACGACGGTATCAAGTCCTCACACATCCCCATAGCTCCTAGCCAGCTAGTCTCAAGTACCTGTCAAGTCTGCTCCCCAGTTACGGTTCATCACAGGCGTTCACGAATACACTGTGAACCTTGAGGTTGAGTAGGATAAAATACTTCATAGTAACAAAGCAATAATACAATCTCGCAACTGTCAACATGTCATATCTCAACATCAACTGTCCACGTTATCCACTAGAGACTAAGCCTGGGGCCTTCCAATTCAAATCACTCACATGATCCACCAGAGACTAAGCCTGGGGCTATCCAATAACCATTCACAATATCCACCAGAGACTAAGCCTGGGGCAGTCCAATAACCATTCACATTATCCACCAGAGACTATCCCTGGGGCCGTCCAATTCTCACAATCCAATCTCAACATTTCATATACAACATAACCATACTCAAACTAATTCACGATAAAAGCTCAATTCAATAATAATAATCCATCTCATGACAATATATCAAAACTCAACAGCAGAACTTTTTTGTCCATATTTTGCGTTGGGCTGGAAATATGACCAGGGTAGAATAGTATGGGGGTTAACTAGTATTATCCTATTTTGATATTATCGTGATCGTACATAGGCATGGTTTATTGTAATATAAGTGGAAACGAATGTAAATGTAATAAACAATATAAGAAAAAATGACACAATGATTTATACGTGGAAAACCCTTTAATGGGAAAAAACCACGGGCACCAAGCCAGGAGAGGATTTCACTATGTAATTGGGAGAATATAAGAGTGATAATGATAATGCTTGTAATATAATCTCTAAGTATTGTTTAGCTCGTAGTATGATTCTTGTGTAGGATGTGTTGTGTATGTTGGAGTATGCCTTCTCTTCGCCAAATAACCTTCAAATGCTCCTTATATAGCCAAGTTGAATGGCTGCCAAATATATGTACTTAATGCTGAATATTCCTCCTTAATTGCTGTCTTGATTGCTGTCTTTATTGCACATTAATGCATATTAATACTCCTTCTTTATGACCAAATCTTCCTCTTTAATGACCATATTTATGTTGTAGAAATCTTATATATAATTATCCATGACTTGGTCAAATGTTGACCTTACACTTAACCGTTGTCCTCTCCGGCCTGGTGCCTGTCTCCTGATACCCTGATAGCCTGACATCCTGACACCCTGGTGGCATGACGTCCTGACATCCTGATTGTCAGGCTAGGATTGAACTTGATCATGTGGATGATGCGGGAGTCTAGGCTCATCGACTGGTGCCAAACTGGGACTACCTTGACGAACCTGCCCTGATCATCAGGCCAGGGTAGAATTCTATCCCGTTTGTAGTGCGAAATTCCAGGCCCAACAATTGCTCCTTATCTCCTTATTATCGCTGGGTCAGACCAGTAATGAGGAGATAACCTTCTCTTTTCATCTTTGGATAACTTCTCCAGGACGATTCAACGTGCTTTATCATTAGGAAAACCGCTAGTTGCGGTAAATCCCAATCTTTACTGTCTATAAATAACTTCTTCACTTCATTCTTTATTATCCATCATACTTGATCAATTCCGCTAAATTTCTCCCAATCTTTCTTCGATCTTTTTCTTCAACCTTCATCTATTTTCCCAGAAATTACTAGAAAATCTAATTGTGGCTGTAAAAAGAAAATCAACCGGGGTTGATGTTGCTCCTGGCACACTTTTTGTCACAAACCCTGAAAATAAGCCTGAATCTTCTAGAAATCAACCCATCACTCTTGGAGATGCATCCCATGCTCTAGTTGTTGTAATGTCACCATCTTCTACAAAAATTTGAGCCGATGAAGGTTCTCGATGAACAACACTTTTCCCTCAATCGTTTGAAACCTGGGTTTGAGAAAATTTTGAAGGATGAAGGGATCATTCCTGCTGATTCTGACGTATGGATTCCTGAAAATTTTCCCATTTGGGTGGACTGGTTATATGTATCAGGGCCAACTTGGTTGGGCCTGACCTGGCGTTGGTGGTAAGTACCCTTTAACTTTTTTTTGTCCTGCACAAATTTGGTTAGTACAAAGAAAAGCAGGAAATATTTAACAGGATATACCCTCTTTGGAGTTGACGATTAGCTGTCAAATAGTTATTATCCTTCTGAAAGGGTAACTTCTTTTAGGGCAATTTTTCTTATGGAGAGGTCGTGGCCATTCTGCTATAGGGTGGAATGCTTTCTTCGTTGTTTGCAGGCTAGAGTCTTCTCAAGGTTCTTAAGCATGTTAGGCCTTCTCGTGCTTCAACTTCCGGCAGTGAGACTTGAATGCCTAGCTTGCCAAAGTCAAGCAGGAAAGTTCACAGGTGGTTGGCCTGTCTTCAGTACTGGAGCTGATCTTGATAAGCTAATTGATCTGACTGATGCCCCTGTCATTCCTACTCGGTATATTCAGTATGTTACCCTGTTCGTATGATTCAGTCATGTAGCCTACGTACAGTTGACCTGGCTTGTCTTTGCCCCACTATATGAATCAGTAATGTTTGCTTTTTTATCAAGTGTATTCGCAGAGTGTGTGAGTCAATGTTCATTGTTGCGACAAGGCAGGGTAAGACAAGGATTATATTGGAAAAGTATCCTGAACCGATGAAGGCTAGTATGTTTCTTGAGAAAGAGGAATTATGGCGCTCGGTCAGGCGAGGAATAATTTCTGATCGGTGTTAGTATCTAGCCCTGACAAGAGGGATGTCATTCGCAGAAACGTCAAGCAATGGTATTTTGTCCAACCAAGGAGAATGTCCTTGGTAGAATCATTAATCATTTTGTACATTTGCCCCGGAGGAATGTCCTTGTAAAGCCAATTTTATATTTTGTTGGTCCTAGTCAGGGAGATTATCCCTGATAGGATAGATATACATTTTGCTACCTTTGCCCAGAGGGTAAGGGTTTTATTAATGATATAAAGATCGTCTTTCAGGCTTGCTTTGTTTAATCCGGTCATTCTTTTTAAACTTGTTAACCTGTTAAACCTGTTTTCTTCAGACCTGTTAACCTGTCTTCTTTAAACCTATGAACTTTGTTTTTCCAATCCCAAGGACCTGTTAAAATCTTTACTTTGTTAACCTGTAAGACATTTTTCAATTTGTCTTGTCATTTGAGCCGTCGTGAGTAATTCAACCAAGTATGGTTTCTTGCCATAATGGTTGAAGGGTGGGAAAACTGGCTTGTCAGGAGGGCTTATGTCCCCTACTTGACTGGAGGGCTTGGTATTTGGCCTGTCAGGAGGGCTTTTAGACTGATGGTCGGGAGAGAACACCCTTGCACCTGTCTTGCTGCGTCCAGCCGTTTGTAAACATTGGCAGTAAACCTAGTCAGGTCAGGCAATTATTTCATGCCTGATTGGTCTTGACATTTACTGTATCCGGTGGTGGTTAGCAACTCGTCAGGCACAGTTAAGTGCAAAGTTTTGTTTCAGAATTTGATATATAGTAGAGTAACCCTCAATCCTAAATATTTATGCATATAAACATTTATCATGTATAATTGTTCAGGATTCAAGTAAAACAAATTTGGTTAGAACATCCAGCATGTGAAATGCAAACAAGTGGGCAGGAAATAAATACACATTGTCACGTAACATGTTTAGGAAAGGCACAACATATCACACATTCAGATGAATAAGTTTGGAATTTTACCTAGAACATGCAGGGCAGATATTACCACAAGTGTGATTGTGCTTTTAGGTGGATGACATTCCAAGATATTGGAATCATGTCTCCTTGTAGTGTTTGTGGCATGTAAGGTTCTTCAATCTGTTGGATTCAGGCTGATATTTGCTTCAAAGATATTCAAACCATATTTACATGGATTTTAAGCAGGGATGGCTTCTTCATAACCATAAACCAATGAATAAGGAGTTTGGCCAGGCTGGTAATTTTTTTTTTACGACCACCTTTTCATTTAATTCAGCTTGACTATTTGCTTTAGGTTAGCCATGCCCCACTTCACAAATGGTTAGGGTGTAGAGATTGGATGTAATAACTTAGATGGTTGATGAATAGTCAGAGCATGCTTATGGCAGGCTTCACATTTGATGTTGTAGTCCAGGCAGTCAGCCCTCAGGGTTGGCCAATATAGCCAGTTTTGAGAACTTAGCTTTGTTTCATGTGGTACGAGAAATCTCAACTATGGTCCGACCTGAAATCTTTTAAACAAATTATCATTGATGATAAAATAGGTAGAAGCTCTAATTCTAAATGCTATAGCCATATGCTTGGCCTGAGATAGTATATCTCGCAGGAACCAATCATAATAAGGCTTAATCTATGAATCATTGTTAGTATTGACAGGGTTCACCTATTCAGGCTTGCCATGGCATGTTCAAGTAAATGTACAATAAGTACTTTATCATGGTAGGGGTGAAATTTGAACCAAGGCTGGCTAAAGCATTAGCCTGGGTATTCAAGTCTCTTGGTATTTTTTCAATATCAAATGAAATGAATTTATCGCGAAGTATTTTAGCATATTCCAAATATAAAATCATTTTTTCATTCTTTGCTGTATAAATTCCTTTTATTTGATTTGCAATTAAAAGTGAATCAGTTTTTACCTTTAGGTTTTGAATACTGAGGTCTAGACATACCTTGAGTCTTGCAATGAGGGCTTCATACTCAGCCTCATTATTGGTAGCTTTGAACTCACAGCTTACAGCCTGAAATATCATGTCCCCCTGTGGCGATTTAAGCACTAGTCCTAACCCTGTCCCCCTGGCATTAGATGCCCCATTTATGAACAAAGTCCATTCTTAGTCTCGGGTTTTATTTTCTAACTGGTTAACTTCTTTTTTTCAGGTCAGGTTCTAGGTTAGGGCTAAAATTAGCCACAAAGTCTGCTAGGGCCTATGATTTAATCGTTGTTCTAGGTTCAAAGGTAATATCATAGGTACTGAGCTGGGCTGACCATTTGGCCACCCTGCCTGTCGGTTTAGACTTACGCGGGATAGATTTTATGGGTAGGTTGGTCCTAACTAATATAGGGTGATACTTAAAATAAGGATGCAGCTTAGTACAGGACATAATTAAAGCTAAAACATATCTTTCAAGTAATACATACCTCATTTCAGCATCTAGTGGACTTTTACTTGCATTGTAGACATGATGTTGCTGACCTTCCTGTACTTTAACTAGGCACTGACAGTAGTGTCAACGAGAAAGAGATAAACCAGGAGGGGTTTTCCATTGCCTGGCTTGGCCAGTAAAAATGGAGACGATGATAAATATAGCTTCTAATCCTTGAATAATCTTGCCTCGTATTCAGGAGTTTTTTTACTTCCTCGTAGATGTTTATATTTCTTTTAGGGGCGGATTTGTGCTGCTTCTGCCGCACATACTTCAAATATGTGTAAATATTGAGCTAATTCAGGCCTGACTCAGAAGGCTTTAAGGTTTCAAAATAACAACCCAGGGCTGATTTTTGTTCAGGTCAGAATCCGCCCTGTCAGTTTGGATGTCCCTGACTGGTTTTGGTAATTGGAACTCCAGAATTGCTTTAATCCGTTTAGGGTTGACTGTTATATCTCCTTTGGTCACCATGTAACTCATAAACTTACCACATGTCACATAACGTTGCACTTTGCAGAACCGAAATATCTTACAAGGATATCACAAGTAGGTTATAAATGATACACATGAATTATAAATCACAACCATGTTAACTAGCAGGCCAGGATAGACTATGTCTTCAAACGTTCATGTTGTATAATGTGTATAACATGTTAATATTAAAAATTCTATTGATCAAAGGTTCTAAAATCGTGCTAGACATGCTTGATATATAATAAGGAAAAGTTAATGAGTAATTATGTAAGGATTCATAACAGTAATATGATAATAGATCTAAGTATATCGGGATTGATGAGTTAGGTCAGGTTCATTCATCTTTCAAAAAGTCAGTCAGGCCAGGCTAAGCTTGACTAACCCTGGCATATCAGGACATCCCAAAAACTATCATATATAACATGGTTACTTAAAAAGTATTTGATTCATATCTACCTTGCAATATGTGGTATGATGACATATTTATTTAAACGTTATGCAAATAATAACAACTTACCATTGCAGGAATACTTGAATACCTTTATGATTTTTGCGCTATAGCGGTAGAAGGACTTACCTAACCTGATCAAATATTACAAATAATCAGGCTAGCATTCCCTGCCTTGAAAGGACTGACCTGTGCTGATCAGATCTTACGAATAATCTGGATTTGGTATAATCGTTCAAGGTTGAACTGAATATTCAGGCTTGAAATGATGATCAGGCCTGCACTGATACTATTCATAACTAACTTGGAAGCCTGTTCCGGTCAGGACTAAATTTTCCAGCCAGGCGCGAATTCTTTGAAGTTTAAGGTTACATTTCCTAAAAACATCAAATTATTATAATTAGGAAAATTCACCGTAGAAAAAAAGCAAGTACCAAAGTTTAAGATATATTTCTTATACTTTGCAAAACGTGTATTATGTATAGGATAAACTTATCTTTGAATTTCTTTGGTGACAAATATGCCCTTGAATTCTCCTTAGGCAACACCGGAGGTTGTAACACTTATGATCGTTGGAAGGACTTTTGACTGGTTTTAGTAATTTTTCCCTCGGATCTAGCATTTCTTCGTTCCAAACGAGGGTTATAAAAAACCATTGTACCAATTTTTCTCAAGGCTCTCAAACTTGTGACAAGAAAAAAATATCTTGTGAACATTTTTGTAGGATTAATAAACTAGTTACCCCACGGTGGGCGCCAATTGTTTTGTCCACATTTTGCGATGGGCCGAAAATATGACCAGGGTAGAATAGTATGGGGGTTAACTAGTATTATCCTATTTTGATATTATCGTGATCGTACCTAGGCATGATTGATTGTAATATAAGTGGAAATGAATGTAAATGTAATAAACAATATAAGAAAACATGACACAATGATTTATACGTGGAAAACCCTTTAATGGGAAAAAAACCCCGGGCACCAAGCCAGGAGAGGATTTCACTATGTAATTGGGAGAATATAAGAGTGATAATAATAATGCTTGTAATATAATCTCTAAGTATTGTTTAGCTCGTAGTATGATTCTTGTGTAGGATATGTTGTGTATGTTGGAGTATGCCTTCTCTTCGCCAAATAATCTTCAAATGCTCCTTATATAGCCAACCTGAATGGCTGCCAAATCATTGTACTTAATGCTGAATATTCCTCCTTAATTGCTGTCTTGATTGCTGTCTTTATTGCGCATTAATGCATATTAATACTCATTCTTTATGACCAAATTTTCCTCTTTAATGACCATATTTATGTTGTAGAAATATTATATATAATTATCCATGACTTGGTCAAATGTTAACCTTACACTTGACTGTTGTCCTCTCCGGCCTGGTGCCTGTCTCCTGATACCCTGATAGCATGACGTCCTGACACCCTGGTGGCTTGACGTCCTGACACCCTGATTGTCAGGCCAGGGTTGAACTTGATCCTGAGGATGATGCGGGAGTCTAGGCTCATCGACTGGTGCCAAACTGGGACTACCCTGACGAACCTGCCCTGATCATCAGGCCAGGGTAGAATTCTATCCTGTTAGTAGTGCGAAATTCCAGGCCCAACAAGAACCATCAACAATTGTCATATTTCATGCTCAAGCCAATTCAAACAGACACAGTTAAAATGAGTAATTTATCCTACCTCACAAGCAATATCCAATTACGCAATCCAAGCTAATAAAGTAGTAACACTCTTCAATAAAACTGTAACGATGCAAGACCAATGGGGTTGGAATCCTAAGACACATATATATATATTTCTTGTGAAATAGAACTTCCTAAAATTTCATACTTTTTAAGGTTTTCTTGAAAGATTTATAAATACTGACGAATTTCGTCGCATAAAAAGTATCGATTCATAAAACAAGTTTAACATATGATTTTTCAGAAATTCCAATGCCTAGCATCATATAGACTATTCAAAGTTAATGTATGCAAATGACCCATCTATGTTTCAATTTATAAATTAGGTTTACGAAATAAACTTTAGGTTACTAGTGCATTCGCGGATTCTCAGTTGACATGTTCACAACGAATTTATTCTGAAAAATCTACATTGTCAATTGTTACGAAATTTTACAGGCATAAATTAGACTTGAAAATAATCCAAGTCTATTGTTTACGTTTTCGAAGATAATAACTTTGAAACGGTCTGATAATTAGCTCAAGACAACTCACAGATTTACAAAATTGCTGTAACTTTCTTTCTTTAACCTAATCATGTTTAACCTAATCTTTATGTAATTAAGCATGACTTCTACCATAACCTACTATAACTTAATTCTAAAAGATTAACAATTGAATCTTAGAAAGATTAAAGTCAACTTACAAAGTAAAAGATTGAATCCAATGGAAGTAGATGCAAAATCCCCAAATTAATTATTCAATTCCCTTTTCCCTCTTTTCTCTCTATCGTAAAAGATTGAATCCAATGGAAGTAGATTTAAAATCCCCAAATTAATTATCCAATTCCCTTTTCCCTCTTTTCTCTCTATCTTTTAAATGATGTTGTAAAAGTGAATAAGTGATTTATGAATAGGTTAGCATGCTATATATAATAGTAAAGACAGGAAGAATTAGGAAATTACCTTATAATATAATATGTCCTATTATTATTATTATTATTATTATTATTATTATTATTATTATTATTATTATTATTATTATTATTATTATTATTATTATTATTGTTATTATCATTACTATTATTACTACCTTACTAGAAAATACTCCCTTGTTTATACTCATTTACATGCCTATCATAGACTATTCCCGACTCACTTTACATTTTATTATTTATTCTCGTCTCACAATCTAAATATTATTAATATTATAATTATAATTATAATTATTATCATTATCATTTACACGCCTATCATAGACTATTTCCGACTCACTTTACATTTTATTATTTATTCTCGTCTCACAATCTAATCTCATAATTATAATAAATATAATTTATAAACACATTTGACATTTTCACCGTTGACTAACCATTGACCAAGCCTTAAAGTACGGGGTATTACAATAGGTTTGGTCATTAGTGACTATGGATGAATGCAAGTCTATATGCAACTAACTACATGAATCATGTGAGATATATTACGATGCAAACTATACTATATGATCAACTATAATGCAAGCTAATCTAAAATGCAATGCAACTAAACATGAAAGGGAGAGAAGAGGTATCATACAATGGAGGTGGCATGGCTAATTGTTTCTAGCCATTGTATTCTTCTTCATCATCATCATCATCATCACGTCCTCCATACCCGCTATGCCCTCCTTGGTCTTCATAACCTCCTCCTTGGTTACGGTATCCCTCACTTTGGCCGCCAAATTCCTCTCCTTGGTTGCCATAATTAGGGAACAAGAGATGTGGTTAAGCCCATGATGGAAGAGGGCCTTTAAGATTGATGTACCCTTGTTGTGCCATGTTGTAGTAGGAGGGGTATTGGGCTAAGTAATTGTCAACACGTCCATCGTGCACTCCGAGGTCAACACGTTGCTTGAGTGCCATCAATTCAGCCATGGATGGGGCACTTGGATCTTAGGGGATGAATTCTACATGCGTGGTGAGGTAGGGTGGTATGGGCACATAAGATGGTTGTCCACCTTGTTGGTGTGGCGCATCACCCCATTCCGGCATTTGAGGAGGTCGGTGGGGTACTTCTTCCCGCGGTTGTGGTTGGTCATAAATCTCAATGGGTAGAAGGTAACTTAGCCTTTGTGAGTATCGGCTCAAGCAGGGTTCGATGGGTGGCATATTCCACCTCATGAGCACAAGTGGTGAGCATCGCCTAGTGTACCATTCTACACTCCCGACCGCATTGTAACCACACCACCGGTGGTGGTGAAATATGGCATGTTCATCAATTAAAGTATTTCCCCGGAGTTTCGCATACCTTCCATCATAGTTGAATCCGAGGCAAAGTTCATTGGCTAAAATTGTTACTAGCCCTCCCATCACAAAGGTTTTGATTTTAGAAACCCCTTTTTCAAAATCATTAAATCTCGTAAGCATCTCAAGAGGCGTGTTGAAGTTGAAGGGTCTTGTCCCTTGCATATTCAAGTAAGACTTGAGAAAAGTCAAGTCAAGGAGGGTGCATTTATCTTGCTCTACCCTTCCAAGAATGGTCCCGGCTATGAATCATTCGCTAATTCAAATCACGGGGTGTTGAATAGCAAAAGTGTAGCATTGCTTGAAAGAACTAAGTTCTTTTCCGGAGATGGCCCTCCAAAGGTTGCCAATAAGAAGGTCGGAGGGTTTGTCGGTGTCATTCTTTGGTACCTCAAGACGAAAAATTTCCGCAAAGCATTCTAAGGTCATTATATGAGACATATTGCAAAGCCGGAATTCCATACCGACTTCTCGTAGTCGATTGGTAACAACACGGAGGCTATGTAGAAATTCTAATGTGAGGCTTAAGTAGGTGTCTTCGTGAGCGTAAAACATCCTTTCAAGACCCAAGCCATTGAAGAATAACTCTATTTGTTGCCTTAAACCAAGTATTTATAGCACATCAAGATCAATGAATTAGGTAGGTTCGTAACTCTTACCAAGTAATTCCTTAAATCGTTGACGGTGTGTATCTTCGATGAATTGCACTTCTGGAAAGTGCTCAAGTTGTCCAACACCCGGTAGCACTTCATTTTCTTGGACCCTTGCCTCTCGTGAGGCGGTTGAGGTAGTGCCCTTTTGGTGTTTGGATCCCGACTCGCCGATCCTATTGCTTTTGTTCCTTGTAAACATTCTTGCTTGATGTGTTTGGTTTTAACTTGATCAGAGATGTAAGGATAGACCTTCTTGCTTTTCTATGCCTGGATTGATGCTTTTGTGATAGGGTTTTTATGTAGAGGTTGTGGAAGAGATGATGAGATGTGGTTGTGTTGATGTTAAGATAAGGGAATAGGGATGGTGGGGGGGGGGGTGGGGCGGGTTTAACAAAGAAGTAGGCTGGGATGTGCAGGTTGGGGTCGGGTTCGAGCGGGTTGTGGTTCAGCCCCAAATTTTTCCCGTGTAACCCGTGCGTTCTGGAGTCAGCTCGAGTGTCCCTCTGTATGGGATGGGCGTCCTAGGATCAGGTCGTACGTCCTTTGAATCAGGATGCTTTCTTTGTTTCTTCCAGCTACGAGTCGAGCGTCCTCCCCGAGGGTCGGGCATCCAGCCTCTGCTTTTGTCGAAAATAAGGCTTAAATTAAGCCTTTCCCTTGCTCCCTTTGTGATCACTTCTTATCATCGTGCTCTTTCCTGAAAAATGGCTTAAAGAGTAGATAAGAAATCTCCCTCACAACTCTCATGTAAGGACTTAAAGGATACATGTAACGAATCTAAAATGCAACTACCACTATCATGCAATCTAAGGCATAGAAAAGTATATTACAAGTGGTGGTTTGAGATAGGACTCCACCAAACTAAGTTAAAATGATAAATTTCATTATCCATAGAGCTCAATGCTCTCAATAAGTGATCAAATGCTTGTGAATGGTCCTTAAGTAAGCATAAGTAAGTTTTAAACCATTTCAAAATAGAGTAGGGCCAATCCATGAAGGGCCTCTCTTTGAACTTTTTCCCCTTCTCCTTTGCTTTGTCATGATGGCCTTCCCGGCTCTTGCAACTAGCAAACTTGAGATTCTTGGCATAGGGGGGGTTTCCGGTTGCTCATACCCCTCTCAAAGTTGATGATGACGAAAGTGTTTGGACTAATCAATCCTCCAAGGATAGAAGGTGAACTCTCATAGCATTGATGATGGGGTAGCTTGGGAGTTGGGTAGACCTGGAAAAATCAATCCGACCTGAATGACCCGACCCGAAATGGCTGACCCGTGACCCGAACTGCCGCACCCGAATGACACCCGAAACCCGAATTAACCTGACCCGACCCGATAATGACCTGAGCTTTCATAGACCCGTATTAACCCGACTCAAAATGACCCGACCCGAAACTACCCAATCCGAAAATGACCTGACAAAACATAACTTTAATTGGCCCCAAAAGACTTGAAATGCCTTTTTCCTTCTTAATCATTGACCCGAAAATGACCCGACCCGAAATGACCCGATCCGCTAGACCCGAAACAACCCGACCAACAAACTCAAAACAGACCCGTAAACCTGAAATGACCCGACTCGATCCGAATATTTTAGAAACCCGAAATGACCCGACCCGAATTAGCCCGACCCGAACCCAATCCAGTGACCCGATTTGTCAGGTCTACAGTTGGGATTGTGGGTGAAAAGTTTTCACAAATAGGCTCCCACTTAGTTTTATCCTTGAGCTTCTCCACCAAGTAATTTTTGTATGACGATTTGACTTTCATGAGAAGGTCCATAATGTCATCTCCAACTATCATGGGTTCCATAGTGGGTGTGAGAAGTTCTTCATTATCAATAAGGAAGAGGCATTCTTCTTCGTCATTGAAGTAATCCTCAAACCTTTCAAGGATGGGTTTCTCAAGCAAGGCAATTCCACAACTCCATCATTTGAGTCCATTTCTCCCTCATTCTTTGAGTTGGTGTGGGACTCATATCCCTCATCATCTTCTTCTATAGGTTCGTCATCATTGTTTTCCTCATACAAATCATAAATAGGGGCTTCACTCCTCCTCATTAACTCTTTCTCCATCACCTCAATGTTCACATCAAATGTCACACCCTCATCAAATGTCACACCCACAAAGGCTAGCTAAGAGTAGTTGTTTTACTTAACCTCATATCCACTTCGTCAAATACCACACTTTCATACTCACAAGAGCTCAAGAAAATTGGCTCTTCCAACTCCACATCTTCCATATCAAAGGTCATTCCCTCAAATTCACATTCATGATCGATGCTCAAGAATTGGTGAGGAGTGGTTGGTTGGGTTGCCTTTACTTGGACAATTCGAATTGCCAACTACTCACCATAGGTTGCAATACTTTGAAGAATATTGTTCCTATTTTGGCTCTCTACTAGCACTTGTGTGAAGAAATTTTGTTGCTCTCCCATCATTTGGAGAACTACATTTTGAATGTCAAATTCATATTCGTCTTCTTGTTGTGGGTGGGTGTGAAAGTGGTTATATTGTGGCATTTGGTATTAGTTGTAAAGTGGGTCTTGGATGGGTGGTTGTTGTGGATATTGGATGTGGGGATTTTGGTAGGAAAAGTTGGGCTAGTATTTAGGACATTCATTGTATGAGTTATAAGGTAGGTTTGTGTTGACTTACTCCTCAAACTCCCCATACCCATTGTAGTCATACTCAAAATATCCACTACATACTCCATGTGTCAAGTCTTGAGCCATCATCATAGCTAAGACAAGGAAACGACTACAAACACGGAAACTACAATAAAACGGTAAGAACGACGTTGAGGAACAAGTTCCTCAAGGTTAAGGCACAATTAATATAGACAAACAAACAAGAACTTAATCACAAAATACCGTCCCCGGCAACGGCTCCATTTTGATGGTGAGCAAGCCATTGTTCATTCAATCAAACACATTTATATTCTCAACAAACAACTAGTAAGTGGTTAAGTCGAGGTCGATCCACGAGGCGATGTGTTTTGGATCCTAAGTCTATCTATTCTAAGTTGTGCAAGTGTCACGATTATATGGGTTTGAGGTTGTGTTCTAAACTACACTAATACAATGGAAATGTAAACAAATGGATAACAAGGCAAGCAAATAGAGATGTAAAAAATCGATTAAAAGCACTAGGGTGTCATGGGATCATAGGGGAATCTTGGTAAGATAGCATAAATGAGTCACATAGATGCGACCAATTATTATTGTTGGAATCAAGTTAGTTTATGCCTTATAATTCTAGGGAGTTTTGGGTCGCGTAGCCGAGTTGATCAAGACTTTACTACACCTACATCGACTTAATTCTCCCTATTCAACTATATGCATGGTCTAATAAGTCTTGAGTTAGCTTATACCTTACAAGTCTTGTTGAAAGGATAAGAGAATTATGCTAGGTTGTCAATCAAGCATTTCATCAAACATAACACGTGCATAAGTTGAAAGTACAATAAGCAAGCATTCATATGACCTTATTAAGCATAGATTTATGCCATAATTACTCCCCTAATCCCCCCACTAACCCTAGCTAAGAGACTACTCACTACACATCATGATTAATATGCTAGCAATGGTGTCAAACATTACAACACAAATGAACATGATGATTAAGCAAGGTAATAAAATAAGAGATTAACAAATAAATAAAGAGGGATTAAGAAGGTTACCAACTTGGAGAGTAAAGATGAACATAAATAAAGAAGAATCCTTGAATAAAGATGAAGACTTGTCACTTAGTCTTCAAATACATACTCAAGAGATCCAAATATAAATAACTTGAGATGAACAAAGGAAATGGAAAAACAATAGAAGAAAACTTTGATTAATAGCGGAGAGTTGTCAATTCCCCAATACAAACCCAATAATTCTTCAAGTACAAAGCTAGATCTAAGTTTCTTTGAGAAATAATTAAGGAAAGATTAAAGCGCAATTTGTGGAATGATTAAAGACTAATTCACTTCTAAGCTACTCCTAATAAGGCTTAAGCTACTCTAAGGGAACTTAGCCTCAACTAAGAGGGCTTAACCCTCAATTTATTACAAAGAGGGTATATATAGTGATACAAGGATCAGGTTATCTAAGGGCTTAAATGGCGATTAGGTCCCTTAATTGAAGTCCAATGCCTTGTAAGTCCTGGAAAGGGGACGCACGACCTCCCTTCGAAGATAATCAAGGGACGCCCGTCCTGGTTTGGGGACGCCCGTCCTGAACTTGGGGATGCCCGGGCCAGTTTTTTTACGCCCGTCCTAAGCTCCTTTTCTTCTTCTTTTTCTTTTGGCTGCCTCCCTATCCGTGGGGGTCCTTCATGGGTCGTGGGGATCTTTGTCATTGCCTAATTCCTTGTTTTATTAACTTAGGCCTTTAGTGTTAGTCTCCTCTTCGATGCTTGGTCGTTGGATGTTATCAATTTAGCTCTGTTTCACTCCATTTGGGTAAAGTTAGTGCTCCTCTCCTACAAAGGACACCAAACCTTATAGAATATGCATAAACGGAAGCTAAAGACAAGAAACGTCCCTAATACACACCATTGAGCATAGGAACTACGCTAGTTAGGGGACTAAATGTGCGTAAATAGGAATCACATCATCATGTCATCCATGTATACTTCCACTTCTTTGTACATCATATCATGTAACAAGGCTGTCGCGGTGCGTTGGTATGTAGCCCCAGCATTGATTAATTCAAATGGCATGACGGTATATCAATAAGTACCCCACTTGGTGACAAATTCTGTTTTATGCACTTCTTCTTCAGCGATCTTGATCTGATTGTAGCCTGCGTACCCACCCATAAAGACAGGAGTGCATGATCGGCTGTATTATCTAGCAATATGTCGATGTGTAGTAATGGAAAATTATCTTTCGGACTGGACTTGTTTAGGTCTCTGAAATCAACACAAACCCGGATTCGCCCATCCTTGAATTATTTGTCTCCTTCTTCCTTGATCTTGAGAGCCCACTCTGTTCTCATTCTGTGGAGCTTTTGTTTCACGAGTTTGAACCCTAGTTTGATCGGGGATTCAGTGTTCTGTAATATCCCTGTATATTCCTGGCATGTCTTTGTAAGACCAAGCTAAGATATCCTTGACCTCGTGGAGGAGGTTGATAAAATGAGCCCTTTCGATTGGATCTAGGGTCATCGCTATCCTAAGTTCTTTGGGTTCTAGGTTTGTTCCTACATTGATAGGTTCAATATTTTCTTTAACTGGTGCCCCCTACCCCTATTATAATATTTCTTTAATTATATAGGAGGGTAATTCGATTGAGTCCGGGTCAGGATACATCGTAGTATCGTCATAGAAAGAATTGTAATCAAAATAACACGAGGAGTAAGCAGAATCTGATTTATTCATATTAAAGTTTGAAAATAGCTGAAACAAAGATGGTTTTATTGACAGCATCTGGACCTCGAGCTCTAAAGGATATACAATCAAGGGTGGGTATGAATAGCTTTGTCCTGCTCACATGACCCTTAACTGGTCTGCTATAGTGTAGAACAATTGGAACATCCCAAAGCACTCCCTGACTACCTGGCTTAGAATGCATGAAGGAATGAATGTGAAAAGCAAATTATTCAGATTTGGCTGTTGTGAAGATGACTTATGTGTTCTCTGTCAGAGACAGACTGAAACAGTGGAGCATCTGTGCACAAGTTGTATCTATACTACCAGAGTTTAGCACCATCTGTTATAGTGGTATGAGGGCTTTTTCCCAACGGTGGACAGCTTGATTGTAGAAAATAGAAACAACATTCAGTGGAGGATTAAGGTTGCCATGTTCAATACCTTCCATTACTTCATTTGGTTTCAAAGAAATAATGCCCGGATCAATGAATGGCTACTCAGACCTGATGCAGTTGCTAGGCGTATTGAAGAGGATACTAAACATAGAGTTAAACAGAAATTTAGGGCAGTTGCTGACCAGACTGTCTCTTTATAGCTGCAAAGCATGGGAGTGATTTGATATGATTGTATTGGGACTCGATCCCGGAACCTACATGTAATTATTTTTTTACTTTGATATATATTTACTCACATTACACCAAAAAACAAGATGTCATCTGAGCAGTAGCTAGTGGCGGAAGGGGAACAGTTGTTGGGACATTCCCCAGATTACTGTTACTAGGCGATGCTTAAACTAAGAGAAATGACGGAAAAGGGAGTGTCAACAATACGAAACTCCCTAATAACTCCTCTAGACTTAGACTAGGACTCCAACTCTGACTCCGACTAGAACTCGTCGTCTTCTGGATCTCCTTTGAACGTCTCTCATTCTCCAGTTGTGAGCTTGAAGAGTCTTCCTTGATTATTCGTCCGCTTGATCGACTTTCTCCATCCTATCTGCTTCTTAGCTATATCTACTCAGTAATTGGAGTTGTAGGGTTGAAATGGTCATCCCTTACTATCATGGTAATGATTTCATCGTAGGCTGGCTTTACGAATTGATCTTCTCCAAATAGAAAGCTAACAACTTGCTCATCAAGAAAAGGTGTCGGGTGAGCTTACGGTAAGAACCGTTTCCTGTGGAATGAAGTAACAGTCGTAGAAGAGCTCAATTGCGGTGAACTTGTTATCTCCAAACATCCAATGTTCAGGAAATCCGTGCAAAGATTCATGATGTCATTCCTTGACAAAATACCCATTCAATGTAGGATGATATGGTCACATTTGAATACCTTAATACTTTCAATTGTGAGATTGAGCGAGTATTTCCAAAGTTTCTTCTATTGTAGGCATGTACCCCATCCCTAGAGGTATTTTATGACACTAATCCTCATTGAAAGGTGGGAAGGTATTTTTTCTGATGGGGTTTAGTGAAATCCTTGAGAAGTATCCCTGGGATTTGAGTATGTGGTTGACCACCAGGTTTGAATATGGATTGAAGTATAGAGGAGCCAAATTGCTTTCTATGAGATTTGACGATTTGGAACCCCCCCCCCCCCCCCTAACTCGTGGGCTGGGTCTAAAACAACCTGATTGTTGGACATTTTCTCGATCACTACTTTGATTGGAGATGAGGTATTCTAGTTGAGTGTGGACGTCACTGCTTTGGAAGCGTGAATCCACGACCTTCCCAGAAGTATATTAAATGATGATTTGATGTCCACTATCTGAAAATTGACCTTGATTTTGATTGGCCTAGCGGCCACAGTAAGATTGACGAGACCTACTACTTTGCGTCATGTTCCGTCATATGCGCAAACACCCTGATTAGTCGGAGTCCAGTCTGAAACTTTCATACCTTATTTGTATGCAGTTTTCAATGGTATGACATTGACCGCGGAACCATCATCCAATAATGTCATGGGTACATTTTTCTTGAGGCATGTGACAGTGATGTATAGAGCCAGGTTGTGGGTGACGGCAAACGGTGTCAAGTCTTCATTTGAGAAAGTAACGAGGTTACTTAGCTTGACTGAGTCCTAGAGTACTAGGTTGACCACATCATCTTGAGTAGAGTCAGGTGATATGTTGAGTTTGGCCAAATCATGCAGCAAAGCTTGGCGATGTGCAAATGAATTGGCTACCGGTTGCCATACTGAAAGATCAGCTTTAGTCTTCTACACTTGCTTCATTAACAGGTCAGTAGCTAGCTCCTCATTTGTGTATGTTTGAGGTATAACATTTCCTGCGGTAGCTGAGTTATTTGCTTGTCCCTAGGTGACATTTTGATATGGGCAACCTGATCGAGTAAGGTGATCAACATCAAGTTCCTCTAAGGCTTTAACTAGAGGGTGTTCTTTGAGGTAGACGTCTTCATCGTCATATACCCATACACCATTGATGGTATTGGGCTCTCTTAGTTGCATAATTTCAGCCTCTAAATCGTTGACCTGTTGAACTAAATCATTGACTATCATAATAACCTTTTGCATTCTAGACACATTGGGTAGCGTAGTGGCTACATGTGTAGCCCCCTTTTTTTCGGATGTGGCGCTGGATCTTCGTAGAGGAGACACAACAGCTTCCAATTTGACGACTTGCCTACTCACGCTCCTCGCCCATGATACGAAATCTGTCATGGTAGGTGTGAAGTTTGAATATGTTCCCTTGGTGTGGTTTCAAACTCGTCGTCAAAAGCTACCAACCAAAACAATATTTATAACTTCACAAACTACTCTTAGTAAAGAGGTAAGTAAAGGTCGGATCCCAAGGGACGGGTATTGATGTAGGATTCTCAATTGAAAATAGTTATGTCTTAGGGTGTCACAATTTGGGTTGAGGTGATGTTTAATCTAAACTAATACAAGATAAAAGTAAAGTAATGAAAGAAAAGCAAGGCAATTAAAAAGAGTTGTAAACAATTGATTAAAGGCACTAGGGTGTCATGGGTTCATAGGGAATTCATGGGAGTTGATCATACATACATGTTCTCAATTATATAGCATGCACTTATTGTTGTGATGGGATCGAGTTAGTGTATATCTTACAATCCCTAAGAAGGTTTGGGTCCCGGAGCCGAATCTATTAGACTGTACAACACCTAGAAGTCGACTTAATCTTTCCTATTCAACTTTATGCATGGTCTAATGAGGCTCGAGTTGGTTTATAAGCTTACAAGCCTCATTGAATAGATAGGTGATGGATAACGCAAGGATTCATAGGCTCGCTTTTCATCAAACATAACATGTGCATAAGTTGAAATCACAACAAGCAAACAATTTAATTATGAAAACATATTAGATTAAGCATAGATCAATCCCCATGTTTGTTTCCCCTAATTCCCCATTAACCCTAGCTAAGGAAACTACTTACACATGATCAAGTTTAGCATGCTAATAAGGTTGTCAATCATACAAACAAAGCAAAACATGATGAATAAATAAAAGTGATTAACAATAATTAAACAAGATTAAGAGAGAATTATACCTATGAAGATTATTCCAAATAATAAAGCAAAGAATAATAGAAGTGCTTGATGATTGATGGAAGGTTGTCAATCCTCTAAATAAACCCAAATAATCTTTTAGTTACCAAAAATAAAGGAAGAACAATACAGAAATTAAGGAAAGATTAAGATGTGATTAATATTGAGAAATGTATTACAACTAAATTAAGACTAATTTGAGAGAATTACAATTTGATTAAGAGATGTTTAAGATATAACTAAAAGAGATGATTCTAATCTAGGTAGTACAAGGGGTATTTATACTAAAGATTAGGTACAAGGATTAGGGTTACTAAGGGCTTAAATGGCTATTAAGACCGTAAGAAAAGTTGAGGAAATGCTACTCCCGAGGGAAATGAGCGGATCCTCCTTGCCAGTTCTGCCTCGGTCCGCTCGTCCCGTGGTAAGGCACGGGCTATTCTGCCTTGTGATCCGCTCGGATCCTGGTGGAGACGCCCGGATCATTGCTGCACAGGCCGCTCGTCTTGGGAAGAAGATGCTCGGTTCCTGGTGTTCTAAGATGCTCGGATCATGCTTGATCCGCTCAGTTTCCTGGGCAGAGAGCTTCTCTTCTTTTGCTTCTTAACAATCCGCAAGGATCATGTCGGGGATGCAAGGATCCTTTCATTATTGCCCATTTCACTTTATTATCTACTTAGGCCTATAATGTTGGTCTTCTCTTTGATGCTTGGTCATTGGATGCGGTCTATTTAGCTCCATTTCGCCTCATAAATGCAAGGTTAGCAATCTTTTCCTACCAAGGAGCAAAACCTCAAAGAATATGGAAAATGAGAAACTAAAGATAGTAAATGACCCAAATAAGTGCTATAAAGCATAGGAATGAGGGTAATTCGGGAACTAAATGTGCTCAAATATGAGTCACATCAAACATTCCCAAACCAAACCTTTGCTCGTCCCTAGTAAAGAGGTGACTAAAACTAGGACCTTTATTTAAACTAACCTACTAATATATCTGATATGAGACAATTAGCGGGTCTCAATCCGCCCCATAAACTCACAACAAGACAACCATGAGGTAGGATGCCTTCTTGCAAGGCAAGGTGGAGCTTGCCAAAATGGCGATACATCCAATCATTAAGCACACAAAAGCAAGTAATGGATGCATCTACAAAAATGAATAGCCACATTCCTCATCTAAGTGGCGGAAATTATCTAAAAGGGAAGCAATCTAAGGGTACACATTCCATTATAGATACGGTTTCTTCAAATTACTAAGCCTAGAAGGATATCAATAAATCACCTCCGAGTTGTGTCAAGCTAGGGTACCTTTGTCCTCAATCGTTAAATGCTTTCGTCAAGAGTAGTCTCCCTATGGTGTTAGAAACACTGGAGGATCGCGGAATTCCCCTTCTTGCCTAGACAAGAAGAAGGGTCGTCCCCTCTCTACCATGTACAAAGCTGGATTCGATGGATAATGGGATCAATGTGTTTTGAGTTTCATATGGGAGTTTGCTTTTGATGTTATTGTTATTCCCCCTAATTTCTTGTGGCATTTGACATTTTTAGAACACTTTCTTTTTGCCATTTCTTTGATGTTTGGCATTTTGATACTTGACTATTTTCAACTTTTTGCATTTTTGAACATTTTCAAAGCCACCCCAATTAGTAATGAGGGTGCTTATATTTGAAGCATAGGAGTTATTATTTTTTTACTCCTCTTTTCTTTGATGCATTTTGCAAACTTCTTGACTTTCATTTCAATGCTTGAACTCAAATTGATACTTTTTGTGCCCATTCCCTTTTTGTTGACAAAATGTGATGGATGTGGAAGATGTTTGCATGGTTTCAAGGGTCACCTTGGAATAAACGGTAGCCAAGGATTTATCACACCACAAGGTACTCTTGACTAAGCCTTAATCCATGGGTCAAAGGATACTAGCATGACACATCCTAGGGTATTTTAGAAGCATTCTAATTAGCAAAGTCTTAAGAAGAAAAAGTATCTACAAGGGCCTTATATACACTTGTCAAACTTTCCAAATAGATGTTTTCACAAACTTTTCCTAAAATGCAACTACATGCCATGATGCAACTATCATTTATACAACCTAATGCAAATGCTTCTATCAACTAGTATGCCATATAAGCTAAATGCAACTCCTAAAATCACATTGGTGTATACCGCATCAATCAAAATAAAGCCACATAGTCATTAACATAGAGAGGAAAAAGGATATTGGAAAGATCATACCCTGCGGTCTTCATAATCCTCATGCCTCGAATGTGGCATAGTCGATCAAATGTGATAGAAGGATAAACAATAAAACAAACAAACAAACAAACAAGTATATACAAAATATACAATTCTACACTATAAAGGAATGAACATGTTTTTGGTTTTTCAAAAATTTTCAATTTTTATAATTTTTGATTTAAAAGTCAAGTTAGAATTTCCCATCCCCACACTAGTATGGGCATTGTGTTTGAACTTCCCCAAACAAAGTAAGACACTATTTCTATTGCAAAAATGGGGGAGTTCATGTACAAGTATGCAATGTAAGAAACTAATTGTCATTTTGGATTTTCAAAAGTGGGAACAATATGAGACACCGCAATAGAACCGAGGTGGGAGTTCTCTAAGTGTTGCTAGGACTCAAAACCAATGATCAAGATTTAAAAATTGTAAACAAGAGACATAAACAAAGCTAGAGGAGGTGTATGAAACTCACAATGGATTGTGGCATCCTCCAAAAGCTTGTCAATCCTGAATTGTCGCTCATTGCGACATCCTCATCACTATCATTGTTATCATCATCAACTTCCTCATTATCATCATCATTATCTACCTCCATGGACCCGGAGGCTTCACCATCTTTATCATCACTTGAACTTTGCACTTCTTCCTCTTCTTCCTCATGGCAAGAGTCACTACCTCCCTCGTCATCAACAACAATCTCCTTCCCCTTAGCAACTTTACTATCCATGTTGGCATCTCTAGAATCATTTGGGAAGAATACCTCCCTATCCGCCCAACTAGGCAAAGGACATGTAGGATCGAGTAGTCCTTGCCTAGCTAACTGAAGGAGGGGAGGATATTGAGCTCGGTAAGCATTGACCCGATCCTCATGAGCTTCCTTATGCATATGTTGCAATAGTTGAGTCAAGTATTTGTTGCCTACCATGACATTAGTGCCAATTGGTGTGACTTCTTGGTAGACAAATGGATATGGTTGAGTCACAATGGAGGAGGAGGAGGAGGGCATGGCATGCGATTCCCTATGTTGCTTCATAATCATCTCGGCTTCATCGGAGACGGGTAGTAGGTAACTTGGACTTCGGACATTGATACGGCATATCTTGCTAGGTAAGATGAAGGACTTAGCTTCTTTAGTGAGCCACTCACACTTGTTGTCAAGATTATCATTCTTGACCCATTGGAACTTGTTGATCATAGTGGCCAAATCAAGAAGCTTGCCTCCTTTAACCGGTTTATATGTCTTGTCTTTGTTGAAATCCGGGTTAAAGTGTTTGGTTAACCATGTTACTAAGCCTCCGTTGACAATAAAAGCCGCTCCTTCTTTACCATAATCAATTTCTAGGCACCGATCAAGTAAGAGTTGAAGTATGTTGTATTCTTTGTTGAACTTTTTATTGATATTCATGATGGATTCAAGGTAGACAAAATCGAGCCCGGTAAAGTTATTGGTGCCTTTTCTTGCAATCAAAGTGTTGCCCACAAACTTGTGTCATACCCTTATACTCGGATGGTGGATATATAGAACATGGCACTCCCGGAAAGACTCAAATTTTCGCCCGGTGATCATTTTCCAAAGGAGTGAGGCATCATATTTTGTGGTCTTTTTCTCATAATTATAATGTTCTTCAAGACCAAACACATTGCCAAACTCACTCATAGACATTCGTCTATCCTTGTTCTCAAGGCGAAATTCAACATTTTTCCGAGTATCTACCTTAGTCACCTTCAAGGAGCTTATAAACTCCATGGTAAGGGAAGGGTAAGTCAATTCTTGCATTTCAAAGAGGGTAAGTAATTTCATGGACTCTAAAAATGTCTTAGTTCTTCCAAGCACACCCAATTTGTCTAAGGCATCTTGACATATAAACTTGGTAGCAATAATGGTCTTCTTAGTAAGGGATACAAATGTTTTTCTATGAGAATCGTTTATGAAAGTTACCTCCGGATAATCTTGCAATTGTTCTATGACCGGAGTAGGTGTAGCTTCCACCATAGGAGTAGTAATTTCTTCAATCTCCACCCTTGGTTGATGCACTAGCATAGCCTTTGAGGCAAGAAGAGCTTGTTGCCTTTTGGATAGATTTGAGGTTGTGGGTGGCTTGTTTCCACCTTTTGTTCTTGCCATGTTGTTCTCCTTGTCAAAATTGTATCAACAAACCAATATTGTGCTTGAATGCTCCTTGTTTCCTCAAGCTTTAATCAATTCCCAATCGATTTTAGGATTTTCAAAATTGTGCTCAAACCCTAGAAAATCGATTCAATTTGTGAGGATTTTGATGTTTGGATGGTCTTTTGTTGAAAAAGGAGTAGTTTAATCTTGATTTGAGGAAGTTTTGTTTTGATTTTGGTGAATTTGGTTGAGGAATTTGTGTTTTGTTGATGAGGGGAGTGAGGGTTTTGAGGGAGAAAGGGTGTGTGTTTGTATTTGTAAAAGATATAAATGAATTGGGGAAGGAAGGAGGATCCCGTGTTTTTTGTTAAGTAGCAGCAGGGGACGAGCGGATTGGACTGGGGACGCTCGAACCCTCAGTCAGTATGCTCTGGAATTTTAAACCCGTGCTGGGACACGTGGATCTCTGCCAAGATGAGCGGATTCCTACTAAGGACGCTCGGCTTCACCTGGGGATGCTCGGATTTATAAACAGCATGGAATGATAGCTTTGACAGCAGCCAGGACGCGCAGATTGTTCTCAAGACGAGCGGCTCATGGCCTGGGACGCTCGTCCTGTATGGAATCCATGCAGATTTTATAGCAGACCCCTTTCTTTGATTCCAGCACTCCCAAGACCCACGTCCTATAGCCATGACGCTCGGATCAAAGACAGCTTGAGCGGATTCCCTCCTGGGACGCTCGGATTTTCCTCTGCACCCACGAGTTCAGTTCCACCCGTGGGGGTCTTCATTTCTCGTATCATTCTTTCTTCATTTCTTTGTTTAACATTGTGGGTGCACTATGAAGGCTCAGGTAGCCTAGGCAATTGTTATCCCCACACTAGATCAAACACTACACATCAAAACACATTAAAATACCTCCCTCACTTTCTCTCATAATGAAAATTTTGATCAAAGTATGAAATTGCAAATCCAAAATTGACAAAAATGCAATAAATGAAATAAAATGCTAGTTAAAGGGTTAGAATATTTACAAATGGTGGTTTAGAGAGGACTCCACCAAACTCTCATTCTTGAATGAGATGTCAAGGGGGCAAAGCTAAGGTGTTGTTGATGTTGCCCAACACCTTGTAGAAGTAATCGAAGGCTTGTTCATTTTCATTGTAAAGATCATGCATAGACCTTTACACATTGTGTTCTTCATGGTGGTGATGACTTGAGTCAAGATAATGACAAGGATCACCAAAGCCTTGGTCTAAGGTCATTGCATTGCCGATGTAGGGATTGACTATCCTTCAAATTCATCATCCCATAGACCACAAACTTCATCAACTTGCTCCCCAATGGTATCATGAGTTGACAAGAGCAACTCCTCTTTCTTGTTGTCATGGCCAATGAGGCCTTCTTCCTTTCTTGTCATGATTTGGTGGTGAGCTATTCAAGCTCTCATTGTTGTTGAAATTTCCTTGCTCTCCGGATAGAGCATCTTGAAGATTATCCACTTTCTTCTTCCATATGGGTAGTGATTCTTTACCCATAGCTTGATCTTTGCATTGAGATGCCGACTTCTTCCTATCACTTTCTCGGCTATAATGGTCGATCATGAAACATGGCTCATGTAGTCGGGGAGCTCTCATTGTTTTGTCAAGGTTGAAAGTGATTGTCTCATCCCCTACTTCAAGTATAAGCTCTACATGTTTTACATCAATCACCGCTCCCGCGGTTTGCAAGAAAGGTCTTCCTAAAATGATAGGAATGTTGGAATCCTCCTCCATATCTACAATAACAAAGTCTACCGGAATGAAGAATTTGCCAATTCTCACGGGTACATCTTCCCATACTCCTAAAGGTATCTTTGTTGATCGATCCGCCATTTGAAGCGTAATGTTGGTGCACTTGAGTTCTCCCATTCCTAGCCTCTTGCACACCGAGTATGGCATGACACTTACACTTGCTCTAAGGTTACATAATGCTTTGTTGATTGTAGTGTCGCCAATGGTGCATGGAATAGAGAAACTTCCCAGATCTTTGAGTTTTGGAGGGGAACTCCCTTGTAGAATAGCACTACTCACTTTGGTAAAGGCAATAGTCTCTAGCTTTCAGATGGATTTATTCTTGGTAAGAATGTCTTTCATGTATTTTGCATAAGCCGGAACATGATTGATCAATTCCGTGAATGAGATTGAGACTTCTAAGTTCTTCACAATCTCCATGAACTTTCCAAGTTGTTCATCAAACTTACGCTTAGCTTGACGATTTGGGAAAGGAAGTCTAATCACAATAGGCTCTTTTTACTTAGCCTTCTTTTCATTCTTCTTCTTTGAAACTTCATTGGTGGTGGGTTCTTCTTAGAGTTCTCCACAACTCTTTGCTTGTCACTAGCATTATCAACATCTCTATCAATTGGCTTCTTCAGCCCCTCATATCTTGTACCACTCCTTAAATGGATGGCACTCACCTTCTCATGTGTTGGAGGATTACTTTAAGGTGTTATTTGATCCTTTTGTCTTTGAGAGCTAGAAGATGCTAATTGAGTCATTTGAGTTTCTAGCATCTTGGTGTGGGCTAGTATGTTGTTGATGGTGATGTCTTTGGCTTGGCTATCTTTTTGCATTTGGAGGACCGCTTTTTGAACATCAAAGCTTTGGTCATTGGATTGATTGTAAGAAGGTTGATTTTGATAACCTTGGCTTTGGTTGTAAAAGGGTCTTTGAGCTTGATTTCTCATTGGAGGTGGGGTGTATGTTGGTTGAGGGTTTTGAAAATTTTGGCTCTTGTATGAAAGATTTGGATGAAATTTGGTATTCTCATTGTAATAGTTGGAATAAGGGGTGCCACTTTTGTATGCTTGGAAAGCATTCACTTGTTCACTTGTTCTCCTACATTCACTTTGGTCATGTCCCAAAGTTCCACAACTCTCACATACTCCACTTGGAATTGAGGATGATGTCACCATAGCATTAACATGTTGTTTGGGTGATTTGGAAGCTTCATCAAGCTTAGCCATGGCCTTCTCAAACATCAAATTGATGGTGTCAATATGAGCACTTAGCTGAGCACCCAATTGAGTGATGGAATCTACCTCTTCGATTTTGGCCCATGTTTGATTGTCATCAACTTTGGTGAACATTCCATTGAATCCCATATTGAGAATGTTGGGGGAGTCTTCATATAGACCATTCCAAAATTGTTACACAAGGAACCACTCGCTAAGTCCTTGGTGTGGACAAGAACGACAAGTGTCCTTAAATCTCTCCCATGCTTCATACAATGATTCCTCATCTCTTTGCTTAAACCCGGTGATTTGGGCTCTCAACATGTTAGTCTTCTCCGGAGGATAGAATTTCTTGTAGAAAGCAAGTGCTAACTTCTTCCATGAGTCAATACCAAGGGTAGCCTTGTCTAGGCTCTTCAACCATTGCTTTGCGGTACCAATCAAAGAAAAAGGAAATAATACCCATCAGATTTGGTCTTGAGTAACTCCGGTTTGAGAAATCGCATCACAATTGTCACAAAAAGTCTTCATATGTGAATGAGGATCTTCACTAGGCATCCATC